>NC_083344.1:18249404-19664404 GCF_019175385.1 Lycium barbarum | reverse complement strand
ATATAATGGAGTATCCCCTGAAGCAATCAAGCTAAGGATATTTCTTTTTTTCTTTAAAAGGAGATGCCAAGACTTGGTAGCGAAGTTTGCCTCAAGGGTCTATCACCACATGGGATCAGATGACTCAAAAGTTTTTTAAATAATTTTTTTTCCCCTGCTAAAACCACCAAATTAAGACAAGATATTACTAATTTCTTGCAGACTGATACAGAGTCAGTTTATCAGGCTTGGGAGAGATTAAAAGCAATGCTAAGAAAATGTCTACATCATGACATTGCTGAACATATGCAATTGTATATTTTTTTATCATTGGCTAAAACCTTCTTCTCGAAATGTGATAGATGCAGCTGCAGGAGGTGCCATTATGGGAAAAACCACAGAAGAAGCTTTGCAAATGATGAATGAAATATCTGAAAATGTCATTCAATGGCCATCTGATCATGTAATTAATAAGAAAGCTGCTACTGTAATTCAAGTAGATGCTTTAAATACACTAACTCAACAAATTGCTTCTTTGGCACAAAAGTTTGAATCTTTTCAGGAGAATAAACAACAGTCAAGCCAAGCTGAGGTCTGTGACATGTGTGGAGGAAACCATCTAAACCATGAATGTCAAGCAAGCAACAAAAATGACAAGCAGGTTAATACCGTCGGATACAAGCCATACTCTTTTGGTAGTCCATTGGCACAAAAACATCCAGGCTTTCAATGGAGCAATCCAAATGGTGCTAAAAACTCCCAAAGCTTTCTAAAGAAACAGGTACAGGGTCCACCTGGATACCAGAATCAAAATCGCGGGCCATCAAATTTCAGACCATATCAACAAATAACTCCATATTAGCAGAGGCCGCAACAATCACATATGAATCTTGATGACCTATTGTCTAAGTACATCAAATCCACTGATGAAAAAATGGAGAGTCAAAATTCAGCTCTAAAAAATCTGGAAATTCAGTTAAGCCAGTTGGCAACTCTTGTGTCCGAAAAGATTCAAGGTCCCTTACCAAGCAATACACAGAAAAATCCAAATGAGCAGCTTAAAGCCATCGCTTTACATTAAGGTAAGAATCTTGATGAACCTTACAAGGACACCCAAGAAAAGAATCAATCATCACAACAGGTAGAAAAATGTAAGAATGCTGAAACACCCTCTGAACAATTAGAAGAAAAAAAAAATGGAAGAGGAAAATATTCTCCCTGTGAAAATTCCTTTTCCCCAAAAAATGAAGAGAGTAAAGCTTGATAGTGAATTTGCCAAGTTTTTGGATATTTTAAGACAAATTCACATTAATATTCCTTTAACTGATGCTTTATTACAAATGCCTTCATATGCCAAGTTTCTAAAAGAAATTTTGTCAAGCAAAAGAAAACTGGAAGAAGCTTCTATGGTAGTACTTACTGAAAAATGTAGTGCTATACTTCAAAAAAACTACCACAAAAGCTCGGGGATCCAGTTAGTTTTACAATTCCATGCACTTTGGGAGGAGTTATTTTGAAACAGCACTTTGTGACTATGGGGCTTCAATAAATCTAATGCCGTTTTCTATTTTTAGAAAATTGGAGCTTGGTGAAATAAAAAACACAAGTGTTTCTCTTCAGTTTGCAGATCAAAGTACTAAAAAACCTAAGGGAATAATTGAAAATATTCTTGTAAGACTTGATAAGTTCGTTTTCCCTGTGGATTTTATAGTACTTGAAATGCAGGAATGTCCTGATGAACTGATAATTTTTGGGTAGACCATTTTTTGCTACAGGAAGAGCAATCATAGATGTCCATCAAGGACAATTAATTTTAAGACTAGATGAAGAAAGAGTCATTTTTGATATGCAAAAAATGCTAAGATTTTCAGGAGATAAGACATCATCCCCATGTTTTTCAATTGACATGATTAGTGATCTTGCAGATAAATTCAAAGATGATAAATTGATTCTAGATTCTATGGAAAGATGCTTGTCCAAATCTGGCACCTCACAAGATGATGATCCCACCATCAGGAGCGAAGCTGAAATATTGGAATAACATTATAAGGATGAGGAGATACAATCGGAAGAAGTTCAACAAAAAATTGAACTCAAAATTCTTCCTTCTCGTTTGAAATATGTTTATCTTGAGCATAAATTATTTCCAGTAATTATTTCATCTTTCCTATCTGCTGAACAGGAAGACAGTTTAATTGAAGTACTACGAGCACACAAAGGAGCCTTAGGGTGGACACTAGCAGATATCAAAGGGATTAGTCCAGCTATTTGTTTGCACAGAATCCTAATGGAAGATAGCTACAAACCAATAGTCCAACCCCAAAGGAGATTGAATCCTACAATGCAAGAAGTGGTGAACAATGAAATAATTAAACTTCTTGCGGCAGTTATCATTGACCCCATTTCAGATAGCCCTTGGGTAAGTCCTGTTCAAGTAGTACTAAGAAAAAGAGGTATGACGGTCATAAAAAATGAAAATAATAAACTCATACCTACTAGAATAATTACTGGATGGAGAGTTTGTATTGATTATTGACGCCTCAATGAGGCCACCAGAAAAGATCATTTTCCTTTACTATTTATCGATCAAATGTTGAAAAGGGTAGCAGGATATGGTTTTTACTATTTTTTTGATGGATATTCAGGTTATAACCAGATACCAATAGCACCAGAAGACCGGGATAATACAACTTTCACATGTCCCCATGGAACATATGCCTATAGGAGAATGCCATTTGGTTTATGTAATGCACTTTCCACATTTCAACGTTGTATGTCAGCAATTTTCTCAGACATGATCGAAAATTTTCTAGAGATTTTTATGGATGATTTCACTCTTTTTGGAAAATCATTTGAAGATTGTATTTACCATTTGACCTTAGTTCTTAAGAGATGTGAAGAGACAAACTTGATTCTTAATTGGGAGAAATGTCATTTTATGGTTACAGAAGGAATTGTTCTAGGACATAAAATCACTGTTAAAGGGATAGAAGTTGATAAGGATATAATTGATGTTATAGCAAGATTACCCCCTCCCACAACAGTTAAAAGCATTAGAAGTTTTTTAGGACATGTAGGTTTTTACAGACGGTTCATAAAAGACTTTTCAAAGATTTCAAAACCGCCGACTAACCTTTTGATGAAAAATGTTAAGTTTGAATTTTCAGGTGATTATTTGAAAACATTTGAAACCCTTAAGGATTGTCAACAACCTCTATAGTTGTGTCTCCTGATTGGAGCCAGCCTTTTGAGACCACGTGTGATGCTAGTGATACAGCCGTAGGAGCTATTTTAGGCCAGAGAAAAGATAAGATTGAATGAGGCTCAGTTGAATTATGCAACTACAGAAAAAGAATTACTAGCAGTAGTATTTGCATTTGACAAGTTTCGTTCCTATTTAATAGGGACCAAGGTTACTATTTTTACTGACCATGCAACTTTAAAATACCTCTTCGCAAAGAAATATGCTCGACCTAGATTGTTAAGATGGATTTTACTTCGGCAAGAATTTGACCTTTAAATAAAACACAAGAAAGGAACTAAAAATCAAGTAGCTGACCATTTGTCTAGATTAGAGAACCCTCTTCTTGAGTTTTCTGAGATAAAAGAAGAATTTCGTGATGAGCATATTTTTTATGTTGTAACTCAACCTCCCTGGTTTGCAGATACCGCAAATTACTTGGTTGGAAAGTGGACACCTCAAGATCTCACTTATCAGCAAAGAAAAAAGCTTATGTCTGATGCTAAATATTACCTATGGGATGAACCTTACTTGTTTAAATTATGCAGATAATATCATTAGACGTTGCGTACCCGAGGAGGATATGAAGAACATACTTTACCACTGTCATGGGGGAGCAATTGGTGGACATTATGCAGCCAACTGAAAGTTTTGGAAGCCGGATTCTTCTGGCCGACAATATTTAAAGATGCTCAGGTATATGTTGCACAATGTGATAAATTTCAGAGAACAGGTAATATCACTAAGAGAGATGAAATGCCATTACAATTAATACAAGTATGTGAAATATTTGATGTTTGGGAAATAGATTTTATGGGTCCTTTTCCTCCTTCTCACTCTTATACATATATCCTTGTAACTGTGGATTATGTATCAAGGTGGGTTGAAGCTATTCCTACCAAAAAAAAATGATGCTCGTACCGTGTGTGATTTTCTTAGAAAAAATATCTTTACCAGATTCGGCACACCACGAGTCATCATTAGCAATCAAGGGACTCATTTCATCAATAAACAATTTTCTTCGTTGCTGTCAAAATATGGTGTGACTCATAAAACAGGAACACCATATCATGCTCAAACTCAAGGGTAAGTTAAGGTATCCAACCGCGAATTAAAAAGAATACTTGAAAAGACGGTTGGAATCTCAAGAAAAGACTGGGCTTTAAAATTAAATGATGTTCTATGGGCATACTGAACGTCTTTCAAAATGCCAATTAGAACATCTCCGTATAGATTAGTCTTTGGAAAAGCTTGTCATTTATCTGTTGAATTAGAACACAAAGCTTTTTGGGCATTAAGAGCACTAAATTATGAATTAACCACTGTTGGAAAAAATAGATTTCTCCAAATTAATGAATTAGAAGAAATGAGGTTGGGAGCCTATGAAAATACGAGAATTTTTAAAGAAAAAACAAAAAAATGGCATGACAATTTGATCAGATCAAAGAGTTTTAAAATTGGAGACTTGGTACTTCTTTATAATAGCAGGCTTAGGCTATTTCCAAGAAAACTAAAATCCCGGTGGACAGGTCCCTACAATATTACAAATGTCACTTCATATGGAGCTATTGAAATTCAACAGATCAGTGGCAGAAACAAGTTTAAGGTAAATGGTCACAGGCTGAAATTATATTTTTGAGGCCAATTTGAGGAACAACCATCGGTGACTCTAATTAAATGATGAATCAAGAAGTCAATAAGTCGAGCTGGCAACATTAAACTCAGAACTCCTATTTCCAACCCGTAGCCAATGAGGGTGAAGCAATGGAACCTCATAAGTCCAATATAAATTTGAATCAATAAATTGCTTAACCAATTAATCTAGTTAATATCCAGGTTAGTTTACAACCGTAGCATCTCATGAAGGCCTCTACAAAAATAGAGTCACCTATAAAGGAGTAATTGCATGGTGATCGATATGCCTAAGTAACTGGTTGGTTAACCAATTTACTGTACAAATTAATTACTGGCTCAAGTAATTTTTTTTGTTTATAATAAACCAAGATCAAATAACTAATAACGTCTGGAATTAGTCAGTCTAATATAGACATGTCAGTTCACAGTTATTTTAAGCCTATAATATAGATGTATTTCTTTTTAAAGTATGTTTTTGTGTGCATGTGTTGTGTGTGTATATATATACATATTAGTTAGAACATAAGTTTTATTCTATCTTAAAATTTTTTTTATTTTTATATAAAACAATGTTATGGCATACATAAGGTGTGGGACACCAGTGTTAATCACACTTTTATACCACTTTGTTTGTTCTCTCTGTTTTTATCTTTATTGAAATCAACCATCTAATCATATTTTTATTGTAGAATGGCAAATTGGCACGTCCATAGAAGACGCTCACATTGGTGGTGATGAAAACTATGTTATGGCATACATAAGGTGTGGGACTGCAGTTTCTTACAAGCTTTCTTCTGCAGTTGTAAATTTGAAAGCCAATTTTTTTTTTACTTTATTTATAAATATTATATATGTATTTCTTTAAACTTGATCTTTTTTTTTTTTGAATCAAAACTACCAAGCAGATTGCCATATAGTGCTTTATTAAAAAAATCAAGTTTTGTAAAAAAGCTAAAAATGCAGAAAATAAAGGAATATAATACATGAATCCAAACTAAAGGAAATCTAAAAGCTTGTCTATTGCAAATCCTTTAGCCTTAAGTTGATACCATGTTTACACCTCAAGCTCTCACCAGGTGCTATGGATCCACAGTCCATTGAATTAAAATTCAGGCTTCAAGGATGGAATAGAATTCTTTCAGAAAGTTCCTCATGTTCAGCTGTTTCTGTGTTTGATCCAGACCTTTGCAGGATATATAGGAGAAATGTAATTACTATTTATATGCAGGTTACTCATAAAAATTGGAAAGCATGCAACTGCATCTATTTTAAAACTGCAGAACTGCAGGTTGCATAGATGGATAGGATACAGGCTAATCACTGCCAGTTTTGTCAACTACTTGGTGCAATAAGGATGCAGACTTGGGAAATTAATTCACTAACTATTACATAAGGAAAACAGCACAAGCAACAGAGGACTTTGCAGAAGAGATGGCTACAAAGAAAATGCAACTGAGCTATGCACCAAGGGACCAAACTTCGGACACCACTTAGTTGACAATATATACAGCAACACACAGATGTGCATGCAACTTATCAGCAACTTTTTTTCCAAGTTTTAGTTTAATTTTACCATGTTCATTGTATAGCAATTTGTAGAACCAATATAAGTCAGCTATATCGCAATAGAGAAGAAGTGAGACTAACCTTAATTGTTGCTATCTGCTTGTGGTGCAGACGTAGCTTCTCCCGGTGAAGGAGCACACAATGCTACTAGCATGTCTGGACTAATTAATCCTGCACGTTGGAGTTTTTCAATTACTTTTGCAGTAATGTCTGCAGTAACTTCTGCTCGCATAGTTCTCTTTTGTTCCTCCATTTGTTCCTCCATTTTTTGGATCCTTTCTTGCATTTCTTGCTCTACATCATTTGTGGCATTTGAAGTTGGTTCAGAAGTTCCAGCTTTTCCTTTCAAAGAAGTCTTTGTAACCCCCCGTCCATATAGTCTTAGACGTCCCGGATGTTCTGGACCCATAACGGCTGAGTATGCATCAACAGGCTGACTACCATCTGCGCTTAGTTGTGTTTCAATTTCCTCCATTTCAGCCTAACAAAGAAAATCCAACAACCGCATTCAAGTAAACAAAAACTAACAATAAATAATTGATTTCAATAAAAACTTGCAATACATAATATACATACAATTTTACTAGTTGTGTCTTCATTTGACTCCTTGTACAAGCGCCCGGGTTTCCTTGCTTTTCCACAAAGATCTCCTTACGTGATACATTTCCCTTGGTTTTTTCCTAGTCACATCAAAATGGATATAAAAAAATCGCTTAAAATGACAGGTTAAGACTTAATTAAAAAATTAGAGAACACACCAATTTATTGTGGACTAAAGCGAAACTTTTTTGCCGACTGTGTGCGGATTCAACAACTTCTTCCGATTCTCAGTATTTGTTTTAGACATTTTATGCAAATAAATAAATCAATTAAATGTATTAACTATAAAAATTACAGTAAAAACTATTACAGCCACAACCAAGCTCAAAATAGACAGTTATTCGCATACAACAACAACATAGAAAGCTAGTAAGTCAATTTTATGCTAAAACAACTAAACAGTAAGAGCAGTTTCCTTTTTTTTTTTCCTCAAAAGGCCACTGGGATGGCTCATTCCAATTGATTTTTTTTTCAAGCAATCAAATACTGTGTTGTAATTTGAAAACTGCAGCATCTATATCATGATATGTAGCTTGTTAGGATAAATCCATTCCAGCTGGTTATATAACATCGATATCTTAATACCACCACTAGATCAATCCTACAAATTATCAGATAATCCACTCAAAACCAATGTGTTAGCTACATGTAAAAACTCAAAAGATCTGTACAAGATTGAATTGTTGAAATGCAGTCTCTCAATCAGATGCACCTTTCCTGATGAATGTTCTCCTGATGCTTGGAGTATGATGCTTATCCAGATTGAGAAGTCTTTTTGCAGCAGTTTCCTTGATATTTCATACAAATACTATTTCTTTTTCTATACTATTTATAATATCTGACAGTCCTTTAAAAAAATCCAAGATTTCTCTCTTTCTACATAGACTGTCTTCCTATGTGATTTTTATTCCATCCTCAAGCAAAAAATACATTCACAGAACAAGTGGTCTCTTGTTTCCACCTACTATATCCATGACACATAAAGATTGCAACAGAGACAAGAAGATAAGAAGAGAAATTACAAGAAAAAAGAAAGTAGTAGCAGTAGCGATACTGCAGCAGAGAAGAGAAAGGTAAAAAAACCTACAACGACAGCCATATCGCAACAAATAAAGAGAAGACAGAGAGACAGAAGAACACTTGCACCAGAGAAGACAAATGTATTCTGGAAATATATTTTACCTGGAATTTTTCAGACATCCAATATTCAAGGAGCTCTTTAAATTGACATTCCAGAATATGACCTGGCCTTTTTGCCATTATGATTTCATCAGTGACTTTTGGTTTGTAACAAAGTTTCTTCAAGTCACTTTTATGCCTTCTCCAAGCAGCATGAATTGCTTTCAAAGTCCAGTTTTTGCCAGCTTCAGGAATATCATATTTCTCCTACAGTTTTGTGTCATTTTGTTAGCAAAAACAATACTTTTAACAGATACTTAAATATTGCAAACTTCAAACCTTAGTATATGTCCATAAATCATCTTTTGTGTCCATTTTCCTCCAATAAAGTATATCAAATGGGCAAAGGGTCGCAGTCCTCGCTAATGTACCGAGGAAGCTACCAAACTCTATTACAACATCTTCAGTAGGACCAATAGGTTGATTGAGCCTATTCAGTAGGATCAATTTACGCTCATGTCGGCTATGCACACTATGCATTTACGTTCTACCTCCTTTTCTTTTCTAAGTTGAAAGGCCTAAAGTTAAAAGAAAATACAAGAAATTAGAAGTCATGGATGAATTTAATAAGTTCGTAAGCTATGTGTTACCTTCTTCAAATTGTTCATTTGTGGGAGGAATTGTAGAATCCATTTGCATTTCCTCCTCGACGGGTTGTTGCTCCTCGATGGGCTGTTGCTCCTGTTCGAATTGCTCCTCTACATGTTGCTCTTCCATAAGTTTTAATTTGGTTAGATTGTGGTGCTACTGGCTGCTGTTCTCCAATTAATTCTAGCAGATGCTCTCTCTCTGACCTTATAGCTTGAACAGTTTCGTTTGTGGTTAATAACTGCCGTTTTTTATTTGCCAAGGATGACAATGAACCAGGTTTAGCATATGTTCTGCTTTGAGCTCTTTTGTTTCTTTTTGAAGGCCCTTGTTGACTCATGACTATCAAGATCTGTGTAAATCTAAGACTGAACAAGTGAGAAAATCTGGAGGACAAAAATAATAAGCATGATACATATTATTAAAAATCTATATAATACATGATGAAGATTATGCAGGATATCCTGGTACCAACAAGACAGATATGGTTTAACCTCAAATGGAAAGTATTCCTTGACTAACAGCTATCTTGCATTACTAGGCGATAGACAAAAAATAGGAAAAGCTTAGCTGATATGGAGCAAAGTCTTGTTGCCAAAGCATAGAATACTAATGTGGCTAGCTATGAAGCAAAGACTGCTTACAAGGACCAGACTGATGAAAATGGGGATTGCATGTGAGGATGATCTATGTGTACTATGTGGAACATACAGGCCTGAAACAACACATTTGTTTGTGGATTGTGCCTAGGAAATAGAGGTTTGGCAAGCTTTATCCAGACTTGGCTGGGGATAACAATGCAACTGGAGCAGGTTCACTCAATTCTACAGAAGGTCAACACCAAACACTGGAGCCAGTTTAAAAGAGAAGTACTGGCAGCAAGCCATGGAGCTGTGTTATATCACACATGGCAAGCTAGAAATGCCAAGATATTCAAGGGACACGATATAAATATAGAGTTTACAATTCAACAGCTAAAGCTGGAGTGATAGCAAGAATAAGTAAGTATAGAAGTCAAAAAATAGCAAGGCAATGTACTGGTTTTGTTGGACAGAACTTGTAACTAGAAATTGAGGCTATGTTCTGCTTAACACCATCTGGGAGTTGATGGAACTAGTTCTTCTTAGGGGTAAATATGAAATCTGTTGGTATGATAATATTTACAATGTATTGCCAAAAAAAAAAAGTTTATGCAGGAGCAAAAGCTTAATGAGTTTTTTGGATGATTCAATGAATGAGGAATATGCTCAATACATAAATCGAGAGTAGCTTGGCATGAAGTTTGAGTCAACAGAAGATAAAAACTTGAAAAATTTCAAAGGTCAAATTAAAGATAGACCAAATATTTTGAAGTCCAACATAATTATAACAAAGGAAAGGAAAAAATCTCTGCGCATCTATTTACGCAGAAGAAAAGAGATATCGTTTATCAATAACATGATAACAAAGTTTTGCTTCTTGTTCTTAGATTTGAAGGAAAATAACTGAGAGATAGAGTGAAAGACTAGAACCTGAATTTTTGTTGGTCTCCTGTGAAGTAAAAGATTCCTCAGAGATATTGCAGAAATATGGATACTGCATATGAACATAAGAAAAAAAGACTTAATAAGTTTCTCATCAATAAAAATAATTTTCTCAAAATGAATATATGAAAGAAAGATTACATAATGTATCATACAGTTTGTGCACTAATTTATAGACAAACATGAAGGTAAGCACATTAACAGAAAGAGAATAAGAGATAGTAAACGGAGTCCAATTTGCAATTCACATCATTATAAAAGGGAATTTATTATTCACTACAAAAATTGATGAAGGGTATATATTTGTACAAGTTCAAAAGATCCTTTGTCAATCATCAGGCTACATCCAATCCCAATCGGTATCATCGAAGTCGGCCTCCTCTTCCGATGTTTCCGTAGATACATCTTGTGAATGTTGTGCAAGGGAAGACACATCAATGATATCAACAGGGAGATATTCTCTCGACCATCTGACATCAACATCGAGTAATCTTTCTGATGAGCCAATGTCATCATTAGGCTCCCTCCAAAATGTTTCTACAATATTAAGACAATTCTCTTCCTCGAATTCATACAAATGAACCGGGACTTTATTTCTTGCATAATAAACCCCTTTCTCAATTGGATCCTCCACATAAAAAACTTGATACACTTGAGATGCTAGTACAAAAGGGTCGTCCGTGCTGCATTTTTTATTGAAGTATACCCGAGTCAACCCATAGCCATCGACTTCATTATGAAACCAATCACATCTAAATAGTACAACACTAAAACAACCCCAATAATCAATCTCAATGATATCTTGAATAACTCCATAATAGGTAACCATTCCATCAACGGGATTTTGGTCTCTGGCACTAGCAAAACTATTAGTTGTTGCTGACAAACTCACTCCACTATTTTGAGTCTTGCATGAGGCATCCCGTTTCATCGTATGAATTCGGTATCCATTGATGAAATATCCAGTATATCTTCTGGCCACTACATTAGGCCCATAAGATAGCCATATTATATGATTGGGCACTTTAACTTTTTTAACTTTCTCTTTTAACCAATCACCAAATTCTCGACTATGAATTCATGCTTTTGCCCATGCATTTCCTCTACCACGTTTATCAATTATACTCTCATGTTCCCTGCAAGCATGTATGCTATATTAATCATTAGGTATATAAAAATGAAATTTAAAACACATTATCGTAATAAATAAAGTTCAAAATTCAAATGACTATTTTTTCTTACTTGATAAACGTCTCTACTTGTTCATCTCTAGTATTGAACAAAGCATACCGATGTGCTTCAACCCACTGATGACTATCCATCTCAAATGTCTTGCCTTTCCTTTTCTTCTTACTTCCAATTGGATGGCCTGTCTTAGGAAATATATGTGAAAAATCATTTCCCTTTGTTTGAACATCTTCATCCTCGGTCTGATACCTACTAAATCTTGTCTTCACCCCATCATGTAGGTACCTTGAACAAAAGGTCAAACACTCTTCGGCCAGAAAACTCTCCGCTATTGATCCTTCTGGATTGGATCGATTCCGAATGAACCCCTTGTACTTACACATGTTTCTCTCATTGGGATACATCCAACGCAAATGAACCGGACCCCCAAGCTTAATTTCATCTACTAAATGGATAGGCAAATGTTTCATTATATCAAAAAAGGTTGGAGGAAAAATCTTTTCAAGGTCACATACTATATCTATGATTTCAGGCTTCATTTTATCAAGATCTCTTCTTCTTATAACCTTACTACATATGGTTCTAAAATAATTCCCCAACCTAATCAAGGCCAAAGACACATTCTTGGGTAACACTTTTCTAACCGCAAGCTGAAGCAAGTACTGCATTATGAAATGAGCATCATGGCTCTTATATCGTGATACTTTCATCTCCTCCATTTGCACACGACGTGATATATTAGAGGCACACCCTTTTGGTAATTTGACATTTTTTAAAACAGTGCAAAACAACCTTTTCTCCTCTGGTTTCATAGAGAAACAAGCTTTAGCCAGATGAATTTTACCAGTATTATCATCTTTTAATGGTTGAAGCTCCTTGCGTATCCCCATCTCGTGCAAGTCATAGCGAGAATTTACATGATCTTTGGACTTTCTAGGTACATCTAACAAAGTCCCAAGCAAACTATCACATATATTCTTCTCTATGTGCATCACGTCAAGATTGTGCCTCAATTTGTTATGTGCCCAATATGACAATTTAAAAAATATGGATCTTTTCTTCCATGGACCATCACTCTTCCGAGCCCTTTTCGTTCGGCCCTTCCCAAAGACATTATTGAATTCACGTAGCTCTTCAAGCATTTCTATGCCTGATAAGGGAGTAGGTGCAGCTTTATGCTCCTCTTTACCATCAAATGATTTCTTATCTCTTCGAAATGGATGATCAGGAGGTAAAAATGCTCGATGACCCAAGAAACACATCTTACGACTATGTTTGATATATTGAGAGCAAGTATCATAATTACAGGTGGGGCATGCCCATTTCCCCTTGGTGCTCCATCCAGAAAGCATTGCTAGTGCTGGAAAATCACTAACTGTCCACAATAAAGCTACACGCATTAGAAATGTTTGGTTAGTTTCAGCATCATATGTTTCCACTCCCATTTTCCATAGTTCCTTCAACTCGGCAATTAGTGGTTGTAGGAACACATCTTTATCGTTTCCAGGAGACGATGGACCTGGAATGATCATTGACAACATTATATACTCCGGCTTCATGCAAATCCATGGTGGCAAATTATAGTTCATTAACATAACTGGCCATGTACTATGGGAAATGCTCATGGTTCGGAATGGATTGAAACCATCACTTGAAAGACCCAATCGAACATTACGAGGATCTTTAGAGAAATCCGGGTGCAATGAATCAAAATCCTTCCAAGCTTCCCCATCAGCAGGATGTCTTAAATTCCCATCTTTGGGTCGTTCAGTAGCATGCCATCTCATAGCTACAGATGTTTCAGAACACATAAATATCCTCTGAAGCCTAGGCTTTAAAGGGAAGTACCTTCAAACCTTTGCTGGGATTTTAGTGTTCTTATTAGTCAAATCATCACGAACGTTCTTCTATCTAGAAGAACCACACACAGAGCAATTATCTATCTTCACATTGTCATTCCAAAATAGCATGTAGTCGTTAGGGCATGCATGAATTTTCTCATAACAAAGACCCAAATCTTTTATCACCTTTTTTGCCTTGTTGAAAGACTCGGGTAGCTGAGCAAATGGAAATGCCTCTTTTATCAAGTCTAACAAGTCTTAAAAGGCTACATTACTCAACCCGTGAATGCATTTAAACAAGTACAACCGAATGGTGAAACTCAACTTAGAAAAATTCTTACACCCTGGGTACAACTCTTGTTTCCCTTCCTTAACTAATTTGAAAAATCTCTTTGCATCTTCAGATGGTCCCTCTCTCACTCCTTCATGCATCAAATCACCTTCTACATTCCTAAAAGTATCATAAAGTAGTCCATCGATATCGTCATGCATGTCGGAAGTTTCATCATCATTGGTTGGATGCGGCATATTTGTTGAAGAAAACCCTTCTCCATGGAAAACCCATTTGGTGTATCCATTAACAAATCCATAACCAAACAAGTGATTCTCCACCACCGTTTGAGTATGCCAATACCGATTAAAACACCTTTTACAAGGGCATAGTATTTTATTTCCTTGAGAAGCTCGTTCAAATGCCTTATCAAGAAAATACTTCACTCCACGATCATACTTATTGATGGATCTTCGGAGATCCATCCAACTTTTATCTATAGTATCCATTGAATATCCTACGTGACACGAGCCTAACATCAAAATCAAAATTCAAATAGCAAATTTTAGCAGAATGGAAGAAAAACAACAATTCCATGGCTAGACTACATAAATTTCCCATTTTTATCAAACCCACAAACTAAAATCCACAAACAAAAACATGCAAATGCAGAAGAATCTTTCTTTCCTTAAAAATCCAGTTCACAACTTTGAAGGATGATCCCAAGAAAATGGAAGTAAAAACAACTCCACAAGTAGACTACATAAAGATCACATTTTATCACACCCATAAACTAAAATCCACAAAAAAATGCAAAAGATGTTTTGTTTCCACAAAAACCCAATTCACAAATTTCAACAATGATCCAAGAAAATGAAAGAAAAAGGTAAATTCTACAGCTACACTACTTAGATATCCCATTTTTTTTCACACCCAGAAATTAAAATTCACAAACAAATGCAGTAGATATTTTTTTTCCACAAAAAAAAAAAAAAAAAACACGCACAGTTCACAGATTCAAGAAACTGTACGAAAATCAACAATTCCATAGCTAGACTACGTAAAGTTAACATTTTTATCACACCAAGAAGCTAAAAATCCACAAACAAACTCATAGAATTTCTGATTTTTAAAAATACTACAACACTAATACATGTTAAGAGAGAAGGGAAACTTAAATTTCATGGAGCAAACCTGTAGATGCAAAAAGCAAGAAGACTAATTAGCTGAAGAAAAAGATAAATTTTGCTAGAGAAACTTCAACTGAGAATTAATTAGTCACATTGCTAGAGAAAACCCATATTGTTAAAAGCTTTAACTGAGAAGAAATATTCGATGATATGTTTCCAGTGATATGTTTATTTGCATACGGTATATTTTTTTGTCATTATTCTTTATTAAAAAATGGGGGTTTTGGCAGGTCCAACAGAATAAGTGGAGGGAAAATATTGGGGGGGAAATATTGGGGAAAACTAAACTGTCCCAATAGCTAAATTTTCTTATATGACTGTTGCAATAGAATCATCTATTCCAACGGTTCCAATACCCGTTACTAAATGTACGTCTATGGCATCGGTTATCTGACTAACGCGACGGTTTAATTTTATAAATGTGTTGTTAGGTCAAAGTGTCTTTGCAACGGTTAAAACCGATGCAACATACACTCTATTGCAACGGTTGAGTAACTGTTGCTAAAACACCGTTGCTATAGGCCTATTTTCTAGTAGTGCGAGAACCTTTGTGGTGCCCGATGATTCTGATGTCGCTAAGTCCACCGTTGAAGAACTCGAGCAAGTCACACTATTCGTCCATCTACCAGAAAAGAAGGAATACTTGGGCATGGGGTTAACCCTCGAGCTCAGGAAAGAATTTATTGAGTTTCTTAAAATTAACTCAGATTGCTTTGCTTGGTCCCATTTAGAAATGGTGGTGTCCGAGATAGCGGTGAGCGGTGTCCTAGTTCGAGAGGAGAAAGGTACGCAATACCCGGTTTACTATGTAAGTAGAACCCTCGGTGACGCCGAAACCAGGTACCCACATCTGGAAAAACTCGCTTTGGCTTTATTAAGTGCATCTAGAAAATTAAAACCTTACTTTCAGTGTCATCCCATATTCGTCGTACCCCATAAGGAACGTCATGCATAAACCCAAACTCTCAAGCCGACTAGCAAAGTGGGCTGTGGAGATTAGCGGGTATGATATTGAATACAAACCCCGAACTGCCATCAAACCCCAAATTTTGGCGGATTTCGTGGCCGATTTTGCACCGTCCATGATCCCTGAGGTCGACAAGGAGATGCCTTTTGCCTCGGGGACTAGCACGGGAGTCTGGACCCTTTACACGGATGGTCCGTCTAATGTGACAGGATTCGGGTTAGGGATCGTTGTCAAACCTCCCTCAGGTGATACAATAAGACAATCTATTAGGTCTGCTGATTTAACTAACAACGAAGCCGAGTATGAGGCTATGATTGCAGGTTTAGAACTGGCTAAAAGCTTGGGAGCCGAGATCATCGAGGCCAAATGCGATTCTCTCCTGGTAGTCAACCAAACGAATGGAACCTTCGAAATCAAGGATGATCGAATGCGAAGATATCAGGAAAAATTACAGGTTATCCTTCGTCGATTCAAGGAGTGGACGTTGGAACACATACCCCGAGATCACAATAATGAGGTGGATGCCCTGGCAAATCTGGGATCCTCGGTAGAATCAGATAGATTCAATTCGGGAGCTGTGGTCCAGTTGACAAAACCCTTCATAGAGACTGGCCACGCTGAAATAAACTCGACCAGCCTCACTTGGGATTGGAGGAACAAATACATAGACTATCTCCAAACAGGAAAGCTACCATCCGATGCCAAGGAATCAAGGGCCCTCCAAACCAAGGCAACTAGATTTTGTTTGGTCGATGGTCAGTTGTACCAAAGGTCATTCCACGGCCCCTTAGCGAGATGCCTAGGACCAGGAGATACCGACTATGTTCTGAGGGAAGTTCACGAGGTCACTTATGGAAACCATTCGGGAGCCGATTCATTGGTCTGCAAGCTGATCAGAGCAGGATACTACAGGAACGAGATGGAGGAGGAAGCCAAAACCTTCGTTCGAAAATGTAACGAATGCCAAAAACACGCCCCATCAATACATCAACCTGGGGAAGAGCTCCATCCGGTCCTCTCCCCATGGCCATTCATGAAATGGGGCATGGATATAGTGGGACCTTTGCCATGGGCCCCAGGTAAGACGCAATTTATTTTACTTATGACTGATTATTTCTCTAAATAGGTCGAAGCACAGGCACTCGAGAAAGTCAGGGAAAAAGAAGTCATTGATTTCATTTATGACCATATAATCTGTCGATTCGGGGTACCAGCGGAGATCGCGTGTGACAGCGGGAAGCAGTTCATAGGTAGTAAGGTTAGCAAGTTTTTTGAAGAATACAAAATCAAGAAAATCTTATCAACCCTGTATCATCCGAGCCCGAATGGTCAGGCCGAGTCTACCAATAAAACCATATTGCAGAATTTAAAGAAGAGACTGGCCGGTTCTAAGCACCAATGGAAGGAGGTTCTGCCTGAGGTTTTATGGGCCTACCTCACAACGGTAAGATCAAGTACAGGGGAGACCTCATTTTCCCTTGTATACGGAGCCGAGGCCCTGATACCCATCGAGCTTGGTGAGCCAAGCTTAAGATTCCGTTATGCCACTGAGAACTCGAACCATGAAGCAATGTTCGTCAATCTGGATCTCATGGACGAAAGAAGGGAAGCTCTTCATATCCGGATAGCCGCACAAAAATAGAGGATGCAAAGGTATTATAACCGGAGGACCAACCTCAGACATTTTCAAATTGGGGAATTGGTACTAAGGAAGGTCACACTTCATACGAAGAATTCTCATGAAAGGAAACTAGCCCCGAATTAGGAAGGACCATACCGAGTCACTGGAATAACCGGAAAGGGTTCTTATCAGCTCGAGAATGAAGACGAACAACAGCTGAAAAACAACTGGAATGTGGCACACCTAAAATGATATTAATGTTAAAGGTATGAATAACTTTTCTTTTGCGTTCTTCTCTCTCGATCTAACCATGCAGGGATACAGCCCGAGGGACAAAGAAACAGCACAGCGGATACTCGGAAGTCATGGACCTAGGACTGAAAGCACGTGCTGCACTCTTTTTCCCTTCGATTGTTTTTTCCCGAAGTGGGTTTTCGGCAAGATTTTTAATGAGGCAGCGCCGAATAGCGTGCTACACATATAGAGCATATCGATTAAAGACCGGAGACCGGGGACTGCATATACCGGGCTAATAGTACCCAAGCCCTCATACTTTGGACTCGAATACAAGGGGACTATTATACCATGGGTTAAGTGATAACTTTGTAAAAGCCAAGGCCTGAACGATAGGATCAGATGTGAGGACCAAACGATCGATTGAATCGTGTCCACTTAGTTTGTTTTTGCCGTGGCAACAATTGTGAATGCATCTCTGGCTGATTTTTTCAATAAAAAACTTACATCGATCAAAAGGATCCGATGTTGCCAAATACCGAAAAACTATGGCATAACAGTTTAAGACTACGGTCTAAACTATGGCATAAACAGTTAAAAGACTACGGTCTAAAAAACATATGCAAACTCGAAAGCTGCGACCTAAATTGGTTGAAGACCACGGTCTAAAAACGCAAAAATTGTCATGATCGGGTCTGTCTTGCAAATTATTAATAAAGCAACGACTAACGACAACACGGATTAAAACCCAATCATGGGCCGTTACCATTTGAATTTTATCCTGGCCGAAACAATATGGCAAATTATAATGAAGGCATAAACCGAACAAAACATTGAACTGAGGAGTACTTTGCAAATATCAAATACAACTTTTGATTCATACATACATAAAGTAGATTTACAAAGGCTCGGAATAGTGGCCTCAAAACAAAGGTATAAAAACAAAAGAAGGGACACAAGGTCCTGAACCTAATCTTCATCTGACCCCTCGGCCTCTTCATCGGCTGACTCGAGGTCGATATCCGAATCCTCAAGGTCAAATGCAGCCTTTGCTTCCGCTTCAAGCTTCTTGGCTTCCTCAATCAGATTTAATAAGTCCGCACCAGTGGCTTAAACTTCTTCGAGGTTCTTCCTTCAGGACAAGCACCGCTCGTACTCAGCTCTAAGATTACTGGCCTTTTCAGTAGCAGCCACATCGGCCTTATACTGCTCTAACATGTCGTCGTAACCCGAGATCTGGTCAAGAGCCTTTCCATGCTCAGTCTGTAGATCGGTGATAACCCGGTTCAATCGATCCCGTTCCACTTCGGCCGCAACAAGTCATGAGCTAAGGCCATTCATTTGTTCCACCGACACCCGAAGTTGCTCCCGGAGAACATCACGTTCGGCCACAACACCGATGGTCATTTCGTGGAGGGCATCAAACTCAGGCTTAATCCTATCAAGCTCTGCTCGGAGTTGATCAATCTGGCTAACATAAGCTCGGGCCTGAGAAGAAAGGGCATTAGCTTCAGCTATTAAAGATTTATTGTAAACTTCGAAAGCCTTTACCTTCTCTGCCAACTGGTCACGTTCCCGTTTGGCCTCGACAACTTCGTTTCGAGCCGCTGCTAAATCCGATTTAAGGATAGAAAGATCAGGGAGAGACGAGATATATTGCAAATTCTTCTCATATAGATTCGTGAGCTCGTCCACCTCTTGACTCTTATTTTTGAGCTCCTCCTTGAGTCGACCCACTTCGTGCCTACGCCGATCGAAACTTGTATGGTGAAGCACGGAGGCCTATAAGGGGAAAAGGAACGGTTATTAAAATGAAGCATGAAATTAAAAGCTGAGTAAAAAGAACATAAAGACGAGACTTACCTGATTCAATGCATGCTGAGCCTAGTTGAAAAGGCACGATTCGCTGACTTCGGCCATTTTCTTACGGTCCTCTTGGGACACCAGAGGGTACAAATAGCTGGACACCCCAACAGGACCCGATAACATGTTCATATCGGCCGGCACCTTAAAAGTGATTAGCCTCTTCTGATTCGGGTCGATACTAGGGGCAGGAAATGATTTCTCCAACCTGGGATTGGAATTAACCCCGAAACAGTCGGCTACCGGGATGGGCAAATGCTCGAAACCTGACATACCCAGAGCGGGTATTTCATAAACCCCACGACCGACCGTCCTTTGCTTGGTCACCTTGCCTTTGGCTTTTTCACCATCGGCAGGAATATCCGCCAATGGCGGCGGAGAATCCTGTATGGAAATTATCGTTTCAGATGAGGCCAACGCTTGTATCGGAAGGACGGAAGCAATACCGTACAAAGGTGGAATAGTAGGTACCTTAGAGCCTGATACCGATAAAGTTGCCTTCGATCCAGCGGCTGCGGCTGGCAGTTTTCCAATACTTCAAGTAGAAGTGTGATCGGAGGTCCCGACTTTCGACCCGACGATACCTGCGTCCGTCGACCTCGAGATGCCACTCGCCCCAGTCGGAATTCTACTTGAGCTTTCCACCAATGGTGGAGTGATTGCAACAGAATCGGTCAAATCATACTCGAGGGGCTCGTCAATAGGATGATGCCTACCCAACGCCTGGTCATCGTCGTCGGAATGGTCTAATAATTGTCCAACAACCTCAGCGTCCAAAGCACAGGCCGAGATATCTTCCAATGAGGTTTCTCGAATAACGACCTTCGATCTTTTCCCAGACTGGGAAGGAGCTCGAGATGATTCGGAGGATTTTCTTTTCCTCATTTCAACTAGGTCTCCCAGATCTGGAGCTTCGACATCCTACTCGTCAGCCGAGGTCTCGACAGTTTCCTGGGCCCGAATTCTGGTGGCCTTTGACAAACCTGTGAAGCAAAGAGAAGAATAGTCATTACCTAACTAACGTGGCATATTACGCAGAGTAGAAAGGACGACGCTGTAAGGGGAAGACTTACCATGGGTCCCGGCCTCCCAACGGGACCGGGATAAACGCCTATAGGTACGTTCGGCATAAGTAAGTTGGGAACATATTTTCCCAATCCACTAGTCGAGGTTAAGAACCGCACCAAGGGTTCGGATAAGCGTTGTATACACACGAACAAATAAAAAGTTCAGTATCGGTGCAGGCACGCGGCCGAATTGTATCGACATAAAGTTACTTACGTTTTGGGTTCCATTTCTCGGGAAATGGCAATTTGTCAACGGGGATCAGATCCGCTGTTCTGATTCGGACAAACCTGCCCTGCCAGCCTCGGTCTCTATCTTCGTCCAGACCAGAGAAGGGCGTTTTTGTAGCTCGTTTTGAAAGTTTTATTATTCCCCCTCTGAAGACACGGGGGCTATATAGTCGAAGTAGGTGGTGCACCGTGAACGGAATGTTTACGTTTGTAGCAAAATAACGGAGGAGCACAACGATCCTCTAAAATAACGGGTGAATTTGGCCGAGGGTGATCTCGTACCGCTTGTAGAAATCGACCACGACAGGATGACCTTGATCCTATCTAATCATGGGAAGCGTACGCGAGAAGGAACCGGGGCATCCGCTCAACCAACAGATCGTGCTTAAACAGGTCGACCTTCCGAAGAGACCTAGATCGTGACCTCGTACGAACACCTCCATGATCGAGTAAAGCTTCCGAATATTTTGCAAAGGATGTTGTTTCAAACCGGTCGTGGCCGAGTTTAATAACAAGATGCTCGATTATGGTGGCCGGTAGCAAAACATGTCGGGTTCTTTCGGATTATGGAATAAATGATTACTGATCGAATACAATAAGAGCATATACGAAGGTTTGGGTACAAACAATACACATGGAATGCTCAATAAAGTCCAATAACAAAAAATTTGCAAAACTCCATTAAGGATTTTTTCCATTTCATAAAATTTGAAGTATGCCGGATACATCAGTACATTAGAAAAAAAAGAAGAAACCCTACTCTACGACCAGTAATGGGAAAACAAAAGTAAGGCAACCACACCCTTACGCAACCTAACAAGTCGGAGGATGAGATCTCCCAGTCTATCCACAGGATGCGGCAATGACGGGTGATACCGATTAGATGTCCCCGTGACTTGCACCAGAGGTGGATGACCCGGGGATATCCAATCCCGGTAAATCTTCCTCATCGAGCACAATCACTGGCATTTCCCGACGGGTCCCCATAATATGGCAAGTTCGAACTCGAGATCCAACCCCTGAATGCACAACGGGAAAACTTCCAGCCTCCCTGCGTCTAGGTGGCCTCGATAGAGCGGGTGTTCTTCTTCCTCGAACTACGTCCTCGGCTACCGTCTTTCCTTTGGAAGCCCTCCTCGTCCGAAGTCCTGGAAATCAAAGGTATTGAGTTAAGATAATAACATAGGGAAATAAGGGTCGCAATGATAAGTTTAAGAAGTTACCATGGTCTTTGCCTTTCCACCCTTCAGGTACCATTCTTCTCCAAGAACGACCTAAGCTACGAGAAGCCCGGAGAAGGGCAATCACCTATTCAAAAATAGCAGTTTCGAGCGTGGGCTCAATTGGACCCGGTGAAGGGTTCCACACTTCAGGAAAATGGACAGACGATGGACGGTGAAGTTGAACCGTGCGTATCATCACGAACCAATGAAGCCATCCTCGATCATAATCGTCTTCAGGGTCGATTAGGCTTCGACTTCCCCTTGGAAGCAACTGAACAATTTCCTCTCAGATCACCCGAGGTATATATAAATGAAGCAAATGATTGAGGGTAAAAGCAACTCCGGCCGCATTGCCCAATTTCTCAATACAGAACACGAGCCTCCAAATTTGCGGGGCGATCTGCCCGATACATATTCGATATTGATGGCAGAAGTCCTCGATTATTCTATGAACAGGGAGGGTGAACCCTATGGCGAAGGGATAAGTGTATAATAGCGAATAACCGGCAATATGATGATTTATTTTCACACCCTCCCCAACGGGAGAAGATCAACATCTGCGCCTAGATGGCAATCTTCTCTTACCGTAGTAATGGCGTTATCACCGATACAAGATTCGAAATCTTCCACCGGGTCAAGATGGTGAAGGACTTTACAGTTGTTCGTATAAATAAAACCCGACGGAACAATACCAGCAGCAATAGATTCTAACCCCCTATCAGAGCCAGCGGCTCCAGCCGATGGCATGAATGAAGGCTGATCTTCACCCTGAGTCAGTAACGGTACGTAAGCCATGATTGTGGAAGGTCCTCCTTAACAAAAGGTATTCTCACCCTGGAACAAGAAGATTGAAGATCCGATGAGTATTATGGGCTCAAAGCAGGAATATCAGTAGGTTTTGAGGTGGAACAAAGTGAGATTTGAAGAAGTGTAGATGCATGGAAAAGAAAGAAGACATGGGCTTTATATAGAAAGAGATTTAAGAGATCCTATAGCGTATCAAGAATTCTGATACAAGGAGGATTCCCCAAAAGATTTGGCGGCTGGGTAATAATGACCCAGCATCGGGCAGAGTGAGATTTGACTTAAAGGTCCCGTCCTAGGTAGTTGGAGGCGGCTGCTCAATTTATTCAGGGTCCATTCCCCGCCGTCAGTAACAGTACCTCGGGAAATGGGGGGACTATTTGTATACGGGTAAAACCGAGGATACTGGCACGCTCGGTTTCCCGTTGTCATGGTTATGCTCGGTCACAATACAACCGTCTCACCGGGAAAGAGGCTTCGAGCTCGGGCCAGGATGAGGCGATAAAGGAAGGGCGATTGACTGCCATTAGCGGGAGACCGAAATATCCGTCCTCACCCAGATATTTCGGCGTCGATCTCGGCAATACAGCTGTCACCAGATTTACTTGCTTTATTTAGAATTGTACTAGGGTTGAAACTCCTCTACTATATAAAGAGGAGGTTATCATTCATGAAAAGGGTTGGCAATAGTAAGGAGAGAAATAGTTTGTATCAACAATCATAAGAATCTTATTAAATCAGTTCCCATATGTTCTTAAGTTCATTTTTTATTATATCTCGTGAGAGCTTGTAACAAAAGGGTATGGACCTCGGTTTCTATACCCGAGGCCATACGTATTTAACATTTGGTTAGATCTGCTTCTCTGTTCATTTTATTGACATATCTCGCTATTTAATCTTGAATTGAATTTAGCCACAGTGTTATAACTATTATTTATTATTGTGGATGTCTATCTTTAGGAGAAATATTAGGGTTAGTGACATTGAGATCAAGTCAGTTTTCCCCTATAAATATAGAAGTTCTCCTTCATTGTAAATCAATCCCTTAAGAGAAATAAAGAATTCTCCTCTCTTATCTCTTTCTCTTTAATGTTCTTCTTCTAGTTTTATTTATTTTATAACACGTTATCAGCCCGAGTCTCTAACCAATTTCGATATCTACTTCAATCGGGTGAGTTAGACCATTTTCTTTCGGATACAGAAGCCATACCGGTATGAACAGTTTCTCCCTTACAAAAATAATAACATGATTCATGGGATGCTTTGAGTTCTTTTTAATTTTGTTTAAATCAGTAGTCACACTCATATATTATCTAATCACCATAATTTCTCTATTTACACGGATACGCATGTGAGCATGTGATGGTTACAGATTACTTATTAATTGATTTGCATCAATAAAATATGAAAATTAAGTAATCATCAGTAACCTTAAGTCAATGAAATTACGCTATCAATTTTCGGACAACGATAGAGCACAGAAAATTGTTTACTGGGCGGCTGTTTTGTGAACTTTTTGCTGGCACTACAATCGTATTTACTGTTTCTGCATAATTGGTTTCAACTCATTGTTATAAAAATTAGATTAACTATTAATTGAAAGGAAGAGGAAAAATCCCGGTGGGATTATATCTAGAATTTTGTAAATTCAATTTGAAAGAGTAGTATGACAACATGAGTGATTATATTTTACTTGTTTCATTATAATTAAATTTGTAATTATCGAAAGTGATAATATTATTATCGGCTTGTGATTAATCGAAGATATGTTAGAGAAAAATTCATTTATTTCTGTCTTGATTTGCTCCTGAAGTAGCAATATCTTAAAAGAGGTTGTAAGCTATTATAATTTGATATGCTTAAGACACACTCAGATGATTCTGTTTCATTCCTGAAGAATGAAAGCTTTTTATAAATAAAAATACAGATCCATTCCCAGAAGTGAATGTGATGATATTTAGTAAATATTATAATACGGACGTGCGATTAGTTGTGAAGTTATCACGACTCACCTCCAGAAGATGTAGAATAATTGAGAGAAAAAAATTCTAAATATTTTATGATTTACTCCCGAAGTAGTAAACTCAGAATCTGCTCCCGAAATAGCAAATTTGGAACTCTACTATTGTCTTTACATGTCCATTTAATAATTATTTATCTCTGACACTAGTAGTGTTTAACTAAAATTTATTTTATAATATCAGCGGTATTTAAGCAATATTTGGTAGTACAAAATAAATGATCAAGGACTCCAAAAGAGCTAACTATTTATCTAGAAGATCACGACACTGGTAGTGTCCAAACAATATCTGATTATGGTGACTAAATTAAAAGCTCCCGAAGAGCCTATATATTATTATGTCATTCGTTCTAGAGTGTAATAAACGAAGGTGTTATGATCGAAACACAAGTTGTAGTTAACCCGAAGTTTACTAAAGTAAATGGCTATCATATTGAAGTTATAAATGATTGGAAGATTAAATATCTTCAAAACCATATTGGGTAAGAAATATGTATGTGAATGGTTACCCTCTTTATTCTCCAAACTATACTACACAAATATAAGCATGATGAAATCACATGTCACGGTAAATCAGAAGTTTATTGGTACAAAAAAAAATAAAAACTTCATGCCATAGTAAACCAGATGTTTATTAAAACAAATAGCACATGACATAGTAAACTTGAAGTTTACTAGTATAAATAATTTTATTAGTCGGCATGAGCATTTTTGCCATCCCGATTCAAATATGATGCACAAATTGAGTATTTGACATATATTGAAGAACTAGAAGATTCTTCAAGAATTTAATTTTGTTGCTTGTTCTCATGATAAGTTGATTATACCGGCTAATGTTGGGATTGAATTCCCTAACTTTTGTAAAAATAAAAGGTGAATATGGGCTCGTTCACCGGTTATGTGATGTCCTAAATAGATACATCCATAAGACGGTCACATGTGTGTTTAATGTCAACCTACAGTTTGACATATGCAAAGTTACTTGCTCAAAATAATTGAGTTGAGAGCACAATTTTTCATATTATGTAATCAAGATAATTCATGTTAAAGCTGGTTTATATCAACGCTGGTTTCGCATTGAATGCCTCCGATAAATAGCTAAACCATTGCTTATGAGAACAAAACTTCATATGCTGGTCTGAGATATGATATATTGTATACAACATCACTTTTATGCTTTAGACCAATAAATTCTGATAAATTCTCCCCTCACAATTAGTTCAGGGTTAGGAACCAGATATTTCCATCTACTAATTTTTTACGTGTGGTATATGATTAATTAATCTAGCATGATGCACAAAGATAGATTCCCACAAAGAAGATGGGATATATGTTAGTTTTTCTAACATAAGGGGCAGAGAATAAATAGCTAGGAAATATGTTGTGAATTATCATTACTATGATCATCACTCAAAAAGTAATCCAAGTTAAATGCTAGAAGCATTTACTGACCCAAAAATAATTTCATATTTCGCTTCAAAATGCCCCTACTAATATTAATATCCCTGAGGAACAAAATATACAACATGCATGCAACATGGTAGATCAATCGGTTCCAAATGAAATAAAGGGAGAGGAGCAAATGATCAATGATCGTTATAAGGAGGTAATGTGCTCTTGAAGAGCCTACAACATAACACTTCATGAAACCTCATGAGAGGTTTAGGTACCTAAAAATAATAGAAGTGATGAGATCTCAATAAAATATATCGTTGACGGTGTCTTTGGTACAATATAGCGCAAATTGTAAAAGATTGTGAGGATCTAAATTCTATATCTATAAAGCATGCTTACATAGAGATTATTATCAAGTGAAATGACGCATCTTGGTAAGCATAAAGCTTATTGAACCTGTTGTCCAGACACTAGAAGATGTTACATCATTCAAATAGAAATAGATGTTGTCACAACCTATATGAATTACTTGACAGAATTATATGAAAATTCCTGAAGAATTTTAAATTCCTGAAGCATATACAAGTTGTAGAAATTTGTTCATAATTCTTATACGAATTAAGTTAAGCCAGGTGAACGCGATTTTATCACCTTAATGAATATTCATTGACTAAGGGCACAAATGACTCTATTTATCCTTACGTCTTTGTGGAAATCAAAATCTGTCATATCGTTGGTGCAAGTTGATGACTTGAATATTATTGAAACTCTTGAAGAGTTCTCAAAAAGCAATATATTATCTGTTGAAAGAAGTTGAAATGAGAAACTTGCAGAATTTTTGGTCCCGAGTGTCATATCTTTATGCAATTGATATATTTATATATCTTGCTATGACTATGAGGGATTACAGTCATACGATGTTGTTCTACATGACAGTCAAATCATATAAAGATAACATCTGTTTATATAGCAATTCATAAAGGCGCTTGGAGTGATTTCAACAATATTATATGCCGATGCAACTCTAACCAAAGACTGAAGATGTATCAGCATACATAGTCCAAAGAACAAGGCATAATTCAGCAAAATTGTTCTTCACACACGATTCTAGAAGGATGGTGATATCAACGTGCAAGAGATTTGTTCGAGCGATAATATGACTGATTTATTCGCCAAGTCTCTACCAACAGCAACTTTCGAGAAAATGGTGCACAAGATTGAAATGTGAAGATTTAAGTTTTTGGATTGAAGTTCTCATCAGGGGGAGTTAATAAGCGTTGTACTCTTTTCCCCTTTCAAGGTTTTTGTCCCACTGGGGTTTTCCTTGTAAGGTTTTTAATGAGGCAACAAATGGCATATTATCAAAAATGTATACTCTTTTTCCTTCACTAGAATTTTTCCCACTGGATTTTTTCTAGTAAGATTTTAACGAGGCATATTATCTATCAAATATATATCCAAGGGGAGTGTTATAAATATTACTTATTATTGTGGATATCTATCTTTAGGAGAAATATTAGAGCTAGTGACTTTGAAATCAAGTCAGTTTTTCCCTATAAATATAGAAGCTCCCCTTCATTGTAAATCAATCCCTTAAGAGAAATAAATAATTCTCCTCTCTTCTCTCTTTCTCTACAATGTTATTCTTCTAATTTTATTATTTTATAACAAAGAGATTGTTGACACCCAATTTTGGCTCATCCTGCTTGAAATTAACGTCTCAGCACAAAATAGCACAAAATGCAACTCTTTACATATTATTCAAATTTTAATACGATTTATTGATACTTATCCTTATTTATGCAATGATTAGGATTTTTGTCAATTTATTGTCATTTGAATTAATTTCAATAATCATTACTTTTTCAGAGTCATCTGTATAGATACAACACAATAGTGCAATTATATCTCAGTAAATAATCATTTTTATTTCTTTACATCACATTACATTTTCAAGTATCAATCAGTGTTTTAAAAGGCGTTTTTGAGGCGAGCCTCGGGGCGAGCCCCGGGGCGGGGCGTACCAAAAATGCCTTGGGGCGATGGGTCGGGGCGCAAGTCCCCAAAGGCGTACGCCCAGCAATTTGGGGCGTACGCCCAGGCGTTTGGGGCGAGTTTTTTTTTTGTTGGGGCGTAAGCCTAGGCGTTTGGGGCGAGTTTTTTTTTATTGGGGCGTAAGCCCAGAAAACTTCTTCAAACTAAAACGAAATTTGTTAAATAAGTCCTTAGTATAATGCCCAAATTTTCAAAAGTCAACATGTAATTACTCAAATATTTTAAAAAGGAACTGAAACATTAAATTTAAAAGTCAAGACCTTTTTTTATTGCTAGAATGCCTAATATATGTTCTTTTCCAATTATTTATCTTGCCTTCTACTATCTCAAAAAAGTAACGAGCAGTCACTTATACTTGTAAGTACGTATAATAGATTGTTCTAATTAGTTTTTTTGTGGGGGTGGAGTATGTATATGTGTATATATATATCACTTATTTATTGTTTTCTTCAATTTTTTACGTTATTTAACCAATTTAAAAGTATTTATTATAATTATATCATTTTATAAAATACTAAAAATTAAAGTCCCATGAGGCTTACGCCTCGTGCCTCGGGGCTTACGCCTCGCTGAGGCAGACATAAAACGCCTCGCCTTACGCCCCCGCCTTTTAAAACACTGGTATCAATCACATTTTTATTTACATTTTTTAAAATTGCATATTAATACTCGCATTTTTATGTGTATATTAGTTATATTTTAATACAATTCGTTAATACAGAAAAGCCAGAAGGGTTTATTGCAACACAATTAATTTAGAGATATTTCAAAATTTACCTTATGCAAATTACTGAATTATCACTCAGTGTATAATTAAAATCCCATCTATCCCTCGTATGATTTCTTTTTCCTATTTTTCCTTCTCCGCGAGCCCTACATGTTTTCTTCTTTTTGACTTTTTCACCTTATTCCCTAAATTTAATCAATTCTTCCTCATTTTTTCAACGATACAATCTTTCTTTTTCTACTCCCAAATCAATTCTCTTTCTTCCTCTTTCAACTTCTCTTTCCTTTTTCTTTCCCTTTTTATCTCACCACTCCCTCATTTTTCTCCACACTTAGGCATCCCCATTCACTTTTCAACCCATGAATCTCTCATTTATCTGTCTAAAAATCTCCCACCTCACACGTCTCTCTGCCTAAAAATGAAAGAAAAGATCTCCATCACTTAAAACACTCTCTCTCACACATTCACCTCCTAAAAAAGAAAAAGAAAAAATGCTTTCATCATCTCTCATAGTCTACCAAAAAAAAAGAAGCTTCCAATCTTTCGTCTCTTTCTCTACACTTACACACACTACACACAAATCTTTTGAATGTGGTGTTCTACTGTTTTGCTCTACATTTTCATATCTCTTTTACTGCATACTTGGTATTTTTGTTTACTTATTGTTTTTATTTTTGACATGTTTTTCATTTGCTGAATACTTTGCACATATGCATTTTTTGAAAAGGGATATTAAGGGGAGGAACTAATTTTTTTTTTACTTTTTTGTTGGTTTATGGGTATTGAATACATTCTATACTTTTTGGCCGCTGAAGAAATTTCTGTTGATTTTCGAGGCCTCCCCTGCACATAAGATGGATTTTTATTTTTAATTGTAACATATATTTATTATCATTTCATAATTCATTTTGATAAATATTTATCCACTACTACCATTTTTACTAAGTCCTATGCAGGTATCCGAAGTTACTTCCCGAAGAATACGCTTGAAAGAAGCTCAAAGATCTTCTCGGATTCTCTGTTTGTACTTACTTTTACGTTCTTAAAATTGTATAAATCCTAAAACATAATAAAAAACTTTACTTTTGGGGGTGTCGGCTGGATATTATTTATTCACTTGTTGTCGGTGGTATTTTTATAGTTACCACGTTTAGCTAGATTTTTGATTTAATTACTTAGCACACTTTAGTAAATAATTAGGATAGTTTAGATATTTAAATTTTAGAATATCATCTCATAATTAGTTAGTTAATTAGGTGTAAAATGTTAGCTATTTAAATAAGTTAACTCACTTTAAGTTGAATATAATTGGACGTAGTAAATTTCATGTGTAGGTTATACTCTTTGTACATTTATTCCCTGTTATACATTTGAGCTAATTAAGTTATAGATAATTCTTGATCAATTAGATACCATATACATTCTTTGATCTCGTTCTTTCATTCAAAAGCAAAACCATTATGTTCATTCATCCATCTCCAAAAATACTTTCATATTCATCAAAAGAATTCTTTTAAACAAAATTTACTATTCATTGGAAAATAATTATTTTAAAATATTTATCCTTTATTTCATTCTTTTGTTAATTATATATATGTCAAAATTATTCCTTTATTAATATTTTAAACAAGCTATTTCTCTGCATACTTTGTTAATCACAAAGTAAAATTCTTTTGTCTCTTTAAGAATTGGGTCTCTTTTAATCTTAGTAATTAATGTGTATCTTTACACACTTGTTCACAAACATATCATTTTCCACATTTTTTTTTTACTTTGTGACGTCTATTTTTATTTATATATATGTACAAATCTTCACATTTTTATTGCATAAAAATATTCATGTTAGTCCTTTTATTCACATTCTTTAATATTCTTTGTAATTAATGGTCAAACACTTTTTGTACATCCCTCATGTAACTAAATCAGGTCTAGTTGGGAACCACATTTTGTGGATTCTGAAGGATGCCTAACACCTTCCCTTCGGAATAATCGAACCCTTACCTAGAATCTCACTTATTTTCGTACACTATTTTTCAGTTACATACATTAATAATTTATAGGTACCCTAGTGATACGCCCAAATTAAACCTTCAATATTAGGAGTAAGCAGTCGTTGTCAAACATAGAACCCAACCAGGTTGGGGTAGAATCTCACAGGGAATACCATGAAGAAATATATTTGTTAAGTGTAATGCTTAACTATTAGTCTATATTTCAAGGGAGAGGGGAATATAATAGTAATTGGTTTGAAGTTTGCTCATTAATGACAAAAGGGTTGTTGTTATAAAAGGTAAACTATTGGTAAAGGAACTAAGGTTGTGGGCTTTTTACGAGGGTTAAGGCATAAAAGCTACTACGAATTCGTTGGTGCTCTTTCGGACATTGTTTTTGAAACGAGTCGCCACCTGATTTTTAGGAAATTAGGAAAACCAGGGTGAAGGGTTTATTCAAATGCAGTGAAAAATCCTTCGTAATCCAGAGTTCTAGGTATTGGTTCTGATGATCCCCTGGGGAAGGTGTTAGACACCCCAGTATTAAGGATCCGTACTATACGGTTGACCTTCGAATTCCAAAGTATGAGTATTTGCATGAACTGTCTATTTAGTGTTTATTCTCGCAGAAATCTTGTCATTTTGCATATCATTTTGAAAAAGAATTTGAATATGTTCCCTTTATATATAGGGTACGTAAATTCGGATTTATGATATCCGTATAAAATAATTTCCCCTTTTGTATATACGGATGATGTATTTCGTTTGGAAAATCAGTATAAAGTTGTCATTTTTATACATGTTATTTGAAAATATAAAATTATAATCTGTTAGATGTCTAACTTTGTCCATGCTTAACTCATACTTTATTTGGTTCGATCCGTGTAATACGCTTGGGAACACTTTGTCCGAGAACTCATATATACGAATGTATTTATTTTAGGAAGTGCATTGTTTAAGGCAAATTGTGAAATTGATCTCGTGTTTGGGCTATAAGCTTGATAGCCCAATACTATATATATATATATATATATATATATATATATATATATATATATATATATATTTTTTTTTTTTTTTTTTTTTTTTTTTTGAAGAGGCCTGCCTATTTTTGGGCCCAAATGAGCTTTGGGTTTTTTTTTTTTTTTTGATATATCCCCTTTTATCAGCAAATGGGCCTTGGCCCAAAAATCCCCTTTTTGTTTTGGCCAGTTCTGGCCTTATTCATTTTTCTGCTAAAATTAGTGGGGTTTTTGGCCCAATATTTATCAAATTTTGTCATTTGAAATTGATCTAAAACACTTATCTTATTTTAGCCTTAGTTTGGAAACAAACTTGGTTTGTTCTTTAAAAATGCTTCAGCTTTTTGAAAACCAGTCTGTCTTTCTTGAACAACATCGCAACATTTGTGGCTTTTGAAATACTCTTTTCGTTCTTGTTTTTAAATTTAAAAACGTGTCAAATAGTTTAACTAATCCTCTCTTTTTCTTTTTTAAAAAAACCGTTACGCTAAATTCGGGTTTTTGAAAGAAATGATTTTGGGGACTTAGAGTCAATCTAAATGGCATAAGTACCATTGTCCTAAGACTACCAGTTCACACAATAATGATTCCACTATGATATGAGTTTTTACAAGTTTACAAATACATAAAAGCTCAAAATGGAAGAAAGACAAGAAGCAAATAAAGGAAATGTAAAGACTAGGGGCGTACCAAGCCCCTAGCCAGCCATTTTCACCCATGGCTGCACCTTCTACACGCTAAGCTATTTAATTGGTCTTTACGGACTCAATATATTCGACGAAAGAATTTTCCTTATTGGGCCCGAGGCCTAATAGGAAGGCTAACCTGACCCGAGTGATCATGTGGTGAGGGAGAAAAAGAAAAAGGGAAACCGGTTAGTTTATAATTTTTGAACTTATCACGATTTTACTAAAAAAAAGGCAATATATATCAAATATATACATATATATCAAACATATTCTACAAGTCAATGAAGTAAGACATGTGTGCTAATGCTTATATATGGATGCCACAAGGCCTATTGGTAAGTCTTTGGTAACAAAGAGGAAGGGAGAGTCGTCGATTCCGTATTCCCGATGCCGCACAAGTTTCAAGGGGTTTCATGAACCCCAGGCATGGCTGGTCACCGGTGAAGGCTAAGACTAGACCCTACCTTAAATTACCTTGTCCCACACCAATTTTTCTACCAAGAACACAAGTAGATTCCAGGAAAAAATACCACATAACTGTCCAGGTTCACTGCACAATGCAATTCAAGAACCAGAGCAAATAAATTCATAGACTTGCAGTAGCAAACTATGGCCAAACACACACTCATGAAAGAGGCCCATGACGGACTAAAAGGAACCAAAAGGGCAAAGAATAAGACACACAGTCTTGGGGATAACACAACTAAGCCTATCAATCATGAATGGGACAAGGACAACGCAACATGGTCATAGAGAGAAAAACAACGTAAGCTATAGTATCAGATATGGGATGACCTGGGATAATAAATCAAAGACACATAACCATGAGAAGACACATAAACTGTGGCACACAAGGGAGGCAGATCTGCACTAACATGCTATCATAAAATGAACCTGAGCATTTTACACCTTGCTAGTAACAAAGCACACAAAACCAATCAAGGGATATGTGCATGGTAGGAAAGGGGGCAAGACTAAGGTCCTCCTTTGGCTGAGTTTTATGTACCAAGCCTAAAGTCAACTACAGGCAGCTAATGTACTTTTAGGAATAAGTAAACAAGACCAAGTCAAGGAAAATGAGCAACCCAATTTTACACTTCTGCCTACCCTTCCAATTTGTTTCTAACGTCAACACAGATGCTCAATTATTCTTCACTTGGTCAAAGTTACAGTCAATCTTGCCAGGACACCTAACTCTAAGCTGGGAGAGCGGGGGGGGGGGGGGGGGTCACTAAGCCTAGGAGCAAAATCATGTGGTTCTAGAGTTCTTGGCAATGAACACCCAACCCCACAAACCACAGAAGTGCCATAGGACCTCTTATCTGAGCTAGGCTGGGCCTAGCTTTCCTCTTCTCCTTTCCTCGAGGCCCCTTTAAAAGGCTGTTCTTTGGTCATGTGGCCTGGGTCCATTTCCAGCCTTATCTTAGGAAGGTTTATATTCCTCATAGATTCAAACCATGACATAAGTCTCATTCAAACTAACCCCAAGGGTAACAAAATTAGTAAACAAGCAGACACAACATTCTCTCACGCCCAAGACAAGCAAGGGATGACATCAACCATATAAGCAAGTCACTAGGACCTCAGATCAGATAGGCAAAAGGGCCTAGGGAAGACACAACAAGCAATTGAAACCTTAGGCAATGTATTTACTTATTCCAGATAAAGAAAAGCTTGGCAGAGCCTATGTGTTATACCTCGGAAAATCTTCCGCTAATACGCAAGTGAATGAACTAGTGAAGAAATACGAGCAACGAGTTAATGGCGACTTAAGGACGTTTTGGGAAAGAGTTATAACGTCCCTTAGATTGTTAATGAAGTATTAAACAAGTGTTAAGAAGGTTTCATGAGGATTGGAGACCAAACGAAGTGACGAGAGCAAGTTCAGTGGACTGGTGGGTTATACGGCTCATTATACGGACCGTATAATGTTTTACGGACCGTATAATGGACCGTAAAACCATCACAGAAAGGGGTGCTCACTGGTGGAATTTGACGGTCAGTTATACAGACCGTATAAATTTATACGGCCCGTATAATGGACCGTATAATGGTCACAGTGAAGGGTGAAAAAGGCACGTTTTACGATCAATTATACGGAACGTATAATGATTATACGGACCGTATAATGGACACCGACAGATCAGTGATGGGTTATTAAATAAGGGACCAAGTTCATGAAATCATTTCCACATTTCATCCCTTCTCTCTAAAACATCTCTCTACATTTATTACACAAGTTTTCAAGGATTTTAAGCCATCAACAACATAAAACAAGTGAATCAAGTGTAAGCCAACCCATTAAAGATCATTCAAGTCAAGAAATCCAAATGGAGGAAAACTAGGGATTTTGCTCAAGAGGAGTATTTCGACTAAGGCTTGTTCCTACAACATCTAAGGTAAGATTTATGGTATTTATATGTTGTTTAAGGTCTTTGGAAGTTAAAATGCTTGGATTTTAGAAGAGTATAGCAAAATAGGTCATGAAAGATGAATAGTGACGTTTTGAGAAATAGTTTGAATTGAATAATGATTGTTGTTGTGTTGTGACATGAATGGGTTATAAATGACGTTAAGATCATGAAATAGCCATTGTACGTGAATGGACGAAATCGTGTGTTATGGTCTTGAATATGGAAAATGGGAAGTGAATTGAGAATATGGATAATGTAGATGACTAAAGGCTATTGTTATGATATTGTAGATGTATTGTTGACGTTTGGGAGTTGAATTACGATATGGAGGAATGTTGTATAAATAAAGGAAATGCTGTCCGAATTTTCCTAGCTTTAGCCATTTATGCTAGTTGTCGATTCTAACGATAGTATGACCTTAATGAAGGTATAAACGCAAGTATCGAAATAGAACGTGCAAGTGCTATATAGTCGAACGAAAAGGTATGTAAGGCTAAGCCCTCTTTCATAAGGCATGGTTCTTTGGCCTAACGTCTAAATCTTCTATAAGTCTATGATTTCTGCAAATGATTGACCTTCCGAGCTAATAAGCTCACGATGCTTGATGTGCTACGGTAGTACTAAGTTCCTCGTACGACGAGTAGGCCTATAAGATAGAGGTAATGATAACAACGAAGATAGTGATAATGATAGTAATAATGATGAGGATAATGTGATGATTAAGATGCCTATGGGCTATTGTATGTATGTGTGTCTATGAAGGGCTATGATAAAACCCCGAGCTTATGATGCCGGGTAGAATGTATGTATAGAATATATGTATATGAATATGTATAGAGTATGTATATGACTACGTAATGCGCGCGCACTTCTGCAGAAGGTACGGATAACCCTGAAGCCTTGGTAGGGCCAGGTATGTATGACCTTGAGCCTTGGTTGGCCAAGTATGTATGAAACACCGATCCTTTATGGTCGGGTACGCTATACAAAAGCTATATAAAGGCTATGAGTATATACACATATATATGACATCAATATGAGTACGAATATGCTAAGGATATGTAAATGTTGTGCAAAGGCTATGTATAAGCAATGTATTTAAAATGTAGATGATATGAATAGGAGTGTGAATACGAGTGGACAAGATTTTGTATACGGACACATGATGGAAATGGAATGTTCCTATGGAAAGCAAGTAAATGCTATGACAATGACATTATTATCTTCCATCTTATGTTATCGTTTATGTTGTCTATTACGATTTCTCATTGATGTTGATCATGCTTTACATACTCGGTACATTCTTTGTACTGACGTCCTTTTGTTTGTGGACGCTGCGTCATGCCCGCAGGTGGCCAGGGAGATAGACTCGATCCATAGCTTCATTATTCAGGGACTACATTGCGGAGCTCCATCTCATCCGGAGCCGCAACTTTTGGTATAGATTCTTTTGTGTATATAATTATGGGCATAGCGGGATCCTGTCCCGCTCATGTGATGTGTTATACTCTTCTTAGAGGCTCGTAGACATGTGTGTGGCCTTGTCGGCCTATATTTTGTATTTCATTTTGTTAGCCTTGTCGGCCCATGTACATTGATGTGGCATAGATGTCTATGATGATATAAGCAATTGTTGTCGTCCAATTAGGACTAGTATGATTCATGGCTAGAATGCATGATTTGATTTATGGCTCACCTAGACGTTATGTGAAGGTATGTTAAAGGGGTGCCCGAGTGGGGTAGCGTCGGGTGCTCGTCGCGGCCCTAGTCGGGTCGTGACAAAAGTGGTATCAGAGCAGTTCAGTCTTAGGGTTTTTTCTACGAGCCGTGTCTAGTAGAGTCTTGGTTATGGGTGTGTTGCACGCTACACTTATAAACAGGAAGCTGCGGACATTTTAGGAATGAATGACCTTCTTTCTTCATAAGAATCGTGCGATAGAGCTATGATATAAGAGATTCTCGTTCCTAAATGGTGTGTTGAATATTTCAGAATGCCGCCAAAGAGAAGGGCTACAGCAGCCCAAAAGGGCGAAACGGTGGCAGAAAAGCGGGCCGGAAAAGCACCACCTCCGGTAGTAGATGAAAGTGAGGCCCAGAGTGCGGCTCAATCCCAGTCCTCCCAGACAGTGCCTATTACTGAGGAGCGTGAGGGAACTCCAGCTCCTCCACCGGATGCGTCGGGCCAAGATGTGAAAGAGGCCATACATTTGCTTACACAGTTGGTTGCTACTCAGACTCAGCGGCAAAGTACATGGCAGGGTGACAGGGCTGTTAGTGCAAGGGCCCGTGACTTCATTACTTTAAACCCTCCGGAATTATTTGGGTCGAAGCCGGAGGAGGACCCCCAGGACTTTATTGATGGTATGTTGAGGACGCTTCGATTGATACATGCTTCAGACACCGAGTCGGTGGAGTTAGCGACATATAGATTGAGAGATGTCTCGGTCCAGTGGTATACAGTCTGGATGGCTTCACGGGGAGCCAATGCACCTCCCCCGGTATGGCAAGAGTTTGTTGATGCTTTTCTCCGACACTATATGCCTCCAGAAGTTCGGCGAGCTAGGGCCGATAAATTCTTAAATTTGAGGCAGGGTAGAATGAGTGCTTTAGACTACAGTCTCCGCTTCAATTCCTTGGCCAGGTATGCTTCGGCCATGGTAGCGGATATGGGTGACCGGGTACACCTATTTGTGAAGGGCTTAGGACTACACTTGATGGATAGATGCTTGACTGCGTCCCTTCAGGACGGTATGGATAATGCACGCATTCAGGTACATGCTCAGAACTTAGAAGAAAGCCTACATCAGTGTAGAAGTGAACGTGAGCAGGATAGGGGTCATAGCAAGAGGGCTAGATCTTCAGGCCCGATGAGTGAGTCCAGAGGCGGACACAGGCAGCAGTTCCCTAGACATTCAGGCTATTCTATGACCAGTGAATTTCCACAATTTTCAGGCCAGAGCCTTGATAGATCTTCTTGTTCAGGGCCGAGCCCGAGTTATTCAGGACCTCAGTTCAGAGATGATTCAGGCCAGTCAAGGCCACCTGTACCACGATGTTCCCAGTGTGGGAAGTTGCATTGGGGTCGATGCCGATTTGGCTCAGATAGTTGCTATTCATGTGGTCGACCAGGCCATATCATGCGTGATTTCCCCTCAGTACATAGTAGAGGTAGGACCCAGCCATCAGGGTCGGCAGCCGGATCTTCAGCATCTGCACGCCCTACGGGGCCAGGTTCACATGCGCCAGTCAGCCATGGTAGAGGCAGAGGGAGAGCTCCCACTTCTAGCGGTCCTCAACACCGTATTTATGCTTTGGTTGGACGCCAAGATCTTGAGTCTTCTCCTGACGTGGTCACAGGTATATTATCGGTATTCTCTCATGATGTATATTCTTTGATTGATCCGGGCTCCACATTGTCCTATGTTACTCCATATATTGCGGTTCAATTTGAAGTCGAGCCGGAGTCGATCAAACCTTTCGAGGTGTCTACACCCGTGGGTGAATCGGTAATAGCTAGCCGAGTATATAGAGATTGTGTAGTTGTGATAGGTGACCGTCGTACTATAGTTGACTTGCATGAGCTAAAGATGGTAGATTTTGATGTCATTATGGGCATGGATTGGTTGTCTTCTTGTTATGCCAATGTTGATTGTAGGATGAAGATGGTTCGTTTCCAGTTTTCGGGAGAACCAGTTTTAGAATGGAAAGGAAATACGGCATCCCCAAAAGGTAGTTTTATTTCCTATCTAAAGGCAAGGAAAATGATCACAAAAGGGTGTATTTATCATCTAGTACGAGTTCGATATGTAGAAGCTGAGTCGCCGACTCTACAATCAGTTCCAGTGGTGAATGAATTCCCGGATGTGTTCCCGGAGGAGCTTCCAGGCCTTCCTCCCGAGCGGGAGATTGATTTTGCAATTGATGTGTTGCCAGACACTAAGCCCATATCTATTCCTCCCTATAGAATGGCACCCGCAGAATTGAAAGAGTTGAAGGAGCAATTGAAAGATTTGCTTGATAAAGGCTTCATTAGGCCTAGTTCATCCCCGTGGGGAGCACCCGTATTATTTGTCTGAAAGAAATATGGCTCTTTGAGAATGTGCATTGATTATCAGCAATTGAATAAAGTGACGATCAAGAACAAATATCCTCTTCCGAGGATTGATGACTTATTTGATTAATTACAAGGTGCCAAATGGTTTTCAAAGATTGATTTGAGGTCCGGGTATCATCAAGTGAGAGTAAGGGAGAAAGATATCCCTAAGACAACCTTCAGAACAAGATATGGTCATTTTGAGTTCCGGGTAATGTCGTTTGGGCTAACGAATGCGCCGGCCGTATTTATGGATTTGATGAACAATGTATTCAGGCCTTTTCTGGATTTGTTCGTGATTGTATTCATTGACGATATCTTGGTGTATTCTAGATCTGAGGCAGAGCATGTGGATCAGTTGCGTGTTGTCCTTGGAGTTCTTCGAACTCGAGAATTGTTTGCAAAGTTTTCCAAATGTGAGTTTTGGTTGAACTCAGTGACATTTCTGGGGCATATTGTTGCAGCCGATGGGATTCGAGTGGATAGTCAAACAATTGAGGCCGTGAAAACTTGGCCAAGGCCCACAACTCCTACAGAGGTTCGTAGCTTTCTGGGCTTAGCAGGTTATTACAGGATATTTTTTGAAGGTTTCTCTTCGATTTCAGCACCACTCACCAAGTTGACCCAGAAGTCAGCTAAGTTTCAATGGACAGATGCTTGTGAACGTAGCTTCCAAGAGTTGAAAGATAGATTGACTTCTGCACCATCTTGACACTTCCAGAGGGATTGTAAGGATATGTTGTTTATTGTGATGCTTTAGGTGTTGGGCTAGGCTGTGTATTGATGCAACACGGTAAAGTGGTCGCATATCCTTCAAGGCAACTGCGGAACCATGAGAAGAATTATCCAACCCACGATCTAGAATTGGCCGCAGTGGTTCATGCTTTACAGATATGGAGACATTATTTATATGGTGTCCATGTGGATATTTATACCGATCATAAGAGCCTTCAGTATATCTTCAAGCAGAAAGAGTTGAATCTGCGACAACGACGATAGTTAGAATTGCTAAAAGACTATGATGTTGATATTTTGTATCACCCCGGAAAGGCAAATGTTGTGGCTGATGCTCTTAGTCGTAGATCCATGGGAAGTCTAAGTGATGTACGACCAGAGAAGAGAGAAATGGCCCGTGAGCTCCAACAGTTAGCTAGCCTAGGAGTTTGAGTAGTGGACTCAGGTAGCAGCGGAGCTACTATTCAGAATTCTGCAGTCTCGTCGCTAGTAGCAGAGGTGAATAAGTGACAATAGGAGGATCCAATGCTAATGCGGTACAGAGATACACTCCCTCAGAAAGAGGAGTCATCATTTGATATTTCAGGAGACGGAGTTCTCCGATGCCGAGGCAGATTATGTGTCCCTGATGTGGCAAATGTACGCCACCAGATTTTGAGAGAAGCTCATTGTTCTCGTTATTCTGTCCACCCCGGAGCGACGAAAATGTATCATGATCTCAAGTCTGTATATTGGTGGAATGGGATGAAGAGAGATATCGCAGAATTTGTGGCTCAATGTCCTAATTGCCAACAAGTGAAAATCGAGCACCAAAAGCCGGGCGGATTGTTGCAAGCTATAGAAATCTCAACTTGGAAGTGGGAAGTGATTAACATGGATTTCATTACCGGCTTACCCCGTTATCGACGTAAGTATGATTCCATATGGGTGATTGTTGATAGGCTCACAAACTTAGCTCATTTCTTACCGGTCAGGACGACGTATGCGGCTGAAGATTATGCAAAACTGTATGTTAAAGAGATAGTACGACTCCATGGTGTTCCAGTATCGATTATCTCAGACAGAGGAACTCAGTTTAAAGCCAAATTTTGAGAGTCTTTCCAAGCGGGTTTAGGGACCCAAGTGAGCCTTAGCACGGCATTTCATCCACAGACCGATGGACAAGCCGAACGTACTATTCAGACTCTTGAAGATATGTTACGGGCATGTATGATAGATTTTGGAGGTAGTTGGGATGATCATTTGCCACTCATTGAATTTGCTTACAATAATAGTTATCATTCTAGCATTCAAATGGAACCGTATGAGGCTTTATATGGGTGATAATGTAGGTCCCCAATTGGGTGGTTTGAAATAGGAGAGGCTAAGTTGATAGGGCCAGACTTGGTCCAGCAGGCCATAGAGAAAGTCAAGCTCATACAAGATCGGTTATTAGCGGCTCAAAGTTGTCAGAAGTCCTGTGCAGATAATCGTCGAAGAGACTTAGAGTTTCAAGTTAAGGATTGGGTATTCTTGAAAGTGTCGCCAATGAAGGGCGTGATGAGATTTGGTAAAAAGTGGAAGCTTAGTCCTCGATATATAGGGCCTTATGAGATTGTGCGCAAGATAGGCAAGGTGGCCTATGCGTTAGATTTACCTCCAGATTTGGAGTCAGTTCATCCAATTTTCCATGTCTCGATGCTTCGTAAATGCGTTGGAGATCCTACGAGGATCGTCCCAGTAAATGATGTTCAAGTGACCAAAAAGCTAACTTATGAAGAAATACCCATTGCCATATTATATAGGCAAGTACGAAGGCTTAGAAACAAAGAAGTAGCCTCAGTTAAGGTTCTATGGAGAAGCAGTAAACGAGAAGAAATGACGTGGGAAGCGGAAGAAAGTATGCGATCCAAATACCCATATTTATTTCAGCCCTTGGAAGAGGGCCAAGATGAGACGTCAAGATCATAAGGTATGTATGTATTGCTTTTATGCTTTTGGGTCGTTAGTGGCCAAATTCTATTGTTATTATGTTGTTGCCCTGTGAGGCATTGTTATTATGGGCTGTTGTGACAGGATGGTAGTGCCATATTACAGAGGAAACTCTGGCGAAATATTTGAAGAATCCCCGAGTACTTAACATTCGAGGACGAATGTTCTTAAGGGGGGAAGAATGTTACACCTCGGAAAATCTTCTGCTAATACGTAAGTGAATGAACTAGTGAAGAAATACGAGCAACGAGTTAATGGCGACTTAAGGACGTTTTGGGAAAGAGTTATAACGTCCCTTAGATTGTTAATGAAGTATTAAATAAGTGTTAAGAAGGTTCCATGAGGATTGGAGACCAAACGAAGTGACGAGAGCAAGTTCAGTGGACTGGTGGGTTATACGGCTCATTATACGGACCGTATAATGTTTTACGGACCGTATAATAGACCGTAGAACCATCACAGAAAGGGGTGCTCACTGGTGGAATTTGACGGTCAGTTATACAGACCGTATAAATTTATACGACCCGTATAATGGACCGTATAATGGTCACAGTGAAGGGTGAAAAAGGCACGTTTTACGATCAATTATACGGAACGTATAATGATTATACAGACCGTATAATGGACCCCGACAGATCAGTGATGGGTTATTAAATAAGGGACCAAGTTCATGAAATCATTTCCACATTTCATCCCTTCTCTCTAAAACATCTCTCTACATTTATTACACAAGTTTTCAAGGATTTTAAGCCATCAACAACATAAAACAAGTGAATCAAGTGTAAGCCAACCCATTAAAGATCATTCAAGTCAAGAAATCCAAATGGAGGAAAACTAGGGTTTTTGCTCAAGAGGAGTATTTCGACTAAGGCTTGTTCCTACAACATCTAAGGTAAGATTTATGGTATTTATATGTTGTTTAAGGTCTTTGGAAGTTAAAATGCTTGGATTTTAGAAGAGTATAGCAAAATGGGTCATGAAAGATGAATAGTGATGTTTTGAGAAATAGTTTGAATTGAATCATGATTGTTGTTGTGTTGTGACATGAATGGGTTATAAATGACGTTAAGATCATGAAATAGGCATTGTACGTGAATGGACGAAATCGTGTGTTATGGTCTTGAATATGGAAAATGGGAAGTGAATTGAGAATATGGATAATGTAGATGACTAAAGGCTATTGTTATGATATTGTAGATGTATTGTTGACGTTTGGGAGTTGAATTACGATATGGAGGAATGTTGTATAAATAAAGGAAATGCTGTCCAATTTTTCCTAGCTTTAGCCATTTATGCTAGTTGTCGATTCTAACGATAGTATGACCTTAATGAAGGTATAAACGCAAGTATTGAAAGCGAACGTGCAGTGCTATATAGTCGAACGAAAAGGTATGTAAGGCTAACCCTTATTTCATAAGGCATGGTTCTTTGGCCTAACATCTAAATCTTCTATAAGTCTATGATTTCTACAAATGATTGACCTTCCGAGCTAATAAGCTCACGATGCTTGATGTGCTACGGTAGTACTAAGTTCCTCGTACGACGAGTAGGCCTATAAGATAGAGGTAATGATAACAACGAAGATAGTGATAATGATAGTAATAATGATGAGGATAATATGATGATTAAGATGCCTATGGGCTATTGTATGTATGTGTGCCTATGAAGGGCTATGATAAAACCCTGAGCTTATGATGCCGGGTAGAATGTATGTATAGAATATATGTATATGAATATGTATAGAGTATGTATATGACTACGTAACGCGCACGCACTTCTTCAGAAGGTACGGATAACCCTGAAGCCTTGGTAGGGCCAGGTATGTATGACCTTGAGCCTTGGTTGGCCAAGTATGTATGAAACACCGATCCTTTATGGTCGGGTACACTATACAAAAGCTATATAAAGGCTATGAGTATATACACATATATATGACATCAATATGAGTACGAATATGCTAAGGATATGTAAATGTTGTGCAAAGGCTATGTATAAGCAATGTATATAAAATGTAGATGATATGAATAGGAGTGTGAATACGAATGAACAAGATTTTGTATACGGACACATGATGGAAATGGAATGTCCCTATGGAAAGCAAGTAAATGCTATGACAATGACATTATTATCTTCCATCTTATGTTATCGTTTATGCTGTCTATTACACTTTCTCATTGATGTTGATCATGTTTTACATACTCGGTATATTCTTCGTACTGACGTCCTTTTGTTTGTGGACGCTGCGTCATGCCCGCAGGTGGCCAGGGAGATAGACTCGATCCATAGCTTCATTATTCAGGGACTACATTGCGGAGCTCCATCTCATCCGGAGCCGCAACTTTTGGTATAGATTCTTTTGTGTATATAATTATGGGCATAGCGGGGTCCTGTCCCGCTCATGTGATGTGCTATACTCTTCTTAGAGGGTCGTAGACATGTGTATGTGGTTAGATGTGTGTGGCCTTGTCGGCCTATATTTTGTATTTCATTTTGTTGGCCTTGTCGGCCCATGTACATTGATGTGGCATCGATGCCTATGATGATATAAGCAATTGTTGTCGTCCAATTAGGACTAGTATGATTGATGGCTAGAATGCATGATTTGATTTATGGCTCACCTAGACGTTATGTGAAGGTATGTTAAAGGGGTGCCCGGGTGGGGTAGCACCAGGTGCTCGTCGCGGCCCTAGTCGGGTCGTGACACTATGACTCAGAGCATACATTTAAACCTGGTAGCTTCAAAACTTACCTCTTCTTTATCAACCCAAGCACACAACAGACACTCCCAATTAATCAAAACAATCTTGAGACAAGTTTTGCCCTTCAAATACTTATTCTAATCAAAATCTTTTCCCAAGGAATAAGAAAGAGAAGAAAAAAAAGAGATAGATTTATGGCAGGATCAAGTTCTGGTAAGCAAGATGATTTTATCATCACAATGGAGACTGGTTACAACAGCAAACAACAAACCAAAGGGATAGATTCCCCGGTGCAAGTCATGGATGAACAAGCTAAGTATATAAAAGACACATGATCACAAACATAAGCAAATGATAAGCAATAAAGTTGGCACTTAGTTTCTTGTGAAATGGACTTAAAGCAGTACCAATAAATTTATCAGTCCTAGCTCTTTACCAAAAGTACCTAATTCAAATAACAAAATCCAGGCAAGCAAACTCCCCAGATTTGAAAGCCTTCTAGGAGACATAGTGAAAGCAAACAGGACTTAGGCTTTACAAATACTGATAGCAGTTCATTTAACTCTAGGTGTACCCTAACCCCCCCCCCCCCCCCCCCCCCTTTTCCCCTTTTTTTGGATATGGTTAAGTTCTTCTAATCCATCTGAGACTCTTGTATGTCGCAGGCTCATGAGGAGAAAGTCAAAAGGGATGAGAAAACAGTCTTAGGTTCCTGAAAGGGAAACAGGACAAGGTGGTCATCACCTCCCCATCTCCTTTTTCCTGAGTCTCCTTTCAGTAAAAAGGGATCTTGGGTTCCACTGGTCACTACCTCCAGTTCATGCACATGCTCACTTTTCACTCTCCCAAGACTCTTCCCCCATCCCATGGCCTCATCCTCATGTAAGGGACAACACTAAGGACCATAGGAAGGTTTAAAACAATCTAACTCTATCACAAAGCTTCCATAGTTGACTCATGAAACTATGTTCATCTTTTAAAGACTTCTATTGCCAAGTTTCAAGCATAGCACTAGGACAGACCCGCCATAAGCATTTTAACAATAATATCAGGCTAATGTTTATAAGCAACTTCAAACCAAGGTTATAATTATGAAAGGGTTTTGTATCTTAATACCACACTGCATCTCAAAAGAAACACACATGTTCTTCTATTAGGACCAATTCACACAGAAAGAAGCATAAACAAACTCAAATCCCAATTACTCTAGCCTTAGCAAATCTTGAGACATTATCCTTAACCCATTCTTAGCCTTAGTTACTTATTCCTTTAAAGAACTCAATCCACAACATCAAGCAAAAAAAAAACATCCAAAATAGCTTCACAAAGACAAGATAGACAGACTTGTATCAAGATTTCCCATCCCCTCCCCCCCATCTTTATAATTATCATAGATTATGTGATCAATCTTAAAAGATATTTTTTTCTACGCATAACACATTCATAGACATTTCTACACATGGTAAAAAAAAAGACTTAACACCCTGCTAATGTTTAAAGTTCTCTCTTAATACTATTTTCCAGGATTTGAGCTTCTCAGTACTAAGTTAAAACAAGTATAACAATCACTACCACTTAACAAACCTATTTAACTAATTGATTGACCATTTTTGACCAAGCAAGGGCCATATCAGGGCTACCTTGAGTCCAATTTGTTATGATAGTGTCAAAGACCTTTCAAATCATCCCAAGCATATTCCTACTCTACAAATTCCACTCAGAGGTTGATTTCAATTGTTTCCAAGGCTTGTTACAATTAAAAGCAATCAGACAAGTGCAATATTAATGAACATTTTGACCAAGTTCAGACCCCTTCCCCCAGAGCCATTATTTAAAGCCTCTAACTCAGCATATTACTAATGTGGAATAAAATACCAAGTTTTAACTCTTCAGACCAACTTTTCAACGAAGTATGCTACTAAATGGAATAAACAGAATTAGACCAAACATCTTTCTTAACCAATCTATAGCCTTTAAGAACCCTTTACGCCAAACACATTACCAAGTAGGACAAGTGGAAATCAGACTGAGCACAACACATAACAAACCTTCAAACTTCAAACCTAACATACTATTAAGTAGAACCAGTAGAATCAGACTAAGTCCAAACACCTAATAAATCTTCAACCCTTGAGCCCAAATTTAAAAAAGAGCAGACTACTAAATGGAAGAATCAAGAATTGAACCAAACACATTACCTAATAAACTATTAATCCTGACCTTAGCCTTCGAACCAAACATACTATTAGATGTAACAAAAAGAATTAAGCCAAACACCCTTCTTAACAAAACTGAACCTTTAGACATCCTCTAAACCAGGTACTATTAAATGAGACATATAGGTTTAAACCAAGCATAATGCACAATACGCCTTTTCCATAATTCTAGCACACAAATCATTATTCACACATCAAAATAAACATACCAGTTTGAACTACATTCTAAACCACACATAAGACACTTAATCTCATCAAACTAACACTAATATGGACATAAATTTAAATGAAAGCAATAAACTAATAAGTAATTACCTTTTTCAAGTGCAACCGGGGCAAGCAATAGACTTGATGCCTTTTTGCTTCCAACACTAGACTCAGACACTAATACCAAATGACAAATAAAATATTGAAATTTTTAGAACTAGGGAAACTTAAACCTTTCAGTCAAAGCTTAATAATAATTGATGGAACTTAAATCTTGAAAAAAAATTAGAAGTGTCAAGCCTTTAAAAGTTCCAACCTCTTTCTCTTTTAGTGAAAATGGGGTTCTATAAAGAGAACCCCAGAACTCATCTCATGGCTCAAAACCCCGATGTGGGACTTGTGGATTTCCATAAGTCTTCATTTGAAACCATCAATACACGGCCCAGATTAATAGCAACAAAAAAAATGAACGGTTTAATTCATTCCTATACTACTGCAATTAGCGTAAATCATAAAAAAATAAAGGAAGTTGTACCTTAAGGGATCGTTTGGCCAGATTTCATGGAGAAAAGGACGAAGCCATTAATGCTTCATCCTCTCCCACATTTTATGCTCAAAACCTGATGGGACATAATGACAACAAGCGCGCGCGCGGGGGGGGGGGGGGGGATTGTTGCAGCGGGGCGGCACTAGGGATTTCCCCCTAGCCGCGTCTCCCCCTTTTCTCTTTGCATATATGACACCTAGGGTATGTGTCAAACCCAAATCAACGAGTCATGATGAGTTCCTAACTTCTGCTGACCAGACACCCTTATACTCGTACATGGATTTTACTGAATAACGGGGTGGCCTATATATGACCTACAACTGAACTATACTGACTCCTGTAAGAACAACACAGTGGACTCTGCATAAATATTTCACAATCATATATATACATACGTGCTGAAGATAACAGTGTAAGCCGACTAGGCCACTACATATACTGTACAACAAAATAAAAGCCGACAAGGCTACATAACATCCCAATTATATACAACTATCTACAGACCTCTAATGGAATATAAGGCTGTAGCAAGGATGGGACAGGTCCCGTCATACTCGTATATACATATCAAAATATCATACCAAAATCGACTGCGACTCCGAACCAAGTGGAGCGCACTGACTACTGCTGGGTGGAAGTCCTACTAAGCTGGACCGCCTGTCTGTCTACCTGAACCTGCGGGCATGAACGCAGCCCCCCAAGCAATAGGGGAGTCCGTACGAATAATGCACCGAGTATGTAAGGCATAAGAGCAACATGTACATAAGAATCATGAATGGTATCTGAAACATGAAAGCTAATCTAAACATCTGAAAGTGTCTAGTACTGTAACTGAAAGGGCCTTTGCGGCGTATGATATGCATGCTTTCTTTCAAATCATATGCATATATCATAGTGTAACTGCTAGTGCTATGAAACGTACAACTCGATTCGTATATCAAATTGTCCTGCGTCCGGGGTAATCTCATACTGTACCCACTGCGGTGGTGTGCACTTCTACGTGCCTGCTCTGCTGACTATAGTGCGGTGCGGTGTAAGAAAATAGTTGTACATATATATAAATGCATGAAAGACTCTTAAAAGGGTACTCTGAACTCCTTAGGGCAACATAAGATCTCCCAATAACATAAGAAGGTAGTATGTCAACATAATAGATCTCTGGAAGCTATAGACATGAAACATATGAAATCAAGGATACAATGGATCTTATACTATCTAGGAATGGAGTCTTTGGAACTCGCTCTTTTACTTCTTTCGTTCGTATCATAAGGATCATGCCCAAATGAATAAAAGGGATAGCCTTAACATACCTTATCTGCTCTTCAAGCTAACTATGCTTATGTCCCGGGCTTGAAAAATCTACACACAAGACCAAGTATGCCAACTATTAAACTAGAACATGCTTATATTCCAACCTTTAAACTAGTTTATAACTTAACGAGATTCGGACAGCACTTCCTCCGCAAACTTAACAATCCTTCAAATTCCAATTCAACCCAAACATCAACAACAATACCCACAATAAAAATACCAATACTTACATAGAAAAATATAATCAAATCCATTCCAAAACATCTCTCGAAACAACCCCTAATCTCAACTTTAATCTCAATCAACTTACAGCTTTCATAACTGTATTTCCTTCACTTAAAATCACTTAAACTCTTGGTAATAAACTTAATAACAAAGGTAAGAATCATAACACATACCTAAAGGGAATGGAACTCTGGGAATCAAACTCCAAATCCAACTCCTAAGCTCAACAACTCCAATAGAACACTAGGAACAACTTTCTCTTCACTAGTTCGGGTTTACGAGGCTCGGATATTGCTAAAATCTCACTAATATGTTAGGAAAGGTTGGGAGGGATATATTAAGGTTTATCTCTGGTTGGAGGAGTATAAAATAAGGAGGAAAACTTCTGATGTTAAACATATTAAGTGGAACAAATGTTCCACCGCCTCAGGGTCGACGGCTCGTCAACACATTGACGGCTATCGACGTGCACCGTCGTTCTGCCACCTGAGATTCAGGGACCTTGGCATGTTGACGGCGTGAAAATACGCCACAAAAACATGTTGACGGTCTGTTCTTTTGCACCGTCAAAGTGCACTGTTCCCTGATTCTTCGAGTTGCTCCGATTTGTGTTGATTCAATTCTTTTAACTTCTAATCCTATCGTATTGTAAGGATCATGTACTTGTACTTGGATATACGCGAGGTAAGGCACTTAATATCTCGTAAACTCAGGTACGAATCTTCGTATTAAGGGCATACACAACTAGGAAGCCGTAGACTTTCTTACGATGAAAACGAGATGCATAACATTCTTTCCCCCTTAGAAACATTCGTCCTCGAATGTTCATACAAGTCATGAGTTGTAAAAATTTCGGCAGAGGCTCTTCTATAACTATATCAATCCAACCTGTACACAACAACCCAATACAATGCCATACAGGGCCACGTGCTAAAATATAAAACATTATGGCCACACACGACCAATCACAGGGCTATACAAAACAATAGTAATCATGCCCTCACATGATCGAAATAAGTATATCACATACCTGAAGGCTGGACTTCTTCGGAAGATGAGAATAGATGTGGATATCTGGTCTTCATATCATTTTCTGCTTCCCATGTCATTTCTTCAACATTATTATTCCTTCAGAGCACTTTAACAGAAGCCACATCCTTAGTCCGCAGCCGACAGACTTGTCTATCTAATATAGCCACAGGGGTTTCCTCAAATGATAATTGCTCAGTTACCTGAACATCATCTACCGGTACAACTCTTGAGGGGTCTCCTATACACTTATGGAGCATGGACACATGGAATACTGGATGTACAGACTCCAGATTAGAAAGTAGCTCTAACTCACATGCTACCTTACCCAATGTACAAATGATCCTGCATGGTCCAATGTATCGAGGGCTTAACTTAACTTTCTTGCCAAATCGCATCACTCCGTCCATAGACGAGATCTTCAGGAAGACCTAATGGCCTATCTCAAACTCTAACTTGCGTCGCTAATTATCTGCATAGGATTTCTGTCAACTCAGTGCCGCTAATAACCTTTCTTGAATCACCTTCACCTTGTCAACCGCTTGCTGTACTAAGTCTGGGCCTACTAGCTGATTCTCTCCAACATCGAACCATCCTATGAGTGATGTATATCTCCGCCCATATAAAGCTTCATAAGGAGCCATCTGAATACTGGAATAGTAACTGTTGTTATACGCAAACTCAATAAGAGACAAATGATCATCCCAGGTACCTTGGAAATCAATTACACAAGCCCTCAACATATCCTCAAGTGTCTGTATAGTACGCTCAGCTTGCCCATCTGTCTGCAGCTGAAATGCAGTACTAAGACTCACCCGAGTCCCCAATCCGCTCTGGAAAGATCTCTAGAAGTTAGCTGTGAACTGCGCTCCTCTATCTGAAATAATAGATGTAGGAACCCCATGAAGTTGTACAATCTTTCTAAGGTAGAGCTTTACATAATCTTCAGCTGAATAAGTAGTTCGAACAGGTAGGAAGTGGGCTGACTTTGTAAGTCTATCAACTATGACTCATATTGAATCATACTTAATCTACGTCGATACGTGAGTACTCCATCCCCTGCAATCGCAAAGGGTGCCTTTTCTTTCTGTGGAGCTGTATCTCGATAATGAACTAAAATAGGATCCTCGTACTGACACTCCTTTATCAGCTAACAAAGATGACATCACTGTTGTCACGACCTATTTTTCCTAAGTTGTGAGGGCACTTACCTTCCCACCTCGGTAAGCGAACCCTCAACCCGACAATGAATAAATACATAAACGAATGAAAATAAGTAACGGAATAGAATAAATACGTAAGTCTCACGACTTAGTAGAAACATGCGGAATGACGATAAACACCCCCAGGGTCTAATCTGAATAACACAAGAGCATCTACAGGGAAATCATACAATCTGGAATACTTATACATAGTGTCTATGTCTACGAATAGAATAGGACATAAAGATAGAAAGTTTTCAAGGCAGCGAACGGCCATGCTCACCCTGGAAACTTAAGAGAAATCTAAAGCGACGATCAACCACGCGTCACGGAAGTGGATCCGACCTGATACTCTGCATTCATAAAAGAATGCAGCAAGTGCAGGTCAGTACCAAGAACAGTACTGATAGGCATCATCGGCTGACTAAGCATAGCTAACAAAATTCAGATACTAAAGCAGATAAGCAAATAAACCAACAAGTATAAGACAATATAATCAATTCCAAATATTCGACATCACCTACATAAAACATCTAATCCCCAAACGTGCCAAGTCTGTATATATTTGATCTAATCCACATCACAATACAACACCAAGCATCTCAATCAAGTCATAATGTAATGCAATGCCATGCAAATGCGGTGTACACATGTACTCCGGATGGAAATATCGACGTCTTGTTAGCATAACCCAACGTGACTCGCGAATTCTAAATGCAACCCGTCCCGGATCTTTGCCCAATAGACAAATGGGACCCCGGATATTTGCCCACGGGAGGTTCTCACTGGCACCACCCTGGGGGACCCGCGGACTCCATGCACTAACAACGATTCCAAAACTAACATCGAATATTAGCCATGCAATAACGATTCCGGAATTGATCATCGGACATCGGCCATCTCACGTCACTCAAGTAAAAGAGTTTTATCAAGTATCAATTTCATTCAATTAACGATTCCCAGATGAACATCGGACATCGGCCATCTCACGTCACTTAAGTAAAACTGAGCCCAGCTCATCAAATGTTTCATCAAGTATCATCAATACCTCAACAGTGTATCATGAAAATAAGAGTGCGTGCAATGCATGAATCACATCAATAATCATGCTCAATATCAAAAATACCAACAATGGGTACGCCAACAATATATCCAAATCACAAATACCGACAGTGGGTATGCCAATAATATAGTCGAATCATAAGTACCAACTGTGGGGATGCCAATAATATAGCCGAATCACAAGTCCAACAGTGGGTACGACAACAATATATCTAAGTACAAATACCAAAAATGGGTATGCCAATAATATAATAATCAAGATGATAAAACAGAATTCAATATCTACCAACAACTCATGGCATCAAGCCAACACAATAGACCAATCAAATCACACATAACAGGGTGGCTAGCCCCAAACACACAACAGGGCCCAACCTAGGGCAATATCCAACCCGACTTCATACCCGAAGGCTCACATGATGTCTCCGAAAATATAATCTAAATATGTGCTTCGCTATACATAGTCCCACCAAGGTTAAGCCATAACCTACCGGGATGGCCGAACCGCTGCACCAACAACTCACCCCTTTGCGTTGCTTTCCGTTGAACCTCAGAACCAAAGTAGTCTAAGCATAATCGAATTCTAGATTAGAAATCATGAAAAATGATACTAATATTACTACTATTCAAATTAGTTCAATTCTAGCCCTAGAAATTGGGGAAATGGGGCCCACTAGGCCAAAACAGAAAATTTGGAAGTAAATGCCAAGTTAAGTACTAGGTGATCATAACTCAACTACTAATTGCTGATTTAAATCAAAGATTAGCCTAATTTCTGATTTCAAGCGAAACCCAAAAATTGGGTATAAACCCTAAGTCTTTGATTTCGAAGTTCAACGCTAGAAGTGGAAGATATATGATTAATAAGGTTAGATTAGTCAAAATCTAACATGAACATCAGTAATTTCCTCATATATGAGCCTAAGGAAAAATTCATCAAAACCCTCTTTCAACTTCCATCACTAAGGAATTGTTAAAGGGAAGGGGGAAATCTAAGATGATTGTGATTAAGGAAGAGTAAAGGATTAGGCTAGATTTACCTCCAAGAATGTCTCCAAAATATCTCGAACAAGTGTTCCCCAAAGCTCTAATTTTGAAATGGAAAATAATGAGGGTCTAAAGGCTTATTTAAATCACACTTAATGAAATTACCTAGCTCGTCACCGCCACGACGGTAGCGTGGCCGCTAAGCCCCCTTAAGGCTGCCATAGCGGTCTGGCCAGCAATATACATGGCCGCCCCAGCGGTGCGGCTGGGATGACACTGGTGCCGCCATAGCGGGCGCTAGGTACCAGAATCCCTCGATTTTTCTAAGTTTTCAATTGAAATCCTGGGCCTTTCCCGAGGCCATCTGGTCACAATTCATACACCCACACCTACACAAAAATACGCTATAAACGCGCTCGTGGGCTCGGAATTTCCAATAGAGGTCTCGTTGACAGAGTCAACCCCCGACACCTCAGTTCTAATTTTCAACCCAGGTCCCAAAATGCTTTCAGGTCCATTGGGAACCAAACCCAATATACACACAAGTCATAAGCAACCATCCGGACCTCTCGAAATTGTCAGATTTTTTAAAAAGGTCCATTTACCTAGAAGTCAATTTCGAGTAAAAATGCACTAGTCAATGCTCGAAAAAGGTAAAAAAGTGGAAAAGATTATAACGACCAAACGAGTCGTTACATCAAATACCAATTGAAACGTCGCTCGTCCTCGTGCGAAGTAAAGAAAGAAGTTAGGAAAATACCTGAGTAGTAAATAACTGAGGATATCAGCTACGCATGTTAGACTCGGTCACCCATGTATCCTCCTCAACAGGACAATGCTTCCATTGCACTTTCACCGAAGTAATCTCTTTCGTCCTCAACTTTCGAACCTGCCTATCTAAGATCGCGATAGGCTCCTCCTCATAAGTCTAATTATCATCAACAAATATAGAATCCCAACGGATAATGTAGATACCGTCGACATGGTACTTCTTCAGCATCGAAACATGAAAAACTGGATGAACTCCCGCAAAGCCTGGCGGCAATTCCAACTCATAAGCTACATCACCGATACAATCTATAATCTCAAACGGGCAAATATACCTAGGGCTAAACTTGCCCCTCTTACCAAAACTCATAACACCTTTCATGGGTTATACCTTCAATAGAACCTAGTCACCCATAGAAAACTTCAAATCCCAGGCCATCCGGTCCGCATACATCTTTTGCCGACTCTGAACTGCTAAAAGCTTGGCCTGAATAACTCTCACTTTATCAAGGGACTCTCTTAATAGATCCGTGCTCCAAGGTCGAGCCTCGAACCCATCAAACAAACCAATCAGAGATCTACATCTCCTACCATACAAGGCCACAAAAGGCACCATACCAATACTCGAACGATAACTGTTATTGTACGCAAACTCCACCAGGGGCAACTGCTAATCCTAATGACCACCAAAATCAATAACACACACTCTCAACATGTCCTCGAGCACTGAATGGTCCCCTCACAGTGTCCATCGGTTTGGGGATAAAAAGCTGTACTGAGATCTAACCGGGTACCCAACTCCTCATGAAACGCCCTCCAGAACCGGGAAGTGAAAATCGTACCCCAATCAGATACAATAGAAATAGGAACTCAACCTCATAATATCCCAAATGTACATCTTCGCTAACTTATCTGCGGTATAAGAAACCTGAACCGGAACAAAGTGAGCGGACTTAGTCAACCAATAAACTGTCACCCAAATAGAATAAAACTTGCCAAGGGTTTTGGGAAGACCTGTGATAAAATTCACGGTAATCCTCTCCCACTTCCACTCGGGAATGGGCATCCTCTGAAGCACCCCACCGGGTCGCTGGTGCTCATACTTTACCTGTTGACAATTTTCATACTTAGCCACTAAATTAACTATATCTCTCTTTATCTGACGCCACCAATAGTGCTGTATCAAGTCATGGTACAACTTAGTCACCCCAGGATGAATGGAATAGCGAGAGCTATGAGCCTCAGATAAGATCAACTGAATCAAATCACTAACACGAGAAACGTACACACGTCCTCTAATCCTCAGAATGCCTTCAGGATCAATCATTTCCTTCTTGGCCTCACTTCTTGAAACCCTATCTCGAATCTTTTCAACTGAGCATCCTCAAACTGATGAGTCCTGGTCCGATCTAATAAAGATGACCTCGCCTCTATACAAGCCAAAATCCTGCCCGAGGCTGAAATATCTAGACGAACAAAACTGTTGGCCAGAGTCTCAATCTCCACGGTCAACGGACGCTCGGAAACAATCAATCGAGCTAAACTCCCCATGCTTACTGCCTTGCAACACAAGGCATCAGCCACCATATTGGCTTTCCCGGGATGATACAGAATAGAGATGTCATAGTCCTTAGGAGCTCCACCCATCACCGCTGCCTGAAATTAAGATCTCTCTGGGTAAATATATGCTAAAGGCTACGGTGATCGATGAAAACCTCACGATGGACACCATATCAATAATGCCTCCAAAGCTTCAAAGTGAAGACTACGACCAACAACTCCAAATCATGGGTAGGGTAATTCTTCTTATGAACCTTTAACTGAAAGGAAGCATAAGCTATCACTCTACCCTTCTGCATCAACACCGCACCCAAACCCATACGGGAGGCATCATAATATACAGCGAAATCCTTACCTTCCACAAGTAATGCTAGGACCGGTGCTGTAGTCAAAAGATGCTTGAGCTTTTGAAAGCTCACCTCACAATCATCCGTCCAGTGAAAGGGAACATCATTCTGGGTCAATCTGGTCAAGAACGAAGCAATGGTAGCAAAACCCTTCACAAAGCGGCGGTAATAACTGGCCAAACCCATAAAACTACAAATCTCAGTAACGGTAGTGGGCCTCACCTTACCCCTCACAGCCTCAATCTTCTGTCGATCAACCATAATCCCATCCTTAGACATCACATGTTCCAAGAATTCTATAGACGCCAACCAGAACTCACACTTAGAAAACTTAGCAGGCAGACTATGTTTCTTCAACAACCCAAGAACAGTACGGAAATGGCTCTCATGCTCCTCTCTACTCTTGGAATACACCAAAATGTCATCAATAAACACAATCACGAAGGAATCAAACAACGGCCTAAAGATGCCATTCATCAAGGCCATAAATGCAGCTGTGACATTTGTAAGCCTAAAAGACATTACTAGAAACTCATAGTGGCCATATCTCGTCCGAAATGTTGTCTTCGGAATATCCTCCGCCCTGATCTTCAACTGGTGATAGCCTGAGCGCAAATCAATCTTCGAAAACACCGAAACCCCTGAAGCTGGTCAAACAGATCATCAATACGAGGCATAGGGCAATTGTTCCGAATAGTGACCTTCAACTGTCGGTAATCAATACACATCCTCATGTCCCATCTTTCTTCTTCAAAAGTAACATAGGAGCACCCCAAGGGGAGACACTCGATCTAATGAACCCCTTGCTCAATAAATCTTGTAACTGCTCCTTAAGCTCTCTCAACTCGGCGGGTGCCATCCGATATAGTGGGATGAAAATAGGACGAGTGCTCGGGTCCACGTCGATATAGAAATCAATGTCACGTCGGGTGGCATACCTGACAGATCTGACGGGAATACCTCCGCGAACTCGCTCACAATAAGGATACACGCAAGGGGTGGAGATGCAATAGTCGTATCAGGAACATGCACCAAATTCGATAAATGCCCCTTACTTACTAACTTCTTATCCCGAAGAAAGGAAATGATCTTCTTCGGGCGGGACTTGGAATACCTCTTCACTAAAGTATAGGAATGTACGGCACGGCTAAGGTGACTGTCTTGGTATGACAGTCCAAGATTGCGTGATAGAGAGAAAGCCAGGACATATCCAATATAATATCAAAGCTCACGGTATCAAGGATCATCAAATCTACCCAAGTGTCATACCCCATAAAAGTAACCAAACAAGACCGGTAGACTCAATCAACAATTATAGAATCTCCGACTAGAGTAGACACATGAATAGGTATATCTATGCTATCACAAGGCAAATCACAACCTACGACATGAAATGCAGATACATACAAATAAGTAGATGTAAGATCAAATAAAATAGATGCTGCTCTATGACGGATAGAATGATACCTGAGATCACAACATTTGAGGCCTCTGTCTCAGGCCTACCAGGAAATGAGTAACAATGGGCTCCACCAAGCCCAGTCTGAGATCCCCCTCTTGCACCCTGGGAACCACCTCTAGCTGGCTAGGACCCATCTCTAGAACCATGGGAAGTACCGCGGCCTGATTGAGCACCACCTCTCTGAGAAGTCCCACCTCGACCACCAGATGATATAGGAATCCTCGGCAGCTGATAATCCCACCTGGGTCGGGCATATCTCCTAGCAACATGCCCAACTTCTCCACAAGAATAACAGGTAAGAGGAGTCGAATGCTGAAACACGGAAGCTGAAGACCCGAATGAAGTAGCCCTATCTACTAGCCTAAAGAAACCCTCAAGTAAATACCTTCTTTCTTCAATTCAAGTTGCAAAACTACCTCTAACGAAGTTGATTCTCATCCAAACGCAAGGTACTACCACCTTGTCCCTTGAAGAGCTTCATTTATGTAAGGAAACTTCTCTTCTTGATGTGTTTGAGCTTATTTGGGATCTTAACTGGGTTGTGGAAGTAAGAAATTATGAAGAAATTGCCTGAAAATCAATTTTGAGTTACTATAACTTGTGGACTATTATGGGGTCATTTTAAAGGTGTGTTGTGGTTGAAAATTAGTAAGAATAATTGAATACGTTGTGATTAATGTTGTTAACAAATTCTAGGAGGAAAAGGGGTTGAAATCTATAGTTTGTTAATTGTAAACAAAGCTTGTCGCTCGTTGTGCTATTGTTGGAATTGCTCTTACGTTGTGGAGGGGCTGAATGGATGGGATTGGTTGTTGATATTGTTAAAATTGTTGTTTGGTTCTATTTTGAATTCGGGAAAGTAAGGAAATGTAAGGGAAGTGCTGCCCAATTTTCTATAAGAGAGCTACTAGCTTAGAAATATGTTTTACGTTCTTCCACGGAATTAACCATAGGCTATATTTCTATCTTGTAGAGCAGCGTATTGGTGAGTCGCGTGGAATTATGAAGGACGACTTTGGTAGAAGGTATGTAAGGTTTCCTTTCATCTTTTTGGCAAGATTATAGAAGTTATGTCCACCTTATAAGATATTCGAGGGGACAATTTGATGTATATCATACAACCTGATGGTCAAGATGTCTACGAGACTTTAAAATAGCATTATGATATAAACGAGGCACTCCTCATAGTATTTTCCTCGGTTTAGCCTCTAGTAGCCAATAGAGTTTCCGAGAGTCTAGTACCTCATCGTACTAAAGAGTTTAGAAGTAAGTAGAACCAGCTATACGTGTATAGTTCAATGAGTTCAGAAAAGTACATAAGTTTCAGAATAAGAAGAATGAGTGCGACTTATAGAATATCGCAGTATTCATATCCATCGGGATATATACATATAGTGACATGTTTGCGAAAGTGATAAGAAACCAGATGGTTATATTACTTCTAAGACATAGTGAGACTATGCAAAAGGCAAGAAAAAGTTTAATGATGGCACAAGTTGCCATTGAGTTATAGAACCTACAGAATATGTTTAGTCCCTAAAATGAGACTACAAACCAAGAGATTGTGAGCATGCAACCTCTTGTGCATTGACTAATGACTTCATATAACTGATTTGCCAAGTTAGTGTATCACATAGTTTCAAAGGAAGAATCATAGCATCTCTAGAACTAGATTGTAAGCTTAATAAAAGAGAGTCACGAGTTCAGAAATGGTTATGAAGCTATAATAGGCAAATCTGTTATTGTTACATATCCTGCAATGATTTATATAATCAGACCAACGAATGATAGGCATCACATAGCTTACAAAAATTTATAATGGTAATTATTCTAAAATTAGTTTATTAAGTAAAACCAAGTTAGCAAAGCATTCTTTGAAATAGTTACATGACTCCTTAGTAATAAATTAAAAGTGAAATACGGATAAGAAAGATGACGAGGGATTAAGTGAGAGTACAAGTTACTAGCGATAGTAAATTACTTATAAGCGGAAAAGCTTACTTATTAGAGTTTGACTTATAATTGTTGATTAACACTTGTATGATTATTGGTGAGTTGTTAATATACAAGATACGAACCTTATGGATGGACAATGAATGCACAGGTATATAGTAAAGGTTAGCCCTACGGACAAACTATGAACGCGTAGGTGTGCGGACTGTCAAAAATGCACTATGGACGGTCTATGAACGCATAGGTGCATTATAAGAGTGGATGTGGACGGTCTCATTTGCAGACACATTCCAGCCCGAGTCTTGTGAGCCGTACGAACTATCTAATAAGCAACACTTGCGAGAAACCAAATATGTATGATTGTTAGTGAGCTTTACGAACGGTCTCCAGTGAAACGCGTAAGTGACACTCTTGTATTGAGTACAGCCTAAAGAGGGTTATGACTGGACAGAAGCTAGTACTCAGATTCAAAAGACGATGATAGTTCCACAGTGTAGCAGCATATGCAGATAAGTTCAGATATTCCATTGTACGGTAAGCTAAGTATAGAGTACTCCAGCATATACAAATTATATTCATTTAGCACAACTCAATTTATACATTGTTTATACTTACGAGCTTCAGAGTCCAAATGTATGCAAATTAGTTACAGGAGTTCAGCTAGACAGTGCCTTTTAGGGCTATACAGAAAAATAGTTGCCTTTACGGCTATATACATATGCCTTCGAGGCTAATCACTTTTACATCGAGCCCTATCTGAGGCCTGTTAGTTTATGCCAGTATTATATATGTTTTGAGAGTTGGAATAGGTAAGTATGTTTCCAAATTTTGTTTGATTTCCCAGATTACATTCAGTACATCAGCTATATCTTAAACTTCAGCTATACAGATATTATCTGCCTTACATACTAGGTTCATTTTTTTGTACTGACGTCCCATTGTTGGGGCGCTGCATTTCATGCCTGTAGGTTTAGGCATCTAGTTTCATGAGTGCTAATAGGCAGAGCTGACATTCAGCAGCAGGTTGGTAAGGCTCCATTTCATCCGGAGTACAGCCGAGTCTAGAGGTCAGGCTGATAGTAGATGTTTACAAATTTAATAGGTAGGTCAGGGCCCTGTCTTGACCATGTTTTGATGTGAGATACTCGTAGAGGCTTTTGTAGATACATGTCCAGAATGTACAATGTATTTTGTAGCCTTATAGGCCCTACAGTGTCAACAGATCATATGGTGGCCTTGTCGGCCCTTGTTTATATATCTTAAGCTGTTTAAATTCAGTTATAGAAGATCATGGTGGCCTCGTCAGCCCACATAGGCATGTATACATATGAATGTTGTTTGGGATGCGTTTGAGATCAGTTAGGATGATTGCCCACCTACAGTTTCAGTACGAGTTATAGCCTTATAGCCTTATAGGCTTATTATATAAAAAGAAAGTACAGTTGGCCTTACTAGCCAGAGTAGTCTGGTTATGTCCAACAATTATGAGTTACAGTTTGGTACCCGCGGGGTATGAGTATGGCACCGGCCTCCCTAGGTTTGGGGTGTGACATAATGTTAGCAGCAACCCTCTGGCTTGTAGCTCAAGTCCTTTTAGTGTACTTTCTTCTCGCAGGAATTTTCTAAAATACGCAATGCACATGATTAAAAGAATTCCTAAAAGCATAGCTCTAACAGCTTGATCTAGAGTATGAAAGAAGTGAGACAATGCTAGATGTCTTGGTGGTCAACTATTTATATGTGTGGCGTGCACACACATATAAAAGTGACCCCACTGGACAAAGTTTCGTAGACTCCCTAAGACACTTATGACACCAAGCTTTATCATACCCCAAACCATGGCCTAGGTGTAACACGGCACTTGGTGCCTTGCTGCATGTGACCGAGCGGACCACATGGCTTACTGAATCAACATGGGGCATGTACTAATGCGGAATACACTATAAAACATGGATAGTCTGAATAATATGAGTCATCATAAATACTAATGAAAATACTGTTTAAACATGATACAGAAATAATCTGAAAATATAATAAGTACTGAGCCAATATTGGTCATACGACTCTGAACATCTGACATGACACAACTGAACTAGTCTATGAAACCTCTAACATGAGTCTGAATGCTAAACTGTTTGTTGGGACAAGGCTCCCGACCTACCTTAATTGCATAACTGACATGAAATAAATAAAGGTAATACCTCGAATAGAATGGGGCTCACCAAATGCTGATATGAGCAATGTCCTAACAACTAGAGCTGTCGTCCTGTAAATCAATACTTGCATCGTGAAATTCAGGCCCTGGGCAATAAAATGGGACATCAGTACACTTGAATTGTACTTGTATGTAAAAAAATTAAATGAAATAAACATGGCACATAAAATTGTAGAACTGAAACTGAAACTGAAACTGTAAGTTGAACATGAACATGAGCATCATCTGATATATATATATATATATATATATATATATATATATATATATATATATATATAACATGAGTAAAACATTTTAAGTAGGACACCTTAGAATAACCGATATGTGACTACCATGTGAGCACGTGGTGTCTGATCTCTGCCCGATTAGCTAAGCCATTTTGTACCTTGCTGGGGTACAAGATATGAACATGACTTGAATTGAATGGATCCAATAACCTGTAATGGGTAAATCGGTAACAGTAAGCTGGGTTTCCTGAGGTTCATCTACGGTCCGTTTTACGGGCCGTAAAATAATTTACGGTCTGTAAAACACGACGTAAAACTTAGATAGCTAAACTGAAGCAAAATTTTAATCCTAACACTTCTTGTCTTGGTTTCTAAGTCCCTGAATTATGATATGGCTTAGTTTGAAGGTACGAGGTGTTACACTCCTACACTCACTTATCAAGCTCACCAAAATAATCGACCAATAAACTTACCAACTTAAAATACATATAATTTGTTGCGTCCTAACTTTGAGAAGAAGCCTTCTCGGGTTTTCACTCCACTAATGGAAACACGAACCAAACTATTTGAAAGGTTAAGTGTTGCTTGTCTAATCCAGACGATCCTGCCAAAGGTCGTCAACCCCAAGAATCGATTCTTCCAACCTAAGAAAACATGTGCTTACCATTTCGGCAGAAATAGACACTGTACTGAGGACTGTATCAACTTAATTTATAAGATACAAGATTTGATCAACAAAAGAGATATCACTCTCCAAACTACTTCACCAAATGTGAATACTAATCCGCTGCATAACCATGGCAACAATACTATTCATATGATCGAAAGAGAGGAAGATTAGGCTGTATGCAAACCATCAGCTCATATCCCTGTCAAAACACTTGAGCAAACAGTGGCCTCACTCATAATTTAATAGCGCCCATAATTCAATGTATTGATCCTTGCACCAATCATAATGCCAGTATCCCAAGAGATGGTGCTAGCTCTAAGAAAAGAATTTGTTATCCAAGCGGAGGTTGTCCGTGGAATGACTTGATTAGGGAGATGTTATACTCCCGAGGAATTGGTCCAAGAAGCGCCAAGGAAAGAATGAAACCTGAGGAGGCGCATCACTGAATGAGATGCCGAAGACTTCTAGCGACGAATGTAGCTGAAAGAATACTGTATTACGGAGCTCTTAAAGAAGACACCAGCAAAAATATTAGTATTGGAATTACTACAAAGTTCCCCTCAACACTGTCAAGCTTTGTTGAGAGTGTTGGAAAAAGCTCATGACCCTGCAGGAAAAAGTAGCGACAACCTAGCAAACATGGCGTCCCATGTCATAGGGGAACATCAGATTTCCTTCACCAAGGGAGAATTTCCCAAGGAAGGCATGACATACAACAAAGCACTATATGTCATCGTCATGTGCCGAGATAAGGTCATGACCTAAGTGTTGATCGACAATGGGGAGGGCGTCAATGTTTGTCCTGATCCTACCCTCATCCAATTGCAGTATGATCTAAAAAAGTCCGCCAGAGTCGCACGAATGTAAGTGCATTTGATGGAGCCCATCATGATCCCATTAGAGAAGTACACCTCTGTGACAAAATGGGACCCGTTGAGTTCACCACCAAGTTCTAAGTCATGGAAATTGCTGCTTTGCTAGGAAGACCATGGATTCACATGGCTGGAGCCATGCCATCATCTACCCACCAAGATGTGACGTTCGTGTGGGAAGGCCATGAGGTCGTGACCTATGGAGAGGGCAGCAACCATAACTATCCGAACAACACTGTGCCAGTAATTGAAGAGACACCACATGTAAAAGATTTCCCCATAGTAGGGGGGGGGGGGCTTCCCACAAAGTTGATTTCGTGCAAGTGCCCATGCTTGCTGTCTTCAAAATAATTGCATCCACTATGCTCTAAAATGGGTTTGAACTCAGATGGGGTTTAGGAAAGGATCTGCATGGCATCATAGAGCCAATTATAATCCCTCAAGAAAACTTTAGTTTTGGTTGGGGATATGGTCCTAATGATGATGAGACATTTGAAGCCAACAAGAGGAGGAGGAGTCCTCCAAAGCTACGGAAGCTAACTTTGAGCTTGTACAAGTCGTTCCCTGTCTGAATGCCCATGCATGACGATGGAGACTAGGAGGAAGGTTTAGGGATGCTATTCAAAAAAGAAGATTGCCTGGTGATATTAGAAGAATGCAATGAACCACCCACCATCCGCGATACTGATTCGGGCGAGCAACTATCCAATTGGACCTCTACCCCGCTCTTGGCTCTTTGGTGGAGAAATGATGAATTTAAATGATTTATGAAATCGGAGAGAATCGGTCGAGGCCTGATTACTCACCATTTGGGTTTTTAAATTACCTCGTGATGTTTTCAAAAATGGAAATGACTCGATATTGATCTGAGCCAGGACCATAGTCTGTACTTCCTTTTAAAAATTAATAAAGCCTTGGCTTATGATAAAACAACTCTTTTATTTACTTATGCATGTGTTTTATTCTAACCCTGCTTTGCCTTGCCTTTTCATCAATAAAATGATAAAACAACCTTAAATTTCATGACATGTAAACGAGCGAGTCAAGTGACATAGATGGATAAGAATACGAAGAGTATGATGAAGAAACAATGTATCCCAAGGGTCTTGTAGAAGAAATAGAATAGTTTGAGAATGAACAGAAATACAACCTAGATGAAACAGAAGTAATCAATCGAGGAGATGATGAAACAGTCAAAGAAACCAGGATAGGCATGCATTTGGAAGCACCCCAAAAGGAAGAGTTAATAAGTTTACTAAGAGACTATGTGGATATTTTTGCCTGGTCTTATGCTGACATGCCTGGGTTAAGACCCGACATAGTGGCCCACAGATTGCCCATCAACGAAGGCTTTGCACCAGTTAAACAGAAAGCCAGATAGTTTAAACCGAATTTGAGTATTCGAATTAAGGATGAAGTGGAAAAACAGATTTAGTCCTGAGTAGCGGAAGTAACTTCGTACCCGACATAGTTGGCCAACATAGTGTCGTTTCCAAAGAAAGACAGAAAGATTCAAATTTGTGTGGACTACGGTGACCTTAACAAAGCTATTTCCAAGGACAACTTCTCACTCAAAAACATCCACATACTCATTGATAATTGTGCAAAGTAGGAGCTATAATCATTTGTGGATTGCTTTGTAGGAAATCTTGATGAGTGAAGAAGACGCGGAGAAAACAACCTTCATCACTCCATGGGGAGTATATCATTACCGAGTAAAGCTATTCAGCCTCAAGAACATTGGTGCCACTTAAATGAAGGCTATGACCACCGTTTTCCATGATATGATCCACAAGGAAATAGAAGTATACGTGGATGATATCATTATCAAATCCAGAGAAATCTCAGATCATACCACATTTTTGTGGAAGTTCTTCAAGAGACTCCAAAAATTCAATCTGATGTTAAACCCGTCCAAGTGTGCATTTGGAGTACCTGCCGAAAAACTGCTTGGGTACATAGTCAGCCGAAGGGGCATAGAACTAGATCCATCAAAGATCAAAGCTATCCAAGATACCGCCTCCAAAAACTAAAAAAGAGGTCATGAGTTTCCTTGGAAGGTTGAATTACATTGGTCGGTTTATAGCCTAGTCCACCGGTTGTTGAACCCATACTCAACTTGCTAAAGAAGGACGCACCAACGAAATGGATTGAAGAATGTCAGAAAGCATTCAACACTATCAAGAAGTATCTTTCCAATCCACTAGTCTTGGTATCTCCTAGCTATGGGAGTCTATTATTGCTATATCTGTCGGTATCAGATACTGCCTTCGGATGCGTGATAGGACAACACTATGAAACTATCAAAAAGGAATGTGCAATCTACTATCTAAACAAGAAGTTCACTGTATGCGAGGCGAGATACACATTGTTGGAGAAGACATGTGGTGATTTGACATGCGCAGCCCAAAAACTCAGACACTACTTGTCATCATACACCACTCATCTCATATCCAAGATAGATCCACTAAAGTACATCTTCTGCCAAGCCATGCCTATAGGAAAATTGGCTAAATGGTAAATTCTACTGAGCGAGTTTAACATTAGATACATAGGAAATCAAGTTGTTAAAAGACAAGCGTTGGATGACCTACTGGCGAAAAGTCTAGTCGATAAGGGTTTCGAACCACTCCGAACATATTCCATAGATGAGGAAGTATTAAGGTAGAAGAAGACAAAGCCGAGCCCCACTCGAGATAAAGATTATTTTTCGATGGTCCGGTTAACTACAAATGTTTAGGAATCAGAGAAGTCTTGATATTAGAAACTGGATAGCATTCTTCGATGGCAGCAAAACTCAAGTTTCAATGCACCAACAACATGGCAGAATACGAGGCCTGCATTTTGTCCCTCAGAATGACTTTGGATAAGGACATCCATGAACTACTAGTAATAGGCGATTTAGATCTGCATATTCACCAAGTACAAGACAAGTGGGCCACGAAGAATGCCAAGGTCTTACTGTATGTAAACCTTCAACAAAGGTTGTGCAAAAAGTTCAAGAAGATAGACTTCAACCATACACCAATGGCTCAAAATGAGTTCGCCGATGCTCTTGCAACCATAGCATCCATGATATAGAATCCCGAAAGAAGAAATATTGACCCGCTAGAGATAAGTCTAAGGGAAGAACATGCTTATAGTTCTCGTGTAAAGGCGGAACCCGATAGAAATCCATGGTATGTTGACATAAAAACATTTCTGAAAAAAAAAGAGTATCTCAAGAAAACTAGAAGCAATCAAAAGAAAGCCATTCGAATAATGGCCAGTTGGTTCTTCCTAAACAAGGAGATAATTTAGAAAAGAACATCGGATCTTGGATTACACCAATGCGTGGATGCCTCAAAGGTCACAAAACTACTGGAAGATGTGCACGTTTGCACTTGTGGACCTCACATGAATGGTTTCATTCTAGTAAAAAAAAATCCTCCAAGCTAGTTCTTATTGGATAATAATGGAAAATGATTGTTGCAAGTTCATACAAATATGTTATCAGTGCCAAATACATAGAGATCTGATCAAAGTCCTACCGAGCAAACTTAATAGCATGAGCTCACCCAGGCTATTCGTTGCCTAAGGCATAGACGTCATTGGGACCATTGAACTAGCCACATCTAACGGACACTGGTTCATTTTGGTCACTATAGATTACTTCACCAAATGGGTGGAAGCCATATCACACAAATCAAGAACGAAGAATTTGGTAGCCGTCTTTGTACGAAACATCATATGCAAATTTGCATACCAGAATCCATCATAATGGACAATAGAGCAAATCTGAATAGTCACTCGATGAAAGACATTTGTCAGCAGTTTCGGATAACCCATCGGAACTTCACCGCCTATCGGCCACAAATAAATGGAGTCCTAGAGGCATCCAACAAGAATATCAAGAGGATATTAGGAAAATTACAAACAACTACAGGTGTTGGCACGAATAGTTGCCTTATGCATTGCTTGGGTATTGAATAACAACTCGGACTTCAACGAGGGAAACCCTGTACTTACTCATACATGACAACGAAGCAGTCATACCTGCTGAAGTGGAAATACCATTGCTAAGAATGTTGGACAACGCAGAATGAGTTCAAAACAACTCTAATTGACGAGAAGAGGATGGTTATCATATGTCACGGCCAATTGTACCAACAAAAAATGGCTCGTGCCTTCAACAAATGAGTTTCGCTCGACTTTTTCAAATAGGACAAATGGTGCTCGAGTGTTCCCACACCACGACGAGTACAAAGAAAATTTTGCACCTAACTGGCAAGGCCCATATGTGGTCCGCAAAAAACTTTCTGGAGGAGCCATAATACTGGCAGAAATGGATGGCCAAGTGTGGCCCAAAGAAATCAACTCAGATGCAATCAAGCGATATTACACATAAAGACACACTTTTTCAACTTGTAATCATACTTTTTCTTGTAATCACTACGTTAAGACCTATCTCTTATGGAAGAGATACATAGAAATCCATATTGGATTTGGTCTTCCCTTTTGTAATAGATAGAAAAACCAAATGACTTCCTTGTAACATGAACTACGCAATGACCTGATTTCCAAAGGAAGGATACCTAGACATTCCATACAGGACCCAGTCACATTATTTTTTTAAAAAAAATCAATTATGTTACTCCGAACTACGTTTGACCTGATTCCTGCTGCGACAGGATACGTAGGTGCTCCTCGAGCTCGGTCGTACTAATAAAAAAAATCTAAGAAACCCATAGGAAGCCATAAAGATAGGCCTTCAAAAAGGAACTCGGAGTTGACACGGGGGTTTGCCACACATAGTCAGAATTTTTGAGATCCTTTTTAAGAGGATCTTAAAAATTCCTTCACAATAGTCCGGCGCGAGAGTCAGCCGAGCCAAACCTTAAAATGGGGCAAAATTTTGAGAGGATCTCAAAATTCCTTTGTAAAACAAACTCGGCACGAGAGTTCACTGACAAACCTTTAACTGGGGAAAACTTTTGAGAGGGTCTCACAAATTCGACAAAAGAAAGCCAAAAATTTTGCCGAAAGATACAGTGAATCACTGAAGATTCTCACTCAAATGCACCTGTCATTGTAATTAATCTAAATAGTTCTCAAACAATTTATATTCTTTATAATCAAAAGATGACCAAAAACTTATGCTTAACAATTTGCGAAAACGTTTTACTTTAAGATGAATTCATCTCTCAAACTACGAAATCCAAGAGGATCGGACCCAGGAGTACAACTACACAAATGATGCGACAAGAGTCAACGACATGGGTCAACCTCATAGGAAACTAACACACTTAGAATGCAGGTCCCAGTGTCGTCAGAAGAATGAGCAGGTAAGAAGCGACTCGTCAAAAGAGACTCTGGTCCGCACAAAGTGCATCAAACCTAACTGAGAAGAATGCCACAAGAAAAAAGGAACAAAAAATGCCACAAGGCTGGCTCAATTAGGCCAGACCAATGAGGGCCGTAGCAGACATAAAGGATAAAAAATGCCACACAATGAACAAATCAGCATATAAGACCAAGAGGGTCATAGCTGACATAAAGGACGAAAGAAAGGTGATATAGCCAAAGGGCCATATCTGTCATATGAATGTTGAGAGGCCTTTTCATTCAAACATTGCATGCCAAGAGGGCCATTCATTCAAACATATGCATGCCAAGAGGGCCATTCGTTCAAACAGATGCATGCTAAGAGGGTCATTCATTTAAACATATGCATGCCAAGATAGCCATTCATACAAATTGGCAAGAGGGACATTCATACAAACTGCAAAGAGGGCCATTCATACAAACTGCCAAGAGTGTCGTTCATACAAATTTCCAAGAGCGCCATTCATACAAACTGCTGATAAGGCCATTCATATCAAACACGCCGAGAGGACCATTCATATCTAACACTGCCGAAAGGGCAATTTCATGAAAATAATGATCCGAGAGTTTAGAACAAATCAAATGGTACCAGAAAGGTCACCTACTTTTAAGGAAGTTAGCCGAGAGAGCCATACATCAAAACCATGCAAGGATGGTAAAAACAGTTGCACAAAAGACCAAGAAGGTTATTCAAATCATACGGTGCCAAGAGGTTCACCTATTTTAAAAAATCAACCAAGAGAATTACAAGTGATGAAAATCACACAAATCAACCAAGAGAATTACAAGTGATGAAAATCACACAAGGGTGGTAAAACAATTATGCAAAACCAAGATGGTCATTTCATTCAAGTGGTGCCAAGAAGGTCACTTCACAAAGTTAAACCAAGAAGGTACAATCACAAAAGCGCGCAAGGCTGGTGAAAACAAAACAAATACCAGGAGGTCAACCACAATATTACCCAGCAGATAGAAGCAGGTTCGTAGCTGCCAAGGAAAGGAGTAGGCTGATTAAACCAGACCTATATGCATGCGGAGCAAACGTGAAACTTTTCCTTACGCATCCAGTCGAGATAGGATGCTCATGAGAGTCAAGCTCTCCAGCTAGAAATTGGAAGATCGCTCCACCCCGTGCTCAACCGCACAAACATGATTTTTTGAAATTTTGTTTATTTGTTTTCTTTTAAAAAAGACCCTGCAACCGGTCGGGCACACACTGGAAGCCACAAGGCCATTCCAACATAAGAGATAGTCTTTTCTACTGATTGAGCTGAACTACAAGTGACTTGATTCCTCAGACCATGGATATGTAGGCAGACTCAATACCAGAGATTCAGTCACACTCCAACAAATCACTCTGAGCTTTTCAATTTTGACACTGGGAAGTTTAGGATTTCTTTTGAAACTTGCATTAGAAGTCTAAATGAGTCGAACTACAAGTGACCTGAATTATCGTAAAGCTCAAGATATGTAGCAAACCCAGAGACAAGGGTCTGGCCATAAATTTGAAAATTGCATTCAAAAGGAGAAGTGTTTTGAAATTGGTCGACAAAAATCAGGTTTGTCAAATTTCGATGATCAGGGATGGGCTTGCCATCCCTAAACAGTGAATGGGCAGTTTTTGACACCTAATTTTGGCCCTCCAATAATTATATTTAATTATTCGGAGTTCTTGAATCTCAAAAGGAGTGAAATATGCATTTTACAAATCAAAAATAATTTTACAAAATTATTTTGATAACATTTTGCCATTTCATTGGCAAAATATTCTCAGATATATATTGTATGTCATTTTATATATTTTGCATATTTTCCTATGTATTTCAAGTGTAATTGTTAAGATTTAATTCCAAAAGTAGTTTAAAACAATTATTTAATTAATTTTTTAAAGTATTAATATTGAATTAACAAAATATTTACTCCATGGGATCAAGAAAATTGATTAATCGAATAGATAATCAATTACGTCACAATTTCATAATTTATTTTGCTATACTTCCAATTATTTACAAAAATTGATTACAATTGAATTTCTATTAATTGCATGAGTTGATTATGGCTATAATTGAAACAGTCAATTACTTGCTATGTAATAATTAAGGCTATAATTGAAAAAAATCAATTTATCTTTTGCATTGATCATCATTGGAAAAGGTTTATTAGTTTAAAACATGGCTATAATTTAAAGATTAAAATCAGTTTTCACACCTCTTAATTTGGTCTTAGGTAAAATTGATTAAATAAGGATTATTTGCCCTCTTGTATATACACAAGTATACATGTATACACATGTAAATGCTGGTGGAATTGGGCCCTTCCCTTTTAAATCAACCGAGCCTAGTCCAAATTTGGACCATACTCGGCCAACCGCTTATTTCTTCTCTGTTATCGCGTCATTGGCCAAAAATGGAAAAGTAGCAGTGTTCAATTGTTTTGTTACAGTTCTTCCCAACCAAATTAGGCAAAGCAATTAATTATTTGCCCTCTTTCCACCATATCTAGGCCAAACGAGGTATATCTTCATATTTTTTTCTTACTTTTCTGCAGAAATGGTCAACCTAGTGGGATTTGTCTCTTTTCAATATGAACAAGCGATTCTTATTGGTTCATTGAGTTTGGGCGGGATTCAAGGTGAATCCCCAATGAAATTCAGTGTCCCACATCAATTCATAAGCAAAAGACTGGCATTTTGGAGGGGTTCTATATAAAGAACCCCACCCTTCACATTCACACACACAAGTCTCAATTCAGAGCAAAATACCTAATTTAACTTGGAATTTAGCAGTTTTGCTGAAACCTTTAACTAATTATGTTTAAGTCTAAAAAGTTTACTTTCTTTCTTTGTGGCTGAATTCGGATGAGGAACAAAGGCTTCAATTCCAATCTCGACTAGAGGCTGCACTTGAAAAAGGTAATGTTACGCTTTTCAATTACTTTTCTTTATTTTGTTTATGTTTATGTGCTTATTTGGTTTAATGACGTGTTAGTTTAGTTTAGTTTAGTTTAGTTTTTAGTGTGTTTATTTAGTTATTAGAATGCTTGATAAATTAGTTTATTCATTAGTAGGTTTTTATGTGCTTGTTTAGCTCATATCTTTGTTAACTCATGAGTTTAACTTAATCTAGTTATGCCTATATACTGATGTCTGTGTTTAGTTGATAGTTCCAGCCTAGTTTAGTCTACCTGGTCAACCTAACATTAGTTTGACTAGTTGGTTGAATACTGACTTAGCATAACCTTTTTGGTTCATTTTAACATCATTTGTTAATTGTCCAATTTAAAATGATTATGTGTGAGTTAGTTAGTCAAACATGCCTATAGGCTCTGTAAGTTTGACTAGTATTAACTTCCTCTTTACTTCATTAGCATATTCAATGTTTCACACTGCTTAATGGCATATCTCATTGAGAAAACCTATCTACTAGTAGTTCTTATATTGACACTTCACTTTGATCATCCTTGGTTTAGTTGTTGCCAGATTTACTTAAATGTCAATATGCCCATGTTACTTATCATGTTTAGTGTGGTTTGAGGAATAGCATAATCAGATATGAACTAAGTTTAAGTAACTAATGCCTACAATTTGCTTAGTATTAGTTATTGTCTAATCATGTATTCATTGGGAAATTGTTTAGTCCATAGCTTGTTTGGAAATTGTAGAACTAGTCCTGATCAGGTATATGTCTTCATGTGCCTACCCATGTCTAAATTTATGCTTGTGTTCTTGTTTGTTAATTCAAAAAGAAGCTTACTTATGTGTTTGGCCCTTACTATTGTGTGTTTGTGAGAACAGTCATCTATTTATGATTGACATATCTCTAGTCAGTTTAACTTCCATTTAACCTTATGCTTGTCATGTTAAGTAGTATGTATAGTCACACATTCCACCCTATTTAGCCCTTTTATGCAATATATATAATTATGTGCTTAATGAATGTGGCTCTTATCCAATAGCATTCTTTGTATAGACTAAATATCAACAAGCATGTCCACTTAACCCGTTACCCCTTTAATTGACGTAGACATATGATTTGAATGCTAATCCTGCGTGGCTCCAAGTTGAATCCTATATATGCCTACATATCATCAATGTTAGCTTGTATCTTGGCTATCATAAGACCAGTCACCTCACATACCTATTTTGCATTGTTTGTGCCAAATTGTCCCTTGAATGCAATTATATGGACTGTTCAATTCCTATTTGAATTCATAACCATGTTCAAAGAAATGATTAAGTAGTGGTATTTACTAGACGGTTCATCAATAACTCTGCCTCATTTGTCTTCTATGATTAATAACATTGTGTGCATTGATCCCTATATAACCCCTCCCCTTTCACCTGTCAAATGGGCAGCTTATATATGCTTTTTGATAACTTGGAAACTGCCCAAGATTATTTGACCTGATTAAATAAGTACCCATATGTTTATCATATTAAAAGAGCTATCCAAGAGTATGTTAATGCATTTTGGAGTTGGTTAAGAAGATTGAAACATGATTGTGACTAAGAACCTCAAAAGGCCAATTTGTTGAGTTTCTTTCATGTGTTTAAACTGACAAGTGTTCACCTAAAATGAAAAGATATTTGTTTTAATCACCTAAAGGTACAAGAGGCTAAGAGGTTGTCACTTAGGCATGGTAAAGCAATGAGTAACATACCTAGGGCTAGGGAAAAGTTAGGAAAGCCTTTGAGTTCATCTACTCAGTCTAGTGCTACTGATCTTAGGATGCTAGGGTTCCTCTTGGATGAGACACGTTCCTATGGGTCCTTTTAAAGTTCAGTAAAAGGTGAAGGAATAAATGGTGAAGAAATGATGCATGAACAGAGTTAAGTATTTTGTTTTGTGGAACAATGAATCTGCCTATGCGTATCCCACTGGTGGATTGGATGTTTTTCACTTTTAACTGGTTTCTGAATCTCTTTATGTGGGAATCTGGAGGATTTGTAGTATTATACTTTCTCATACGATGATTTAGTTTGAAATATGCCCCTTGCTTGATTGTGTTTTGTCCAGAATTTCTTACATATCTCTTTAAGATATAAAGTGTGTTAACTATGCTTATTGCCAATATCGATATCCTCGCCCCCTCTTCCCCATCTAACTAAACTCTTAAGTGGTTTGCCTCTATGTGACAATTATTTCCTAGCATGAGCACATTGAACTGAAATGAATATATTTTTCTCATATATGAGTATGTACATATGTGTTCAGGATTGACTTAAGTTAAATATCCATCCTTGCTTGCTTATACTACCTTTCCTCTCCCCCTTTCCCTCATGTTTGACAAAGATATTGGTAAGTGTACATGTGGTATGCGTAATATATGCTCCTTACATGCCCCGGTGTATATTGGTTTGTATATCATGTATACCTATGGTATATCATGCTATTGTTTGTTGATTGAAACTAATGTTAATCAAGTTGGGCCTTCCCCTTAGTCTCATCTTACACTCAATAGAAATTGGGCATCCTATGTTGTATTTCGCGTAGAATTATGTATTTGGGCTACTGTTCTTCTCGCCTGATGGCTCATCTTTCCTTTGTTGGAATTGCTTAATTTTGACTCTTGTTTAGTTCCATAGACATACCAAATCATAACTGATATATCCACTAATATATGCATGACTATGTGCAAGTATTATTCATGTTTAAATAGTTATTGAGTATAGGTACCTTCTAACTGGCAGTTTTTTTTCCCCTCCTCGTTCTTGCATGGAAATTTTCACTGGGCCATTTAGGCCACAACCGCAACAATTTCTTTCCTTCCATCTAGTCTAGAACTTGTTTAAGGCCCAACCATTGGTGAAAATAAGCCAACCAGCCTAACTTTCTCCTTTATTTTCATATTTATATATGTGTATATGTAGAGAATGATTGTAAAGCGTAAAGAATATAAAAAAAATTTAAACTGATTTTGTAACACCTCGTGCATTCGGGCTAAGATTTGACTCATAAGACAGGGATATAATGAACCCAATTTGAGTAGTGTGTAAATGAAGTTTGAAACCCAATCAAGACATGAGAAGAGTCCTTGAGCAAAGGAAAGTCGGAAGCTACCCTACGGAGCGTGTTTTCAAGTGAGTTTACACCACGTCTCAATTAAAATGAGTATACGAAAATATCTGTAAGGGATTTGGGAAAATTTCCTTCTTGAAAGTTGAATATATTTGAAATACCTTTCCAAAGGTATATTATGGAGGTCAAACAGACATCTGTACAAAAGGTTATGCCCATTTTACTAAAACAGTGTTCTGCCGATTTACGGTGGAATATACAGGCCGTGAAAATTATACGGGCCATATATTTAGACCGTAATATTGGTCCAGAAAGCCCAAATCACTGTAATTGATTTGCGGCGGGATATATGGTCCGTAAAACATTTATGGGCCGTAAAATAGGGCGTAAAATGGGTCCGACAGCAATTTTAAAACTTCATTTTAAGGCTTTTTCACTTCATTCTTCACACCCCCAAGCCCTAGAACGACCTTCTATTCTCTCCCATCATCAAGAACACCAAGGTAAGCCTATTCTAATCATTCCAAGTCAATTATAATATATATCCTTGTAATTTAAACAAGAAATCATCATTCCTAACCTAGGGTTTCCAAGAAAACCTATCTCAAGGGTTCAAGATTCAAGATTTTGGAAATCTTCTTCAAAGTTAAAGTCTTTAATTCAAGTTTGAAGAATTACCGGGTATGTAGAGTTACTACCTACGTGTGGGAACATCATTGTTCTTCCCCACGCCTCATAATCCATAAATTATGATTCTCTACTAAAACTAGGTTTCTATACCATGCTCATGATAACCCTAGGTCTATGTCCATGATTATATTATGTATGCATTATTATAATTCCATCATTGAGTTCTTAATATTTGTTTATGATTATTCAGAATCCGTCCGTAATCCACGAAAACCCATATCTTGTATTCCATGGGTTCTTGCATACATGATTTTAAATAAAAATGCTTATTTCATGAATATCCTACATGTCTACAAGTTTTCATGCAATTGCATTATATAATCTTCATGCCATGACTCAAGATGTACATGCTAAATACAAGTTATTTCATGAAACCATGTTTACAAGTTATTTCATGAAACCATATTTACAAGTTATTTCGTGAAATCATGATTACAAGACAAATACAAGTTAATTCACGAAAATCACAGGCTTCTTAGCCAATTATATCATGTTCATATTTTTGGGAGTTGCATGAATTACCGAGAAGGCTCAGATAGCCTGAAACTACGTAGCCACCGTAGGACAAGGATCGCTCCGCCCAGTTAGGACAATTTCCTTAATTTGACACTAAATAAATCTATCAGGCACGTTACCACCTTATACCCTGGCAAGGTATGGGGGCTCTGCTAGTCCGGCGAGGTACCAGACTCCACGTATCCACATGGTGATATCATGTTGTCGGTTTATCAAATGCTCTCCCTACTTATCATGTTTTACTTATGTTATATATATATATATATGTACCCATGCTCATGCTCATGTTCATGTCCAGGTTTTCAGTTTCAGTTCTTATCATGTTATTCCATGTCCCATGTTACTTCTTTCAGTTGCTTTACATACCAATACATTCAATGTGTTGACGTCCCCTTTTATTGCTCGGGGGCCTGCATTTCACGATGTTGGTACAGATTTACAGTACGATGCCTCTGCTCATTAGGATCTGCACGTACCAGCTTATTGGTGAGCCCCATCTCATTCGGGGTTTAGGCATTGTCTTTCTTTATTTAATTCTTCATGCCATGACTCAAGATGTACATGCTAAATACAAGTTATTTCATGAAACCATGTTTACAAGTTATTTCGTGAAATCATGATTACAAGACAAGTACAAGTTAATTCACGAAAATCATGGGCTTCTTAGCCAATTATATCATGTTCATGTTTTTGGGAGTTGCACGAATTACCGAGAAGGCTCGGATAGCCTAAAACTACGTAGCCACCGTAGGGCAAGGATCGCTCCGCCCAATTAGGACGATTTCCTTAATTTGACACTGAATGGATCCATCAGGCACATTACCACCTTATACCCTGGCAAGGTATGAGGGCTCTGCTAGTCCGGCGAGGTACCAGACTCCACATATCCACGTGGTGATATCATGTTGTTGGTTTATGAAATGCTCTCCCTACTTAACATATTTTAGTTATGTTATATATATAGATGTACCCATGCTCATGCTCATGTTCATATCCAGGTTTTCTGTTTCGGTTCTTATCATGTTATTCCATGTCCCATGTTATTTCTTTCAGTTGCTTTACATACCAGTACATTCAATGTGCTGACATCCCCTTTTATTGCCCGGGGGCCTACATTTCATGATGCAGGTACAGATTTACAGTACAACGCCTCTGCTCATTAGGATCTGCACGTACCAGCTTATTGGTGAGCCCCATCTCATTCGGGGTTTAGGCATTGTCTTTCTTTATTTAGTTTTGCATCTAAAGGTATGCTGGGGGCCTTGTCCGAGCAAGTACGTTACGTGTTTCAGACTCATGTTAGAGGTTTCATAGACAAGACAAGTGTCATGTTAGACTTCCAGAGTTGGTTAGCCGGTTTGGCTCATTTATGATATTTCCCACATTCATGACTTAATCAAGTACTTATGTTTAATATTATGACTTACTATGTTTTATAAAAGCTCATCATGAACTTCATGTTATATTTCCACTCATGTATGCCTCATGATGATTCAGTAAGCCATATGGTTCGCTCGGTCGCATGCAGTCAGGCACCGAGTGCCGTGTTACGCCCAGGCCATGGTTCGGGGCATGACAAAGCTTGGCATCAGAGCCCCGGTTCAAGTGTCTTTAGGGAGTCTATGAAACCGTGTCCAGTGGGGTCACTTTTATATGTGTGAGGGCCCCATACATATAAATAGTTGACCACCAAGACATTAAGGATTGTCTCACTTCTTTCATATTCTAAATCATGCAGTTAGAGCAGTACTTTTAGGATGCCTTTCTAACTCATGCGTGTACGTATTTTCTAAAAATTCCTGGGAAAAGGAAAAACACCAGAGAGGCTACAGCCACCAGTCAAGGGGCTACTGCGAAAACAACTCACGAAGAGACCGTCGGACTGAGACAGCAGCCCCAACCGCTCCTACAGTTACACCTCCTACTGATTCGGATGGGGATGTTAGGAATGCTATCAATATGCTCACACAACTGGTAGCAGCTCAGGCCCAACGTCAGGAATCTGGGTCAAGTTCAGGAGGTAATGGAGAGTCTTCTAAGACTAAGGACTTTCTCAGGATGAATCCCCCAGTCTTTATGGGGTCAAAGAAAGATGAGGACCCTCCGGACTACATTGATGCTCTCCAAAAGTTCTCCGATGCCGAGGCAGAGTATGCGTTCCTGATGTGGCAGGATTACGCCACCAGGTATTGAGGGAAGCTCATTGTCCCCGTTACTTTGTTCCCCCCGGTGCGACGAAAATGTATCATAATCTTAAGTCTGTATGTTGGTGGAATGGAATGAAGAAAGATATAGCAGAATTCGTAGCTCAATGTCCTAATTGTCAGCAAGTGAAAATTGAGCACCAAAGGCCGGGTGGATTGTTGCAAGCTATAGAAATCCCAACCTGGAAGTGGGAAGTGATTAACATGGACTTCATTATAGGCTTACCCCGTTCTCGACGCAAGTATGACTCTATATGGGTGATTGTAGATAGGCTCACAAAGTCAGGTCATTTCTTACCGGTCAGAACGACCTATGTGGCAGAAGATTATGCAAGGCTTTATGTTAAAGAGATAGTGAGACTCCATGGTGTTCCAACGTCTATTTTCTCTGATAGAGGGACTCAGTTTACAGCAAATTTTTGGAAGTCTTTCCAAGAAGGTCTAGGGACCTAAGTGAGCCTTAGCACGACATTTCACCCACAGAATAATGGACAAGCCGAACTTACCATTCAGACTCTTGAAGATATGTTGCGAGCATGTATGATAGATTTTGGAGGAAATTGGGATGACCATTTGCCACTCATCGAATTCGCTTACAATAACAGTTATCATTCTAGCATCCAAATGGCACCGTATGAAGCTTTATATGGGCGAAAATGTAGATCCCCAATTGGGTGGTTTGAAATAGGAGAGGCCACACTGATAGGGCTAGACTTGGTTCAGCAAGCCATAGAGAAAGTCAAGTTCATACAAGATCGGTTATTAGCAGCCCAAAGTTGTCAAAAGTCCTATGCGGATAATCGCCGAAGGGACTTAGAGTTCCAAGTGAAAGATTGGGTATTCTTGAAAGTGTCACCGATGAAAGGTGTAATGAGATTTGGCAAAAGGGGGAAGCTTAGTCCCCGGTACATTGGACCTTATGAGGTTGTGCGCAAAGTGGGCAAAGTGGCCTACGAATTAGATCTACCTCCGGATCTGGAGTCAGTTCACCCAGTTTTCCATGTCTCGATGCTTCGAAAATGTGTTGGAGATCCTACTAGGATCGTGCCAATAAGCGATGTGCAAGTGACAGAAAAGTTGACTTATAAAGAAGTGCCCATTTCCATACTAGATAGGCAAGTACGGAGGCTTAGAAACAAAGAAGTGGCCTCAGTTAAGGTTTTATGGAGAAGCAGTAAACGAGAAGAAATGACATGGGAAGCGGAAGAAAGTATGCGATCCAGATACCTCCATTTATTTCAGCCCTTGGGAGAGATTCAAGATGAAACATCAGCGGTATGAGGTATGTATGATTTCCTTTTCATGCTTTTGGTCATGTGTGGCCATAGATATGTTGATATTGTGACGTAGCCTTGTGAGGAGATGATATTTTGGGTTGTTGAGGTTGGTAGTTCCATATTATAGGGGAAACTCTGGCGAAATTTCTATAGAATCCCCCAAGACTTTAACATCCGAGGACGAATGTTCTTAAGGGGGGGGGGGGGGGGGAGAATGTTACACCTCGGGAATTCCTCCGTGAACATACAGTGAATAGACTAACGAAGAATACGAGTATATGATGTTTTAATAAGAAGGGAACGACGTTTGACGACCCTAAGTAAGATTTCAAAGGCAATTGCAATGAAAGGTAGGTTATGCTCTACAATGACTAATTATAGGTTTTGGAAATGTGAAAAGTTGTAGGTTTGCATTCTGGCTAGTTGGTCGTAAAATGAAATACGGACCATAAAGTGGTATACGGTCCGTAAAATTCCATGTCGTATTTCAGCTTCCAAAAACTTCAACTTTCTGTCAAATGCTAGAATGGTTAAAGACGACTTGGAATACGGACCGTAAACTGAAATACGGCTCGTAAACTGAGTCGTAAACCACCATGTCCTCAGCCTGACTTTCTGTTTCTGTCATCCTTAAATACGACCACGAAATACGGTCCGTAAACTGGAATACGGACCGTAAATTGTGTTTACGAACATTGTGCACTTTCGACGACTGTTCATTTAAGATCAGATTTTGGGTTATTAATAAGAGACCACGTTCATTATTTCATTTCCACATGACACCCCCCTTCTCTCTAAAACCTCGCTTTACGTTTATTCTACAAGGATTCAAGGATTATTAGTGAACAACAACATAAACTAAGTGAATCAAGTATAAGAAAACCCATTAAGGATCATACAAGTCAAGAAATCTCATTGAAGATAAACTAGGGTTTTGCTCAAAGTGGAGTATTATCAACCAAGGCTTGTTCCTACGACATCTAAGGTAAGATTTATGATGTTTCTATGTTGTTTAAGGTATTTAAGAGTTGAAATACTTCGATTGTAGAGAGGTATGGCAAAATGGGTCATGAATGTGGAATAGTGCCATTTTGAGTTATAGTTTGAATTGAGTTATGAGTCTTGATGTATTGTGATGTAAATATGTTATGAATGATGTTGATCACATGAGATGAGAATTGTACGTGAATGGACATAGTCGTGTCTTATAGCCATGGATATGGGTGATTGAAGGTAAACTAAGAAATGTGGATAATGTGGATGAATAATGACTATGGTTATGGTATTGTGAATGTATTTTTGACGTTTAGGAGTTGATATACGTTATGGAGGAATATCGTATAAATAGAGGAGATGCTGTCCGATTTTCTCTAGTTTTGGTCATATATGCTAGCTATCCATTCTAATGATAGTATGACTTTAATGAAGGTAGGAACACTAGCATTGGAGGAGAACGCGCAAGTGTGAAATAGTTGAACGGAAAAGGTATGTAAGGCTAACCCTTCTTTCATAAGGCATGGTTCTTTGACCAAATATCTAAATTTTCTATAAGACTATAATATTCTTCAAATGATTGATCTTCCGAGCTAGTAAGCTCACGATTCTTAATACGCCACGATCATACAAAGTTCGTCGTACGACGAGTAAGCCTATAAGGATATGTGTGACGAATGAGGATAATAGTAATGAGGATATTGATAACAACTATAATGGTAATAGCGATGATGATAACGATGACGATGATGATAGTAATGATAATAGTAAAGATGCTTATGAGCTATGTGTATGTATGCCCTTTTATGGCTACAATGAAACACCGAGCTTATATGGCCGAGTAGTATATGTATAGATGTATATGTATGTATGTTTACGTAACGCGCGCACACCACTGCAGTTGGGTACAGATAACACTGAGCCTTGGTAAGGCCTGGTATGTGTAACACTGAGCCTTGGTTGGCCAGGTATGTATGACCACCGAGCCTAGCTATGGTCGGGTACGTGAAACACCGAACCTTCGGGGTCGGGTATGTTATGTAAATTCTATGTATATGATATGATTATGTATTTGATATGATTATGTATACAATATGAATGTGAATAAGGGTATGTATACGAATACGAGTACTAGTATGGAACGGATACGAATATGGATACGGATATGGAGGTATGAGCACAAATACATATTAGAATGGAAAGTTTATATGAAAGGCAAGTAAGTGCCCATGGCGATAAAATTACCATCTCCCATCTTGTGCTATTTCTTATGATGTTCATTATGCTTCTACATTGATATTGATCATGCTTTACATACTCAGTACATACAATTATCTGACGTCCTTTTGTTTGTGGACGCTGCGTCATGCCCGCATGTTCTAAGGTAGACAGGCTCGATCCATAGATATATTCTTAGAGACTACAGAGCATAGCTCCATTTAATTTGGAGCCATAGCTTTTGGGTACTTATTCTTTTGTGTATATAATTGTGGGCATAGCGGGGTCCTGTCCTGCTTATGTGATATGTTATACTCTTCTTAGAGGCTCGTAGACATGTGAATATGGTTAGATGTGTCCGGCCTTGTCGGCCTATATTTTTTGTATTATTTTGATAGCCTTGACGGCTCATGTACATTGACGTGGTATAGGTGCTAACCATGATATGAAAGCATTGTCATCCGATAGGACCAGCATGAATGATGAATAGAAATGTATGTTTAATTATGTGGCTCACCTAGATGTAAGTATAAGTCTAAGCCAAGGGGCGCCCGGATGGGCAAGCACCGGGCGCTCGTCGCGGCCCTCTAGACGGGTCGTGACATGATGGCACCTTAAGGTACTGAGTAATATTATGTGTTCCAGATGTAGATGGGCTCAGAGAGCGAATCATGTCAGAAGCTCACAACTCCAGGTATTCCATTCACCCAGGTTCCACTAAGATGTACCATGATCTTAAGGATATTTATTGGTGGAATGATATGAAGAAGAATGTATCAGATTTTGTAGCTAAGTGTCCGAATTGTCCGCAAGTGAAAGCCGAACACCAGAGGCCTGGTGGCTTGGCTCAGAATATTGATATTCCTGTCTGGAAGTGGGAAATGATCAATATGGACTTTGTATCAGGTCTATCTCGTTCATCTAGGAGACATGACTCTATTTGGGTGATCGTTGACAGGCTTACTAAGTCGGCACACTTTTTACCACTCAAGACCGCAGATTCAGCAGAAGATTATGCCAAGCTGTATTTAATGCAATTGTCAGATTGCATGGGACCCCAGTGTCCATTATTTTAGATCGTGGTGCTCAGTTCACGGTGAACTTTTTGAAATCCTTTCAGAAAGGATTGGGTACCAAGGCGAACCTCATCACAGCTTTTCATCCGCAGACAGATGGCCAGGCAGAGCGTACTATTCAGACTCTGGAGGATTTGTTGAGAGCATGCGTCTTGGATTTCAAAGGTAATTGGGATGATCACTTGCCTCTCATTGAGTCTTCTTATAATAACAATTATCATGCTAGTATTGGGATGGCACCATTTGAAGCTCTGTATGGGCGAAGGTGTAAGTCACTAATTGGTTGGTTCGAAGTTGGTGAAGTAGAGTTGTTAGGGCCAGATTTGGTCTATCAGGCGATGGAGAAATCAAGTTGATTCAAGAGCGTTTGAAAACGTCTCAGAGTCACCGAAAGTCTTACATAGATGTGAGGCGAAGGGACTTAGAATTCAAGTTAATGATTGGGTATTCCTTAAAGTCTCACCTATGAAGGGTATTATGAGATTTGGGAAGAAAGGGAAGCTTAGTCCCAGATATATTGGACCTTACAGAATTTCACGAAAGGTCGGTCTAGTAGCTTATGAACTTGAGTTGCCACAAGAGTTGGCTGCTGTTCACCTAGTGTTTCATGTATCCATGTCGAGGAAGTGTGTAGGAGACTAGTCGTTGGTTGTTCCTGCTGATACTATAACAGTTAAGGATGGCCTCACCTATGAGGAGATCCCTGTAGCCATTCTTGATTGTCAAGTCTGCAAGTTGAGAACTAAGGAAGTAGCCTCAGTAAAGGTCTTATGGAGGAGCCAGAAAGTTGAAAAGGCTACATAGAAAGCCGAAGAAGACATGAAATCCAAATATCCTCACTTGTTTGAAGAGCAAGAAGATAGCCTTCAAGGTAACTACCTTTAGTATTAATGTCATGTCCCTTATGTATTCATGCCTCACGTTTCACGTTCAAGTTCATGTATTCTCTATTCATGTCTCATGTTTTAGCACTCATGTTTTCATGAAACTATGTCATGTTAGTTTTCCATGTTCCATGTCATGTTTCTTCACGTTAATATATTCAAGTTATGTCCAGCCGCATTCTTAACCATAACCCATCATTCGAGGACAAATGATCTCAAGGGGGAGATATTGTAACACCTCGTGCATTCGGGCAAAGATTTGACTCATAAGACAGAGGTACAATGAACCCAATTTGAGTAATGTATAAATGGAGTTTGAAACCCAATCAAGACATGAGAAGAGTCCTTGAGCAAAGGAAAGTCGGAAGCTAACCTACGGAGCGTGTTTTCAAGTGAGTTTGCACCATGTCTCAATTAAGATGAGTATACGGAAAAATTTGTAAGGAATTTGGGAACATTTCCTTCTTGAAAGTTGTAGATATTTGAAATACCTTTCCAACGGTATATTATTGTCACGACCCAAACCGATGGGCCATGACTAGTGCCCGACCTGGGCACCCATGTACGACCCACTAGACATAATTAGACTGTTATGTCCCGTGTTTTCGTATAATTGGAAATCGAGAAATAATCAAGACTTGTGTATTATAAGGAAATATTTTGATTTTAGTAAATATGACTATGTTGGATATGGAATCGTTAATGATTAAGACGTCGGGGAAGGCCAAGGGTAAATTTGGAATTTCAGAAATTAGTTTCGGGAATTACAAAACGGGACGTTTTATGAATTGGGCCAAGAAAATTAGAACAAAAATTGAGGCCCAAAAACATTGAAGTGGCCGGCCAAGAGGAAAGTCCAAGCCCATTCTTTGCTAGTCATGTGCTATGCACATGACATTAAGTGGATATATATCACTTATACCTCTTTGAATTATCAAGTAACAAATCAAAACAAAAAAAAGGGGCACTAGCTCAAGGCTCTCAGCCGAGAACCCCTTTGGAAAAAAAAATTTATCTTGGCTTTTGTTTTCGATGCAAACATCTAGTTTCTCTTGAATTATTGATGAGTTCGAGGTGCTCTCCGTTGTGGTACAATTGGTTTGACGAAAGAGCGACGTTTGCGACAAGTCGGGTTTTCAAGAAAAGGTGAGAATTCTTCCACTTTTGTGTTATGGAATTGATGTGAATGTGTTAAGAATTGAGAATAGACGAGAATCCCGTAACTTTGATGTGTGAATGAAGCCATGGGTGTGTGTATATTTTGCATTGTGGCCGTGAGCCTTAGGAAGGAGAAGGAGTGTGAATTTGATCTTGTTTAGTTTGTATAATGTGTCGTTGTGACCTTTATGTCATAAATGATTGATTGATGAATTGGATTGGCGTTGGAAAATGATTTCGGAACGTTATCGGAAAGGATATACCTTTGGTATATTTGTGTATATCATTGTATATAGTTGATGTTAATGAATTCGGAATGAAACGACGCAAGTTAGAATGTTCGTCGTGACTTTTGATGTTTTGAATGAAATATGGAAAATAATGAATTTCGGGAACTTTGTATATGGTTTGGAATATATTTGGGGTGTGTTTGAATAATTGTGAATGAGTGAATGAATACAATAATGTGGATATAGATTTGGGATTTTGAAGTTTTGAATGAAAAGTTGCCAACTTATGTAATAAGGTAGAACTTTGAAGCTAGAGTGATTTGATTATGATTTGTGTTGTTTGATGATGTGTGGGCTGTTGTTGTTGATGTATTTTGAGCCGAGCTAAGTCTCGGGGGTGTTAGATTTGTAGGGGAAGTGCTGCCGAAATTTCGGTAGACAAAAATGAAGTTAATGGCATTTTTAAGCCTAAGAATCTCAAATTGGTAACTTTGACCATTTGCAGATTTCGGACGAAACGGGATTTGATTTTAAGGAGAGCATACGACGTCTATAAGGTATGTAAAGCTTCCCACTTCTTCGTTTGGCATGTCTTAGTGTGATAGGCGAATATTGGAACTTCCGGAGCATTTCTGCTCCTCGAAACCCGATCCACAGAAAAGTTACTATTCATTCAATTCAATTGAAGCCTAAGGGCTCTATTTTGGCTAGAATGCCACCAATCGTCCGAAACCTATCGAAATGTGGTCGGGTAACTTGGAAATGATTATGTATGAACTTTTGGCCCCTAAATGTTCGTAAATTATGTTCGCCACCTCAATTTGACTCGAGGTGGACCCGCTAACCCCGAGACGCCCTATTTGTCTTATTGGGCTGTCCTTTTGAATAAAGTTTGATATGATACTTTCGGTTTTGGAACTTCCTCCTACGAGATATGTTTTGAATATTATGATATGCTAAGTTACGTTTTGAGCCATACGTAATATTGTGGAAACGTTTTGTGAAATGAAACTTTGTATCGACTAAGTATTCGATTATTTTGTACTATGAAATGACTTATGAGACTACTAAGTTTTGAAAGGCTATTTTGAAATATGAATTGCATTTGTTTGCTCACGACTCCGCTCGTGCCTTATTATGACTTCGTTCACCGGTTCCCGGGCCGGTTATGATTCGTGCGCCTTATGATGATTCGGCCGTATGCTGTGTTGCGGTTCCCGAGGCTTCGCCATAGGGCCGGGTTCCGTTTGGAGTTATGCTGTGATATGGCTCGTGATGCGATACGCTCACCTATGTTTGTGTTTGTGATCGGGGATGTACGGAGATTTGAAACTTTCTGGTGTTATGCTGTGTGTGGCGCCAGCGTCGGAGTGGCGACCACGTTCTTAAGCGTTTGCATGATTTCGTTTGCATTATGTATACGTATATGACTTTGATACGGATTTTGAAATACTGGTTTGTACTCCACTTTGTCATATGATTTGCTTTCGGTTTTGGCCCATATTTCTGTACTCCGTGCTTTACATACTCAGTACATATTTCGTACTGACCCCCTTTCTTCGGGGGCTACGTTTCATGCCCGCAGGTACAGACATTGGTGATCCTCCACTGTAGGCTTCACTTTCTGCTATTTTGTAGTACTCCTTCTGATCCGGAGTCCACTTTTGGTACATACTCCTTTTGCTATGTATATGCTCTGTATATTTGACGATTTGGGTACGGCGGGGCCCTGTCTCGCCATATGTCTTTGTTTTGAGTTCGTAGAGGCCTGTAGTCATATATGTGGGGCGAGGGTCCTATATATGTTTGTTTGATTTTGTTCTCTGGTCTTAAAGCGGTCCGTTTGTTTTGATGGCCCTAAATGGCCCTTATGCTTATATTTGCACTTCTGAACGGCGATGTCTATTCCGCCGCTCCGTTTGGATTTGATATGACATTTTGATTTGTGCGACCGCTTAAGACATATTTGATAAAGATTCAGTTTGATATGACTTTTATGAATTTTTGGAATATGCTCGGATTTGGTAAATGAATATGCGGTTTGGTCTGGGTACCCAGATAGGGTGCCAGTCGCGGCCCACGAGGCTGGGTCGTGACACAGACTGAAATTGAAAACAATATGACAACCTGTAAAAGCACGTTGTAAACTCATCATGTCATAAATCAAAAAGAACTTGTCTCTTGAGAAGCCACAGCTAACCAAACATGACAAAATACACAGGCCGACAAGGCTGCCACTATACACGGAAATATCCCAAACGAACTACATCAATATAGTTGACCAAAACATGGATACACAACCCACATATGTCTACAAACCTCTAAGAGTATAACAAGGTCTACGTCAAAAGGGTCTATACTAAAATAACTCAAGTTCCGGAACAATGGAGCTCTCCAAGCAGCTGCGCAGAAGTCCTAAGCCGGAGCATCACCAAACTGAGTGTCTGTACCTGCGGGCATGAAACGCAGCCCCCAAAGAAAGGGGGTCAGTACGGAAAATGTACTGAGTATGTAAGGCATGAACTACAATAATGAAGATCATATCAGAGTAGAAGATGACAGGAGGCAAGTATGATAATCAAGGATACCAATGCATCTGTGCCTTATGAGATGAGAGTCATGCATATATATAACATACCGTACCCGACCCTCTAGTGAGGGACTCGGTGAAATCATCATATATATACCATACCCGACCCTCTCGTGAGGGACTCGGTGAAATCATCATATATATACCGTACCGGCCCTCTAGTGAGGGACTCGGTGAAATCATCATATATATGCCGTACCAAGCCCTCTAGTGAGGGACTCGGTGAAATCTTCATATACATACCGTACCCGGCCCTCTAGTGAGGGACTTGGTGAAATCATCATATATATATATACCATACCCGGCCCTCTAGTGAGGGACTCGGTGAAATAATCATATATATGTACCATGCCCTGCACTCTAGTGAGGGACTCGGTGAAATAATCATATATATACCGTACCGGGCCCTCTAGTGAGGGACTCGGTGAAATAATCATATATATACCGTACCCGGCCCTGTAATGACGGACTCGGTGAAATAATCATATATATACCGTACCCGGCCCTCTAGTGAGGGACTCGGTGAAATAATCATATATATACCGTACCCGGCCCTCTAGTGAGGGACTCAGTGAAATAGGGCCATAACAACGTGTACGAATCAAGCATTAGGGGCAAACATGTACAAACTGGATCATCATTTGAGACTTGATAGAATAATTAGAATGAACCAACACTTGAGATTCAAGGACAACTGTCATGTCAAGTACCACTGAGAATTGGAGTTCATTGGAGTCGTGTAAGTACGACGTTCGCTCACTTTATGTAATTCATGCCAAAAAGAAGGAAGGGACAACTTTACATACACTTTGGAGCCTTTAGAAATAGAGTCGTCATCAATGAGTAAAATTGAGAAAATCTAGAAGTAGCCCCACATTCTCATATTCGCTTTGAAAGCATAAACGCAAAATCATCATTATCGTTGTCCACCATCATAAAATCATTCCTATCCTCCACATCATGAGAAGCTTTAAGAACCATGGACTTTTAGTTTTTGAAAACAAGAAGGTTACGGAAACATTTATGAAACCATACCATAGGAATCATGCCTTTGAAAGAAAGGGGACGAGCCTTAACATACCTGTTCAACCTCCTATTAGCTACGCTTATGTGTCCGAGCTCATAAGTCTACATTTAACAGGATTTATACTAATGTTAGCCTCTTCATCGTACACTTATTCCAAGTTTCAAATTAAATTATTCCATATTCTGCCGAAAATCGGGCAGCATCTCCCCTGTTTATATGCCCAGCCCGAATTCTCAATTTAACAACCAACAACAACAATAACAATACCAACATCAATAACATCATTTCCCATATCAAATTACTCCATAGAACAGCCCATATGGTGTTCGTCCCATAATTCCACCAACAAAATTAATTTACAACAATTTAGCAACTCCTTCTCCGTAAATAAATTAAGATTAACGTTAATAGCAAGAGATTCATACCTTTCTTTTGATAATATTGCCGTATTCTCACTTCTGTACCTTAACCTTAAGCCACAACACATTAATACACAATTTCGTAGTTGCAACTATACGCCGTCTGGACCGCGATTTGGGAATTATACCTGGTTTGGGCTCAAAATTTGGTCTTGGGAATTGGAGGGAATTCTCTAGAATTTTGGAGAAGGTTTTGGGGTGTTGGATGAGGAAATAAGGGGATGAGCCCCTTTTTATAAGGTTCTGGGGTCTGCTCAGACCGACATAAAAATTGCCCAGCGCGTTCGCGTTGGTCTTGGGCGCGTTCGCGCAGGCTTATTTCGCTGCCTGCGCGTTTGTTCAGTAAAAAGGTCATAACTCTTGATCCCGATATCGTGGGAGGGCCCACGACCTATGGGTGGAATGATAATTCAATTATCTACAACTTTAGTTCTTTGTATGTTTCCAAATGCCAAACTTATAATATCTTTTTGACCCCTCCAAGTCAGATCATCCGAAAATGTTTCCTTAAATCGTCCTTTTGGAGGGCTTATGCCCATATTTGGCTTATGGGTCCTTCTTAGGACTTGTTCAAATTTCCATATACTACTCATATGTATCTTCACATGTCCTCCATGAAACTCCAGCGTGTGGGCCCCACTTGGCTTACAGCAACGAGGGCATTTCGTCAAGTGACATATGAACTGATTCACCCCATTTGGTCTCCACACATCATATATACATATGAATACACTCTTATGATATAACCTTCCTCCTTAATCCATGTATAACTTTACTCTTGTTCGGGCTTACACTAAGCTGTCTTTAGTCTAGGTAGTACGAAATTTTTCTAGGTATAACATCCTTCCCCCCTTAGAAACATTCGTCCTCGAATGTTGCGGTATTGTTGACCCACTTCGTCCTCACGACATCACCTTTGATTCTTTAGAACTGCTATTCTTCCTCTAGGGTCCGATTACCATTTGCTTAAACTATAACTTGGGTTAGTCTTTTCTCATTCTTCCTTAACTCTGTTATTGCCTTCAGTCAATTTTTTCCACTTTTTTCCCTCATGTACAAGATCAGAATTTAACTACTATCTCGCCCTCGCTCTATCTCCATTATTGTAGTCTTGACTTGCCGTGCCGTAACTATTCATCGTCCTGCAAGTATTCTCTATTTCTCGCTCCTTGTTTCCCTGTTAGTAGGCAGTTACCTTTCTCATATACGGCGCCCTCTTTGCGTTCATCTCTTCGGTACAATCTCGAGCTATCCTTTTTATACCTGTTGATCTTAGGCATACTCTTGCATCGACTCCTTGTAGTTCATTAGTTCGGCTCCCTGTTCTTTTACATCTTTGTCACTATCCCTCTTAACCTTACATTCCAAGTATTTATCCAACCATGACTTTGTCGCTAATGAGCATAATGGTTATGCTCCTTCCCAAGGCCAGTTATATCAATATCCAAAATACGTATATATGAAATGTTTCTTCGCCACTTGTTATCCTTCGCAGTACAGCTACACTTATGGAAACTCATAATCCGAGTTTAACTAAATTTGTAGCTCGCCACGTCTTTGAGCTCCTGCTGCAACTGTTTCTTTAACCCCCTTCCTTCAAATCTCGCAATACAACCCAGAAGCATATGGCTGCAATTCTTACTCCATTACGACTCTCTTACAACATATATATATCTAGCTTCGACTTCCTTGTACCAGCGGTCACTTCATCCGTCGTTATTCCTTATTGGCTTTCTGATGTGGCCTTTTTGCAATTATAGTTGGGCATAGCTTCGCGTTGATGGTTCATGTGATTCCATAACACGTTCTCTCATGTTCAGTATAATTAGTGATCCATGAAGTGTTTTCTAATATCGAGTGAACTCTTTTATTTTCATTCACAAGAGCAGCGCTCTTCCTTTCTTCGAAAAATTACCAAACAACCCATCTTCGTTGTTTTTGTTATAATTCTCATCATCATCCCAAGTGTCCTTTGGGTTCGTCATCCTCTCCATTATCTTTTGTGAACTTAGCTTGTAGACCTTCCTTATTCTCTTTATTACCCTTTAGGGCATGTCGCTGCATACCTAGGTATGGTGCAATGTGTGCCCGATACGAGGGATTCAAATCATGGTCTAAAATATCGTAGTTCATCTTGGCGTAAAGTGCTATCTTGAGTTATCTTCCATACTTTCTCCCTATGTCTGCCTCATGGTACACTTTTTGTCAATTCGTTTCTACGTCTTTCCATTACCTTCCCGATATGCCAATACGCCTCGAACTCTGGTTTGAGCTAATAAGTCTCCTTTTTTTGGGGCTTGAAAGGTCATAGCTCCTTTCAAGTCTAGTATGTTCTTCCCCCCTTATTAAGAAGGTCCTTATACGCCGATAACCTTTGAGTAACCATCATCTTCGACAATTATCTGCCGTCCTTCACGATCTTCATAAGGTCGGGGTTCTGTCATCGTATGGTCTCCCTTATTTATCCTTTTTGCTAGTTACACTCTTGTATCCAATCGGAATACTTCTAAGGGTTAGATCCAATTCCGATGTCTTATTTTCGTCCTTTCGCACCTCTGTCCTTTATGAATAACGTTTTTTTTTTTGGACTCGCAAGTTAATGGGGACATCGAGAGTCACCACGTCATTTATGAAGTCTTCGATTATGGCTTACTTCTCGTCTTTCCTACCGACCTTGCTTATAACATATCTAAAATTCTTCTTACCTTGAGTTCTCCTTCCATTTGTGTGTATACTATACCGTTTTATCAAAATTCCCTACTCTTCTATCCTCTATCAGTCCTTTCACATGTTTAGCGCACCTACTCGTAATTCTTCCTAACTACGCGTTTGTGTTGCAGCTATGCATCTGAGTTTTTCGAGTGTCCCACTACTTCTTGCTCTTAGCACGGAATTCTTACAATGTACAATCTCCCCATCCTCGTTCATCGAGCCTTCATCTGTCTTTCTGATGTCACGGCCAGGTTGTCCTCCATGCACGTTCCTTGTATTTCATTATATTCCCTCTATGATCGCATCTCTCGATCTTTATAGGAATTGTTATTCTATGTCACTAATTTCTGAATCATTTGTGTCGCCCCACCATCCTCATTCTTATCTCGATGATTGATCGGTTTCCTACCGCCAACCCGCTAAAATATCCTTCTTACTCCTATGGTCAAATATTTCCAGTTACTTTACTCCTAAAGGTCCTCTTCTTCCTTCGACTAACCCATTAATATACCTTTCCTACTTTCATCCTTAACCTTCCTTAGGTTTCCTTTCTTCTCGAGCGCCCTTTTCCTCTTTGTTATTTATAGTATCGGCTCGGAAGTTCGTGAATTATTCCTTTGAACGTACCAATCCCTTCTATTCATAAGTTACCTTTTTAGGAAAGATTCTCTATATCCGAGGCAACCATGTCAATATGACTATCCATTTTATCCTTTTATATACCTCGCGAGAGCTGAAAATCTCTTAGCATCGTTGCAAGGCCTAATCATTCTTTGTCTTACTTCATATTCCTCTTGTGGTCTATATCCTTTTAGTCCCACTTATCGAAATCTGTTCTCCAATCCCACACATTCCTTTTTCGTTCTATACTACCACACTTTATTCCTTCACATGCCTACCTTCGAATTTTTTCCAAAAGTCTCGTGCTTTGCCCGTCGTCCCTCTTGGAAGCTTCACTCACTCATGTTTCTTACTTTTCACTTTTTCCGACATTTGATCTCCTTACCTTCCTTATACTCACTGTTCCCCTTTTTCCAGATGTCATAACCTTAGGACTTTGCAGTTCTAGCCTGTGGTGACGATAACATCAGCCTACCTTGTAACATTTGTACCATATATATATATATATATATATATATATATATATATATATATATATATTGTCCCTTGAACTTCGTTACCCTATTCGGTCAATGCCTTCCATATACCGCAACGTTGGTTGCCGGGATACACATACCCGCTGATATAGCCATGTATGGGATATCACATGCATACGTATATGTATTCTAACGCCTCACTTACAAAATATTTCCAAACGCTACTTAGACCCATCCTAGTTCTAGAGCTGTGATGCACTTTCTTTCTCTTCACCGGTCTAGTCTGCCTCGTCCTACGCGACCTCTTAAGGTTTCTAACCACTTCGCATACTCTAATTTCCCTTAGGCTACTCTAGCTTCTCATTTGTCTCTTATGTCTCAATTTATAGGACTTTAGTTACACTTCCCAGGGAGTCACCCATCCTAATATTTTTCTCACTCCAGCACGTTTAACCTCGAAACTCTGATAAAATCCGGTGTGTTAATGCTGGTATAATCGTATCCACCTCACCGCATGACCTTCATCACATAATCTGGAGCAAGTTGAAGTCTTAACAGATTCCAAAACATTCTCGTAACGTGTCTTCCTCCGAATTAGAAAGGGTCTTTTACTCTTCTGACTATGCAATTACTATTTTAGTCTTTTCAATCCTCAATATTCACCTTCCATTTGTATGCACGACTACCTTTCATCCTGGATTTCCAGATTCCCAATAGTGGCGAACACACCTTCGCCGCCGTTACTTATAGATACTCAGTTATCAGCCTCTTTGGATTTCCGCTCGCCACTCTTATATAATAATCTACAGCAGAACTCATTTGTCGACTTTCCCTGAATCCCCCAATAGACCTTGCTCCTACTAAACCTCGAATGTAACCCATTTTAATCCTTCGGACTGCTAATCATCTTCCTCACAATCATTCTTCATGCCATGCCAAATCCATAACTCCTCTAAAACAACGCATACCACTTATTGTCTATTTACGATATTTCCTTTCCACGCTTCTTCCTGTTAGGTGTACCTAACTAAATGACCTGATTTTGAAAAATTCTGGCAGAGTCTTCTTTACAATTCTCACTACCCAAAACCTGCATACAGCAATTACCAGCAATGCCTCACAGGGCATATATATATATATATGACATATCCCAACCACCCAGGGCTCCCAATTCAGGTAAAAGAACAAAAATATCAAAACTTACCTCTGTGACTTCCCATATCATCACTCACCTTCTCCGGTCGATATTGTGCTTCTGCTGAGATCAATGGTTAGTATAAGGAATCTCATTTCCTATGACTTGGCTCTATCGCACGATCTAAGACAGAAAGAAGGTCAATGATTCCTAGATGCCCTGCAGCCTCCTGTTCATAAATGTGGCCGGCTTCACACCCATAAACAGGACTCTACCGGACACGGTCTGTTGACAATCCCTAGGACGAACTGCTCTGATACCACTTTTGTCACGACCCAAACCGATGGGCCATGACTAGTGCCCGACCTGGGCACCCATGTACGACCCACTAGACATAATCAGACTGAAATTGAAAACAATATGACAACCTGTAAAAGCACGCTGTAAACTCATCATGTCATAAATGAAAACGAACTTGTCTCTTGAGAAGCCACAGCTAACCAAACATGACAAAATACGCAGGCCGACAAGGCTGCCACTATACACGGAAATATCCAAAACGAACTACATCGATATAGCTGACCAAAACATGGATATACAACCCACATATGTCTACAAACCTCTAAGAGTATAACAAAGTCTACGTCAAAAGGGTCTATACCAAAATAACTCAAGCTCCGGAACAATGGAGCTCTCGAAGCAGCTGCGCAGAAGTCCTAAGCCGAAGCATCACCCAACTGAGTGTTTGTACCTGCGGGCATGAAACGCAGCCCCCGAAGAAAGGGGGTCAGTACGGAAAATGTACTGAGTATGTAAGGCATGAAGTACAATAATGAAGATCATATCTGAGTAGAAGATGACAGGAGGCAAGTATGATAATCAAGGACACCAATGCATCTGTGCCTTATGAGATGAGAGTCATGCATATATATAACATACCGTACCCTGCCCTCTAGTGAGGGACTCGGTGAAATCATCATATATATACCATACCCGGCCCTCTCGTGAGGAACTCGGTGAAATCATCATATATATACTGTACCCGGCCCTCTAGTGAGGGACTAGGAGAAATCATCATATATATGCCGTACCCGGCCCTCTAGTGAGGGACTCGGTAAAATCATCATATACATACCGTACCCGGTCCTCTAGTGAGGGACTCGGTGAAATCATCATATATATATACCATACCCGGCCCTCTAGTGAGGGACTCGGTGAAATAATCATATATATACCGTACCCGGCCCCCTAGTGAGGGACTCGGTGAAATAGGGCCATAACAATGTGTACGAATCAAGCATTAGGGGCAAACATGTACAAACTGGATCATCATTTAAGATTTGATAGAACAATTAGAATGAACCAACACTTGAGATTCAAGGACAACTGTCATGTCAAGTACCACTGAGAATTGGAGTTCATTGGAGTCGTGTAAGTACGACGTTCGCTCACTTTATGTAATTCATACAAAAAAGAAGGAAGGGAAAACTTTACATACACTTTGGAGCCTTTAGAAGTAGTGTTGTCATCAATGAGTAAAATTGAGAAAATCTAGAAGTAGACCCACATTCTCATATTCGCTTTGAAATCATAAACGCAAAATCATCATTATTGTTGTCCACCATCATAAAATCATTCCTATCCTCCACATCATGAGAAGCTTTAAGAACCATGGACTTTTAGTTTTTGAAAACAAGAAGGTTACGGAAACATTTATGAAACCATACCATAGGAATCATGCCATTGAAAGAAAGGGGACGAGCCTTAACATACATGTTCAACCTCCTATTGCCTACGCTTAGGTGTCCGAGCTCGTAAGTCTACATTTAAGAGGATTTATACTAATGTTAGCCTCTTCATCGTACACTTATTCCATGTTTCAAATTAAATTATTCCATATTCTGCCGAAAATCGGGCAACATCTCCCCTGTTTATATGCCCAGCCCGAATTCTCAATTTAACAACCAACAACAACAATAACAATACCAACATCAATAACATCATTTACCATATCAAATTACTCCATCGAACAGCCCATATGGTGTTCGTCCCATAATTCCACCAACAGAATTAATTTACAACAATTTAGCAACTCCTTCTCCGTAAATAAATTAAGATTAACGTTAATAGCAAGAGATTCATACCTTTATTTTGATAATATTGCCGTATTCTCACTTCTGCACCTTAACCTTAAGCCACAACACATTAATACACAATTTTGTAGTTGCAACTATACGACGTCTGGACCGGGATTTGGGAATTATACCTGGTTTGGGCTCAAAATGTTGTTTTGGGAATTGGGGGGAATTCTCTAGAATTTTGGAGAAGGTTTTGGGGTGTTGGATAAGGAAATAAGGGGATGAGCCCCTTTTTATAAGGTTCTGGGGTCTGCCCTGACCGACATAAAAATTCCAGCGCGTTCGCGTGGGTCTTGGGCGCGTTCGCGCAGGCTTATTTCGCTGCCTGCGCGTTCGTTCAGTAAAAAGGTCATAACTCTTGATCCCGATATAGTGTGAGGGCCCACGACCTATGGGTGGAAAGCTAATTCAATTATCTACAACTTTCGTTCTTTGTGTTCTTCCAAATTCCAAACCTATAATATCGTTTTGACCCCTCCAAGTCAGATCATCCGAAAATGTTTCCTTACATCGTCCTTTTGGAGGGCTTATGCCCATATTTGGCTTATGGGTCCTTCTTAGGACTTGCTCAACATTCCATATACTACTCATATGTATCTTCACATGTCCTCCATGAAACTCTGACGTGTGGGCCCCACTTGGCTTACAACAACGAGGGCTTTTCGTCAAGTGACATATGAACTGATTCACCCCATTTGGTCTCCACACATCATATATACATATGAATACACTCTTATGATATAAACTTCCTCCTTAATACCTGTATAACTTTACTCTTGTTCGGGCTTACACTAAGCTGTCTTCAGTCTAGGTAGTGCGAAATTTTCCGGGGTGTAACAATTATGGAGGTCAAACAGACATCTGTACAAAAGGTTATGCCCATTTTACTAAAACAGTATTCTGCCGATTTACGATGAAATATATGGGCCGTATATTTAGATCGTAAAATTGGTCCAGAAAGCCCAAATCACTGTAATTGATTTACGGTGGGATATATGGTCCGTAAAACTTTTATGGGCCGTAAAATAGGGCGTAAAATGGGTCCGACAGCAATTTTACAACTTCATTTTAAGGCTTTTTCACTTCATTCTTCACACCCCCAAGCCCTAGAATGACCTTCTATTCTCTGCTATCATCAAGAAACCAAGGTAAGCCTATTCTAATCATTCCAAGTCAATTCTAATATATATCCTTGTAATCTAAACAAGAAATCATCATTCCTAACCTAGGGTTTTCAAGAAAACCCATCTCAAGGGTTCAAGATTCAAGATTTTGGAAATCTTCTTTAAAGTAAAAGTCTTTAATTCAAGTTTGGAGCATTACCAGGTATGTAGAGTTACTATCTACGTGTGGGAACATCATTGTTCTTCCCCACACCTCATAATCCATAAATTATGATTCTCTACTACAACTAGGGTTTCTATACCATGCTCATGATAACCCTAGGTCCATGTCCATGATTATATTATGTATGAATTATTATAATTCCATCATTGAGTTCTTAATATTTCTTTATGATTATTGAGAATCCGTCCGTAATCTATGCAAACTCATATCTTGTATTCCATGGGTTCTTGCATGCATGTTTTTAAATAAAAATGCTTATTTCATGAATATCCTACATGTCTACAAGTTTTCATGCAATTGTATTATATAACTATCTTCATGCCATGACTCAAGATACATACATGCTAAATACAAGATATTTCATGAAACCATGTTTACAAGTTATTTCATGAAACCATATTTACAAGTTATTTCGTGAAATCATGATTACAAGACAAATTCAAGTTAATTCACGAATATCACAGGCTTCTTAGCCAATTATATCATGTTCATATTTTTGGGAGTTGCATGAATTACCGAGAAGGCTCAGATAGCCTGAAACTACGTAGCCACCGTAGGACAAGGATCGCTCCGCCCAGTTAGGACAATTTCCTTAATTTGACACTAAATATATCTATCAGGCATGTTACCACCTTATACCCTGGCAAGGTATGGGGGTTCTGCTAGTCCGGCGAGGTACCAGACTCCACGTATCCACATGGTGATATCATGTTGTCGGTTTATGAAATGCTCTCCCTAGTTATCATGTTTTACTTATGTTATATATATATATATATATATATATATATGTACCCATGCTCATGCTCATGTTCATGTCCAGGTTTTCAGTTTCAGTTCTTATCATGTTATTCCATGTCCCATGTTATTTCTTTCAGTTGCTTTACATACCAATACATTCAATGTGTTGACGTCCCCTTTTATTGCTCGGGGGCCTGCATTTCACGATGTTGGTACAGATTTACAGTACGACGCCTCTGCTCATTAGGATCTGCACGTACCAGCTTATTGGTGAGCCCCATCTCATTCGGGGTTTAGGCATTGTCTTTCTTTATTTAATTTTTCATCTAAAGGTATGCTGGGAGCTTTGTCGCAGCAAGTATGTTACGTGTTTCAAACTCATATTAGAGGTTTCATAGACAAGACAAGTGTCATGTTAGACTTCAGAGTTGGTTAGCCGCTTTGGATCATTTATGATATTGCCCGCATTCATGACTTAATCAAGTACTTATGTCTAATATTATGACTTACTATGTTTTATAAAATCTCATCATGCACTTCACGTTATATTTTCGCTCAGGTATGCCTCATGATGATTCAGCAAGCCATGTGGTTCGCTCGGTCACATGCAGTCAGGTACCGAGTGTCGTGTTATGCCCAGGCCATGGTTCGGGGCGTGACAAATTTATTATGAATCGCAAAGGGTTATAAAAAAATGGATTTCAAAAACCATGAAAGACTTACAGATTTTACAAACCTTTCGGGCCAAAGCCCAACCTTAAGTCAATCAAATAAGAGAGATACACTTAAACTCTAGTTTGGAGAAAGAGTTTAGAAATAGGATACGGTTGACCTTAAAATGGTAAAAATGGATAGTTATGAGGGAAAACCTTTTTACACTTGTTTATGTCCATGGCATATTTACAAATAAAATACATTCAATTTTTTTTTTTTACAAACTTATAAGGGACCAAAAGCATGACATTTGGACCAAGTTAAGTAGGACTCTACTTAAGAGAAATCCTAAGTGTGTCTTGGTCTGGAAATGAAATGACTTTAGAACTTTATACACATTTTTAAGGAAAATTCAACAGTTTTTAAAGGACTTTTGCCAAAAATATTTTGTGATATGCCATGAGAAGTTATACAAGAAATTAAACACTGCTAAGTAAATAATTTCAATAATCAGACATTATAGCTCGAAGGTCAACCGTATTCTACGGATCCTTAATAGTGGGCTGCTTAAAACTTTCCCTAACATATCACCAGAACCCTTACCTCAAACTATTATTTAAAAAGGATTTTTCTCTTTTCTGAGTAAACCCTTTCAACTTGGTTTTCCTACTTTCCTTCATAAATTAGGTGGCGACTCTAAAAATACAAAAATACAAATAGAGTCCACAATTAAGAAGTAAATTTTATGCCTCACATAAAAGTGAACCATAACATCCATATCTAAAGCCATTCGGAGGCCTAAGATGCAAGCCTCGTAATCCGCCGTTTTGTTGGTGCATCAGAACTTTAGCTTTGCGGCCATCGGATAATGTTGTTCGATTTCTGATACCAAGAATGCTCCGATTCCTAAACCTTTATAGTTAACTACACCATCGAAAAACAACCTCCGTCTCAAATAGGGCCTGAATAAGGCTCGGCTATGTCTTCCTCTATTGTCAATAATTCTTCATCTGGGAAGTATGTTCAGAGCAGTTCGAAACATTCGTCGATTGGACTTTTTGGCAGTAATTGAGCCAATGCTTGTCCCTTGCCGACCTTCTGTACTGTGTATGTGATGTCAAATTCACTCAGTAGCATTTTCCATTTGGCCAATTACCCTATAGACATGGTTTGGTGGAAGATGTACTTCAGTGGATCCATCTTGTATATGAGATAAGTGGTGTATGATGACAAGTAGTGCCTCAGCTTCTGAGCTACACATGTCAACGCACAACCTGTATTTTCTACCAAAGTGTACCTTGCCTCGCAGGCCGTGAACTTCTTGCTCAAGTAATAAATCAGACGCTCTTTTTTGCCGGTTTCGTCATGTTATCCTAATAAGCATCCGAAGGCATTATCTGATACAGAAAGATATAGCAATAACGGGCTCCCAGGTCTAGGATTTACCAAGACTGGCGGATTGAAAAGATACTTCTTGATGGTGTCAAATGCTTTGTGACACTCTTCGGTCCATTCTGTTGGAGCGTCTTTCTTTAGCAATTTGAGTATGGGTTCCACAATTACGGTGGACTAGGCTATGAACCGATCAATGTAGTTCAACCTTCCTAGGAAACTCATGACCTCCTTCTTAGTCTTTGGAGGTGGTAACTCTTGGATAGCTTTTATCTTTGATAGATCTAGCTCTATGCCCCTTCGGCTGACTATGAACTCAAGCAATTTTCCGGTAGGTACATCCGAATGCATACTGGGCCGGGTTTAGCTTTAGATTGAATTTATGAATTTTATCAAAGCACTTCCGTAGATGTGTATTGTGCTTTGAGCTTTCTCTTGACTTGATAATGACATTGTCCATGTATACTTCAATTTCCTTGTGGATCATATCATGAAAAATGGTAGTCATAGCCCTCATGGAAGTGGTGCCAGCGTTCTTGAGGCCGAACAGCATTACTCGGTAATAATACACTCGCCACGGAGTAATGAGGGCTGTTTTTTGCTCGTCATCCTCGCACATCAAGATTTGATGATATCCCGCGAAGCTATCCACAAATTATTGTAACTCGTGCTTAGCGCAATTTTCAATGAGTATGTAGATTTTTAGGAGTGGAAAGTTGTCCTTGGGACTAGCTCTGTTAAGGTCGCGGTAATGCACGCAGATTTAGATTTTCCCATCTTTTTTTTTTGCAATGGCACGATGTTGGCCAAACATGTTTGGTACGAGGTTACTTCCACTACTCCCGACTTAATCTATTTTTCCACCTCATCATTGATTAGGATGCTCAGATCCCGTTTAAACTGTCTGGTCTTTTTTTTAATAGGAGCAAAACCTTCATTGATGGGTAATCTGTGGGCCACTATGTCGGTGCTTAACCCAGGCATGTCAGTATATGACCAGGAGAAGATATCCACATACTCTCTCAGTAACTCTATTAACTCTTCTTTTTGGGCTGCTTCCAGATGCGCGCTTATCCTGGTTTCTTTGACCACTTCCTCATCTCCTAGATTAATTATTTCTATTTCATCTAGGTTAGCATTCTACTCGTTCTCAAACTATACTACTTCTTCCACGAGACCCTCGGGTAACATGGTTTCATCATCGTACTCTTCGTATTTCTCTTCATTTGTGTCACTTGAATCACTCGTTTTGCAACATGTCATGACATTTAAGGTTGTTTTATTATTATTAATGAAACGGTAAGGCAAACCAAGGTTAGAATAAAACATATGCATAGGTAACAAAAAGTTGTTTTTTCTCATAAATCAAGGTTCCATTAATTTAATAAAAAGTAGTACAAACTGTGGTCCTGACTCGAATCAGCATCGAGTCATTTCCATTTTTAAACCATCACAAGGTAATTTAAAGTGAAAATGGTGAGTAACAGGGCCTCGATCGATTCTCACCAATTTCGTACAGCATTTAAATTCATCATTTTATCATTGAGACACGAGCGGGGTAGAGGTCCAGTTGGATAGTTGCTTGCCCGGATAGACATTGCGGAAAGTGGGCGCTTCTTTACACTCTTCCAATATGACCAGGCAATCTTCTTTTTTGAATAGCATCCCTAACACTTCCTCAGAGTGTCCATCATCATGCATAGGTATTCGGATCGAGAATAACTGGTACAAGCACGAAATTGGCTTGCATAGATTCAGAAGACTTATCCTCTTTCTGTTGGCTTCGAAAGCTTTATCATCATTGAGAAGATACCCCAAACCAAAATGAAATTTGTCTTGAGTGACTTGAATTGGCTCTATGATGCCATGCAGAACCCTTCCTAAACCTCATCGGGGTTCGAACCCATTTTGGAGCATGATGGATGCGATCATTTTGTAGACCGCAGGCATGGGGGATTGCGTGGAATCTTCCTTGTGGGCATCCCCTACCGGTTCCACCACGTGGAAATCTGTAACTTTTGGAGTTTTCTCTATCACAAGTACGAAATTATTTGGGTAGTTGTGAATGTTGTCGTCTCCATGGATCACGACCTCATGGCCTTCCCGTACAAATTTCACAGCTTGGTGGAGGGATGATGGAACTGCTCCAGCCATGTGAATCCATGGTCTTCCTAGTAGCAGATTGTAATTAGTAGCGATTTCCATGACATGGAACTCGGTAGTGAACTTAGCAGCTCCCATCTGGACGCAGAGATCGACTTTTCAATGGGATCTCGCTGTGTGCCGTCAAATGCTCTTATATTGCTCATCTTTGGAGGATCTTTTTGAGTTCATAACCCAACTAGCTAAGGGTAGATTCATAACAGATGTTGAAGCCATCCCTGTTGCCAATCAACACTCGGGTCACACGACATTGTCTCGTCACATGATGGTGACATACAATGCCTTGTTACGTGTAATGCCTTCTTTGAGCAGTTCTTCCTTGGTGAAGGCGATTTGATGTTCACCTATGACATGGGCCACCATGTCAGCCAAGTTCTCTGTTACACCTTGGAAAATTTCCTGTTAATGTACAGTGAATAGGCTAGCGAGGGGCATGACGTATATGGTGATTTGGATAAGTAATAAATAGTATTTGATGGTCCTAATCGACATTCAAAGACATGTGACAAAAAAGAAGAAGTTTGGCAAAGGAAGTAAAGGATATGTTATGTGTCGGGTAGGAATTATGAGTGACGAGTTAATGATGGCATAATGATGTCTTAGAGAAGGGTGATAACATCCCTTAGATTGGTATTGAGGTGTTAAACAAGTGTTAAGAAGGTTCCATAAGGATCGAAGATCAAACGAGTCGACGAGAACAAAAACGGAACAACTGGGCACTATACGGCCAAACATACGGACCGTATAAATTATACTGGCCGTATGTGAAGCCATATAATTATCCAAGAGGGACACCACTCTCTGTACCAAACATACAGACACACATACGGTCCGTATAAATTGTACGGACCGTATGTTGGTCCATATAAGTTGGTCGGGACAGCTTTTAATTTAATATAAGGGACCCCTTCTCATTTCAATTCATTTCATTTCCACTCTCTACACTTCAAGAAACCTCCAGAATATACTCCATCATTCATCCATAAGAATCCAAGGGAAAGCCAAGATTAACAACACCAAATCCATGAAAACAAGTGTATGAAACCTAGCCAAAGTTCATCTACACCAAGAAAACTAAAGGTGAGAGAAATAGGGTTTTGGTGCTAGAAGAGTAATTCCACTCAGGGCTTGTTTATACATCATATAAGGTAAGTTTCATGACTATACCATGTTCTTTAATGTATTGGAAGGCTAAGACACTTGAATTGTAGAAAGACATAGAAAATGAGTCATAAATGAGTGAATAGTGTAATTGTTGAATAGTGGTTGGGATGAATGATGAATGTTGCTATGTTGAGATTGTGAATACGTTATAAATGACATTTAGACAATGGAGTAGGTATTATATGTGAGAAAACGCGATAGGGAGTCATAACCATAATTGTGGAGAAATTGAAGGGAAATGGTGAATTGTGGTAAATGTAGATAAATGATGATTGTCGTGTGCGATAGTGTGAATGTTGATATGAATGTTTGGGAGTTGATATAGAACGTGAGAAAAGTAGTATAAACAAAGGAAGTGCTGCCCAATTTTCTCTAGCGTTAGTAAGTCCGTTCTTATAATTGTTAGCTAATGTCGATACGAATTCTCTTGAAGGAAGAACGTGTGCATTAAAGGATAACAAGCAAGCGATAGATTAATTAAACGACAAAGGTATGTAAGGCTAATCCCTTCCTTCAAAGGCATGAATCTTCCAAGTTTTTCCATGATCCTCCTATATGATGGAGCTTATGAGTCCGTAAATATATCAAACTACATACGAGCATGATAATGATGATGATGAGTTAAAGTATAGAGATTCTAGATTTCATGATATAATGCTCCTAAAACGTTAATGATGTCATTATTGTTAACACTCACCTTATATACTTTTTCCTTCAAGGTGAGGCAGAATACTTATAAATGTTCATAATATAATCGGGGGTTCACGACCTTACGTAACCCTGACATAGCCATAGTTGCCTTCAAAAATCTAATGTATGCTCTTAATGATAAATGTGAAATGACACTAAGTCATGGTATGTCTATAAGATGATCAATAATGCTAGCTTATAACAAGATTATGATATGTTCATGAGATGTGTCAAAATGATGAATTCATGAATGATTATATGATGATACGATTCCACCGCGCCAAGATGGCCGGGCATGTAACCGCTAAAGCGGGCTGCATATGATTCCACCGTGACTAAATGGTCGAGCATGTCACAGCTAAGACGGGCTGCTATGTTTACACCGAGCCTAGAGGGACGGGCATGATCACCACTAGTGGGCGGCATATGATGGTTACCCCGACGCGGGTTAACGATGAGGATTATGATGTGATGATACATGTGATAGGATGATATATGTACCATGATTATATAAATATACGATATGTGTACGAAATGTATTTGCCTATGAAACTCATGCAGGTTATATCTTTCTCTTATAGCTCATGATCCTTCTATTATATTTATTTCATTCCTGTCTTACATACTCAGTACAATGTTCGTACTGACGTCCGTTTTCTTTGGACGCTCTGTTCATGCCCACAGGTAGACAGGGAGGCGAGCTTGATCCCGACTCGTAGGAGCTGATAGCTGATTGAAAGCACTCCTTTGTTCCGAAGGTGCTTGATTATTCTTTTGTGTACATTTGTATATGTTGGGCACGATGGGGTCCTGTCCCGTCCTTATGTCTAGTACTCCAGTAGAGGCTCGTAGATACGCAGTGTGGGTTATATGGTCTCACGAGATTACTACTATGCATATATGTCATTCTGATGGCCAAAGGCTTATGTATATATATAAAGAATTTATGTTTTCAAAATGAAAGATGATTTTCTTATAATTTGGGTATGAAATTGATAAGGGAACGTTGAACAAGTATAATGAGTAATAGAATGAGCGGTGCTCGGTGGTTAGCCCCGGGTACCCGTCGCGGCCCCTAGCTGGGTCGTGACAAAAGTGGTATCAGAGCATTTCAGTCCTAGGGAGTGTCTATGAGCTGTGTCTAGTGGAGTCCTGTTTATTGTATGTTGCGCGCCACATCAATAAACATGAGGCTACAGGGCATTTAGGAAAAATGACTATCTTTCTTTTTAAGAGATCGTGCGATAGAGCTATCTTATAAGATTTTCCCCTCCTAATGGTGTGTTATGATTTCAGAAATTCCGCCAAAGGGAAAAGCTACAGCCGCCCAGAAGGGCAAGACTACGACAAAAAGGCGGGTATAAAGAGAGCCGCCCATGAATGTAGAAGAGGGCGAGTCACATAATGAGGCCCTATCTAATACTTCCTCCACCCTGCCTAATGTGGAAGAACAAGGAGGAGCTCCAGCTTCAGTTCCTCCACCGGTTGCTATGGGTCAACAAGTGACCGAGGCCATTCACTTATTGACACAGTTGGTTGCCGCTCAGGCACAGTGGCGGAATGCGAGCCCAAGTGATCGGTCAGCTAGTACTCGGCCCGTGACTTTATGAGTTTGAATCCTCCGGAGTTTTTCGGGTCGAAGCCGAATGGAGACCCGCAAGGTTTCATAGATGAGACGTAAAGGACATTGAAAATTATTCATGCCTCCGAGATTGAATCCGTGGAGTTAGCATCGTATAGACTCCGAGATGTGGCGGTATTGTGGTATAATAATTATATAGCATCGAGACAAGAGAATACACCTCCACCCGTATGGCAAGAATTTGTAGATGCTTTTATCCGTCACTATTTGCCACCCGAGGTCCGCCGAACTAGAGCGAATAGATTTTTAAATTTGAAGTAAGGAAATATGAGTGCCCGGGAGTATAGGATGCAATTTAATTCTTTGGCTAGATATGCCCCGACTATGGTGGCCGACATGGGAGATCGGGTACATAGATTTGTGAGTGGTTTGGGGCCATATTTGTTCAAGGATTGTTTGACGGCTTCGTTGCAAGAAGGGATAGATATTTCCCGAATACAAGCCCATGCCCAGAACTTATAGGGACGACAACAACCACAAAGGAGTGATCGTGATATTGATAGAAGGCAAAGCAAGCGGGCCAGATCTATGGGGACAGTTAGCGACTATAGAGGGGGATCGAGGCAGACTTATTCCCGACATTCAGGCCAGTCAGTGACTAGTGCGCTGATGTGGCGTGATTTTACGCCACAATCGATGCTTTTCGGCTATAAGTTTTACTTGTTTTTAAGCAAGTCTATGTGATTTTACGTGGTTTTTATTATGTTTCAGGTAATACGAGGTCCCTAGAGCCTAAGTGTGGAAAACAAGCGAAACAGAGGAAAAAAAGTTGATCACTGGAAATAACTGGAGGTTCTGGAAATTTTCGTGGAAAAATACTTTGCGCGTTCGCGCAGGTATGTCACGCATTCGCGCCCACGCGCGTTGGTGACTCTGCGCGTTCGCGCTGAAGTAACAGAGGGATGCTGACGTCATCCACGCGTTCGCGCATCCACGTGGCGCGTTCGCGTTGAAGGATTTTCGGCCCAGCCCGAACAGAAAATGGATTTTGACGACTTTTGCTATTCCAGTTCTTTTAAAAAGCCAACTGGGAGCATTGTAAAATTATCTTTGGCAGAAAACACAAGTTTGGAGGCTAGGGTTCCTACGTAAATATTCTTTCATTGATTTAATCCTTGTTTATGGGAATTTCTTGGTGACAATTAAGATTGATACTCTTGTTGTGCTTATTTATTCATCGACATTATTCTTAATCAAGTAAGTTCATGTTATTTTAATTATTCTTGTTCTTGAAATTTTGTCAAGGGAGTAGCTAACCCTAGGACTCACCCATTTACTTTGTTTGAAACTCGGAAGAGGAAGAACGGGGTTGGGATAGAATAATTAACATGAATTTGGGGCGTTAACCCTCATCTAATGGAAATTGACCTAGGAATAGGCAATACCACTTGTAGCCATATTTGGGTGTTCTTAATGCTCCTAATTGCTTGAGGGATCTTCAATTGGGTAGTCTAGTTAATCTTCGGGAGAAGTTAATTTAGAGTCATTATCCGAGGCTAAATAACATAAACTTGCTAGTATTTATAATTCGTGAAATATATTGGATCGTTACTTAAGAAGTAGTTTCCTTTATTCCATTCTTGTTGCCATTGATCAATTTACTTGCTTTCTAGATTAGAATTTATATTTCCGTATTTTATCAAAACCCTATAAAAAAAAACCACCATTAATGCATTCGGTCTAGATATTGTTAGTGATAATTCCTAATCTGCTTAAATCGCCTACATATTGTTCTCTGTGGGATTCGACCCCAACATTGTTGGGTTACTATATTGGACAACGTCCGCATTATGCCATTAATAGGTGTAATTTGAGCGTATGAAATTTTGGCGCCGTTGCCGGGGAACAATTGGCGTATTTTGGCTAATTTAGGAAATAAGCTAACTTGCTTTTAACCGAACCTGTGAATATTTGTATATTTTTTTTCTGTGTGTTATTTTATTTTTTATTTTAAAATGGCATCTTTCCATCAAAACTTGTTTAGTAGTGCTTTTTATTGTGAGCATGGCCAAATTGGTGAGTTCAAACTCATGATGGAGTGCCTGCTAGGTGAGGGTAACAAAAATCAAAAAGCTTTAGAAGAATACTTGGAAACTAGTCTCCAATTTGGTTTGATGACAGACGAAGAAAATCCTCCATGGGCAAATCATTATGAACTCCTCAATGCTCAAGATGAAAGGGTAAATCATGAAGATGAGTTTATTGGGAATGCCAAAGAAAAATATAAATTGGAGTCAACCATTGTTCTGAAAAATATGGTTGGTGTTGACTCCAATCCGGGGGGAAAAGTGGATGTCGTAATTCAAGAAGTTCAAGAGCCTTATATTTTGCAATTTGAAAATTCAAGAAGGCAAAACGACATTCCTTACTTGAAAGCCAAGAAGTGTAAGATGAAAAATATTTTACTTAGCGTGGTCATCTATTTACTACCCCCCACTGCTCGGGGTCACAAACTTGAATCAATGTTGGGTGCCCAGTTTATAAGCTCCAAATGGCGAGAAAAGCGGTAAAAGTTAGTGCTAGCAAGTATGCCTAACCCCTTTTTATGCTTATGTGATGCAGTGGGGACACTGCAAATTTTTTTTGTTGGGGGTGGGCTATCTAGAAAGTATTGTATATATGTGTTTAGGAACCCCCTCCGCTTTTCTTTGCCAGAGTTATTTTCCTGAGGAGTTTTATTTTTGTTGAAACTGGCATGTTTAGGATGTTGCTTAGGTTGAATAGAGTAGTTGTAACTTATTTGGTGTTACTCTGTAACTGATGGCATGTTGTTATGGTTGTTGGAAATTTTGGACCCCTCGAAAATAAAAATAAAAAATGCACACTTAGAACAGTTATTGGTTGACATGATTGATTCTTTATATGACATTATGATTATTGGGATATTGTATGTGATAAATGACTACTTAGGAGGTCACAAGTGTAAAAATAATTGTCCTTATGCCAATGTGTGTGTGAGCTGTTAGTTTCGTTCTGTTTATGCATGTGTAATCTAGAACTTGCCCGGTTGGTCTTGTATGAAATCCGAAAGTTAGTTTGGTTGTGAGATGATCTTAGGCTTTCTTTGTGTAAATAGTCACTTTGCCTACATAAGCCTTACCAAAATTCCAAATATCCCTAGTTTCCCTCTGTGAGCCTTTTGACCTTTTTCTTGGCTAGCCAATTATGAAGCCTTACCCTTTTGAAAAATTAATCCATCTTTGCACCCGTTCCCTCCTTGATGCTACTAGATAGATGAGGCAAAATGCCTAAGTTGGGGGTGAATTAAATGTGGAGTAGATGTTAAAAACGTAAGTTGGGGGTGGTGGAGTTTGCTAGTGGGAATTTGATATGGTAGTTGCATATAAAAAAAAAAAAAACAGAAAATTGTAACACAAAAAGATTTGCAAGTTGGATAGGAATAAAATCACATCGAGGTCGAAAACTTGAAATAAAATAAAAAGGGTTGGAAAGAAAAGGGGTGAATTAAGGTGAAGAGATGTTGTAGTGTTCAAGGAGGGGGAAGTCACTAATATCCAAAAAGTATCCTACCCGTCCCGAACACTGCATTACAAGCCAAAACAAGTCCTAACGTGATCACAACCGAACAAGCCTAGGATGAAAACATATAAAATAAGGGCAAGCCTATGGTATTTGCATGTGTAGATATGAATTTCTTTGTGAGTGTGAGTGTTTTTCTTTTCTCTTTCATCTTCATCCCATTCTTGTTATATATATGTGTGTTGGGACATTCTTTGGTCTATGTAAGGGCATAAGGATGAGAATTGAGCAAAATAAAGTGACCGCCTAAAGTAGCGTTTGTGTGCATCAGAATGTGTTCGATAATGTAATGGCATGCATTGAAGCTTCATTGTTAGTCATAGCGTTCTTGAGTTATGTATATTGCTTTAACATAGAAAATTAGGGTGGTCCTTTGAATAAAAACATGCATGCCGGTAGTTCAGAGTCAAAACCAATGTAGATTGTTATTCTATGATATCTAGGTGTTAGATTGAGTCGTTGTTTTGTATGGCTTGCTTGAGGACAAACAAATACTTTAAATTGGGGGTGTTGATATGGAGTGATTTTACGCCACAATCGATGCTTTTCGGCTATAAGTTTTACTTGTTTTTAAGCAAGTCTATGTGATTTTACATGGTTTTTATTATGTTTCAGGTAATACGAGGTCCCTAGAGCCTAAATGTGGAAAATAGAGCAAAAAGATCAAAATAATGGGTAATGAATTCTAAAATTGCAAAATGCTTAGGGAAGTGAATAAAGCGGTGTGAAATTGAAGAGATTTGGGAAAAAACTGAATAAAAAAGTGGAAGAAGAAGAAAATAACAGAAAAAGAAAGAGAAGACAAGAGACAGTGGGAGGCAAGGAAAAGACAAAGGGGACATAATCATTATTCAATTAATGGAGGAGTTTTTACATTTGAAATATAATTGAAAAGGAAGGAAAAAACGTTACCTGGCATTACCTTGGGAGCGCAAGTAATTTGGTGGCTTTGCACTGTCCGAAATGAATAGGGATTCAGACTTAAAAATCTTCCCAATTCGTTTTGGACTCAATTATTTTATTTGAATTTTTTTTCGACACCTATAAATATTTTATAAGCCACAATTCTTAGACATCTTTGGCATAAAACACAAGTTAGGAGGCTAGGGTTCCTATTTAAATATTCTTTCTTTTATTTAATCCTTGTTTATGGGAATTTCTTGGTGACAATTAAGATTGATACTCTTGTTATGCTTATTTATTCATCGACATTATTATTAATCAAGTAAGTTCATGTTATTTTAATTATTCTTGTTCTTGAAATTTTGTCAAGGGAGTAGCTAACCCTAGGACTCACCCATTTACTTTGTTTGAAACTCGGAAGAGGAAGAACGGGGTTGGGATAGAATAATTAACATGAATTTGGGGCGTTAACCCTCATCTAATGGAAATTGACCTAGGAATAGGCAATACCACTTGTAGCCATATTCGGGTGTTCTTAATGCTCCTAATTGCTTGAGGGATCTTCAATTGGGTAGTCTAGTTAATCTTTGGGAGAAGTTAATTTAGAGTCATTATCCGAGGCTAATTAACATAAACTTGCTATTATTTATAATTCGTGAAATAGATTGGATCGTTACTTGAGTAATAGATTCCTTAATTCCTTACTTGTGGCCATTGATCAATTTACTTGCTTTCTAGATTAGAATTTATATTTCCATATTTATCAAAACCTTATCAAAAATCACCATTGATGCATTCGGTCTAGCTATTGTTAGTGATAATTCCTAATCTGCTTAAATTGCCTACATATTGTTCTTTGTGGGATTCGATCCCAACCTTGTTGGGTTACTATATTTGACAACATCCGCGTTATACTATTAATAGGTGTAATTTGAGCGTATCAAATTTTGGTGCCGTTGCCGAGGAACAATTGGCGTATTTTGGCTAATCTAGGAAATAAGCTAACTTGCTTTGAACCGAACCTGTGAATATTTGCATAGTTGTTTTCTGTGTTTTTTTGTTTTAAAACAAAATGGATTCTTTCCATGAAAACTTGTTTAGTAGTGATTTTTATTGTGAGCATGGCCAAATTGGTGAGTTCAAACTCATGATGGAGTGTCTGCTAGGTGAGGGTAATGAAAATCAAAGAGCCTTAGAAGAGTATTTGGAAACTAGTCTCCAACTTGGTTTGATGACAGAAGAAGAAAATCCTCCATGGGCAAATCATTATGAACTACCCAATGCTCAAGATGAAAGGGTAAATCATGAAGATGAGTTTATTGGGAATGCCAAAGAAAAAAATGAATTGGAGTCAACCATTTTTCTGAAAAATATGGTTGGTGTTGACTCCAATCCGGGGGAAAAAGAGGATGTCGTAATTCAAGAAGTTCAAGAGCCTTATATTTTGCAATTTGAAAAATCAAGAAGGCACCATGACATTCCTCACTTGAAAGCCAAGAAGTGTAACATGAAAAATATTATGCGTGGTTTGTTCATCTACTTACCACCCCCCGCTGCTCGTGGTCACAAACTTGAATCCAAGTTGGGTGCCCAATTCATAAGCTCCAAATGGCGAGAAAAGAGGTAAAGTTGGTAATCGTCGTGCCGCGACGTTAAATCAAGCGCTTGGTTGGAATAGTTTATTTTATTATTTTTGACTAACTTAAAAAAAAGCGATCTGGAAAAAGGGTATTTCATATACTTCTGTGCGAACGCGTACAAGTTGACGCGAACGCGCTGAACAAAAGAAAAAAAGAAAAAAAATCGTCAGTGCGAACGCGCCATATGAGCACGCGAACGCGCCAACGTGGATTTACCAGGTACGCAAACCGTTACAAAACAGAAGTAGAGGGGGTATAACCCCCATTTCCCTCCCTTTTCTCTCACTTCTCTCTCAAACCCAATTTCAAATCTTAAAAAATTCTTCAACTTGCAACCACAAGGTATGTGATTCTCTCATCCTCTTGTTCATAGGGTTGTTTTTATCATCTTTTCATGTTAGAAATTGTGAAAGAAAGTTTTGACTTTCACTTGTGTAAGCATAAAAATTTGATGAAATTGTTGAATTTCCTGTTATGTAAATTGGTGTTAGTTGTTGAGTGATGTGAGTTGAGAGTTGGGTGTTGTTGTGTGCTAAAGATGGGGCAAAATACGTGCTTAAAATCATTAAATCGAAGCCCCAAAAATCATGCCCATAACCTGTTTGTGAAAATGCCTTCTGGAAAATCTGAAATATCGACTCAGCGCGATCGCGCTGGGACCCTGCGCGAACGCACTAAAATAAAGAAGTGAAACAGCCCGAACGTGCCACCTTATTGCGCGAACGCGCTGAAGGAAACTAGGCAGTTCAGAAACAGAATGCTCGCACAGAGCTGCTCGAAGCTTTTGTGACCAATTCCTTTGGCCTAATATCCTCATTATACATTGTTTTAGGTATTCATATGTGTGCTCGACATGTGTGTTCATTTTGTAGGTACTTACGCTTGAAAAATGGCTACAACATCCAATGTTTCCCAAGTGCCCTTGATTGAATACTACGATACTACCACCTTTCAGTCAGCAAAATGTTCGAAGCTCTATGATAGACTGCTGGGAAAGAGCTTCATCGAAGAGAGGGGCATTGTAACAGAAAATTTGGAAGAAAATATGCCCGAGTTATATGAAAGGCTGGTAACAAGCAGATGGATACGCTTTGCGGATGAACCAATCAAGGAAAATTATACCCTTTTGCGGGAATTCTACGCAAATGCTGCAGAGGCAGACATTACAGATCGGGCGATTGTCAAAGTCAGAGGCGTAGATGTCCTGTGCAATGCTTCTCGAATCAATTCCTACTACAATCTGTAGGATGGTGATAACAGTGAGATGGCGCAGAGGTATGAACAAATGCGGCAACAATGGTTTGTGACCCACCTCCACGGTGGGGAGCAACCAAAGTGGTTGACCACAATGCAAAGAAAGATTGACTCCACAGAGTTCACTGCTGAGGCAAAAACTTGGCTAGATATTGTGACATCCAGGGTGCTGCCTTCCAAACATGATTCAGAGGTGCCCCTTGATAGGGCTAAACTAATTTGTGCTGTGATGGAAGGGTTGCCTGTTGACGTGGGGAGGCTAATTATGCGAGAAATACGGGAGGTGGTGCTTGAAAGGACTAAGAGTCTATTCTTCCCGTCATTGATCACTTATTTGTGCTCCACTGATGGGGTGCCCACAAGGCTAGGTGACAAATAAAAGGGGCTCGGCGGACCGATTCATCCATTGAAGAAAAGAGGGCCCGGTAATGCGCAGAAGAAAAGGAAGATTGACATAGCAGCCCCTTCATTTGGGCAGTTCACCTCTACTGCATTGGTCTCGACTGATGGGGCGCCAGCTCCTACTCCAGTTATACCAATATTTCTACCACTGCAAGAGGCCGCCAGGCCTTTTCAGTATAGCTCCACCCAGGTCCATGGGGGGGACACACGGATTCAGTAGCTAGTGGCTAGTCTCTATTCGGGCCCATCTAGAGAGGGCACATCTACAGCTCCTTCTAGATCTGGTGGTCCAACATTAGCAAGTGTAGTGGAGGAGCTGAAGCATATAAAGGAAAAAACAGGGTAAGATGGAGAGGAGGCAGAAAAAGGCAAGAGAGCACGCCAAAAAGCAAAGCAAGTTTTTGAACAAGATGATGACTATTCTAAGGAGTGTATGCGGAGCACATAATGAGGAGGAGGAAAATGAGGAATATTTTATCCTGCCAAAGCCCAGCAGCTCCAGTTCCGAGGGTGAGCGGAGATAACTATAGCACTCAGTGCTATCAGGTATGCCTAAGATTTTTTGTATGCTTATGTGATGCAGTGAGGTCACTGCAAAAATTTTAGTTGGGGGTGGCAATCTGGTATTGTTGTATTGTACATATGTGTTTAGGACCCTCCTCGGCTTTTCTTTGCCAGAGTTCTTTTCCTGAGGGGTTTTATATTTTTTTGTTGAAACTGGCATGTTTAGGATGTTACTTAGGTTGAATAGAGTAGTTTTGACTTATTTGGTGTTACTCTGTAACTGATGGCATGTTGTTATGGTTTGTTGGAAATTTTGGACCCCTCGAAAATTTGAAAAATGCATATTTAGAACAGTTATTGGTTGACATGATTGATTCTTTATATGACATTGTAATTATTGGGGTATTGTGTCGGATAATTACTACTTAGGAGGTCACAAGTGTACAAATAATTGTCCTTATGCCAATGTGTGTGTGAGTTGTTAGTTTAATTCTGTTTAAGCATGTATAATCTAGAACTTGCCTGGTTAGTCTTGTTTGAAATCCGAAAGTTAGTTTGGTTGTGAAATGATCTTAGGCTTTCTTTATGTAAATAGTCACTGTGCCTAAATAAGCCTTACCAAAAGCTGAAAATATCACTAGTTTCCCTTTTTGAGCCTTTTTGACCTTTTTCTTGGCTAGCCGAGTGAAACCTCACCCGTTGTGAAATTTATCCATCTTCGCACCCGTTCCCTCCTTGATGCTACTAGATAGACGAGGCAAAACGCCTAAGTTGGGGGTGAATTAAATGTGAAGTAGATGTTGAGAACAAATGTTGGGAATGGTGGAGTTTGCTATTAGAGAGTCGATGTGGTAGTTGCATATATAAAAATAAAAAATTAATAATAAAAAAAAACAAAAAAAAAAATTGAAACACAAAAATAATTGCTAGTTGGATAGGAAAAAAACCACATCGAGGTCGAAAACGCGAAAGAATAAAAAGGGGTTGGAACGAAAAGAGGCGAATCAAGGTAAAGAGATGTTGTAGTGTCAAGGAGGGGGAGTCACTAATACCCAAAAAGTATCCTACCCGTCCCTAAGCCTACATTACAAGCCGAAACAAGTCCTAATGTGATCACAACCGAAGCTTCATTGTTAGTCATAGATTTATTGAGTTGTGTATATCGCTTTGAAATAGAAAATTGGGGTGGTCGTTGGAAGAAAAACATGCATGCCGGTAGTTTAGAGTCAAAACCAATGTAGACATTGTTATTCTATGATATCTAGGTGTTAGATTGAGTCGTTGTTTTGTATAGCTTGCTTGAGGAAAAGCAAATACTTTAAGTTGGGGGTGTTGATGTGGCGTGATTTTACGCCACAATCGACGCTTTTCGGCTGTAAGTTTTACTTGTTTTTAAGCAAGTCTATGTGATTTTACGTGGTTTTTATTATGTTTCAGGTAATACGAGGTCCCTAGAGCCTAAGTGTGGAAAACAAGCGAAACAGAGGAAAACAAGTTGATCACTGGAAATAACTGGAGGTTCTGGAAATTTTCGTGGAAAAATACTCTGCGCGTTCGCGCAGATATGTCACGCGTTCGCGCCCACGCGCATTGGTGACTCTGCGCGTTCACGTTAGAAGCTCACGCGTTCGCGCTGAAGTGAAAGAGGGATGCTGACGTCATCCACGTGGCGCGTTCGCGTTGAAGGATTTTTGGCCCAGTCCGAACTGAACTTGGATTTTGACGATTTTTGCTATTCCAGTTCTTTTAAAAAGCCAACTGGGAGCATTGTAAAATTATCTTTGGCAGAAAACACAAGTTTGGAGGCTAGGGTTCCTAAAATATTCTTTCTTTGATTTAATCCTTGTTTATGGGAATTTCTTGGTGACAATTAAGATTGATACTCTTGTTGTGTTTATTTATTCATCGACATTATTTATATTCCAGTAAGTTCTTGTTATTTTAATTATTCTTGTTCTTCAACGTTTCTAAAGGGAGTAGCTAACCGTAGGACTCACCCATTTATTTTGTTTGAAACTCGGAAGAGGAAAAACGGGATTGGGATAGAATAATTAACATGAATTTGGGGCGTTAACCCTCATCTAATGGAAATCGACCTACGAATAGGCGATACCACTTATAGCCATATTCGAGTGTTCTTAATGCTCCTAATTGCTTGAGGGATCTTCAATTGGGTAGTCTAGTTAATCTTCGGGAAAAGTTAATTTAGAGTCATTATCCGAGGCTAAATAACATAAACTTGCTAGTATTTATAATTCGTGAAATATATTGGATCGTTACTTGAGAAGTAGTTTCCTTTATTCCATTCTTGTTTCCATTGATCAATTTACTTGCTTTCTAGATTAGAATTTATATTTCCGTATTTTATCAAAACCCTATAAAAAAAAACCACCATTAATGCGTTCGGTCTAGCTATTGTTAGTGATAATTCCTAATCTGCTTAAATCGCCTGCATATTGTTCTCTGTGGGATTCGACCCCAACCTTGTTGGGTTACTATATTTGACAACGTCCGCATTATGCCATTAATAAGTGTAATTTGAGCGTATCATGCACCTCCACGATTTGCATATAGGAGATTTGATCGCTTTTTTCCTTCAGGACTGGGTCAGAGTTCGAGAGCTTCGGGTTCTCAGTTTGGGGGTGATTATAGTCAGAGGAGATCACCAGTTCCACGATGTAGCCGGTGCCGGAAATTGCACTCAGGGCCATGTCGCCAGGACACAGATACTTTTTTTGTTTGTGGACAGACTGGGCATTTGATGCGAGATTGTCCCTCGCGGTATGGTAGAGGTGGGGTTCAGCCCACAGGTTCAGCAGCTGGTTTTTCCTAAGTACGCCCGGTAGGGAAAACTCCCCAGCTGTCAGCAGGTCGAGGTAGAGGCAGAGGGGAGCATCTACTTCAGGTGCCACCCAGCCCCGTGTATATGCTTTAGTGGGACGACAGGATCTTGAGTCCTCCCCGGATGTGGTTACAGGTACATTATCCGTATTTTCCCATGATGTATATGCATTGATAGATCCGGGCTCTAATTTTTCTTATATTACTCCATATGTTGCTGGTCATATTGGGGTGAAACCTGAGCCAATCAAACCTTTTGAGGTATCTACTCCGGTTGGTGATCCCGTGATAGCTGGACAAGTGTATAAAAATTGTGTAATTTTGATATGTGATCGCCAGACCAAAGCTGATTTGATTGAGCAGGAAATGTTAGATTTTGATGTGATTATGGGTATGGATTGGTTGGCATCATGTTATGCTAATGTTAATTGCTGATTGAAAGTAGTTCGATTCCAATTTCCGGGAGAGCCCGTGCTTGAATGGAAGGGTCATGCAGCATCTCCAAAAGGTAGGTTTATTTCCTACCTTAAGGCAACAAAGATGATAGCCAAGGGCTATATTTACCATCTAGTTCGAGTTCATGACACTGAAGCAAAGTCGCCAACTTTCCAATCCGTTCCGGTAGTGAATGAATTTCCGGATGTATTTCCTGATGAACTTCCAGGCCTTCCTCCAGAAAGAGAAATTAATTTTGCCATTGATGTGTTGCCGGACACCAAGCCTATTTCTATTCCTCCGTATCGAATGGCTCCGGCAGAATTGAAAGAGCTAAAAGCGCAGTTGAAAGATTTACTTGAGAAGGGGTTTATTAGACCCAGTTCATCGCCGTGAGGAGCACCAATCTTATTCGTGAGAAAGAAAGACGGATCTCTACGAATGTGCACCGATTACAGGCAGTTGAACAAAGTGACAATAAAGAACAAATATCCTCTCCTAAGGATTGATGACTTATTCGATCAATTACAGGATGCCAAGTGGTTTTCTAAAATAGACTTGAGGTCGAGTTATCATCAAGTGAGGGTTAGAGATGAAGATATTCCCATAACAACTTTCAGAACGAGTTATGGCCACTATGAGTTCCGAGTACTGTCGTTTGGGCTGACCAATGCTCCGGCCGTGTTTATGAATTTGATGAATAATATGTTCAGGCCACTCTTAGACTTATTTGTGATAGTATTCATTGATGATATTCTGGTGTACTCTCGCACAGAATCAGAACATGCAGATCATTTGCGAATTGTTCTTGGCATTCTTCGAGCCCGAGAGTTATATGCAAAATTTTCAAAGTGCGAGTTTTGGCTAAATTCTGTAACTTTTCTGGGCCATGTTATTTCAGATGATGGCATTCGAGTCGACACTCAGAAAATTGAAGCTGTGAAGACTTGGCCAACGCCTACGATGCCTACAGAAGTTCGTAGTTTTCTGGGATTGGCAGGTTATTATAGAAGATTCGTAGAGGGCTTCTCATCTATTTCAGCCCCATTGACGAAACTAACCCAGAAGTCAGCTAAATTTCAGTGGAATGATGCTAGTGAGCGCAGCTTCCAAGAATTGAAAGACAGGTTGACCTCAGCTCCGGTCTTAACACTTCCAGAAAGGCCAGATGGTTATGTAATATACTGTGATGCTTCCGGCGTTGGGTTAGGGTGCGTGTTAATGCAGCATGGTAGAGTTATTTCTTATGCTTCGAGACAGCTGCGAAAACCTGAAAAGAACTATCCAACTCATGATCTAGAATTGGCTGCGGTTATTCATGCACTGAAGATGTGGAGACATTACTTGTATGGTGTGCATGTCGATATCTATACAGATCACAAGTGTCTTCAGTATATTTTCAAGCATAAGGAGTTAAATCTGCGGCAGAGGCGGTGGTTAGAATTGTTAAAAGATTATGATGTGAACATTTTGTACCACCCGGAAAGGCAAATGTGGTAGCCGATGCGCTTAGCCGCCAATCAATGGGCAGCTTATGCGAAGTCCCTCCGGAAAAGAAAGAGATGACTCTTGAGCTTCACCAGCTAGCTAATCTTGGAGTACGTGTAATTAATTTGGGTAGTGCAGGGATTAGTATTAATGATCCGACAGCTTCTTCTCTGAATATGGAAGTGAAAGAGCGTCAGTATAAAGATCCCCATTTATGCCACTACAGAGACATATCTCGAGGAAAAGAGAAGTCTCCATTTGAAGTTTCTATGGATGGAATTCTTAGATACCGAGGCAGGCTATGTGTGCCGAATGTGGCAGAATTGCGCTGACAAATTCTAGAACAAGCCTATTATTCTCGGTATTCTATTCACCCAGGTGCAACCAAGATGTATCATGATCTAAAATTAATATATTAGTGGGATGGCATGAAGAGAGACATAGCGGAATTTGTAGCCCAATGTCCAAATTGCCAACAAGTAAAGATCGAACATCAAAAGCCAGGAGGATTATTGCAAGTCATGGAAATTCCTACTTGGAAATGGGAAGCGATCAATATGGATTTTATCGTGGGGTTACCTCGTTCCCGAGATAGGTATGATTCTATATGGGTGATCGTGGATAGATTGACGAAAGCAGCTCATTTTCTTCCAGTCAGAACCAGATACACCACGGAAGATTATGCCAGGCTGTATCTTAAAGAAATTGTGCTACTTCATGGTATTCCACTATCCATTATCACAGATAGAGGAGCACAGTTTACAGCCAAGTTCTGGAAGTCCTTCCAAGAATGTCTAGGTACCCAAGTGAAGCTTAGTACGGCATTTCATCCGCAGACCGATGGACAGGCCGAACGAACTATTCAGACTTTGGAAGATATGCAGCGGGCATGAATACTAGATTTTGGTGGTAGCTGGGATGATCATTTGCCTCTAATAGAATTTGCATACAACAATAGCTATCATTCCAGTATTCAAATGGCTCTGTATGAAGCTTTATGTGGAAGAAAGTGTAGGTCCCCAATCGGATGGTTCGAAATAGGAGAAGTACAACTAATAGGCCCTGAATTGATTCAGCAAGCAGTAGAAAAAGTCAAGGTGATCCGAGAACGATTGTTGACAGCCCAAAGTGGCCAAAAGTCATATGCGGATAATCGCCGACGAGACTTGGAATTTGAGGTTGATGATTGGGTATTTTTGAAAGTATCGCCAATGAAAGGGGTGATGAGATTTGGAAAGAAAGGGAAGTTAAGTCCTAGATACATTGGACCCTATAAAATTACCTGCAAGGTGGGTCATGTAGCCTATGAATTGGACTTGCTTTCAGAGCTTGAATCGGTCCATCCAGTCTTTCAAGTTTTGATGCTCCGCAAGTGTGTTGGAGATCCCATGAGGATTGTTCCGATTGATGAAGTCCAAGTGATAGAAAAGCTGGCATATGAAGAAGTGTCCATTGCCATTCTAGACAGGCAAGTACGGAGACTTCAAAATAAGGAAGTAGCTTCAGTAAAAGTCTTATGGCGAAACAACAACCGAGAGGAAATGACTTGGGAGGCGGAAGAGAAGATGAAACCAACATATCCGCATTTATTTCAGCTCCCGGAAGAAATCTTTGATGAGACATTGAGATCATAAGGTATGTATGCTTTTCTTTTATGTACATGGGTCGTGTGTGGCCAATTTATAATGCTATTATGTTGTACCCCCGTGAGGAAATAATATGGGTTGTTGTGACAGGTTGGTAGTGCCATATTACAGGGGAAACTCTGGCGAAATTTTCATAGAATTCCGAGTGTTTAACATTCGAGGACGAATGTTCCAAAAAGGGGGAAGAATGTTACACCCTGGAAAATTCCCCGTTAATGTACAGTGAATAGGCTAGCGAGGGGCACGATGTATACGGTGATTTGGATAAGTAATAAATAGCATTTGATGGTCCTAATCGAGATTCAAAGACATGTGACAAAAAGGAAGAAGTTTGGCAAAGGAAGTAAAGGATATGTTATGTGTCGGGTAGGAATTATGAGTGACGAGTTAATGATGGAATAATGATGTATTAGAGAAGGGTGATAACGTCCCTTAGATTGGTATTGAGGTGTTAAACAAGTGTCAAGAAGGTTCCATAAGTATCGGAGATCAAACGAGTCGACGAAAATGCAAACGGAACAACTGGGCACTATACGGCCAAACATACGGACCATATAAATTATACTGGCCGTATGTGAGGCCGTATAATTAGCCAAGAGGGACACCACTCTCTAGACCAAACATACGGACACACATACGGTCCATATAAAATGTACGGACCGTATGTTGGTCCGTATAAGTTGGTCGGGACAGCTTTCAATTTAATATAAGGGACCCCTTCTCATTTCAATTCATTTCATTCCACTCTCTACACTTCAAGAAACCTCTAGAATATTCTCCATCATTCATCCATAATAATTCAAGGGAAAGCCAAGATTAACAACACCAAATCCATGAAAACAAGTGTATGAAACCTAGCCAAAGTTCATCTACACCAAGAAAACTCAAGGTGAGAGAAATAGGGTTTTGGTGCTAGAAGAGTAATTTCATTCAATGCTTGTTTATCCATCATCTAAGGTATGTTTCATGACTATACCATATTTTTTAAGGTATTGGAAGGCTAAGACACTTGAATTGTAGAAAGACATAGAAAATGGGTCATAAATGAGTGAATAGTGTCATTGTTGAATAGTGGTTGGGATGAATGATGAATGTTGGTATGTTGAGATAGTGAATACGTTATAAATTACATTTAGACCATGGAATAGGTATTATATGTGAGAAAACGCGATAGGGAGTCATAACCATAATTGTGGAGAAATTGAAGGGAAATGGTGAATTGTGGTAAATGTAGATAAATGATGATTGTCGTGTGCGATATTGTGAATGTTGATATGAATGTTTGGGAGTTGATATAGAACGTGAGAAAAGTAGTATAAACAAAGGAAGTTCTGCCCAATTTTCTCTAGCGTTAGTAAGTCCGTTCTTATAATTATTAGCTATGTCGAAACGAATTCTCTTGACGGTAGAACGTGTGCATTAAAGGAGAAAAAGCAAGCGATAGATTAGTTAAACGACAAAGGTATGTAAGGCTAATCCCTTCCTTCAAAGGCATGAATCTTCCAAGTTTTTCCATGATCCTCCTATATGATGGAGCTTATGAGTCCGTAAATATATCAAACTACATATGAGCATGATAATGATGATGATGAGTTAAAGTATAGAGATTCTAGAGTTCATGATACAATGCTCCTAAAACGTTAATGATGTCATTATTGTTAACACTCACCTTATATACTTTTTCCTTCAAGGTGAGGCAGAATACTTATAAATGTTCATAATATAATCGAGGGAGCACGACCTTACGTCACCCCGATATAGCCATAGTTGCCTTCAAAAATCTAATGTATGCTCTTAATGATAAATGTGAAATAACGCTAGTCATGGTATGTCTATAAGATGATCAATAATGCTAGCTTATAACAAGATTATGATATGTTCATGAGATGTGTAAAAGTGATGAATTCATGAATGATTATATGATGATACGATTCCACCGCGCCAAGATGGCTGGGCATGTCACCACTAAGGCGGGCTGCATATGATTCCACCATGCCTAAATGGCCGAGCATGTCACCGCTAAGGCGGGCTGCTATGTTTACACCGAGCCTAGAGGGCCAAGCATGATCACCGCTAGTGGCGGCATATGATGGTTACCCGGACGCGGGTTAACGATGAGGATTATGATGTGATGATACATGTGATGGGATGATATATGTACCATGATTATATAAATATACGATATGTGTACGAAATGTATTTGCCTATGAAACTCATGCAGGTTATAGCTTTCTCTTATAGCTCATGATCCTTCTATTATATTTATTTCATTCCTGTCTTACATACTAAGTACATTCTTTGTATTGACGTCCATTTTCTTTGGACGCTGTGTTCATGCTCATAGGTAGACAGGGAGGCGAGCTTGATCCCGACTTGTAGGAGTTGATAGCTGATTGAAAGCACTCCTTTGTTCCGGAGGTGCTTGATTATTCTTTTGTGTACATTTGTATATGTTGGGCACGACGGGGTCCTGTCCCGTCCTTATTTCTAGTACTCCAGTAGAGGCTCGTAGATACGCAGTGTGGGTTATATGGTCTCACGAGATTGCTACTATGCATAAATGTCATTCTGATGGCCGAAAGGCTTATGTATATATATAAAGAATTTATGTTTTCAAAATGAAAGATGAGTTTCTTATAATTTGGGTATGAAATTGATAAGGGAATGTTGAATGAGTATAATGAGTAATAGAACGAGCGGTGTTCGTTGGTTATCCCCGGGTACCCGTCGCGACCCCTAGCTGGGTCGTGACATTCTCACTACTCGTGCCTGCGGGGAAATGAGCTTTGTCTAGTACTCTCATCAGAGCTATATGGTGTTGAGGTGAATAGAATAGCAATGCCAATGTGGATATTTAGGCTGGCGTTTTCTTCAGATGCTTCACAATGGAATATTTCTTTGGTTGTATTCGTCTGACAGAAATCTTCGTCCTCACCTTTAGTTATGGGCATTTTTTGGTTTCCTTCTTTTGTTGGCGCTATTTGGTCGATTTGTTTTGGAGTATAACACCTCCCAGATCGAGTCATTCCAAGGGCGACTGCTGCTTAGACAATAAATTCTTTTCTTGGGGCTAGCACCACCTCTGAGGATACTGGTGCTATGATTGGTATAGGGATCAATACCTTGTACTGTGGGCGCCCTTGAATTGTAAGTGATCCCACTGTCTGCTCGAGTGTCTTGACAGAGTCTCGAGCCAATGGCTTGCACACAACCCAGTGTTCTTCTCTCTCAATCGTGTGAATAGTATTGTTGCCTTGGTTAGGCAAAGGATTGGTATTCACACTTGGTGCAGTGGCTTGGAGAGTGATCTCTCTTTTATAAATTAGATCTTGCATCTTATGCTTTAAATTGATACAATTTTTGATAGGTTAACGACTTTTTGTGGGACCGCTTGAATTAGGCCAGCAACACTCAGCCTCTCGAATAGTTGGGTTAATGTCTCAATCAGTGGAGTGAACACATGAGGAGGCTTCTTCTCAAAGTTAGGACGCGGCAGATTATATTTATTTGAGGGTGGTTGGTTTTTTTAGTTGGTTGGTTGGTTATTTTGTGGAGTTCGAAAAGTGGATTGAGGAGTTTTGTAATTTGGGTGTGGAGCTTGGTAGTTCGGGGTGGGTACTTGGAAATTTGTCTATGAAGATTGGTAGTTTGGTGGTGGTGTTTATAAATTTGTTTGTGGAGCTTAGTAGTTTGATGATAGTGCTTTGAAATTAGGTTGTGTGTAAAAGAAAGGAACGGGGCTATATGGTGCGGGTAACCAGGTGGTGGGTGGTGGTGATTGATAGACTTCGAGGGGGAAGTGTGGCTCTTCCCGCTTCTTCGGCTTTGGGTTAGGTGTATGGGAAACATTTGGCACATCCTCCTATTTCTTCCTAGAGATTCTCACAGTGCTTTGATTGGTAGCTTTGTTAGCTACACCGACGATTCTTCCCGATTTAAGGCCATCCTCTATGGCCTCTCCTATTTTTACTAATTCAGAATATGGGCTCCTACCATTGATAGAATTGGGTCATAGAAATCCACATCTTGCGATTGGATAAAGATAACAATCAGCTCTGCTTCGCTTATTGGCGATTGCACTCGGGCTTCTTCGGCCCTCGACCTACGTGCATATTCACTATAGTTCTCGGTGGACTTTTCTTTGAACTTTTTCGTAGTATCGATCAGGTACAGTCTCAACATTAAATCGAATCTCTCCATGAAGGATTCTGTCATGTCTTCCCATATGGCCCATCTGTGCATGTCTTGTGCGGTGAACTACTCGGAGGCTTCTCCAGTCAAGCTTCATGTTATATCCCGTATTTTTGCATATTCGGAAAATTCGAAATAATTTTGACTTGTAAGAAATAAGGCCATATTTTGATTTTATTATATATATATATATATATGTGTGTGTGTGTGTGTGTGTGTTGTTCATGAAATGTTGATGTGGAAATATGGAGGAAGGCCAAGGGCAAAATTGGGAATTTTGGAAATTAGTTTCGGGAATTACAAAATATTAACCCAACTAAATGGGCTTGGAAAATCAAAAAAAAAAAAAAGAGGCCCAACATTGTTGTGGTGGCCGGCCATGACAAGGAAAAGAGGCCCGAGCCCAAGTAAAAATTTAAACCATGTATTAAAAGGAGAAAGAGGCCACAACTACTCATTCTTTCAAGAAGTTTCAAGAACAACTTGAGAGCACCAAATAGAAGGGCCATTCCGCCAACACAAAGAGAGAAAAAAAAATTTTAGCCATCAATCTTGAGTCCAAAAATTATAATTTTCTAGTATCCCTACTATGCTCAAGACCCTCTTCAACGGGATATAAATTTTGAGGCAAGAAAGTACTTTTTTAGCAAGTGGGAAAATTGGAAAAAGGTAAGAATTCTATCCTTTTCTTGTTGTGGAAGATTTATATATGATATAGTGAGTAGAATTGAATGAGAATCATGGAGTTGTTGTGTGTTGAGTGAGCCGTGTGGGTGTGTGTAAATATATGTGGCTGTGTGATGTTGTTATGGTGAGGAGAAGATGGATTAATTTTATTTAGCTTGTTAATTGTGTTGTTGTGACCTTGTGATGTAAATGGAAGAATAATGGTTCAAGATTGACATGAAAATTAGTTGTAAGTTGTTGTAGGAAAATTGTGTGATTTTATTATGGTCTTATGTAATTATGGGAATGGAATTGCTAAAGTATGAATGGTTATTGTTGTTGATGAAATTGGAGGATAAAAATGTGTTGTGAATGTTCGTGTCGAAGATTGGAGGTTTCGGGTGAAGTATGGTTTTTGGTGGGATTGTTGAATATTTTGTAGAATTGTATGAAATGCTTTTGAATTGTATTTGAATGATCTTGAATTAGTAGTGAATATGTAAGTGTCGATATTGGCTTGAAAGGACGTAGTTGAATCGAATATGATACGCTATGTAGAGAAGAAAGTTATTAATGTTAGAATGCGTTTAAATTGATTCTTGATGACTATTATTATGGTTGTTGGTATCGTTGGTGTGGTTGTTGATGAATTTGACCGAGTTAAATTCTCGGGGATGTTGAATTTACAGGGGAGATGCTGCCGAAATTTCTGTAGACAAGTACTAGTTAGAATTTGGATTTCTAAGTACTTGTAGCTAATGTTTGGTAATTAATAACGCTATTGTAGATCTTGGAGAACCCGAGACTTGAGTCGGGATTTGTCTAGCGAGCGATCGGGATTTGTGAGCGAGCGATTGAGGTATGTAAAGCCTACCTTTCTTTCTTTTGGCATGACCTTTTTGGAATGAACAAATAACGTATAAGTATGCTCCTAAAGAAAATCCTATTCTTAGAGCCATTAGGATGGCTAACATCTTTGACCTCCATAAGCTATTCCATATGACTGGATACATATTTTATGATGTTCAAAGATTCTATTTGTTATGTTCCGAATGTTGTTCGAAAGAAAAACGAGAAGACTAAAGCCTTTGATGAATATTTCGATATGAAAATATGGTCTTAAAGTCCCCATTTGATTTGATCCATGATGTTATCACAAGTTTCCTAGTATGAATATGTGATCCATAATGATGTCCGAAAAATATTTGATATGGCTAAAGTTTTGGATACATATATTTTGATACGTACATATGATCTTAAAGGCTCCATTTGATTTGCTCCATATTAATGGTTGAAAGTTCCCATAATATGAATGTCACTTGAATTTCCGAAAAGAGCTTCTGAAATGCTTTTAGAAAGTTCTGTACTTCAAAAGTTTGTAACTTTCGTATACTAACTCCGATTGACCCGAAACTGATTTCTGAGCCTTCGGATGCCGTAAATATATTTGTTCATTGAGTTTCGAAATTTATTTATTTATATGCATATAGTTTCCGCACTACTCTGCTTGTGCCTACTACTATGATATCGTTCGCCGGATCCGGGGCCGGTTTTGTGATCGTGCGCACTATGTATATTCGGCAGTATGATGTGTTGCGGTTCCCGAGACCTCGCCATGGGGCCGGGTACCGCTTATATATACGGCGTTATGATGTGATATGGCATATGATATGTTCTGATGTTTTGATATGATATGATGATATGATATGTTCGGGGATTGTACGGATATTTGAACCCTTCTGGAGTATGATGTGCTGTGGCGCCAGTGTCGGAGTGGCGACCACGTTCCTGAGTCCTATGCATGATTTTATTTGCATTATTTATGTTTTTAAAATAGGTTTGATATACTGATTCTGTAACCGCTTTCCATACTCCCTATTTCAGTTCTGATTTGGATTACTGAACTTCATGCTTTACATACTCAGTACATATTTCGTACTGACCCCCTTTCTTCGGGGGCTGCGTTTCATGCCCGCAGGTACAGACGTTTGTTCTGGTGACCCGCCAGTGTAGGATACATTCTGCTACTTTGGAGTGCTCCTTTGACTCGGAGTCCATACTTTTGGTAAAGACCTTTCATTGTATATGTCTCTGTATATATGTATGACTATCTGGGGTACGGCGGGGCCCTGTCCCGTCATATGTTTCTGTTATGTTTTGTAGAGGCCTGTAGTCATATATGTGGGTCATGGGTCATGTTTGTTCGTTTCTGTTTATGATATGTGCCTTGAGCGCACCTGGTTGATGTTATGGCCAAAACGGCCCATATGTTTGTATATGTTTGTATACCTGGGCGATGTGTATTCCGCCAGCCTACCGGATTTGATATGATATTTCTGTACGGGCAACCGCTTAAGATGACATTTGTTCTTAGTATCTGTTTGAAATAACGTATGTTAAGTCTGAATAAATCTTTGATGTGTCGATCTGGTACGTAAGTCAGTTTGGGTGTCCAAATAGGGCACCAGTCGTGGCCCACGGGGCTGGGTCGTGACACTTCAGCTGAATAGCCTCATGATGAGTGCATGATTCTTCGTTATACCGACCAGTTGGTCATTGTAAGCTCGCAAGTGGGCCTTGGTATTTCCCGTTCCTTTGAACATTTCAAATTTGGTCACCTTAAAGCCCTCGAATAAATCCATGTTTGGATTCATGCCGAGATCGTCATAACTCAGATCAGTCGCCTTACGAGTGGCACTTGTATATTGTTCAAGCATTTCTGCCACCTTGAATTCCATTTCTTTGTTGCACCTGCCTTGTTCAGCTCTATAGGCCTTCTCCATCTCTTCGTAGTGGTCGAGCTCATAATGCTCTAGGGAAAACGCGTTTAGACTGATAGAGTTATGAAAGGATATTGTTGGAAGTGCGGGGTGGCTTCTGAGCGTGTGGGTGGTTCATGAAATTAGTAGAGACATGGTGCTTGGATGGATAGTAGGGTTGGTGTGAGTGGGTTGTGGTGCTTGTTACGATGGCAAGGAGTGAGTAGTTCTAGGGATTTAGGTAGTGTTGAGAGGTGGGGCAGTGTTGTATGATGTACTAATGTGGGGTGGTTCGGCAGTGGGCGGGTTTTTAGTAGGCGGCATAGCTCTGGTAGGGTAGATGGAAAAGTGATCAGGTAGTAGGGAGCTTAGAGTTGGAAAAGATAGAGGAGGTCTTCTTGCCTCAACAGGTGTTTCTTTGGCCGCACTGACCATTTCAACTTTTGCGACTTTCTCATGAAGGTCAGCAACTTTCTCTAGTAGCATAGTGATCACATACTCAGAATGCGAGGGTTTTTTCAGGTTTGGGGATGTTGAATCATTGATGACGAGTTCATTTATGTTGTGTTCATCTTCTAAAGTACCAACCATTTTTTCTTTGCCTTTAGCTTGCTCGGAAAGTGATGCTATTGCGGCTTTTGATCTAGTGAAGTATCCTAACGTGACAAGACACGAATCGACCTCTTTCTATAAGAAAAGAACAACTCAAAGGCAATTGGCGTTAGTACGTTAGACAATAATAAATAATACAAGATATCGCTCGTAGTTTGCAAATAAACACATAAGGCACAAAAATTCATATATTCGATTCAAGTGTTCGATTGATCCTTCCTTTCCCAGGTTTTGGTTTTTTCATCATTTTGCATTATTTGTGTATTTTGGTTTAGAAGTCTAATGGGTGACTTGCTTGAAGCGATCTTCTTGACGCTTCCTTTTGAAAAATGGGGAAATATATATTTAATATAATAAAAGGACCGAGTCTTACGTAGACTGCCTACGTATCCCTTCGCGGGAAATCAGGCCCCTTCGTAGTTCGGTTTACATAAAATAATCCCTAGTTTTGTTCTACCCAAAAGCCTTCATAGACCAGGCCCGATTAGGGCTTCCTACGTATCCCTTCTTGGGACATCAGGGACGTAGTTTCTTTTTCATATAAATAGGGGGGGGGGGGGGGGGGATAATATGTGATTTTCAAAAGGGATAGCTAGATCTACCCAAAATATGACCTCTGCTGGAGATCGAAGCGGGTTGTTGTCCTTACAACTACGTATTTGGTTGAAGGCCTTATTTCTTAGTAACGGGGAGGAAGTACTACCCAGATCTCCCAATGTGGAGTGTGGACCAGATGTTCCAATTCAAACGTCAAGGCTTCACATTCTTCGATGTCGTGCCCAGGTACCCCAAAATGAAACAGACAAACCTTTCGTTGGCTTGGCCCACTAGGCGAGCATTTCCAAGCTATCTCAGTTGGGTGGAATTTTTCGATGCCTACCAGCTTTTGGAAGATGCTTGCATACGATTCCTTGAAGACAGTGAAGTCATAGCGCCAAATATGAGTATCTAGCGTGATTCCTTTGTAGCGGTTCTATCTTTTCCGATTCGTATTTGCACTTGCCTCATTTTAAAAGGAAAGTGTCCCGGGGAAGTACGGTTGTCAATCGTACCGGGAAAAAGGAAAAAATATACTGGATGGTGCTCTAAATGGACTTTATTTTTAGAGTCACCACCTAATTTTTAGGAAATTAGGAAAAAACAATTCGAAAAGGGTTCATTCAAAACAGTTAAATTTTGAAAGAATCCTAATCTAACCAAAGTATGGGTAAGGGTTCTGGTGATCCCTCGGGGAAGGTGTTAGGCACCCCGGTATTAAGGATCCGTAAAATACGGTTGACCTATGGGTTCTAATAGTATGCCTTTATAGATATGAATTGTTTATGGTGAAGAAATTGTTTCGGTTTATATTTCCACAACAAAAGATGTTTTTCATGCATGCGAAATATATCACATTTCAAGAAAACAAAAGTGGTAAAAAAATTCCCAAAATTGAGCGTTTAGGGTGTCGGACTAGAACACTTAGGCTAATACCCGAAGGCTCTTACCTAAGTAGGACTCTACGTAACTCCACCCAAAAACGGTTTTGAAAAAATATTTTTAAGTATAGAAAATAGTTTTTAAGAAAATAATGTTAGGCATACTATTATGATCCGTATATTAATCATATTCTACATATATAGTCCATTTTTATTCTATTTTTTGGCCGAGTTTTAGTCAAGTTTTATTTTTTAGCCTAAGTCTAAATAGTCACAATTAGTCCCACAAGTTTTGTCCAAATCAGTCCACACGTTTCATAAATGTTCAAATCAGTCCCAAATTTCATAAAGTCGGTAGTTTTGGTCCTTTTAATCAAATTAGTCCCAATTTGCATTAATGCCTTAGAATTAATCTTAATTTTGCTGCAAATTCGTTTTGGCGACTTTAAAATACGACAATCTCATAAGGGTTCCAATTGGCACAATAATTATGCAAGTAACAATTGAAAGTACATAATTTAAATAGAGATAAAGAGATTGGTCCGCCCAAGCCCAAAAAGAAAGTATTTATGCAATCGGGTTCATCTTAAATCCAACGTATGCTCCATTTTGCTCCAAGGGAAAGGTTGACTCAATCTAGATACGTTAGTGGCCCTCGTTGGGACCCATGAACGGGTTTGAATGGAAAAAGATACAAATGGGTATGCATGATATTAGTGTATATTCATGAATTAAACTAAGAACAAAAATGGAAATTACAACAATTATTGCACAAGCAAAAATAAATTACAATTTATTTGGACTGACCCACCTAACAATTCAGTGACGGTAAATGATCAAAAGTGGTCCAAATGGAAAATAAGCCCAAAGCAACAGTAATGATAAACCAAGTATAGTAACCCAAGTGACAGACACAAATAACAAGCCCAAATCCATATCTTCTTAAAATAAATTTCTAAGTGTCAAAGAGTAGTATACATGGTATACCACTTGTTATACTATTCCATTTTAAAAAAAAAATCTAAGTGTTAGGGCTGTGAGATACATGATATACCCCTAATATACCTCAAATGGAGACCAAAACCCTTTAAAGGGCATACCCTCCATATACACTAAAATGTACTAGGTATTCAAACTTTACCAACTAAATGACATCACACAGTTGCATGGAAAATTCAATATAAGTTTAATTAGGATCAAAATATCTCATAAATTCTTATCCTAATTCAAGAGTCTTGTCCATAGTATAACCAAGTCTTAAAGAGTTAGCACATGAGCTCAAATATGCTAGGATAGGCAATGCATCATGACAATGTATCAAACCTATAAACAAACAAGGCATGGCTACCATCAAGAAATCCCACAAGCATCAGTTTCACAAAAACAAAACAAGAGTCTAAGTGATAAAGGGGGAAAACAATAGCATTGAGAAGAGATGAGACAAGCTAATGGAATAGGCAAGGAGAGGGTATAAACAATAGAACTATCTTCCAGTTTCACTAATTGAGGTCAAAACAAGTTTAAGTAAGAAATTTTTAGACAACAGTTCAGACAGTAAGTTGCAAAGCATGTCTAAAAACATCAGGTCTTATGGAGGCATTAGGAAAATCTTCAAATGATAATCTAACTCATTTTTATTTTCCATAGTCACATAGATGAGCCAAGGTGCAAAAATAGAGATCAAATAGGCATATGTAGTGATCAAAATCAGTTGCAGCCAAAAGGAGATTCTAGAAAGAAGCACTGGCAGTTCAGATAATCCAAAGTGCAACTAAAAAGAGCATGATACTATTCTCAGGTGCAATACAATATGCATACTTCATTTTGAATTCAGCAGGTAGAGGAAACATATATAAGGGACAATCTCAAATTTCTAATGTAGATAACAAAAGATGAGGAAAGTTTCCAATTAAACCAAATGCATAATCAAGACAAGGCATGGGCCATATACTGGTCTTCCAGTTTTAGAAATCAGGATCCAATGAGCTAAGAGAGTGAATTAGACTAGTCCAAAGGTCTGTTCTCAGAGTAATATAATGTTCAATTCATTTTAGTTTCAAATTTCCAAACAAAAAGGTCATAGAAGTAAGAGTATAAGTACAAGAGATCAGTTCAACTCAAAACATGACCAAACTATCAAATGATGCAAGTTACAAGTTCAAAATAGTCCAAGATCCTCAGTTTTACTAGTCAAGGATCAATACAGGTCACACAAATGTTTCAGCAGTAGTAGGTCCTGTAAGGGTATTGGCAAAAAGGTTTTTATTCTCAAGGTGACACAGAGGGACTGAGGACATATGTGTAGGCCACAAATGATCAATGCAGGTTTCAAACACAGAAAGTTCAAGTTAAAGTCAATCAAGACAAATCCTAAAAGTCCAAACAAGCAGGGAAGGGAGAATAATTCAATCAAGACAAATCCTAAAAGTCACAGGGAAGGGAGAATACAGTGCATAAGTCACAGGATTAATCAAACCAATTGGCCAAGAGAATGATTCACAAAAATACAGACCCTACACTTGGTCTCTTTTTAAACACTTTTGTTTTAGCTTCAACTCTCCTGTACACTTAAACTCTAGGTGATAGAAGTTCCCAAAACTATAATCCCCAAAACTCAAATCCAGAGGACACAAGTCTAAAAAAAACAAAAAAACTGATTATAGAGCCTTTTTGACATAGACAAATGAAAGAAAAGTTAATTCCACAAATAGCACACAACAATTCCAAAAAGTACCAATTCAGACCCATTATGCTTGGTTTAAAACAAGAGATTAAGCTTCCAAAACTCCTTACACTTCTAACTCTTTTAATCAGCTAGACAAAATAGGCATTGACAACACATACAAGGTTCAAAATGATACTCAAACTCACAGAAGTCAACAAGACAAACAACAAGTGACATAAACCTTCCAAAACCATCATTTACAGTCAAGTTAACATTTTAAAAGACTATATATTCCACCAGCAGTTATCATAATCTCAAACAAGTTCCAAAATTCACAAGTCAAATCTAAAACCAACTCAAACTTTTAAAGGAACGCTCTAAAGGACCAAGGGAAGACAGAACATAATTCACAAGGGGAAAACAGTCTCATAAGTCACCAGTCTTTATCTTTAAAACCTTTTACAACTATACAACTTTAAAAAGAGACCAGAAGCACTGGATGAGACTCACAAGACACCAAACAAGAAACTAGGTTTTATTTAAAACCCATTTTAGAGACCCCATAAACACACCTTACAAGTCATCTTAAGGAAGATTGTTTCACTAAAACCAGCTTTAATTAATGTGTTTTTTAGAAGAAATCACTTTAAAGTCTATGTAACACCAATATCAGCCAACAATTTCAAGTTTTTGAACCTATCAATCCAAATTGGACACACAACACAACCAGATTTATTCTTCCTTCAAGTTTTAAACTTGGACAGTTTTGAAACCAACAGAAATCACACAAGGAAACCAATTTCTTCACAATAAAGCCATAAAAGAACAGTTGCTAGTTCTAAGCACATGTTGGATTCTGAATCATACAACTCAACAAACAACTATCTTTCAGGCTCAAACCTCATAACAGGACTTTAGACTGCCTAATGAACCTTAAATAACTAAAGTAAGAGCAGAAATTGCCAAACTTCTATAAAACAGCAACAAATTTAAACAACACCAATATGATATACAATATCTAAAAATATATTACTGATGTAACAGTAATCTGCAGACTAAAATGAACCTCTAACTAACTTCCATCTAATATTAGGATTAAGCAACAACATTATGAGTCAAGTATCCATCTATACCTCAATATAACAATTCACAATGTCTAGAGCCTATTTTAAGAGTTTCAAATTAGTTTTTCCAAAAAAATCAAACAATATCTAGAAGACCACTTAAAGTTAAATCAGACAAGCAATTTAGGGAAATATATATCAGTAGACTATTTTAAGAGTAAAAATCAGGACTCAGATTCATTTTTTAGGACCTGTTCTTATCATATGATAATTTCAAAGCCATTTTAAAGCATCACCTAGACTAGATCTGGTTATATGATAATTAATCAAAGAGAAAAGGTCTACTTATACCCTTTGGAACAACCTTATTAAAGAGCCTAAACCATAGGCATCATATATTCATTTTGTTCAAAACCAGTGCATTCATGAGATTAATAACTTCAAATGAGCCTAACACAATTAGTATGAGGCCAAAATGGACACAGAATCCTCAAGGACTCAACAAAACACATAGAAAAAGAGAAAATAAAGCTTCATAAACTCTGAAATAATCAATGAAACAACTATGGTCTAAAAACGAACCTTTCTATCTCATTTTAAACCTATTTGAACCTTATATTGCCAATATTAGAGAACCATGACATGATAAGCATCAATGAAATAGTAAACCAGAAAAAAAAACCTTTGTATCCACACAAAACACACTTAAGCAAACATTCATGCTAAGTTCTACCAGAAACAAGCTTGTAACATCATTAAGGAACTATAACCAAGTTAAATGCATAAAAACAAACTAGAAATGAGTATGAAGTGAACTGAAATGGAATTTTACCTTTTTGTAGGACAACCAAAAGATCAAAAAGGAGGGGCTGGATCAACACACTTCAACACCAACACTTATCCTTTGAAAAAAAAAACCCTTTGTTTTGATTCTTTGCCATATGATATGGTATATATGAAGATAATATGTGTATAGTATTTGTATATTCGTAACCTCAGTATCTATATGTAGTAATATTTAATATCTATAATACGATTATAGTAATGAAAATCAGAACTTTCCTTTTTAGTTCTTTTGTCTCCCTCCTATTTTTCAAAAAAAAAACCCCTTTTTGTGTCCCCAAACCCTTCCATTTATAGCACAAAATGGGCGGTGAGCATCAAAAAGTAGAAGGTTCTAGGTTTTTCGAATCCCCCCCCCCCCCAGTTTCAAACCCTATCCTAAAACCAATTCAAATTTAGTAAAAACAAAACGAATTTACCACAATTTTGTACTAATTCGTACTGCATCCAATCAGAAATCAACACTAAATCAACAATACAACAAACTATACACTAAAATTCGAATAAAAGCCAAATAATGGAATGGTACACTTACTCATCAAATAAAACAAATGCAACGTATTTTAACGGTACAATCATACCCAAACAGATAAGAATCCCCAAACCTAGTACTCAAATTTTGGAAGGGACCTATGGGAAATTACCCTAGGTCCTTCATATTTTGTGCATAGTGCACAAGTTGGCTAGAGGCTCAAAGCCTTGCCCATGGCTACTACGCACGTGAAGGGACCCGAGCAACATCCCAAGCCCTATTCGAGTCCCTTCAGTGCAATTTTGTACGAAAATAACCTGGGAATGATGAGAAAACAGGACAAAGGGCAAAAGCCCTCAATTATCCGGTGAAAATTAGCCCAAAACCACTGTGGATTGGCCACACGAGGGAAACCCTAAACCATCATAAAAATTGCTTGAGAAGGAGAGGGGTCGGGCATAGCGAAAATAAAGAGTGGGAACTTCCACCCTTTATTTTTTGTAAACTTTCCCCTTCCCCTAGTTTTTAAAAGTTTTAAATTAGCCCTCTTCCCAATTTAAATCAAACAATGACTAAGTAATATAAATACATATATAACTAAATAAAATATTATTTAGGCTAATTAAAATTTAAAACTCACAAATTTAAAATATTAGCTTCAAAGCAAGCCTAATATTGATATAGTTCCGGCGGATATTTAAGAATGTGAAAAATGCGGTCAAAATGAGCCGTAACTCATAGGTTGTCTTTAATTATTATTTTTTCCGAGTTAAACGGAGCGGGATCCATACTTTCCTTGCAAATCATGTTTGTGAAGGTAAATAACTCGTATTTTCTTGCAATTATCAATTTTAACGGAATAATATTTAAACGTCAATTTTTGCAATTTTCTCAGGATTTTGGAATTTTAATTTTCTGAGGGCGCATCCTTGCTCTGTTTTTTACTCGGGAATTTCAAAAATTAAAATACGCATATTATGCTGTGAAAATTAGGTGTCAACATCCTTCACTTGGAATGACTGTGTCATGGACCAACAAGGATTGTGGCCCTCACAAATTACAGATCATCTTATCATCAATCAATCTTACGATCCAGGCATTCATAACCAGTGTGGTCAGGTTGATTCCTATGGAATGGGCACCTTTTGTGCTTATAAATCGTAGCACATTGTGGTAACTTTTCATAACTGGAGCATGTGACCCTCATAACTTACATTTTCGCATAGATTTCCTCGCATCGCACAAGCTTTGGTCTGACTCTGTAAGGGCACGCATGGGCTTTAAGGGCAATAGCCCACTAAGTTCGTGACGATGGATGAGTAAATACTTGAGGTATCTCATAACTATCGACTTTGGCTGCAGAGGCAGCAGCGCCGAGAAGTAGGCTTATTTCCTATCTCAAGGCAAGGAAGATGATCGCCAAAAGTTGTATATATCATAAATTCTAGGTTCAGGATACAGAAGCAAAGCCACTGACCCTTCAGTCTGTTCCAGTGGTTAACGAGTTTCCAGATGTGTTTCCGAACAAGATTCTAGGTCTTTCACCAGAGCGGGAGATTGACTTTTCCATAGACGTATTACCAGATAGTCAATAATGCCATTGACGTGGAAAGCTTCAGCGGTTCAGAAGGGCAAGTCAGTGGCAAGTAGGAGAACTGGTCGGGTGCCACCTGTAGATATTGTGGAGGGCGAGTCCCAGAAAGAGGTTCCATCTCGGACCTCTCATACTTCGCTTGCTCCAGAAGAGCATCGAGGAGCTCCAGTCCCAGCTCTAGCTCCAACACCCCCAGTTCCTCCACATGATGCCTCAAACAAGGAGATGCGAGAGGTTATTCAGATGTTGATCCAGTTAATAGCTGCTCAGACCCAGCGTCAGGGTACGGGTTATTAATCTAGACCCTCCAGAATTCTTTGGGTCGAAACCAAATGAGGACCCGCAGAATTTTATAGATGGGATGCCGAAGACGTTGCGGGTGATGCATGCTTCAGAAACTGAGTTAGTAGAATTGGCTTCTTATAGACTACGGTCGTTGTTATTAATGCACCCCCGCCCATGTGGTAGGAGTTTACAGATACCTTCCTTCGGCATTATTTGCCGCCAGATATTCAACGGGCCCGAGCTGCTAGGTTCATGAACCTAAGAAAGGTGAGCATAAGTGTTCGGAAGTACAGTCTTCGCTTTAATTCATTGGCTAGATATGCTCTAGCTGTGTTAGTTGAGATGGAGGATCGTGTTTAGCGGTTTGTGAGTGGATTGGGAACATACTTGATTGATGATTGCATAACCACCTCCTTTCCGATAGGTATGGATATTTCTTGCCTTCAGGCGCACGCTCAGAATCTTGAGAAGCATAGGCAGTAACGGAGGGTCGAGCGTGATCATAATAGGGGTCATAGTAAGAGACCTAGATCTTCAAGCTCTGTCAGTAAGCTCGAAGGTGGTCAGAGGAAGCAGTTTTCTAGGCATTCAGCCCATTCAGCGACTAGTGAACCTCTGCAGTTCACAGGTCAGAGATTTGATCGATCTACTTATTCAGGACCAAATCAGGGTTTTAGAGCCTCAGGTTCTCAATATAGAGATGATTCAGGCTAGATGAGGCCATATTTACCACGATGTACTCAGTGTGGTAAGTTGCATGCTTCACAGTGCCTCTAGGGTTCATATGTTTATTATTCTTGCAGTCAGCCAGGCCACATTATGCGTGAGTGTCCACGAAAGGTGGCAGAGGTATAATTCAGCCTACCAGATCAACCGCTGGTTTGTCATCATCTGTACACCCTTCGAGGAAAATCTCTCAGATATCAACAGGACGCGGTACAGGTAGAGGGGGAGCATCTAGTTCGAACGGTCCTCAGAATCGCATTTATGCACTGGCTGGTCGACAGGGTCTCGAGTCTTCACCTGATATGGTTGTAGGTATAGTATCAGTATCTTTCCATGATATATATGTGCTGATAGATCTAGGTTCTACGTTGTCGCATGTTACTCCATTTATTGCTGGTCAATTTAGGGTGAAACCCGAGTCGATTAAGCCTTTTGAGGCATCTATAGCCATTAGTGATCCAGTGATTGCTAGACGGGTATATAGAGACTGTGTAGTTATAGTTTGTAATCGTCATACTGTGGCAGATTTGGTTGAATTAGATATGGTAGATTTCGATGTCATTATGGGTATGGATTGGTTGGCTTCTTGTTATACCAATGTTGATTGTAGAATGAAGATGGTTCGATTTCACTTTCTGAGAGAGCTAGTTTTGGAGTGGAAGGGTAATACAGCATCGCCGCAAGATAGGTTTATTTCCTATCTTAAGGGAAGGAAACTGATGGCCAAAGATTGTATATATTATATAGACCAAGTTGGGGATGCAGAAGCAAAGCCACTAACCCTTCAGTCTGTTCCAGTGGTTAATGAGTCTTCAAATGTGTTTTCGGACGAGTTTCCAAGTCTTCCACCAGAGCGGAGATTGACTTTGCCATAGACGTATTACCAAATACTCAGCCAGTATCTATTCTTCCTTATAGTATGGCGACTGCTGAGTTGAGGGAATTGAAGGAGAAATTCAAGGACTTGCTTGAGAAAGGCTTTATCAGGCGTAGTACGTCACCATGGGGAGCACCAGTGTTATTTGTGAGAAAGAAAGATTGTTCCTTGCGAATGTGTATTGATTATAGGTAGTTGAATAAGGTGACAATATAGAACAAGTATCCACTTTCAAGAATTGATGATTTATTCGATCAGTTACAGGGTGCTAATAGTTCTTGAAGATAGATTTGAGATTAAGTGAGGGTTAAAGAAAAAGACATTCCGAAGACTACTTTCAGAACTAGATATGGTCACTTTGAGTTTCGTTTAATGTCATTTAGGTTGACTAATGCACCAACGGTATTTATGGATTTGATGAACAGCGTATTCAGACCCTTCTTAGATCTATTCATGATTGTGTTTATTAATGATATTCCAGTATACTCTCGATCAGAGGCAGAGCATGCATATCATTTATGTGTTGTCCTTAAAGTACTTCAGACTCGGAAGATGTATGCAAAGTTCTCTAAATGTGAGTTATAGTTGAACATGTGACTTTTCTGGATGAAAGTATTAGGGCGGATACGTTGAAGATTGAAGCCAAGAAGACTTGGCCGAGACCCACAACACCCACGGAAGTTCGTAGTTTTCTGGGCTTTACAGGTGATTATAGGAGGTTTGTAGAGGGATTTTATTCCCTTTCTGCACCACAGATGAAGTTGTCTTAGAAATCAACTAAGTTCCAGTGGGCTGATGCTTGTAAGCTCAGTTTTCAAGAGTTGAAGAACAGGTTGACTTCAGCACCAGTTCTGATGCCTTCGAAAAGATCGAAAGGCTATTTTATTTATTATGACGCTTCAAGCGTTGGGTTAGATTGTGTGTTAATACAGCACAATAAAGTTATAGCATATGCTTGAAGAGAGTTACGGAAGCACGAGAAGAACTACCCGACCCATGATCTAGAGTTAACCACGGCGATTCATGCATTAAAGGTGTGGAAGCGCTACTTATATGGTGTCAATGTTGATGTCTATACGGATCATATGAGCCTCTAGTATATTTTCAAGCAGAAGTAGTTAAATTTGCGTTAGAGGCGAAGGCTGGAGCTATTGAAGGATTATGATGTCAATATCTTGTATTATCCTGGAAAGGTGAATGTAGTAGCCGATGCCCTTAGTATCAGGTCCATGAGTAGCTTATCTTATGTTTAGCAAGAGAAAAGGGAGCTAGTTCATGATCTTCAAAAATTAGCTAGCCTAGGAGTTTGATTATTGGACTCAAGGCGATACAGGGATTACAATTCATGATTCAACGGTCTCATCTTTAGTAGCTGAGGTTCAAGAGAGTTAGTTCGAGGATCCAAAGTTGGTCCATTACAGAGATACAACTCCTCAGATGGAGAAGTCACCATTTGAAATTTCTGTTGATGGAGTTCAGATATCGAATCATACTATGTGTTCTTGATGTTGCAGGATTACGTCGTCAGATTATGGGGGAGGATCACTACTCTCGTTACTCTATTAATTTGGGGACAACGAAGATGTATCATGCTATTAGGTAAGTCTATTGGTGGTATGGAATGAAGAAAGACATAGCAGAGTTTGTGGCCCAGTTTCTTAACAGTTAGTAGGCGAAAATCGAGAATCAGAAGCCCGGTAAATTGTTGTAGGCTATCGAGATTCTGACATGGAAATAGGAAGAAATTAATATGGATTTCATTATAGGCTTGCCCCATTCTCAGCGTAAATTTAATTCCATATGGGTGATCGTTGCTAGACTTACAAAATCAACCCATTTTCTGCCTGTCTGGACTACTTATACAGCAGAAGATTATGCAAAGCTTTATATAAAGGAGATAGTTAGACTTCATGGTGTTCTGATATCCATTATCTCCGATAGGAGTGCATAGTTTACAACAAACTTCTGGAGGTGCTTCTAGAAGGACTTCAGGACTCAGGTGAGTCTTAGCACCTCATTTCACCCCCAGACAGATAGGAAAGGCTGAGTGTACTATTCAGACCTCCTAAGATATGCTACGGGTATGTGTAATAGACTGCAGAGGTAGCTGAGATGATCATTTGCTTCTTATGGAGTTCGTGTATAATAATAGCTATCATTCTAGTATCCAGATGGCCCCATATGAGGCCTTATATGGACGGAAGTGTTGGTTACCTATCGAACGGTTCGAAGTGGCGGAATCTAAGTTAGTAGGGACAAATTTTATTTAGCAACCAGTGGATAAGGTCAAGCTTATTCAGGATCTATTATTGGTAGCTCAGAGTCATCAGAAGTCTTACGCAGACAATCACTGACAAGATTTAGAATTTCAGGTTGGTGACTGGGTATTCCTAAAGGTATTACCTATGAAAAGCGTTATACAATTTTGCAGGAAGGGTAAGCTTAGTCCTCGATTTATTGGACCTTACAAGGGTGTACGTAGAGTTGTACAGGTGGCCTATGAATTGGATTCACCTTCAGATTTAGAATCAGTCCATCCGGTCTTCCATGTATCGAAGCTTCGTAAGTATATTAGAGATCCATCCAGAATCGTACCCGTTGATGATGTTCAGGTTACTGAGCAACTATCGCATGAAGAGGTTCCCATTGCTATACTAGATAGACAATTTCAGAAATTAAGGACTAAAGATGTAGCTTCAATGAAAGTCCTTTGGAGGAACGGAAATGTTACACCTTGGGAAATTTCGTGACGTTTGCATTATGAGTGAACTAACGCAAGCCTAAAGTGTACATGAAGCCCTTATAAGGTTAGGAAAGGTATTTGATAATTTTAAGTGTATACCTTAAGGTTTCAGAGTAATATGAAGGGGTGGAAGTAAGTCCGTTGGAGAAATTAGAGTTTGAGTCATGTTTTGGGAAGATTTCGTAGCATTTGAGTTATACATTCCTTAGCATTACCTTGAGGGGAAGTTATAGGTCCCCTTGGATGGTTAATGAAGTTTTATACAAGTTCCAAGAAGGTTTCGTAAGGATTGGAGGTCAAACGAATCGAAAAGAACGCAATTTCGCGAAACCGGAGAAATTGGGGCAGTATGCGGCCGCATACTCAGTATGCTGGGCAGCATACTGGTCGGAAACTCCCCATTTTGGGTGATCTTTCTGCCCAACACCACCCCCATATTTTGGTCACTTTTTTAAACCCCAAAAGACCCCATTGTTCACATTAACTTCCCATAATTATTTCCCCACATTAAAAGAAGGTTCTTGAGAGTTCTTGAGAGTTCTTGAAGGTTCCCCAATGTTCTAAACCTTTCTATATCATCAAGAGAGAAGATCAAACATCAACATCTCAAGATAAATCCATGGAATGTGATGGTTCTTACTTCCTTTCAAAGTTATGATGAACTTGGTCTTGAGAGGAGTTGAGGAAGGTGAAGCTCCTCTATAATAAGGTATGTTCTTCCTATCATTTAAATGATTGAGTTGATATAAAGGTTTAGTAACTCTTAGAAAGGAAAATAATTAAAGTGGAGAAGTCATAAGTGTTGGAGTGAAGAGGATGATTATAAGATGAACTTAAAAATGGATTTTGGATAAATTTGGGATTAAATTGGATATAACTTCTTGATTATGATATGGTGGATGTTGTTATTGTTGTTTGGGAGCTGTTTTACAATATATTGGAAGTCAATAAAATAGGGGAAGTACTACCCAAATTTCGTTAGCTCGTTAATTATGCAAGCTTGGACTTAAGAATGTTTTTAAGACTTAAACCTTAGTATGAATCCTCTTGAATGTAGATTTTGCGGGCTTTGGAGGAAAAAGTTTAGTAGTTACAAGATGTAAAGGTATGTAAGGCTAACCCTTTCTTTCAAAAGGCATGATTCCGTAGTTGTGAACCTATGCATGATAGCCACAATATTCCTATTCCTAGAAATGCTAGAAACTAATAATTCTTAAGATTCTCATGATATGGTTGACAATGTTCTTTATGATGATAATGCTAACGATGATGATGATGATTTTAATTCTAGAGATGCCGAAGCTCAAATTTCTTGATGTTCTCATGATACTATTGAGCTTGTCACATGATTATTGATTGTATTCATTGTTGTTGATCTCATCTTATAATAGTTGTTCATTCAAGGTAAGACATAGCGATGATTCCGTAATATAAATCGGAGGTTTATCGACCTTATGTCACTCTAATATAGCAGTAATGTTTCATTGGGCTCTCATGCATGCTTTATATATATATATATATATATATATATATATATATATATATATATATATATATATATATATATATATATATGTGTGTGTGTGTGTGTGTGTGTGTGTGTGTGTGTGTATTTTCTCACATCGCACCGCGCTATAGGTGGTGGGGCAAACATATAGATGTACACATCACTGCAGTGGGCAGCTTATAACATGATCCCGGACGTGGAGTATATGGATCGAGCTACACGTTCTGCAACAATATATGTAATGATAATGATATGATGATAACATCGCGCCTACACAGCCGGGCAGTACACATGATAACACCGCGCCTACATGGCCGGGCAGTACACATGATAACACTACGCCTACATGGCTGGGCAGTCTACTATATATGTATGTATATTTGAGATGGTTTATTTTTCTAAAGCTAAGCATGCATGACATCCACCTAAGAGGCAATCAGATGTACATGTTATCTCTTTTATCTCATGCTCTTTATATCCTTATTATGTTATTATTCATGCCTTACATACTTAGTACATTATTCTTACTAATGTCTTTTGGTTTGTGGACGTTGCGTTCATGCTCGTAGGTAGGCAGGGAGACATATCAGACCCCTAGGTGATTCAGCAGTGGAGTCTCAGGAGCTCTCCACTTACTTCGGAGTTGCAGTTTCGTGGTATTACTCTTTTGTGTATATATTTGGGCATGGCGGGGTCTTGTCCCGTCTTTATGATATCTTGTACTCTATGTAGAGGCTCATAGACAAATGTGTACAGTTAGACGTCTTATAACCTTACCGGTTCATATCTTGTATATCATTTTTATATCCTTGTTGGCTTGTTTATATAAGTGGGCAGAGGTGATGATAACCATATAGATGAGCTTTTATTTGAGAATTCATGCTTTTACAGATTATGATGATTGTAAGTTAGTTGTGTGGTCCACCTAGAATGATAATGAGAATTATGCTAAGAGGTGCTCGGTAGGTTAGCTCCGGTACCTGTCATGGCCCTCCGGTTGGGTCATGAAAAAGTGGTATCAGAGCAGTTTGTCCTAGGGTACGTCTACAAGCCGTGTCCAGTAAAGTCTTATTTATAGATGTCAAGCGCGCCACACTTATAACCAGGAGGCTGTCGGACATTTAGGAATGATTGACCTTTCTTTCTTATCATAGATCGTGCGATAGAGCCATGATATAAGAATTTCCCTTTTCTTAACCATGTGTTATGTTTTCAGTGATTTTTGTGAAGAGAAAAGCAACAACAGCCTAGAATGGAAAGACCGTGGCTGGAAGGAGGTCTGAGCGAGAGCCAGCGGCAGACATTGAGGAAGGTGAGTCCCAGAATGAGGTTCCATCTCGGACCTCTCATACTCCACCCATTTCAGAGGAGCACGAAGGGGCCTCAACTCCAGCTCCAATACCCCCAATTCCTCCACCAGATGCCTCCAGTCAGGAGATGAGAAAGGCCATCCATTTGCTGACCCAGTTAGGCACCACTCAGGGTTAGCGGCAGGGTGCGGGTCATGGTGATAGAGCTGCCAGTGTTAGAGCCCGTGATTTTATTAGTCTGAACCCTCCAGAATTCTTTGGGTCAAAACCGGATGAGGATCCGCAGAGCTTTATAGATGAGATGTTAAGGACATTGCCGATAATACATGCTTCCAATATCGAGCCGATAGATTTGGATTCTTATAGATTACAAGACATGGGTGTTCATTGGTACAACACTTGGATATCTTCTAGAGGGGTAAATACACTTCCCCCGGTATGCCAAGATTTCCTAGATGCCTTCTTCCGATACTATTTGCTGCCAGAGGTTCGACGGGACAGAGCTGATAGGTTTTTGAATCTTAGACAAGGGAATATGAGTGCTTGAGAGTACAACCTTCATTTTAATTCTTTGGCTAGGTATGTTCCAGCCATCGTAGCTGATATGGGGGACCGCATACACCGATTTGTGAACTGTTTGGGTCCACATTTGATGGATAAGTGTTTGACGGCCTAACTTCAGGAAGGTATGGATATCTCTCGCATTCTGGCCCATGACCAGGATTTGGAAGAGTGGCAGCAACAGCGGAGGAGCGAGCGTGATTATGATAGGGGTTATAGTAAGAGGGCTAGATCTTCAGGAGCTATTAGTATGTTCAGAGGGGGTTAGAGGCAGCAGTATTCCAGGAATTCAGGCCATTCAGCGGCTAGTGCACCTCCTCGATTTGAAGGCAAGAGATTTGATTGCCCTATTTATTTCGGACCGGGTCAGAGCTCTAGAGTTTCGGAGTGTCAGTATAGAGGTGATTCCAGTCAGATGAGACTGCCCTTACCACGGTCCCATCGATGTGGTAGGCCACATTCAGGGCAGTATATCCTAGGTTCAGATGCTTGTTATTCTTGCGGTCAGACTGGTCATATGATGCGTGATTGTCCATCGATGGGTGGTAGAGGTAGGGTTCAGCCCACAGGATCAGCAGTTGGTTCTTCATCATCAGTACGCCCTTTGGGGCAAGGTTCGCATGCACCAGCAGGTCGTGGTAGAGGCATAGGGGGAGCATCTAGTTCGAGCATTCCTCAGAATCGTATCTATGCACTAGCTGGGCGACAAAATCTTGAGTCTTCCCCTGATGTTGTCACAGGTATATTATCAGCAGCCTCTCATGATATATATGCATTGATTGATCCAGGTTCTACTTCGTCATATATTACTCCTTAAATTGCCAATCGTATTAGGGTGAAACTTGAGTCAATTAAACCTTTGGAGGTGTCTACACCGGCGAGTAACCCAGTGATAGCTAAATGGGTATATAGAAATTGTATGGTTGTAGTTTGCGACCGCCAGACCATGGCTGATTATATTGAGTATAAAATGGTAGATTTTGATGTCATTATGGGTATGGATTGGTTAGCCTCCTATTATGTCAATGTTGATTATAGGACAAACATGGTCAGTTTCCAGTTTTTGGGGGATTGATTTCGCTCTTGATATGTTATCGGATATTATTCCCATGTTTATTCCTCCTTACAAAATGGCTCCTGCAGAATTGAGGGGATTGAAGGAGCAATTAAAAGATTTGCTCGAGAAAGGCTTTATCAGGCCTAGTTCATCGCCATGGGAAGCACCTGCGTTTTTTGTAAAAAAGAAGGATGGTCCCTTGCAGATGTGTATTGGCTACAGACAGTTGAATAAGGTAACAATAAAGAATAAATATGCACTTCTAAGGATTGATGATTCATTTGATCAGTTGCAGGATGCCAAATGGTTCTCAAAGATAGATATGAGATCGGGGTACCACCAAGTGAGATTCAGGGAAGAGGGCATTTCGAAGACAGCCTTCAGAACTAGATATGGTCATTTTGAGTTTTGGGTAATGTCGTTTGGATTGACTAATGCACCGGTGGTATTCATTATTTGATGAATAATGTGTTTAGGCCTTTTCTAGTTCTATTTGTGATTGTGTTTATCGTTGATATACTGGTATATTCTCGACCCGAGGTAGAGCACGCAGATAATTTACCTACTGTTCTTAGAGTTCTTCAGACTCGGGATGCAAAGTTTTCAAAATGTGAGTTCTGGTTGAATTATGTAACTATTCTGGGGCATATTATTTCAGCTGATGGTATTCGAGTGGATACCCAGAAGATTGAAGCTGTGAAGACATGGCTAAGGCCTACAACACCTACGGAGGTTCGTAGTTTTCTGGGGTTGGCCGGTTACTACAGAAGATTTGTAGAGGGATTTTCTTCTATTTTGCACCAATGATGAAGCTAACTCAGAAATCAGCTAAATTCTAATGGACGGACGCTTGTGAGTGCAGTTTTCAGGAACTGAAAGATAGATTGACTTCGGCCCCTGTCCTGACACGTCTGGAAGGATTAGAGGGTTATGTTATTTATTGCGATGCTTCAGGCATGGGGTTAGGTTGTGTGTTGATGCAGAACGGTAAAGTTGTTGCTTATGCTTTAAGGCAGTTGCAGAAACACGAGAAAAACTACCCGACTCATGATCTGAAGTTAGCTGCGGTTATTCATGCGTTAAAGATGTGGAGACATTATTTATATGGTGTTCATGATGATATTTATACAGACCACAAGAGTCTCCAGTATATTTTCAAGCAGAAGGAGTTGAATCTACGGCAAAGGCGATGGTCGGAGCTACTGAAAGATTCTGACGTGAATATCTTATATCATCCTGGAAAGGCGAATGTAGTAGCTAATGCTCTTAGCCACAAATCCATGGGCATTCTATGTGATGTTCAGCTGGAGAAGAGGGAGGTAGCTTGTGAGCTTCAACAGCTAGCCAGCCTAGGAGTTCGCTTGACGGAGTCATGCAATACAGGAGTCACTGTCTATAATTCAGCTGTCTCATCTTTAGTAGTGGAGGTGAAGAAGCGCCAATATGAAGATCCCATGTTAATTCATTGTAGAGATACACTTCCTCAGAAGAAAAAGTCACCATTTGTGATTTCTGTAGATGGAGTTCTAAAATATCAAGGCAGATTAAGTGTTCCTGATGTAGTAGGGTTATGTCGACAGATTCTAAGGGAAGCCCATCATTCCCGCTATTCTGTGCATCCAGGAGCGACAAAGATGTATCATGATCTTAAATACATATATTGGTGGGATGGAATGAAGAAAGACGTAGCACAGTTCATAGCTCAATGTCCTAACTGTCAGCAGGTAAAGATTGAGCATCAAAAACCCGGTGGATTGTTGCAAGCTACGAAAATTCTAACTTGGAAATAGGAAGTGATTAATATGGATTTCATCACAGGCTTGCCTCGTTCTCAGCGTAAGTATGACTCTATATAGGTAATTATGGATAGACTTACGAAGTCAGCTCACTTTCTACCAGTCAGAACTACGTACTCGACTGAAGATTATGCAAAGCTGTATGTCAAAGAGATAGTACAACTCCAAAGTGTTCCAGTATCTGTTATTTCCGATATAGAAGCACAATTTACAGCTAATTTCTAGAAGTCTTTCCAAGAAGGTTTGGGAACTCAGGCAAGACTTAGCACAACATTTCATCCACAGACTGATGGACAATCTCAGCACACCATTCATACCCTCAAAGATATGCTACGGCATATGTGTTAGACTTCAGAGGTAGCTGGGATGATTATTTGCAACTCATTGAGTTTGCATATTACAATATTTATCACTCCAGCATCCAAATGGCCCCGTATAATGCTCTATATGGGCGAAAGTGTAGATTGACAATTGTATGGTTTGAAGTAGGGGAGACAAAGTTAGTAGGTCCAGACTTGATCCAGCAAGCGGTGGAAAAGATCAAGCTTATCCAACACCGATTGTTGATAGCCTAGAGCCGACAGACGTCTTATGCGGCAAATCGCCAACGAGACCTGGAATTCCAAGTTAATGATTAGGTGTTCTTGAAGGTATCGCCTAAAAAAGGTGTGATGAGATTTGGTAAGAAGGGAAAGCTTAATCCTCGGTATATTGGGCCTCACAAGATTGTGCGCAAGGTAGGCCAGGTGGCTTATGAGTTAGATCTACTTTCGAACTTGGAGACAGTCCACCTAGTTTTCCATGTGTCGATGCTTCGCAAGTGCATTGGAGATCATTCCAAAATTGTATCTGTAGATGATGTTCAGGTCACCCACCAACTATCTTATGAAGAAGTACCCATTGCTATTCTAGATAGACAAGTTTGGAGGCTCAGAACTAAAGATGTAGCTTCAGTTAAAGTTCCATAGAGAAACAATAATAGAGGAGAAATGACTTGGGAAGCTGAGGAAGATATGAAGTTTAGGTATCCACAATTGTTTTCACTCCCAGAAGAGGTTCAAATAGAGGCACAATTGTCTCCAGGTATGAAGTGCTTTCTTTTGATAATTTCTTGGTCGTGTGTCGCCATTATTGTTGTTATTTTTGTAGCCATGTGAGGCATTGTATATTTTAGGTTGCTGTGATAGGATGGTAATGACATATTACAGAGGGAACTCAGGCAAAAATTTTGTAGAATCCTAAAGAGCCCAACATTCGAGGATGAATGTTCCTAAGGGGGGAGAAATGTTACACCTTGAGAAATTTCCTGACATTTGCATTATGAGTGAACAAACAAAAGCCTAAAGTCAACATGAAGCCCTTATATAGTTAGAAAGGGATTTTGATAATTTTAAGTGTATACCTTAAGGTTTCAGGGTCATATGAAGCGGTGGAAGTAAGTTCATCAGAGAAATTGGAGTTTGAGTCATGTTTTGGGAAGATTTCATAGCATTTGAGTTATACATTGCTTACCATTACCTTGAGGAGGATATATAGGGCCCCTTAGACGGTTAATGAAGTTTTATACATGTTCCAAGAAGGTTCCATAAGGATTGGACGGAAAACAAATCAAAAAGAACGCAATTTCGCAAAACCGGAGAAATTGGAGCAGTATGCGGCTGCATACTCAGTATGCTGGGCCGCATACTGGCCGCAAACACCCCATTTTGGGTGAGTTTTCTGCCCAACACCACCCCCATGTTGTGGAGGGAGTATGCGGCCGCAGACTCAATATGCAGGGCCACATACTCACCGCAACATGAAGTGGTGGGGCCAATTGGTCACCTTTTAAAACCCCCAAAAGACGCCATTGTTCACATTAACTTCCCACACTTATTTCCCCACATTTAAAGAAGGTTCTCGAGAGTTCTTGAAGGCTCCCCAATGTTCTAAACCTTTCTATATCATCAAGAGAGAAGATCAAACATCAATATCTCAAGATAAATCCATGGAAGGTGATGGTTCTTACTTCCTTTCAAAGTTGTGATGAACTTGGTCTTAAGAGAAGTTGAGGAGGGTGAAGCTCTTCTATAATAAGGTATGTTCTTCATATCATTTATATGATTGAGTTGATATAAAGGTTTAGTAACTCTTGGAAAGGAAAAGAATTAAAGTGGAGAAGTCATAAGTGTTGGAGTGAAGAAGATGATTATAAGATGAACTTACAAAGAGATTTTGGATAAATTTGAGATTAAATTGGATATAACTTCTTGATTATGATATTGTGAATGATGTTATTGTTGTTTGGGAGCTGTTTTATAATATGGTGGAAGTCGATAAAATAGGGAAAGTGTTGCCCAAATTTCGTTAGCTCGTTAATTATGCTAGCTTGGACTTAAGAATATTGTCAAGACTTAACCTTAGTATAAATCCTCTTGAATGTAGATTTTGTGGGCTTTGGAGGAAAACATTTAGTAGTTACAAGACGTAAAGGTCTGTAAGGCTAACCCTTTCTTTCAAAAGGCATGATTCCCTAGTTGTGAACCTATACATGATATCCACAATATTCCTATTCCTAAAAATGCTAGAAGTTCATAATTGATAAGATTCTCATGATATGGTTGACAATATTCTGTATGATGATAATGATAACGATAATGATGATGATTTTATTTCTAGAGATGCCAAAGGTTAAAGTTCTTGATGTTCTTATGATACTATTAAGTTTGTGACATGACTATTGATTGTATTCATTGTTGTTGATCTCATCTTATGATAGTTGTTCTTCCAAGGTGAGACATAGCGATGATTCCATAATACAAATCGGAGGTTTATCGACCTTACGTCACTCCGATATAGCAGTAATGTTTCATTGAGCTCTCATGCACGCATGCTATATATATATATATATATATATATATGTATGTATTTTCTCACATCGCGCCGTGCTATAGGCGGCCGGGCAGACACATAGATGTATACATCACTGCAGTGGGCAGCCTATAACATCATCCCGAATGCGGGGTATATGGATCGGGCTGCACGTTCCGCAGCAATATATATAATGATGATGATATGATGATAACACCGCACCTACATGGCCGGGCAGTATACATGATAACACCGCCCTACATGGCCGGGCAGTACACATGATAACACCGCGCCTACATAGGAGGGCAGTATACTATATATATATATGTATATATGAGATGGTTTATTTTTTCTAAAGCTAAGCATGCATGATATCCGCCTTAAGAGGCAATCAGATGTACAGGTTATCTCTTTTATCTCATGGTCCTTTATATCCTTATTATGTTGCTATTCATGCCTTACATACTCAATACATTATTCATACTGACATCATTTGATTTGTGGACGCTGCGTTCATGCCTGCAGGTAGGCAGGGAGACGGATTAGACCCCTAGGTGATTCATCAGCGGAGTCTCAGGAGCGCTCCACTTACTTCGGAGCTGCAGTTCCGTGGTATACTCTTTTGTGTATATTTGGGCATAGCGGGCTCCTGTCCCATCTTTATGATATCTTTTACTCTAGGTAGAGGCTCATAGACAGATGTGTACAGTTAGAAGTCTTATAACCTTACCGGTTCATATCTTGTATATCATTTTTGTAGCCTTGTTGGCTTGTTTATATAAGTGGGGCAGAGTTGATGATAACCATATAGATAAGCTTTTATTTGAGAATTCATGCCCGAATAGATTATGATGATTGTAAGTTAGTTGTGTGGTCCACCTAGAATTATAATGAGAAGTATGCTAAGAGGTACTCGGTAGGTTAGCTCCGGGTACCTGTCATGGCCCTTCGGTTGAGTCGTGACAAGATATGTCGAGGAGATGACTTGGGAAGCTGAGGAAGATATGAGATCTAAGTATCCGCGCTTTTTTCCACTCCTATAAGAGGTCCCGAGAGAGACATCATTTCCTTCAGGTGCATAGTGTTTCGTTTCTTGTGATTATTGGTCGTGTGAGGCCATTATTGCTATTGCTTGTTGTGGCCCTTTGTGGCGTTGTATATTTTGGGTTGCTGTGTCATAGGCTGGTAGTGGTACAGTTATAGGGGATACTCTACCAAAAAAAATTATAATACCCTTAGGAGTTTAACATTCAAGGACGAATGTTCTTAAGGGGGGAAGAATGTTACACTTCATCCTTCGCATACGTTAAAGTTTTGTCTTAAGTCGTTTGTCGTAGGATTGTATTGGGAGTCATTTAGGAATTGTGCATGAGGTCTATGGGTGCATTTCGGAGTTACAAAAGTCCTTAAACATGTTGGACAAGAGTAAAAAAAGTAAGACGTTAAATGAATAAAAAAGAATGTGTTTCGTCAGAAAATTGGACAATGACCATTCCACAGTCACTTCCACGGATGGTGAATAATTTCACGGACCGTGAAAGTGATGGTTGGCCACCGTGGAATGGGTGGCAACCAAGTTTCTCACTAGAATGGTTTCATGGCCACTTTCACGGCCCATGAAATAAATTATGGTCCATGAAAGTGAACAGTGAAATTGAGGCAGTGGAAAATTTTCCCTTTTGTTATAAATTAAATCCCATGACTTGGGGCTCATTTGTTTCACCAAATCAAATCCCTATTAACCCTCTAAGCTCTCTCCATCATCCATAGACATCCTAAAACATTTCAAGAGAAGATCAAGCCTTAAAACCCTAAGCTAGTTCATAGAAGGTGATTACTTTTGCTTCTACTTGAGGTTGTTGTGAATTTGTTCTTGAAGCAAGTTGTGTGGTTTGAAGTTCTTCAAGTTTTAAGGTATTTTCCTCATACTATTTCTTATGCTGAGTGTATTTGAAGGTTTATCAAGTCTTAAAAGTGAAAATAGTTATGGAGAAAAGGTCATAAGGTGTAGTGTTGAAGTTGTTGTTATGGACTGCTTTTGAAAGGAAGTTTTGGGATTAATTTGGGCTTAGTTTGCATATAATCTCTTGGATATGGTATTGTTGATGTTGTTATTAATGTTTTGGAGTTGTTTTTTAGTTGGGAGGAAGTATATGATATAGGGGAAATGCTGCCCAATTTTCGTTAGCTCACCTATTAGTTTAATTGACTTATATGTATTTCAACGACTTAACCTTAGGGTGAATCATTTGGAACGTATACTTGCAAGCTCGGGAGGATAGGTGTCGAGTGGTTAGTAGAAGATAAGGTCTGTTGTCCCTTTTTTTTTTGGCATGATCATATCAATACGAACATATACGAATGATATCCATTAAGCCTACACTCTTAGAAATAGTAGGAGTTTATATTCTTGATCTTCTTATGATGTTACTAATATTGGCTCATAATTATTGATCTGGTCGCAGACTATTGATCTTGTTTAAGGTTGTTGATCTCATCTTATGGCTATTGATCCTTCAAGGTGAGATATATCGACGATGTTAGCTCCATAATGGTAATCGGAAGTATACGGACCTTACGTCACTTTGATAGAGTCGTAAGGTTTCCTTGAGCTCTCATGCGTGCTTTATATATATATATATATATATATGTAGCTATTTTATGACACCGAGCCATGCTATAGTCGGTCAGGTACGACACCTATTGTGCACATCACTGCAGTTGGGTGTGGTAACACCGAGCCTATTATGGTCCGGTATGATGACACCGAGCCTTATTATGGTAAGGTACGGTATTATGATGGTATGACTTATATATATGTATGAAAATGTTTTTATTAAAAGGAAAGCATGCATGTCATCCGCCTTCAGAGGCATTCAGATGTACAGGTTGTCTCTCTCTTATCTCATGTTATCTTCATGTGTTTCTTATGTTGTTCTTCATGCCTTACATACTCGGTACATTATTCGTACTGACGTCCTATTAGTTGTGGACGCTGCGTTCATGCCCGCAGGTAGACAGGGAGACGGTTCAGACCCTTAGGCTATCTTCTTAGCGCTTGTAAAGGATCACTCGACTTGTCTCAGAGTTGCAGTATAGCTTGGTATGATTCTTTTGTGTACATATGGGGTATGGCAGGGTCCTGTCCCGTCCTTATTATGTTATGCGCTCCAGTAGAGGCTCGTAGACAGATATACACAGTTAGATGCTCTATGACCTTCTCGGTCCATATTTTGTTGTATTATTATTTTTGATAGCCTTGTCAGCTTGTATATCTTGGGTTTAGATTGATTACGCGTTTACATATACCTTTTGGGCTTGTGTCCCTTCCAGTTTATGATATTTATTAGTTATCATCGTGGCCTACTCAGTTATGACTATAAGACGCACGTATGTTCTATGGTGCTCACTAGGTTAGATTCGGAAGCCCGTCATGGCCCTCCGATTGGGTCGTGACATTGATCTCGGCCTTAGAGGACTTATCTTGAACACATTGATAAAGGTTGGGTCCAAGGGGGAGGGTGCCTTGAAAATGTGCCTTCAACCAATCCTTGTAGTACTCATCACACCCAGGGTGAAACCTATCATGAGCTAAAGTCTCGAGACCTCAGTTATGCGACCAATTTACTCTCAGACGGTATCCCTTGTATTTCGAGCCTTATCCTCCTCATAGTCAATCATATACTCTCCCACGTTCCGTACTTAGGGTATTATTTGGGTTCTACCAAATTACCTCAAGTCCCTGTAAGGTGCGTAAGAGAGGATCTCTCGGATCCCCATAAGTGGTACGAATGGGCATTTTCTAGCTCTAATTAAAACCTAGGTGGATGTGAAATCGGAAACATCTATTGTAAGTTGTCTTCTTTAAGCTAGGAGGAAATGAAGGCCTAACCCTGTTTGGTTTGATACCTAAAATTTGGACAATGGGACTTGAGCCTATCCTTTCTATTTTGGCCGCTTAGATATTGGGGACCCTCGAATTGTTTCAAATGTTTGACGATCCACACTGTAATAGCAAGTTGCACCCTTGGAAGTACTTATATTGGTTTCGGCATAGGCTTAAGGCTCCATACATATCAACAAGGATTATAGGGACTGTTAAAATAGGAATAGGAATATGATTTGTATATAGCATCCTACATGGAAAAGGATTAGGATGTAGTGTCTATAAATACGGCTCAATGTAATAATGTAGATACACAATTCAATAATAATATTTTCTCACATGGTATCAGAACCATAATAGAATAGGATGTAGTGTCTATAAATACGACTCAATGTAATAATGTAGATACACAATTCAATAATAATATTTTCTCACATGGTATCAGAACCATAATAGAATATAATCACTGAAACAATTTTTCCAAGGCAAACAGTACGCGTGAACAATGTCTCCGGCAGTTCAGAACTATTTTTTCGGTGATACAACACTGTTTTCCAATTTGTTTCTCTTCAGTTGAGCCTGGTGTGTCAGCAATTCCGCACCTACCCAGCAGTTATTTCTGACTTCCGATCACTTTTAGTTTTTCGGTAAAATTGTCCGGCGGCTGATTTCTGGCAGCTTCTAGATCTCTGTTTTCTTAGCACCATCAGCTATGTTTTGTCTCTGTTTTGTGTATGTTTTGAGCCATGTCTCTCAGATATGATATTTTTGGCTCCAAATACATGGGAATCGGAACTTCAAGCCTTATGATTACTTTCAAACTGTTAATGGGAAGTTCAAGTTATTTAGCTTGGGCTTCCTTGGTTGAGTTGTGGTGCAAGGGTCAAGGTGTTCAAGATCACTTAACGCAAAAGGCTATTGTGGTTGACGAAATGGAAAAGGCTAGTGAGACAGATGGAAAGGCCAAAGCACAGTGGGAGAAGGTTGACTCTCAATTATGTAGCCTTTTGTGGCTATCTACTGATCCCAAGTTAATGCCCTTGTTCCGTTGCTTCCAGACATACTTATCTTGCTTTTATGATGTGATATCTCGGATGACCAACTTAAAGAAACAAGAATCAGATATGTCTACTTACTTGGGAGAGGTATAGGAAATTATGGAGGAAATTGAGCAGTTGATGTCAGCCACTACGAATGTTGAAAAACAACAGGAGCAAAGAGAGATGTTCTTACACTTACTGGACTTCCTACTAACCTTGATCCGGTGCGTGATCAGATTTTGGCTAGTCGTACGGTTCCTACAATTGATGAACTATTTTCTCATTTACTTTGTCTTGTTATGCCTCCTAATCACATAATGGTTTCATTACCAACCGTTGAGTCTATTCTCGCATCTTAAACCATAGAGAATCGAACATCTCAGTCTATGGATAATCGACGAGGAGGAGGTCACTTTGGAAAATCTCAAACTAACTGTAGTTATTTTCATAAGCTTGGACACACTCACGATGTATGTCGTGCTCTACATGGTCCACTACCCAATGATGCTCAGTGTAGTTATTGTCATAAGTTTGGACACACTCGTGACGTATGTCGTGCTCTGTATGGTCAACCACCCAACAACGCTCATGTTGCTCAGACTGACGCTACAGGAAATCCGAGGCTTTTATCTGAAGATAAATATAATGAGTACCTTCATGTCACACCCAAACTTGGGGAACGTGCGGGCACCTACCATTTCCCACCTCAGTAGTCATTCATTCAACCACAATAAAGTAATCAAGGCAACCAAATATAAGTCTCAAACTTAGATAATAATAAGGATAAGGGAATAAGTGTGGAAATTAATACAACAATCCCAATGAATCTGGTTTAAGGCCGTACAAGAGCCACTACTACAGATACTACAAGTCTGAATATGAATACAAGTCTGAAAATGAAATACTGTCTCAGAATATCAAAATAAGACGAGTAACTAAGAAGAGGCATCCGGACAGCGAATCCATCCAAGTGCTCACCTTGGAATGCTTGTCCGACGGCCTCGGGACTCAGTCACGAAGCACAGAAGTCGATCCGATCACACACTCTGCACTCAGAAAGAATGCAGCAAGGTAGAATCAGTACGACAACATGTACTGAGTAGGCATCATGGGCCGATAACAGTTAGAAAATCATATATAAAAGAAAGAGACTGAAAAAGTAGGCATGCTTACAATCAGATAAAACTCAACACAGGCCAAAATATCGAATCCAGTAACAAATTACCAAGCCTGGTAAATCACCTCAAATTCCACTATAAGTACGAAACACAATCTGAAGAACCACTATCAAGTACATGTATCAACAAAGATCAACCAACAAGTCTAGTACAATGTCATAAGTAAATATGATGCAATAATAAACACACGCTTCAAGAGGAATATCTCATCGCCTTGACTGTCATGACCCATGGGGACCGCTAAGTCCATGTACCTGTTGCGGAACGCACAGCCCGATCCAAAAGTCAACATTGCGGAACATGCAACAAGATCCCAGTCAGTGTTGTGGTACATGCAACCAGATCCAAGTAAGTGTTACAGCAAGCAACCCGATCCCAAAATATGTATAAATGAGTGAATACATGATAAGAACGCCAACATGAATATGTGAATCAATGGTGCCACACATGGACACAAATCTCACTCACAATATCAAAATCATAACCCTTCTCTCCTTTCCAATAACAACAATCATGATAAATATTCTTTTTAACACACAAGTAATCATTAAGCATTAACTCTAGAATCAATCACGTGGCGATAAGCCAACAACTCACAAATAATCGACCACTCAATAGAACACAATAAGGCGACAAGCCCAAATCAACAACAGTACCTTCATGAATATTCCATCCCGACTTCATACCCAAAGGTTTACATGCTTTCTCCAACAATTACTAACTATACCTATGATCCGCTGACCGAAGTCTAACCAAAAAGGTAAGTCGTAACCTACCTGGAAAGCCGAACAGGAGTCACAGACCGTCACACTTTGGCCTTGCCCTTTCATAGTGCCTCTAAGTACTCAAAGTCTATTCATAATCGAATTCTATATTAAAAACCACGAATAATGACACCCATAATGCTATACTTCTAGTTAGGTCAAAATCTAACCCGGGGAACTGGAAAAACGAGCCCATAAGGGTAAAACGGAAAATCAAAATATAGAACATGCAATTTAATCTCTAAGTGATCAAACCCACTAAGCAATTGCTAAAACAACCCAAGATAAAGCCTAATTTGGCTTTAAGGTAAATCCCCCAAATTTGGGTATGAACCCTAATTCTTCAATACTCAAATTAACCACTAACAATGGAAAAAAATTCTATGGTTATACTAGTCAATTTTACCACCAATTTTCATTTTAGAAATCTAAACCCATTCCACGAATTTTAACACAAGACTCATCTTCTCTATTTAGATTCTAGTGATTCTAAGCATGAAATAAGGATCTAGGAAGATAAATAATGAAGGGTAGGGTCATAGATCTTACCTCCAAGAAGATTCAATCCACAACTTGCTCTATTCTCCCAAACAGTGCTTAGAAAAGTGATGAGAAGAAGTGATAGGGTTTAAGGATTTTAAAGAAACTAATAGAATTCTGCCCAACATTGTCTACGGTGGTCAGAGGAACCGCTGCAGCGCATGCGGTATGGTGTCACAAGGCCCGTTATGGCGGCCATCCCCAAAAATCACAAGCCACTGTAGCGGCAAGGACCTCACTACTGCAAGCTCGCCATGGCGGTTGGCATGACCGCTATGGTGGCTCATCACCAAACAACAGGACCGTTATGGCCATCTATCCAGCTCTATAACGGGACCGCTATGGCGGTTTATAGCCGCTGCAGTGTCTACACTAGATATCATAAAGTTCTGGTTTTGACCAATCTCAGCCCGAAATCCGACTATCACTTGAGGCCCCACAGATATAAAACAAACATGCAAACACACATAAAAACGCGTTACGAACTTACTCGTGGCCTCGAATTTCCCAACAGAGGTCCATTTGACCAAGTTAACCCTTAATGGCCTAAAGCTAAGTTTCCAACCCAAGTCCCAAAACACTCCCAATTGCATTGGGAATCAAACCGAACACACTACCAAGTCATAAATAACTATCTAGACCTCTCGGAATTGACGAAATTCTAAAAAAGGTCCATTTACTCAAAATTCAAGTTTGGGTCAAACAAATTCTACTTTAAGGCTCAAACCTTCAAAAGGCACACCAAAACTCACCCAATGACCTCATGAAAGGGTCAACAGGGGTGAAAGGGTCATTAGCACTGTAACGACCAATCGGGTCGTTACACTTCAGTATAAAGTAAGTAAGCAGACATCTCCACAAGTAGCCATAGATTCTCAGCCTGATACTTTTATTGTTGGTAGTTCCTTTGCTTGTGTTTCACAGTCTAGTATCCGTCCATCGTGGGTCATTGACTCATGCACTTTGATCATATTTCTGGTAACAAATCACTTTTGTTAAATATTATTTATTCACAGTCTCTTCCTCCGGTTACTTTAGTCAATGGGATCCAAACAAAACCAAAAGGGGTTGGACAAGCTAATGCCCTATCTTTTGTCACTCTAAACTTTGTTCTTTATGTCCCCAGTTGTCCTTTTAATCTTGCATCTATCAGCCGTTTGACATGTGCCCTAAATTGTGCCATAATATTTCTTGATAAAAAATATTTATGCAGAGCCGCAGAACGAGACAGGTGATTAGTGTAGGATATGAATCACAAGGCCTCTACTATCTAACACTTACCTCTCCTAATTCCTCCACACAGATCCTCCAAACTTGATCCATTAATGTTTTGGACATCTGAGTCTGTTTAAGCTACAAAAAATGGTGCTTAGTTTGTCTAGTCTGTCCAAATTAGATTGTGAGTCGAGTCAACTTGGAAAACACACTCGCACTACCTTTCCACCTAGTGTTGTGAGTCATGCATAATTGATTTTTCTAATAGTTCATTCTGATATTTGGGGTCTTAGTAGAGTCGGCTCACCGTTAGGATTTCGTTATTTTGTTAGCGTCATTGACTATTTTTCCCGAGATACTTGGCTATTCTTAATGAAAGATCGTTCTAAGTTTTTCTCTATATTCAATAGTTTTTGTGCTGAAATACAAAATTAATTTGGCGTTTCTATTTGTACTTTTCGTAATGATAATGCCTTAGAATACAAAACCTTCCAGCTTCAACAGATTATGACTTACCAAGGAATTATTCATCAAACATTTTGTCCCTACTCCCCTTAGCAGAATGGGGTAGTAGAAATGAAGAATAGACATCTCATTGATACTACTTGCACTCTTCTCATTTAAGCCCATGTTCCGCTGCGTTTTTGGGGTGATGTAGTCCTCACGTCTTGCCATTTAACTAATTGAATGCCCTCATCTTCTATTTAGAATCAGATTCAATATTCCATAGTATATCCTCAGTCATCTCTATACTCTCTTCCTCCTTGTGTTTTTGGGAGCACATGTTTTGTGCATAACCTGGCTCCGTGATAAATAAATTAGCTCCTCGCTATCTTAAATGTGTCATTCTTGGTTATTATCAGGTTCAAATGGGGTATCGTTTCTTCTCACCTGATCTTTGTTGATGTTCTATATCTGTCGATGTCACATTTCTTGACTCTCAACCTTACTTTAGGTCTCCTTCTGATCATCATGATATATCTGAGGTCTTACCTATACCTCAGGTTTTACCTACACCGACCTTTGAGAAATGTACGGTTACTTCTTCATCTCCAGTCATAGTGCCACCACTTCTGACTTACCATCGTCGACCGCGTCCAACATCAAACCCAACATCAGGTCCAGATGATTCATGTCATGCATCGGACCCTGCACCTACTGCGAACTTGTCTCCTTCTAATCAGCCGATTGCACTTCAAAAAGTTAAACGGTCCACTCGTAATACTAACCCACATTATACCATTTTTAAGTTATCATTATCTATCATCATCCCATTCTGCCTTTGAATCATCATTGTCCTCTGTCCCCATTCTTAGGTCTACAGGTGAAACCCTTTCTCATCCCGAATGGCGACAGGCTATGATTGACGAGATCTCTGCTTTACACACGAGTGGTACTTGGGAACTTGTTCCTCTTCCTTCAGGTAAATCCACTATTGGTTGTCGTTGCATTTATGTAGTCAGAGTTGTCCTGGACGGCCAAGTTGATCGTCTTAAGGCTCGCCTTGTTGCAAAGGGGTACACACAAATATTGGAGCTTGATTATAGTGATACTTTCTCCCCCGTGGTTAAAATAGCATATGTCCGTGTTTTTCTATCCATGGCTATTGTCCGTAATTGGCCTATTCATTAGTTGGACATTAAGAATGCTTTTCTCTAAGGTGATCTTGAGAAGGAAGTTTATATGGAGAAACCACCTGGTTTTTTTACTCAGGGGAGTCTAATCTGGTGTGTCAATTGGGTGGGTCACTTTATGGTCTCATCGACATTCTGCTTCAGATTTGAGTATTTATTTGGTGGTTTATGTTGACGATATCATTATAACTGGCAATGATCAAGATGATATCGCTAATTTAAAGCAACATCTCTTTCAACATTTTTAGACTAAAGATCTTGGCAAACAGAAGTATTTTCTAGGTATTGAGGTTGCCCAATCCACGTCAGTTATTGTTATTTCAGAGTGAAAGTATGTCTTAGACATTCTTGAGAAGACAGGAATGATGGAATGTAGACCCATTGACACTCTTATGGATCCGAATGCTAAACTCCTGCCAGGATAGGGGGAGCCACTCCGTGATCCTGGAAGATATAGGCGGCTGGTTGGTAAGTTGAATTATCTCACAGTGACTAGACCTAACATTTTGTCTCCTGTGAGTATTGTAAGTCAGTTTATGGATTCTCCGTGTGATAGTCATTAGCATTCTAATGTCCGCATTCTGCGATCTATTAAGTCAGCTCCAGGTAAAAGACTGCTTCTCGAAGATCGAAGCCATAAGCAGATCGTTGGATATACAGATGTTGATTATGAAAGATCCCCTCTAATAGACATTCTACATCCAGATATTGTGTGTTAATAGGAGGCAATTTGGTGTCCTGGAAGATTAAGAAGAAGAGTGTCATTGCTCGATCTAGTGCTGAATCAGAATATCGAGAAATAGCTATAGTAACTTGTGAGCTAGTTTGGATTAAGCGGATGCTCAGAGAACTAAAATTTGGAGAAATCAGTCAAATGGAACTTGTGTGTGATAACAAAGTGGACCTTCATATCGCATTAAATCCGATAAACTTGTGAGCTAGTTTGGATTAAGCAGTTGCTCAGAGAACTAAAATGTGGAGAAATCAGTCAAATGGAACTTGTGTGTGATAAAAAAGTGGACCTTCATATCGCATTAAATCCGGTATTTCATGAGAGGACTAAGCACATTAAAACAAAGTTCGAGGTAAGGGTTCTAGTGATCCCCTAGGGAAGGTTTTAAGCACCCTAGTATTAAGGATCCGTAGAATACGGTTAACCTTCGAGCTTCAATGTGTGATTTATTGTAATTATTTGCTAAAATGATTTTCTTTCTTGTATAACTTGTCATGGCATATCATAAAATATTTTTTACCATTATTTGAGGATGAAAAGAGTTGAGTTCCTTTTGAAAATATGTGTTTAAGGTTAAGGTGGCCCTTTTATTTCTGGACCAAAACACACTCACGATTTCTCTTAAGTAGAGTTCCACTTAACGTGGTCCAATATTACGTCTTCTTATTCTTATAAGTTTCATCAAAAAAAGGTCCCAAGTGTATGTCATTTAAAAATGTCATTGATATCCGTCTACAAGATTTAGTAAATGTCTGGCTCTGTCTATTGGGGTGGTCTAACCGGCTATCTATCAGAACTTGCAGGCATGAAATGCAGTGCCCTAGGCAAAAGGGACGTCAGTACGAAATAATTTACCGGGTATGTAAGGCAATAGAATAACTAAAAGCAGAAACTGAACTGAAATACATAGTAATCTAGAAGCCAAAGAATGCTCTGGGACATACTCACCTGCTCTGACTCAACACAATGAAATATAGTAATATCATGGCTAGCCAGCCACATATAGGGCTTGGTGTATCTTTCACTGACCGTAAGGCCAGGCAATAATATGCTCTCACTGACCAATAGGCCAGGCAATAATATCTCTCACTGACCAATAGTCTAGGCAATCATATCTCTCACTAACCATAAGGCCAGGCAATAGTATCTCTGACCAAGTGGCGAGGCAACAGAAAATATATGTATATGATGTTGTATATCATGAATATAATAGAAATGTTACATGGCGCACATATGACCCTCTATCTCTCTCTATCAACATGGGGTAACATAGAGCGGCTAGGAATCCCTCATCAAGACAAGATGGAAATATACGTAAATGTAACACCTATAGAGACAAGAGTTCTATGATATACGTTTCCCTTATATGATTCGTCTAACTCTTCCTTATTACAGATTTATGCCAATGAAATAAAGGCATAGCCTTTACATACCTCTTATCGTCTACACGAATTCAATAACGAACTCGTCTCGAGTAGCATTTCAACCTATAATAGTGGTAATACGTTCGTCAATTTAGTGAATACTAGTACATGGTATATAACGGACGTTAACTACTCTCTAAAAAGAATCGAGTAGCATTTCCCCTACTTCATATCCATAACCCAACCAATAAGATCAACAACATCAACAACAAGCTTCCTTTACCTCCCTTGAATTCTAATCATGAAAAACTCAAGAGTATACTAAAAACAACCCAATAAACATTCATATACCAACACTTCTATACGCTTCCTCTCCTTCGTATACACGTAGTATAACAACAACTATAACTACCTTCCTTGATATTCCAGCCCCTTAAGAACATTAAAACATACATCAAAACAATCCACACCCCCAACGATAAAAAGAACACAATATACGGTATATCTTTCGTATTTTCTTATCAAACAAGTTGGCTAAGACTTGGACAAGCTTAAATACATGTAGAAGGGATGAAATCTTACCTTAAGAACTCAAGAACACTCCAAATCAGAGGTTACTTCTCCTTGATAGACCTTCCAAACTCACCATAAGAAGAAGAATTGGATTCCAACAAGCACCATGGGACTTTTAACGCTTGAATCACATTTCTATTCTTGATTTCAACTTGGGTTTGCTTTGGATAGCTTGGAGAGGGTCTTGGGGGTGTTAGTGATATGGAGGAAATGTTAAAATGAATTGGAAATGAGGGCAACAAAATATATACAACAAAAGGGTTTCCACTTCCATTGATATGCGGTCCACATATACGGATCGTAAATCAATATACGGTCCGTATAGGATCGTACATGAGTCACAGTATACTAGCTCCACTATTTCAATTATAAGGTGGGGTTTTATCAATTATACGGTCCGTATAACCAATATACAGTCCGTATATCACCTCCTCCAAACCGAATTTCGACGAAACGTATTTTCTTCTATTCGTTTAACCTCTAATCCTTTCAACACCTACTAAACATGATCTTAAACTCTCATATACTTAAGATTAACATGGTTACTTATAACCTCAAAGAGAACCTCATTTTCCAAATCTACGCCAATTAACTTACGACTAATTCTGCATATGAAAGTATGAGGTGTAACATAGAAATTTGGAACTGTTGAGCTTTAAGAGGGTAGAGGCGGAACTGTTTGGAACAGTTTCTTAGGTGTCACAAGGGCGGTTGTAAACATCAAAATTGTTGGAGCTAATTAGTGAAGAGTTGGGAAAATTCTTATTGGATTGGCCGTGATTTTTCCTCCCTTAAGCAAGGAGCGTTTCCACGCTAAAATACTTGTGTTGATTTACTTTCTGCAATTTACCTTCTTGCATAGTTACTCAAAGAACCTGGTTGTTTGAGTACATAGGAAGTAGTCCGATCCTAACATAGTGTTTCTACTAAATCAATGAATGCACGATATGTGCTTTCATACACACATTTATCACTTAATTATAGTGATACATATTCTTACTTTGATATATTAAATTACTTGGTTAGCAGTTACTGGCTTTATTATTAGATTGTGTGCTACCAAGGAGAATATCTTTGACTAGAATTATATTTTGGTTACAGGCAATCATGGGGTTCCCTAAAGACAGATTGGAGAGGAGAGTACTAAACACAGCTTTGTAAAGGAAATCTGCTATTTATCATGCCCAGTCACTAACACAAACTCTTCCTCACAATGCCATTTCCACCACACAAACTATAACTTTTACTCCCGGGGCAGGGAAGGGAAGATTGATAAGTAGCTGAACGTTAGCAACGGCTTTATTAGATTCTCTCTTTCAACAAGGGGCCGTTTCGTCAGTAGAATTTACAATACAAACGATCAAGAGGAACAAATACTACAAATGAAAATTTTAAAAAGAAAAATGTGCAACCACATGTTAAAAACTGCAAAATTGCCAGAGAAAGGATTCAAATACAATAATAATAATAATAATAATAATAATAATAATAATAATAATAATAATAATAATAATAATAATAATAATAATAATAATAATAAGTTTGCCAATGTGAGTCTAGATTAATTTTGCCTGTACGGAAGTAAGCAATCTTCATCCCTCTCTTTATGGTGAGCGGGCAGAAATTGGTGACATATTTTGATAAAAGTATAGATGCATGATGATTAATTTACGGGTGAATGAAGCGCGTCCACTGTTGAACCTCGGAGATGAGCCTTGATTAGGGATGCATGTCCACATCATTGTCTGCTATTGTGATTAGGGCCTCGGGCGAAGTTCAGATCTAGGCTTAGCGACTTCTACAAATATAACCCTACCATCCAGAAACTGAGAAGGACATTTTAGGATTATACTCAACAAACGAGAACTCTATGAAGTAACAATGACAGTTAGGGATGATTACCTAAGGTAGAATTTTGCTGTGAGGGTAGAAGGGTGTCTAATGCTTATGCTTCTGTCTTTTGCTTTTTGGAGAATGTAACGAAAATGCATTTATATTATGTTACTACTAAGCATTCATATTTTATGTATGGAGATGCACAAGATGAATTTGAGAACGGAAGTTGAGGTAGCACATACAAGATGCACAAGGTAACTTTTGGACTCAATCAGGATCAAATTAGCCTTCACAAACCCATCATTTTGACATATTAACTGAAATGTTTACTTCAGTCACAACATTAGTACAGTTGGTGATGGGCATAAAATAGATCCGCAAAAATAATATTCACGGTATTAGTGATAAACGCGGAACACTAAGTTATGGTTAAATCAGCAAGAATAAAATGCAGCAATAATGACACCAAGATTTTACGTGGAAACCCTCCTGAATAAGGGAAAAACCACGGCCAAGAGGAGCAGCTGATATCACTATAGCGAGGAATTTTACACTGTGTAGTAACGAGTACAAATACTCCTAAGACTACTACACCCTCAAAAGAAATAACACTCTTTTGATTTTCCCACCTCACTACAATATCACTCACACTCTATTTTTCTTCATAGACTATTTTCTTACATAGTCTATGGTATACCTTACTTTGCTCTCACTCAGATGTATTGTCTGAGATTTTGGTGTATAGCAAATGATTTTGGTATGTTACAAATGAACCATAAGCTGCCTATTTATAGGAATGAATTTCCTATGATGAGGTAAGCGCTTACGTCACGAGTATGATGAGGTAAGCGCTTACGTCACGACTATGATGAGGTAAGCGCTTACGTCACGACTATGATGAGGTAAGCGCTTACATCACGAAAATGTGAACAAAAGAATTGGCTTGTTGGCCAATTCCACAATTGCTACAAATGTGATTTTGTCAAAGGAAGAAAAATCTTCCTTCCTTAAAATATGGGATAGGGGACTGGACCCCACAAATCTCCCCCTCCAGTCCCATTCACCTGAAGGAGGGTACACTGGCTTCTAATTTGAGTGCATGCCGACAAGTTCTTTGCACAATTCGAACTTGTCTCTCGGTACCGCCTTGGTCAGCATATCTGCAGGATTTTCATTCGTGTGAATCTTCTTGACTTGGAACAATTCGCTTTCCAATTGCTCACGAATCCAATGATATCTGACATCGATGTGTTTTGTTTTTCCCTGGATTTTCGAGAAATCTGCTAACAACACCGACTGCATGAGCAATATCTGGTCGAGTGCATACCATTGCATACATTAAACTTCCGACGGCAGAGGAATAAGGAATCTTGGCCATTCTCTCTTTTTCCTCTGTTGTTGTAGGACACATCTTTTTGCTCAATTTCAGATGACCAGGAAGAGGTGTGCTAACCCACTTAGCACTCTTCATATTGAAGCGCTCTAGTACACGCGTTCTATGTACTTTTTCTGCGACAAATAAAGCTTCTTTTCATCTCTCGAATGAGTAATTCTCATGCCCAAAATCTGCTTAGCATGACCCAAGTCTTTCATTGCAAAAGACTTACTCAACTGTTTCTTCAACTCGTCAATCCTGGAAGCATTTTTGCCTACAATCAACATATCATCCACATATAGCAGAAGGATGCTAAAGTCACCATCAGAAAATCTTTGTACAAACACACAATGATCTGAAGAAGTCTTCTTGTAGCCTTGCTCCCCCATAACAGACTCAAACTTCTTGTACCACTGTCTGGGAGCTTGCTTCAATCCATAGAGACTCTTTTTGAGTTTGCATACAAGATTTTCTTTACCTTTTGCCTTGAAGCCTTCAGGTTGTTCCATATAAATCTCCTCTTCTAAGTCACCGTGAAGAAAAGCAGTCTTCACATCCATCTGCTCAATCTCCAAATCAAGACTAGCAGTCAAACCAAGAACTGTCCGAATGGAGGACATTTTCAAGACAGGAGAAAATATTTCGTCAAAGTCAATACCTTTCCTTTGACCAAATCCCTTAACAACCAATCTAGCTTTGTATCTGGGCTTCAAGCTGTGTTCTTCGGCTTTAACTTTGAACACCCACTTGTTCTTCAAAGCTCTCATGCCCTTAGGCAAGTTCACCAACTCATAAGTATGGTTCTCACGCAGAGATTTCATCTCATCTTGCATGGCTTCAATCCATTGATCCTTGTGCTCATCTTCCATGGCCTCCTCATAACATTCAGGTTCTCCCCCATCAGTGAGTAATACATACTCATTAGGTGAATAACGGGAAGAAGGAACATGCTGTCTAGTAGACCTTCTAAGTGGAATATCTGACTCATCCACGACTTCATGAGTAGGAGCATCTACTTCATCAATAGCAGCATCGTTATCATCATCAACATGCTGATCTGGAACATGATTCTGGGCATCACCATCGTCATCGAGCCCACCAACTTCATCAGCATTTGTATGAGGAACTTGATCAAGATTAACTAAACCTTCAGAACTTGAAGATTTTATCTTCTCCGCTTTGTTAATATCTTCAATGGTTTGATCCTCCATGAAGATAACATCACGGCTTCTCACAACCTTCTTCTCAATTGGATCATATAGCCTGTAACCAAACTCATCAAGGCCATAACCAATGAAGATGCACTGCCTTGTCTGGGCAGTTAATTTCGACCTTTCATCTTTAGGCACATGTACAAAAGCTTTACAACCAAACACTTTCAAGTGGTCATAGGAAACATCCTTTCCATACCAAACTCTGTTTGGAACATCACTTTGCAAAGCAACCGCAGGGGATAGATTAATAACATGTGCAGCGGTCAATAAAGCCTCACCCCAAAAGGAATTCGGCAACTTTGCTTCAGAAAGCAAACATCTGACTATTTCCATCAAGGTCCTGTTCATCCTCTCTGCTAAACCATTAAGCTGAGGAGTCTTAGGAGGAGTCTTCTGGTGTCTGATACCCTGTTGCTTGCAGTATTCGTCAAACGGTCCACAATATTCACCACCGTTATCAGTACGAATACACTTCAGCTTCTTTCCAGTTTCTCTTTCAACTGAGGCCTGAAACTGCTTAAAGACACCCAACACTTGGTCTTTAGTCTTTAAGACGTAGACCCAAAGTTTCCTTGAGCAATCATCAATAAAGGTAGCAAAATAAAGTGCACCACCCAAAGTCCTTGTCTTCATTGGACCACATAAATCTGAATGCACCAACTCAAGCAACTCTGTATTTCTTGAAGGAGGATGAGACTTGAAAGAAACTCTATTTTGTTTTCCAGCCAAGCAGTGCTCACACTTTTCTAATTTAGCACTTTCGAAATTTGACAATAATTTCTTTTTGGCCAGAACATTTAGTCCTTTCTCGCTAATGTGGCTAAGCCTCTTATGCCATAACGTTGAAGAGCTATTGCTCTCAACTGCATTCACCATATCAACACAGGTAGAGGCCGTAGTCCAGTATAGACCACGGCGCTTTTCGCCACGAGCCACAATCATGGAACCTTTAGTAAGCTTCCACTTTCCAGCACCATTGGTACTGACATATCCCTCTTCATCCAAAACACCAACAGAGATCAAGTGCAAACGAACATCAGGTGCATGCTTTACATTGTTTAAAACTAGTTTAGTTCCAATACTAGTTTTCAAACAAATCGTTCCAACACCAGCCACCCTGGATACAGTCTCATTACCCATACTCAAAGTTCCAAAGTCACCCGGAGTATAGGATGAGAAAAATTCCTTCTTTGATGTCACATGAGATGCGGCACCACTGTCCACAACCCAGCTTGACTCATCACAAGCAATATTTATCATATCCGCATCAAGGACAGTAACAAGATCTTCTGTAGTGACAGCGGCAACACGATTTCCATCTTCTTTCTTTTCCTCCTTTTCTCTATTCTCTTTTTTTAAAATCCGGCAGAACTTCTTTGTGTGCCCTTTTTTCCCGCAATGATAGCAGTCAATATCTTTAAGTCTGCTTCTGGATTTGCTTCTATGATGTTCTCTATTTTGAGAACCACGATTCTTGCCTCTCCCCCTAGTGTCAGTCACCAAGACATATGATGAGGAGGAGCCTTGAGATTTTCTTCTCATCTCTTCATTTAAAAGACTGCTCTTGGCAAGATCCATAGAGATCACACCATCCGGAGCAGAATTTGATAATGAAGTTCTAATAATTTTCCAAGAATCTGGTAGGGAACCAAGTAGAAACAAGCCTTGAATTTCTTCATCAAAATTAATACCCATAGCAGATAACTGGTTCATGATCCCTTGAAAAATATTCAGATGATCTGTCATTGCGGAACCATCGTGGTATTTTAAACCCATCATTTGCTTTATCAGAAACATCTTGTTATTACCAGTTTTTCGAGCATACAAACTTTCAAGATGCTCCCATAGGGTCCGAGCATGTGTCTCTCCAGAAATATGGTTCAACACATTATCGTCAACCCACTGTCTAATAAAGCCGCAAACCTGCCAATGCAACAAATTCCACTCTTCTTCTGATTTATTATCAGGCTTTTTATTTCCAAAGACAGGTTGATGAAAATTCTTGACATAGAGCAAATCTTCCATTTTGCCCTTCCAAATGGCATAATTTACGCCACTCAAAGTAACCATTCTACTAGTGTTGGCTTCCATCGTTTATCACAAATACAAATACTATTTTATTCGAAGACCAAAGTAATTCTTTTCTGATGTGGAAGTTCAGACTGTGCTGCAACCACAGAGCATACTCAGACAGAACCTTGGCTCTGATACCACTTGATGGGAATAAAATAGATCCGCAAAAATAATATTCACGGTATTAGTGATAAACGCGGAACACTAAGTTATGATTAAATCAACAAGAATAAAATGCAGCAATAATGACACCAAGATTTTACGTGGAAACCCTTCTGAACAAGGGAAAAACCACGGCCAAGAGGAGCAGCTGATATCACTATAGCGAGGAATTTTACACTGTGTAGTAACGAGTACAAATACTCCTAAGACTACTACACCCTCAAAAGAAATAACACTCTTTTGATTTTCCCACCTCACTACAATATCACTCACACTCTATTTTTCTTCATAGACTATTTTCTTACATAGTCTATGGTATACCTCACTTTGCTCTTACTCAGATGTATTGTCTGAGATTTTGGTGTATAGCAAATGATTTTGGTATGTTACAAATGAACCATAAGCTGCCTATTTATAGGAATGAATTTCCTATGATGAGGTAAGTGCTTACGTCACGAGTATGATGAGGTAAGCGCTTACGTCACGACTATGATGAGGTAAGCGCTTACATCACGAAAATGTAAACAAAAGAATTGGCTTGTTGGCCAATTCCACAATTGCTACAAATGTGATTTTGTCAAAGGAAGAAAAATCTTCCTTCCTTAAAATATGGGATAGGGGACTGGACCCCACAGTTGGCTTGTCCGGAGTTTATCCAAACTTTAAAAAACAACATTTTCTTCAAACTTCCAGAGATATTATTTTAAATAAACATGAAAAACTGTTTGCAAACTCCGTTTTTTCACTTTTTGAAGCTACTTCCTCTCTCTCAAAAAGATTGTCCTCCTTTCCTTTTTAATTTGTCTCAAAAAGATTGTCCTCTTTCTATATTTAGAAACAATTTAACTTTATGAGATGATTCATAGCCACACAAATATTTAAGGCTTGTTTTGGACCATACATTTCAAAAATCTTCCTTTATTTCTTAAGCTTTGTGCCAAGTCAAAAGAGAACAATCTTTTTTGGACGGAGGGAGTAGTATTTGTTTGAACTGCTTTTACAACAACATACCCATATTATGTGGGGTCTGGAGAGAGTAGAGTATACGCATACCTTACCCTCCTTGTAAAGTACAAGGTAGCGAGGTTGTTTTCGAACTCAGATATTTTAGATCTTTGTAAAATTGAAATACTCCTAATTGATAGTTTGGACACATCATATCTATGGAATAAAGTCCATGATTCTGAAACCCTAAGAGTTAACACTGAAGTTACCAAAAGTTATCACAAAAAATACCCAGCAAAATATTGACATGTTAACAGAGCTTATGACATGACCAACTCATTTCTTTCTATATTTTTCTATGGTTTATTTCATTTAGGTAGTAAAATTCAGATAATGATAGAAAGGTAACTCCACTTTCCTAGGCAGGTGTATAAGAACTTAATTTTATTTAAATATAACCTATCATCATCCAGTTCACACTATTTCATTGAAAATTATTTGTCATACATCGTCATGTCACACAAAGATGACTTGCTTCACTTCCATGCACTAACAAATAGGGGTCGACTATATGAATAGATTTATCTAACACCAACATTATTCAGTACAAAATTATACAAAAACCATTCCGCTCACACAGGCAGTGTTCTGATCTTCCACGCACGCAGAGCAAAAAATTTCTTCAGTAAAGAGACGCTAATTATTCCATCTTTTGTCAGAACTTCACTTTTACTCCATTTTTTACAGCAATAATATTTCATTGACAGTAAATCCAGCGCTCTATCGGCTAAAGCTGATGTAGGTTGTTATCAATTCTGATGCATTTAATAGTTTTCATTTATCAATCTATCAAATAATAAATTATGGGAAGCCAGATGAAATTTTCTAAACCCACACCAAGACCTGTATCCAATATGTGAACTTGTCACGCACCCACTTGGCACCTAAAGTCATCAACCTTGTTTTCTTTTTTAACTGTCTATCTTCATTGGACATCTATCTTCAACCCCAAAAGATGTAGGAAAGCATATCGAGCCCAGAGAACTTACTGCCCCATCTGGAATGCACATAAATTGATTTTTTCTGGACAAAAGAAGGACGGAGGCCATACGCCACTTTTAAGATTGCAGTATAATTCTATGTTATATGACAATAGATTCTTCACTCTTCAGTGAACAATATCATCCAGAATGAAGGATATATATGGCTGAGTTTTTTTTTTTTTTTTTTTTTTGGAAACCACTAAGTAAACCTTAGTGGAGGATATTTTATTAATAGTAGTACATAATAAACAAGAAAGTAAAAACATCAATGATCTGCAAAAGCAAAAGCAGAAGCAAAAGCAAAAGTAAAAGACTAAAACCAAAACGGAATAGCCCCAAATCAAAATCAGTCCCGATCATTTTCAACCAAGCCTCAATTATGAAGGTCAGTTGTAACTCCGGCGACCCACCGGAACTTCTCCTCAGTAATAGAGCTGGAAATCCGAACTGTATACACTTCTTGTCGCACCAAATCTCTCACCAGTGCAATGTATACATGTCCAAGGAGTAAAACTCAGAAGATCCAGGTCTGTTGCTTTCAGGTAAAAGTTTTTTGCAACAACCATATTTCCGTAATTTGAGCTTGATGTTGAAGTGATAAATCGGAAACCACTGTATTGCGCCTCAATTTTGGACTGCTTGTGTCTTGATTTATTTGAATCAATCGTTCTTGTCCATCTGAAGCCCATTATAGAACACTCTCCATGAAGAATTTTTGGGCTTTTGATATTGCTTGAAAACTTACTTCTAACTTTTCTTCTCGGTTATTGACAAAATTCTAAGGAATGAGCCAAAAGGTCTAATACCACCATTAGAATATTTGCTAATAATTGAGTTGAAGAGTTAAATAGTTATTAATGACCAATGAAATTCTACCAATTATGTTGATAGAACACTGTGAAGGTGATATACCTTTGAAAAACTTATTTGCTTGTTGGATACATCGTCTGAAGATGATAATACTTACCCCCTTATTATATATGGCTGAGTTAGATAGGATCAATGTTGGTTTAAGACGCTATTACCTTGCCATGCATTCCCTCAATTGCTTTATGTGATTCCTCCTCCGTAGCATAGCTAATATAAGGAAAGCAAATCCTCTTGGTCTGTTGGCAATTTTGTCCATCATCAAATTGACTGCAAAATACAAGATACATATTTTAGAAATTCTTAACAAATCATCTGTATGCTAGCTGCAAGTTTTACTCAATTAATTATGTGTGTTCAGTTTTGGTTAAGTTTACCAACAGCAACGCTCAACATATTCTCATATGAGTTCTCATTTTTGTTAATACGGAAGCAATTGCATTGTAAGGTACAACAAAATAGTCACAGGATACAAACAAGATATGACTGATGAGTCATGAGTGTGAAGTAGGAATGAAAATGAATGGATCTTTTTCTCTTGTTACCTTCCACGAGCTCCCCGAAGTTGTTGAAGGCGTTTCTTAAGCTCTCTTCAGTTGTGCGAAATGAGAGTCCTACAAAATGAAATTAACATTTCAACAAAAGAAGTACAAAGTGGAAATAGCAAATAGGAACGAAAAAGAAGCTTGACCGCTAACAAAGAGCTTCGTTGAGGGATTGAGGTTCAACCGAGTCCTTGGCGAAGAAGACTGATCAGGATAACAAGATACAGTTTGGGAATAACGAATTGGTTGCCGAATTAATAAGGAAGAAGAGAAATGTTGACTTAGTGGCTGAGAAGGAAGAAGATACTTTGATTCTTTTCTAATGGAAGGCCACAATGATAGCTGTGACTTTACATACAGACTAGCGCCGGGGAACATTACTATGGCCGCCATTATTCTAAGAATGACAATGGGTCGTGCCTCGTGCGCCCAGATTCCAAAGCAGTTCCTGGTTCGGGTCCAAGCACAGAAGAATGATGGGATCAGATAATAACATTACCCACCTCTTCCGCTCTTTTTTCTTTCTCATCCTCTCACTGCTTATTCATTTGCCAAAATAATTCCACCGGACCAAAAAAAGATATTCTCCTTTAAACAGGATAAAAGCTTTTACAGCAACAGCAACACGTCAGTGAAATTTCACATAATGGTGTCTGAGAAGGATAGAATATATGCAGATTTTACATTACCTTAAAAAATATAGAGATTATTTTCGATAGACCTCAACATAAGGACACATACAAAGCAATATGGAAAAGAAAATAAGCCCGGCAGAAAAGAAGATAAAATAAAAAACCAAAAAATGGTCTAGGTGAGGCCTTCAAATATCCTAATTAATTGTCACATGCGTCCATACATATCCTCAGACTTATATCAAAGAAAAGAATCATTAGTATGGGCCACCAAAGATAAGGACGACAAAAAGACTTTATACTACAAAAGTTGAGGTTATATATTTATACACTCTTCTGGAAAATTAGGGAAAATAAGATATCCGTTGAAGATGACAAAAAACATAACCTTCGAAAGAAAAAAAAAACATAACCTTCGAGACACATATCGATTATTTTTACTCTTTTTTCCTTGTGTGAAAATTAGAAAATGGTGAAACAACAAAAGTGTTACCTTATAAATAACAAGCTCCAAATAATTGAGAGGGACTTTTTCGGGATTAAGCTCACCAATTCACAACTGTTATGAGACAAAAGAAAAAGAAGCAAAAACAATGAGAATGTGAACACAACCCACTGATTTTTTTTAAACTCAGAACAAATAAATTTAAAAAGTGCAGTAAGATTCACAAAATGACCATAACCAAATACTGGAAGCAAATTTTACCACTCTATGTTTTGTAGGTACACACATATACTGCTTTTAAATGATACTACTATTATATTGTCAATTTTTACAGTCAAAAGAAATTAATCAGAAAGACTAAATCTCTGTCTCACCTGTCATTTGCAATTCATATTTTTCTTTTTATTATTTTTGGGAAATACCCAAGGGGTAAAATCCGCCAGATGATCAGTGACTCTCAAGGCACAATTTTCCTTGAGACATTTTCATAGATTATGATGCTTTACACTAAGAGAGTGTAGGGTAGCTATCTATGGACATAAGGCGCATCCGCGCATATATATATATGATTGAAAAACCTGTTCAATATACCAAGTTTTCCCTTTTTTGCATCATATTCATGTTTTTCTACCTCATGGACTGCTGCAGTTCCCTAAGTTGTTGATTCAATTTCATTCTTAACACCCCAAAAATAATACACATCTATAATACTTAGCTGCCCTGCTTCGAAAAAGATTTAAAAAAAAAAAAAAAGGAATATTAGCTACCCTACAATAGACTGCAACTATTTTGTTTTCAACCTAAGCAATGTCTTTTGACAGTTTAGGTGACAACTTTTATTGCACATAAAATAGTCAATCAAATCTTAAAATTTGTGTCAATCCAAAGGTAGCTAAATTGATATTCCAGAACGATTCAAAGCAGAGCATGATTGCCTTAAACATCTTACTATTTCAAGCCACAATTCAGATTATACAAGTTGCAGACAAAATATAAAAGGAGTTTACAAGCTTCTCATTAGTCAAAAAGATATAATTTGAATTAAGCTCTTTCATGCTTCATCTTATAGTTAAGTATGTCTTTGTGAAGGGTGGTTCTTGACACAGTCCAAATCACGGGAAACCACTCCTCTAGCTTTGAACAAATGTAATAAAATATTTATTACCATCAATTCTTTGAGGATAATTAGAGAAAAGAAGATTGGAGTGTTCATCTCTCAATTCATAAAAGAAAGGAATAGCAGAGGAGATATTTGTGCTGAAAATAAAAGAAAGATTATTCAAAGGCCAGTAAAGGTAAACATGAAAGTTGTAGCCTTGGATTTCTTCCAATCGGGGACTTGTATCCATGAAAACGTTTTAACTTTTGAAATTGAATTAATCAGTTGTCAGAAGACAGAGAAAAAAGAACAAATTCGGACTTATATAAGAGTAAATATTTTTCAACTTCTGAATTAAGTTTGTGCAATTATCCTTGTTGAGGGCATTACCGTGGATACAATGCAGTCCAAGAAAAGCTTTCTGTAACAGCTTAGCTCGATAGTTATATTGTCCGCTTTGGGCCTAGGCCCGCACGGTTTTAAAATGCATCACTAAGAGGTAAGACATGCTTACTTATATACCCAGCATCTCTCCTCTGTTGTGCCAATGTGGGACTTTCCTCTTAAGCTGGAGTGTCATATACACCCCTTCTTATGGACTCAGCGTCCTCGCTGAGGTTTGCCCCACCGCATTGGATTTTTCTAGACTCAGCACTAGTTTGTCTCGCCTACTCGAGATTTGCCTAAACTCAGTTGAACTCTGGCCCACCATCGACAAGGCTGACACAGGAGTGGCTCTGATACCATCTGTAACAGCCCAGCCCAGTGATATTGTCCGCTTTGGGCCTAGGCCCACACAGCTTTAAAACGCGTCACTAGGAAGTAAGACATGCTTACTTATATACTCAGCTCCTCTCCTGTGAAGCCGGTATGGGACTTCCCTCCTAAGCTGGGGTGTCACATACACCCCCTTTTATGGACTCAGCGTCTTCGCTGAGGTTTGCCTCACCGCATGGGATTTGCTTAGACTCAGCATTGAGATTTGCCCCGCCTACCCGAGATTTGCCTAAACTCAGTTGAACTATGGCAAGGTTTCCCTTGCTAACATTTGGACACTTAGTCGCATAATCTGCTACATTTTTTTTCTTCATGTCATCCCACCAATAAATCTTCTCAAGATCATAATACATCTTTGTGAAGCTTGGTTAGGTAGAATATCTGAAACTTTGCACCTCTGCCATAATCTTCTCTTTGCGTCTATCTGGGACACATAATTTTCTTTGGTACTTTAGAGTACCATTATCTTCCCCTTGTTCAAAAGCCATAGATTTATGCCTGTAAATCCCTTCCTTTAGCTGCAATAGATAGGGATCATGAAACTACTTTCTTCTTCTTCTTTTTTCCAGCTACGAAGGATGATTTGTCTTTATTCTGTAACACAACTCTATGATCTTCGGGGTCCAAAAGCTGAACTCTTAGGCACTACAAAAAAAAAACAGCGTTTAGTGACGGACGTATTCCGTCGCTAATCAGCATATATCTGTTGCTAAACATGTGTTGCGATAGATTAGCGACGGAATGTCGTCTGTTACGATTTTGCGCGTTGCTAACCTATTAGCGACAGAAGAATGAAATTCGTAGCAAACTTAGCGACAGAGTAGCGTCGTATGAGATCCGTTCCACATTATAGCAATGGAATATTTTGTTGCTATTGTTATGAATTCCGTGACTAATTTCATATTTCATTTCGTCGTTTTAGTAAATTAGCGACGAAAACCATTGTCGCTAATCCGTCGCAAAATATTTGAATTATTTGTGCCTGCATTTAGCGACAATAAAATGTTTGTCGCAGTCTGTAGCCTACTGTTTTCCCTCTAGCAACGACCAAAATCCGTCGCAAATCTGTCACAAATATTTTTTTTCCGATTTTTTTTTTAAATACACCTGTTGAAACATACTAAATACAAATTAATAAATACCCTTAAAAATAACTGACATTCACATAAAATAGATAGCGGAATCCTAATCGTTAAGTCCAAAACACCGACAACACCAAGCTATCAACTACCAAAAGAACCCACACATCCATCAAGTATTGTCAGTGCATAATTTTGTTCTTTCCAGCAAAAAGCAAATAACATAAAAAACTAATGCATGGGTGAAGGACTACGATCATCATCAGAAACTAAAGGATCAACATCATCAACGTTAGCAGTAGTAGGAGGAGGCACTATGGGTGTCACAACTGATGGTTTGTCGATAGGAGTATTTGGATGATGTGATGGTGAAGAAATCACTCCGCGTGACTTCTCAATAAATAAAGGAAGCAAGCGATTAGTCAGTGTAGGAATCAATCGCATCACTAACTCCTCCATATTTTCTGTCGGTGCTGATTGAGAAGTTGAAGGTGCTGCTGATGCTGAAGCATTAATGCCGGAATTGACGCAAAGATTCGGCTCATAATAACTTTGTGCTTGAGATCCAAGACCATATATTCTTCTCTTCCTTGTTCCCCCAGCAGCTTCGTAATATACTTCACATTGATCAATATCAGACTGAGACTGTGATTTTAACCGTAATATTTCTTGATATCTTTCCTGTAATAAGTAGTGAAATTAAAACATCAAGAATACTAACCATTCAATTTTACCAAATAAAAAGAGAAATGAATTCCAAAGATAAGGGAGCAGATATATTTATCCATTTTTCGTTGGAATTGAAGTCTCATGATGACCAACAAAAAAGAGTTTCATACAACTTGGATATAAATGATCATATACACTGTCTCATAGTCAAGTAACAGAACATGAAAACAAAGACAATTAGAGTTCCTAAACAACAAATAGAAGGACAATTTCAGGCTATTTCCTACTGATTTAAGTCATTACTGATACTACTTTTCAGTTCTTCCTGTCTAGTAGACTGTTTATATCAAGAAAAAATTAAATTGACCAACATCATCTAAGGCAGACTCATCATCTTCCGACAGCATCCAAGGCTGCTTAGGACTTGCTTAAGCAACCGCAGCAAAATTTATTAAGTAAATTAAATAATAAACTGGTACCTGTGGTCAAGAAATAATTAGAACGTGGATCGTAGAAGAGCGTCTCAGTATTAGAGATACGTCATGTTGAAAGGAGAAAGTTGTTTAATTAAGTGCTAGCAAGCATTAGTACTGAGTTGCTTTGTCAGAAAGGTGCAAGGTTCATGAAATGGTTAAAAAGCAGGTCGAAAACATATCATGTCGAAAACAGTTGCTACAAGCTTAAGTGGAGATGCCAGATACCAGTTTACGCATTATTGGAGAAATAACATGCTGGAAATTTATAACATAGTTCCCTTAAAAAGTGATTTTACTTCAGTATAATGATCGAAAATAGTTCATGATCAACTGTCTTCTGTCCTTTGTCCATTTTTATATTCATAATAAAACTTATGGTTGATTTTTTTATTGGTAAGGTGATAAGTTAATAACCGTGGATCAATTTTTTCTTTCCCTGTCAATTCTTTGAATTAGAATGTTTGCATTCATATTATGGTCATCTTTTTGTTTTGCTTGTTTACATTCCTCCAGGGTCCTAAGCAGCCTTGGATGCTGTCGGAAGATGATGAGTCTGCCTTAGATGAATTAAATTAATTCTGAAATTAGAAAATTTTGAACTTACATGGACAGCTCGGGCACGCTCATCAACAAAAGATTCTCCATCATGATCATGTGTATAGACGTGCAAATGTACCTCACCTGGTGTTGGATCTCGACCCTTTGCAACAGCCTATGCAAAAGTTACTCATTTCAGAAAATTACACCAAGAACAATAGCAGTATAACCAACAATAGACAAACCTAAATAATTCAAGAAAGACAACAACATAGTAATCAAGAAAATAGCAATATATATACCTAGGTAAACCAGAATCAAGAACTACAAAAAACACCTTGAAAAAGCAATTTTCAAGTAGTATTTTTCAAGTAGTAAATATAAAAAATTTAAGAGTGTATGAAAAAATATATACTTACAAGTCTCTTGCGATGCTCCCCAATGCAGATAGAGCCACTTGTGTGAGTCCCGGCAGCAACTTCTTTCCCTCCACAACGATTCTTTGCATTTATTTCTGACTTTTCAACACACTTAGGATCCGCCCAAAGTTGCAACCAACGTTCCCACACATTATCAGACACATAATCCGGCTTAATCCTTTTTTGTTTAATTTTGCTAATGAAATTCCTATACTTTGTTGCTGCCTTAGTATTCCAATGTTTTTTTATTACACTCTCAGGAATCGAAGAGTCCCAATGGTATGTCTTCTGAAAACAGTTTGTAAACTAATATTATTAGTATCCTAACTATAAAAGATAATACACTTATAAAACGAATTATGATGACAGTTATACCTTGAATTCCCCCCAAAAAAATCTCTAGTATCTTGTGAGACACCTTTCCAATTGATTCCATTGGTCAAGTTGATTTTTGAAAGATGCGGATATGGTATTAGAGCATTCTTTAGAAGGTTCCAACCTGCATAAATTTGAAAATATTATTTCAAGGCCTACCACAAATTATATATAAAAAAAAATACAAGCATGGACTAACCCTGCAGGAGTAAGAGTAACAAGTGTAAGTGTCTGCTGCCTACGACGACTACTGGACTCTTCTTCGCTGATAATGTTGCTCTGGTTTGATGTACCCTCATCTATTGGGCTGCTCAGATCAGGTGCAATGGGAGATAATTCAGGGATGGTTGGGTTACTACCGTGATCTGACGCTTGAACCGGCCCACCTATGGAACTCGTACCACCTTGTTGAGGACTAACTGTGGTGGGAATAGGAATGGTAGGCATGTTTGCATGACGAGCAAAATCACCCCTAAGTGAGGACTTTCATACACGACCTTCGCTACCTCGACCTTTTCTTCGAGCGATATCTACAAAAAAATGTGGACGTGAGGAAATTAAAGCAACCATCAGTAAAAAAAAGTAACCAGTAACATGCAAGTAGGCTGCTAGTAAAGAGGTTTTTATACAAGCTATTTGCAAGTCTACAAATATGACTAGTAAGTAGTACGGATTATGGGAAAGAAAAAAAGCTCAATAGAAAACCATAATGCTTTGCCAAATGCAGCATTTGTTGATGCTGGTGTGCACCAGGAGGGGAACACACATAGAGAAAAAAAAAAGCCTAAGCCCAAGGAGTATTTACAGGAAACTTTGCACAAAGCATGCACTCTTCTTGGGCAGAAGAACCTTATGCAGAGGGTTCATGTGCTGGTTGTTGTGATGAGACTAGGGCCTGGTAGGTAATATGTATTACTGATCCACTCCATGTTGGAAATTATTTAATACATATTTAGTGGATGAGGACAACTAGTGAAGTGGAGGTGCTGAGATCAGAACTGGTGGTGTATGTAGTACTGGTATGCTGGTGTGAAGAAGAGGAATATGGGAAGGGAGTTGGTATTTGATAACTGCTGGAGGAGGACATAATGATAAACTGACACTACAGGCTAGAAACACCAGAAACACAGCACAAATTCACAGTGTCTTGTATTGTATAGTTGCAAAAGGACCAGGGGTAATTTTGCAACTTTGGTAGAATGGTTGATGCTGGTTGTTGTGTTGATAACTGCAAATGGTGATGAGAGTAATGTCAAGTGCATCAGTGTAGCAACACCAGGTGTTGTTGATTGTTGCAGCATGAGATCCCTGATGCTATCAAGAGGATAATGCCTTGTTGCCATCATGCTCAAATCCTTTGGGAAGAGAGGATGATGATAGTTTTTTGCTAACCATGTGTTCTTTTTTGCAGGTATTGGAAAATATGGTGCAACAAGACTCAAATATTTGTTCTGATGGCTACTCATGGATTCATATGCATCAAGATGGGAACAGATACAACAATCCATGGGTAGATACACAAAGAAAAAATTCATAGGACCTATTACAAGCTCAGAGGCTTCAGATGTACAGTTCTGTTGAAGAACTACTGTCCTGGTTTTACTAATCTTGTTTTCTGTAGGTGACAGGCTAAAATGATGCTGGTCTGGTGCTAAGTCATAACCTATTTCCTATGGATTCTAATTTCTTAGAAAATGATATGGGAAGTAATGGAAGAAGAAAGGCAATATAGGCTGCAGAGACACAGGAACTTTACTGATATAATGTGCAGTTGAAGGATTATAGCTGAAAACAACAGGAAGTGAGAGATGCATCAGCTGCTACTGATCATCACAAGATGCAGCAGAGAAATTTTGCATCTTCCATTAACCTTTTTTGCTACATTTGTACAGACTTCTGGATTTTTTGATAAAAATTTATAAAATCAGCCCTAGGCCATAAGCCTAGTGGACTTTATTAAAAAAAATGCTATGCCAAATGCCAAATTAACTAGAAAAACTACCCCTTCCCCACCAATCTTGCAGGAACACTTTTGTCACCACAACCAAGAAGAAAGAAAAAGTCACGAGGATCAATAAACAGACCTGAGGCTTGAACCAGTGGCGTACCTCAAGTTTGAACTTGGTTTATAGGATCTGGCCCACCTATGAAACTCGTACCACCTTGTTGAGGACTAATTGTGGTGGGAATGGGAATGGTAGGCATGTTTGCATGACCAGTAGAATCACACCTTAATGAGGACTTTCCTGCACGACCTCCGCTACCTCGACCTCTGCCTCGAGCCATATCTACAAAAAAATATGGACATGAGGAAATTAAAGCAACCATCAGTAAAAAAGTAACCAGTAAAATGCAAGCAGGCGGCTAGTAAAGAGATTTTTAAACCCATGAAACATACGAATAACTTATAGTTGGAATCAAACCCATGAAACAATGTCAAACTGGTTGTACATGGTTTGTTTATAGTATCCGAGCAAATGATGGTTCTCTCAAACTACACATATTAACAATGACTGTAGATGTAAATTAAAAATAGATCATGAAAACCATGGTTTTACAGAAAAAGATATTGGGAGCCCATACACTTTCTCCCCAGTTGGTCATGAAAGATTTTAGTGCCTAAAGTTTTAAATCCAAAAATTTGTCTCAAAAGCTCAACTCGCTGCCTTTTGATCAAAAGAGACTTTGAACTCTCTGAGCATGAGCGATTTTTATACATTAAACACATCCAATGACGATAAATTCTTTTTTGATCCACGACAGCATATAAACTAATAGTCAACAACTCAAAAGTCTAAGATTATGTTTACGCCAAAGAGTAATCAAAATAAGAGGCCTCTCATGTCCTTCATTTGCTTAGGGGTGAAACCAACTGTCTCCAGAATTATATATCATCAAAGAAGAAAAGGAAATAGACTTGTTGAACAATTAACCAACTAACTAGATCCAAGGTAAGAACTAAAATCAACAACGTCAACCTATTAAAGTAGACTTGGAAATAATAGGTAATCTGCCTATTCCTATAAAGTAAGCTAGAACAGGTGACAATGAACCAGAATAAGAAAATCAAAAACCTCCTCCAACATTCATGAGTAAATTAAGACTAGCATAGTATTTGGATATTTTTTCCTGCTGGGATCCTAGGCAATCAACAATTACCTAACCGGTGCTTCTACGTTACATTTGTGAAAGAGTTGGATTGGGATGACAATTCCGAAAAGGTTCAAATAACTTAAGGGAAAGATGAATCCTTTGACTCCATGTTTGAATTATGTGGGTCTATAGAAATTACAACATCAACAGAAGATGGATGATACAGCTAAAAGCTAAAGAATTGTGAGTGCAACACCCATGTTTCCCCTGTTCCTATTCAGGAAAATCAAATCCCTCAAGTACAACTGAGACCACACATCATAATCAACGAACTACATTTACCCATTTGAGGTACTAGTTTAAAGTTTTCCAGTGCAAACCTTTGTTAAGAATCTACAACCATGTACCAAATATTTTTTGATCCCTAACCTTGTCAACCCAATGTTTTTTCCTCCATCAGCAAATAACAAGGAAAACTTGATTTATGGTTTTACCATTAGAATTGACTTCAAGTACCAGGAGAAACCATCACTCTGAGAAATCACTTTTTCTAGCTCACAACTGATACAAATTTCAACAAATTACAGAATTGATTTCAATGGAAACCTCCATGGTTTCCTTACAAAACATCCATGTGGAACTAAAGGTTTTCATAGCCGAGAAATCACTATGTGTTGCGAGTTGTAACATGGATAGACAAAAGAAGCAGGATATCCAATGTGTAGTATTAGCATGTTGGCACCCAATGATATGGCCTAATAGTCAATGAAGCAGGTGAAAACCATGGAGGATCAGGATTCATATCCAACAAGAACCAAAAAAGCTAGGTATTTTCCCATCTGCCTAAGTCTTCGTTGATAGCGACTCAGTAGATGTGCTGGTCGGAGGTAACATTGAAAAGTCAAAGTGTGGACAAGCTTCCCCAGTCACTACCATTATTAAAACAAAACAAAAAAAAATAGTAGCAACATGTCTACTAGAGCAACAACCTAAAGCATTTTTTTATAGTTTTCACAATTGGCATACAAACTAATGATTCAGCTGAAGTTATCCCACTCCCGCTTCTTCTTCTTCCATATATATCTTATAATCAGTTCACTAAATTATTTCTGGAGAAACTTTTCATTTTAGAAACTAGTTATATAATCACACAAGATCTAATACTAATGTAGTATAGAGTATAGCCTTCAAGAACTAAAGGGCATCTAGGAGGCATGATAATGTGACGGGTCATCACATTTCACTCAAGTACTTTCTGCGACAGTTTAATCAAACAAAGAAATTTGGGAAAAAAGGCAACATATGCTTTCATTTGACAACAGATTTGGTAATATGCTTTGAACCTTGGTAATCTGATAGCCTCTGCAATTAGCTACTACTAAAGAACTTTAGGACCATAACCAATGCAACTACTCTCCCTATCGGCAAGCCGGCAAGACAACAGCCAACTACTTCCAAGCCTCTTCTATATATTAGTAATTACAAGAAACATTGTTGAATTCCAATAAAAGGGAAAATTATACATGGTATGACACACATGATCAGTTAACAGTTTGCAGAATTTCAGAAAATCCAGAATACATGACAACACAAGCAGTAGTTTTCATCAAATTCAATTTTGGCCATTCTTGATCATCAGTTGTAGAAAAAATGTAGCAGTTCTTTGTCATCAACAACTGCTATTTATCATTTTATACAAATCAATAGTCAAGTTACTGTACAGAGAGAGCGGAGATGAATAAACTTAAGTGAGAAGAACTTCAATAGCAGGCAACAATATCTCAACAACAGCAGCTAAAATGCAGAACCTTCAATGAGTAGCACGTCAATGAATTCTGACGAGCTGTCCACTACGTATCTGTAATATAAATAACATCAGGAGTCAAAGGTTGAACTAAAACTATAATGGAATATAAAAGTCTAATAGAGGATTTAATTGTTTTAGTTACATGTTACTTTATCCCAAGCAAGTATTTTGGCTACGAACTTAAGCACGTAACCCCAAATAAGTCGCCAATAAATAAGAAGGCATATATCAAACAACATAGTCGCATAGTACACTACAAGATTCAGTAAGTAATGATGAAAGTGGTAAAATAGGTTAAGGAAAACAATAAAGAAAAACTGTGGTGCAAATCAAAACACTCAACCATCCATCAGAAACTTTTACACCCAAATCTTAAGCAAAATACAATAAAGATAAAACAAAACATGTTACTAAGCATTAGTCACTATCTGTTCCTTCTTCGAACTCTTCCTCATCCTCCGTAGTTTCCTCTGTTTCATACTCTTCTTCAATTTCATACTCTTCTTCTGTAGATTCATCTTGGATTTCATGATGCTTTGGCAATAACCTATCATCGATAGGTTCATCCATTTCAATTGCATTCCCGTTTGGATCATATAAGAGTATATTTTCATCAATCAAAACATTCATATCTATCTCGTGGACTTCAACTTGGAATGGAACATTCAAATCTGGAGCTGTCACCATTACTTCCTCATCGGGTAATTCAACAACATTCGGAGGTTTGACCTTCAACACAGCTACCCAATCATCCTTATCCTTTTTCTTGCTAGGATACGACACATAACATACTTGAGTTGCTTGCATCGCAAGAATAAAAGGTTCATATTTTTTATATCGGTGACGATGATTAACATAAACCAATTTGTACTGATTATGCTTTTTAATACCAACATCCATAGTTGGATCAAACCATTCACAATTGAATAACACAGTTTGCTTTAAAGGATCTTCACGAAATTCCACTTGTATAATCTCTTTTATCCGTCCACAGTAATCACCAAAATTTGGATCAGAGATACAAACTCCACTGTTCATTGTTGATCTTGCGCTACCATGACTGTCTGTGTGAAATTTGTATCCATTGGTAAAATACACAGAATGACATGTAGCGCTTATTAGTGGTCCATGAGCAAGACTACGCAAGAATTTATTCTCAATATGGTTGCAGCGGACCTATTTGGAAAAATGTAAGACTTGGTTAAATTTTTAGAATTTAATAACATCTTGTATAAAAATTAATGGTTGTTGAAACTTACATATTCCTTGAACCATATAGAGAAATATGCTTCAAGGCTCTCATCTATTTGACCTTGAGATGGATTCGGGAATTCTCCTTGCAGACGTTGCACGTACATACTTCATTGCAACAAAATAAGTTCAATAGAAAGTCATGATATATATGGATACATTTATAATAATAAGAGAGTTTAACATTCAAATGCTACCTCACAAACGGTTCAACCTCTTTACAATTTAGTAAAATGTAAGTTTGGGCAGCCTTGATTTCTTCAAGGGATAAATTCCTCTTTTTTGCTTCTCCCCATAGTCGACCGGGATGGGTGAATATTGATAAATTTCCTTCAAGATCTTCTCCAGCACCACCATCATCATTACGGTCCACATCGTGATTACGTGTCATGACATGAGGTTTAAAATAATGAGAAAACAAATGTGTTGACTCCTTCATCAAGTATGCTTCACAAATGGAACCCTCAACACTAGCGTTATTCCCAATCATTCTTTTAAGAGTTCCGAGGTACCTAAATACATAAAATGGATGGACCGTTATATTAGAAAAGTTATGTTTAGCATACTTGTCACAATTTGAACATAAAGTTTCAAATTTACCTTTCAAAAGGATACATCCATCGATATTGTACAGGTCCAGCAATCTTTGCTTCATATGGCAGGTGCACAGGCAGATGTTCCATTGAGTCAAAGAACCCAGGGGGAAATATACGTTCTAACTTACACAAGATTTGCGGGATGTCTGCCTCTAATCTTTCCATGTCATCCACTCGTAGAGTGGTCGAAGTAAGATCTTTAAAAAAAATAAGCTCAATTCTGTAAGTGCTTGCCACACATTACTGGGAAGCAGTTCACGAAAAGCAATAGGCATTAGTCGTTGCATGAACACATGGCAATCATGACTTTTCATGCCAAATAATCTTTTCGCGTTTGTATCTGGACATCTACCCAAATTTGAAACATACCCATCTGGAAACTTCAAACCCTTCACCCAATTGAACAAGATAGCTCTTTCTTCCTTATCTATTGTATATATAGCTTTTGGATATTTTCCACTAGTGTCATTTGCCAACAGTGGTCGATCACGGTAATTTACCATATATTGACGTGATTGTATATTGTCTTTGGTTTTCTTATCAATATTAAGAACTGTATTAAATACATTATCAAAGACATTTTTTTCAATATGCATGACGTCAAGATTATGTCGAATCATGTTAGAACTCCAATAAGGAAAATCCCAAAATATGCTTCGCTTTTTCCACCCACAAGACTTACATATTCTCTGATTAACTTCCTGTGCATCTAACTCTGTTACTTTCCTTATCCCAAGTCACAAATTTGGTTCAAAATTTCCTCAACTGTTCTATAGAGTGGTGATAGTCTTTTGACAGTCTTACCTTTGAGAAAGTTTTTACGATATCTCCTAAAAGGATGATGTTGGTCAAGGAACATTCTGTGACTATCAAACCAAGATGTTTTGCTGCCATATTGTAATCTAAAGGATTGTGTTTCCTCCATACAATAAGGACATGCTAACTTGCCTGCAGTTCTCCATCCTGATAACATAGAATATGTTGGGAAGTCACTGATTGTCCACATCAAAGCTGCCCTCAGTTGAAAATTTTGCTTTTTCGAGATGTCAAATGCTTCTACACCTGTCTCCCAAAACAAAGTCAATTCCTTTATTAGAGGTTGTAGATAAACATCAATTTTATGTTTGGGATTGTTTGGCCCAGGAACAATGACAGTTAGGAACATATATGCCTCTTTCATACACATTCCTGGAGGCAAATTGTATGGGGTGACAATCACTGGCCACGAAGAGTATTTCCTCCCAGATTGACTAAACGGTTGGAAACCATCAGTACATAACCCCAACCTTACATTCCTTGGTTCAGCAGCAAAAAAAGAATGAGTTTCATTGAAGTTCTTCCAAGCCTCAGAGTCTGATGGATGATGCATTACCCAATCCTCTTGTGTATGCTCATGGTGCCATCTCATGTCGGCAGCTGTAGCATGGGATGCATATAATTTTTTCAATCTAGGAATCAAAGGAAAATAATACATTTTCTTGTAAGGGACCAATTTCCTCTTACGAGAGCCGACACGATGCTTATACCTCTGGTTACCACAAAATTTACAAGATGTAAGGTGTTCATCATCACCCCAATACAACATACATCTTGAATCACAACAATCAATCTTTTCAACTGGCAAACCCAAACTACGCACTAGTTTCTTAGTCTGATAATAGCTATCAAGCACTTTGTTATCTTCAGGTAAAGCCTCTTTCAACAATTGTATCATTTGGTTATAACCTCTCTGTGACAAAGTATTCTCCATTTTAATATTTAACATTCTGGAGACTACTGCAAGTTGAGAGAGAAAAGAACCGGGATATAATTTTTCATCAGCAGCTTGTAGCAAATTGTAAAATCTTTGGGACTCGGGATTAGGCTCCTCCTCCATTGAAGAATTAGGCTCCTCCTCCATTGAATGTTCATAAGGATGAGAAGAATCAACTTCAATATTGCTATAAGATTGCCAACTCGAACCCTGACCAAAGTTGGGACCAGCTGCATCCAAGACCATTTGTCGATATGGATTATCGAATCCCGATTCAGGTTGAGAACCACCGTGCAAATCATTACCAGAAGCTATCTCACCGATCACATCTTTTTCCCCTTGATACTCCCAAACAAAATAGTCCTCAACAAATCCAAAATTAAAAAGGTGATATTCAATGATTTCAACATCTATGTATTTAATGCTGTGACATTTTTTACATGGACATCTAGCCTTGTTACCGCTCATGTAATTTCGTTGAGAAAGTGCAAATTGGATAAAATTATCTACACCGGTTACAAAGCTAGAGTTTATACCCCCTCGGCCATCCAACCTATCGTACATCCAATCACGCTCTAGATTATTCATGTTCCTATTAATGTTGACATAAACAAAGCAATCAAATTAATGTTCTGTCTTCATATCATTAATACAACCGAATGACCTCTAAATGGAAGAACAAGCTGAAATATCTTAGTGAAATAGAACATATCATTCACCTTTTAGTTAAAAAATATGACAAACTGAAACTGAAACAAAAAAAATCGAGTAAGAAACCCAGTTCACTAACACTGATTTCAAATCACAGAGTACAAAAAAATTGAGTAAGAAATCCAGTTCACTAACACTGATTTCAAATCACAGAATATAAAGAATGTTGAGTTCTTCAAGCTTTTCCTCGACATGCAACGAATTAAAACAAACTTTAACCACCAAATAATATTATCCTACAAGATTTAGCACAAACAAAGGTCGAATTTCCATTTTCATCAGATTTTGGCCCAAATAGAGATTCCCAACACTTAACCTTCAAATAAATTATAAACTCAACAGTTTTCAAGACACCCAACTTCGATTTTAGCCAAAAAAAAAACACTTAAAGACACTCTGTCCTTTAGATAATAAGCAAAAAAACACAGATATCTTAATTTCTATTTTAGATTTAATGTCATAAAACACAAACAAGGAGATAAAGAAGAAAGAAACTGCCCATAAAACATAGAAAAATCAAAACATACCTTTCATTTAGATAAAAGATGCAGCAGAAGAAGAGAAAAACACAATAGAAACCCTAGATTCACATTATTTTGATCTATGTTGTGCTCTCTCTCTCTCTCTCTCTCTCTCTCTCTCTCTCTATGTTAGCAATTTCGCACACTCTATCTCTATATATGTGTTGGGTGTGTTTAAACTGAAATGAAATAAATGTGTACCCTAGGAGATATCTTTTTTTTTAACACTTAACGATGGAATAGCAACGGATTTTATATTCCATCGCTAAATAATACATTGATTTCTTTTAATGATTAATATTGCGACAAATTTTTCCATTGCTACAAATATATATTTTTTTCGAGAAATATTAAAAGGCCTAGCGACGGATTTTTCGTTGCTGAATCTATCGCTAAATAAAAATAAAATTTGTCGCGCCTCTTCTGTTGCTAAATATGTAGTGAAATTTAAGGCACCAAAATTTCGCGCTAATCATTAGTGACGAAACTCAGTTTTCATTGCTAATCCGTCACTATATAATGAAATAATATTTTAGTTGCTTTTCTCGCGACAAAATGAGCAATCCGTAGCTAATCCGTCATTAATTAGCGACAGAATATGGTCTGTCGCTAATATTCCGTCACTAAACGCTGGTTTTTTAGTAGTGAGGTTTGCTAACGATTAACTTCTATCACCATGATTCTCTTGTCTGCCTCAATATGAGCTTAACTCCCCATACTTGATTTCTTTTTTAGACATTTCATGAAATACTCATAGTATTGTTGCAGGCTAAATCTATGACCAGCACCCTGAAGATTAGAGTTTCATGCAATGGCACTACCTTTGTGACACATAACTGGATATGGTCTTATAGCTTTTCCTATGATATCTTAATATACTGAGCCTTGGTAGGGCCAGGTAAGTATAACACCTAGCCTTGTAATGGTCGGGTATGTGAAACACCGAGCCTCTATGGTCAGGTATGGTACTACTATATATGTAAGCATATGTAATGGAAGGTTCCCATTAGAAAAAGGGTAAGTAAATATGATGAACGTCACTAGAGGTATAAATGGCTCTATCGTCCCATAACTCTTCCATCTTATGTTATTTTTCATGCTTCTATTGTGACATTGATTATGCCTTACACACTCAGTACATTGTTTGTACTAACGTCCTTTTATTTGTGGACACTGAGTCATGGCCGCAGGTGGACAGGGAGATAGAATTGATCCTTAGGCTGCCTATCCAGAGACTGCTTAGAGGAGCTCCATTTGATTCGGAGCTATAGCTGTTGGTACTATTCTTTTGCGTATATACATATGGGCATGGCGGGGCCTTGTCCCGTCTATATGATGTTACATGTTCTTCTTAGAGGCTAGTAGAAAGTTATGTATAGTAGACGTATTTTTACCTTGTCGGCTCATATTTTTGTATATCATTTTGTTAGCCTCATCGGCTTGTGTATATATACATGGGCATAGTTGTTGATGTTGATATAAAAGCGCCTTAGCCCAATGAGATTCGTATTATTGATGCATAGAAATCATGAGTAAGCCATGTGTCTCACCTAGATATGATTATGGAAGTATGATGAGAGGTACCCGGTGAGTTAGCTCCGGGTGCCCGTCATGGCCCTCCGGTTGGATCGTGACAAAAGTGGTATCAAAGCAGTTTCGTCCCAGGGTGTGTCTAAGAGCCGTTTCCAGTAAATTCTTGTTTATGGGTGTGTTGCACACCACACTTATAAACAGGAGGCTGCAGTCATTTTAGAAATGAATGACCTTCTTTATTCATAGATCGTGCGATAGAGCCATGATATAAGGATTTATCTTTCCTTAACCATGTGTTATGTATTTCAGAAATTCCTGTGAAGAGAAAAGGTACGGCAGCCTAAAAGGGCAAGACAGTGATGGAAAAACGGGCAGAAAGAGTACCGCCAATGGATATAGATGAAGGTGAGTCCCGGCATGAGGTTCCGTCTCGATCCTCCCACTCATCACCTGCTTCAGAGGAGCATGAGGGAGCCTCAGCCCCAGCTCCAGCACCCCCAGCTCCTCCACCAGAGATTTCGGGCGAAGAGATGAAAGAGGCCATTCATTTGTTGACTCAATTGGTTGCCGCTCAGACCCAGCGTCAAGGTATGGGTCATAGTGATAGGGCGGTTAGTGCAAGAGCCCGTGATTTTATTAGCTTGAACCCCTCAAAATTCTTCGGGTCAAAGCCGGATGAGGACCCTCAAAACTTTATTGATGGAATGTTGAGAACACTTCGGTTAATGCATGCTTCCGACGTTGAATCGGTAGAGCTAGCCTCCTATAGACTACGAGATGTTGCGGTCCATTGGTATACGATTTGGTTGTCTTCTAGGGGAGTCAATGCTCCTCCCCCCGTATGGCAAGAATTTGTTGATGCATTCCTTCGACATTAATTGCCCCCAGAGGTTCGGTGGGCTAGAGCCGATAAGTTTTTTAATCTTAGGCAAGGAAGTATGAGTGCCTTAGAGTATAGTCTCTGCTTCAATTCTTTGGCTAGGTATGCTCCGGCCATGGTAGCAGATATGTGTGATCGATTGCACCGATTTGTGAGTGGCTTAGGGCCACATTTGATGGATAAGTGCTTGACTGTATCCCTTCAGGATAATATGGATATTTCTCGCATTCAAGCCCATGCCCAAAATGTGGAGGAAAGCCAATAACAGGAAAGAAATTAGCGTGAGCATGATAGAGAGTATAGCAAGAGGGCTAGATCTTCGGGTTCGACCAGTGAGTGCAAAGGAGGGCAAAGACAGCAGTTTTCGAGGCATTCAGCCCATTCCGTGACTAGTGCACCTCTACGGTTTACGACCCAAAGATTTGATAGATCTACTCACTTTGGGCCGAGTTAGTGTTTTAGAGCTTCAGGTTCCCATTACAGAGGCAACTCGGGTCAGGTAAGCCACTCATGCCACGATGTTCGCAGTGCGGGAAGTTACATTGAGGCCCGTGTCGATTAGGCTCAAATGTTTCCTATGTATGTGGTCGGCCAGTCCATATCATGCGTGATTGCCCCTCGAGAGGTACTAGAGGTACAGTTTAGGCCACAGGGTCAGTAGCTGGGTTTTTATCATCTATGCGCTCCGGGGCAAGGTTCACAGACACCAGTCAACTGTGGTAGAGGTAAAGGAGGAGCTCCCAGTTCTAGTGGTCCTCAGCACTGTATTTATGCATTGGCTAGGTGACAGGATCTTGAGTCCTCCCCTAATGTCGTCACAGGTATATTATCAGTATTTTCTCTTGATGTATATGCATTGATAGATAAGGGATCCACATTGTCATATTTTACTCCTTATATTGCTAGTCGATTTGGGGTAAAACCGGAGTGAATCAAGCCTTTTGAGGTATCGACACCCGTTGGTGAACCGGTAATAGCTAGCCGAGTATATAAAAATTGTGTAGTTGTGATTTGTAATCATCGTACTATGGCTAATTTACATGAGTTGGAAATGGTGGACTTTGATATTATTATGGCCATGGATTGGTTGGCTTCTTTCTATGCCAATGTCAATTGTAGAATAAAGATGGTTCGCTTTCAGTTTTCGGGAGGCCCAGCTTTTGAATTGAAGGGAAATACAGCGTCTCCGAGAGGTAGGTTTATTTCCTATCTCAAGGCAAGGAAAATGATTTCTAAAGGTTGTATTTATCATTTAGTCCGGGTTCAAGATATAGAAGCCGAATCGCCAACTCTTCAGTCTGTCCCCGTAGTGAATGAGTTTTCGGATGAGCTTCCAGGCATCCCTTCAGAGCGGGAGATTGATTTTGCTATCGATGTGCTACCGGATACTAAACCAATATCTATTCCTCCTTATAGAATGTCTCCCGCAAAGTTGAGAGAGTTGAAGGAGCAATTGAAGGACTTGCTTGAGAAAGGCTTCATAAGGCCTAGTTCACCCCGTGGGGAGCACCCATGTTGTTTGTCAGGAAGAAAGATGGCTCCTTGCGCATGTGCATTGACTATCGGCAACTGAATAAGGTGACGATCAAGAATAAATATCCGCTCCTAAGTATTGATGATTTATTTGATCAATTGCAGGGTGTCAAATGGTTTTCAAAAATAGATTTGAGATACGGGTATCATCAGGTGAGAGTTCGGGAGGAAGATATTCTCAAGACGGCCTTCAAAACAAGATATGGTCATTTTGAGTTCCGGGTAATGTCATTTGGGCTGACTAATGCACCGGCAGTATTCATGGATTTGATGAACAATGTGTTCAGGCCTTTCTTAGATTTATTTGTGATTATGTTTATTGACGATATCCTGTTATATTCTCTGTCTGAGGTAGAATATGCGGATCATTTACGTACTGCCCTTAGATTTCTCCAAACTCGAGAGCTATTTACAAAATTTTCAAAGTGGGAGTTTTGGTTGAATTCGGTGACCTTTTTGGGGCATATTATTTCAGCCGTGGGTATTTGGGTAGATACCCAAAAGATTGAGGCTTTGAAGACTTGGTCAAGGTCAACAACAGCTACGGGGGTTCGTAGTTTTCTGGGCTTGGCCGGTTATTACAGAAGATTTGTAGAAGTCCATTTTTCTATCTCTGCACCACTAACGAAGTTAACCCAGAAATTAGCTAAATTTCAATGGACAGATACTTGTGAACGTAGTTATTAAGAGTTAAAGAATAGATTAACTTCTGCCCCAGTCCTGACACATCCAGAGGGATCAGAAGGCTATGTTATCTATTATGACGCTTCAGGCGTAGGATTAGGATGTGTGTTGATGCAACATGGTAAGGTGATTCCTTATGCTTCATGGCAGGTGCAGAAACATGAGAAAAATTATCTGACCTATGATCTTGAGGTAGCTGCGGTGATCCATGCACTGAAAATGTGGACACATTACTTGTATGGTGTCCATGTTGATATTTATACGGATCACAAGAGCCTTCAGTATATTTTCAAACAGAAAGATTTAAATTTACAGCAAAGGCGATGGTTGGAGTTGTTTAAAGATTATGATGTTAACATCCTATATCATCCTGGGAAGGCAAACGTTGTGGCTGATGCTCTTAGCCATAGATCTATGAGAAGTTTATGTGCTGTCCAGCCAAAGAAAAGAGAGTTATCTCGTGATCTCCAACAGTTAGCTAGCCTAGGAGTTCGGGTAGTGGACTCAGGTAATGTGGGAGCTACCATTCAAAATTCGGCTGTCTCGTCGCTAGTAGTTGAAGTGAAAGAGCGTCAATACGAGGATCCTATACTAGTTAATTATAGGAATACACTTCCTCAGATGAAGAAGTCATCCTTTGAGATTTCTGGAGATGGAGTTCTCCGATGTCGAGGCAGGTTGTGTGTTCCCGATGTTACAGGATTGCATCAGCAGATTTTGAAAGAAGCCCATTTTTCCCGTTATTCTGTTCATCCTGGAGCAACAAAAATGTATCATGATCTTAAACCTATATATTGGTGGCATGGAATAAAGAAAGATATAGCGGAATTTGTAGCCCAATTTCCTAATTTTCAGCAAGTGAAAATTGAGCATCAAAAGCCCGGTGGATTGTTACAAGCTATAGAAATTCCGACTTGGAAATGGGAAGTAATTAATATGGATTTCATTGCAGGCTTACCTCGTTCTCAACATAAGTATGATTCTATATGGGTAATTGTGGATAGACTCACGAAGTCAGCTCATTTCTTACCGGTCAGAACTACATATGTAGCTGAAGATTATGCAAAGCTTTATGTTAAAAAAATAGTACGACTTCATGGTGTTCCAGTATCTATTATCTCCGATAGAGGAACTCAGTTTACAACTAATTTTTGGAAATCTTTTAAAGAAGGTTTGGGGACTCAGGTGAGTCTTAGTACAACATTTCATCCGCAGACTGATGGGCAAGCTGAGCGTACCGTCCAAACTCTTGAAGATATGCTACGGGATTTTGGAGGTAGTTGGGATGATCACTTACTGCTTATTGAATTTTCTTATAACAACAGTTATTATCCTAGCATCCAAATGGCCCCGTACGAGGCTTTATATGGGCGTAAGTGCAGATCGCCAATTAGGAGGTTCAAAGTAGGAGAGACTAAATTGATGGGGCCAGACTTGGTCCAGCAAGCTATAGAAAAGGTCAAGCTTATACAGGATCAACTATTAGCAGCTCAGAATTGCCAGAAATCTTATACAGATAATCATCGACGAGATTTAGAGTTTCAAGTGAAAGACTGGGTAATCTTGAAGGTGTCACCACTGAAGGGCCTCATGAGATTTGGCAAAAAGGGCAATCTTAGTCCTCGTTATATTAGGCCTTATGAGATTGTACACAAGGTTGGTCAAATGGCTTATGAATTAGATCTACCTTAGGATTTGGAGTCAGTCCACCCGGTTTTCTATGTATCGATGCTTCGTAAGTGCATTGGACATCCTTCCAGAATTGTACCAGTAAATGATGTCCAAGTCACCAAACAATTGTCTTATGAAGAAATTCCATTGTCATTCTAGATGGACAAGTACGGAGACTCAGAACCAAAGATGTAGCTTTAGTTAAAGTCTTATAGAAAAATAATAATATAGATGAAATAACCTGGGAAGTGGAAGAAAACATAAAGTTCAGGCACCCACATTTGTTTCCACCTCCGAAGGAAACTCAGGCAGAGACGCCATCGTCCCCAGGTATGTAATGCTGTGTGGCCATGGTTGTTGATGTTGTTATTGTATCCCTGTGAGGCGATATATTTTGGGTTGCTGTGATAGGACGATAGTGCCATATTACACGGGAAACTCTGGTGAAATTTTTGTAGGATCCCTAAAAGTCTAACATTCGAGGACGAATGTTTCTAAGAGGGGAAAAATGTTATATCTCGGAGATTTCGGATTGTTGCATTGTGAGTAGACTAATGCGAGCTTAAGGTGAATACGAAGTCCTTACGAGATTAAGGAGAGTATTAGATAGCTTAAAGTGTGTAACATCAGATTTTGAAGTCATATGAATATGTGAAACTAAGTTTGTTGAAGGAAGTGAAATGTAAGTCATGTTTGGAAAGGTTTTCGCTATAATTGAGCAAATATTTATTTAGTAATGTCTTGAGGAAGGGCTATGGGGCCTCTTTTATGGTTAATGAAGGGTTATGTAAGTGTTAATAGGGTTCCATAAGGATTGGAGGTTGAACAAATCGACGAGAGAAAGTTTCGAAAACTTTTGGGTTGTACGACCACTTATACGGATCGTATAAGTTATACGGCCCGCATAAATGGTCTGTATAACCATTCCAGAGAAGGGTAATTCCATGGTGGGATTATACGGTCCATTTATACGGACCGTATAAATGGCCCTATAACTGGTCGGGTTAGTTTTTTTTTATATATATATATGGACGACCCTTGTTTTTATTTTTCATTTATCACTTCTCCCAAACTCATAAAAGCTCTAGAACCTTCTCTCAAGCATATTCCACTCAAACCCAAGAGAAATCAAAGATCAAATAGCAAGAATCAAGATATCCATGTGTTGGGAGACTCACTCGGGTTGGTAGACTTCAAGAATTTCTTTGGTATTGAAGCTAGGGTTTTTATACAAGTTGGTAACTTGATCCAAAGCTCATTCTTATGAGATAAAAGGTTAGTTTTCATGTCTATTTTCATGTTTTTAAGCATGCTTAGTTGTTGAATAAATTGGATGAGGGAAGAAAGTAGAAGATGGAGCTCAAATATAGATTTAATGATATCTTGAGTAGTAAACTAAATTGAGTAATGATTCTTAATATGCTATGAATATAATTTTGTTGTGAAGGGTGATAATGATTACAAAGAAGTGTTGTATACAATTGTGCCAAGGGTTGGTGTAAAGTTGTTGAGATAAGTTGAATATGAGAATGAATTTTGAGACTTAATGGAATATGACTACTTGATTATGATATTGTGGATGTTGTTATAGTTGTTTGGGAGTTGTTTTGTGGTATGGTGGAAGTCGATGAAATAGGGGAAATGCTGCCCAATTTTTGTTAACTCATGAATTATTCTAGTTTGAATTTAAGACTGTCTTTAAGGCTTAACCTTGGTATGAATCCTTTTAAATGTAAATTTCTCAAGCCTTGGCGGTGAACGTTAAGTAGTTAAGAGGACAAAAAGGTATGTAAGGCTAACCCTTCTTTCCTTAAGGCATGATCCCATTGTTTTATACTTTCACGTGAATTCCATAATATCTTCTAAGATGACTTCATTCCTAGAATCACTTAAGCTCATGATACTTGATATTCTCACGATACTATTGGTATCATCCTATGATAGTTGGTCCCCTAAGGATGGATATAATGAAAGTGATGATGATGATGATATTGAGGATATGTATGTACTCCTATATATATATATATATGATATCTATCGCGCGCGCACCACGGCAGTCAGGTACAGATAACACTAAGCCTTGGTAGGGCCAGGTACGTATAACACCGAGCCTTGTCATGATCGGCTATGTGAAACACCGAACCTCCATGGTCGGGTATGGTACTACTATATATGTAAGTGTATGTAATGGAAGGCTCCCATTAGCAAAAGGGTAAGTAAATATGATGAACGTCGCTAGAGGTATAAATGGCTCTATCATCCCATGACTCTTCCATCTTATGTTATTTTTCATGCTTCTATTATGCTATTGATTATGCCTTAAATACTCAGTACATTTTTCGTACTGACGGCCTTTTGTTCGTGGACGTTGCGTCATGCTCGCAAGTGGACAGGGAGATAGACTTGATCCTTAGGTTGCCTATCCAGAGACTGCTTATAGGAGCTCCATTTGTTTCGGAGCTACAACTGTTGGTACTATTCTTTTGTGTATATACATATGGGCATGGCGGGGCCCTGTCCCGTCTATATGATATTACATGTTCTTCTTAGAGGCTCGTATACAGTTATGTGTAGTAGATGTCTTTTTGCCTTATCGGCTCATATTTTTGTATATCATTTTGTTAGCCTCGTCGGCTCGTGTATATGCACATGGGTATAGTTGTTTATGTTGATATAAAAGCACCTTAGCCCAATGAGATCCGTATTATTGATGCATAGAAATCATGAGTAGGCCATGTGGCTCACCTAGTTATGATTATGGAAGTATGATGAGAGGTGTCCGGTGGGTTAGCTCCGGGTGCCCGTCATGGCCCTCAGGTTGGGTTGTGACAGTAAGGCATGAGTAGCAACATAATGAAAGTATGTAGATAACATAAGATGAATAGATCAATTTGTACCTCTGAATGCCTCTTAAGGCAGATGTCATGCATGCTTAGCTTTAAAAAAATATTTTCATACATACATACATATTTTCATATATGTATATATATATATATATATATATATATATATATATATATATATATATATATATATATATATATATATATATATATATATTATGCCTGGTCATTTAGTCTCAGTGTTATCATCATATCATCATCATCCCGCGTCTGGAGTAACATCATAACCTACCCACTACAGTGGTGTGCACATCTATGTGCCTACCCGACCTACTATAGTGCGGGGTGTGAGAAAATACATACATATATATAAAGCATGCATGGGAGCCCAAATAAAAGCTATAACTCTATTGGAGTGACGTAAGGTCGGTAAACCTCCTATTATTATTATGGAACTATCATCATGAACATATCTCACCTTGAAAGAATAAAAATCATAAGATGAGATCAACATCAATGAATAAGATCAACAACCATAAGATGAGATCAATAATCATAAGATAAGATCAATAATCATGGGACAGTTGTCAACAATATCATAAGAATCTCAAGAACCTTAAGCTTTAGTATTTCTAGAAATGGAGTCATCATGGAGGACATTTGTATTTATGTTCGTATCGAAGTGATCATGCCATAAGAAAGAAAGGGTTAACCTTAACATACCTCTTCGTCTCCTTAACTACTTATCATTTCACCTCCCAAGCTCGCAAATCTACATTCAAGAGGATTCATACTAGAGTTAAGTCTTGAAAACACTCATAAGCTCAAACTGAAGTAATTAGTGAGCTAAGGAATTTGGGCAGCACTTCCCCTATTTTATCTACTTTCACCAAATTCCAAATCAACTCCCAAACAACAATAACAACATAAAAAAATGCTATACTCAAGAGATTACATTCAAGTTATGCTTCATTCAATCCCAAAACTCCTTTCCATAATCAATTCATAACAATGACTTCAACACAACCCTTTATACACTTGTATACAACACTTCCGCATCATCATTATTACCCCTCATAACAAGATTATACTTATAACATGTCAAAAATTATAACTCAAGTTAATTTATAGCTCAAAATACTATCAAATGCATAGATGAACTCTCTTTTTCATTGTCCTCCTTCAACCAAATGGCATAACCATGAAACAACCTCAAAAACATGCAATAGATGTGAAAACTTACCTTAATCACACAAGAGAAAGCTTTGGATCACATTATTCCACTAGAATGAAATCTCCAACTTCAACACCAAAGGAATACTTGGACTCTACAAACCCTAGTGAACTTTCCAACACTTGAATCTCTTGTTTTTTTGCCCTTTAATCTTTGATTTCAGTTGGGGTTGGTCAGATATGTTTAGAAGAGAGTTCTGGAGCTTTCATGGACTTAGAGAAATGTTAAAATGAGCTAAAATGAACAAGGGTCATAAATATATCATAAAAAAAAAATTGGCACCGACTTAGATTTACGATCCACTTTTACAGACCGTAAAAATTATACGATCCGTATAATTGGACCGTAAAATCCAATTAGTGGCTCACCCCTTCTGAAACATATTTACGGTGGGGGTCAGCCAGATATACGATCCGTAAAAACTATATGGTCAGTATATCCAACTGTAAATCCCATCTTTTTCCTGAAACATATTCTCGTCGATTTGTTCAACCTTTAATCCTCTCAACACATACTGAGCATGGATTTAAACCCTCATATGCTTAAGATGAGCATATCTGATTTCTCATATCCTCGTAAATAACTACGCTTCTAAAACTATAACAACCATCTCATGAAGAAACTTAACGTACGAAAATACAGAGTGTGACAAACAGTTAACTATTGAAGGAAACCTGCTCAAAGTCTTCATTTTGACTCTTACACTCCAAACTTAAAACTTTCATATTTGACACTCTTTAGCTAGTGAGTTAAGATATCTTTCAAAATTAACCTATCTAAGTCATCACAGATGTATTAGCAGTTTCAGGGGGTTCACATAGAGTCAAATAACATCATTTAGAACCAGCCTGGTTATCTCTGTCAAGTTCCACAATCATATTAAGGGAACCAGTGATCAAACAGTGATTCTGATATCTTCTGAGAGGTACTCAGGCATTACCTCATTCAAATTAACTCATCATACCATTAAAGTTTATATTCAAATAGACATCTATCAGTATATTGATTATTTGAGTAATAAGAGCAACTTAAGCAGGGTCAGATAAGGATTAGCATAAACACTAGCATTCAAACAAACTACCTCAGATTCATGGTTTTGATAACAAGTTCAAACTCATCCCAAGATGACAAATATGAACACAAGTTGAATTTTAAACATATTCTAGGGCCACAATCATGAACACAAAAAAAGTTTCAAACAAAATTTCAGGACAGACAGATATAAACTAAAATCTAAACTGATCATTTAACCAAATAAAGACTACATTAAAGCAAAAAAATAACTGAAAAATAACAACAAGAGAGAGTATTACCTTTTTTGGGCGCAGCCTTGCCAAGGATGGATTTTGGAGCCTTTGTGCGTCCAAATCTTCAACTCAAGCCACACAAAAAGGAAAGAAAAAACAGAAATATTTTAGAACTAAGGAAGACTCGAACCCTAAAAAGGCTAAGTCTTTAAGATTTTACTGTAAGCCAAAATCTCAAGTTTAAATACTCAAATTCGGGCTCTGAGGTTGTGAAGAACTTATTTAATGGTGAGGGTTGTAGAACCCCAAAATTCATTCAAAGGCCTAAACTACCGATCTGGGACAAGCATGATTTTTCATAAACAAACCTTCAATACACGAAATCAACGATCAGGATCTAAAGACCATAAATGTATATGGTCAGATCTGACCCATTTTAGGTCGATCCGAGCCAATCCTTTGTGAACCAATGAAAATAAATTCGTACAATCAATAATATGTCAACAAGATGCATAAAATCTCTTTGTTTGACTTGAAAATTAAAGGAAAAATGAAATGGAAAGGAACTAATACCGCGTTTGGAGCAATTTTGAGTGAAAAAACGTTGAAGCATTAATAGTTATATGCATTTGGACGCGTAAAAGCTGGCTGAGGTCTGAGACCTCTGAACATTTGCCATTTTCGGCAATGAGAGAGGAGAGAAAATGCAGGCGGTACCTAGGGTTTGTGATGGAAGAGGAAAGAAAGAGGGTGGAGTGGGGGGAGGGGGTGTGAGGTTAGGGGTTGTTTGGTGTGAACTGAAGGAAAGGGAAAATGAGGAGTAGTTGGGGTCTTTTGCCCCTTATGTTGTATGTCCGATGGGTCGGATCGGTCCATTATTAGACTGGGCCTGGTCCAATTTTAAAAGAAATGAGCATAGGCCCCTTGCCTATGTATATTATGTGTATATATATGTATATCAAACGTATATACACGTATAAAGGATAAGACGGGTAAAACAAAAGGATGGGCAAAATTAAAACATCGATCGTTGACCATAATATTTTAATTATAAATAATCTGGAACGTAATTAACCTATTAGTTAATCATAAAATACGCTAATTATGTAAACAAACTCAATTGTGCAACTATAGCCTTAATTGATTTAAAACCTAATTGATTATTTCAATTGTGGCCCTGTTTAGCCTAATTAGCCAAATTAAGGTTAAATTACATTAATGGTCTTAACTAATTAGATCCAATGAATTTAAACATTTCAATTAAAGCCACTAGGAGGCAAAATTTGCAAAAACGACCCCATTGCCTTAAACCATGAATTGATTGATTTAATTGTGGCCATAACAGAAATAATTAAATAATTTAAAATCAATTTGCAATAATGTCCTCCTAATTGACTAATTATCCTAATTAACTACTAGAAAAAATTAATATTAATTCTGACAAACTATGTTGATACACAAAACTAAGGATTTAGTGGTAAAATGATCAATTCTTTTAATTAATAAAATTCCTTGAGTTAAAGGGAATAATATTTTTGCTAATCTGATTTTTGACAATTTAAACAATTAAGTAGATGATTATTTAAAATTGCTTTCCTTTGATTAAATCTAATAAATATTCTATAAATGTCATAAAATGTACCAATTAATTCCTAAATGATTTATAGTATTATAGAAAATATTTTACCAATTAAAAGGGGTAAAATATTGACCTAAACAGTTTTATAAAATCATTTTGACCTCTAAAAATGCATGGTTCACTTTGTTTTTTCATCCAAGGATTCTGAGTAATTAAAAATAATTACGGGAGGTCAAAAATTAGGTGTCAACACCAAGATCTGGATTGCTCTTCTTTCCCAAATAGTTGGGGTTTCTTCTTTGTGACCTCCTTCCTTATTTCTTCAAGATCCCTTATGCCTTCACTGTTCATGTTTTCCAATAGACCCCAAGCATTAGTTTGGGATGAGCTTGCAGTGTCAACCAACTCATTTTCTTGAGTAGATGTTGCTTCCCTGATTTCTCTCTTACTCGCCTCTGTTTTGGAATTTCTGAATATTCCCTTTTTCTACATGCTCCATTCCGTTTTCTTTTTCCTTCTGCCTTTTCAGTTCGTGTATACATTCAAATTATAGGGAAAGGAGGATTTATAAGAGTGAAATGGAGGGTATAGTTGGAATTAGTGGGATCAAGGGAGTGTACGGAAGAGAATGATTGATCAGAAGCATAAAAAGAATCAGACATTTATTTTTCAATTTGGTTCCTTAGTGAAAGAGGGTGTTGTGAGCCAGATTTTGAGATTTTGGTGGTTGGTTTAAGTAGCTGGAGAAGGAGAGATAAAGTACTGTGAAAGGGAAGTTGAAAAGTCTTTTTGGGAAGAGGGAGATTTGATTGTAGAGCTTTTCAAGATGGTTTTCATGACTCACTCTTCTCAATACACTTAATGACGACTAGGATTTGACTAGGGTAGTAAAACCCGGTTGTTCAATTTTTTTCATGATTTGTATGTATAATTGATTGCCAAAGAAAGAGTACATACCTGAAATGTCAATGGCTGACCCAATGCAAATTTTGATTTAGGTCCAGTTTCTATGATAGTCATAATGTTTATACCTTTAAGAGATCATGAAACTGTTATTGCATAGGACATACAATTAAATGCATCTGATTGAGTAGAATATTTCTATTTATGTGTAGACTCATATTGTCTGAGACAACTTTCCTAGCCAAATTTTAGGAATCATATGGGTAACTTTAATCATCCTCAATACTAACATAATTTGTTTTTTCGTTTCTAAGTTAATTGAGAACAATCTTTAACATAAGCACATTTTAGCACTTGTGGGATCACACAGAATAATTGCATACCTGACTCCTTCATCTTAGTTGTACCACTAGCACCAAGCACAGTATAAATATCTCAACACCTGTGTTTACCCTTCTCAAGGATGTACTCTCCTAGACCTGCTTTCTAGAAGGTCCAGAGTTTTTTTATGATTTCCCAGAGAGTAGACCATACCTGTTCCAGTTGACCATCTTCTTTTGTTTAGAGGAATAGGTTCTTGAACCTGTTTCGTAGGTGCATGAGTACTCATAATTTTGATGATTCCCTATTTTCCAGTAGTTTCTTGTGGATAGACGCTCTTCATGTTCTCTTTCCATTTTTATCTCTCTTATGTGTGTTGTATCCTTTCTTCATAGAAGGTTTTTTCTTGATTCACAATTATTGCTTGAAGTCCTTCTTAAATGTACTGCTGATCTTTTAATGGTGAACCAGTTTCATCCAAGGTTCCCCCTATCGGATTGCCTTCATATTTTAGACAGACAAAACAGACTCTATTTTTAGCGATTTTATTTTTCCGCTATTCTGAGAGTGAGCAGAATTAATGTTGTAAATTCCTTTTATGTCTTGAACAAGCACTGTTAATCTATTATTTTAGCTTTCTCTTCTGCTCCTCTTACCTACAACCACAATCAGGGGTTAATTTTAGGGACCCAAGCAAGTGTGGGTCCCTTTTTTTTACCATTGGGAGGATCAGCTATTTCTTTGTCCATTCAGGCCAAACCCAAGTGAACCTGTTTCCAACACCAGTTGCTCCTTCTTGTTTAGCTTGGTGTTTATATTTGCAATTTTTAGATTTTTCACCTCGTAGCTCAAGTGCATAGGACATTCGATCTTACAATGTCCCATATTACCACACAGAGTGCACAACTCTTTTGTTGATGCATCATGCTTATCAGTTCTGTCAAATCCCAATCCTATAGTCATGTTATGTGTTTGGCTTGTGAGATTTTAGAGTAATTGAGATGCTTGAGTCCAACGATTTGCTCTTTCAAGATCATGCTCCGTTCTAAGCAGTTTTGAACTAATATCTTTGGATTTTTCTGTCATGACCCAACCGGAAAGCCATGACGGGCACCCGGAGCTAGCGTACCTTGTACCTCAAAACGTACATCTCATAGTTATATCTGAGTGGGCCATGAAACTAACTCATAAATATCAACTGAAAGGGGCGCATGCCCAAAAGATATAAATGTACATCATCAACTTTGCCCATATATAAGCTGACAAGGCTATCAAAGGATATAACAAAATATAGACCGAAGAGGTCATGAGACATCTAACTATACACATCTATCTACGAGCCTCTACACAGAATGCTTAACATAGTAAGGACGGGACAGGACCCCGCCATGCCTATATATACACAAAAGAATCATACCACTCTGAGTTGTAACTTCGGAACAAGTGCAGTGCTCCTGTACCAATGCTGAAATGGCAGCCGAAGGATCTGTAACCGTCTACCTGCGAGCATAAACGCAGCGTCCACAAACAAAAGGACTTCAGTACGGACAAATTACTAAGTATGTAAGGCATAGAAGTAACATAAGAGAGACATAAGAAGCTATAAGGTAAGTGAATGCAACCTGTATGTTTGAACTGTCCCTGCGAATGAATCATATACATAATTATTGTGCATCTAAACTATCTCCGAGGGCTGATGATACGCATAATACTGTGCATGCATGCATGAGGTCATATATATATATATATATATATATATACTGTGGGCATCCCATCGTATCGTATCAGCCGACATCATCATCTTTGTATCATCATTGTCGTATCATCATATGACCAGCTAATCAGGTGGTAGAGCGTATATAATGCCGTCACCTTCCCCATACCCCATATATATATATATATATACACATATATAAAACATAATATATGCGTATATAGCGCCTGAGGTGTCTCGGGTCTGTACATGCATATATATATATATATATATATATATATATATATATATATATATATGCAGTGCAAAGCATAAAACATGGTAGGAGTACAAGTAACTCTAAAGATTATACTGAATCTGAAGGAAAGCTTTCTAAAGATACATTGTGGAACATGAATCAAATAAGTCATCCCTAACTCTAAGAGTGGAACCATTATGGATTGACATTATGTGTATGTTTGGTTCACAAGGATCATGCGAAAGGAAAGAAAGGAATAGCCTTACATACCTCATCGTTTCCTTACTACTCCGCGCCTATTCTCCTGAGTTTCCAAATCTACATTTAAGATTATTCACACTACGTTTAAGTCATTGAAATGCTTGTAAGATCAATCTAGACTATTAAGTGAGCTAACGGAATTGGGGCAGTATTTCTCCTATATCACTTACTTCCACCAAATTCCAAAACAGCTCCCAAACTTCATTAACAACACCAACAATACATAGCCAAGATATTATATTCAAACTAAGCTCAAATCCATCCAAAACTTCCTTATAAATTCAATCCATAGCTGATAATTTCAACATAACATCTTATAACCTTTATACCATGATTCTCTTCATCTTTATGGCTTGTTAAACCCTCAAATCAATTCAACATAGGAAGCAAGATGAAGAACATACCTTATATTTGAAGAACTTAACACAACTTGTTTCAAGACCAAACTCTCCACAACTCCAAGTAGAGCCAAGAACAATCACTTTTTAGGGATTAGTTAAGGATTTTATGGCTTGATCTCTTCTTGATTTGATTTGGGATGTTTATGGATGTTTGAGAGATATTAGATGGTTACTAGGGTTTTATTTTGATGAAGAAAAATGATCCCAAGTCGTGGGAAAATCATTTTATAGGCCAAAACAAAAATATCCACCAACTTTAAAGTTTTTGAAGTTTTCGGGCAAAGTACGGGAAAAAAGTGCGGGACGCACTTCAAAGAACGGGCTATACTTTCATCCCGTACTTCGGGGGTCAATCCAACTTTCTGGAAAATTTGGGTGAAGTGCGGGCAAAAAGTGTGGGACGCAATTCAAAGAACGGTCCGTACTTCTATCCCGCACTTCTCAGGGTCGCAATTTTTCGGTTGCATTGGAAAAAAGACTCACTGAACTTGAATTTACATAGGTTATGAATTCCATAACCCTTTATATTCTAGGAGATATACCTCTCTCAAGTTGGACCAAATTTCTGTCTAAAATTCTGCCAAGTTTTCCCAAATTTTCAACTGCCTTAATTTCTTCGATTCACTTGATCCCAAAACCTTTAAAAACTAGTTTAGCACTTGTTAGAAGTCCTACTTAACCTTATAAGGGTTCCATGACATCTCCGGGCTAATGTTAGTTTGCTTACGACGCAATGACGCGAATTTTTTTGAGGTGTAAAATCTTCCCTTTCTTGGTGCAGCTCCCTTTTTACTCTTTTCAAATCAACCTTAATCCCAAGTTTCTCATCATCCAAGATTCGCTTTCCTGATTTAAGTGTCAACTTCATAACCTCGGATTGAAGAGCCAAGATCAGCGAACCAAGTTGAGCGACTTGTTCTCTCAACAGACAGTTCTCCTTTTCAGCTTTGCTTTTTCTAGCTTCACTCCTAACTAGTTGATCCTTTAAGCTTGCAAATTCACCGAGTGACTCAACCCTTCGTCAATTTGATCATTTATCAAGGAATTTGACTTTTCCTTTGAGAACAGACCTAGTTTTTCTTTGAACTCATGCGTGCTTACTTTGATGTCGTTCTCAGTGTCTGATCCTAAATGAACATCAGCCATGAGAACGGTTTGATCGATGTCATCTTCAGAGTCTTCATCAGAACCCCGGGCTGCTGTCATAGCCTTTGTGTTTATTGCTCTTGTTTGTGTCCTCTTTCTCCTTCTCTGCCCTTCTTTTTTTCTGCTCTATATCCTATTGTGCACAATCCTTGATCATATAAATAGTCTTTTCGTACTTGAAGCATCCACTAGCTTGTGCCCTATCAAAACTCCTTCCCTTCTCAGAGGTATTATTTTTGCCTGATTGATTTTTCCTTTTGAGGAATTTCCTAAAATTTCTTGTAATCAAGGCCATGTCATCTTCATATTCTCTATCCGTGGCTTTGAGCACTAAAGACCTTCCTGAGCTTGCTTCTTCAGTTTTAGCATTCTCCATGTCCATCTCATAGGTCTTTATATTTCCTACTAGTTCTTCTAGAGGCATCTCCTCTATGTATTTTGCTTCCCTAATAGCAGTGACTTTCATCTTGAATGATTTTGGCATGGTTCGCAAGATTTTGTCTACTGAATCTTCGGTGGAGATGACTTTTCCAAATGAGGTTAATACATTCAAGATAAAGGTTTATCGAGTGAACATCTCAGCGATTGTCTCTCCTGGCTTCATCCTGAAATTTTCCTAATCAGTGGAGAGCATGGCCTTCCTGAATTTTCTAACTTAATTGGTTCCTTCAGGAGCAGTCTTTGAGGCATCCTTGATTTTCTTAGCTATTGTGTACCCAGAGATTCTATTGTATTCATCTGGTCCAAGTCTGCAGATTAGGACATTCTTAGCCTTTGCATTTTTCTAAAGCATCTTATAGTCACTTTCGACATATTCAGCCTTTTCTTTCTTTAACTCTGTTCCATCTTCTCCCTTCTTTGTGGGATATTTAGGTCCCTCAATGACCCTATCCCATAACTCGTAATCTTTTTCCTGTAGGTGGTCCTCCATGTAAGCCTTCCATCATTGATAGTATTGTCCATTGAACAGTGGAGGACTTTGAGTTGATTGTCCCTCACTGTGTCCTGTAGGTGGTGCAACATTCATCATGATCTTCTCCTAAGGTGTTAGCCATTTTTAGAAGAACCTGTTCTGACACCATTTGCTGGATTGCACGACCTACTTCATATCCCTATGCATTATCCAATTTTCGCCTATAGGATGGAACACGTTACTCTACCTGTTCTATGCTAGCATCTTGCAGAATATAAATTGCAGGTAAGTAAAGAACACAATGATTTTTATGTGGAAACCACCCAGCTCACAAGGGCGATAAAAACCACGACCTACATCTCCGTACAATTTACCCCAAACTCCACTGTAATGGTGAGCCTCTGCAAATTCAAGTCACAGACTCCGTAACCTACGAACTAACCTCTAATTCCTATCTTACTAATCTCCCTAGACTAGTAAGCAACCTTCAAGTCGATCCCCAACTTAAAGTTGAATTTACAACGTTTTTGTACTAACAGCATGCTTCTAAGAAAGCGGATAAAGTAAAACTCGATAAACAACCAAATAAAAGTTTTCTAGACTCAAGAACTGTAAAACATAACCATATTCTACATCTTCTTCAATCGTCTTCTCGTACTAGGGACGCACGCCTAGATTCTGAATATTCTTTATAAATCTTTTGATAGCTCAATAGTCTAAATTCTCTCTTTGTGGTGTGCAAACCTTCTTCTTGGTAAGACTTGGATACATAGAGCATTGAGTGCACAACAAGTTGGCAAACACGAAACCCTCTTCGAGTATGCCCACGAGATATTTTAGGGTTTGTGTTGAATTGGGATTCTTTCCTTTTGGATCGACTTTGTCACACCTCTACGAGAAGTATGACGGGCTCCGACTAGTAGGCCGGGAACCACCTGACTTATCTGTCACTTTGAACATTATAAACCATAACTCAAAGAACACCTGCACGCAGAAAAGGCCCAACATAGAAATATCCGATCATTCAGCACATATGTTCATATGCGGACCGATAAGGTCGCCACAACATAACGTATATCATAAAGCCGGCAAGGCTAACAGTAAAGTATCAAGAGCTCAAAATAAGGCCGACAAGGCCACCAATATATTATACAACAATATGAACCGGTAGAGCTATAAAACATCTAACTGTACACGCATGTCTACGAGCCTCTACATAGAATACAAATGATCATAAGGACAATACCAAATAGACTGCAGCTCCGAAGTAAGTGGAGTGCTTCTGAGAATCTGCTGATAGAACACCTACGGGTCTGATCCTTCTCCCTACCTACCTGCAAGCATGAGCGCAGCATCCACAAGAAGGGACGTCAGTACGAAAAATGTACTGAGTATGTAAGGCATGAATAAAAACATAATAGAGATATGAAAGATAACATGGAATAAGAGAGATAACCTGTACATCTGGATGCCTCATCAGGCAGATGTCATGCATGCTCAGCTTTTAAAAAAAACTTTTTCTTACATACATATATATAATATCATCATCATAACGTACCCGGCCTTTTCAGGACTCGGTGTGTAATGTACCCGGCCCTTTCGGGACTCGGTGTGTAACGTACCCGGCCCTTTCGGGACTCGGTGTGTAACGTACCCGGCCCTTTCGGGACTCAGTGTGTAATACCAACTGATCAGTGGTTGCACAATAGGTGTCGTACCCGGCCGACTATAGCGCGGCTCGGTGTAGTAAAATACATACATACATACATACATACATATATATATATATATATATATATATATATATATATATATATATATATATATATATATATATATATATATATATATATATACGTAAGGTCGGTAACCTCCGATTTTCATTATGGAATTATCATCATCGCTATATCTCACCTTGAAGGAACAATTATTATAAGGTGAGATCAATAACAATGAATAAAATCGAGAAAATCATGAAATAATCTCATAATAGTATTAACATCATAAGCTTTGGATTTTCTAGAATTAAAATCATCATCATCATAATCATCATAGAAACATTCTCATCTTTAACATCGTCATTCATATTGTAAAAACATGTTCGTTGTAGTTGTCATAAAAGCTTATAGAATCATAAATCTTTGACTCGGAAAATAGGGACATTTTGGAAACTATTTATGGATTGTCAAGAAAGAAGTCATGCCTTTGAATCATGAATTTCTAGCTTTTGAGAATAAGAATATTCTTGGAAAACATTTATGGATTCACATAAAGGGATCATGGGACATTTGGAAAGCACCTATTGGATTCATAAGAAATGAATCATGCCTTTAGAAGAAAGGGACTAGCCTTAACATACCTGGAAGATAACTTCTCGACTTCCAACTTACTTCCTGCCTTGCAATTCACTTAAGATGATTCGTAGCCTCGTAATCTACATATACAACCATTCATACTATTGTTAGGCTCATCGTCATACGCTCGTCTTAAACCCTCAATTTAAATCCATTTAGAATCTGCCGAAATTCGGGCAGCATCTCCCCTGTTTATATGCCTAGCCCGAAATCACAATCCAATAACCAACAATACCAACATTACAACAACATTATCAACACCAATAGGCTCCATAAAATATCTCACACGATGTTTTCCAAGTTTCTCAACTATCCAACTTATTATACGACTATGTAATAACTTTATCTCCGTAAATAAACTGAAATTAATATTAATAAGCAGAGATTCATACCTTATTCTTTCTAGAGCAACAATATTTTCAATATTTACTTTGAATCCAATCCAATTCCGCCGCAAGACAATACTATAATCACAACCGCACGTTACTTGGACCTCGATTAATACTCCGTCACTTGAAATTACTCAAAATCCTCACTTCTGTGATGTATATTTGCTCTCTTATGCTTGCTGATTTTTCTGGAATATTTGAGAGATTTTTATGACCAAAAAGAGGGATTTTAAACCTTTTATAAGTGGGTAAAGTCGATGGCACTGTAGCAGCGTTGTTTCTGCTCTGTCAGCTGAATTTGTAACATCCATAATTCTCTACTCCGATGTCGTATCGACGAGCGGTTTATTACGTTAGAAACTAGACTCGACGAACATAATTTTAGGCTTTTGAAACACCTTAAAGCTCCCCATATACCTAAAGATATACCCCTCCAAAATTGACCCAAAACTTTGTCCTTAATTCTGCCAACTTGTTCCAAATTTTTGACAAACTTATTTTCGTTGATTTGCTTGGTCCTGGAATCTTCCACAACTCCCCCTGCATGATATTTATCACTAATCATACTTGATAATGGTCATGTCCTTGTGTTTCAAGATTGTCCTTCCCGGTTACGACTTACGAAATCTTAATTTATCCTTTACTTCATTGTTACGTACTTCCCATGTCTTGTACCTTCCAAAACTTCATGGTACGTCTCTGGTACTCCATTAATACGGTGAAGTACGTGGCAAGCTCATGCTCTGAAAGTGCGGGGTATAACAGACTTCATTTTCCTTGTAGGAGTCTGAAGGACCTTGTTTAATTATGGCAAGGAATCCTATAAACTTGACCGCCAAGTCTTTACCATAAATCTGCAAATCCTGGTTGTTGTAGGACTTGCGCTGGAACATGTTCACGAACCTGTTTCATCCACTTAGTTCGTCCGCCTCAAATTATCTGCATTGTCTGAGATGGAACATGTGCACAAACCTGTTTCATCATCCCATTCTCGTTCATTCATATGACTCTATCTTGGGCCTGCTTTTGTGATAGATGATGGAACATGTTGACATACTTGTTTCATAGCATCATGCTCTTTGCTCTGTGTCTGTATTTCTTCACTTAAATTTATTAGTTGCTGGAATAAATCAAGTCTTCAGCCTTGTCTAGCTTTGTGACTCTGATCATGTTCTTGCTCTGTGTTGGAACATGTTTGCAGACCTGGTTCATGTGCTTTGTCTGCAACTCTCTTTATCTGAACAAAATATTTCTGAGTCATCTTCACCTTTTCTCTTCATTATCTCTTTTCCTTATGATTCATTCACCAGCTGCACCTGATGACTCCTTGAGATAGAACATGTTTTCATGCTTGTTCTATTCTTCAATGAACTGCTCTGTGACTAAGTCATCTTCATCTCTTTTGCTCTGTATCTGTCTTAGTGATAGATCATGTATGTGGATGGTTCATTCCCTCTCTGATCTGATCATTGCACTTGTCTTTACATTGGCACACATGTTTGCAATATGGGTTCATGTGTATGTTGTTTTCTATATCTTTTGTAATGGAACATGTCTATGGACCTTTTCTAACCATCCTATGCTGCTTGCTTTTTCAGACCTTTTACATTGTCTTGAAACCCTATTTTATCTCAACCATTGTCTAGCTTTGCTTAATTACCTTGTCAATCATATCTTGTACCTAGACCTAGTTTCTTTTTATTGTAAGTTCACTTTGTCAATCATCAAAACTTCACACATGGCTTAATGACAACAAAGGGTTTCTTCCATGCTTGCTGGGAAACTCTAAAGGGACTTATGGAAATAATTTTAAAAATTCATTCACATGATTACTTTGAGAAGAGTTTAAATGCTACTTATGTGGTATTGATTCCCAAAAGGATTCAATGCTAGTATATACAAATAGATTCTTTGATGAATCTACTAAGTTAAATTTGTCCTCAAACAACACATGAACATCTCGATGTGCTTAATCTATACTATATTAAAAGTATGAACTCCTTAACTTGAAAGTTAAATTACGTAAATACCCTTATTGTTAACCTACATATCCTATTTAAGACAAATAAACCTATACGGCTGTCATGAAGAGTTTCCACCGTTTCTAAATTCTAATGTTGCTCACGCAAGAGTTGCCACCGTTTTATTGTCATATGGTTTATCTTTGTAGCCAAAGGCCAATTCAACAGCTTTAAATTGCTTTATATTCCAACCGGTACATGCACAGATTGTCTCTTCATTACTTTAAACTGAACAGTGTGAGGAGTCAATTGATATTACATACGTATATACCACTCGATTCATCTTTAATCATTATTATATACATACCAGTGAATTCTTCTTTAAACCATATATTATATCTAGATGGTATTTCCTAAAAAGACTATTCATTACACTGATTACTTTTGATCATGGCTTGTGGTGTCACACTGCATCTTCTTTAATTCTTAAATTTATTGCTTTATAGCAAGGAGAGGAAATAAAAATAGGACTTAAAGATCCAGTTTTAATTGCTTGTGGCATTTATCTATTTATTTAATATTTTTGTAATACATTGTCATTACCTCTATGTTTATTGACCATAGTAATGTTTTATAAAATTCCTGCTTATTGTTTATATATGTTTCATATTTTATTTTATTTTTAAATTTCAGTTATACGTTTTTGCTTGAAATCTTTAGTATGAAAATCTATTATTTTAAACTTTTGTGATAATTATAAATTGTCATTACCTGTGTTTATTTACCATAGTCATATTTTATAAAATTCCAGCTTATTGTTTGTATATGTTGCATATACCTTTTTTTGTTAATCTAAATTATACTTTTGCTTGAAATCTTTAGTGACATTAATACTGCAGCCTGCACTTTATGCAAAATAAGAAGCCAAAAGACTCATGGATGAGTAAATATCTCAAAAGGTCACTCAACTTTGAGTAATTATGTGGCAAAATCACTATATTTTGCTACATATCAATAAAATCACTCAACTTTAGCCTTTACTCTCATAAAATCACTCAACTAAATGTGTCATCAAAGAAATTTGACATGACAATATTAATCATTTTTTTATGCCATGTAGACATGGACCCCACAAATAAAATAAAATAAAATAAATTCATATTTTAATTTTGGATATACATTTCAGTTTTTTCTAGAATTTAATATATAAAAATTAATCTACTACTTTAGACACTTTACGTGAGAGTTAAGTTGTTAAATTTCAATTGATTCATTGAAAACACTAATGCCAACGGATTTATTTTTAACCTTAGTTCCAACGTATATTAACCAAAAAAATTGTTTTTTTTTTGTTTTTTTGGTAAAAAAAAAAATTGTTGTTGCTTACCAAAGGAAAGGGTCCAACCGGTCCTATGTGGCCTCTTCCTTTCAGCCAGACCAATAATAACATTCACGTGTTTCTATATATTGTTTAATTATGATTAATTAATATGTATTTTTATTTTATTTATTTCTTAATTATAATAAAATTCATACATATTGATTTGGTCTAAATATTTTGTATGAGTAAGTCTTATCTATTAAAATAGATATATGTAAACAAAGTAGAAAGATAAGAAAACAGAGACGAAAAGAAAGATTGTAGAAGCTAAAAAGAAGGACAGTGCAATAAATAAATAAGAAAATAATTTCAAGAAAAAAAATAAGAACACACATAAAAATAAGGTAGAAACAACAAAGAAAATGAGTTTTAAATGAAGGGTTAGTGGGTGGATGTTGAGGTATTAAAATATGATTTATTTTTTTAATTTGTGGGGTCCATGTCTATATGGCATAAAAAAATTAATTAATATTTTCATATCATATTTTTTTTTGATGACATATTTAGTTGAGTAATTTTATGAGAGTAAAGGCTAAAGTTGAATGATTTTATTGATATGTAACAAAGTTCAATGACTTTATTAAATAATTTCTTAAAGTTGAGTGACCTTTTAAGATATTTACTCACTCGTGGATCGAACACTTCCGAATTTGTTTGTTAATATGTTTTTAAGTCAGTTAATATTTAAGTGGTGATAGCAATTTATATTCGACTTAAAGAACTATTAACGGAATTGATAGGTCAAGAGCATAAAATATGCAAATTGTTAAATCGATAATCGATATCAATATAATTCTTTTCTCAATTGGGTTTATCTGTTAAATCGAAATTTACATATGCCTACTAAAAGCATATATGTCGTAGTAAGTTTAGGGGAGATGGTTGAATTGGAACTTGATGAACATAGAAAATTTGCTTAAGGGAACAAATTTTATAAGATAGAGCTAACTATTATTCTAGAGGTTTATATACAAGCTATGGTGATCCCATTCATTAATTGCTTGTTTTTTTAACCCCTCCCTAGGAGCTCCACCTTTTAAGGGTTTGTTATCTTCCTTGATTTCTTTATCAACATTAATTTTTGGTTGCACCCTGTTGATATATATCTGAGTATTGCTATTATCCTATTCTTTCTAATTTTATTTTTATTTTTTCATTTTAGTATCAACTGATATTTTGAAGAATACTCCCAGCAGATAGTTTGTATATTACTGGACAATTATCTAGAAATAAGAGCATTGACTTGTTTGCCAGTATATGAAGCCAGGTCATATTTCGCTTCACCTAGAATGAATGAGCTAACTCTATTGATCCACGCATCTTTCAAAAGATGACTGACTATTCCCAACACTTCGGTAATTAACTATTTTTGTTGTGTGTTACACTGCTTAGTATTTTTTATTTATTAGATATAGATATTGATTCTTGAAGGGGAATCTGGGCGTCACTGCTAAAGTTATTGCCATGTGATCAGGAGGTCACGGGTTTGAGCCGTGGAAACAGCCTCTTGCAAAAATGCAGGGTAAAGTTGCGTACAAAAGACCCTTGTGGTCCGACACTTTCCCGGAGCCCGCGCATAGCGGAAACTTAGTACACCGGGCTGCCCTTTTGTTATTAGATATTGATTCTTGACTCATTTTTCAATAATACAATATTTTCATTTTGAACTGTCTAATTGTTACGCCACGGAAAATTCCCCGTGAGCGTACAATGAATAGACTAACGAAGAATATGAGTGTACGATGTTTTGCTCAAAAGGGAATGATTACTCATGAGTTTTGAAAACGCGAAAGTTTCAGATTTGCACTTCGGCCCAGTTGGCCGTAAAATAGAATACGGCCCGTAAAGTAGTTTACGGACCGTAAACTGCCATCGTTTTTCAACATTCCAAAACTTCAACTTTCTGCCAAATGGTTAAATACGACTCAGAATACGGACCGTAAATCGAAATACGGCCCGTAAACTGTGACCGTAAACCACCTTGGCCTCCAGCAAACCTTTCTGGTTCTGATATGCTTAAATACGGTCGTGAAGGACGGATCGTAAACCAGAATACGGCCCGTAAACTGGGTTTACTGCCACTGTGCACTCCGACTACTGCTCATAAAAATCAGATTTTTAAGTTAAGTATAAGGGACCCCAAGCTCATTTTTTTTCATTTCTCATCTACACAACTCAAGAAGTCTCTAGAACCCTCCAAACACTTCATCCATAAGAATTCAAGAGAATCAAAGGAAAATCAAGCTCAACAACATCAAATCCATGAAATCAAGAGTGTGAAGCTCATCAAAGTTCATCTACACCAAGAAATTGCAAAGGAGGTGAAATAGGGTTTTTGGTATAGAAGAGTATTACTACTCAAGGCTCATTCCTACCACATCTAAGGTAAGTTTTATGACTTTCTCATGATGATTGAAGTATTTATACGTTGAGACACTTGGATTATAGAAGAGTGTAGCAAATGGGTCATAAAATGTGAATAGTGCCATAGTTGAATGACAGTTGGATTGAATTATGAATGTTGAGGTGTTGAGAGTATAAATATGTTATAAATGACGTGTAGACTATGAAATGGGTGTGGTGTATCAGAAAATGTGATGATGAGCTAAAACCCATAAATGTGGAGAAATTGGAGAAAAATGGTGGAATGTGATAAATGTAAGTAAGTGACGATTGTTGATACGATATTGTGAGTGTTGTTATGAATATTTGGTAATTGAAATGAAACATGGGAAAAGTAGTAGAAACAAAGGAAATGCTGCCCAATTTTCCCTAGAAATAGTAACGTGTTCTTATCGTCGATTGACTAACGTTAGTATGAATTCTCTCTTGAAGGTAGAGGCGTGACATCAAAGGAAATCAAGCAAACGATAGCTTAGTTAAACGTCAAAGGTATGTGGGGCTAGTCCTTTCTTTCTAATGGCATGAATCCTATATCATAACTTTCTTTCTTATCCACGAATCTCTTAAGTTCCGGAAGATATGAGCATAGGTCCATAATTAGCTACACAAGGTAATGAGTCAAAGTATAGGGATCCTAATATGTATGATACGATGTCATCCATTGCTTACACTCACCTTACATGCTAATTCCTTCAAGGTGAGGCAGGTTATCGATGAGTGTTCCATAACGAGCTCGGGGAATTGCGACCTTATGTCACCCCGACAAAGTATAGTTGATCTTGAGTGTTATGCATGTACTATGATGTTGATAAGCATGTTATGATGATGATATTACACCGCGCCTATTTGGCCGGGCAGTCACCGCTAAGGCGGGCAGCTATACACCATGGCCAGATGGCATGGGCAGACACCACTAGTGGGCGGCATGAGATAATACCCCGGACGCGGGAGGCCTGGACGCAGGCTAATGTTATGATTATCACACTGATCCTATATGGACGGGCAGTTTATACATTGTGCATCCATGATATGATGATGAGTATGAGTAAGACAGCATGCATTACTTCCTTTATAATTGACAATCAGTCATAGATGCTTCACATTGACATTTCCTCTGTATCATTGTCTTATTTCATTGTTTATGCCTCTCATACTCAGTACAATGTTCGTACTGATGTCTGTTTTCTTTGGACGTTGTGTTCATGCCCACAGGTAGACAGGGAGGAGATCTTGCCCCAGATTCGTAGAAGCTGCTAGCTAACTGAAAGCACTCCTTTGTCCGGAGGTGCTTATGATGATTCTTTTGTGTATATTTGTATATGTCATCCAATAGAGGCTCGTAGATACTCAGTGTGGGTTATGTGGTTTCACGATGTGGTCATTGTATAAATGCATCAGTATATGTTATTGTGCTAACTCAAGTACTCATGTATATAAAAAGTATTATGCTTTGGAATGTAAAAGTAATTTCCTTATAAATTGAGCATGAATTGATAACTGATGGTTAAGTGAGTCTAAGAAGTAATAGTACGGGCGGTGCTCGGAGGTTAGCCCGGGTACCCGTCACGGCCCCTAGCTGGGCCGTGACACTAATATTGCTAATTTTGATGAGTTTCGTACATAGAAAATGGTTTGATCATGAGTTTTTTATGAGATGTGTTTTATCTCAGAGAGAAACCAGGGGCGGATCTAGGGCTTGCCGAGGGTGTTCACCCGAACACCCTTGGCAAAAAATTATACCCCATATATGTGGTATTTTTTCATTTTTTATGTACATATATAGATTTTGAACACCCTAAAAACAAGAGACGAGGATTCACCTTGAGGTTCCAATTTCAAATCCCAGTCACTACATTTTTATTTTTCCAACCCTCTTAGTGAATATCCTAGATCCGCCACTAAGAGCAAGCAAATATCCAAATATCTTGACCTCCAAAAAAAAGTCACTGTACAATGATTTGCATTGATTATTCACATAAACTTGTACTTTATTCTTTCATGTCTAATCAATAACGCAAACCTTTATTTTAATAATTTTGATATTATTTTATGTAACCATTTAGACGTGACTCGACATACACGTGCAACGCACGTGACGAGAAACTAGTAAAGCTCAAAATGCATAAAATAAGTCTAGCAAAGCTAAAACCAATAGCATTTTGATAGATGTTAACAAGGCAAGAGATTGACACAGTTTTCTAAGCAAAGCTTGTACGAAAGTGAGAATGTAAAGGATTAGTTGCTTATAAGAGTTTTTTTAATAACAACGTACCGTGAGTGTGTGTGGGTGAGGAGGATCAAAAGGAAGATACTACTATGATAGAAGGGCATTTTATATTTCTCCACTTTGTTATTTTTTTCCTGCAAAAAAAGCTAAGTAGTTGGCCGAGCGTGAGCCTATTAGTAAAGCAAATTCAATGAAGCAACAACTAGTATGGCAGGGAAAGGCCATAAATAAGACCTCTACTGCCCGTAAAATAAAACGAGGTAAGGAAGAAAAGTCGAAGCCCCCGTTTTGTCCATAAGAATTATTCACTTTATTCCGGAAATTTTTTTCACTTTTTTTCGAAATTAGCGTTTGGCCATGAGAATTCCGAATACAACTTGAAGTTGTATTTCGGAATACCAGAAACTCAAAAAACTTGTTTTTCAAAAAACTTTACTTTTTTCACTTTTTTACAACTACATTTCACAAAAAACTACAATTTTAAAAATTATGGCCAAACACAACTCCAACTCCAAAATTTCAAAAAAAAAGTGAATTTTTTTGGTATCTATAGACAAACGGGGCCTAAAACTAAGAACTTGGAAGTGAACTGACTTTTATGTTGCCATATTAAATTGAACACCGGAGGTTGTGAGGTAGTAAGATAGCATGTACTCCATCCGTCCCAATTTATGTGGCATCATTTGACTTGACACGAAGTTTAAGTAAAAAATGAAGACTTTTGAAATATGTGGTCCAAAAGCCTTATATAAATGTGTGGCTGTAAATCATATCATAAAGTTAAAATGTTTCTAAATATAAAAACCTGATACTTTTTTTGGAACAGACCAAAAAGAAAATGGTGTCACATAAATTGGACGGAGTACATTCTAATTTACAATTAAGAAATACTTTTTCTAACTCAGCTTTCACAGCACACACTACTAATCATTCTTTTTTGTCTCTTTAAGCATCCAGTATCCGAACCTATGAACCTGACCAACTAGATGGCAAGTCCACTAAAGGGTAAAAACAATTAAAAAAAAAAAAAAGGAAACTATCTATACATAACCTATCTTAAACGGAGTATAAAATGTGAAAAACTTTTTGATCACAATGACCCAAATGGAGTAACTTCATATGACTATTTAGATCAAATTTAATAATTTATGCTTATTTAATGTCATTTCTATCTTTTATTCTTAAAGTTTATTTTAATTTAAAATTATACAATAGAGGTTATGGTGATTTTTACATAAGTGTGACCAAATTTAAGTCAAATTGGTGTGGCCATTTAGTAACTCTCTATGTAAAATACAATTCTCTTTGTAATTGTTACGAAAAGAACCAAACGAAACACAACGATGCAATTATGAGCAAAACCCAGGCTTCTGATACAAGTCTATAACTAGTGAATACAATTTCTTACAGCTAAAACTCCAAAGGTTGGAAATAGATTCTCCAGTTACAATGCATCCAAGAATGGCACCACATTTAGGAAGTGTACATGCAACCTCAAATTTATTTCATTGACAATGTCTGGCAATACATATACATTCAGGTATAGTATTAGCCATGTGAGGATACAATGTTAGCACTCTGTGATTCCAAACAAAGAGCTGCTACCTTTACTTCATAATTGGAGTCAAACCAACCACACCTGCAAAATAAGTTTACAATCAACATTAGCTGAAGTGATATTACTTCCTTTCCTTTATCCTTTTTTGTTTTGCCCGACGAGATATTAGTTCCTTGAAGAGGAAATGTCACAAGGGGCGAGCATTTTGACCTCATACACATCTACAGAATTCAACGTGAAATAAAACGATAACAATATCAAAACCCTTATGAGTCTAAAGGCCTGCTAGAAGAAATCTACATGACAATACAAAAGGAGGCTCATGCAGATTTTCTTTTCCCATGAGGCATTGCCGAAGGCAAAATTTCTCCACTAGAAAAGTAATTAAACATAGAGAAGAAATAAAGTAACAGAAGAAGCTTCTCTTCTCAGTTTACTAATGAAGAGGTGCAATATGTGTCAGTTAAGATATCCAATGTAGAGGAAAGATCCACCTTGAACGACATAATTAAGGGGAAAAAGAAAATTTGAGAAGCAATCCAAAATTTACGAGACTCCGTATTACTGTGCTTGTAATCAAGTCCACATCTCGGCATATTGAAGTTGGATGAGAACACACACCTTGATAGTCCAATTAGTTTACCAACGGTGCATCAACAGCAAACGTGTCAGAAGATATAATATAGTTAATAGTGTTCTCAACTTATTTGGTGTCTTACCCGAAGATCTAAAAGCACTCATAAGGACCTTAGAAGGCTGAGACATGAAGAAAACCTACCCAGCTGGGCAAGTTTATCGAATAACTGACTAAACTATAAGCTTTTGATTGGTCTATTACTGTTCAGTCCAAATTAAATCGTTCCTGAGGATCCCACTACCTTAGCCCTCTTGATGATTTAAAGAAACCATGAGAGTTCTCATTTATAAACACAGGAAATCTCACTGTGGATATGCAAAATTCCATCCATTTCAGCCATTTTTCACCAAGATTCATCTGACTCATGGTGTCTAAGAGGCAAGCCTAGTTTACATGATCATAAGCTTTTCCAGGTCCAACTTGCAAAGAACCCATTGCCTTTTATTCCTCACCAAGTATTCCACACATGCATTCCCAACCATAGAAGGGTCAACAATTTGTCTCCCTCCTATAAATGCATTCTGGTTATCAGAAATTAGTTTTCCTATCACTGGCTTGAGTCTTTCTGCCAACAGCTTAGCAATAAATATAGACACTTCCCAAGAGACTGGTTGGCCTGAATTGTTGAAATTTCTTAAAACAAATGATAATGTACAACTCGCATCATTTAAATTATCATACCACTGGTCCAAATCACTTTTTCCAATTAACATATAAACACTAATTGTTGCTCAAAAGTGCTTTTTTGAAACACAATTTTGAGAAAATACGTGCTTCTAAAAGCTTGCCCAAACACTAATTGTTGCTCAAAGGTGCTTTTTAAATTAATAAGTCAAACACAAACTGCTTCTCACCGAAAACACTTTTTTTAAAAGCACTTTTTAAAATAAGTTGATTTTAGAAGCTTGGCCAAATGGGCTATTAGTCTATTTATCTGATTAGGATTTTTGGGGATTGTGTTGCAGGACTGAATCATGGTCGTTCAAGTTAGGATCTTCTTGTGAATAGCCATGGAGCTTAAACATTCTGCTGAAACTGTATGATTCATCCAGAGTAAAGTCTTGTCCTATTTTTGGTTGAGTCTTTCAGACCATTGAGATTGCCTACTCAAGCTAATATATATGGAGAAAATGTAGTACAAGATTAGATGCCTAAAGAAACCGAACAAACAATGATGTCTTGATAATGAGAATTACTATAAATACTACAAACAAGTGTTCGAAGTGTTACATGTATCTCTTACTAATTTACTGCTAAAAGCACCCAACAGACTACTGCCTGGTTACAAATATACAAAAAAGATTTTCAGAACATAATTAGCAACACTTGTCAAGTGTCACTTTTGTTTTTCCTTCAATGGTCATTTGGAACCAGATTTTACTGCCTATATATATGATTTAAACAAATTGGCTGGTCAGCACATTTGACAAAGTTATATTTGCCCAAAAAGTTTCTTTTGGACAAATTATTCCCTTTCTAGGCACCCGTAGGAACAGGACATAAGGTCATAACTCATAAAGGAGAACATAGCTATAAAACAGCATAAAATAAAGAATAGAGAACACAATAAAAAGCTAAAAGATTTAGTCCAACTGAATTTCCACCATTTCAAGGATATGAAAAGGTAAGAAGGAAAATCATGTTTAAAAGTCACGATTAGCAGTGACAAATGGGTGGGTTGGATCGGATATGTGCAGGTCGAAAATGGGTTAAACAAAAACAGATGTAATATCCAATCCGCCCATATTTAACACGAATAAAAAATGGGTTAACCGACGGATAATATGGATATTCCATGGCTTCAGGAATAGTCAGGTAAGAAGACAAGTTAAAAGCCAAAATAAGCATAGACTCCCAAAAAGCAAGAACTCATAAAAAATAACAACCGGACAAATGGGTATCCATTTTTTAATGGATAATATCCAAATTTGAGTCATTTTCAAAAAGCAGGTTATCCAACCCATATATAGTGGATCGGATTGGAAGGTTACTTGTTTTTTCAACCATTTTACCAGCCCTAGTCACGATTTCCAAAAGCTGCTGAACATAATAGAGTTATCTTTTGAAAAGCAAGTGAAATGCATTTTATTATTATTATTCTTTCTCAAATAGAAGGAAAAAAAAAAGTATTTTGTTACTCAGACACTACAAATGTCCGCGATAAAATACAACAATCAGAAATAAAATCCAATAGGAGAAATCAGCACCCAAGATAAGTTCACAATTTTTTCTCTGCCTTTAGACATAGGTGGCACAAGAACAGATAAGAAAATTGTACTAGAAGGAAGAGAGAGTGGGAGAGTAAATAGTGTTCTTTTTACCACATGCCAATCGTCCCCCGGCGTTGCCAGTAGCAAGACTGAGTTCTTGGCCACCTACAGTTAGACCACCAAATGAGAGTTAGCTCATAAAATTATCTGTAACCTCCCTAAGGCAATATCAAATAATTTGGCTTACATAAATAAATGCACGTCTAAACGTCAAAATTAGAGGTAAACACCAAACCGTAAAATTGAACCTTACCCTTTCCAAGGTCATCCTCAAGCTCATGAACCACGAGCGCTCTTCCAACAACTGAATTTGGACCAGTCAATGGTATCTGAGCAATATTTAAAAGGAATAGTTACTTTTATATCCCGAAAGAAGATGAATAAATGATAGAAAATATGAAATGTGTGTGGGCACTTCAGTGGCCACACAATTGAGCGTTGGACCTGGTTGTCTATTATTGTTGCTTCAGCTATGCCTGGAAATAGAAAGCACGGCCAAGAACATCAAAGAAAAAGAAATCACCATCCATCTTGATTAACAAACCCAAGAGACACGGAAAAAATCAGAAAGTTAGGGGTCGTTTTTTAGGGTGTATTAGGTAGAATAATGCTGGTACTACATTTTTGTACAATGTTTGGTTGTAAATTTAAGTCTGGTACAACTAATACCAGTATTATTCTTCCCCTAATTATACACCCTATTCAGTACTAAATAATGTAATGCATATTATTTAATACAACAAACCCAAAAGTCGATAAAAAATAATGCCAGCATAACTAATTTCAGCATTACTAATACACCTTATACAGTACTATTCTTATACACCCTACCAAACGACCCCTTAAAAGCATGTTTAGTACCATCAGCATTAGCCTCTATGTTTCCCAGGTCACCCGCATGACGGGTTTCATCTCCAGGAGATCCATGTGTTTTGCTGGTAGGATTGAAATGGGCTCCTAGAGTAAGACAATTAGAAAGAAAAAATCAAACTAGTAACAAAAATAGTATAACCAGATTTAACATTTGCCAAAAAGAAAAAAAGAAAAAAAAAAAAAGGTTCCTGCTGGAGTCGCAGTTACTTATTTAATCCCAAGTTCAAAGTAAATCAAAACAAACCTGTAGACATACAACCATTTGTAACATCACCGTATTCGTGCTACAACAACAACCAACCCAAACAGAAAATTAGCAAGAATTAACCAACAATTAACAAGTAAGTTCAAAACCGCAAACTCTGAAGTGGCCTTTCTTTGTGAAACATTTATTTTGAAATTTTGCAAGAACAAGAAAACAGCAATATAAAGGCAAGTAGTTATTTACTTATTTATTACTTGAAGCTAAATTTCCCCCGTCAAATAAATTTTGGGGGTGAATTATTCAATATCTTAGGGAAAAAGCTGAGAGCCAACAAAAAGTTATGACTTTATTGTTAATTCAAGGCTCACCTTGCGAGCTGGTTTCAAGTGCTATGTTTAGCAAATAGAGAAAAATTGGAATTTTCTTTTCCAGAATTGTCCAAAATGGCTTCGTAAATACTTCTTTGTTTCAATTTGTTTCTCTTACTTTCCGTTTTAGTATGTTTCAAAAGAATGTTGCTTTATATATTTAGTAACTCCTTACCCCTAATATCCTACATGACACATTTAAGAACACAAAATTCAAAGGATATTTTGATACATTATACACCTCGTTAATTTAAGACCACAAAATTCGTCAACTTTATTTTCTTAAATTTCGTGCCGACTCAAACTAAAACAAATAAATTGAAACACATGGAGTATGCACTTACTAGATGGAACCCATGAAGTCCGGGAGTAAGTCCTGTTAAACGAACTTTCACCGTGGTTGGACCTATCAGATAAAAACCAGAGTGAAATTTAGATAAAAGAGCATGAAATATTGCTAATGAAAGCTTATATTTTTGGATAATAATCCATAAATGTGCATTCAAAGAAGAAAATTAGGGTCGTTTGCAGTGGCGGAGCCAGGATTTTCACCAAGGGGTTCAAAAATATAAAAGAGCAAGAAACGAGGAAGCCAAGGGGGTTCAATATCTACTATTTATACATAAAAATAATTTTAACCTTGTGTATATATGATAATTTTTTACCGAAGGGGGTTCAGATGAACACCCTGGCCACCACTTGGCTCCGCCCCTGGTCGTTTGGTATCCGGGATGGGATAGATAAGAAGGTTTTATGGGTTAGGATAATTCATGTGATTAGCTATCCCACCTTCTATATGGGATAGCTAATATATCCCATTATTTTGGTACAAATGGTGTGATAAAATAATCCCAGAACTAATTAATACCCATAATCAAACACGATAAAATAATCCTGCATTTCATCAGGATAGTTACCATTATCCCGAGATTATAGTCCTGACATTAGAATACTTGAACTAATTTATACCACCTGGGTAACACCAAGTTTGATGGAATTTATAACTTCAACTTCAACCAAACAAAGTACTCTAAATCTAATCTCAAACTTAATTGTGAGATTTCTCACCTTATCCCATGAACCAAAACAGCCCCTTAGAGTATTAATTTAAAAAGTGAAAAACAGCTTAAAATCCTAACTAAAACACTCATAGAAAGGAAAAAAAATAGAAATACCATCATTCTCTTGGGTAAATGTGACAACGCCTTGGACATTAGAGTTGCCGTTAAGAACAGCAACAGCCTTCTTGGTTGAAGCAATTGGTTTAGGGGCAGTTACTGCAGCGAGGCTCAGTGATTGGCCAGTAGTAGACTTGACATTGACATTGACATCAAGTAAAGAATGGAGTGAAGCGGAAGGTGTGGTGTTTGGGGCAGCAATTGGGAAAATGAAAGGATGAGTTGCAGCAGTAGAGATGATAGTTTGTGCAGCCATGGCTCCCACTAAAGCTGAAAACATTATTGGAATACACTAAATTGATACTGTGGACTACTGGAGTTAAAATTTTTGATATACACTAAATTGATAAAGTCTGCTTATCTACGCAGTACGATCGGTCCATTTGTTTCTAACTCCTAAGAATACAAAATTAAATATCTCAACTACCAACATGTTATGTTCCGTTTTTTTGGGCTGTTCATATTTTGTGGGGTCATTTTGTAATAACTCAGCCTTTAGTTTTGAGTATATTTGCATCTCATGTCATATTCTGTACCTTTTGTACAAGGCAAATATTTCCTCCATTTAAATTTGTTTATTTGATTTTTACTTTTGAATCTTGAGGTCTTAATTTAAAGATATGTAGCAAGTATTAAAATACCCTTTAATCTTATGATATTAAACATGTCATGTAAAAATTTAAAATTAAAGAGTTGAAAAAAAAGATTTTTTTTTAAAGGACTAAAAATAAAAAATAAACAAATTGAAACGGAGAGAGTATTATATTTTAGATTTATTAATAATGGTAGGTTTTAAAGGCTCGTGTAGGGGGGGTTTCAAATGAGTGGGTTGGGTTAAATTGTGATGGATTAAAAAGGGTTGAGTTAATCAACAGTTACTTTGGTTGAATGAGTTAAATAATGGGTCATAACTCTACTCGCTCAACTCTTATTAAATCTTAATTTCTTAATTTTATTTTTTATAATTTGTTTTAATACCTATTAAAACATATTTTTCTTTATTATGTTCATATATAACATATCAAATAAATAAATAAGTATTTTGGATAAGGTATCTCATGGGTAGTTTAAATTACATATTGGCCCAACTTTTAAATGAGTTGAATTGGATGGGTCAAAATAAATTGAAATAATAAATGTGTAGATTATTAACTTAATAGCTTGACGGTCATGATTTATGGGCTAATTTTACCAACCTTAATTCAGATGGGTTTCTGACCTATTGGGACAAATTGTAAAAATTCAGAAAGTTGGACACTTGTGCCCAAAGCACAAGACGAGGTCACTTGTGCTATGGAGGAATGTGAACAAAATATGTAAAAAATAGTGCATTTTTTGCATTTTCGTCTCTATTTTTGTATTTTTGAAGAAAACTTTTTGGACAAATCTCTGTTTTTTTTTAAAAAAAAGTTTATTGTTTGTATCCTTGTATACATTGTATTCGTCTTGAACAATATTGATGGAGGCAACCAAATTGTTGTCAGCCTGTAATGAAAATATTGAATCATTTAGTTATAAATTGTATTCATGAATACAACCTAATTGAATACAGTCAAATTAAATACAATATAAAAATAGTGACAAATAATAAATACCAAAATTATAGCTACCAACAGGAAAAAAGCTACGAAAAAATTTGTCCCGAAACAATCCAATAAAGTTACTTTTTCATTCGGTCGTTCCTTTGGGACCAAAATAAAAGATTGAAAAATAAAAGATAGGAGTAAGAGAAGAGGAGGTAAGAGCTAATGTAAGAAGCCAAGCAACATTCATTTGCTAAAACCCTACCCAGATACCCACCATTTGCTTTCAATTCGTAGGAATCTGACCCTTAACATACCCTTTCTAATTCTTCAGGAAAGGGTACACTTGGGGCAAATACCAATTTTGAGATTGTAATTGCTTAAATGGTGTTGTTACTCTCTTCCATCAAATGGAAGAGAACATAGCCTCTTCCTTCTGTTGTCAATTTCTCTAAATTATTTAAGATTATTCAAAATATGAAACATTATTCTTCTGTAGTTTCTCTTTTTTCGAGAAATGCAGACATTTTTTTTTTAGAAATGCAGACATTAGGTATCCCAATTGATGGATTTATCTTAAGTATCGTCATTAATAGTTATTGCCCCATGCATCGTGCTGATTGTGGGTTTCGGTGTTAACTATTTACTTGAAGAATGGTATTTCATTTAATGATGTCACATTTACCACCCTAATTAGGGGATTTTTGCTCAAAATAAGGTCAAAGATGCAGTTGAATTGTTCAAAAATTGGTGAGAAAGAATACTTGTGAGCCTAACGAAGTCATGTATGCAACTTTCATGAATGGGCTCAGTAAAAGGAGTCATACTAAAAAAACTCTAAGTTGCTCCTGTTAATGGACCAAGGGAACACTAAACCCAATATATATATTTATAGCGTTGTTATAGATGCTCTATGCAAAAGAGGGAAACATAGATATTGTTGTCAACCTTTTGAACGAGATGAAGCGTAAAGGCACTCCTCCAAACATAGTCACGTATAGTTCATTGATTGATGGTTTGTGTAATCTTGGTCAGTGGGAAAAGGTTAAGACTTTTTTCTCTGAGATGGTGAACCATAATATTTATCCAAATGTGCGCACCTTCACCATGGTGATTGATGGACTATGCTAAGAAGGAAAAGTCGAAGATGTCGAGGAAGTAATGAGACACATGATCGAGAAAGGTGTAGAGCCTAATGTGTTCACCTATAATGCCATAAGGGATGGACATTGTTCGCGTGGTCAACTGGATAGAGCGAGGGGAGTTTTTGGTTCCATGACAGATAAGAATATTGAACCTGACATTTTTAGCTATAACATATTAATAAATGGATATTGTAAGGAAAAGAAAGTGGATGACGCCATGCAATTGTTTTGTGAAATTTCTCAAAGGGGGTCAAAATCCGATATTTTCAGCTACACTACTATCTTGCAAGGCCTATTTGAAGTTGGAAGAATTTGAAATGCTAAAAAGTTCTTTGATGAGATGCTATCTATGGAGCCCCTACCTAATTTATGCACTTATCGCACTTTGCTCAATGGGTTTTTTAAGTACGGACTTATTGAGGAAGCTATGTCACTCTTAATAAGTTGGAAGGAAAGAGTAAAAATACTGATATTGAATTTTACAATGTTGTCATTAATGGATTGTGCAAAAATGGTATACTCAACAATGCTCATGCGATTTTTTAGAAGCTTTCTTTAACTGGAGTGCTTCCGAATGTGAGAACATACAATATAATGATAAATGGATTTTGCCTTGGAGGGTTTTTGGATGAAGCTAAAGATATGCTTAGAAAAATAGAGGAGAACGGGTGTTTTCCCAACAATGTCACTTATAATGTGTTTGTGCAAGGATTTGTCTGGTGCAGCAAAATTAGTGAAATGGCAACCTTTATGAAGGAAATGACTGGAAGGGGCTTCTCATATGATGTAACTATCGCTGAGGTGCTGGTAAAGGCTATAAGCAAGAATCCATCTGTCTTTGACATGATACCAGAGCTTCAAGTGGAAAATAAGATGTGAATATTTCTTTTCGCTTGGTTTATTCAGCTACATTATATCTGTGATACAATTTCATTTTTATTCCTGCAAAAGGAATGGCATCCAATGAAATTGCAGAAGCTGATGGCAATTAGAACATTGCTTGAGTTTTCTAGGTAGGCTTATTGAGGAGGTACATCAATTTTGATGTTTTGATTTTTTCTAGTCTTCTTTTTCTCATAAATTAAATGTTATTGCACTCTTAATATGAGAAAAAAAGGTCATTGTACCGATTATAAAAAATAAAAATATAAAAAAGAATAATGGTGGATTTCCTAATGTGTACACATTCTAAGTATAGTAATATCATTTTTAATGCTATTTAGTTATCTTCAGGTTTTTTTTTTATTGTTGTCTTCAGGTATTATCATTTTCTATTTTTATTGTAGAATCGATAACAACTCGCTTTAACTTAGAAATTGCTACATGAACAATGATTTGGTAGTTTCTAAAGTCTTAGTTACATCATCCATAAATGGAACACCAGAGCTGATAAGATGGACCCCATCCTTCTGCCTGAACCATATAGTATGAATATTTTGGTTTTCCTGAAATTGAAATAAAACAAGTTTGAATCTGATAGGATATCTGTAGATGAATGCCCAACATCATCATATACAAATGATGTTATTTCAATTTCTGGAAGTTTATATATGTTCCAAGGTTGCTGAGTGATGGATGATTATTGGGAATTTGACAATTTTTATGGAATAGTAATATTGTCAAAGTAAAGTTAATTGGTCCTGCGAAGGACCTATTTGATTGTGAATTTGTAGATGTAAATGATTTGCTGCTGAAGTTGGAAGCTATCTCTGAACGATCAGGTTGTTGACTTACTGTGGTGGAAGTTTTAGAAAGACGGTAAGTTTACTTGGGAGGCATTCAAAAGTACCGGCCATGGAGAACAATTTGGAAAACAATTGTAGCTCCGTAAACCACCTGCTTCACTTGGATCGCTACTCATTAAGCTTATTTAACCCATGATAATGAAGCAAGAATAAAAAGGTACGGCGAGACTATATCACCTTGCCTTAGAGCTATCTGAGTGGGGACAAAACATTATGGAGTGCGATTAATAATGATAGGTAATCTAACAGGAGTAATAGAATACTTTATCCTTTACAATACTTTGACGGTGTAATATGAGAATTCTTATTCAGTGTAATGGCTTCCGTGGGATATGCAGCCAAAAAATATACTATGAAATTTTCCATAATTCATGGTCATGTCAATGGGTATAAAAATGCTTCCTTTTATGTGTATGAATTCAAGAAATGGCTTTTCATGCTTGTTTCTTCCTTTATTTTTTTATCAAGAAAATGTATATATAAAATAAAATAATGAAATGTAGCTTTGAGTCTCTCAATAATTGCATAGAGTGTACCCCAAAGCCAAGTGAAAACACAATTGGAAAAGCTAAGGCTTAAAGCGGCCTTAGTGTTCCAACAGATATTATACATGCTACTATACAAAATTTTGTTCGGGTGCAATATTTACATGAACACCTACTTTTCCAAATTTCCTAAATCATCATGAGAGAAGTAATAAGCATTACATATTTATGTACCTCATTTCTTGGTCTAATTTCCCACCACTGGTTCATTAGACTTCTACTATTGAATCTCTGATTTTGAACTCCAATTGGATTACCAAATCTCTTCCAAATGTAACTAGCAAGATGTTTTTCAACAAAAACATGCTGAGCGTTTTCACATTTGGGCACAGAGACAACATACACAACTTGATACCAACTGGCCCCAAATCTAAATAGAACATCATCAAAAGGCAATTTATTTTTGAGAAGTCCCCAAACTAGAAAGGATATTTTGGTAGGGATGTTCTTGTTCCATAATCGTTTAAGCACCATATTGATTGTTTCCTTCTTCTAATACTCTGCCAGGCTGAAGCATTAGAGAAATTCTCATCAACTGAAGGGTTACCATATAGCATTGTCTTCATTGTTTTGATCCCCTATCTTGGCATTCTTAATCTGATGGACAACATTTTCTGGCAAAGCATCATTGAGCTTCTGTAAGTCCCACATGCCATTATGCCTGAAATCATTAACCTTTCGCCTAGTAGATCTAGAAGTAATTGTACATGTATTGGCTAAAGGTCCAGTACCTATCCAGTTATCTTATCCAAAACTACAATCACTTTTGTTAATCTTCCAAACTATGTTATGCTCCACCTTTTTTTTTTATCTTCCTCATATATCTCCAAATGTGAGACTGTTTGACTGCTTCTTTTAGAGTCATGGGGTGACCTCTTGAGCATTATTTTTATTTAAGAAAATCTGTCCATAAATTATTTGATTTCTAAAGTTCCACTATCTTTTGACTGCAAATGTATCATCGATGACCTCAATGCTTCTGATGCCTACTCCTCCTCCTTCTTTGGGATAGCATAGCTTATCCCATGAGCTCCAATGATATTTGGCCTTGTCATTGATACTTTCCCAGAAGAAGTTGGCAAAGTATTTCTCCATTATTCTGTATGTAGCTTTGAGGGGACTCATATCAGCAAGGGAGTATGTTGGAATAGCCTGCAAAACATGTTTAATTAAAGTTAGTTTTCCTCCATAAAGATAATAATTTACCTTGCCATCCATTAAATCTTTTGACTATTTTGGATACCAGGTCATAAAAATAAACAATTTTTTTCTACCAACAAAAATAGGACATCCTAAATAAACAAAAGGAAATTTTTATTCAAGAAAACGGTGGCAGTTCTCATTCTGTTTATTAGAGGCCTTTGGATCTGTCAAGAAAAAACTTCTATCTTGATTAACTAATTGCCCATAAGCTGCTTCATATTTCTTAATCGCTTTCATGATTAGCTTAATAGATTTGGAGTTGCTAGAAGTAAAGTTAACAATGCCATCGGCGTAAAAAAGATGTGAGATGTTAGGGACCTTGGGTATTCATAGTAAAAGGGGGAAAGTTACAGTTATATTGTAGCCTTTTGAGCATCCTGGATAAAGCTGTTTCAGCTGCTGTCACAAATAAATAAGGGGACAAAAGATCCCACTGTTTGAGGGCTTACGAGGAAGTGAAGAAACCTTTCCCAGTGCCATTAATGATAACTGCATACCATACATCAGATATCAGTCTCATAATAATATCAATTCTTCAATGAAGCCAAACTTCTTGAGAACATTAGCTAGAAATGTCCAAGAAAGTCTATCATAAGACTTTGCCATATCTAATTTGATAACCACATTACCACTTTTGTTGGGCATGGAGATGCCTTGAACAATTTCCTGAGCTAGAAAAATATTTTCAGTCATGGTTCTACCCTTAATGAACCACTTTGATTTTCTGAAATCAACCTAGGTAGCATATGATTTGATCTCATGGAAAGAACTTTGGTAATGACCTTAATAGAAAAATTGGAAAGGCTGATAGGTCTCATTTCTGAAAAATATAAGGGAGAATCAACTTTTGGAATCAAGGCCAAACAAGTCTAGTTAAATATTTGGTGATATTGCCCCCAGTTAAGAAATATCTGACAAAGTTTGTGACATCATTTTTAATGATATTCCAACATTTATGATAAAACAAACCATTTAAACCATCTGGTCCTGCTGAACTAGGAGGGCATATATTAGAAATTGCCTCTTTAACATCTGTCTCTTCAGGAATAGCATTCAATAAAATATTATCATTCTCCGTAACAAGATCAGAAACACAATCTAGAACTTCTCTATTCTGTCTAACAGGATTAAGATTGAAAAGTTTCCTGAAGTGTTTTATAACAGCTTTAGAAATTTTTCTCTCCCCTGAATCCAATTATCTCTGTGGTTCCATATTTTACGAATCTGCATTCCACTAGTGGATTACATTGGGTATGTTGTTGTTGTTGTTGCTGTTGTTGCATTCTTCTTCCCACGTCTCTAAAATACTATGAAAATACTTACTGTTGTTATCACCTGCTTCAAACCATTCAATTGAGCCTTCTGCTTTAGTATAGTATCTTGCATTGAGAACCATTTAATATACTCAACATGAGCTTTGTTGTGTTCTTACCTAACCTCATTGTCATTTCTGATCAATTCATGTTCTTCCAATCTGTGTACTTCAATTTCCCATTCTGCCACTTTCATATGAGCATCTCCAATGATATTCCTAGACCAAACACTCAATCTTCTCCCAAGAAGCTTCAGTTTTTTTGTTGGAGAATTCACATTGGGTTACCTGTGATCAGATTGTTCCACACTTCTTGCACCAAATCCTAAAAGCCAGTTTGTTTAGTCCAAAAATAGAAGACCTAAAGTATCTGATGATCTCCTGTTGATTGTTGGAGCATTTCAAATGAAGGGGCCTATGATCTGAACCAGTTTTTACAAGGTGTCTGACAATGTTGTTTTGAAATTTCTGCACCCATAGATCATCAATCATGATTTTATCAAGTCTCTTCCAAATCCTCTTCCTAAGCCATCTATTGATACACCATGTGAATTTCACAGCGGTATAACCAACATCAGTTAATTCACAATTGTCGATACAATTAAAGATATCAAGGCTTCTCCTGATTCTATATGGTTTACCTCCCAATTTCTCATTGGGATCCAGATTAGAGTTGAAATCCCCCCCTTCCCCACCCCCACACCCCTCTACACACCAAGGTCCATTTACCATTGTCTTCACCTTCTTCTTTATTCTTTGCTTTTCTCTACTAGTTTTTTGAATTTTGAAATTGTTCTATGATCATTTCTGCACGTGTAGCTTTGTCATAGCAGTCATTAAAGAAATTTTGTTGTCTATGAAAATATTGAATCCTATGGACTCTATAAGATAGGAGTAATATATCTAACGACTTATCTCTTTAGTTTTTCAACGTGATCACGTTCTATCAAAAAATTAACTTCATCTTTAGAATAATTTGATGTCAGCTGTGATTTTTTGTTTCTCATTCATGATTGTAATATAGTACACTTAAAAGTGTATGAATTTCCATTCTGATATTTTCTTGCTACATTGTCTTGCTTTGACTTGGCTGTGTCAATGAAGCATTGTAAAATAAGGATGCTCGGAGGCTTGACATAAATTTGAACTTTCTTTATAATACTTTGTATTCTTGCTCTGGGAAAGGAATACGTATGCTGAAATTTTTTGCGTATCCATTTTCTATTGTCAAGTAATTGTCAAAGAAAAGTACATTGTTCCTGCGAAGGACCTTTTTGGTTGGGAATTTAAAGATGTAAATGAATAGCTGCTGAAATTGGAGGCTATCTCTAGCAATGGTCTGGTTGCTGACTCATTGTGGTCGAAGTTTCGGAAAGACGGAAAGTTTATTGTCAAAGCATGTTATAAAATCTTTTGGGAAATATGGGAGACATTTGAAAGGACTGGCCATGGAGAACAATTTGGAAGGCAATTGTATCGCTACTCACAAAGATGCTTTCTGTGTGAAAGGGACAATATATTAGTAAATCATCTACTGTTTAACTGTATCGTCACTAGACAGATCTGGACAATGTTTTGCCCTATTTTTGGTCTTGAATTGGTCATGGCAGGATGCATTAAATGAGCAATCTTCATCAATGAACAATGTTCATTGATCCTTTGACTAGTTGTTGTTGGAATTCGAGAGGATTGTACTCCGTATCATCATTGTCAACTAACTTAGAAGATGGAGGGAAACAATTTCTTTTGAGGATGTAGAAATCTGTTTGCAACTTTTTTTTTTTTTTTAATTTCTTCTATAGATTATGGATTTTAAACTCTAAATGCACACTCTGCTTGTTCTTAATGGGGTTTCATCTAGTTAAATCCATGGTGTTCGGGAACAGAAAATTCCTCCTGATGACTGACATTTAAGGCACCGTTTGGACATTTTGTTTTCTCATGGTTTCTGAAAAGGAGGAGATAAAAGACGAAAACTTCGACAAAATACTAAAATCTAAAAATGGAAGAACAATCACTCTACTGCTACATGCCTAAGGGCTGGTGACCATGCTTATTAGATTTCTTCTGTGATCAATCAATACATTGACCAATTATCAAATTGTTTTTTTTCATCTGTGTCTTTTGCTTCCTTGGTGAAATTCAATCTTTCTTATTACGTCAATATCTGTTAGTTTTAGAGATAGGATTTTAATAAATTGATAGAACAAAACTGTTTCTAGTTTTTTTTTTGTTGGATGTTGCAATAAATTATAAAATCTTGTATAGGTTGACTTGATTGACTGTACCCTTGGGAAAATAAATCATCACAAGAATTATCAGCAAAAGAGGTATCAATCACTTCTAAAAGTTATCACCCTATTCTTTGCATTTTTTGTAACAAATTTTGAATTTTGAAATTGTTTTATGATTGTGTCTCCATGTGTAGCTTTGTCATAGTTGTTGTTTTAAGATGTTTTGTTGTCTATGAAAACATTGAATCTTGTGAACACTATAAGATAGGAGTAACGTATATATAATTTGTTCTATGTTTAGTTTTGGGAAAAGGTTTCGAAACACACTTAGACTATGACCGAAGTTGCCATAGCCCTCCCCAACTTTGTGGGAGTCATATGACACCCCTAGACTTTTTTTTTTTTTTTTTTTTTTTTTGTATGTGTATTATTGATGTATTTATATGTTGACCTAGACAAGAAAGTGAGAACACGCTTGTTGAGTGCGTAAGGCTGGACTTAAAACTTAATGGACCAGTAAGAATTTGCCACGTAGCAGTCCTCATAATCCCTTTATATGTTATTTCATTATTTCCACAATCCACAAAACAAAAACACCAACGACGGGTTTGTGGACCATTATTGACGCCGCTGCCATTCTCCGTTGACGTTGTTACTTTGAAGAGGTAAGATTGGGTTCCTTAAATTTCTTCTCTTTAATTTATATTTTTAAATTTAGGGCTTACAATTTCTTTTCCCAAAATTTTTGTTAAAAAATTAGGGTTAGCTATGGAAGAGGTAAGATTGGATTTGAATAAGCTTTGTATGGATAATGAAGATCCAATGTTGAATGCCGAGGGGCGATGTAGTCATGGTCTGATGCTCCCTTTGAAGATTTCCTGGTCTGACAACAATCCTGGAAGAAGATATTAGTCTTGCCCCTACTATGGTCTAAAGAAGTGTAAATTTTTTCGATGGAGGGATCTTTCTAAAGTTGATGAAAGATCGAAGTACATTATTCTAAAGTTGGTGAACAAAATGAAGGAGATGGATGAAGAATTAACTTCAAAGCAGAAGAGTATCAAGGAGATGGAAGAAGGATGTGGAAGTTCTGAAATTGCGGATCAAAATGAAGAAGATGGACGAAGAATTAACTTCAAAGAAGAAGAGTATCAAGGAGATGGAAGAAGGATGTGGAAGTTATGAAATTGCGGATATGCTGAAGGAGATTGAGATGGAGGAATAATCTACCTCAAGTGATAAGAAAATGAAGGACATAGAAGAACAATCAAGTGTGATCAATCTGCCCGAAATTGAAAATTCAAAAGAGATAAAAGTGAAAAAGAAGGGGATCAACAACTTTAGCTTTAATATGATTTTCACTTTTTGCATCTTGATTTGTTTTGCTAGTTGGATCAATTGGTTAATGCAAGGATATGCAAAGACTTGCCATGACCAATTGTCGTAATGGTACATGTATGTTTCAAGTTGAAGTCTTTTGTGTTATGGTTAATGTAACTTAGGAAGTGCTTTGTAGGCTTTTGTCATGTGGTTAATGTAACATGGAAGTTGATCAATGAAATCCCTTGTGTTAGTGTTTATTTTGGTAAGAAGTTGTTTCTAGTGGAATTGATTTAATAGTACACTGCTATAAAGAATCATATTGGCAGCATACTACACTGCCAAAAAGAAATGGAACACAAAGATCTTGAACAAAAATTCATAATAGAAACAAAACTTAATATATATAAACTAGTGCACCAATATAAGTTTGATCAAAAGTAGTGGATCACATTCATAATGATGCAAAATTCAAGTGCAGTAGCATAATATCACAAAACAAGCATCTTAAACAATCGTCTAAGCCATAACTATATCTAAACCACAACTACATTAGTTTGTTTATCAAAAAAACTGCAAAAACTGCTAACTACATTAGCTTGTTCTAGCAACTACCAACATATTAACACTACTTCCATGGATACTTTGTTCGTGAGTTCTGGGTTGCTGTCACTTTTTTCCTTTTCTTTACCCTCATCTCTTCAAGCTGGCTTGATGTCATTGCTGCTTTGCCCCTCCACCTCACTCCAGTCCTTGGTTTGTGACCAAGGTCCCCAGTAACATCAACTGACCTTAAAGGCTTTCTTGGACCAGCATCTATTATCCTACTACTTGGCAAGCCATGTTGTAGACAAAGAAAAATAGTTGTTTTATAGTTAGTAAACTCACTTGCAAAATAAAACTTTACCCTATATTTCAGCACTTACATTGTATGCTGTAAACCCATTTTCAGCAACAAATATACCCATTCCAACTATTCTAGGCCTTTTATAAAGGGTTGTTCTTCCTCTTTCATTGTCAACAAGTGTTGCATTAGAAGCTTGAGAGGTATTTTTGGTCTTGCCTTACTCACATTAGACTGAGAAGCAGCAGGTTGAACAGGTGCATTGGGTGCAACAGGTGCAGCATAACTTGTTACATTTTCAAACCATTTAGAAGTAATGGTTGTCCTCCTTGTTCCCATACCTTTTGCTGGTGCTTGAGAAGTACTTTTAGCCATTGCACTTGCTCTAGCTGGTACATTAGAAGTATTTGTAGTCTTTCTTGGACTTCCCCTTGCTATAACTGGTGCATCAGAAGTTAATGGATTCTTTCTTGGCCTTCCTCTAGCTCTTGCTGGTGCTTCAGAAGTTGGAGTTTGCTTTCTTGGCCTTCCCCTTCCTCTTACAGGTGGCTTTCTTGGCCTTCCCCTGGCTCTTGCAGGTGCAACAGTAGTAGTCCTAGTTCTTGTTTTAGGTGCAACACTAGATTCAGCAAAGTCACTTGGTCCATTACCAAAGCTTGGTTGAGATGTTGCAGCACTATGTGGTCCATTAAAAAGGCTTGTTCTACCAGAATCCTACAAAGAGTATAAAAACATAGTGTCAAATTCAAACCATTAGTACTAAAATATGATGAATGGTAATTTAAAAGTTCATACCTTCAAAGGACAGCCTCTTTGGTTATGGTTTTTACCTTGACAAATGCTACAAGTCATGTCAACTCCTTTTCTTTACAACTTAGCACATCTTCTTGTCTCAGTGGATTCTCTTCTCCTAACCTTATTTGGCCTGCCTGACATAGGCTTTATAACTGGTGGTGCAACAAAGGAGTTATTGGACTCAGATCACATTTTCATATTGATGACTAGTTGAAGGAAATGACAGTAAGTCCTCAAGTAAGTCTCCTTATTGTAGCAACTATCAACAAAGTCAATGGGTTTATACTTCTCATATAATATGGCAGCAAGGGCATGTGGACATGGTATTTTTTCCCTTGAGCATCTGGGCCCTACAGTCGTAGGTTTTATTTCTCAAATCAACAGTATGTTGATATAGCCGATCACTAATTTCAGACCCTCTCTCACCATTGAAATCAATATTTCATTCCATTGACTTCTTTTTGTTGATTTCTAGTACCCTCAGTGCCATTGGAGATATATTGGTTAACCATGTATTTGGAAATTGACTCAATTGACCTATTACCTTCACTCTAGTCTCTTCAAGCATAGTGATAATGGTTTTATGACTTGGTCCTAATATCCCAGCATTGAAGCCCTCAGATATATTATTGTCCACACTATCACAATTAATGTCAGTTCTAAAGTATAGTTTACACCAAGTTTTAGGTGGGTAGTGCGGTAAATCTGCAACAATATCCTTACCAAGCTAGGTAGTTGTAGCGGTTCTATTTTTTTCAATTCGTATTTGCACTTGCCTCATTTAAAAAGAAAAATGTCCCGGAAAAGTACGGTTGTCAATCATACCAGGAAAAAGAAAAAAATATACTTCTACGTGGATGGTGCTCTAAATGGACTTTATTTTAGAGTCGCCATCTAATTTTTAGGAAATTAGGGCAACCAGTTTGAAAAGGGTTCATTCAAAACGGTGAAATTTTAAAAGAATCCTAATCTAACCAAAGTTCGGGTAAGGGTTCTGGTGATCCCTCGGGGAAAGTGTTAGGCACCCTGGTATTAAGGATCCGTAAAATACGATTGACCTACGGGTTCAAATAGTATGCCTTTGTATATATAAATTGTTTGTGATAAAAAACTGCTTTTGTTTATATTTCTGCAAATCAAGATGTGTCATTTATGCAAAAATACTCACTTTTCAAGAAATGAAAATGGTAGAGTTTTGCCCAAAATTGGGCTTTTGGGGTTTCAGCCTAGAACAACTAGGTTAAAACCCGAAGGCATTAACCTAAGTAGAACATTACGTAAGCCCACCTGAGTTTACAAAAAGGTTTTTTTAGTTTTAAGTTTTATTAAAAAAAAATCATTTTTTGGCATGCTATTATTATCCATATTTTAACTATATTTTATATTTTTTAGATTTTTACCCTTTTAGTCCAAGTTAATCAAAAAAATAGTTTAAGTCCAATTTTGTCTAAAACGTCCATATGCACGGTACACAAGCATTTTTGTCTCTAGTTCCGCAAAATTAATCAAGTCTATTATTTTGTCCCAAAAATTATTTTTATATGCTAATAATTGTAAAAATCAATTTTATATTTAGAAAATAGTTTTTTGGCAACTCTAATATGTGACAATTTTTAAGGGTTCCAATAAATCACATTTAATCAATTATGACAAATAAATAATAAAGAGATAGGGAGTTGGGCTGACCAAACCCAACAGTAAAATGCATAAGTAAATATTTCCGCTCCAAATTATGCTTCAATGCCTTAGTCCTTCCATGATAGGGGTTGACTCGATCTAAAAATGTTAGTGGGCCTCGAAAGACCCACCAACAAGTTTGGGAGGTCACAAAAGATAGGTGTACAAAACATTAGTAATAGGCCGAAGTCAATTATCTAATTTACAAAGCCAAAATGAATTACAGTGCTTTTAAGCCAAGCCCATAATTATCATACTTATAAATAAAAGGACAATTTATGCAAAAGGCTCAATAGTTGCTTAATAATAAACTCACAAGAACTAAGTCTTTTTTTTTTTTAGTAAGTTTCATAACTAGAAAGTGTTAAATTTGACATTACATAATTTTATCACAAAATTAAACATATAAGTTTTAGCCAAATAATATCTGACCCCCCCCCCCCCCCCCCCAAAAAAAAAAAAAAAAAAAAAAAAACGTAATCCGTGTCTTGGCAGAATTAATGTAACTTAACAGATATAAGGATTTATTCCATAATTAAAACAACTTATTACATTCCATTTAATAAGGACATCAATTGATAATCCCTATAAATAAGCAAGAAGACAAATGCAGAGAGGATAACTTCCTTATATAGTTCATCAAAAAAAACTTCCTATATATATATACATACACACAAGTATACAAACAATCTATGTTCAGAAAAAGAATGTACGCATCTTTTTAAAAATAATAAAAAAAATATTAGATATATGTTAAAATAGTAACCATGTATTTTATGTATATATATCTAGAAAATATATGACAAGCTTTTTATATCCCAAGTATATATTACTATAATTAAATTTTAAGGGGTGAATGTATCACAAATATGTTATATATGAGCATATAATTATTTTTAAGCTTTTCATAATTATGACATATTTTCTGGTATAAATGTTTAATATCATAAACATACCAGGAATATACCATAAATGTTTTATTAATTAAGCATAATCAAGCATATTCTCGAAGATCTTACTTATATTGTACTTATACCATCAAAATAAAATAAAAACATTTAGTGGTATTAGCATTTGTGGAAAATAGGGAAGAGAAAGCGAAAATATTATTCTAGCATTTAATCCGAATTTAGTTGGAGAAAGAGAGTAAAGTTCATCCCTTCATTTGGGACATTAATTATGTTTAATTATTTGCTAAATCTGTTATATAATATGTTAGTTTTGAAATATTTAAAAAGTTCTAATATTAATGCAAATAACTTTTATAAAATGAATTGCAACGTAAAATTCTCTTATTTTTATTTTTTTTATATGAAAAGCTAGCAATATTGAATAAATCATACTAAACCTACCAACGCAATGTCAAAATTCTAACTTAAGCTACCTTTTCTCTTAAGTTTTTATCAATTTAACTAACCTAAATTCACTTAACATTGTCTAAATCAAACTTATAATTTTTTTCATTTTTCAAATAGTAATAAATCTATAGGATACCCACTTAATCATGTAAATAAAGTTAGGCTAACACATATTCCTTTTCAACTACACAAGCATCATAAATAACATATAATCATATGTAAAAATGAAATAAAGGATGAAATAAGAGGTTACCTTTTGATGGGGCAACCTAAAGATCAAAAGAAGGGATTGAGTCCACCAAATTCAAGCACCAACACTTCACAAATCTTTGAAAATCCCTTTGTCTTTTTAATTTTTTTGGATGAAATCCGTATTGTTCTATGTATATATATATCTATTGTATTTATATTTTGTGTATTTTTAGTAAGAGCGTGTATAGGCTACTAAGTTTCTGAATATATAAATCAAACCTTAGCTTCTTTTTTTTTACTTATTTTCGAACTCCCTTTCTTTGTTTTCTTTTTTCCTCTCATGTGTATGGTTTCAATAATGGGTTTTTAGGTGGTGAAAATGGTGAAGGTAAAAAAATGGAGTGAAAGAAGGCGGTGATATATTTTTTTATTGCTATGGGTCCCTCCTTTTTTTTTTCATCCGTGACCATTTTTTAGGAAGATCATGATTGATATTTTTTATTTTCTATTGTGTGGTCCCCATCCCCCAAAATAGAAAGATATTTGCCCCCCTTTTCTATTGTGTGGTCCCCATCTGAACCGGAGGCGCTTTTTTGAAAACAATTTATTAGTGTTGATGCTCGAAATGATTTTCCAATCCCGGGTGTAGAAAGCTTGACTCTCGTACATGGTTTTTGACCGGTTGCCCAAGAAAAGTTCCACGTTTGCTCCGCATGTCTTGAGTCTGGCTCTTTTTCTCCTATCTCGGTAGCTTTTAGCCATCTCCAAGTGCCAAGTCCTGCGTGTTAGTGATTTGAAATTTTTTATCTTTATCGTAAATGTCATACCTGTGCAGCATTCTTGCCATCTGCTTTAAAGGTTAACTCTATCAGTTTCTGTCATTAATCCGGCTCTCGGTGAATGTGCATCTGTCTTTTCTTCTTTTCCTGTAAGTGTGTGCTTTTGTGCATGTATATTTTTTAAATAACTTTGAATAATAATCACAATACTTTAGTTGGCTCTTTTCCCGTTATTTTTAGATATTCTCATTTTTCAATGATAACTTTCATTGGGATCTGGGTCGGGCTATACCGCATTTTGCGAAACCTTCACACCCCGGTCCGATTGTCGTTTTCATAAGCAAGATGCTACTAATGAAAACCATGTTGTCAAGTGCAGGGTCGTTTTTGTTTCTTATGACATCCGCCACCCCTGAAAATTTGGACTCACATCATTTTCACACACTGCGGTGACTGTCGTAAATCTGGTGTCGACTGCATCGTTATCCTCATACGAAGTCTGCGGTATACCAGTTCAGGACTACATCACTTATAGGTAAAAATACCAAAATGTAGACTGCACATCAGAGTACAGTATCATATTCCTTTCATGATGACTACTAACCTTTGTGTCCAAAATTACAACATTTAGTCAGAATATTCAAGTTAACTACTGCATACTCAAATGTGTAGCCTTTTCTCATAACTACCACTATCCCTGAACCAGGATTACTTTAACTTGAAATAAACTGTAGTAGCAACTGCAAATCTTGATGTAGGAATCACATTCGTATTTCAACGATTGTGGACATCAACCTCGAAATTATGCTACCTAATTTTGGCTATATATATGGATGACGACTCAGCCCCTTCGGCATGTAGTCATTTAATCCATATCGTCATCTTGAGGAATGAAGCTTACCTCGATGGCAAGACTGACACCTTCCTTTTTTGACTCCGAGGAAGAATACCCGCCCGTCGACAGGGTTTACATATTCCAAAAGGACTAGAATCTATTGTGAATACGACATTTCAATGCCGATATCAACACATCGTCTTCAAATTAGAGATTGTCAGGATGAAAATTGTGACCACCCTTCGGGTCAAAATTAATCCATCTTTGCTGACATTCTGTGTCGACGATCTTAAATTTGATGTCAGAATTACGTCACATGATTCAGGTGAGGACTGTACTTACCAAATTTAAGATGTCTAATTAGTCATTGTATCAAGGCAAGCCATACGACGTCTAGCTGGGGTCTCAATACGTTGATACAATCTGTTTAGTGGAGACTAGACTTCGATAAATCGTGATTATATCTTTTTGTAATCTTAACAATTTTCTTTTGTAAAAAGTGCTCTACAAAAGGAACAAACTTGTTAGTATAAAACAAACTTTACTTAGGGAGGATTTCGTTACCTTTTCTCGGATGCTTTTGCTTTATCATATCTCTTCAAGTTTTTGTCTTCGTTTTGCTTCGTCATCATTATTATTGGGATGCTTCTCGCTTTGTCTTTGAACTTTTCATCTTTTCTTTTGCTTTTGTTGTTTTGCTTTGTTTTGTTCCGCTAGCGCCATTTCCTATCTCAATCACTGAACAAACAAGTTAGTGAAAAAAACTCTATTTAAATAGCTTTCTTACCTTTTCCGGGTGTTCCTTCATTGATTGGCACTTCTGTTGTTCTTCTTTTGAATTTTGTCTTAAATGCATGGTCCTCTCGGTATTTTGTTTGAATGAATGACCCTCTTGCCTGTATGTATCATCTCCTTAGCATGTTTAAACTGCAAAAACCTTAGAAACCTTATCAGTAGATAATGCGGTATAAACTTTCACCTTAGGTGGATGAATAAGTATGTCCGTTTCTAAGGTGGACAAATTATACGTCTCTTTAGGAGGTGGACAAACACTTATACGTGCCTTTCTAAGGTGGATGAGCGAGTATTGTCCCTTTCTAAGGTGGACAAGCAAATATTGTCTTAGTAAAAATAAATTGAGATACCGAGAACCATGTGTTTGACATGGTTTATGTCTCCTTGTTGATGTTAGTGGCCAAAATGCTCTCCTTTGCTTTGTTTGAAGCCTTTGTTATGTGGCGATCATCTTGATGCCTTTCTGAATTTTGAATTGTATTGCCAAAGTCCGTTCTGGTGGTCCTGCCACCTGTACTCAAAGCAAATGATTAGTAGATATGTTGTCGCTTTGCTAGCGACTGTAGTTAAAACAATTCTTAAGAAAGAAACTTGGGGAAAGGGCTAATGGTATATGCGAACCACCGAGCATCTTTTGGTCGTTGTAGAGGCAAGCCGCGCTTTTCATGCTTTTTCTTCATGGTGGTCCTTCACGCACTTTGTAGGATCTCCGCTTTTCCTGAAGAGTTTGGTATTCCTTTTGAACAAATTGCTCCTATTTGCGGTCAAGGGAAGTCGTCAACGACTTGATGGTGACTTTCTGCAAAACTTGAAGCAAAAAGGCATTAAAATAGTCAAAAGAAACAACAATGTATTCATAAAGGAGAAGAAGAGAGTTCAAAGTGTAGCCGTTCGGCTTTCGCCATTCGAGAGGCTTTATTTGATTTTTCTTGTCGTTGTTGCGGATTTGATGTCCACTTTCGTCCGCCATTTTTAGGCATGTCCTCGATGTTTTACAGCGTTACCTGAAAAACCCTTATACTAAAGTTACTAAGGTATGGCAGATAAAGTTGGATATGAAACCATTTGATGTGGCGACTCTTTTCTAGTTGATGCCTTTGATAGTATCATGTCGCTTGGCAATGGCGTTATTCTGAGTCTGAAAAATGGAAATTTTGAGGTTTCCTCAAAATTTCTGCCCCAGTGTAGTATTCGCTAATTCTTAAACTTGTCGTACCGAAAGAATTTTTTAGATCCTCTAAAAAATTCTGCCCCAGTTAAAGTTCCGTTGGCGACCTATCGTGTCGAGTTTTGAGTAAGATTTGAGATCTCCCAAAAAGATCTCAAAATTTCTGCCCCAGTTTCTATCTTGGGATATCTACGAATTTTGGTTGGTGCGACAAAACTCGAAAAATGCCTATGTAATCCCACTTTGGGAATTATGTCATAAACGTAGTTGGTGGTAATGTTTTTATGACGTTATCTCAAATTTTAGAGACCAGCGTATCGTCCTATGACAATCCGCTTTAGAGATAGGCAATGTCTACTTAAGAGGTAAGTGTCACGTTTTTAGGGCGGACGACCCTGTTTGTCTCATTTTTTGAGTGGACGACTCTGCTTGTCACGTTTTTAGGGCGGACGACCCTGTTTGTCTCATTTTTTGAGTGGACGACTCTGCTTGTCACGTTTTTAGGGTGGACAACCCTACTTTGTCATGAAGATAAGTTTGTTTCTATTCTACCATTCTCACATAGTTATAACCCCTCGGTTTTGATTTATAGTTATAACCTTCTTGGTATCGCTTGAGAACGACTTTCTCGGCGTTCTTCCTAGTCTTCTTGACTTCTTTGTCATCATCTCGACCGCCAACGACCGTGGTTCTCTGGGTTAGATGGTTGTTTTTCCCTTTTTGGCTCTTTTATGTCGTCTTTACGACACTATGTCTATCTTATAGCCCTTCTTGATGGCATCGCCCTTGTGGCGCTTCATCCATTTGTAGCTTCTTTCGCTTGATTTTGTTTATAGCCCCTTCGGCTCAATTGTGTCGCCCTTGCGGCGTTTTGTCCTTTTATAGCCCCTTTGGCTCAATTGACTGTCCTTTGACATTGAGGATGATCACTACTTTGATGCCTTTTAATCTTATAGCAATCACCTGTACTTAAAGAAGATAATTAGTAGCTACGTGGTCGCTTTACTAGTGACTTTAGTCAAGATAATCTAAAAAGGACTTTAGAAAGATATACGAAACCTTTGAGCAATTGCTTGCTTTTGTAGGGGGCTCTCTGTCGGCTTTTTCGATCTTCGACCGTACTTTGTAGCCTGATGTGGAGCTCCTATTTTTCGGGAAGATTTGGCAGTCCTCCTAAGCAAGTTGTCCTGTTTTGGGGTCAATGGGAGTCATTGATGACTTAAAGTTGACTTTGCAAAATTTTAAAGCAAAGTCGTTAAAAGTAGCCTTTAAAAAGGAGAAGAGTTAGAGATGCCGCTGTTGGCCTGGGCCATTAAATAGGCTTTTGATATTTTCGGCCGTCTTTGACGGCTTGACGTTTGTTTTGCTTGTTTTGTGATGATTACGCTTGGGCAAGTGACGTTATTGATCCTTTAGTCTTGAGATGCCAGTCTTTGGCAGTGTTGATGCATGATCCCTGCGAGATTCGACTATATTATCAATAGAATCATAGTATTGTTTTGATAAGGATAACACAAAAGGTTAGTGACGAAGCTGTCCTGGCTTATGTGGATTGGTGAGGATCCAGTCAGCGTCTCATAATATTGATTCCCGAGTTCAACTTTGCATAATGTCATACCCTGCAATATTCTAAGAGCAAGTGTCAGTGGACATAACGAAGTGAAAGGAATCCAATTTGAAGGCTGAGTTAGAAATGAAGCCGTTTTTGGCTTATAAAGTTGAGGCGATGGTAGGCTCAATAACGCCTTTGGTTGGACTTGACGTCGACTTAAGGCTTGTTGTTTTGTAGCTTCCTTGTCCCTGTGCTCAAAGAAAATTTCTTTAGAGTAAAAGTGATTGACTCGTGTTGACCTCACCGAGCATGTCATGATTAACTGAAGGAAACATGAATGTGATCCCTGGGATAAGTATTGAGTGAGTCGAAGTCTAAATAACCGATATAGGACGCCATGTAAGGCAGGTTCAATTTTGTTTTATTTCTATAAAAGGATGAATCGTTCGTTCGAAAGAAGCCACTTACGTTCTTATTTTGGATTCTCATAAGGGAAGGAATTGTTCGTTTGATTGGGAAACTCTAATGAATGAAGATATCAGATTGTCAAACTGTTTTGAACCAATCGCCTCGGGTTCCAGTCCTAGGGCACTTAGTTCAAGATGTTTGCGGTTGAAAATTTGAATAGCTTGACTGATTCAAATACATACCCAGATCTTCTCGAAGAATCCATATTTTGAAACAGTGGAAGAATGAAGTTTTTTAAGACTGGATCAAAGACGTACCCCGATTCCTTATCGGGGTTTGTGGTTTGAAACAGTAGGGAGACTGCGCCCTTATATAGGATTGCCTACGTATCTTGCTAGAACAAGAATCAGGTCTGATGTAGCTCAGAATTCGAAATTGACATGTTTGACCTGTCTATCTAAATATGCGCAGGCTTGTCATTTTTAGACGTCGGACATTTTAGCGTAGCGCATGGGTGGTCTAAAAAAGGTCGTAATCTTGAATGTTTTAAGGAATTATGATTTGGATTTTGTAATATCATGATAGTGTCGCGCGTGGGTACGCTAAAAAAAGTTGTGATTTGAATTTGTGAGATCATGATAGCGTTGCACATGGATGGGCTAAAACGGATCACGACTTAAGTTTCCTTACCAAAACCTCTCGTTGGTCCCCACGAATCAATCAAAAGAGAAGAAAAACTCAAGAGGTAAAAGTGTTAGTTCGTTAATCATAATAAGACATGTAACATCTGTTTTACTTGAAACATATTGTCCAAACTTCGGCTCACATAGAGACTTTTGGAGATAACCCGGATGGACAGGATTTTGCCCATTCGATTGATTTTTGTGCAACTTTGGTAATCTTTGTATGTGACAGTGATCTTTGAGGATGACACGGTCAACGAGTATTGGATGATGACTCGGCCATTTTGGACTTGAAGTGTTTGGAATTTGAAAGGGCAAAGCATGACCTTAACGATCTTTTGGGTCTGATAAGAATGATTTTTTCGGAATGAAGTAGTTGTCGGCAATTTGAGACGACTGGGCTATTTGTCTTAAAACTTTAGAGGTTGCAAGGACCGAGGGGTGCAGCTCTTAGCAATATTGAGTGTAAAAAATGTGCTTTTGGAAATGACATGGTTCATGTGGATTGGATGATGATCGAACGACATTTTAGAAGTTTTAGAAAACTTGACTTTTGATGTGGTGTTTCGAGATTTTACTTTGGGGTGCGTTTTGACGACATTCTAAGATTTTGGGAACCGAACTGTGGACTATTCGTGTTTGGAGCAAAACAGATGTCTTTATATGTGTAAATCAAAAATAGGCATGGCAAAGCAGAGTATATAGCACGTAGCATGTAAACAATATTATCATGTAATAAATATCAACAAAAGAATACTATCGTTTAAAGGATGCAGGTACCGTTAAGACGTTCCGTCTGCCTCAATATATACAACATTGATAAATATCGAATGGGGATACATAATAGGGGAACGGGATATACAAAATATCAGTTCCGCGCAGGGGTACAACTCCTAAACTAAAAAGTAAAAACCCAAACCCAAGGGCAAATGGTTCATATAACGGCATGTACATCCTTCAATTTTTCACATAGTTGGATGCGAGCGGTCTTCCTGTCCGATTCAGGTAGGTCTGGGATACCCAAATCGATCTATGGTCCATATGCCTATACCAGTAGGGATTTGACTTCGCTCTACACTAGTTATTCTAGAGTGGTTTTTCAAGCAAATGACACAGGTTACCCGAGCGGACAAGTTGGGGGTGGGCTCTCTAAGGACGTAGGTTGACCGCATGCCCACTCGACCTTATAGACCTCCAAAGAAATATAGCAAAGGTTTTTTTAGTGAAGGTATGACCGCAACTCATCCCGTGTCGTTGCCCTTAGAAACAAAGTGTACAATAAAATGTCGGAGTATGCACGCATGAATGGCAGTTATATTTTGCAGAAATTTAAACACATAAACAATTTATATCATACAAACACACAAATTATTGGAACCCTTATGCCCAAAAGACGGTCCACAATCATTTTTGTTTGTAGTTCCGCAAAATTAATCAAGTCTATTATTTTGTCCCAAAAATCATTTTTATATGCTAATAATTGTAAAAATCAATTTTATATTTAGAAGACAGTTTTTTGGCAACTCTATTACGTGATAATTTTTAAGGGTTCCAATAAATCACATTTAATCAATTTTGACAAATAAATAGTAAAGAGATAAGGAGTTGGGCTGCCAAACCCAACAGAAAAATGCATAAGTAAATATTTCCGCCCCAAATTATGCTCCAATGCCTTAGTCCTTCCATGATAGGCGTTGACTCGATCTAGAAATGTTAGTGGGCCTCGAAAGACCCACCAACAAGTTTGGGAGGTCACAAAAGACAGGTGTACAAAACATTAGTAATAGGCCGAGGTCAATTATCTAATTTACAAAGCCAAAATGAATTACAATGCTTTTAAGCCAAGCCCATAATTGTCATACTTATAAATAAAAGGACAATTTATGCAAAACGCTCAATAGTTGCTATGAATTAGTAACAAACTCACAAGAACTAAGTTTTTTTTTTAAATAAGTTTCATAACTAGAAAATGTTAAATTTGACCTTACATAATTTTAACACAAAATTAAACATATCAGTTTTAGCCAAATAATATCTGACCCCCCACCCCCCCCCCCCCCCCCACCCAAAAAAAAAAATGTAACCCGTATCTTGGCAGAATTAATGTTACTTAACAGATTTAAGGATTTATTCCATAATTAAAACAACTTATTACATTCCATTTAATAAGGACACCAATTGATAATCCCTATAAATAAGAAAAATGACAAATGCGGAGAGGATTACTTTCTTATATAGTTCATAAAAAAAAACTTCCTATATATATACATACACATAAGTATACAAACAATCTATGTTCAGAAAAAGAATGTACGCATCTTTTTAAAAATACAAAAAAAAAATATATTAGATGTATGTTAAATTAGTAACCGAAAATATATGACATGTTTTTTATATCCCAAGTATATATTGCTGTAATTAAATTTAAGTGGTGAATAAATCACAAATGTGTTATATATGAGCATATAATGTTTTTTAAGCTTTTCATAATTATGACATATTTTCTGGTATAAATGTTTAATATCATAAATGTACCAGGAATATACCATAAATTTGTCAATAATTTGTGTATTAATTAAGCATAATCATGCATATTCTCAAAGATCTTACTTATATTGCACTTAGATCATCAAAATAAAATAAAAACATGCTTTTTATGATGTTTTATCATCCAACCCCTAATTTAGTGGTATTAGCATTTGTGGAAAATAGGGAAGAGAAAGAGAAAATATTATTCTAGCATTTAATCCGAATTTAGTTGGAGGACGAGAGTAAAATTCATCCCTTCATTTGGGACATTAATCATGTTTAATTATTGGCTAAATCTGTTATATAATATGTCTTTTTTGAAATATTTAAAAAGTTCTAATATTAATGCAAATAACTTTTATAAAATGAATGGCAATGTAAAATTCTTTTTTTTTTTATATCAAAAGCTAGCAATATTGAATAAATCATACTAAATCTACCAACACAATGTCAAAATTCTAACTTAAGCTACTCTTTTTTTTTAATCAATTTAACTAACCTAAAATCACTTAATATTGTCTAAATCAAACTTCTACTTTATTTTCATTTTTCAAATAGTAATAAATCCATAGGATACTCACTTAATCATGTAAATAAAGTTAGGCTAGCACATAATCCTTTTCAACAATACAAGCATCATAAATAACATATAATCATAGGGAAAATACACAAATACCCCCCCAATGTTTACTCGGATTAATTATGACGCACCCAATATTTTCGGGCGACCTATTACCACCCTAACCTTATTTTTCTGTATTTTTGTACCATTTTTCGGTTGACGTGGTACAAACAAATTTTGATGCCCAGTTGCACAGTGGAGAGTGTTGCATACTCTCCGCTACATTGGCGCCACGTCAGTGCTACGTCACTGCCACGCCATCTTCTTCTTCTTCTTCTTCTTCTTCTTCTTCTCCTTCTTCTTCTCCTTCTTCTTCTCCTCCTTCTTCTTCTTCTTCTTCTTCTTCTTCATTTCAAGAAATCAATCAACCCAGTTTCCTCCATTAACACACACACATTCAATTTCATCATCAATTATAAAACGTTTCTTTTCAAGAAATCAACCAACCCATATTCTTCCTCCATTAACACATACACACACATTCAACCCATTTTCTTCCTCCATTAACACACACATATTCAATTTCATCATCAATCATCATATCTTTTCAAGAAATCAACCAATTCATTTTCTTCCTCCATTAACACACACATATTCAAGGGCGACCAATCCATTTGAACGACAGTTCGTGCAATTTCTTCATTGTTTATTTTGAAGAAGTAAACAATATAAACAATGAAGGGCAGTTCGTGCAATACACATTGAAGGGCAACCAGTCCATTTGAAGGGCAGTTCGTGCAATTTCTTCATTGTTTATTTTGAAGAAATAAACAATATAAACAATGAAGGGCAGTTCGTGCAATAAATATTTTTGAGCAACTAGTCCATTTGAAGGGTAGTTCGTGTAATTTCTTCATTGTTTATTTTGAAGAAATAAAGCAAACCAATATTTGTGGCAGTTCGTGCAATTTCTTCATTGTTTATTTGAGAAAATAGTCAAATGCCCCCTCAACTTAATGAAGGAAGAAAATGGGTTGGTTGATTTCTTGAAAAGATATTTATGATTGATAGTGAAATTGAATGTGTGTGTGTTAATGGAGGAAGAAAATGGGTTGAATGTGTGTGTGCTAATGGAGGAAGAATATGAGTTGGTTGATTTCTTGAAAAGATATTTATGATTGATGAAAGAAATTGAATGTGTGTGTGTGTTAATGGAGGAAGAAAATGTGCTGAATGTGTATTGTTAATGGAGGAAGAAAATGGGTTGAATGTGTGTGTGTGTGTTAATGGAGGAAGAAAATGGGTTGAATGTGTGTGTGTTAATGGAGGAAGAAAATGCGTTGATGGATTTCTTGAAATGAAGAAGAAGAAGAAGAAGGGTTTAGTGATGAAGAAGATAAAATTAATGAAGGGTTTAATGGTTAATTAGTGTAAATATAATTAATAAAAGAAAAATCAAATGAAAAAAAGAAAGGAAAAGTGGCAGTGACGTGGCGCCAATGTGGCGGAGAGTGTGCAACTGGGCATCAATTTTTTCTGTGCCACGTCAGCCGAAAAATGGTACAAAAATAAGGCCAGGGGGTAATAGGTCGCCTGCAAAGGTTAGGTGCGTCATAATTAATCCGAGTATACATTGGGGGGGGGGGGGGGGTATTTGTGTATTTTCCCTATAATCATAACTAAAAATGAAATAAAGGATCGAATAAGTGGTTATCTTTTGATGGGACAACCTAAAGATCAAAAGAAGGGATTGAGTCCACCAATTTCAAGGACCAACACTTCACAAATCTTTGAAAATCCCTTTGTCTTTTTAATTTTTTTGGATGAAATCCGTATTCTTCTATGTATTTATATCTATTGTATTTATATTTTGTGTATTTTTAGTAGGAGTATGTATAGGCTACTAAGTTTTTGAATATATAAATCAAACCTTAGTTTTTTTTTTTTTTTTTGGCTAATTTTCGAACTACCTTTCTTTGTTTTCTTTTTTCCTCTCTTGTGTGTGGTTTCAATAATGGGTTTTTAGGTGGTGAAAATGGTGAAGGTAAAAAAATGGAGTGAAAGAAGGCGGTGATATGTTTTTTTATTGCTATGGGTCCCTTTTTTTTTTTTTTTTTTTTTTTTCATCCGTGACCATTTTCTAGGAAGATGATGATGGATATTTTTTGTTTTCTATTGTGTAGTCCCCATCCCCAAAATAGAAAGATAAAATTTGCCCCCTTTTTTCTCTCTAAAAAAAAAAAACGTGACCCCTAATTTTTAATGTCCATACCTTCTATTTGTAGGCAAGCAAACTTTGAATTCTATGGACAAAAATAGGTCATGTGGCCATAGCTTTTCCCCCCAAAATCCTTGTTTAAATTTTCAAAAATCATCCAACTAAGCATTTAGAATTATATGGAAAAAAATAGGCCACTTGGCCGCACTTTTCCCTCCAAAAAGACCTTATCCAAATAGTACCAACAAAGGTACAAATGGATAAAATTCCCTCCTTATTTTTTATAAAAATGTAGCATAGTTTTTATATAGTTTTAGGTTAATTAGACTAATACGCTCCTTGTAAAATAATATTTCGATGAAATAAAAATCATAATACGTTGTTTTAAAACTCGAGATTCAAAACGAGCCCAATATTGATATACTTTCGAGTAATATTTAAAAATATTAAAATACGCATTTTATGAGGTGAAAATTAGGTGTCTACAGCAGTAACAAGCTATTTCATTTTCTCCAGATTTGTCTTCACTCTCCCTCAAAGGTGCATTTTGCACACTTCCAGAATTGGTTCCTTCTTTGACGACCTCTCCATTCTTTTGCCTAGTTGGATAGGATGTGTCTTGCACACATCCTGTGCTCCACCGGTGGCAGCAATTCTTTCATAGTTGATTAAAGCCCCTACAAATGATAAGAAACAGTTATATATAATATTAAATGGACAGAAACTAAATAAAGAAAAATAAAAGTCTTTTGACATACCTTTTGCATGTCTGATATCACCGTGTAATCTCTTCCATCTCCTAATCCCAAATCATCTATCAACAATTTCAAAAATCATGTCCAAATGTTCTTATTCTCATATTCCACTATAGCCCCAACAATAGGCAATGTTTGATTATTAGTATATTTACCAACAACAACTAGTAGTTGTCCTTTGGTTATTCCCTTCAAGAAACAACCATCTAAACCAATACATTTTCTACCGCCACCTAAAAAACATTTTTTCAAAGCATCAAAGAAAATATAAAAACTTTCAAACACCAACCTACCACTTTCACCAGAGTCATCAACCTTAACAACATAATTACGCCAAGGATTAGTCCTCAACATTTTATCCCTATAGTCCAATATTCTTCCAATCTCTAAAACATGATCACCCATTATTTCTTAGAGTACTTTAGCTCTAGCTCTCCTTGCAGTGGTTTTTCCAACATTTATGTTAAGTTCTTTCCTAATCAACTTCTAAAACTTGAAAATCCTAATGTTTGGATGTTCAGTAATTCTATTCTTGTAATGCTTAGACAAGTACTTAGCATTGGACATGTAATTTCTGGTAGTCTTGATACACCTATGTTTAGGATGGTAGGTTTTGATCATGAAATCATTAGTCTTGTTGTCAAGACTTGCATATAGCAGCCATGAGCAGCCTTCCCTACACCTCACCCTAACCTTTTTAGGCTCATTGACACACTTCTCTAACTGCACACACCTTTGAAGTGCATATTTTGTAAAAACATCCCTAATTTCATTCACATTCTCAAAAACCATCCCCAACTCCCACATCACCTTTTTAGCAGATTTGTCAAAAATTATCCTTCTTCTAGCCCTCCTTGACTCTGACTCATCATCTGTATTTGATTCAACACTATATGCTTCAGAACTAACATACACTGGCTTATCCCTATCAACCTTACCTTTCAAGATTTTATCAGGAGTAGTAGTTTCATCAAAGCCTAGATCTAGACCAACTTCACCTAAGGAATTTCTCCAGGGTCATTTAGTATTCTTTCTCTTCTTTTCCTCCTCTGATATGACCTCCTTCCAACCCTCAAATTTGTGTACTCTTCATCAACATCATCATTTTCATATTCATTAAATAATTTAGCTTGGTCAGACTTAGAACTATCATCAGTGGATTGGTTAGATTTAAGAATAGGATATTCACTACTTAATGGGTCATCAGCAGCAGCAGTTTCAGTAGCTGTTGGTTGAGATGCTGCAGCAGTTTCAGCAGCTGCTGGTTTAGCAGGTGCAACAGTTATAGTAGCTACTGGTTCAGTATTAAAAGTAGCTTCTGGTTCTTTATTAAAAGCCGACCCATCCCCTTCTTGAACACCCGCATCCATTTCTTCATTAAAAGCAGCAAAAGATTCTTCATTGGGTCTAGTGTATTCCAACAAAGCAATGGGACCATCTAAATTATCTAAATTATCAACCATGTGACAAACATAAATTTCAATAATATCTCCATTTTCAAAACTTTGTGAAAGATAAAAAATGTCCCTATCAGTTTGAATTTCTACAAGATTGTCACTCTTAAGTATCCTAACACAAAATGAGTAACTTGTAGTATACCCTAGTTCTTTAATATAGTCCCTTAGTTAAAAAAAGGACATCCTATCCACATCAACATACAAAAACGCAGTTATGTGTCCACCCTCATACTGTGGTTCCCCAATACTAACATCCAAAACCCCACCATAATACCATCTCAATATTACCAACATAAACCCAATCATACCTGAAATTACAATTCAATAATAGTACAAACAATCAGTATCACACACATACAACAACAATAGATGGCCAACAACAATCAATACCCTACACACACATCAAATAACAACAATTAAATTCAGACAAGTGACAATAGATGGCCAAACATTGTATAAAATTAGATTTTAGGGTGAAAATGGATTGGACACACCTACAACAAAAATAATACACAACATAATATTACACACCTCTTAACCACAATTTAAACTAGAAAAAAACCATAATTTTTCGACAAACCCTAGGATTCCAGACGATAATGTCACAAATCCTAAATAATATTGAAAAAAATAAACTTTACGTGTACAATTGTGAAAAGAACACGACTAACCTGGTATTTTTTTAGTCCACTAACAATTTGCCACAACCTTGAAGATAAATCGATGACAACCTTGAAAATTCATTGCAATGTTGCAAGCTAAACTTAGTTTAAGTGTGATTCAAAGTGATTTTCAGAACAAAATGCTATGATTTGAGTGATTACATGTCTGATTTGGGTAGAAATCAAGTGGGAGGTGGAGAGTTTTTTGGCTTTGAATTTTCAGAAAGTTGAGAAAAGACACGTCTAATTTTAACTTTTTAGGAGCACGTGCATACACTCGTTTGAGTTTGGATGACTTTGTCCATATAAAAACGTCAATAATACACAAAAAAATAGTCGAAGGGGTAATAGGACCCCCGCAAAGTTAGGGTGTGTTATGGAAACTTTGGCCATAGTTTAAGTGTGTTTTGAACCCTTTTCCCATTAGTTTTTCAATGTGATCTTGTTGAAAATTAACGCCATTTCTGCAAGTTTCTGAAGAATTATATATGGTCTTCACTTGTTTGTCTGTGCCATATTATATTTTAAACAGAGACTAGTGCTTTTTCTTCATTATATGTCTTTAATTTTGAGTGGGTTTGAATTCTCAGAACATGACAACATGATTTACAAGGATTATAGAACGACAAGATTATTTTACAGAATGACAAGATTATTCTTTCTTTTATTGCTTGTAAATGAGGGATGACTCATTTGGTGTTCAGCTGCTTCTCCAAGTTTGAATTTCATGCGCCAATGTAAGTTTGTTGGATTTGAACACGTTCTCCGGAAAATTGATTGACCTATTTGTTTACCCCGAATTCGGATAGTCAATTAAATTTGTGGGTGAGGTATAGGATATCTGGTTGTGCCTTGAATCTATTTGATGGAGAAAAGAAATATATGAATATACTATGAAGAAGCAGCCAATAATCGGTGGTTTGCTATGTACTTGTATGCTTGCTAATATATGAGTGTTACTTGATTGAAGAAATGTAAGAGATAAACACAACAAATGTGGACCGAAATCAGATATTTGAGAGGGAGATTTATTTAAATTTTGCTATTACAAGGGTTCTTGATATGAGAGAGCCAACCCCTTACAAGTGGGCAATGACCCTTAATTATAGTGTTGCCTCATGGGCCCTTTACAATAAAAGAAAACTCAAAAAGAAAGAAAAGACTCTGACTTGGATTAGGTTGGGTTAGGTTGGCTGTACGGTCTGACACCCATACGATTGACAATTGAACATGGCAGGACGTTATCGACGCGTGGCAACCGCGTAACGGATCTCCCAGACCAACGGCCATGAATAAACGGCCTTACGGCCACGACCAACTCGGCCATGAAGAAACCGGACCAAATGATGCCCTTCCTTGGCTTCGTCCCAAGCGTTCCTCCGGTTCAGAATGAAAGTCTTCATGCATGTTCTTGTCCCCTTCTTCCTTCGGTTCCTGGTCTCACCAGTTTAACGCATATCCGATCTTTACCGTATACAGATAGTCCCCACACTTCCCGAACCGTAGATTTATCGGAGTAACGGGAAGTGGATGAATCAAGAAATCGGCGACTCCGTTAGTTAGTTGGTATCTTCTCATTTTGGCGGGAACAGTTGCGTCACGTCCCCTTTTCATGGGCCACATGCCTTATTCCGGATGGTCAACTCTGACAACCGCCGTAACGCACGTCGCTTCAGGTCATTCCTCATTAATTATGGGACACGTGGCTCCCCCTGGTTGGCTGGCATCGGTAACCGTTCCGCTCCCATGCCTATATAAGGCTCTTCACCTCTCCATTCAATCATTTTCGACTCTTCCATTCATTTTGTCTCCTCTGAAGTTCTTCACTTCTCATCTTTCAACTCTCACAACTTTCATTTATTTGTTGATTCACTGTTTGTACTACGCAAAAAAGGAAACGATTTTACCAACTTCTTCAATAGTTGCTCTTCTGCGTTGCTGCTTCTTCCTCTCGTTCTTCACCCCTCTTTTGGAATTCTTTGACTGTTTCCTTTACCCATTTTAACTTTCTTTTCGCATTCTCCCAATCTCTCTACCCCATATTTTCAAATGTCTGCCAATACTGAAACCACTTCCCATGAGGTTCCCTCGGTTTCATCTCAAGGAACCGAGCCTGCATCTCCAACCAAAGAAAAGAGCACCTTCGAGCCCACTGCCTCGGACATTATACCGGCCAAGCCTAACTTCAACAAAAATTTAGAGGTCGAAAAACCTTTTTCGGTATCCGATAGGGGGTTTGATGTGAGGCGATATCCCTCATCCATTACTGAGGAGAAACTCGACTTAGTCCGGGCTGATTGCGGGTGGGACACCCGTTCGATTCAAGTTTTTGCCCCTGGGCCAAGTGAATCGGTCACTGACCACCGGGAAGGTTTTTTATATGTGTATACTTACCCTTTCACTCTCAAGCTCGACCTTCCGGTCAATCCGGTCATCTTGGACATGTGCCGGACCTATGACGTGACCTTGGCACAGATTGGTCCGATCGTTTGGAGGGTCGTGGCATGCCTCCGGTTGTTGGTCAACAATGCCGGGAAGGAGTTCACGCTGGCCCACTTGATATGCTTATATTCCCCGAGGTTGTTCCGGGGTGGCGTAATAAAGCTCGCAAAGCGTAGCCGGAATCCATTTTTCTCGAAAATAGACGAAGATAGAGACAGGGGCTGGTTGGAGCGATATGTCCGGGTGAGGACCACGGACATCATTCCGGACAATTACATACCTTTTCCGGAAACGTGGAACAACAAGCGTAAGACTGAACTCTAAGTAATTGCTTTTGTATGTTTTATCGAACTTTGGTTCCACTTTCTCACCGCTTTTCTTATTTATATTATCCAATGGATGGATTGCTCCGGTCGTCCGGAATCTGAACGAATGGGTTACTGCACTCCTTAGCCAGCATGTCCACGACGACCCGACGTGGGGCCACCTGTCACGCGACCGATGGGTTGCCCAGAACCACGGTAATACTCTGCTGCTATCCGTGTTCAATGCATCTTCTACTACCCGTATTCATTGTGTCTTCGATTTTCAGGTTTTCCCAAGGGCTCGGTGGATCCCAGACCGGAGTCGGCAGCCGAACCCACAACGTCGGCACCGGAGTTCGATTCAGTAGGTGCATCTCGTATCCTTGCTGCTGCTGCTGCCAAGAGAAAAAGGCCCTCGGACAAAGGGCAGAAACCAAAGAAACGGGCGAGGAGCGTCGTTTGGACCTTACGGGACGAAACAGAGCCTGAGCTCCTCGTTCGGAGTATCAGTGAGGCCCCTATTCCGGAAGGGATTGTCACTGTTTCACCCCTTCCTTCAGCCGGGGAAGGACCCTCGGCTCCCGTATTATACACAGGTGAGGAAGAAATTCATTTCCCAACTCCTCTAAGGTCGATTGAATTCATCGATATTTCAGGCGACGCTTCTTCCGAGGAGACCCCCCTTCAAAGGACAAGAAGATCCAGGCAGCTGCTGCCGAAGCTGGTCAAAGGTCCGAACCGGTCCCGGAGACTGAAGTCCCCATTGACGTTCATTCAGTGCCCGAGCACGAGCCTGCTGTGTCTTCGGAGATCCCTGCCTTTGCTGAAGCTGCTGAGGTCCTTCCGAGTTCTCCAACTCCGGCTTCAAGATCGGATGAGATCGAGGACATGTTCTCGGGTACTCCTCCTGCAACCGGCGAAGCTGCTGGTTTTGGAGACCTCCAGATCCCTCGAGCTACGAGGGCGGTCGGTCGGGCCACCGAGTCCGGTGCCAGAGATGGCTTGGTCGGCACCTTTCCGGCCCCAAGTGTGGAACCGAGGAGGACGAGGTCGGCTGTGATCACCGTTCCCGAGGATTGCAGCTTTCTTTCTCGCCCGGTGGGCGTAACGAGCTACCTGAGGCCCCTTATCTCAGACTCGGATAAACGAAAGATGAACAGGGTCTCTTGGCAGTGCCTCATCAATGAGGGTATGCATGCGGGCAATCGGGTAAGTTTTGTCAACTATCCCTGCATACTTTCCTTTGAGAATTTTTTTGTCTCGTTTTATGAAAAATGTTTGACTTGCTTCTTTTTGCAGAGTGTGGTGCTTGTTAACGAAGCCTTCGTCCGCGCCCAGCAAGAGGTGGACGACCTCAAGGGCCAACTGGATGCCCAAGGCCGGGAAACGGAGAAATATCTGCACCTTCGTCGGGAGAAGGAGGATGAGTTGAACCGAGCAGCTATTCTTTCAAACCTCCAACCCGAGCTTGACGCAACAAAGGTCGGGAATTATCAATTAAAGGGTGAGCTGGCCGAGATGGTCGAATACAACCGGCGTCTCGAAGAGGACAAGATCGGCCTTAGCCGAGAAAACACGTATTTATCCTCAAGGTTCGGTGAGCTTGAAACCACTGTCACTCAACTCCGAGAAGAGCTAGACTCTATCAAGACCGACGCCTCGAGCATGGCCGATAGGCACAAGCTGCTCAAATCTGAGAATGCCCAGCATAGAGAGCGTATGAGGGTGCTCGAGGAGAAGGAGGAGAAAAGGGCCTAGATGTGTGCTGATCTAAAATCCGAGCTCAAAGAGACAATCGGTGCGAATGACACTCTCAGGGCCGAGCTCGAGTCGGCCATTCAGATGAAAAATGTCCTCGGAGAGGCTCGGGATATTCTGGAGGCAAAGTTAGCCCTGGCCGAGGTCGATTTGGAAGAAGCTCCGAAGAGCGTGGAGGCCGCCGAGGCTCATGCCACTATTGCTGCTGAGTACGAAAAATGGAAGTCTCGGAGGATCACCCTTGAGCAAGCCGAGCATGGCTTTACGGATCTTTCGGCCCTTATTCTCGAGGCTAGAAGAATCGAGGAAGAGGCTAAGGGTTCCCTCGGGGATGACTCCAACGACTCCGAGCGGACAGTGTCTGAACACTCCGGCTCCAGCCATTCCGGATAGATTTAGGGCATGTACTTAGCTTTTTATTTTTCGCCTTTGTAGGGGTCTCTGATGTAAAATCCTTTGTATAAATAGAACATGTGTTTTCCTTGATTCTTCTCTTCGAATGACTGTTTGTTATGACTTTCGCCCGAATTGTCGGTTCGTTTAAATAGTCGTTATTTCTGACTGTGCCTATATATCATCTTTTTTCTTCATCCGGTACATGTCGCCCGGGAATGTTATGGAGTTTTTTCCCATGGGACTCATCCTACGCTTTGTGAATTTGGACGTCTCCGAATCACGACGGGCGTTTTTAGAGCCGGTATTTTTCGGCTATATTTTTTTAGGGCCGGTATATTTCGGACACCTGAGTCTCAGCCTTAGCTAGATTTTGATGTTAAAGTCCCCGTTTGTGGGGTTAACGATTTTGGCTCGGTTCGTTGTGACCTTGTTGCCTTTGTCAAATTTCGACCGTAGTGCCCGGTACAGGGTGTATGAATGAGATAGTGCCGAAATACGATGGTTATCATCGGGAAGACATTCGAGATCTCGTTTATCCAAAATTTCGATAACTTTTGCATTGCAAATGTTTGTGTACATGAGAATGAATTTTTTCCCTTTCGCCTTTGCCGTAGCAAATACTAAATGGACACGATTCATTCTGATCGTTTGGTCCTTACCTCGGAACCTAATGCGGAAGATCCGGTTCTTGGTTTTGCCGTAGCAAATATTATAGGGACACGATTCATTCTGATCGTTTGGTCCTTACATCGGAACCTAATATTGAAGGTCCGGTTTTGTTTTGTTGAGGGCGGCCTCCGGTTTCAACTAACTGGGGTAAACTTCGGAGTGGGTGTGATAGTCCCCTAGCTCTTATCCGAGCTGCAAGATCGGGTGAGTGCTATTAAGTCCTCACTCGTTGGGCGTGACCCGGAGTTTCCGGGCGTCTGTCTTCGTCTTTGTCGAGTAACACGTTATACTTGTTGCCTCGTTAAAAACCTTGTCGGAAAACCCATTTTGGGATAAAACCGTACTAAGGAAAAGAGTGCAACACGTGTTTTCAGGCCTAAATTCTAATTTTATCCGGTTCTCGATTTCCTGCAAAAGAGAAAGGTTAAATAAAACAAATACGGAGAGTCCATACCTTAGCAGTAGTATCTTTTCAGATGATCCACATTCCAGTTATTGCGCAACCGTTGCCCGTCCATGGACTCTAACTGGTACGATCCTTTGCCCGTTATCCCGGTTATCTTATACGGACCTTCCCAGTTCGGGCCCAGTTTTCTATCGTTGGGATTCTTGGTGTTCAAGGTAACTTTTCGAAGCACCAAGTCCCCAACCTGGAAATGCCGAAAATTGGCTCTTCAATTGTAGTACCTTTCCATTCTCTGTTTCTGGGCTGCAATACGGACTAACGCGTTTTCGCGAAGTTCATGTGTGAGGTCGAGTTTTACGGCCATGGCCTCCTCGTTTGACTCCTCGGTAGTATAGCTGAACCGGAGAGTGGGTTCACCAACTTCCACAAGAATAAGGGCTTCAGCCCCGTAGACCAACGAGAAAGGAGTTTCTCCCGTACTTGATTTTGATGTGGTTCTGTATGCCCATAACACCTCCGGTAATATTTCCCTCCAGTGATGCTTTGACGCTTCAAGTCTTTTCCTTAGATTTTGGATTATTGTCTTGTTTGTGGATTCCGCCTGCCCGTTTGCACACGGGTGATACGGAGTTGATACAATTTTCTTGATCTTCAACCCCTCGGGGAAATTGATGACTTTTCCACCCACGAACTGGGGTCTGTTATCACAAGTTATCTCAGCAGGGATGCCGAAGCGACAGATGATGTGGTCCCATATGAAGTCAATAACTTCCTTCTCTCTGATTTTTTCAAAGGCCTGCGCTTCAACCCACTTAGAGAAATAATCAGTCATAAACAGGATAAAATGGGCTTTACCTGGTGCCCATGGTAATGGACCGACGATGTCCATCCCCCACTTCATGAAAGGCCAAGGTGAAACCACTGAATGCAGTAACTCCCTAGGCTGGTGAATCATCGGAACATGTCTTTGACACCCGTCACATTTTCGGACAAAATTTTTTGAATCCTCCTCCATCCGGTTCCAGTAGTAATCGGCTCTTATAATTTTCCGGACCAAGGCTTTTGAACCGGAGTGGTTGCCGCAAGTCCCCTCGTGGACTTCTCTTAAAACATACTCCGTTTCTCCGGGACCCAAACACTTAGCCAGGGGTCCGAAGAAAGATCGTCGATACAATTGGCCGTCTACCAAGCAGAAACGCCCAGCTATGGTCCTTAACGACCGTGACTCTTTTGGGTCATTCGGAAGCTTTCCATCACGCAAGTAGTCGATATACTTATTGCGCCAATCCCAAGTTAAACCCATTGTGTTTATTTCGGCATGTCCGTTCTCTATCGCCGTGTTCAACAAGTGTACCGTAGTTCCGGGGTTGATTTCTTCCCCTTCGACTGAAGATCCCAAATTGGCCAATGCATCGGCTTCGTTGTTCTGCTCCCTCGGTATATGCTGCATGGTCCATTCCTTAAACCGGTGTAGTATCACTTGGATCTTCTCCAAATACCTTAGCATCCGTTCGTCCTTGACCTCGAAGACGCCATTCACCTGGTTAACGACCAAAAGCGAATCACACTTTGCTTCAATTATCTCAGCCCCCATACTCCGGGCCAGTTCCAAACTTGCAATCATAGCCTCATACTCGGCTTCATTGTTAGTCAACTTAACAGTTCTAATGGATTGTCGAACGGCATCCCCGGCCGGGGTCCTTAGGATGATTCCTAGCCTAGAACCTTTGAGGTTCGAGGCTCCGTCCGTGTGTAGTGACCATATGCCCGAGGCTTTCCCCGAGGTTAGCAGAAGTTCTTTCTCAACCTCGGGGACCATAGCGGGGTGAAATCCGCCACAAAATCAGCCAAGATCTGGGACTTGATGGCCGTTCGAGGTTTGTATTCGATATCATATCCGCTAATTTCTACGGCCCATTTGGTAAGTCTGCCCGATAATTCCGATTTATGCATGATGTTTTTTAGGGGGTAAGTAGTTACTACACATATCGGGTGGCATTGAAAGTAGGGCTTGAGTTTTCTAGAAGCACTCACTAATGCCAATGCCAATTTTTCCAAGTGGGGATAATGGGTCTCCGCATCCCCCAAAGTTCTACTTACATAATAAATAGGGAATTGCGTACCTGATTCTTCTCGGACCAAAACGCCACTTACCGGTATCTCGGAGACAGCAAGGTAGAGAAAAAGCCGCTCATCCGTTTTTGGTGTATGCAGCAGCGGTGGGCTGGACAGGTATTTTTTTTAATTCTTGTAGAGCTTTTTGACACTCCAGTGTCCAAACGAAATCATTCTTCTTCCTCAGTAAGGAGAAGAAGCGGTGACTTTTGTCTGAGGACCTCGATATGAAACGACTTAGCGCTGCTATCCTTCCGATGAGCCTCTGCACTCCCTTTACATTATTCACTACCTCGATATCCTCGATGGCCTTGATTTTATCCGGGTTGATTTCAATACCCCGGTTTGACACCATGAAACCCAAAAATATACCGGACCGGACGCCGAAGGCGCATTTTTCCGGGTTGAGCTTCATGTTGTACTTGCGGAGTACATCGAAAGTTTCCTGCAAATGCTTTAAATGGTCCTCTGTTTCCAGGGACTTAACAACCATGTCGTCAATATAAACTTCTATTGTTTTCCCTATTTGTTCTTCGAACATTCCGTTAACTAGGCGTTGGTAAGTTGCACCCGCATTTTTTAGTCCAAAAGGCATGACATTATAACAGTAAGTCCCATATTGGGTAATAAAGGATATTTTCTCCTGATCTTCCGGGTGCATCCGAATTTGGTTATACCCAGAGTAAGCATCGAGAAAACTTAACATCTCGTGCCCGGCCGTCGCATCGATCATTCTATCGATGTGAGGCAACGGAAATGAGTCCTTCGGGCATGCCTTGTTTAAATCCTTGTAATCAACAGACATTCAAAATTTATTACCTTTCTTTGGCACCACTACTACGTTAGCTAGCCAGTCCGGGTACTTTACCTCCCGGATAGAGCCTATTTTTAAAAGTTTCATTACCTCGTCTTTTACGAAGGCGTGTTTTGCTTCCGTCATGGGCCTTCTCTTCTGCTTCACCGGGGGAAACTTCCTGTCTAAGATGAGCTTGTGAGTTGCTACTTCCGGTGGTATACCTGTCATATCTATATGGGACCATGCGAAGCAATCTGCGTTAGCTTGAAGAAATTCAATTAACTTACTCCTGAGCTCTGGGGTTAACCCCGTGCCCAAGTATACCTTTCTGTCTGGTAGATATTCGAACAGGATGATCTGCTCCAGCTCCTCTACTGTTGACTTGGTTGTATCCGAGTCATCCGGCATGACGAATGATCTGGGTACGTCAAAACCATCATCTTCATACTCCGGGTCCAATCCCGAGTGCTTTGATTGCTATTTGGTGTTCGGTTCCCTGGTTGGATCTTCTTCCATGTGATCCAATATTTTGGGCTTCGGTGTCGCCTCCTCGACCGCGAACATCTCCCTTGCGGCGGGTTGTTCACCTCGGATTGTTTTTAATCCCTCCGGGGTCGAAAATTTCAGCAGTTGATGTAATATTGAGGGCACGGCCCTCATGCTATGTATCCAAGGTCTACCCAGTAACGCATTGTACTTCATGTCTCCTTCGATTACATAGAACACCGTCTGCTGGATAGTGCCGTCGATGTTCACTAGCAACGATATAGCCCCCTTTGTGGTTTCGCTTGCCATGTTGAACCCGCTGAGTACCCGGGATACCGGTACGATCTGATCAAGTAGCCATAGCTGTTCGCCCACTCTCCACCGGATGATGTTGGCCGAGCTACCTGGGTCAATCAAAATACGTTTAACCTGAGTTTTAATGATAAGTACAGAAATTACCAATGCATCATTGTGCGATTGAATGATGCCTTCGGCATCCTCGTTGCTGAAAGAGATAAAACCCTCGGATATATAATCTCGGCTGCGTTTTTCACGAACAACAGAAACCTTGGCCCGTTTCATCACCGGCCCTTGAGGGGCATCGGTACCCCCAACTATCATGTTGATTATATGCTGGGGTTCTACTGGCTCGGCCCTTTTATGAGTCTCCCTTTCCTTGTAGTGACTTTTGGCTCGTTCACTCAGGAATTCTCGGAGATGACCATTCTTCAGTAACCGGGCTACCTCCTCTCTTAGCTGGCGATAATCCTCGGTTCTGTGACCATGGGTTTCATGGTATTCACACACCATGCTCGGGTCCCGTTGGCCCGGATCCGACCTCAGAGGTCTTGGCCATCTTACATTCGGGACACGGCCAATAGCCGAGACGAGGCTTGAGGTACTGACGTTGAAGTTGTACTCCGATATCTTTGGCAAGTCCTTGTTGCCGGCAAAGCTTCCGGCATCGTTCCTGAATGAGAGACCCCGACTGTTCGATGGGCGCTCGACCCGTTTATTGCCCCGACCGAAGAAATGGCTTGGGCTATCCCTTGATTTCTCCGACCTAAAGCTTGGCTTTTCCGAATGGGAGTATAGCCGATACCTTTCCCTCGACGATTCGGCCTTCGTTTCATAACCTTTCCTTGGTCTCTCAAAACTCTTGTTCACATTAATTGGCCTCGGGGGAAGCTCGAATTGATCATCCTCCACCCGAATCTTCGACTCGTATCTGTTATAGACATCAGCCCATGTCACAGCCTTGTACTCCAGCAGGCTCTCCTTCAATTTGAACGAAGCCGTCGAGCTCCGAACATTGAGCCCCTTCGTGAAAGCTTGTGCGGCCCATTCTTCGGGAACCGGAGGGAGCTCCATTCGTTCCCTTTGGAACCGGTTGACAAATTCACGGAGCAACTCATCGTCTCTTTGGGCTATACGGAAGATGTCCGCCTTGCGGGCCTGCACCTTTTTGGCACCAGCGTGAGCTTTTACGAAGGCATCGGCGAGCATTTAGAAAGAAGTGATCGAATGCTCGGGCATATGATCGTACCACGTCAATGCTCCTTTTGAAAACTCTCCCTGAACATTTTCAGCAACACTGATTCAATTTCATCCTCCTCCATGTCATTGCCTTTTATAGCGCAGGTGTATGAGGTCACGTGCTCGTGTGGGTCCGTTGTGCCGTCATATTTTTGGATATCCGGCATTTTGAACCTCTTTGGGATTAATTTCAGAGCTGCACTCAGAGGAAAAGGCCTTTGGATGTACCTCTTCGAATCCGGCCCCTTCAGTAAAGGCGGAGCCCCCGGGATTTGATCCACCCGAGAGTTGTATGTTTCCACCCTCTTTTCGGTTGAATCTACCTTCTTTGCCAAACTTTCGAGCATTTTCAGAACCTCGGTGGAGGAACCAGCTCCGAACCCATTGCTCTCAACCATCCATGCTTCATCCCTTCTGGTTTCAGCAACACCCTTCGTCTTCTCCGGGGTCATTTTATCTTTTCCACTTTGCAATTGGGCAATTGCGATTCCTTGCTCGGAAATCGCTGCCCTCTGTTCCTGCAACATTTCAAAAATCAAACGTAAGTCAATATTATCATTCGGAGTATCCGGTTCTTTCCGGCCTTGTGTCCGGGACAGAGTAACTGAAACGTGGGTATTTAAAGGGTCAGTGGCCGGTTGGGCGGCATTCTCCTGATCCACGGTGTTTTGATGGTTGAGGCCCTCCCTCGAATTAATGGGGTTAGGGTCAGCGGGGTTTGGTAATCCTCGTGAACCGCTGCCTTCATTTTCGGCCACGATCTCGTTGTTGTTGACGTGACCGGATTGCCCACTGTTAGCCATTTAGTCCGTTTTTTCAGAGAAGAACAGGAGATGTTTTTGACTTTGATGAATATGGTAGAGATCGAGATCAAAGACCACTATTATCCTAGCCCCACGGTGGGCGCCAAACTGTTTACCCCAAATTCGGATAATCAATTAAATTTGTGGGTGAGGTATAGGATATGTGGTTGTGCCTTGAATCTATTTGATAGAGAAAAGAAATATATGAATACACTATGAAGAAGCAGCCAATAATCGGTGGTTTGCTATGTACTTGTATGCTTTCTAATATATGAGTGTTGCTTGATTGAAGAAATGTAATAGATAAACACAACAAATGTGGACCGAAATCAGGTATTTGAGAGGGAGATTTATATAAATTTTGCTATTACAAGAGTTCTTGATATGAGAGAGCCAACCCCTTACAAGTGGGCAATGGCCCTTATTTATAGTGTTGCCTCATGGGCCCTTTACAATAAAAGAAAACTCAAAAATAAAGAAAAGACTCTGACTTGGATTAGGTTGGCCGTACGGTCTGACACCCGTACAATTGGCAGTTGAACATGGCAGGACGTTATCGACTCGTGGCAACCGCGCAACGGATCTCCGGACCAACGGCCACGAATAAACGTCCTAACGGCCACGACCAACTCGGCCATGAAGAAACTGGACCAAATGATGCCCTTCCTTGGCTTCGGCCCAAGCGTTCCTCCGGTTCAGAATGAAAGTCTTCATGCATGTTCTTGTCCCCTTCTTCCTTCGGTTCCTGGTCTCACCGGTTTAACGCATATCCGATCTTTACCGTATACACTATTTGTTACGTTGTCTAGTCATCCTTTAATTAACATGAAAAGAATCATTGAAATTTAAAAGGTTTAATACTTCAAGTTCTTTAAGTAGAAAAAAGTAAGTCAATTGTCTTTGTGGATCTAAAGTTCACTGATCTACCTAGTTTGATAGTGGTAATCTCTCATCATTCTAACACTAAAAAACTATTTTTCATTGTACAGATTGTTTATTCTTTTACTAGTCTATAGATTGTGAAAGCAAATTTCTTCTTTTTCAGTTCTTAATAGAGAGGTAAGGTCGATGAAGACGTCCTCTTTGCATGGAATTTTGAGATCACCTATTGGATGATCGGAGCCAAATTCTTCCTCTGCTTGACCTAGCAAATCTTGAAATGAAAGTTAGCTCAAGAATGATATTCAGAACACAAATCTCCTCTTTTGGTCCTCCCTAACATATACAACAAAGTCTTGAAATTTGTTTGTCATTTTTTACACATATAGGGTGTGTTCGGTAGGGAGAAAAACATGTTCTAGAAAATATTTTTCAATTTTTTCATGTTAGGTTGGTCAAAATTTTTGAAAAACATTTTTTTTAGGAAAATAAGTTTCTTAAAAATGAGGAAAATGACTTCTCTAGTAGAAGTAGGAAAAACAAGTTCCAGAAGTGGAATTCCACATTGATTGTTTTCTCCCTACCCTCCAATACTTCTCATCTTCACCCTCACCCCGGAGAAGGGGAAGGAAAGGACTACCCTTTTAATTTTTCAGATCTGGTCATAATTTTGTAATTTTGTTGTTACGTTTTGCAAATGAGGACTATCCATATGTTTTGTAATATATGGTCTTTAGTCTTCTGTAGTTGTGTTAGGTGATTTTTCCTTTTCAAAATTAATTGAGGCTAAGGGCCCAAACTTGGGGCAATAACTCGAAAATCTTATATATTTTTAATTACATGAACATAACCACTTTTAAGGAAATAGTCGTGTTGCAAAGACATAGCCAAAATTATAAAATCAAATTCACTAGCCGAATTAGTGGAATAATTAAGCACTAAATATACGATTTATACAAAATCAACTTTTTAAACATGTTTATAGACCAAATACATCTCTTAGTATTAAAAGTAGCTTCTGGTTCTTTATAAAAAGCCGACCCATCCCCTTCTTGAACACGCCCATCCCTTTCTTCATTAAAAGCAACAAAAGATTCTCCATTAGGCCTAGTGTATTCAAACAAAGCAATGAGACCATCTAAATTATCAACCATGTGACAAACATAGATTTCAATAATATCCCCATTTTCAAAACTTTGTGAAAGATCAAAAATGTCCCTATCAGTTTGGATTTCTACAAGACTGTCACTATTAGGTATCCTAATACAAAATGAGCAACTTGTAGTATATCCTGGTTCTTTAATATAGTCCCTTAGTTCAAAAAAGGACATCCTATCCACATCAACAGTTTAGAAATATCTATCTATCTATCTATCTATATCGTAAACTATCGGATCGGGTATTACTTAGATGTGAAACTTGCAGAAGCTCATTGGCTCGCCTTTGACTCTAGCCTCTCATTTAACTCGCTACTTTGTCAACTTCTCAGTCCGTCGTGAGTGTGGCACGCACCTCTACAATCCAAAAACTCTGTTATTTGTCCACCCTCATACTGTGGTTCCCAATACTAACATCCAAAACCCCACCATTATACCATCTCAATATTACCAACATAAACCCACTCATACCTGAAATTACAATTCAATAATAGTACAAACAATCAGTACAACGCATATACAACAATAATAGATGGCCAACAACAACCCATACCCTACACACACGTCGAATAACAACAATTAAATTTAGACAGGTGACAATAGATGGCCAAGCATTGTATAAAATTAGATTTTGGGTGAAAATAGATTGGACACACCTACAACAATAATAATACACAACATAAGATTACACACCTCTTAACCCCAATTTAAACTAGAAAAAAACCATAATTTTTCGATAAACCCTAGGATTCCAGACGACAATGTGACAAATCCTATATAATATCGATAAAAATAAACTTTACGTGTACAATTGTGACAAAGAACACGACTAACCTGGTATTTTTTTAGTCCACTAACAGTTTGATACAACCTTGAAGATAAATAGACGACAACCTTAAAAATTCACTGCAATGTTGCAAGCTAAACTAGTTTAAGTGTGATTCAAAGTTTAAGTGTGATTCAAAGTGATTTTCAGAACAAAATGCTATGATTTGAGTGATTACATGACTGATTTGGGTAGAAATCGAGTGGGAGGTGGAGAGTTTTTTGGGTTTGAACTTTCAAAAAGATGAGAAATGAAAAAGACACGTCGGATTTTCAACTTTTTAGGAGCGCGTGCATACACTCGTTTGAGTTTGGATGACTTTGTCCATATAAAAACGTCAATAATACACACAAAACATAGTCGAAGGGGTAATAGGACCCCCGCAAAATTAGGGTTTGTTATGGAAACTTTGGCTATAGTTTAAGTGTGTTTTGAACCCTTTTCCCATTAGTTTTTCAATGTGATCTTGTTGAAAATTAACGTCATTTCCGTAAGTTTCTGAAGAATTATATATGGTCTTCACCTGTTTGTCTGTGCCATATTATATTTAAACAGAGACTAGTGCCTTTTCTTCATTATATGTCTTTAATTTTGAGTGGGTTTGAATTCTCAGAACTTGACAACATGATTTATAAAGATTATAGAATGACAAGATTATTTTATAGAATGACAAGATTATTCTTTCTTTTATTGCTTGTAAATGAGGGATGACTCATTTGGTGTTCAACTGCTTCTCCAAGTTTGAATTTCATGCGCCAATGTAAGTTTGTTGGATTTGAACACGTTCTCCGGAAAACTGATTGACCTATTTGTTATGTTGTCTAGTCATCCTCTAATTAACATGAAAATGTTACTATTTTACTCATAATGGTCAGAAAACACATGAGACTTGAGTAATTATGGAACCATAAGGAGAAAAAAATTCCAATACTAACTGAAAAGAATCATTGAAATTTAGAAGGTTTAATACTTCAAGTTCTTTAAGTTGAAAAAAGTAAGTTAATTGTCTTTGTGGATCTAAAGTTCACTCATCTACCTAGTTTGATAGTGGTAAACTCTCATCATTCTAACATTAAAAAACTGTTTTTCATTGTACAGAGTGTTTATCCTTTTACTAGTCTATAGATTGTGAAAGCAAGTTTCTTCTTTTTCAGTTCTTAATCGAGAGGTAAGGTCGATGAAGACGTCCTCTTTGCATGGAATTGTGAGATCACCTATTGGATGATCGAAGCCAAATTCTTCCTCTGCTTGACCTATCAAATCTTGAAATGAAAGTTAGCTCAAGAATGATATTCGGAACACAAATCTCCTCCTTTGCTCCTCCACAACATATACAACAAAGTCTTGAAATTTGTTTGTCATTTTTTACATATATAGGGTGTGTTCGGTAGGGAGAAAAACTTGTTCTACAAAATATTTTTCAATTTTTTCATGTTAGGTTGGTCAAAATTTTTGAAAAACAAAATAAGTTTCTTAAAAATGAGGAAAATGACTTCCCAAGTGGAAGTAGGGAAAAAAAGTTCCACAAGTGAAATTCCACATTGATTGTTTCCTCCCTACCTCCAATACTCCTCATCTTCACCCTCACCCCTGAGAAGGGGAAGGGAAGGGATACCCTTTTAATTTTTCAGATCTGGTCATATTTTTGTAATTTTGTTGTTACGTTTTGCAAGTAAGGACTATCCGTATGTTTTGTAATATATGGTCTTTAGTCTTATGTAGTTGTGTTAGGTGATTTTTCCTTTTCAAAAATAATTGAGGCTAAGGGCCCAAAACTTGGGGCAATAACTCGAAAATTTTATATATTTTTAATTACATGAACATAACCACTTTTAAGGAAATAGTCATTTTGCAACGACATAGCCAAAATTATAAACTCAAATTCACTAGCTGAATTAGTGGAATAATTAAGCATTAAATATACGATTTATACAAAATCAACTTTTTAAACATGTTTATAAACAAAATACACTTCTTAGCCTCAAAGTTTCAAACTCTCCCGGTTGACCGCATTTGCGGATTTTTTAAGATGCCTAACACATTCCTCGGGAGGTTATTTGAACCTTTACCCTTTCTCTAGTTTTCAAAGATTTTGAAGGTTTAAATCACCTTTCTTTTAAAATGGCTTCCGAATCCTCGAAATAAATACTAAGTGGCAACTCTGTCATTTTCTAAAATCAAGTTATTGATGCTTCTTTTAACGAGTTTAAAAATGGGTCACGATAGTCCTCACTAGTGTATTCAAGCCACTTTCACAACTATATGTCTATGGAGTGAAACTCAACAAGAACAGATTCATAATTCTATAAATATGTTACACCTCATAAAATTGTTGCGTTGTTTGGGTCAAAAGTAAACTAACGTAAGCCCGGAGAGGCCATGGAACTCCTATAAGGCTGAGGAAGACTTTTAACGAATGTTAAGCATGTAGCATAAGGTTTCGAGGTTAAACGAATCAAAGATGTTATAACCGTACTTTCGAGGTTAAAGTAGGTGTGCTTAATATGCTAAGGAGGTTGTGTTTGAAGGTAATTGAGTCATATAATATTCGTATGTTAAGTTTTGATGTCAAGCAAGTTGTAAAATAAAAGTCGGCGAAAAGTATCACAAGTTACGTTCATAAGTTTTGTTGAAATTTGGGTCTAATGTCACTGAGCTTTTCTCCCAATCTACTTGGAGTTACGGGGTGTTCCATCCATAAAATTGATGGTCTATGAGTCTAGTTTCCAACACATTAAATCGTTCATCCATACAACATCGGAATAGAGAGATATTCGCATTTTCGCGAGCCTGTGAAATTAGCCTCGCTGGATCCCACTTAGGTGGTGACCGACCTTGGCTTGTTTTAAAAATGTTTGGGGGATTATATTTCATCATTTTTCGACCAAGCTTTACCCAAATACTCTTCTAATACCTCTGAACAGATTCCTAAAGATTTCAAGGCGAAATCCAAGTGTTCATAACCAAATCAAACACCAAAAGCTAGCTAAAGTAAAGAACACCACCTCTAGGATGTTGTGAAGTGAACAAGGGTGGATGTGAGCTGAATCAAGTTTGGATTTCAGGTTTTATCTACTGTTTAAGTTATGTATAACCTCCCTTTTGTTGTGCTTAAGCTTAATTCCATGTTGATGAGGTTGTTTGAAGAAAAATACTACAAGATAGCATTGAAATAGCCTAAGATATGGCTACTGTTTTGTTGGGCTGTTTTGAGGTGATAAATATGATTTGTGATGGCTGGAAATAATTGAATATAACATGAATAGGTTGTGGCTGATGTTGTTAAAATTATTCATGTATTAATTAAGTGAACTGAAGAAGAAAATATGTAAAAACTATGAATTGAAAGTGAAGGTTGAAGTGTAGGCATGTGGCTGTTTTGAATGTTGTTTTTTTTTGATGTTTTGAGTTGTGAATTATATGGTAAGCCTAATTATAATGTCACAAGTAGTGAAGAGAGATTTATGAAACAAGAATTGAATTCAGATTATGTTTCGTTATTCGTAAATCGAGCTTGCCGCTCAATGTGGTTGTTGAAGTAATCGGAAAGCTTATATTGATTTGTATTGTGTTGTTGGGAAATTTAATGACCCTTACTGGTCTATAGGATGTAGTATAAACAGGGGAGGTGCTGCTCGCTTTCTTGTAGGATATGTTGTTAGTAAAATGTGATGGTTACAACATTTATAATGATGACAGTATCATTTTACTTATTGTAGACGCAAGAAAATTGTGTTAATGGTGGTTGATTGAAGAGGAGATTACAAGGTAAGTTAAGGCTCTTCCTTTCTCTTGGTATGATCAGAATGAAACAAACGTAACGAACGATATCCATAATGGTTGTATTCTTAGAAAGTGTTTGAAGATTATGTTCTTGTTTCCATATGACGGTTGCTATGTTATCTTATAATCCATTGATCCTTGAAAGAAGTTATGTTGATGATGTTAGTTCCATAATGATAATCGGAGGTTCAACAACCTTACGTCACTCCGATAGATTCAGAGGCATTCAGATGAACATGTCGACTCTCTTTATCTCATGTTACCTTCATGTCTTTATTATGTTGTTCCTCATGCCTTACATACTCGGTACATTATTTGTACTGACATCTATTTTGTCTGGGGACGCTGCATTTCATGCCCACAGGTATTGAGGTACAGGTTGATAGCCCACTCTGTAGGATACCAGCTCAGCAAACAGTGTTGTTGCACTCCACTTGTTCCAGAGTTTCCTTGTGAGTCAGTAAGATTATATGTATACGCATGTATGAGTATGGTGGGGTCCTGTCCCGACTACGTTATGTCATGTACTCTACTAGAGGCTTGCAGGCAGTTATGTACAGTCAAATATTGTATGGCCTTGCATAGATATATATGACGTCCCTGTCGGCCCATCTACTATGTCCATCTTGTTATGTAGTTATGTCCCTTCAGACTTGTTTTATTTCAGTCTATCATTTCTGTGAGTCATCAGTTTATCTCATGGCGGTCCTAATGGCCACCTATGTTTATAATTAAATTACGAATGTTTGTCTAGTGGTACTCGGCATATAAGGGCAGGTGCCCGTCATGGCCTTCCAGTTTGGGTCTTGACAAAAGTGGTATCAGAGTAGTTCTGTCCTAGGGTTGTGTACAAGCCGTGTCTAGTAGTGTCTTGTTTATGCATGTGTTGCGGGCCACACTTATATATTGGAGGCTGCAGGGCATTTAGGGTGGTTACTTTTCTTCCTTATTCTAGATTGTGCTATAGAGCCAAGTCATAGCATATGAAATTCTTAACCCTAACCTTTCCTTATCTTATAGTTGGAAGATGACTTCTTCGGGAAGAACTACAGCTGGTCCGAGGATTGAAGTGACAACAAGGGTGAACGTGAGTTACTATCTAGAGGAGGACCCAACTGAGGATATATCCTCCATTGAGATGGAACCATCTGAGATCATATCTTCTATGCAAACATACCCGTCTGAGATTCAGGATGAGTCAGCACTACAGACATCATTGACCTTGATGAGTGTAGAGGAGCCCAGAAGACCTCCGATGTCGCCAGTTTCACCTTTGGCCTCTGCTGGGCAAGAAAGAACGAGACCAAAACCGGGAGTTGATCCCTAAGCTTCGTACTATGGTAGACTATCAGAGAGTGTAGGGCCTTTCGAGAGACTGAGAGGTTTGCAGCCTAAGAGCCTAATTAATCAAGAATTGACATCATCTATGGAATAAAGTTCGAATGAAAATGGTAGCCAGACTAGGAGGGTCAGTATAGTTGGTACGTTTGTAAAGGTTCTAAGTGGCGATGAATAACCAATGGAGGGACAACAGGAAAAAGAATTTCCCCAGCCCGTGTTAGAATGATTTGTTCCAGATCAAAGCTCTAGAGTAGGGCCATGGCAAGGTCCGCATCCATCGGGATTTTCGGACCAGAGTGACTGAATATTGAAGGTATATTCACCGCTTTGATAAAATGTTAGAATTAAACAAGTGTGATTCTGAAATGTTTTATGTTAAGAAACAACGATAAGTCGTAATGCCCCGATGGTTACATCTAGAAAAGGAAAAAGGGTAGTGTTAAATGAAGAACCTTAAGTGGAATCTGTGGTTAGAAGGCAGGTTAAAATTGTGAGTATGTCGATAAAACAGTAAAGAAATGTTGTGGTAATAAAGCGATGCTATGACTAAATGGTCATTGTAATTGCTTCAAAAGGAATGATATGGAAAGGCTACGTATGTGTTTCAGTAAGACACCTAAGTCTTATTATGTAAATGGTTTGCGAACAAGAAGGTAAAACATAAAAGGTGGAATAAGGAAGGAGTGTAGATTACAAGGATTGTAATGTTTAATACTTATGGCGATACAATACGGAATTGCAAGATTTGTAATAAAATAGTTTTACTGGTTGGACAATGAATGGGATCGAAATAGTCAGAAAAGGTAGAAGAATGAATTATTCATTGAGATGTATTTTGATGGAAGTTTTTTTACCCATGGTTCGGTATTGATAAAGATGTTATAACGTTATATGAGTATAAGGGTATGCAAATTATAAGTTGTTTGTGAAGAAGATAGAGTTGCATTTTCTTTTTAAGGAAAATTGTGGGAAGGATAAGAGTATGCCTTAATTGACACTTGAGCAATTACGCAGATGATTTATGAGCCAATGAAGTAAAGAAATAGTGTAGATTATATCGTTAAAGACGTTAGGCAGGGACATGAGTATAAACGTATACGAGCCATGGGTTTTTCGAAGGAATGTATAAGACGAAAGGTAGGACCAAGGTAAAGGGGATTATCCTTCAGGAAGTTTTACGACAACGGGATTATTGCTTTAGTAATGTAAGGCTATATAGCCAATGGGCGAAAAATAAGAAATGTCTCAAGAAGATTATCCAGAATAAGAGCAAGGGGCGAGGAACTAAGAAGATAGAAACAGAATCCAGGAAGGATGGAAAATGAATAAGTTTAAAGTTGCAAAGTGATGCAATCTATGTTTTTCCTTAGCGATTAATTAGTAATCTAAAGGAGGTCTACTAAAAAGTCGAATGCCTATACAACGAAGATATGTCAACGATCAGGATGGACCTATGAGAAGAAATCTTGTGTTAGCTATCATTACAGTGATTGGAAAAGAGAAAGATAATTACTAGAAAAAAGGTAAGGGAAACCATAAAGACTTCTTTGATAAGAGGTGGAGCCTGTACGTCAATAAGAGTATGTGACCTTTATATGTATATATATCTAAACAGATGGACTAAAAGATGAGCAACTACTGTCAAGATTAATCGCGAAAAAATTGGGAATATGTACTTATAGGAAATGGGAAGATAAATGGGATATTAACTGTAAAATATTGGACCATTACCTTAAGGGGGGAAGACGAGACGATAAGTATTAGGTTAGAAGTATGCTTGGAAAGATGGTAACTGGAAGGGGTTAGAAACCACTTCAAAGAAATTGCACTAGCAAAAATATAAGTTGTAAGGACGAATTGTTGATTCAGACAGTCGTATTCCCGATCAGGCAAAAGTTGGGAAACAGAACTTCAGAGAAGAAGTTACTTGAAATTACAAGATAAGGGAGTAATGAAAGGTCCAGTGATGAAGAAATGAAGAAGGATTGGGCATGATGATACTCAGAGTTAAAAGATAAACTTAGATAAAAATATGTGATGTAGCCACCTTGAGTTAGTCGAATCGATATGAAGCCACTATATTGAAGGATGGTAGGGAAGGAAGCAATAAAAAAAGGGTACAAGGAAAGCCTTAAAGGAAAAATCATTCGAGTCAGGAACTAGCAGCAACAACGTTGAGGAAAAGATGTGGATTTGATGATAGAAGACAGATGAAGTAATAGGCCAATATTGAAGTAAGCGAGTACGTGATGGTAAATCCCCTATACCCAGAGCAACCTGCGATGAGTTATGATAGACACATGGTGACATAGAAGTGGAATCCCAGAGATAATATTGGAATCTCACGCATAAGAGATTCAGAACATAAGGGAACTGGAGCCAAGTTACGAGCGAAACGGAGTAAGAGGATAGTAACGGTAGTAAGAAGGGACAAGAAGAAGTAAGGTCGTATAAGATGACTTTCTTACGTTAACTGAATTAAGACAGAGCTAGCACCGAAATGAATACGTCTACACATAAAAGTAGCAAGTCATTAAGGATTATGAGGAAAGTTGCAAGATGGCATGGGACTATGTATCACAGGAATGATATAAGTGTATAACGGACTACTAAGATAGGTACAGAATTCCAATTGTTAAAGTATGGTGCAACCAAAAATGGTAATAGTTGATATATCCCGTCTAAGGGACAATTAGAGGAGATATTTAGGAACCGAGTATTGTGTGTTTCTAATATAGTAGGATTGCAAGGTAAGATCATGACTGAAGTTCAGTATTCCCATATTCCACCTATTCAGAGGCAATAGAGATACATCATGACCTCAAAGAGCGGTATTGATGGATCGATGAGAAGAAGGTATTACAGAATCAACTATTTGTTTATAGGAGAAAATTGAGCACTAAAGGCCTGGTGGACTATGGTAGCATATAGAGATACTAGTATAGAAAGGGGGAGATGATCATTATGGAATTTGTAATAGTGGAAAACCATGTAGAGCTTTACATCAGAGAGATTGCTCGATTGCATGGCATTCTGGTTCTATTGTACATGCCTGGGGTCCCCAGTTCGTAGCTAGCGTCTAAAGATCCTTATAGAGTAATCTCGGAATACAGGTCAACCTCAGCACTATTGTTCAACCTCAGATAGATGAGCAAGCAAAGGACAATTTTCAGACGTTTAAAGATATGTTACAGACTTGTGTGTTGGACTTTAAAGGAAGTTGAGATAATAATGCTCCTCTTACTAAATTTGCATATGACAATAGCTCCTATGTCAACTTTAGAAAGACTCCATACGAGACTGTGGATTCTCCCAGAGAGTAGTTGTGGTTAGAAAATTAGATTTCTTTAGACTCAATATGATACACCAGGCCTCAGAGAAAAATGGAAGTTAGTCAGGATATCGTGTTCGTCAAAAGCGTCGGCTAAGGGTTTAAGGTTTTAAGTGAGCTGTTGAGTGTTCCTAAAGATACGTATGAATTGGAGTCGCCTCCAGATTTATTCACTAAGTCTTCCATATTTTCATGTTGTCGAAGCGTACTAGTCATGGTGCTGATTGATAAGGTATAAATGACAGAAAAACTATCATATGAGAAAGTCCTGATAGTTATACAGACAGATAAATTCGCGAATTGAGGACTAAAGACGTTACCTTCGTAAAATTTATGTGGCATAATAGGAACAGAAAAAGGATTACATGAAACGTAGAAGAAACAACGAGGATTGAAGATTTCATGTCTATTCTAGATTAAAGGTTCCACAATTTTAAAACTGCAATGAATTCCATCTTCATATGCCCATGATGATGCTAATTTGATGATCCGTGTTAAATGATGATTAAGAGAAAGATAAGGGACAGGATGAAAACCTAAGGTAGCTGAGTACTGAATTTTATCCTCCTACGAGATTCTACGTATGATATGTTGTTAAATGATACATATGAGGTCTTACATTCGAGGACGAATATTCCTAAGGAGAGAAGGATGTTACTGTTATGACCCAATATGGCTAAGTCATGCGGGCACTTACCTTTCCCACCTCGGTAAGCGAACCCTCAACCCAACGAAAATAAAGACATAAATAATTAATCAATCAAGCGGAGAGAATAATCACGTAAGTCTTACAATAATATATAATAGAAATAGTGCGGAAAAAAGGAAATACCCCAGGGTCTGGTCTAAGCCACACAAGATCATCTAAGTGAAAATATACAAGTCTGGAATATAATAATACATCAAATCTGTCTATGTCTCAGAATAAAGAATTAAGACATAATAAGAGGAGTCTTCAAGGCAGCGAATGTATCGTGCTCACCCTGTAAACTCGAAGCAGTCCTGATAGCGACTATCAGCCACGGGAGACGGAAAAAGACCCAACCTAGAACTCTACACTCATAAAAGAATGCAGCAAGTGCAGGTCAGTACAAAACCACAGTACTGGTAGGTATCATAGGCCGACTAAGTATAGCTAACATAATCCAGACAAATAAGCAAGATAGGCATATAAATCAACAGGTATAAGTCAAACATAATTGGAACCAAGTACACGTCATCGCCTAAGTAGAGCATCTAAACCCAAATGTGCTAAGTCTCAATATGACCAATCCGAAACCAACATCACAAGTAAAACACCAAATCATCTCAATATAAGCCATGATGCAATGCAATGCAATAATGTATGAATGCAAATGCAATGCAATGCCATGCAATGTTGCGTACACACGTACTCCGAATGGAATATCTCCTCGTCTTGGTAGCACAACCCAAGGTGACTCGCGAAGTCTAAGTGCCACTCATCCCGAATCTTTGCCCAACAGATAGACGAGACTCCGAATCTTTGCCCACAGAGGGTTCTCACCGCCACCACCCTGGGGGATCTGCGGAGTCCATGCACTCACTCAATCCACTATTCCGGGACTAACATTGGATATCGGACTCTCATTTGAACAACTGAGCCCAGCTTATCACAGTGTTTCATCAAGTACCAATAGTGTATCAACAGTATATAATGAAAGATGAGCATGCGTGTAATGTATGTGTCAACATCAATAATCGGATCAATATCATAAGTACCAATATGGGTAAGCCAATAATATCATGAAAGACTACACAAGTCATACAAAACTCTATCCTCGTATCAACACCAACAAGTATGGTACTACTATATCACAATCAAGATGTAACAACAGTTCCCAATATCTACTATCATCACGTGGCATCAAGCCAAGCATAGAAGAACAATCAAGTCACAACACAATGGGGTGGCTAACCCCAACACACAACAGGGCCAAACGTAAGACAATATTCAACCTAACTTCATACCCGAAGGTTCACATGCTTTCTTTGACAATATAATCTAAATATATGTTTCGATACACGAAGTCTCACCAAGGATAAGCCATAACCTGCCTGGATGGCCGAACAACAATACATCAACAATCACTTTTTAGCCTTGCCCTTCCGCTGAGCCTCAAGATCAAAGAAGTCTAGGCATATTTGAAATCTAGATTAGAAATCATAAAGATTGACACCTATATTGCTATCATTCAAATTAGGTCAAAACCAACCTTAGAATTTGGGGAAACGGGCCCCACAAGGGAAAATGAGAAACTCGGGGGTAAAATATTAAATTAAACACTAGGTGATCAAAACCCATCAACTAATTGCTAAATTAACTCAAAGATTCACCCAATTTTGAAATTCAAGTAAGCCCCCAATTTTGGGTATAAACCCTAACTCTTAGATTCAAGGATTGAACACTAATAATGGAAGATATATGATTAATAAACTTAGATACATCATAATCTAGCATAAACCCAATCAATTTCACCATTTAAAAGCCTAATTAGGATATCCATTAAAACCACTTTCATCTTCCATTACTAAGGAACTAATAAGAAAAGAGGAATTCTAAGATGAATAGTGTTGACACATAATTTTTGACCTCCCCCAATATATTTTAACTGCCCAGAGTCCCCGGGTAATAAATGAATGAGCTGAGTATTTCTAAGGACCTGAATGATTTTTTTTTATAAATCATCTAGATTAATATTTCTTCCCTTAAATTGATATAACAGATTTTCAATGCGTCATAAATTCATTTAGAAATTAATGAGTATTTTTTTAGGGAACATACATAAACCCCCCCCCCCCCCCCCAACATATACTCGGATTAATTATGACGCACCCAACCTTTGCGGGTGACCTATTACACCCCCCCCCCCCCCGACCTTTTTTTTCAGTATTTTTGTGGCCTTTTAGGCTGATGTGGCACCAAAAAATTTTAACGCCCAGTAGCACAATGGAGAGTGTTGCACACTCTCCGCCACATCGGCGCCACGTCAGTGCCACGTCACTGCCACATTGGTGCTACTTTTTCTTCCTTTTTTTCATTTGATTTTTTTTATTAATTATATTTACACTAATTAACCATTAAACCCTCCACTAATTTTATCTTCTTCATCACTTCTTCTTCTTCTTCTTCTTCTTCTTCTTCTTCTTCTTCTTCTTCTTCTTCTTCTTCTTCTTCTTCATTTCAAGAAATCAATCAACCCATATTCTTCCTCCATTAATACACACATTCAACCTCTTTTCTTCGTCCATTAACACACAAACACACATTCAACCCATTTTCTTCCTCCATCAATACACATACATTCAATTTCTTTCATCAATCAGAAATATTTTTTTAAGAAATTAACCAACCAATTTTCTTCCTCCATTAACATACACACATTCAACTCATTTTCTTCTTCCATTAATGCACACACATTCAACCCATTTTCTTCCTCCATTAACACACACACTTCTTCTTCTTCTTCTTCTTCTTCTTCTTCTTCTTCTTCTTCTTCTTCTTCTTCTTCTTCTTCTTCTTCTTCTTCTTCTTCTTCTTCATTTCAGGCCGCCACCCCCCCCTCTTTCCCCCCAAAAAAAAATTTCGAGATTGTACGGATATAGCAAAGAAACAAAACCAAATACTCAATGTTAATTGTATTCTCTCGATCAACAAGAATCCCAACACACACACCTATAAGACCCAGCAATACCAACAAACATAAATCCTAGTTTCTTCCCCCAATTTGCCTTCTTTTTCGATTTCCCATGAGATTTATCGTGCTTTTTATCATTGTTTTTATCGTGGTTAGAGTGTTTACTCTCCAAGGTTGTCATTTTTGGAGCAAAATGCACAGATTTTGAAGGTAGTGGTAAATGGCGGTGGTGCTGACGTCGCGGTAGTGGCAGAGGTGATAATACTGGTGATAAAGGACTCACATTTTGCTGAGATAAAAGAATCACATTTAGCATTTGGGTTGGTCTCCAACTAAGCTAAATCTTCTCCAAAATCAATACAGATTGAAGCTTTAACAATTGGGCATAAAGAATTAGGGTTTGAAAAATTGCAATTAGTAGCTTTAACAATTGAAATGTGGAATAAAGGGAGGGGGGGGGGGGGGGTGAGAGGATATAAATAAATTTTTAAAAACTAATTTTTATTAAAATATAAAAACTATTTTTACTGCCCTCACTCGCCATTTTTAAATTATAATTTTTTTTGGTGCCATGTCAGCCTAAAAGGCCACAAAAATACTGAAAAAATAAGGCTAGGGGGTAATAGGTTGCTCGCAAAGGTTGGGAGTGTAATAATTAATCTGAGTATACGTTGGGGGCGGGGGGGTATTTATGTATTTTTCCTATTTTTTATAACTATTCTTATGAGGTTTTATTAGAAAAGGAGGAAAAAGAAAAGGGTTTTATTTATTTAAGTTATTTTAAAACTATTAAATATTTCTTGCAAATACTTCTTTTTAATATTTTGTAAACGTCTGAGCAATTTGAATAATTTGGATAATTAGGTTGTTTCCACCATTTTAATTTCTAATTTTTATATGTAATCCACAGATTTATAAAAAATAGGCATAATCGCCCATAAATGTTTTAGTTAAGTCAATTAATTAATTATGTAGAGATTATCGCAAATTAATTTTTCATAAATATATTTTCTTATCAAATTAGCCAAATCATGGTTATTTTGCAAAACAGGTCTGTTAACATTTTGTTTTATAAACCAGTTTAATTTATATATTTATTATTGCTAATTATATATTTTAAGGTCTTAATTATATTAGTCAATCTATTAAAGGCCATTTTTGGCTCATAAATAATTTTTGGCTGACTTTCTTTAACTATTTTTATAAAGTAATCGCGGCTTAATTTTATATGATTAATACTTCTTCATTTTTTATGTTTTTCTAAATTTAGTTTTATATGTACACGAGTATACATCAAGTATACATATACATATACACAAGGTATATGCATATATACACTTGATGTATACAAAAGGCCCATCTTATTAAGTCACAAATTTGGACCGAGTCTAGCCCAACCAGGCTGTTACCTGGCCCAAACGTTTTATTTTCAAAATATCACACCCCCCCCCCCCTCACACCCCTTTTCTTTTCATTTTCCCTAACCCTACCCCGCCTCTCTCTCTCTCTCTCTCTCTCTCTCCCCCTTACTATTCTAGGAAAACCCTATTGCTGCCCTTGAAATCATACCTCTCTCATGCCAAAAATGGCGCGTGTGCAAGTTTGGGCTGACATGCATAGGGTATGTACGCCTATAATGGTGAAAGATCAATGTCCACATAGTTTTTTATGCATTGCTTTACCTGAAAATGGTAAAATCTTCCCTTTATCATTATTTTTTCAATTTTTGTTGAAATCATCTTTGTTTGCTGCTTTTACAATTTGTTTTGAGGGTATTTTGTGATTGGTCCATTTTCATTTGGCCAGATCAACCCAAGAGGGCCAAATCTGGTCGTATATTCGTTCGTGTCGATCTGAACCGTTGGTTTGATGTTTAAACTTTATCCCACATCGGTGTTTGTTGGTTTTGGTTTGAATTTTGGGGTTCTATAAATAAGAACCCCAGTCTTTGCACATGGAGGATCTGGTTTTTGGAAGAAAATTTCGAAAACTAGAAAATAGTAAGAAACAGAGTTTAAGAGTAGAGTTTTTAGAAAAGAAAAGTGAAAAACTTAGATTTTTTCAAGAAACTTTCGAGTCAAAATAATTTTAGAAGCCTAAACGAAAGGGGTTAGGCTCTAGTTGAAATATTTGGTTCTCATTCGCTTTATTTTTCTTTGTGTGTGGCTATGTTTGTTGGTTTGGAAGCACAAGAGGCTATCACATCCATTCTTCCCTTGGCTGCAGTAAAAGGTAAACCTCAATTTAGTTTGTTTCATTTTTAGTTTAGCATTTAGTATTCTGCTTATGTTGCTTGGTTTGAATGTGTTTTGTAGACTAGATATGATTATTTTCCTCTGTCTTGTTGGGAATGTGTTTAATGCACGATTTCCTAGATAAACAATAGAAAAATTGAGAAAAGATAAATAGAAATTCCATGATTAGAGTTCTTGAAAAGAGAAGAACGGCCATGGACTGCTTTTGACCTTATCTTTGTTCATAAGATCCTGAGACTTTTTGTGAAGTTGTAAATAAGGTGTTGGGCAGGTCCCTTTCCATTTTTCTTTGTCTTGCTTTTGAATTATTATAGGTTTATTGAGCATGATCTTGAATAGATAAAGATGACCAATCTAAGTTCAGTTCTAAAAATGAGATTGGGGGGGGGGGGGGGGGGGGGACATCTCATTTGTGGCACCGTGACATGATTAAAATTGATAACAATATGTGTTTGTGATTACCATCTAGCCTAGCTATTTTCTATTCATCTTGAAGCATTGATTGGCAAAAAAAAAAAAAAGCTTCGTTGGACTGTTGAAATTTGACCTATGTTTCTGGACATGATCTATGGTATTTTCCATTTTTTTTCCTAAGATTTAATGAATGAAGGAAGTTCAGCTAGGAATATGCATCTGTGGTATTAAATCTTTAAGTGTGATGGTGAAGTGACTGATTACTTCTTTCCTTTAAAACAGTCCTACACTTGAAATAAAATAGAACAAGACTAGTCTATTTGTTGTTTGCTGCCTGATAATGGAATAAAGGGTGAATCAGGATCATTGCCCCCTTTAGATTTGTGTGTTGCTTGTTTTGTCCATGACTATGACTGTATTGGTATTATCACCTGGAGTAGGTTGTGTGTGATCAATTGTGATTTGTGATATATGAATGCTGAGTGTCCATGATCCACGGCAGAAGTCGTAGAAGCTGTTGAGAACATGATACTTAAATATCAATCATGTTTTTCTTGGTCTGCTCAAAGTTGTTTTATCTTGTGTGAACTTGTCTGCTTGTGCATATGGCACATGATGCTTAAAGTGCCAATCCTGTTTTCCTTGGTCTGCTCAATTGTCTTACCTTGTGTGAAACTGTCTGCTTGTGGACCTGGCATTCATGACTTGACTCAATAGTCTATGTCACAGGCTCATAACTAGTAGTAGTTTATCTGCCTAAGTATGTAGAACTTAATGAGAAAATAAGAGCAACAGGAGAAATAATGGAATCATAAGGTCATGTCATCCTCTAGAACTAACTAAGATTGTTTAACTTGCTATATGACTAGTGAATTAACTGCCAACTTCACCACCTAGTCATGCTAAAGCTAAGAAGAGTATAGAAAAAAAAATGGAATGAGAATAATGTTAAAAAGAGGTCTGCTTCTCTTATTTGTGACTCTTTGCTAACACTGCCTTATTGATTGGTTTTACTTAAAGAATGAAGTAATAAGGCAAGGAGAGTAGAGGGTTGATATCTTGCTTTTGAATCTCTGACTACTTTCATCCATATATGAGTCTGAATTTGGTAAAAGGTCATGAATGCCAGATTTGAGAGTTTGAAATATTGAAAGAAGAAAAAGGGAAAAGAGGCAATATGACCCTTTTTTTTTATTTGCTCAAGTTCTGAACAACCTAGAATAAAACCTCATTCTGTAACATGACTGTCTTCTTTGCTATTCTGTGTGTATAAGGCAATTGGTATAGTAGTGATGATCATTTATTTTTAACTGTCTAGGCATAAAAGATAGAAACAGATGGAAAGAAGTTTCATGATAGCAATGTAAGTCAGAGGAGTATAAAGAAATGAAATAGGGGTAAATAGTCTTTAAGAATGAAAAGGGGAAACAATTTGACTGTTTGATTTGTGAACTGCCTAATGTTATCTAATCTGTGATTGAAAAAAGAAGTAATAAAAGGACATGATTGCATGATATAAGGTTGAAAGCCACTTAACTAGGCAGGGAAGGTCTTCTAAAAACACCTTGGAAGAGATTTGGGAAAGGGCCAATCACTTGCTTGACCCATTGTACCTTTTCTTCCAAATAAGAAGTTTCCATGGCCTCCCTCTCAAGTTATAGGGTGCAGCCTCTTACCCCTTACACTTAGAGATCACCGTGTTATGCTGTTGAAACTGCTCAACCTAAAACTGGATCACTTTGTCTGTTGTTTCTGCCTCATCATGCCTTAAGGGGGAGTATTTAGATTAGTTGGGATTTTGTAAGTAAAATTGGAAAGAAGTTTCTTTTATTCTGAATATTGCCTGTCTTGACAAATAAAAAGGGAAGAATCCTTCCCCGTTGTGAAAAGGATCTGGTGACACTTAACAACTTAGGTAAATCAGGCTTGTAATTTGGATGTTATGTGTATCTTGTGTGAATTTATAATCATAAATTGTTGTTCTGAAAGTAATTTATTCCTTGCCCTTCTACCTTAAGCTTTAGTAAATGATTCTTCAAGGGCAAGAAGGCCCATAGTGCCATTGCAATCATGGTAACAGTATAGGTTATGGGAGAGGGGTATATTTGGCCTTCTTCTTACATATATGATTTCTCTGAATTCCAGACCATGCTTTCTGGCTATCTTATTTTTTTTTTCCCTCTGAATTAAGTTACTTGAACCTTGATGCAAAGAATCATGTAATAGATGAAGTTAGGCTCATTCTAGATATGCCAAAAGGAAGTTGTTTTCCTCCTATGCATGTGAAGTTGGGAACCTGTGAAACTTAATTAATTTTTTAAGGAAGATAAAGGTTAAGAGTCTTGTCATAACCAAGTGCATCTCTTAAGTCAACTGAAATTTCCTGCCAATAAGGTAGTGTCAAGGGAAGTGCCAGAATAGTTTAAATAATGAAGAACATAGACATTTTGAGACTGTCATCTGCTTACTTGTTCATGCCATTTAAAATAAGGATGACTGATTAGACTTAGGACTCACACAACCTATATAAAAACTCAGTGGTTTAAAAGAGGCCTGGACAGTTGGTTCTACAGATGTTTCCAGTTTGGTGTTCGGTGTTGTATTTGACTTGCACTGTGTTCTGTGAAAATGTGCACTGATGAAAGTGTCACGACCCAACCCCGTGGGCCGCGACCAGTGCCCTACCTGGGCACCTATACGTACCCGATACCCAAATTAGCATATTATCAGAATAATATTATAATAATATTAGTGGATGCCACAGAATTTATCAGAAAAAGCAGACTTGGCACACATAGGCCGATAAGGCCATCATAGAACAAAGTATCCCAAACATATGTACAGAACCCACACAGATGTATCCACAGACCTCTACAGAACATATCATAATCATAAGACGGGACAGGGCCCCGTCATACCCTGAACAAAGTACATATCCAGATAGCAGTGACAGACTGTACCAAAAGATGGGCTCTGTAGAAGAGAGCGCCCCAAAATAGCAGAAATGGGATCCTAAACGTGCGGATCAGCAAACCTGTCGTCCGTACCTGCGCGGCATGAAAACGCAGCCCCCGAAGAAAGGGGGTCAGTACGAAATATGTACTGAATATGTAAAGCGGAATCACAGAAGTCAAATCATAATGATTACAGAAAATGGGTACAAAATCCAGAGTGTCAAATGCATATTTCCAAATCAGACAGAATGTGTACAGAAACATATGTCATATCATATCCGATCCCTGCCACGGGACTCGGCAGACAGAACGTGGTCACCCTCCCGACACTGGTGCCACAATACAGAGGAATCAGAAAAGGGGGCGTGGCCCCGTATCATAAAATGTCATATCAGAATGGCCATAACAGATCAGATCAGAATAGGCGGACATGGCACATCATACTCCACAGACCCATGTACGCGTATACCTGCCCCCTCACATCGGGGCGCGGCGAACAATGCAGAGAATTACGCTTGACAACATATCCTGGCCCGGGCTCAGTGTGGGAAACATTGGGACATCCACGAATGGAGCAGTGAGAGACTAATGCAATTTAAAAATATAATAAATGTTTTCAAAGACTCGATGAAGCGTATCAACGACAAACAAATCCAATGGGGTCGGACGGAATCATAATAAATGTATTTCGGATATCATAATAAATTACAGAAGTATAACTTTCCCGAAGTCATTCCGAGTGTCAAAATAATTTATAATATTTAACAGAATATTTAAAATAATATTCGTTAAGCGATTAGTAGGGTAATTAAAACATTTCTTTCAAAAATCGCTTAAAAAGGAAGCTTTAACACATTAGGGGCAAAACCGTAAATAGCGGGCCCGCCTTGGGACAAACAAGGCGACGGGCTCAAATTGTGCCCTCTAAGCATATAGTATCACCTAAAAAGGTTATACAAACATTCTATGACCTTCTGAATAATTTAGAGCAAAATTGCATAATTTCAGAAAAAGCGTATCAAAATGGTTCAATTCTACTGAAGGAAAAACTGAAATTTTGTCTTGCGGATTCCGAGGGCCAAGAGGTCCTTCGAGGCCCGGATCCGACCCTAACACACTAGGGGCATGCCAAGGGAAGAATTGGGGTTGCTTTACATACCTTTCGCGCTCCTTAAGCCTTTCCAAACTCACTTCCCGTTTCGTCGAAAAACTACAATTGGTCAAGTTTACCAATTGTGAATTATTAATGCCATTATTTCAACTTTAAGCATAGTTGGCTACCGAAATTTCGGCAGCACTTCCCCTATACATATGACACCCCGAGAATTCAACTCGGCTATAAATCATCAACAACAACCCAAACGACAACAACAATATCAACAATGAACATTAAAAACACAAATATCCTTCAACTAGTCATTTTTCTCACAAGTTGACATAATCTTCAATTCAACCCAACTTTCAACTAAGATCAATAATTTTATATTCAACAACCATCATGATCATCACCATATGGTTCTAGAAACATTTCATATCGTTTTCCTTAAGATATACACTCGATATACATGATATACAATCTTCCGCCAAAATCATAACTTATGCAAAACATCAAATCTTTGGCATACAACTTCATAACAAATTTCCAACTTCCAAATTCATCAACCATAATCATAATTCACATCTTAACAACTTCATTTCCATAATATCACAAAATTATTCTAAAGTGACATAATCATCTATATTCCAACTTCAACCAAAATTCATTCAACTTTCATTCCCAATATAATTTCCATCATAACCACAACTAGAATGCAACATAAAATTCAACTCATATATGTATACAACATATATACACCCATGGCTACATATATATATACATACCCACTTTGCAAACTTCCTTATTTCCATAATTTCTACTCATTTCCACATACCACAACATAAACAAACCTTCATAACATAAGAAAAAGGAATTGATTCTTACCTTTTTCTACAAACTTCTTCACTTGAACAAGTTGTCAACTTGAAGAAATAAGTGCTCCTTCTTCCAAAACAATTACACCAAGTTGTAGAAGACACTTAATTTAGTAGGAATTCAACAAGAAAATAATTTTAGAGGCAAGATTTTGAGGGGTGATTTTTCTATGGCCAAACCCGAAATGCCCTCTTTTTGTTCTTGTTTTTCTCTTGTTTTTCCTCCTATTCTTTCTCTTGAAAGTTCTATGGAATTTGGATGATTAAGTGGTCTTTTATTCATTGACCACATGACTTAATTCCATGGGCTTGGATCCTTTTTATGGACCATGGCCGAATGGCTCCTCACTTGGGCCTGAATTTTTTTTTTCATTTTTTTGGGCCAACTCGGTTGGTCCCGAGTTGGGCCTAGCCCACTGAGCTTTCGACCTTAAAACGTTCATATCTCCTTGTACCGACGTCACCTGGGAACCCACGACCTATGGATGGAAAGCTAATTCAATTATCTACAACTTCTATTTCAAGGTATTTTCGAAATTCCAAACTTACAATACAGTTTTTGCCCCCCAAAGTCAGGTCACCCGAAAACGTTTTCTTAAAAATATTCGTTTGGAGGGTTTCCACTTTGATTTGGTCCAAAGGTACTTCATGAGTTGTGTTTAACTTTACATATGTGATTCATATGACTTTTCAGATGTTCCAAAAAAAATCTCGGTATGTGGGCCCCACCCCAGCAGATGCTCCGAGGTTCAAAAATACGGGATATAACATCCTCCCCCCCTTTAGAACATTCGTCCTCGAATGTTAAATTAATCTCATAGGGTTTGAAAATACTTTGGGGGAGTTCATGTTTACAGACATCACATATGACACACGATTGATATTGGAATAAATTAAAGCAGGGATTTAAGGTTAACTGTGGGTATAGAGAACAAATGAGGATATTTCTTCTTCATTTCCTCTTCGGCCTCCCATGTCATTTCCTCCCTATTATCGTTCCGCCACAGTACCTTAACAGAGGCAACATCTTTTTTCCGAAGCCTCCTTACCTGACGATCCAAAATAGATACGGGCTGCTCCTCGTACGATAGTTGCTCCGTCACCTGAATATCATCAGCAGGAAATATTCTAGAAGGGTCACCGATGCATTTACGAAGCATAGAGACATGAAATACCGGATGTACCGCTTCCAAATCAGATGGCAAATCTAGCTCATAGGCGACATTTCCAGTTTTTCGAACAATCTGATAAGGCCCAATATAACGCGGACTGAGCTTACCCTTTCTGCCGAACCGCATCACGCCTTTCATAGGCGATACCTTCAGGAATACCCAATCGCCTACCTGAAACTCCAACGGTCGACGCCGTTTATCCGCGTATGACTTCTGTCGACTCTGGGCTGCCAACAGTCGCTCCCGAATAAGGTTTACCTTGTCCACGGCCTGCTGGACCATATCTGGGCCAATCAACTCTGACTCGCCAATATCAAACCAGCCAATCGGCGATCTGCATTTCCTGCCATATAGAGCCTCGTACGGAGCCATCTGGATGCTGGAATGGTAACTGTTATTATATGCAAACTCAATCAATGGCAAGTGATCATCCCAGCTGCCTCTGAAATCAATAACGCAGGCCCGCAACATATCCCCCAGCGTCTGTATAGTGCGCTCGGCCTGTCCGTCGCTCTGAGGATGAAAGGCTGTGCTCAGACTCACCTGAGTCCCTAGACCCTCCTGAAACGACCTCCAGAAACGCGCCGTGAACTGGGCGCCTCTGTCAGAAATAATAGATATAGGAACTCCGTGAAGCTTCACAATCTCTCTAATATAGAGCCTGGCATAATCCTCGGCGGAATAAGTAGTCCTGACGGGAAGAAAATAGGCTGATTTCGTCAGCCTATCAACAACGACCCAGATGGAATCATACTTCCGTGGAGTGCGAGGCAAACCTGTAATGAAGTCCATATTAATAACCTCCCACTTCGTAGTCGGGATTTCCATCTCCTGCAACAGTCCACCCGGCTTCTGATGCTCAATCTTGACCTGCTGACAATTAGGGCACTGGGCGACGAACTCTGCAATATCCCGCTTCATGCCGTCCCACCAGTATAAGCATCGGAGATCATGGTACATCTTCGTAGACCCAGGATGGACCGAATAGCGAGCATAATGTGCCTCGCTCATAACCTGTTGCCGAAGGCCTGCAATATCAGGTACACCCAACCTGCCTCTGTATAACATAGTGTCGTCCGGTGAAAACTCGAACGGAGTCCTCTCCTTATCATAGGCTGTGTCCCTGTACCGAGCTAAGACAGGATCCTCAAACTGATGCCCCTTAATATCGTCCCTGATAGATGACTCAGAAACCCCTCGAACAGAAATCCGTGTATCTCCAGAATCGGCCAGACGAACCCCGAGACTAGCCAACTACTGAATATCACGGGCTATCTCTCTCCTGTCTAGCTGTAAATCGGCCAAACTGCCCATAGACTTCCGACTGAGCGCATCGGCAACAACATTAGCCTTACCCGGATGATACAGAATACCCACGTCATAATCTTTCAGAAGCTCCAGCCACCTCCGCTGTGGCAAATTAAGCTCTCTCTGCCTGAAAATATACTGGAGACTCTTATGATCAGTATAGATATCCACATGAACGCCATATAAATAGTGTCTCCATATCTTCAGAGCATGAATCACCGCTGCGAGCTCCAGATCGTGGGTAGGATAATTCTTCTCATGCTTTTTGAGCTGCCGGGAAGCATACGCTATAACTCTGCCGTGCTGCATCAATACACAGCCTAACCCCATGCCAGAAGCGTTATAATAAATAACATACCCGTCTGGTCCCTCTGGAAGAGTCAGAACTGGGGCTGTAGTCAGCTTCTCCTTCAGCAACTGGAAGCTCCGTTCACAAGCGTCAGACCACTGGAACTTAGCTCCCTTCTGAGTCAGCCTTGTCAAAGGCCCTGAAATCGAAGCAAACTTCTCCACAAACCTCCTGTAATAACCTGCTAACCCCAGGAAACTGCGTACCTCTGTGGGCGTCGTAGGTCTGGGCCAATTCTTCACGGCCTCAATCTTCTGTGTGTCCACCCGGACACCATCAGCTGCAATAATATGCCCCAAGAAGGCCACTGAAGACAGCCAGAATTCGCACTTAGAAAATTTCGCATATAACTTCTGATGCCGGAGTACCCCTAATACCGATATCAGATGATCTGCGTGCTCCGCCTCAGACTGAGAATAAACCAGGATATCATCAATGAATACAATTACAAACATATCCAAGAATGGCCTGAATACCCGGTTCATCAAATCCATGAATACTGCGGGAGCATTTGTCAGCCCAAAAGACATAACCCTGAACTCGTAATGCCCATATCGGGTCCGGAAAGCTGTCTTAGGGATATCGGCCTCTCGTACTCGCACCTGGTGGTAACCGGATCGAAGATCTATCTTCGAAAAACACTTAGCGCCCTGCAGCTGATCAAACAAATCATCAATCCTGGGGAGGGGGTATTTATTCTTTATAGTTACCTTATTCAGCTGCCGATAATCAATACACATACGCAGTGACCCGTCCTTCTTACGCACAAATAATACCGGGGCTCCCCAAGGCGAAGTACTGGGTCTGATGAAGCCCTTATCCAACAAATCTTTCAGCTGCTCCTTCAACTCCTTTAATTCTGCAGGCGCCATTCTATACGGAGGAATAGAGATAGGCTGAGTGTCTGGGAGTAAATCAATAGAGAAATCTATCTCCCGCTCTGGAGGAAGACCTGGAAGCTCGTCGGGGAAAACATCTGGAAACTCATTAACCACGGGGACTGACTGAAGTGTCGGCGTCTCTGCGTCCAAGTCTTGCACCCGTACCAGATGATAGATATAACCCTTTCTAATCATTTTCTTTGCCTTAAGGTATGAAATAAACTTGCCTTTCGGCGATGCTGTATTTCCAGCCCAATCTAAAACTGGCTCCCCGGGAAACTGGAAGCGAACCACCTTATTCTGGCAGTCAACATTAGCATAACAGGAAGCTAGCCAGTCCATACCCATAATAACATCAAATTCAGTCATATCTAACTCTACCAGATCTGCCTTAGTATCATGGCCACATACAATCACGGAACAGTCTTTATAAACCTGTTTCGCTACAATAAAGTCCCCTATCGGTGTGGCTACCTCAAATGGCTCTATAGGTTCAGACATAATACAAATTTTACCGGAAACAAGAGGTGAAATATATGATAAAGTTGAACCTGGATCAATTAATGCATACACAGACCGAGAGAAGACCAATAAAGTACCTGTAACGACATTAGGAGATGCCTCCTGATCCTGGCGGCTGGCCAAAGCATAAATACGGTTCGAAGGACCGCTAATACCAGAAGCTCCACCACGGCCTCTGCCGCGACCCGCTGGTGCCGAAATACCCTGCCCCGTAGGGCGCATAGCCCCTGACGAAGATGAAGACCCAGCGGCTGATCCGGTAGGCTGCGCTGCACCACCCGAACTACCCTTATACGGGCAATATCTCACAGAATGGCCCTGACGGCCACAAGAAAAGCATGCACCGGTGGCTCTGTAGCACTCTCCCGTATGGTATCTGCCGCAAAAAGAACACTGAACCCTGGGTGGCCTCATCTGACCAGAACCCCTATCTGTCCGCGAACCTGAAGCCCTGGAGCTTTGGCCTGCTCCTGAATACCCTGGGCTATCGAATCTGCGACCTGAAGGCTGGGGAGGCGCGCTCTGCGCCGACTGAGATGAAAATCTGCTAGGCTGCTGCGGCTGTTGGGGCTGTCTGCCCCGAAAGTCTCCAGATGACCTGGCCCTCTTGGGCTGTCTCCGATCCTGGCCCCTGTCAGGCTGGTGTCCTCCTCTGCCCCGATCCTCCATGCCCTGGGCATGGGCCTGGATACGGGCAATGTCCATACCGGGCTGAGCAGCCAATACTAAGCAGCTATCAACAAAATACCGATCCAGCCCCATAATATATCTATGCATCCGGTCCGCCATAGTAGCCACCACAGTAGGTGCATATCGGGCCAAGGAATCAAACTCCAAACTATAGTCCCGAATACTGCGGCCCTTCTGCCTCAATAATAAGAATCTATCAGATCTGGCTCGTCGCAACTCTGGGGGCAGAAAGTGTCCAAGCAATGCCTGAGAAAAATCGCCCCAAACTGCTGGAGGAGCGCCGCCCCCCTGGATAGCCCCCATGACTCGTACCAGTTTGCCGCCACATCATATAACCGGTACGAAGCTAACGCGACTGACTCTGTCTCGGAAGCATTAATCAAATCTAGAGTGCGTCGCATCTTCCTAATAAACTCCTCAGGATCCTCCTCGGGCTTTGTCCCGAAGAACTCTGGAGGGTTACAAGTCAAAAACTCACGGGCTCTCGAACTATCACGCCTGACTGCCTGGTCACCTCCCAGTCCATGCCCCTGAACCTGCCCTGCCACAAGCCTAGTCAGCAACTGGACTGCCTCCCTCATAGACTGATCCTCAGTGCCTGGCCGTGGAGCTGGAGGCTCAGGTACTGGAACTGCGGGAGCTGGCAGTGGAGCCGTCCCCCGATCTGCAGCTACGGCTGCCCCAATCTCCTCCACGAGTGGCGGTGTAGAAGAACCCTCTGTCTGGGGCAGAGTCCCCGGAGCAATATATACCTGGGCCCTGGTAGTCCTCTGGACCCGGCTAGTCTCTCCTACGGCAACTGACTTGGCCTTTTGGGCCGCTGTCGCCTTTTTTGGAGGCATATCTGCAAATATAGCCACTCGTTAGGAAGGGGTCATCCTGATAACACAGCTCTATCGCACGATCTAAGACAGAAAGAAGGGTAGTATCCTAAATGCCCTGTAGCCTCCTGTTTATAGGTGTGGTGCACAACACACCGATAAACAAGACTCTACTAGACACGGTCTGTGGACATTCCGAGGACGAACCGCTCTGATACCACTTTTGTCACGACCCAACCCCGTGGGCCGCGACCAGTGCCCTAGCTGGGCACCTATACGTACCCGATACCCAAATTAGCATATTATCAGAATAATATTATAATAATATTAGTGGATGCCACAGAATTTATCAGAAAAAGCAGACTTGGCACACATAGGCCGATAAGGCCATCATAGAACAAAGTATCCCAAACATATGTACAGAACCCACACAGATGTATCCACAGACCTCTACAGAACATATCATAATCATAAGACGGGACAGGGCCCCGTCATACCCTGAACAAAGTACATATCCAGATAGCAGTGACAGACTGTGCCAAAAGATGGGCTCTGTAGAAGAGAGCGCCCCAAAATAGCAGAAATGGGATCCTAAACGTGCGGATCAGCAAACCTGTCGTCCGTACCTGCGCGGCATGAAAACGCAGCCCCCGAAGAAAGGGGGTCAGTACGAAATATGTACTGAATATGTAAAGCGGAATCACAGAAGTCAAATCATAATGATTACAGAAAATGGGTACAAAATCCAGAGTGTCAAATGCATATTTCCAAATCAGACAGAATGTGTACAGAAACATATGTCATATCATATCCGATCCCTGCCACGGGACTCGGCAGACAGAACGTGGTCACCCTCCCGACACTGGTGCCACAATACAGAGGAATCAGAAAAGAGGGCGTGGCCCCGTATCATAAAATGTCATATCAGAATGGCCATAACAGATCAGATCAGAATAGGCGGACATGGCACATCATACTCCACAGACCCATGTACGCGTATACCTGCCCCCTCACATCGGGGCGCGGCGAACAATGCAGAGAATTACGCTTGACAACATATCCTGGCCCGGGCTCAGTGTGGGAAACATTGAGACATCCACGAATGGAGTAGTGAGAGACTAATGCAATTTAAAAATATAATAAATGTTTTCAAAGACTCGATGAAGCGTATCAACGACAAACAAATCCAATGGGGTCGGACGGAATCATAATAAATGTATTTCGGATATCATAATAAATTACAGAAGTATAACTTTCCCGAAGTCATTTCGAGTGTCAAAATAATTTATAATATTTAACAGAATATTTAAAATAATATTCGTTAAGCGATTAGTAGGGTAATTAAAACATTTCTTTCAAAAATCGCTTAAAAAGGAAGCTTTAACACATTAGGGGCAAAACCGTAAATAGCGGGCCCGCCTTGGGACAAACAAGGCGACGGGCTCAAATTGTGCCCTCTAAGCATACAGTATCACCTAAAAAGGTTATACAAACATTCTATGACTTTCTGAATAATTTAGAGCAAAATTGCATAATTTCAGAAAAAGCGTATCAAAATGGTTCAATTCTACTGAAGGAAAAACTGAAATTTTGTCTTGCGGATTCCGAGGGCCAAGAGGTCCTTCGAGGCCCGGATCCGACCCTAACACACTAGGGGCATGCCAAGGGAAGAATTGGGGTTGCTTTACATACCTTTCGCGCTCCTTAAGCCTTTCCAAACTCACTTCCCGTTTCGTCGAAAAACTGCAATTGGTCAAGTTTACCAATTGTGAATTATTAATGCCATTATTTCAACTTTAAGCATAGTTGGCTACCGAAATTTCGGCAGCACTTCCCCTATACATATGACACCCCGAGAATTCAACTCGGCTATAAATCATCAACAACAACCCAAACGACAACAACAATATCAACAATGAACATTAAAAACACAAATATCCTTCAACTAGTCATTTTTCTCACAAGTTGACATAATCTTCAATTCAACCCAACTTTCAACTAAGATCAATAATTTTATATTCAACAACCATCATGATCATCACCATATGGTTCTAGAAACATTTCATATCGTTTTCCTTAAGATATACACTCGATATACATGATATACAATCTTCCGTCAAAATCATAACTTATGCAAAACATCAAATCTTTGGCATACAACTTCATAACAAATTTCCAACTTCCAAATTCATCAACCATAATCATAATTCACATCTTAACAACTTCATTTCCATAATATCACAAAATTATTCTAAAGTGACATAATCATCTATATTCCAACTTCAACCAAAATTCATTCAACTTTCATTCCCAATATAATTTTCATCATAACCACAACTAGAATGCAACATAAAATTCAACTCATATATGCATACAACATATATACACCCATGGCTACATATATATACATACCCACTTTGCAAACTTCCTTATTTCCATAATTTCTACTCATTTCCACATACCACAACATAAACAAACCTTCATAACATAAGAAAAAGGAATTGATTCTTACCTTTTTCTACAAACTTCTTCACTTGAACAAGTTGTCAACTTGAAGAAATAAGTGCTCCTTCTTCCAAAACAATTACACCAAGTTGTAGAAGACACTTAATTTAGTAGGAATTCAACAAGAAAATAATTTTAGAGGCAAGATTTTGAGGGGTGATTTTTCTATGGCTAAACCCGAAATGCCCTCTTTTTGTTCTTGTTTTTCTCTTGTTTTTCCTCCTATTCTTTCTCTTGAAAGTTCTATGGAATTTGGATGATTAAGTGGTCTTTTATTCATTGACCACATGACTTAATTCCATGGGCTTGGATCCTTTTTATGGACCATGGCCGAATGGCTCCTCACTTGGGCCTGAATTTTTTTTTTCATTTTTTTGGGCCAACTCGGTTGGTCCCGAGTTGGGCCTAGCCCACTGACCTTTCGACCTTAAAACGTTCATATCTCCTTGTACCGACGTCACCTGGGAACCCACGACCTATGGATGGAAAGCTAATTCAATTATCTACAACTTCTATTTCAAGGTATTTTCGAAATTCCAAACTTACAATACAGTGTTTGCCCCCCAAAGTCAGGTCACCCGAAAACGTTTTCTTAAAAATATTCGTTTGGAGGGTTTCCACTTTGATTTGGTCCCAAGGTACTTCATGAGTTGTGTTTAACTTTACATATGTGATTCATATGACTTTTCAGATGTTCCAAAAAAAATCTCGGTATGTGGGCCCCACCCCAGCAGATGCTCCGAGGTTCAAAAATACGGGATATAACAGAGATTCTAGGCTGTGCGTGCTTGGTTTTGATTAAGCATAGTTGTTCAGACTGTGACATGCACCTATCTGTTTATCTTGCTTCTCCTGAGAGAGATCATTCAGAGTTTAGAATATATATAACTTTGAGGGTAATCAAGTATTCATTTGAAGTATCCATGAACCATTAGGAGCCATTTAGGATTTAGGTTTATACAGTTGCAGGCACACCTTATGTATGTGATTTCACTATGATAACACTGTGTTTAGAGGAGGATTTCCCTTTGAGTTTTACATGCTTTGCCACATCTATCTGATCCCATTTTGCTGGGAACTATATGTGATTTATTTGCTAAGATTTGTTTGGTTAAATTGAGTTTGGACTGTGCTATGATCATAGAATTACTTATGTCTCATGTCTCAGTTATGTTTTCTCCTCACTGGTCTCAGTTATATTCTTAAGAAAATAGTAATTCAATACATATGTATATTGGGTGTATTTCCTCTTGCCCTAAGGCCATGTGGTGATGCATGTGAAGCTGTGTTCTCTTGGGTTGTGGTTTGAGATGCATGTTAGGTAAATGGGGGGGGGGGGGGGTCTAGTTTGAACCCTTCCCGGATGACCAGCCATGCCGGTGGTTCATGAAACCTCTTGGAACTTGTGCGGCATTCGGATAAAAAAGAGGGGGGGGGGGGTGATGACTTGACTTTCCACCATCTAATTTGGGATGTTTTGAGTTTGAAAACATAGAACACATGTGCTTCACATGGTCCTTTAGGTGAGTGCGATATACTGTGTATACATATGTGGCAAGTCCACACATAGAATAGGACTAGTAGAACATTAGCGTACCTTGCATATATATGTGTGTGTATATTATACGTGTGATAAGGACAGAAAAATATAAACTAACCAGGGTCCTTTGTTCTTTTTCCCCTCCTCCACTGCATGGCCACTCTGGCCGAGGTCCATCCGTCTTGTTGGGCTAAAAGCCCAATAAGGAATACGTCTTTCAAACGCCTTTGAGTCCAAAAGAGCAAAGGGAAGATAATATATTGAAGGCCCAATCATTGGTAAAAATGATACGAAGGCCCAGCCCTGGGTAAAAATAGTTGGGGTTTGGTACATCCCATTTATTTCATTTCCATTCATACTGCTGCATATTATTTTCTTCTTGTATTAATTGATTGCTTGTAAACCCATAGAATTATTGGAACCCTTTTATTACAAATTAGGCATCTTAGGAAAACGGTACATATGCCGTTTAGTTTTGACTCTAGCACCTGATTTTTTTAAAAAAAATTTGGGAACGCGTACTGGTTTTAAAAGTATTTCAAAAACTAGTAGATGGATGCTACAATTTGACTAAGTAGTAAACTAAGAGGTTTTCTCAAACATTGCCAAAATTTATAAACAAACCTGTGAAAACTCTAGAGAAAGGATAGATTAGGCAGAAAGGGGGATTTACTTCTCAAAGCTTTTTTAAAAAGCACCTTTTTCTGGGTTTTTGTAAAACAACTTTGGTATTTCAGGCTGCAGCCCGCTAAATTTTTCTCAAGAAAAATATATTCATTGAATTATGTTGGGTTGAACCTCACTCTCCTTGGCATTTTTAAAAACGAAATAATAAGAGGATCCTTTTTAAACCAAAGAATACTCACCTGATCTTTTTTCGAATAAAATTATGGCTAAATAAACCTGACCAAAGGCCTACATTCAAGATAATTAGAAATAGGAATTGACTTGGCTAAATCAATCCAAGTACTCTGTATTTTTTTTTTTAAAAAAATCAGGTCATTTGTATCAAAAAGCCCACCGTGCCTTTTTTTATCAAACCAGTCGGTATTTTGGGGCGAAGGCCCACAAATTTCAAACAGACTAGTTATTTTTATTGTAAAAGGAAATGTCTTTTACTTGAAAGTAAGTTCCTGTCCCTTAATTAAAAGTTAGGATAAAATAGCTATAAAAATGGAAGTATTTTTAGAAGGGGATGTATAAATGGGACGTATTAATCACGGGTATAATCCATCTTTTTTTTTTCCTAAAAACAATCGTGCCAAATATGTAAAGATTTTAAAGAGTCTAAACAATTAAGGTCACGCTTAATTCATAACAAGCTCTAGGTAAGGATATTCTGAAAGCGTATTAGACGGATTAACCCGGTTCATGTGTGAGTAAAGCAAGAATAAAATTTGAATACTCAAAACCCAATAAATAAATGAATCCTCTACGTTTCGTTTACTATAAGATTATTATCCTTATATATAAAAGGAATTATTTGTACTTGGATATCATAAATCCAAACCTAAATACCCTGTATATAAAGGGAATATATTCAACTTTATTTTTCTTTTTCAAAGAATGATATGTTATATGACAATTCTTTTGCGGGAAATAAACACTAAATAAACAGTTTATGCAAATACTCACACATTGGAACTCGAAGATCAACCTTATAGTATAGATTCTTCATACTGGGTGCCTAACACCTTCCCCAGGGGATCACCAGAACCCTTACGTGGAACTTTGGATTTAGAAGGTTTTTTTCACGGTGTATGAATAAACCCTTCAAAACCGATTTTCCTAATTTCCTAAAAATTAGGTGGCAACTCTTTTAAAACAAAGTCCGAAAGAGCACCAACGATTTTGAAGTAGCTTTTCCGAGCTCTAACCCAACTGCAAAAATGTGAACCGTTACAATTAGGAATAAGGAATTTGTCAAAAGATTAGTATGAAGATTAGCAAGACTTACCACCAAGAGTTTTCCCCAAGAATCTTCTAGAACAGTTCCCAAGAGCTCAATTTTCATAATGGTGATAAATAATAGACTAAGGGATTTTTAATACACAATTAATGAAATAACAGCCCGATACCGTCACGGCAGCATCGGGTCCACCATGGCACCACCGCCCTAGTGTCCTCTCAGACCGTCGGGATGGTCTGGGCAAACCAACCTTGGTCGCCCTAGTGGTTGTGCCATCGCTATGGCGGTGCCACTGGAACAGCACTGGTGCCGCGTTGGTGGACACCAGGTACCAGAATCCCAAACATTTTTCTAAGTCTCAATCGTAATCCCGAACCACTCCCGAGGCCATCTACTCACAAACCACACACACAGACCCACATAAAAACACGCTACGAACACACTCGTAGCCTCAGAATTTCCAATGGAGGTCTCGTTGACTGAGTCAACTCCCGATACCTCATTTCCAACTTCCCAACTCAAGTCCCAAAATGCATCCGAGTGCACTGGGAACCAAACCAAATATACACAAAAGTTCTAAATGATCATCCGGGCCTCTTGAAATCAATGGATTTCCGAAAAAGATCCGTTTACCCAAAAGTCAACTTTGATTCAACTCTTTTTCGCTTAAAGCTCAAATTTCACAAAAAGTAGCCCGAATCAAGTCTAGATACCTTCGGAAGCGTGTTAACGGTCCCCTCAGGTGAAAAGTGAGCTAAGCAAGCTCGGAAAAAGGACGAAAGTGCCGGAAAGACTATAACGACCAAACACATTGTTATAGTTACACCTCATAAAATTGTTGCATCATTTGGGTCGTAAGTAAACTAACGTAAGGCCAGAGAGGCCATGCAGCTCCTATAAGGTTAAGAAATACCTTAACAAATGTTAAGCATGTAGCATAAGGTTTCGGGGTTAAACAAATCAACAATGTTATAACTCATACTTTCGAGGTTAAACTAGGAGTTCTTTATATTCTAAGGAGCTCATAATTTTAAGGTAATTGAACCATATAATATTTTTATGTTAAGTTTTGAAGTCAAGAAAGTTGTAAAATAAAAGTCGGCGGAAAGTATTGCAAGTTACGTTCTTAAATTTTGCTTAAATTTGGGTCAAATGTCACTGAGCTTTTCTCCGAATGTACTTGGAGTTACGGAGTGTTCCATCCATAAAATTGAAGGTCTATGAGTCTATTTTCCAATGCATTAAACTGCTCATCCATACGACGTCAGAATAGAGAGATATTTGTATTTTTGCGAGACTGCGTAGTCAGCCTCGCTGGGACCTACTTAGGTGGTGGCCGACCTTGGCTTGTTTTAAAAACGTTTGGGGGCCTAACTTACACCATTTTTTGACCAAAATTAACCCAAAACTCTCCTAAGACCTCTTAACATATTCCTAAAGAGTTCAAGGAAAAATCCAAGGGTTCATAACCAAATCCAACACTAAAAGCTAGCTAAAGTAAAGAGCACCAACTCTAGGAAGTTGTGAAGTGAACAAGGGTGGATGTGAGCTGGATCAAGTTTGGATTTTAGATTTTATCTGCTTTTTAAGGTATGTATTACTTCCCTTTTGTTTTGCTTAAGCTTAATTCCATGTTGGTGAGGTTGTTTGAAGCAAAATACTACAAGATGGCATTGAAATAGCCTAAGATATTGCTACTATTTTGTTGGGCTATTTTGAGGTGATAAATATGATTTGTGATGGCTAGAAATTATGTAATATAACATGAATATGTTGTGACTTCTATTGTTAAAATTATTCATGTATTAATTAAGTGAACTGAAGAAGAAAACATGTAAAAACTATGAATTGAATGAGAAGGTTGAAGTGTAGGCGTGTGGACTACTTTGGATGTTGTTTTTTGGATGTTTTGAGTTGTGAAGGATATGGTAAGACTAAGTATAATGTCACAAGTAGTGCAGAGAGATTTATGAAACAAGAATTGAATTCAGATTATGTGTCGGTATTCGTAAATCGAGCTTGCCGCTCAATATGATTGTAGAAGTAATCAGAAAGCTTATATTGATTTGTATTGTGTTGTTGGGCTATTTAATGACCCTTAGTGATCTATGGGATGTAGTATAAATAGGGGAGGTGCTGCTCGTTTTCTCGTAGGATATGTGGTTAGTAAAACGTGATGATTACGATATTTATAATGATGACAGTATCGTTTTCCTTATTGTAGATGCAAAAAAATTGTGTTGGGCTTAGTGGTTTATTGAAGAGGAGATTACAAGGTATGTTAAGGCTATTCCTTTCTCTTGGCATGATCAGAATGAAACAAATGTAATCCATAATGGCTCTATTCTTAGAAAGTGTTAGAAGATTATGTTCTTTTTTCCATATGACGATTCTTATGTTATCTTATAATCCATCGATCCTTGAAAGAAGTTATGTTGAAGATGTTAGTTGTATAATGATAATCGGAGGTCCAACTACCTTACGTCACTCTGATAGATTCAGATTGTCTTCTTATCATTCATGCATTATGTATATATATATATGTCGCTATTTTATGACACTGAGTCGTGCTATAGTAGGCCGGATGTGGCACTTATTGTGCACATCACTGCAGTTGGGTATGTTATGATGATGATAGCCCCAAAAAGCGTCTTAATGATGATGATACAACCTTGCAATGTGGCTTATGTATATGTGTATGTTTTAAAAGAAAACATGCATGTCATACGCCCTCAGAGGCATTCAGATGTACAGGTTGACTCTCTTTTATCTCATGTCACCTTCATGTCTTTTGTCACAACCCAATTTCACAAAGTCGTGCGAGCATCTCCCTATCCCACCTCGGTAGGCGAACCCTTAATTCGACATTCACAACCCAGTATATATATATATATATATATATATATATATATATATATATATATATATATATATATATATATAGATATATATATATAGTGGGAGAAAATAAAGCAATGAAGCCTGTCATTTGAATATATAATAAATACGGAAGTAATCATAAATCACCCCAGTATTTGGTCTAGTCATATAAGAGCACTAACTAAATACTACAAGTCTGACGACGAAAAGGTCTCATAATACAATTGTCTCAAATTAAGAGTAAGACAAGTAAGTAAGGGAAAAAACATCCGGGCAGCGACCATCATCGTGCTTACGCTAGAATGACTGTACAACAGCCTCGTCAATCAGCCGCGACGAAAAAGAGTGAACCTGTCTAATACTCTGCATCCATAAAAGAATGCAACAAGCGTAGGTCAGTATAAAACAACGGTATTGGTAGGTATCATAGGCCGACTATGACTATTTGACATATATAAAGACTAAGGTAAAAGAAAACAAGTAAACGGCAGAGTGCAAGTCATGCTTATCCACGTAATCACCGTTCATATCCAACCTTGTGTTATAGCAACTAATCTCAATTGTCCCAACTATTCAAATATATTAAACAAGTCTACTAGTACGATCCAACCAACATAGTCTAACTCATAAACAGCCAAGAAATATAATCAACACCATAACCAAGTCATAATCAACTAAGAAGTATAATTAAAGCAATGGAATATGAGGTATGAATGCAATGCGATGCAATGCAATGCCTGTACTCCTGTACTCCGATGGGCGGAATACCTCCACGCCTCGGCAGCACAATCCATGGGGGACCCGCGAAGTCCAAGCACCGTCACTCTGCACACAGCTCAGACGACCAAATATCTGAAAGTCTCATAATATCAGTGTTCCATATCAGTCACTTCATACACAGCCCAGAGATGACTCAATATCAAATATGTCTCAGAAGAATATAAGTCACTCTGCACACAAACCGGAGATGACAAAGTGTCCAATGCAATAATATATGCAGTATGAATATGAATCATGTCAACCAACCGTGCCAAGCAGGGGTGCACAAGTAATATCATCATCAAGGCAACAAGATAAACCACAATAGAGTCACAACTCCCAATTCTACTAATAATCAAGCCTTAAAATATCATAGTCATCAATGTTTCCTTCTCATTTCTATGATCAGTACCAATCACAAAGCCTAACAATTTAGTATCAGTATTTCCATCTCGATCATTCCGTGTCACAAGCCTAGGATGACTCAATAATCTATGTACCATGAATATGAGTATGAATAAGGAACCATGCAAGTATAATTTGTGAACGATCTCAAGTTCAAGCCGTGCCAAACATAGCACACTATTATCACAAATGATATATCACCGTGCCATACAAAGCGCACCAATATCATCAACAATGATCCACAGAGTAATCATAATGAATGTCCAATTTCCATAACAATAAGGATCAAATATCGCAAGATTTCAATAACAATAACAAGGCGTACACTAAGTACAAGTATCAATATCAAGTAATTTCGTCCTTCCATTTGACTCCCACAAACAATCCACCAATTTATACACAACGTACCAAACAATGTCCTATGGAGTCTACAGGCCACAAGCCCGATCAAATAAGTCACAAGCAATACCAAACCCTAAGGCAACATCCAACCCAAACTTCATACTCGAAGGTTTACATGAATCTCCGACAATATTATCTAAATATACGCTTCGCTAGTCGAAGTCTCACCACAAAGGTAAGCCATAAACTACCTGGAACGCCGAACAGCAAATCACGGACCACGAGCTAATTCCTTGCCTTCACGGTGAGTCTCCACACAATCAAACTCTAATCAAATAGAGATTCTATGTAAGAATACGAGAAGAACAACACCCATATTGGTTATATTCTATTCGGGTCAAACCCACTCTTTAATTTAGGAAAACGGAACTTAAGGGCAAAATGGAAATTTTATGATCAAAATACCAATTTCAACAACAATTAAACCAAACCCATCGTTAAAATCAAAGGAATGTTAAACTAATCCTCAAAATCCTTTGTGTATGAAAAACCCTCAATTTGGGTCTAAGAACCCTAATTTTTGATTCAAGAATTTCTATGAAATAATCATGGGTTATTGATTGCTAAGCATGGAAATATGATAATCTATCATAAACATCAACAATTTAATCATTTAACTCCATCTTTTCATAAATTTCATTTTTACACTTTTTTCTCTCAAAACCCGTGAAAACCCTCTTTGATTCTAGTTATTACTAGGTCAGAATCATGCAATAATAAATTCTAGTCATCAAATGCATGCTTAATAGAGCTATCCCAACCAACAAATCAAGATTTAAAAGCCTAGAAGGAATACTCATGATACTCACCTTCATTCTTCAAGTTCTATGGTTTTTCTACCATGGATTCTTACTAGGGAAGGTAAAAGAAAGAAATTAAGATTAGGGAACTTACCCTCATGAAAAATCTGACCAAACCCCCTTAAAATTGCCTTCAAGATGCTATGTAAATGTAATTTTTAGAATGGGAGGAAGAAGGGTTACATAAGGCATTTAAATGAAAAATCTAGCCCATCGACCACTTCGGCGGTTCGGCAATCGTTTTGGCGCATCGTTTTGGCGCATACTGCTTAGGCGGTCACCAGACACCAGAAAATTCTAGTGTCTACAAAACTTGAAATCGACCCTCGGAACCATCCCGGAACCTCCCAGACACAAACCAAATATGTAGATATACATAAAAACGCGCTACGAATGCATTTCTAGCCTCGGAATTCCCATTGGAGGTCTCGTTGACCGAGTCAACACCCGATTCCTCAAAACTAACTTTCCAACCCAAGTCTTAAAATGCACCCGAGTGTATTGGCAACCAAACCAATTATGCACACAAGTTCTAAATGACCATCCGTACCTCTCGAAATCAACGAATTTTCGAAAAAGGTCCGTTCACCCAAAAGTCAACTTTGAGTCAACCATTTTTGCTTTAAGCCCAATTTTCACAAAACGTCCCGAATAAAATCTAAACACCTCGGGAAGATCAAAAGTGAGCTAACCAAGCTCGGGAAATGGTCAAAAGTGTCGGAGATGCAATAACGACCAAACGGGTTATTACATCAGATACCAACTAAACAATCGCTTGTCCTCAAGTGACAAGGAAGGGAACAAGGAAGATACATAAGCCCGGAATAACTGGGGGTATCTCGAGCACATATCAAGCTTCTCCTAATAGGAAAGATTCTCATCGAACAAAACATTATCCCAAACAAATTACAATCCTTTGAAACATGACCACAGACCATAGCCTATTCCGAACCGATGAAATACTCTGATTTCGCTAATCTTTCTTTCGCACTTACTAGAGTCGCTTCTCATATCGCGATTCCTTAGAAACATATGATCACGCATACCAAAATTCTAAACCCATAACTTACTCTCGCCAGAAAGAATCTTTGATTGATCTGCGATCTCTACGCAATTCCATCAAAATCGATCTTACCAGCAGCCAACTTGGCCAGTTCCAAATCTTCTTAATCCTTCAAATCACAATACAGGAACCATATCACTTAATATCTTGTTGAGCAAACAACTGATCCCTCTCGCACAACAGTTCCTCCTCGAATCTGTACTAAACTCATTGCAATCCATTGTTCTATCCAAGTAACTATTCTCATAAAACATCATCAAATCCATTAGGAAATCCTAACATGGTTTGGTAAATCTGTCATACCTCAAACCTGAGCCGAAATACATCAAATCCATAAATGTCTTCCTGGAATTATAACCATAGACCATTAAGCTAAATTCGAACCACCCTGACCCTGACTGAATGCACAGCTCTCGGATGTCACCGATAGTCATTGGAACTGACTCCAAATTTCGAAACCAATCACACTCATACCACGCATAACAATTCAGGTCTGTCACCCTCGACTCCATAAGCTGAGTCCTATCCAAGTTATCAACTTAGTACTAAAGAGTTATACCTTACGATTTCAATCTTCATGTTTCTCAACTCTTACCCAATACGCAAATCCAAAAGCATTTTGAACTTTTTGACGCAAAACTTATAGCCTCATATAATACCCCCTTAACCATAGAATGCCCTGCTGTAATAGCTCGATATGACATATCCAATCTTACAACTGCCGCTCTAAATCTTGCGCAATCACTCATAGGTCCTTAATATCCCAAAAAAAATGCTTACCCAAACTATCCAGTCAATATTACTTGCAATCACACTGAACTACCGCGAGTAGGGTCCTACCCCGAAAATATAACTCTAGCCTCACATAATAGGAACTCCACAATCCTTTCTCTTAAAGCATGCTAACTCATCCATTGTAGAATGTTACAAACTTTTCCAACAACGTACCACCAAGCCACTTTTTATAAATCTCAACATGTCGATTTACTGAAATATGCTTATTACTAGCTGCCGATCACTAATCTCACAGAATTTTCCTCAATTTCCATCAGTGCACTTATACCGCCATCATCTGACCATTACTCGAACCTACTCAGTAACCTATCACATAACAATGAGTCGCATACAAAGCACACCTAGAGATAATAGTAGGCCATAAACTATATCCATTATAGTTTTCTTAAACGCTTGCCAGTCTAGACCGAACACTCTCTAAATCTTGCGTATCATATAACTGTCTCACTAATATCCTCATGTATCTCACTGAAGCGTCCTTACCCGAATTGCCTCACTCAATTTCCAAAATGTTATCCTGAACTTATCTCAGTTAACTCCTTGCTGAAGTATCCAAGTTTACTAATCCCTTACTCAATAAATCTTGTAGCTGCTCCTTAAGCTCCCTTACTCAGCAAGTACATGTCATTGCCTATGTTTAGGAGTTAAACCTAGTTATGCCAAGTCCTAATTACTCAATATGAACCCATATATCGCAAATACATCACAACAGTATCGCTAAAAGGCCATAACAGAACACTATCCGCGTAGCCAATGTCAACAAGTAAGATACTACAATATCGTGGTCAAGATATATCACTAGTCACCAATATCTACTATCTCTACATGGCAGCAAGCCAATAACAAACAGAACAGGATAAGTCACAACACAACATGATGGCTAGCCTCAAATCATACGACAAGGCCCAACCGATAGCATGACAGGTAGGCATGTATGAATAGATAGACCCTGATTAAACAATATAGACAAAATATATGTCGGACATAAATGGTACCTGAGATAACTGCATCTGAAGCATCTTCGGGCCTACCCGAAAATGCATAAAATCTTCCTCGACCTGAATGCAATGCTTGAGATCTACCCCGAGGACCCTGCGAACCACCATGGCCTGACTGAGCACCGCCTCTAGATGAAACACCACCACGGCCACCAAACAGTGCCAGAGTCCTCGGATACTAAATATACTTCATAGGTCGAGTGCACTCTCTAGCAAAGTAGCAAGGCTCCCTACATGCATAACAGATCCTCAAAGGTTGAACCTGACGAACAGGAACTGCAGACTCAGATGGAACCACACTACCAGCAGGTCGGAGATGAGATCTCTCCGGAACATCCTGCCTGGAGGGCCCACTAGATGAAGCTTGTAAAGCTGACTGCACAGGACTGTCGGCATAAGGCTGATACGGCCTAGAAAACTGACCGTCGCCCCTCGAGTTAGAACTACCATATCTCCCAATTTATCGCTGCCTCTTCTCACTACACCCTCCAAATGCACGGGCCTTAGCAGCCTCAACTAAAGAAGCCCGCACGACGATGGACTGGAAGGATACCTCCATCTGAAGGAAAGGAATCTGAAGAGGACTGACTAACTCACTAACGAAACGCCTAATCCTGTCAGGCTCAGTAGGGATCCAGGGGGTGGAATAACGGGCCAGATATAGGTAACGAGTCACATAGGCCTCCATAGACATGCCCCTCTTCTCAAGATGTAAAAACTCCTCCCTAAGTGCCTCTCTCAAAGACCGCGGCACATACTTCTTAAGGAAGGCCATGTAAACTTGAGTCCAAGTTAGGGGAGAGGAACTCTCAGGTCTGCAAGCCACGAATTACCTCCACCAAGTCTTCGCGTCGACGCGAAACTGGTAGGATACATAGTCAACCCCATGGGTCTCCACGATCCCCATCCGGTGTAGCAAGTCATGCATATCTAGAATAAACTCATAAGCATCCTCAGAAGAAGTACCCGAAAACCTCGGCAACTCTAACTTCCTGAATCGCCCAACAAGATCCTGATCCGATGCGGTCATAACAGCGTCCACCATGGGTCTAATATCATCACCAGGAGCGGGTATCACATCAATGCGGGGAGCCATAGCTGCAGCAGGGTGTACTGCCCGAATAGGTCCCTACTCAGGGGTCTGCGCCCCGACTCTAGTCTGTGAACCTCCGTCAGGAGTCGTAACCCCAGCTGCCGCCTGCTGGGCATCAAGATGACGTAAAGTTCTGGCCATAGTGTCATGAATAGACGGATCAGAAGTAACCTCAGGTTGTGTCCGCGCTGGGGCCACACTATCCCTTGCAGCCTGGCCTTAATCTGACTGATAGTCAGGCTCGGGAGATGGAGATCTCTCTTGCTGCCCCTGGCTGGGGCAGCTCCGTGGCCTCTCGCTCTGCCGCACCCTCTGGCTGTCGCGCGCCCTCGGGCCATCATAGCTCTAGCCCTCACCATCTGTGAGAGAAGAGATAGGATTTAGATACCAATCTGATCTTTCGAGATACCAATTTGAATAGAGTAGCACGAAAGAATGAAAGAATTCCAAGTTTCCTAAATTTCTTATAGCCTTCCGCAGATAAGTACGGAGCTCATTGTACCGATCCACGACACTCTACTAGACACGCTCTTGTATTATAGACTGGGTTACCTAGGGCTCTGATATAAAGCAACGAATCCTATCATTTGAATATATAATAAATGCGGAATTAATCATAAATCACCCCAGTGTCTGGTCATACAAGAGCACTAACTAAATACTACAAGTCTGAAGAAGAAAAAGTCTCATAATTCAATTGTGTCGAATTAAGAGTACGACAAGTAAGTAAGGGAAAGAACATCCGGGTAGCGGCCGTCATCGTGGTCACCCTAGAATGACTCTACAGCAGCCTCGCCGATCGGCCGTCAGGGAAAAGAGTGAACCTGTCTAATACTCTGCATCCATAAAAGAATGTAGCAAGCGTAGGTCAGTACAAAACAATGGTATTGGTAGGTATCATAGGCCGACTAAGACTAGTTTACATATATAATGACAATAAGGTAAAAGAAAACAAGTAAACGATAGAGTACAAGTCATGCTTATCCACGTAATCACCATTCATATCCAACCTTTTGTTATAACAACTAATCTCAATTGTCCCAACTATTCACATATATTGAACAAGTCTACTAGTACGATCCAACCAACGTAGTCTAACTCATAAACAGCCAAGAAATATAAGCAACACCATAACCAAGTCATAATTAACCAAGAAGTATAATCAAAGTAATGGAATATGAGGTATGAATACAATGCGATGCAATGCAATGCATGTACTCTTATACTCCGATGGTGGAATACCTCCACGCCTCGGCAACACAACCCATGGGGGACCCGCGAAGTCCAAGCACCGTCACTCCGCACACAGGACAGAGGACTAAATATTCGAAATTCTCATAATATAAGTGTTCCATATCAGTCACTCCGTACAGAGCCCAGAGATGACTCAATATCAAATATGTCTCAGAAGAATATAGGTCACTCCGCACACAGCCCAGAGATGACTCAGTGTCTAATGCAATAATGTTTGCAGTATGAATATGATGCAAGTACAATATCATTGAATCATATCAACCAACCGTTCCACGCAGGGGCGCACAAGTAATATCATCATCAAGGCAACAAGATAAACCACAGTGGAATCGCAACTCTCAATTTTACTAATAATCAAGCCTCATAATATCATAGTCATTAATGTTTCCTTCTCATTTCTATGATCAGTACCAATCACAAAGCCTAACAATTTAGTATCAATATTTCCATCTCGGCCAGTCCGTGTCACAAGCCTAGGATGACTCAATAATCTATATGCCATGAATATGAGTATGAATATGGAACAATGCAAGTATAATCCGTGAACGATCTCAAGTTCAAGCCGTGCCAAACATAGCACACCAATATCACAAATGATATACCACCGTGCCATACAAAGCGCACCAACATCATCAACAATGATCCACACAGTAATCGTAATGAATCTCTAATTTCCATAACAATAAGGATCTAATATCGCAAGATTTCTATACCAATAACAAGGCGTACACTAAGTACTAGTATCAATATCAAGTAATTTCGTCCTTCCGTTTGACTCCCAATTCACAAACAATCCACCAATTTATACACAACGTACCAAACAATGTCCTATGGAATCTACAGGCCACAAGCCCGATCAAACAAGTCACAAGCAATATCAAACCCTAAGGAAACATCCAACCCAAGCTTCATACCCGAAGGTTTACATGAATCTCCGACAATATTATCTAAATATATGCTTCGCTAGTCGAAGTCTCACCACAAAGGATAGCCATAACCTACCTGGAACGCCGAACAGCAAATCACGGACCACGAGCTAATTCCTTTCTTTCACGATGAGTCTCTACACAATCAAACTCTAATCAAATAGAGATTCTATGTAAGAATACGAGAAGAACAACACCATTTTGGTTATATTCTATTCGGGTCAAACCCGCTCTTTAATTTAGGAAAATGGAACTTAAGAGCAAAATGGGAATTTTATGATCAAAATACCAATTTCAACACCAATTTACCCAAACCCATCGTTAAAATCAAATGCATGTTCAACTAATCCTCAAAATCCCTTTTATATGAAAAACCCCCAATTTGGGTGTAAGAACCTTAATTTTTGATCAAGCATTTCTATGAAATAATCATGGGTTATTGATTACTAAGCATGGAAATATGATAATCTATCATAAACATCATAATTTCATCATTTAACTCCATCTATTCATCAATTTCGTTTTTAACACTTTTTCTCCCAAAACCCATGAAAATCCTCTTTGATTCTAGTTATTACTAGGTTAGAATCATGCAATAATAAATTCTAGTAATCAAATCCACTCTTAATAGAGCTAACCCAACCAAAAAATCAAGATTTAAAAGCCTAGAAGGAATACTCATGAAACCCACTTTCATTCTTCAAGTTCTATGGATTTTCTACCGTGGATTCTTAATAGGGAAGGTAAAAGAAAGAGATTAAGATTAGAGAACTTACCCTCATGAGAAATCTAACCAAACCCCCTTCAAATCACCTATAAGATTCTATGGAAATATAATTTTTGGAATGGGAGGAAGAAGGGTTTCATAAAGCATTTAAATGAAAAATTTGGCCCGTTGACCGCTTCGGCGGTTCTGCCATCGTTTTGGCTCATCATTTTCGCGCATCATTTTCGCACTTCGGTGGTTCAGCCACCGCTTCAGCAGTTCGGCCATCATTTTTGTGCATCGCTTTGGCAGTTCAGCCACTGCTTCGGCGGTCACCAGACACCAGAAAATTCGGGTGTCTTCAAAACTTGAAATTGACCCTTGGAAGCATCCCCGAACCTCTCGGACACAAACCAAATGTGTAGATATACATAAAAACATGCTACGAACGCATTCGTGGCCTTATAATTCCCATTGGAGGTCTCTTTGACCGAGTCAACCCCCGATACCTCAAAACTAACTTTCCAACCCTAGTCTCAAAAGCACCCGAGTGTATTGGGAACCAAACCAATTATGCACACAAGTTCTAAATGACCATCCGGACCTCTTGAAGTCAAAGAATTTTCAAAAAAGGTCCGTTTACCCAAAAGTCAACTTTAAGTCAACCATTATTTCTTTAAGCCCAATTTTCACAAAAGGCACCCGAATCAAATCTAAACACCTCGGGAAGCATTTCAACGGTCTTCTCGGGTAAAAAGTGAGCTAACCAAGCTTAGGAAAAGGTCAAAAGTGTCGGAGATGCAATAACGACCAAACCGGTTGTTACATCTTTATTATGTTATTCCTCATGCCTTACATATTCAGTGCATTATTCGTACTGACATCCCTTTGTCTAGGGATGCTGCGTTTCATCCTCGCAAGTCTTGAGATACAAGTTGACGGCCCACTCTGTAGGATACCAGCTCAGCAGACAGTGTTGTTGCACTCCACTTGTTCCAGAATTGCCTTGTGAGTCAGTATGATTGTATGTATCCACATGTATGGGTATGGCGGGGTCCTGTCCCGACTCCGTTATTACATGTACTCTACTAGAGGCTTATAAACAGTTATGTACAATCAAATGTTATATGGCCTTGTCGACTTATGTACTATTGCATAGATGTATATGACAGCCCTGTCGGCCCGTCCTGTATGTCCAGCTTGTTATGTAGTTATGTTTTTTCAGACTTGTATTATTTCAGTCTATCATTTCTATGAGTTAGCAGGTCATCTCATGACGGCCCTAAGGGCCCACCTATGCTTATGATTACGTTACGGATGTATGTCTAGTGGTACTCGATAAGTTATGTCAGTTGCCCGTCGTGGCCTTCCAGTTTGGGTCGTGACAAAATAAAATAAAGCAAGGCAATTTAGGTATATGTTTTTCCCAATTGCGAGTTTGTTCCCCGATGTTCATGGTTGAGAATTTTCTCTATTTAATCCTATTTCAATCTTGAATTTCCACTTTCAAGTTTAATTCAAGATTCATAAATAGTATATTTTTTTTTTTGTTCTGTTAGGAGTTATCCTAATAGAAGATTTTTTATAATGAATCAAGTCCAAGCAGTATTTTATTATTAACTAGGCAACAAAACAATTAAGCTCAGGATTAAATAAGTAAACTAATATGATAAATCACATATACGTCAGTTCAATCTTCAAAACGTAAACATTCATGTAGCTCCATAAGCCTAGATATATTGAGTTTAACTACTCATGATTCGAGCACGAATACAAGAATCTATATATATAATAAAACTAGGCATAGATAAGGTGATGTGGCACCTCTCTATGACCAACATTCCTTTTTATCTATTACCTCCCTTTTTTGGCTTTTTATCCCTTTTTATTTGATTTATGTACTAATTTAATAATCATTGATGCCTATTCTAGCTAATAATGACACTAATATGTATATTTAAAAGGCCAGTAATTAAATTCCTAGTAAGTAGAAATTAAAGTTGTCCGTTTGATTTTCAATTGCTGCCATTGTTAGTGGCTTAGTGCATTATAAATGTCAATTGCTTTCTCTATAAACTCCCAATAACAACGATTTATTTTTAGTGACCACCATATTAATATTGTAATAATTATTGTATTGATGTTGCAAAACTCTTCCCCTTTTCTCAACACTAACTATTTAAGGATGAAAACTGATCCAAAGAGCACCATGGATATGAAATGGAATAACTTCTGTAAAAAATTGCAAACAAGAAAAAAATAGGATGTGATTTAAAATAATAATAAAAAAAAACTCCAGAAGAACCCATATCAAGAATTACAAGATATGATCGTCCCACAAATAGGTATTTCTGTATCTCTACGATTTGGAAAAATTATTGGCTCTTTTTATCTCAATTTTTATTTGGTTGTTGAGAAAGTTGCTAAAGAAGTTTGAAATAAAGTGTGGATTTTATTTTGGTTTGTGAAAAAAGCTCAATCTTTTCTTTTGTGATCGTGCGAGGGGCGATATGATGATCTTTTATCTAATTTGTTAATTTTTTTTCCTTTTTTTAGTGTGGCTTTGTGATAAAGAAGACGGATTTTTTATTTTCAAGTCATTACTGATGACATGTCCGGAGATGTGTAAGTTAGTACTTTCATCATAATAATATGGATGACTGAGGCAGTATTCTTCTAATGATTGGTTTTATTCTGTTTACATTACTATTTTTTTCTTATTCAAATTCTCACATAATGATTTAAATGGACTATCATGATGTTAAGATTCAACTATATATAGATTTTTGTTAATAGCCGTGCGAAACACGAACCATTACACTAGTTCTTGAATGTACAAGAAATAATGATGAAGTAGAGAAGAAAAGAAATGCACTCTATGAAGAAAAGAAGTACACTCTATGATAAACTGCCTCACACCCTTGCTCCGCTTTGCAATTTGCCAAAGATATCTCCGGGTCGTTTTAAAAGTCTATTTATATGATACAAAAATGACCTACACTTTAAAACCAAATCCCAAAAGAATCAAGAAAACCCAGGCACCGTGCTGGGCGTGACGCCCTTTGTGGCACGACAGGTGTGCCTAATTTCAGAGGCATCATTCGGCGTTGTGCTCATGCAGGACCTAACCATCACGTGGGCTGACTGGGTGCAGTACGGTGGTGGCATGCAAGGCCTGTCAAAATTTCTATAACTTAGTTTACATGCGCCACCAACGTGATCTCTTCCTATAGCATGATCTCAAATGCTTCAAATATAGCCAAGTGTTGAGTGCAATTCACTGGCCACACATGGTCACGATGCCTACTTATTTTTGGTGGTTTCTTTGCTCGTTTAACTCTGATTTAGCTCCAATTTCCTCGAAACTCACCTAAGACACATCAAAAAACACTAACATAAGCTTAAATCCAACCAACAATTTAAGATCAAAGGTGTGATTAAAGTACTTAGAAATAGCAAAGAAATGATACAAACTATAGTTACCTATTTGCGCCAAATATCAACTTTTACTTTTGAATTTTTATTGTTTTCATGAGGATCATCTACCTTATTACTTGCATTTCAAATATCTAGCTTTACTTTGATAATGAGTTGCAATGAAAAAGGACGGGTTTCACCTGAGGTAGTAGCTCATTAGGTGCTAGTCATAGCCGATGGATTTGGGTCGTGACATGTATTTACTGTTAGAAAATTGGGGGAGGAGATGCAACTCTCAATAACTCAAATTCTCTCCTGAAGACGAGTGAGGCAAAGATTCTTTTTTGTTCCACTCAACTTGACTTACAAATTCAATCAGTCCCTTTGAAAAGAAGTAGGGAAAATAAATTTCCACCAACTTAACTTGCCTAAAAGGCTTGACTTACAAATTCAATCAGTCCCTTTGAAAAGAAGTAGGGAAAATAAATTTCCACCAACTTAACTTGCCTAAAAGGCTAAATTTTTCTCTCTCATATCATATGGCTGTAGTACCTAGGTATTAAAAGGAATTTTCTAGCATGTACCTAATCTAGTACATGTATCATCATTTAATTCTAGTCATCCTCTTTTTTTCTCAAATGCATGTGTTCAACCATGCATGTATCCTTACACCAATATCCAAATATATGAACTAACTAAATTCATGTGTCACATAAATAAAAAAAGTCTTTTCTTCTTCCAAGGCAAGGTTCATATTTCAACACTCTTCTTCTTCTTCTTCGAAGACACATCATCAGTTTCCTTATAACTTTCATCTTCACCACTGCTCTCCCCTTTTGGAGATTACTCACTAGCATGCGCAGTTCTTTTTCATCATTTTCTCATTTATCAATTTTATTGTAAAAATCGTTTTAGCTTCTACAACAATAGATAATATTTTAGAAGCGTCCATCTCTTCAAGATTCACTTCAGTAAATTTCCTCAAAGCTTGAGTTGTTAGATTCGACAATATGCTCTCTCATGTTTATAATCATAAACATCTTCATCTCGGGTATAAAAAGAGCCCTTCTCTGATATCTCTTCAACAATCCGAGTGTGGATTTTCATATCCATCTTTCTCATGGCAGCAATGTCATCTGCTACCTCTCTACTCGGATTCTTCATCGTGTAGCTACTTCAAACGCAGTTGCTTCATCAAGGTTGACACCTTTGTAAGGACTCTTTTCCAAAAAAATATCCTTCAAAAGCTTTTCATCTTTTGAAATTTTAGAAGTTCCACACCTATCAGTACAATTTCTTCAAGTTAGTGCTTCTCTAGCACAACATTCTTGTAGCTATAGTAGCTAATCTCATTCATATTCATTCTCTCAAATTTTTTGAAAAAATTGAATTCTCCACAGGTCTCTTAAGACAAGTGGCTCTGATACCAAATGTTAGAAAATCGGGGGAGGAGACACAACTCCCAATCACTCAAATCTCTCTTGAAGACAAGTGAGGTAACGATTCTTCTTTGTTCCACTCAACGTGACTTACAAATTCAATCAGTCTATTTGAAGAGAAGTGGGGTGTTACACTGCGTACTTTCATTAAGTTGCTTCATGAGTTAGTTGCTAGATTCAGAAAACGGAGTTATTTTCGAGGATATGTGAGATTATACGTGTTCACATTGAGTATACGGGGGTTTAAGTTCATGTTTGGCAAGTGTTGGAAGGGTTGGAGGATGAACGAATCGAAGATAATACGTTTTGTCGAAAGTTGATTTTGGCAAGCATAGATACGGACCGCATATGGGAAATACGGACCGTACTTGGAAATATGGTCCGTACTTCCTTAGACTGAGTAGATGATTTTCATGTTGAGAATTACGGCCAAGAAATACGGACCCTATTTAAAAATACGGTCCATACTTTTGGTCGTATTTTTATGTCAGCTACAATACATTTTTTATATACTTCGTCTATCCCTCATTTCATTTCATTTCATCCACTTCCCTTGATCTCTAACCCTATAGAAAGTTCTATTCAACATGTCTATCAAACCCCTAATTAAAATCACGGATCAAAAGAGAAGATTAGGTGTTTAAAGGTTCTAAAATGATCATGAAAGCTTGTTTCTCCTCTAGGTAGTGGTTTGGAGGATGCCTCAAGGCGAAGTAATCTTGGAGTTTGAGAGTGATCTTGAGTTCTAGAGGTAAGATTCCATCTTATTTTCATGTCTATGTGTTTATATGATGATTATGCTAGGTTTGGATGGAAGGTTAAAACATGAATTTGAGTTTCTATTGAGACGTAATCTAACTTGAGTCATGTTGTAAATATGGTTTAAGCTAAAACCTTATTGTAAGGATAGTAGTTGGTGTTGATATTTTATTGAGGATGTTATAATTGGTATAATTAGAAGAAGAAAGTGTATGAGTGTTGTATACAAAGCGTATATTGGGCTGTTTTGATGTAAATCTTTGAGTGAGTAATGATGTCATATTAAAGAGACTTATATGAGGTTGTTGTTGTGATGCTGGCTGCTAGGTGTACTGTAGTGACTAAGGAGATTGGAATACTAGCCTGACAGTCTCATTGTGGGATTTTATTGACGACTTGAGGTATGTTAAGGCTAACTTTCCTTCTTTTGGCGTAATCTTTATGAACGAAACGTAAACGTAACGCTACTCCATAATGATCACATCTCAGTAGTTAAGGATGTTCCATGTTGATTTATGTTGTAGAATTTTGTTTCCAGGAAGTCCTTCTTCAAATTCAGGATGATTCATAGAGTCACTTGTTAAAGAAAATCCTATCTCATAATGATGTTCGGAGGTGTAACGACCTTACGTCACTCCGACAGATTTAGGATGTACTCTTATCATATTCATGCATTGCGTTACTTATATATGTGTGTGTGTGGTGTGTGTACAGACCTATGACCCCTCAAGCATTATATAACGTATATTATGTATTATTTATATGGGGTATAGGGAAGGTGACAGTGTTATATACGCACTACCACCTGATCAGCTAGTCACAGAGGCCGATATGATACCATGGGATGCCACAGAGGCTTGTCGGGTGTTATATACACGTATATATGTATGATGCCACAAGCATTATATACGCATACATGCATGTACACAGTATTTATGCATATCATTGGTCCTCAGAGGTAGTTCAGACATACAGGTTACATTTATTTCATCCTATGTACTTTTATGTCTCTTTCATGTTACTTTCATGCCTTACATACTTAGTACTTTGTCCGTACTGACATCCCTTTTCTGCGGGCACTGCGTTTCATGCCCGTAGGTTTAGGTAGACAGGTTGACGATCTGCCCCTGTAGGTTGCTGTTTAGCTGATATTGGAGCACTTCTCCTGTTCCAAAGTTGTTGTTGTGTTTTTGGTACATTATAATATTGTTCCAGAGTTGCTGTAGTGTTTTTGGTATGTTATACTTTTGTGTACATACGGGTATGGCGGGGCCTTGTCCCGACCTTATTATATTATATACTCTAGTAGAGGCATGTAGACAATTAGGGTATAGTTAGAAGTTGTATGGCCCCCTCGGCCTATATTTTGTTGTATAATATTCCATGATGGCCTTGTCGGCTTGCACAGTTTTGTCCAGCATAGTTATACAGTATGTCTTTTCTGGCTCATCCCCTTTTTATTGTATTTCTCTTATGATCTAGTAAATTTTCTTCCGATGACCCTCGTGGTCCATTCGTGTTTATGATTATGATACGGAAGAATGATTAGCGGTGCTTAGCAAGTAGGACCGGAGTGCCCGTCATGACTATTGGGGTTGGGTCGTGACAGATTTGGTGTCAGAGCAGTTGTGTCCTAGGGTTTTCTACAATCTGTGTCTAGAAGAGTCACACACTTATAAATCGGAGGCTGCAGGGCATTTAGGAAGATTGTCGTTCTTTCTCATCTTAGATCGTGCGTTAGAGTCGTACCAACAGGATTTATTTTCTAATAACGTACTGTGATTTCAGCGATGCCTTTGTTGAGTAGAGCTTTAGCTGGCTAGAGAGGCAAGGCTGCGACAAATAAGGGTACCAGTCGGGTGCCACCAGTAGATGCGGGCCAGGGTGAGTCCCAAAGTGAGGCCCCATCTCAGTCTTCTCAGAGCCCTTCCGTCCCAGCGGATCCCAGAGGGGCTGCAACTACATTACCTCCAATTTTTTCACATATTCATCAGGCCAGGAGATGCGACATGCTATTCGGTTATTGACTCAGTTAGTAGAAGCTCAGGCCCAGTGTCAGGTTACGAGTATCGGTTATGTTGACAGGGTTGTTAGTGCTAAGGTTCGAGACTTTATCAATTCAGACCTTCCTGTATTCTTTTGATAAAAACCACATGAGGACCTACAGAATTTTATAGAACAGATGATGAGGACATTGAGGGTAATGCATGCTCCTGACATTGAGTTAGTAGAGTTGGCTTCTTACCGCTTGCGAGATGTTGTTATCCAGTGGCATGAGACTTAAGAGTTGTCTATAGGGGCTAATGCACCCCCAACAGTATAGCAGGAGTTCACTGAGGCCTTCTTTTGACATTATTTGCTAGCGGAGGCCTGACGGGCTCGAGTTGATAGATTTTTGAATTTATGCTAGGGGAATATAAATGTGCGGGAGTACAGTCTTCTCTTTAACTCACTAGCCAGGTATGCTCCCACAATTGTAGCTGAGATAGAGGATTGGGTACATCGATTTATGATTGGACTTACACCGTACTTGAATAATGATTGCATGACGACCTCACTTTAGGAGGGTATAGATATCTCTCATATTCAGGCATATGCTCAGGGTTTAGAAGAATGAAAGCAGCAACAACGAGCTTATCAAGAGCGTGACAAGGATCAGAGAAGGAGAGCTAGATCTTCTGGGTCTTTTGGTGAGTACCAAGGTGGTCACAGATAGCAGTTTTCTAGGCGTCCAGCCTATTCAGCGGCTAGTGCTCCTTCATAGTTTCCAAGATTAAGGTTTGATCGACCCACTTATTCTGGGTCAGGCTAGAATTCTAGGGCTTCCAGTTCTTAGTTCAGAGGTAATTCTAGCCGGATGGGGCCATCTCTGCCATGATGTGCTTGGTGTGGTAAGTTACATGACGGACAGTGACGTTTGGGGATTCAGAAATGCATTATACCTGCGGTTAGCCAGGCCACATTATGCAAGATTGTCCGTCGAAAGGTGGTTGAGGTGTGGTTCAGTCGACAGAATCTGTAGCTGGTTCCTTGTCATCAGTACGACCTACTAGGCAAGGCTCTCAGACATCAGCTGGGTGTGGTAGAGGCAGAGGTAGAGCATCTAGTTCGAGTCGCCCTCAAAACCGTATTTATGCATTGGTTGGTCGGTAAGATCTTGCGTCGTTGCCTGATGTTGTTACAGGTATAATATCAGTCTTATCCCATGATGTGTATGCATTGATAGACCCAGGCTCTACTTTATCATACATCACTCCTTTTATTGCTAGTAAGTTTGGGATAGAACCTTAAATGATTAGGCCTTTTGAGGTGTTTACACCTGTTGGAGATCCGGTGATAGCTAGACGAGTATACAAGAACTATGCAGTTATAATTTCTAATCGTCATACTGTAGTAGATTTGATTGAGTTGGACATGGTGGACTTTGATGTTATTATGGGTATGGACTGGTTGGCGTCTTGTTATAATAGCGTTGATTGCAGAACAAAGATGGTTTCCATGAGAGCCAGTGTTGGAATGGAAAGGTAATACAGCTTTGCCAAGAGGTAGGTTTATTTCCTATCTCAAGTCAAAGAAGATGATCACAAAGGGTTGTATTTATCACATTGTTAGAGTTCGAGATGCACAAGCAGAACCACTGACCCTTTAGTCTGTTCCGGTGGTTAATGAATTCCCAGATGTATTTTCTTAAGAACTTACAGGCATTCCGCCTGAACGGGAGATTGACTATGCTGTTGATGTGCTACCAGATACTCAGTTGATATCTATTACCCCTTATAGGATAGTCCCTACCGAGTTGAAGGAATTGAAGGAGCAGTTAAAAGATTTGCTCGAGAAGGGCTTTATTAGGCCTAGTACGTCGTTGCGGGAACACTAGTGTTTTTTGTAAGGAAGAAAGATGGCTCATTATGAATGTGTATAGATTACAAACAACTTATTAAGGTGACAATAAAGAACAAGTATCTTCTCCCGAGGATTGATTACTTATTTGATCAGTTGCAGGGTGCCGGAGTTTTTTCAAAGATAGACTTGAGATCAGGTTATAATCAAGTATAGACTTGAGATCACGTTATCATCAAGTCAGGGTTAGAGAGAAAGACATTCCAAAGACAGTATTCAGGACCAGATATGGTCACTTCGAGTTTCTTTTTATGTCTTTTGGGTTGACAAATCTGAGAGCAGTATTTATGGATTTTATGAATCGTGTATTTAGAACCTTCTTAGATTAGTTGATGATTGTGTTTATCGATGATATTCTAGTCTACTCCCGATTAGAGACAGAGCATGCAGATCATTTATGTGCTGGCTCAGGGTTCTTCAGGATAAGAGTTGTATGCGAAGTTCCCCAAATGTGAGTTCTGGTTGAACTCCATGACTTTTCTTGGACATATTGTATTAGATGAAGGCATTTAGGTCGACACTCAGAAGATAGAGGCCGTGAAGACTTGGCCTAGACCCACGACACCGATGGAGGTTCGTAGTTTTCTAGGGTTGGCAGGATATTATAGGAGATTTGTAGAAGGCTTCTCATCTATTTCAGCGCCATTGACGAAATTGACACAGAAGGCAACTAAGTTCCAATGGACAAACGACACGACCCAGCCCCGTGGGCCGTGACTAGTGCCCTAACTGGACACCCATACAGACTTGCTTACCAAATCGACATATCAAAGACTTATTCAAATTTAACATACGTTATTTTGCACAGATACTGAAAACAGACGTCATCTTAAGCGGTCACCTGTAGCAGAAATATCATACCAAAAGCCGGTAGGCTGGCGGAATACACATCGCCCGAATATAAATACATATACAAACATGTGGGCCGTTTTGGCCATAATAGCAAACGGGACCGCTTAAGGCACAAGTCACAGACATAATCGAACAAACACGACCCATGACCCACATATATGTCTACAGGCCTCTACAAACCATAACAGAAACATATGATGGGACGGGGCCCCGCTGTACCCCAAATAGTCATATATACAGAAACATGTCTAACAAAAGATATGTACCAAAAATATGAGCTCCGGATCAAAGGAGTACTCCAAATAGCAGAATAAGTGTCCTACACTGGCGGGTCACCAGAACGAATGTCTGTACCTGCGGCATGAAACGCAACCCCCGAAGGAAGGGGGTCAGTACGAAATATGTACTGAGTATGTAAAGCATGAAATACAGTAATCCGAGTCATAACTGAAGTGAGAAGTACAGAAAATGGATACAGAATTAGTATATCGAAACCTGTGCTGAAAATATAAATAATGCAAATAAAAAAAATCATGCATAGGGCTCAGGAACGTGGTCGCCACTCTGACGCTGGTGCCACAACACATCATACTCTAGAAGGTTTCAAATCTCCGTACAATCCCCGAACATATCGTATCATCATAACATATCACAACATCAGAACACATCATATGCCATATCACATCATAACGTCGTATATAAGCGGTACCCGGCCCTATGGCGAGGTCTCGGGAACCGTAACACATCATACTGCCGAATATAAGATAGTGCGCACGATCACAAAACCGGCCCGGGACCCGGCGAACGATGTAATAGTAGTATGCACGAGCGGAGTAGTGCGGAAACCATATGCATATAAATAAATAAGTTTCAAAACTCGATGGACAATTATATTTGTTGACACCTGAAGGCTCAGAAACAAGTTTCGGGTCAATCGGAATTAGTATAACAAAAATTGCGGGCTTTTGAAGTACAGAACCTTCTAAAAGTATTTCTTAAGCCATATTTGGAAATTCAAGTATCATCCATATTAGGAAACTTTCGAACATCATTATGGATCAAATATTCATACTGGGAAACTTTCGAATAAAATTATGGATCAAATCAAATGGAGACTTTTGGACCATATTTACGTACCAAAATATTCATCAAAGACTTTAGTCATCTCGATTTTCTTTCGAACAACATTCGGAAACATAACAACTAGAGTCTTCGAATATCACAAATATGTATCAAGCCATATGAAATAGCTTATGGAAGTCAAAGATGTTAGCCATCCTAGTGACTCTAAGAGTAGGATTTTCTTTATAAGCATACATATACATTTTTGTTCATTTCAAAAGGATCATGCCAAAAGAAGGAAAGGTAGGCTTCACATACCTCGATCGCTCGCTAACCAAATCCCGACTCAAGTCTCGGGCTCTCCAATATCTACAATAACGTTATCAATTACCAAACATTAGCTACAAGTACTTAGAAATTCAATTCTAACTAGTACTTGTCTACAGAAATTTCGGCAGCATCTCCCCTGTAAATTCAACATCCCCGAGAATTTAACTCGGCCAAATTCATCAACAACCATACCAACAATACCAACAACCATACTAATAACATCAAGAATCAAGTTAAAGAGCATTCTAATATTTGTAATCTTCTATCTCTACGTTGCTTATCACATTCAATTCAACTACGTACATTCAAGCCAATATCAACGCTCACATATTCATTTCTAATCCGAGATCATTCAAATACAATTCAAGAACACTTCAAACAATCTATACAATATTTAAGCAATTCCACCAACACATCATGCTCCACCCGAAACATCCAATTCCAACAAGGACGATAACAACACATTTCTATCTTTCAAATTCATGAACCACACTTAGCAATTCATACGTTAGCAATGTTATTCCCGCAAATACAAGAACTATATTAATGACCATGGTGGCTTCCAAAACAGCCCACAATCATCACAACTTCAACTTGAATCATCAAATTCTCATTTTCATCATAGAATACATATCAACAACAACCAAATTACTACATAAAAATTGGTTCATCTTCCCTACACTACATACACATACACGGTCACATACACTCACACATACTCACACGGACACACTCACAACACATAAATTTCATACTTTTCATTCATTTCCACATACTACAACATATATAAATCTTCCATAACATGTAAAAGAATAGAAATTCTTACCTTTTCTTCAATTTTCCACTTGCCACTAAAGTGGTTTTCTCGCTTAAATAATTATACCATGTTGAAGAGGGTCTTGAACTTAGTAAGAATTCAAGAAGAAAGGAATTTTTGGATCAAAGTTGGAAGGCTTCCAATTTTTTTTTCTTTTTTTCTCTTTGTTCGGCCGAATGGCCCTTTTGTTTGTGCTCTCTCTTTTCTTGAAAGTTCTTGAAGAATGGTGGATAATAATGGCCCTTTTGCTATTTATTAGTCTTGGATTAAATTTGCTCCATGGGCCTTGGCCCATGCTCCATATAGCCGGCCCCCTTTGGGCCCTTTTTTTTTTATTTTCCAAGCCCAATTTCTTATGGTTAATATTTGTAATTCATGAAACTAATTTCCGAAATTTCAATTTTGCCCTTAGCCTTCCTCAATATTTCCGCATCAATATGTTTCATAAACAACATATATATTAACTAAAATCAAAATATTGCCTTATCTCTTACAAGTCACAATTATTTTAAATTTTCCGAATGTGCAAAATACGGGATATAACATCCTCCCCCCCCCCCTTTAGAACATTCATCCTCGAATGTTAAACTAGTCTTATAGGGTCTTGCACGCATTTCGGGGAGTTTCTTTTTATGGGTAGCACATATAAATCATTTACCAATCAATATAACCAATTAAGAAATTTAGATTACCTGTAGGCATAGGAAACAAGTGAGGATACTTCTTCTTCATCTCGTCCTCCACTTCCCAGGTCATTTCCTCTCAGTTACCTAGACATCTTCTATGGGAAATATTCTGGAAGGATCACCAATACACTTACGGAGCATCGATACATGAAATACCGGATGTACTGCTTCCAGATCGGATGATAAGTCTAACTCATAAGCGACTTTGCCTATCTTTCGAACAATCTGATAAGGCCCAATATATCTCGGATTGATCTTTCCTTTTCTACCGAATCTCATTACACCTTTCATAGGTGACACTTTCAGGAATACCCAATCGTCAATCTGGAATTCTAAAGGTCGACGTCGTTTATCTGCATGTGATTTCTGTCGACTCTGGGCTGCTAATAACCTCTCCCGAATGAGTTCCACTTTATCGACTGCTTGCTGGATCATATCTGGACCAATCAATTCGGTTTCACCCACATCGAACCAACCAATCGAAGATCTGCATTTTCTACCATGTAAGGCTTCATACGGCGCCATCTGAATGCTGGAATGATAACTATTATTATAAGCAAATTCAATAAGCGGCAAATGATCATCCCAGCTACCTCTGAAATCAATAACACAGGCCCGTAGCATATCTTCCAGCGTCTGAATAGTACGCTCGGCCTGTCCGTCAGACTGAGGATGGAATGCTGTACTAAGACTCACCTGAGTCCCTAACCCGTCCTGAAACGACCTCCAGAAGTTAGCCGTAAATTGGGCACCTCTGTCGGATATGATAGATATAGGAACTCTGTGAAGCCTTACTATCTCTTTAATATACAACCGGGCATAATCCTCAGCCGAATAGGTGGTCCTGACCGGAAGAAAATGGGCTGATTTAGTCAGCCTATCAACAATAACCCATATAGAGTCATACCTTCGCGGAGTGTGCGGTAAACCTGTAATGAAATCCATATTAATTATTTCCCATTTCCAAGCTGGAATTTCCATTTCCTGTAACAATCCACCGGGCTTCTGATGCTCGATTTTAACCTGTTGGCAATTTGGACACTGAGCAACGAACTCTGCAATGTCTCTTTTCATACCATCCCACCAATATAAACATCTGAGGTCATGGTACATTTTTGTGGATCCAGGATGAACAGAATACCAAGCATAATGTGCCTCTCCCATAATCTGCCGTCGCAGCCCTGCAACATCAGGTACACATAACCTGCCTCTATATAATAATACTCTGTCAGGGGTGATCTCGAACGGAGTCTCTTCCTTATCAAGGGCCGTGTCTTTGTACTGTACCAGAATAGGATCCTCGTATTGGTGTCGTTTCACTTCTTCCATAATAGACGATTCAGCAACTTCTCGGACAGAAACCCCAATATTTCCAGAATCGGCCAAATGGACTCCAAGACTGGCTAGCTGATGAATTTCACGAACTAATTCTTTCCTCTCTGGCTGCACGTCGGTCAGACTGCCCATAGACTTGCGGCTAAGTGCATCTGCTACAACATTGGTTTTTCCCGAATGATATAAAATGTCAACATTATAATCTTTCAATAACTCGAGCCATCTTCTTTGCCGCAAATTCAACTCCTTTTGCTTAACAATATACTGAAGGCTTTTGTGGTCCGTATAAATGTCAACATGAAACCCATATAAGTAATGCCGCCATATTTTCAAAGCATGAATTACCGCGGCTAGTTCCAGATCATGAGTGGGATAATTTCTCTCGTGCGGTCTGAGCTGCCGGGAAGCATAGGCTATAACTCGACCATGCTGCATTAATACACAACCTATCCCAATACCGGAAGCATCACAATAGATAACATACCCATCTGGCCCCTCGGGAAGGGTTAGAACCGGAGCTGTAATCAATTTTTCCTTCAGCAACTGGAAGATGCGTTCACAAGCATCGGTCTATAGAAATTTTGCTGCCTTCTGAGTTAGTTTCGTTAATGGTGCTGCAATAGAAGAAAAATTCTCCACAAATCTCCTGTAATATCCGGCCAATCCTAGAAAACTGCGTGCCTCAGTCGGTGTCGTAGGCCTAGGCCAATTCTGTACAGCCTCGATCTTCTGTGTATCGACCCGAATACCATCTGTTCCGACGATATGCCCCAAGAATGCCACTGAGGTAATCCAAAATTCACACTTGGAGAACTTAGCATTTAATTTCTGCTGCCGAAGTGTGCCAAGTACTGTCCTCAGATGATCTGAATGCTCCTCTGCTGATCGTGAATAAACCAGAATGTCATCAATAAATACGATCACGAACATGTCTAAAAATGACATGAATACCCGATTCATCAAATCCATAAACACTGTTGGGGCATTGGTCAGCCCAAAAGACATCACCCTGAACTCATAATGCCCATATCGGGTCTTGAATGCAGTCTTTGGAATATCTGTCTCTCGTACCCGCACCTGATGATAGCCCGAGCGCAAATCTATCTTCGAAAAATATTTAGCACCCTGCAACTGGTCAAATAAATCATCAATCCGGGGGAGGGGATATTTATTCTTTATAGTCACCTTATTCAGCTGTCTGTAATCAATGCACATCCGCAGCGACCCGTCTTTCTTCCTTACAAATAATACCGGTGCTCCTCAAGGTGATGTACTGGGTCTGATGAAGCCTTTTTCTAATAGGTCTTTCAGCTGCTCTTTCAATTCTTTCAATTCTGCAGGTGCCATTCTGTAAGGAGGAATAGATATAGGCTGAGTATCTGGTAGCACATCTATCGTGAACTCGATCTCCCGTTCAGGTGGAAGACCTGGAAGCTCGTCCGGAAATACATCTGGAAATTCATTAACAACCGAGACTGACTGGAGAGTAGGTGTTTCTGCTTTAGTATCATACACACAGACCAAATGATAAATATACCCTTTCTGAATCATCTTCCTGGCCTTGAGGTATGAAATAAACTTACCTCTCGGCGATGCTGTATTTCCTGCCCATTCTATAACTGGTTCCCCTGGAAACTGGAAGCGAACTACCTTTTTCTGACAGTCAACATTAGCATAACAAGAGGCTAACCAATCCATGCCTATAATAACATCGAATTCCATCATATCTAATTCTACCAAATCAGCCTTAGTGCAACGGCCACATATAATCACAGAACAATTCTTATATACCTGCCTCGCTATAATAAATTCCCCGACCGGTGTAGCTACCTCGAACGACTCTATAGGTTCAGGTGTTATCCCAATTTTACTAGCGACGAGAGGAGAAATATATGATAAAGTAGAACCGGGGTTGATCAATGCATATACAGCTTGAGAAAAATACCAATAATGTACCTGTGACCACATTTGGCGACGCCTCCTGATCCTGTCGGCTAGCCGATGCATATATGCGGTTCGAAGGACCGCTAGAATCGGAAACCCCGCCACGACCTCTACCGCGGCCCGTTGGTGCTAGCATACCCCGCCCAGCAGGGCGCATAGCTGAAGGAGTGGAAGACGAACCAGCAGCTGATCCCGTCAGCTGAGCTGCACCACCAGAACCACCCGCCAACAGACAATCTCTCATAATATGGCCCTGGCGGCCATAAGGAAAATAGGCACCTGTAGCTCGATAGCACTCTCCTGGGTGAGACCTCCCACAATAAGAACATCGAGGAATAGGTGGCCTCGCCTGGCTGGAACCTCGGCTCACCCGCGAACCTGAAGTCCTGGAGCTCTGGCCCACTCCTGAGTGCCCTGCACCGTCAAACTGTCTGCCTGTAGACTGTGAATGTGCACTCCGACCTGACTGAGGAGGATATATGCTATACTGCTGCTGAGGTTGCCCGCCTCGAGACTCCCCAGAATACCCAGCTGACCTAGCCCTCTTGGGCTGCCTCCTGTCACGGTCTCTATCGGGCTGACGCCCTCTGTGCCGGTCCTCCATTCCTTGCGCATATGCCTGTAACCGGGCAATGTCCATACCAGTCTGCGATGCCATCGCCATACAGCTATGGACCAAGTAATGATCCAAACCCATCACGTACTGGTGCATCCTGTCGGCCATATCAGCTACAATGGCGGGCGCATATCTGGCCAGAGAATCAAACTCTAAGTTGTACTCTCGGACACTCCTGCCTCTCTACCTCAGCTGTAAAAATCTGTCAACTCTCGCCCGCCGCAACTCTGGAGGCAAAAGGTGGCTGAGAAAAGCTGCTGTAAACTCATCCCACAGAGCGGGAGGAGCATCCTCGCCTTTGGACAGCTCCCAAGACTCATACCAATTAATCGCTACGTCCCGCAATCTGTGTGAAACCAGCTCGACAGACTCAGTCTCGGAAGCCCTGACCAGTCTCAGTGTGCGCTGCATCTGTCGAATGAAATCCTGGGAGTCCTCCTCGGGCTTAGACCCGTAGAACTCTGGGGGATTACAGGTCAAGAAATCACAGACCCTCAAACTATCACGTCTGTCACCATCATCACCCCTAGCCCACGTCTGCGAGCCTGTCGTGCAACTAATGTCGTCAATAACTGTACAACATCTCTCATCGCCCTATCCTCCGCCCCTAACTGAGGAGCTGGAGGCTCGAGCGCTGGAGCCTCTGGAGCTAATGGTGTAGCCGCTCCAGGCTCCTCTGATGGTGGGGGTGTAGCAGAACCCGCTGACTGGGGCGCAATATCGGGCATAGTCTGAGCACGAGCCCGAGTGACCCTCTATATCTGACTGGTCTCTCCTGCCACTGCTTTGCCCTTCTGGGTAGCCGTCGTCTTCTTCGGAAGCATCACTGTAAACATAACAATCGGTCAGAAAGAAATCATCCTAATAGCACAGCTCTATCGCACGATCTAAGATCCAAAGAAAGGTAACACCCTAAATGTCCTGTAGCCTCCTGTTTATAGATGTGGTGCACAACACACCAATAAACAAGACTCTACTAGACACGGCCTGTAGGCAATCCGAGGACAAACCGCTCTGATACCACTTTTGTCACGACCCAGCCCCGTGGGCCGTGACTAGTGCCCTAACTGGACACCTATACAGACTTGCTTACCAGATCGACATATCAAAGACTTATTCGAATTTAACATACGTTATTTTGCACAGATACTGAGAACAGACGTCATCTTAAGCGGTCACCTGTAACAGAAATATCATACCAAAAGCCGGCAGGCTAGCGGAATACACATCGCCCGAATATACATACATATACAAATATGTGGGCCGTTTTGGCCATAATAGCAAACGGGACCGCTTAAGGCACAAGTCACAGACATAATCGAACAAACACGACCCATGACCCACATATATGTCTACAGGCCTCTACAAACCATAACAGAAACATATGACGGGACAGGGCCCCGCCGTACCCCAAATAGTCATATATACAGAAACATGTATAACAAAAGATATGTACCAAAAATATTAGCTCCGGATCAAAGGAGTACTCCAAATAGCAGAATAAGTGTCCTACACTGGCGGGTCACCAGAACGAACGTCTGTACCTGCGGGCATGAAACGCAGCCCCCGAAGGAAGGGGGTCTGTACGAAATATGTACTGAGTATGTAAAGCATGAAATACAGTAATCCGAGTCATAACTGAAGTGAGAAGTATAGAAAATGGATACATAATTAGTATATCGAAACCTGTGCTGAAAATATAAATAATGCAAATAAAAAAAATCATGCATAGGGCTCAGGAACGTGGTCGCCACTCTGACGTTGGCGCCACAACACATCATACTCCAGAAGGTTTCAAATCTCCGTACAATCCCCGAACATATCGTATCATCATAACATATCACAACATCAGAACACATCATATGCCATATCACATCATAACGCCGTATATAAGCGGTACCCGGCCCTATGGCGAGGTCTCGGGAACCGTAACACATCATACTGCCGAATATAAGATAGTGCGCACGATCACAAAACCGGCCCGGGACCCGGCGAACGATGTAATAGTAGTATGCACGAGCGGAGTAGTGCGGAAACCATATGCATATAAATAAATAAGTTTCAAAACTCAATGGACAATTATATTTGCCGACACCTGAAGGCTCAGAAACAAGTTTCGGATCAATCGGAATTAGTATAAGAAAGTTGCGAGCTTTTGAATTACAGAACCTTCTAAAAGTATTTCTTAAGCCATATTTGGAAATTCAAGTATCATCCATATTAGGAAACTTTCGAACATCATTATGGATCAAATATTCATACTGGGAAACTTTCGAATAAAATTATGGATCAAATCAAATGGAGACTTTTGGACCATATTTACGTACCAAAATATTCATCAAAGACTTTAGTCATCTCGATTTTCTTTCGAACAACATTCGGAAACATAACAACTAGTGTCTTCGAATATCACAAATATGTATCAAGCCATATGAAATAGCTTATGGAAGTCAAAGATGTTAGCCATCCTAGTGGCTCTAAGAGTAGGATTTTCTTTATAAGCATACATATACATTTTTGTTCATTTCAAAAGGATCATGCCAAAAGAAGGAAAGGTAGGCTTCACATACCTCGATCGCTCGCTAACCAAATCCCGACTCAAGTCTGGGGCTCTCCAATATCTACAATAACGTTATCAATTACCAAACATTAGCTACAAGTACTTAGAAATTCAATTCTAACTAGTACTTGTCTACAGAAATTTCGGCAGCATCTCCCCTGTAAATTCAACATCCCCGAGAATTTAACTCGGCCAAATTCATCAACAACCATACCAACAATACCAACAACCATACTAATAACATCAAGAATCAATTTAAAGAGCATTCTAATATTTGTAATCTTCTATCTCTACGTCGCCTATCACATTCAATTCAACTACGTACATTCAAGCCAATATCAATGCTCATATATTCATTTCTAATCTGAGATCATTCAAATACAATTCAAGAACACTTCAAACAATCTATACAATATTTAAGCAATTCCACCAACACATCATGCTCCAACCGAAACTTCCAATTCCAACAAGGACGATACCAACACATTTCTATCTTTCAAATTCATGAACCACACTTAGCAATTCATACGTTAGCAATGTTATTCCCGCAAATACAAGAACTACATTAATGACCATGGTGGCTTCCAAAACAGCACACAATCATCACAACTTCAACTTGAATCATCAAATTCTCATTTTCATCATAGAATACATATCAACAACAAACAAATTACTACATAAAAATTGGTTCATCTTCCCTACACTACACATACATACACGGCCACATACACTCACACATACCCACATAGCCACACCCACAACACATAAATTTCATACTTTTCATTCATTTCCACATACTACAACATATATAAATCTTCCATAACATGTAAAAGAATAGAAATTCTTACCTTTTCTTCAATTTTCCACTTGCCACTAAAGTGGTTTTCTCGCTTAAATAATTATACCACGTTGAAGAGGGTCTTGAACATAGTAAGAATTCAAGAAGAAAGGAATTTTTGGATCAAAGTTGGAAGGCTTCCAATTTTTTTTCTTTTTTTCTCTTTGTTCGGCCGAATGGCCCTTTTGTTTGTGCTCTCACTCTTTTCTTGAAAGTTCTTGAAGAATGGTCGATAATAATAGTCCTTTTGCTATTTATTAGTCTTGGATTAAATTTGCTCCATAGGCCTTGGCCCATGCTCCATATATTGGGCCCCTTTTTTTTTTTTTTTTCCAAGCCCAATTTCTTATGGTTAATATTTGTAATTCATGAAACTAATTTCTGAAATTGCAATTTTGACCTTATCCTTCCTCAATATTTCCGCGTCAATATTTTTCATGAACAACATATATATTAACTAAAATCAAAATATTGCCTTATCTCTTACAAGTCACAATTATTTCAAATTTTCCGAATGTGCAAAATACGGGATATAACAACAAATGCTTGTGAGCAGAGTTTTCAGGAGTTGAAGAACAAACTGATTTCAGCGCCAATTTTGACACTTCCAGAGGGATCAGAGGGTTATGCTATCTATGAATTGGGTTGTGTGTTGATGCATCATGGTAAGGTTATTGCTTATGCTTCGAGGTAGCTGAGGAAGCATGAAAAGAATTATCTGACCCATAATTTGGAATTAGCTGCAGTGATTCATGCGCTTAAGGTTTGGAGACATATTTATATGGTGTTCACGTTGATGTTTATACGGATCATAAGGGTCTTCAGTACATCTTTAAGTAGGAATACTTGAATTTGCGTCAGAGGCGATGATTGGAGCTATTGAAGGATTATGATGTTAATATTTTATACCATCCAGGGAAGGCGAATATAGTAGCCGATGCCCTAGCCGCAGATCTATGGGTAGTTTGTCTTGCTAGCAGACAAATGGGAGCTAGCGTGCGAGCTTCATCAATTAGCCAGCCTAAGAGTTCGATTATTGGACTCAGGTGATGCAGGAGTTACAATTCAAGATATAGTGACATCATCCTTAGTAGCTGAGGTTAAAAAACACAAGTATCAGGATCCTTCTTTTATTCAGTAAAGGGAGATAGCCCCCAGAAAAAAAAGTTACTCTTTGAGATTTCCAGAGATGGAGTCTTGAGGTAACGAAGTAGATTGTGTGGATATTGTAGGATTACATTAGTAGATTATGGCAGAAGCTCATTATTTCGCTATTCTATTCATCTAGGGTCGACGAAGATGTATCATGATATCACAGAGTTTTATTGGTGGAATGGTATGAAGAAGGATATAATAGAGTTAGTGGCCCAATGCTTAATTGTCAGCAGGTAAAAGTTGAGCATCAGAAGGCTGGTGAATTGTTCCAGGATATAGAGATTCTGACTTGGAAATAAGAGGCGATTAATATGGATTTTATCACAAGCTTACCTCGTTCCCAGTGCAATTTTGATTCGATATGGGTGATTGTTAATAGACTTACAAAGTCAACACATTTTCTACTTGTCAGGACTACTTATTCCGTCGAAGATTATGTGAAGTTATCTATTAAAGAGATAGCGAGACTTCGTGGTGTTCCAGTATCTATTATTTCAGACAAAGGTGCAAAGTTTATAGCTAACTTCAGGAGATCTTTCCAGAAGGGTTTAAGGACACAGGTGAACCTCAGTACAACATTTCATCCCCAGATAGATGGGCAGCCTAAGTGTACTATTCAGACGCTTGAGGATATGCTATGAGCATGTGTGAGGGACATCAGAGGTAGCTGGGATGATTATTTGTCACTTATTGAGTTTGTATATAATAATAGCTACCGTTTCAATTTTCAGATGGCCATGTATGAGGCCTTGTATGGGCGGAATTTTAGATCTCCTATCGGATGGTTCAACATCAGAGAATCAAAGTTGATAGGGCTTGATTTGTTTCCGCAGGAGATGGAGAAGGTTAAGCGTATTTAGGAGAGATTTCTAACAGCCCAGAGTTTCTAGAAGTCTTATGTAGATAACAGACGACGAGACTTGGAGTTCCAGGTAGATGACTGGGTGTTTCTGAAAGTATCACCTATGATAGGTGTTATGAGATTCAGTAAGAAGGGAAAGCTTAGCCCTAGATACATTGGCCATTATAGAATTGTGCGTAGAGTGGGCCAAGTATCCTATGAGTTGGATCTACCTTCAGACTTAGAGTCTGCACATACGGTTTTCCGTGTATCCATGCTCCACAAGTGCATTGCATATCCTTCCAGGATTGTACCCGTAGATAATGTTTAGGTTACACAACAGTTTTCATATGAGGAAGTCCCTGTTGCTATCTTAGATTGCAAGGTTCGTAGGTTGCAAACCAAAGATGTAGCTTCTGTAAAAGTACTTTGGAGAAATAAGACTTGGGAAGCCGAGGAAGATATAAAATCTAGATATCGTCTTCAGGTATGTATTATTTATTAGCTACTCTCATTTGTCGTGTCGGACCATTGTTGTTATTGATTTTTGTAGCCCTGCATGGCATTGTACTATTTTGTTGGGCTGTGTGGCAGGTTTGTAGTAGTGTGATTATAGAGGAGACTCTGTCGAAATTTTGATAGACTCCTAAGAGTGCTAACATTCGAGGAAGAATGTTTCTAAGGGGGGGAGGATGTTGCACCCTATACTTTCTTTAAGTTTCTTCATTAGTTGGTTGCCATAGATTCATCAAGCGGAGTTATTTTCAAGGATATGTGAGATTAGACGTATTCATCTTGAGTATAAAAGGGTTTAAGTTTATGTTTTGCAAGTGTTGGAAGGATTAGAGGATTAATGAATCGAAGAGAATACGTTTCGTTGAAAGTTGATTTTGGCAAGCACAGATACGAACCGTATATTAGAAATACGAACCATACTTGGAAATATGGTCCGTATTGCCTTAGACAGAGTAGATGATTTTCATGTTGATAATTATGGCCAAGAAATACGTACCATATTTAAAAATACGGTCCGTACTTTTGGCTGTATTTTTATGTCGGCTACAAAACATTTTTTATATACTTCATATATCCCTCATTTGATTTCATTTTCTCCACTTCCCCTGATCTCTAAGCCTCTATAAAGTTCTCTCCAACATATCTATCAAACCCCTAATTAAAATCATGGATCAAAAGAGAAGCTTAAGTGTTTAAAACTTCGAAAGTGATCATAAAAGCTTGTTTCTCCTCTTAGTAGTGGTTTGGAGAATGCTTCAAGGTGACGTAATCTTGGAGTTGGAGTGTTCTTGAGTTCTTGAGGTAAGATTGCATATTATTTCCATGTCTATGAGTTTATATGATGATTATGCTAGGTTTGGAGGGAAGGTTGAAGCATGAATTTGAGTTTCTGTTGAGATGTAATCTAACTTGAGTCATGTTGCAAATATGTTTTTAAGCTAAAACCTTATTGTAAGGATAGTAGTTGGTGTTGAGATTGTTTTGAGGATGTTATACTTGGTATAATTGGAAGAACCAAGTGTATGAATGCTATATACAAAACGTATATTGTGTTGTTTTCATGTAAATCTTGGAGTGAGTAATAATGTAAAGAGACTTATATGAGGTTGTTGTTGTGATGTTGGCTGCTAGGTGTACTATAGTGACTAAAAAGATTGGAATACTAGCCCGACAGTCTCATTGTAGGATCTTATTGATGAGTCTCATTGTAGGATTTTATTGACGACCTGAGGCATGTTACGGCTAACTTTCCTTCTTTTGGCGTGATCCTTATGAACGAAACGTAAACGTAACACTACTCCATAATGATCACATTCTTAGTAGTTAGGGATGTTCCATATTGACTCATGTTGTAGAATGTTGTTTCCAGTAAGTCCTTCTTCAAATTCAGTATGATTCATAGAGTGACAAGTTAATGAAAAATGCTATCTCATAATGATGTTCGGAGGTGTAACGACCTTACGTCACTCCGATATAGAGTATACGACCTTACGTCACTCCGATATAGAGTATATACATACACACCTATAACCCCTCAGGCGTTATATATGTGTATATTATGTATTATCTATACGGGGTATAGGTAAGGTGAGGGTGTTATATACGCACCACCTGATCAGCTGGTCACATGATGATGCCCACAGAGGCTGATATGATATGATGGGATGCCCACTGAGGCTTGACAGGTGTTATATACGCATATATATGTATGACGCCACATGCATTATATACTCATACATGCATGCACACAGTATTTATGCATATCAGTGGTCTCACAGGCAGTTCAGACATACAGGTTATATTTATTTCATCTTATGTACTATTATGTCTCTTTCATGTTACTTTCATGCCTTACATACTTAGTACTTTGTCTGTACTGACGTCCCTTTTCTGGGGCCGCTGCATTTCATGCTCATAGGTTTAGGCAGACAGGTTGATGATCCGCCCCTGTGGGTTGCTGTTCAACTGATATTGGAGCACTCCTCTTGTTCCGGAGTTGCTATTGTGTTTTTGGTACGTTATACTTTTGTGTACATAGGGGTATGGCGGGGCCCTGTCATGACCTTATTAGGTCATATATTCCAGTAGAGGCTTGTATACAATTATGGTATAGTTAGACGTTGCATGGCCCCCTCGGCCTATATTTTTGTTGTATAGTATTCCATGATAGCCTTGTCGGCTTGCACAGCATTGTCCAACATAGTTATACAGTATGTCTTTTCGGGCTCATCCCCTTTTCAGCATATTTCTCTTATGATCTAGCAGATTTTCTTCCGATGACCCTCTTGATCCACCTGTGTTTATGATTATGATATGAAAGCATGATTAGCGGTGCTCGGCAGGTAGGGCCGGAGTGCCTGTCATTGCCCTCCGATTTGGGTCATGACATGGGGAAAATATATTTCGACCAAGTTAACTTGCATAAAATGCTATAGTTTCTTTCTCTCATCATATGATTTATTGTTCCTAGGTATTTACCAGAATTTTCTAGCATGTATCTAATTGTCATGACCCAACTAGAGGGCTTTGACGAGCACCCAGAGCTAATCAACTGAGCACCGCATGACAAAAATGCATCTCATACTCATACCTGAGTGGACTTAATGCTAACTAATAGGTGTAATAAACTATAAGGGACACATGCCAAGAGATATATACATAAATACGTCATCAAACTGTGCCTATGTATAAAAGCCGACAATGCTATCTAAAAGATATAACGAAAATATGGACCGAAGAGGTCATAAGACATCCAACTGTACGAATTTGTCTACGAGCCTCTACATAGAGTGCATATCATAATAAGGATGGGACAGGACCCTCACCATGCCCATATGTACACAAAAGAATCATCCCAACTGAACTACAGCTCCAGAACAAGTGGAGTGCTCTAATACAAGCGCTGAGTAGGAAGCCTAAGGGTCTGAACCGTCTCCCTGTCTACCTTCGGGCATGAACGTAGCATCCAAAAATAAAAGGATGTCAGTATGAATAATGTACTGAGTATGTAAGGCATGAAAAATAACATATAAAGATATGAAACTAATATGAGATAAGAGAAATAACATGTAAATCTGATTTCCTCTTACGGCGGATATCATGCATGCCTTCCTTTTAAAAAAAATATTTTCATACATATACATAGATCATAATACCATACCCTGCCATATAGGCTCGGTGCCATCCGTACTCGGCCATGATAGGCTCGTTGTTATTCGTACCCAACTCTTGTGGTATACACAATAGGTGCCGTACCCGGCCGATTATATATATATATATATATATATATATAAACGTCATGACTCTATCGGAGTGATGTAAGGTCAGTAAACCTCCGATTACTATTACGAAACTATCATCATGAGCATGTCTCACTTTGAAGGAAAAATAACCATAAGATGAGATTAACATCAATGAATAAGATCAATAACCATATGATAAAAATCAATAATCATGAGACGAATGTCAATAATATCATAAGAACATCAAAAACCATAAACTTATAGTATTTCTAGAAATGGACTCATTATGAAGGACATTTGTATATATTCGTATCAATATGACCATGCCATAAGAAAGAAAGGGACAACCTTAACATACCTTATTGTCTATTTAATCACTCAACGTCTATCCTCCTAAGAATGCAAATCTACATTCAAGATGATTCATACTAAGGTTAAGTCATTGAAATGCTTATAAGATCAAACTAAGCTATCAGGTAAGCTAACAAAATTTGAGCAGCATTTCTCCTGTATCACCTACTTCCATCAAACTCCAAAAAAACTCCTAAACATCAATAATAACATTAACAATATCATACCCAAGAAATTACATTCAAACTAGGCTCAAATCCATCAAAAACTTCTTTTCAATTTCGATCCATAGCCATCAACTACAACACAACACTTTATGACTTATCTCTATGAGTCCTTTCACTTATAACACTTCTTTATCCTTCAAATCAACTCAACATAAGAAACAAGATGAAGAACGTACCTTATACTTGAAGAAATTTAGCCACACCAACTTACTCCAAAGCTTATTCACCACAACTTCATCTAGAAGAAAGAACCAACACTTTCTACTAACTAGTGGAGGATTTTATGGCTTGATCACTTCCTGATATTATTTGGGATGTTTATGGATGTTTGAGAGAGATTAGACCGTCAATAGGGATTTATTTTTATGAATAAATGAGGCCCAAGTCGTGGGAAAACCTATTTATAGGCTAGAAAAAAAAAAGGCCACCGACTTTCAATTTTCTGGAAATTTCGAGCAAAGTACGGCCAAAAAGTGCAGGCCATACTTTCAGCCCGTACTTGGGATGATCAAAATCCAATTTTCTGGAAAATTCGGTTAAAGTACGTCCAAAATGTACAGGACTTATTTCAAAGAATGGGTCGTACTTTATCTTGTACTTCTCAGAATTGCGATCTGTCAGTTGCATTGGAAAGAAGACTCGCTGAACTTGAATTTACATAGGTTATGAATTCCATAACTCCTCATATTCTAGGAAATATACCTCTCTCACATTGCATTCACATTTCATACATTATTGCATTGCATTGGACTTTGTCTTCTATTGTGATATTTCTTGTGATGTATTTGTGATATACGGATTCAGACTGAGTATTTGAGACTTGACACAGTTGGGCTTAGTTGCTATAACCATAGGACATGATCTTGAACCACTTTTGTTGATTTACGTTTGCTTAGTAGTATATTTTGGCTTCCTAAATTTAGTCGAATAACGAATATCAGAATTACGAGTTGACTTCCCGATACTAAGAGTGGTTAGTGCAATGGTAGTTGATTTATGATACCTGGGTGAAATTTCCTATTGTATGTTGATGAGAATAAGAGTTTTTTTGTGCGACGAGCGGTTGGTAATGTGCGCTGTTGCCCTAGTTTTACCTACCATGCTTATTTGTGAACTCTTTTACTGATATGTTTTTCTAACCATTGACGGCCTATAATGCTTACCAGTGCTAGTGTTGTACTGATACTACTCTTGTTACATCCTTTGTGGGGTGTAGTTTTTTGCAGGTTATTGTTTGTTGAAGTTTTTCGGAAGATGCATGGTGCCAATCTCGAAGGCCTCCATCCATTTCACTTCGGGATGGAGGTTGGGTCTTAGCGTTATTATTGTATTCCAGTTCAACATTAGTCGCTCTTGTACTAGGCTAGACTAGGTCATGGGGATGAGTCATTGTATTTGTTTAATTGTTGTAAACACTTCCGCTAATTTATCTGATTATATTGGTTTGACTTCCACTGTTGATTATAACATATCTTGAGGGTTAATGAAACTCATTCTTCACTTGCGTATGTTTTTTTTGGTTTAGGGTTCGCCTACAGAAGTGGAAATGGTAGGTGCCCGCGCGATCCTAAATTGGATCGTGACATTCTAGGACCACGTAAGGAAGTCTATGGTGTTTTAAAAATAAATGGAGAGTTAAGAAGATCTATGTACCAATAATTTAAAGTCTTATGCTAAAGTATGGTAGCTTAATGGAAATTCTAGATAGATAGGAGAAAGATGAAAAAAAAGGTGAATAGGGAAGTGACAAGAGTAAATGGACCTAGAGATTAAGCCGGAAAACGAGTTGATAGATTGATATAGCATGAAGATAATCAGAAGAGTTCAGGGTTAGGAGAATATGGAAAAGATAAGGCATTGTAACCATAGTAGAATCAGTGTAATAGGAATAAGAGGATAAGCGATAGGAGGGTAGGGATTTCAAGTACCTGTGAGTTTCGCTTAAGATGAATTATTAGTGGATGGTAAGAGATTATAGTAAATTGGCTAAGTTGAGTAGAAATAGCCTATGCAGCCCTAATTCAAGAGAACGTGATAAGTCGACTAGAAGAATAGAGCCAATATAGCATTTATACTTTTACGAGAACATCAGCTTTGATTATAAGTTAGTTGAGAAAGATGAAAGGATAGGAACGTTTAACAAAGGTTGTAGGGCAAGAGATCTAAGAGAAGATTTGTATGTCTTCTATGTAGAACTGCATAACAAAACTACCAATAAGAATGAATGCTCCACCCCAACAGAAAGTGTAATAGGATAGCGTTGAAGGATATAGACTAGCATATGTAAGATAATGAATATATAAAGCATTGAACGATATAGACTAACATATTTAAGATAATGAATATAGAAATAGTTTTGGATTGAATTAGAGATCTCCGTGAAATATCAAAGAGGTGAGGAAACCTTGGGACAAATTTATCTAGGCTACGTGACAGAAGGTAGCAATGGTTTCGACAAGTTACCAAGTGGGGAACCCTAGTACCATAATAATGTCTAAAGAAAGAGTATGTCCCAGTTCGTATGCATTTTTAAGGCAGCACCAAGCACTGATCTAATAAATCCTAGGCAGTGTGCGTGTAAGTCTAACATTCGAGGGTGAATGTTCTTAAGGGGGGAGGATGTTACATCCCGTACTTTCGTGCGTCGTAAGTAAACCAATGCAAACTCGGACAGAAAGACCATTATCAATTTCATAAGTGTTTAAAACCATGTATAGCACATGTTGGGTGGTTTAGAAGTTATACGAGTCGAAGAAACTAAATTTCAACAAAAATCGGCTATACAATGTTACAACTCGTAATCTTGGGATAAGACTAGGAATGCTTAACATGATAAGAAGGTCATGTTATGACGTATTTGAATCGTATAATCATTGTATGTTAAGTTTTGAAGTCAAACGAGTTGTAACAAAAGTCAGCAACAGTTATCTTATTTACGTTCATAAGTTTACTGAACATTATGTCTAATGTCACTGAGATTTTATCCCAATATACTTAGAGTTACGGGGTCATCCAACCAAAAGTTGAAGGTTTATGAGTCTAGTTTTCAACGTATTAAACCGTTCATCGATACGACGTCGGAGTAGATAGATATTCGTGTTCGCGAGATTGCGCAAGCAACCCTGTTTGGGACCAACTTGAGGCAGCGGAGAATTTCAAATTGTATATAAAGCGGTCCCACTTTGTTTTAACTCATTTTTATTTCTCAAAACAGACCAAATAGCTCCAAAATCTTATCTAGGTGTTTCTCTATCCTTCAAGTAAAGTTCTACAAGAAATTGAAGTGGTTTCCCTTCGAAGATCATAGAAGTGTAAGTTTAAACTTGTTCATCCTTTTGTTGTGGTGAGATTGAAGTTACTTCAAGTTGAACCAAGGTATAGGTGGACTAATTCTTGTTATCAAAGGTAATATTATCATTCTTCTCTATGTAGTTGAGCTTAATAGAGCTTTAGATGGGTTGGATAGCGATGAAATTGCAAATAGTGGTGGCTATGTTGAAGTTAGGTTCAAGGTGTTGTTGTGTGACGTTTTAATAGGGCTATTCTTGTTATTCTTCATGTGCTGGACATAGAGTTGTTGATTGTTTTCATGTTGATGTTGTTCTTGACTTGGAAGATGTAAAAAAATAGGGGAAATGCTATCCGATTTATCGTAGAACGAGATTGTCGCTTGATAGTTAGTTGGTATGTTCCTTCTTGTTATAATAGCATTGTTTCATGTTGTAGACTGGTTGTGAAGAGGCAGGCTTTAATCTCGGCATCAAAGATTAAGTTCCAAAGTATGTAAGGCTAATCGTATTGTAACATCCGGTACCTTGGCTAGGATGCGTCGTTGTCACGATCCAATTTCACTAAGTCATGAGGGCACCTACCACTCCTACCTCGGTAGGCGAACGCTTAACCCAACATTTCATAAACACATGAATAGATAATAAATAAGCGGAATAAAATAGAATAACGGAAGTCTCACGATAATAACATCAGGAAGCGAAAACAAGAGAAATACACCCCAATATCTGGTCTGGTCATACAAGAGTAACTAACTAACTACTACAAGTCTGAATGATAATAATACATCGATAGTCTCAATGTGTCTCAAAATATCAAGTAAGACATAAATAAAGAGGATTCTCTAGGTAGCGAAGCGTCGACAGGCTCACCCCAACAAGACTCGTATTAGCAACCTCGAACTCTCAGCCACGAGGGGTAGACGATGCATAAAATAATGCAGTAAGTGTAGGTCAGTACAAACAACAAGAATCGGTAGGTATCATAGGTCGACTAAGACTAGCTAATGTATATAAAGACAACAAAGCAAGATAAACACATAAACCAACAAGTACAAGTCAACAATAAGCCATATCCACGGTACAAGTCATCACCTATATTGTAGCATCTATACCCAACTATGCCAAGTCTCAGTATATTAATCTGAATCAGTACATCACAGTAGTATCACAACAATCAGTAGAAACCAAGATACAATGCAATGCAATAATGTATGTAGGATGAATGCAATGCATATGCAGCTTTGTACAACATGTCCCGGACGGAATGACTCCACGTCTTGGCAATCATGACTCACGAGGGACCCGCAAAATCCATGTACCACTTACTCCAGAATATGACCTCGGATCACGAGCACACTCTCGGGTATCGGACACTCCATCGTTCTCGGCAAGAAACCTCGAGCAACGAACACTCATCTCTCTTTTACGCTCTCCGACAGAAACCTCAGAGGCTACACTCTCTCACATATCATCACAAGTACAAGAACCATGCATATGTCAATGTATCATGGAAATTTTTATGAATATGATGAAATGTGATATCAACAAGCAATTCTATCCGAAATAGTACCACACATGGCACCCAAGTAGTATCAATAATAAGTCTACACAACAAGCCACAATGGAATCATCGTTCTTATGTCAGTATCAATCAAGTAAAGTATCACGATATCATAGCCATGATGTATCACTATTCATAATTACCACCTTATCAATATGTCAAAAATGCCAACAAGTAATAGATTAGATGACTCAACAACACAACGGGATGGCTAGCCCCCAAATCATACAACAAGGCCAAACCTAAGACAATATCCAGCCCAACTTCATACCCGAAGGATTACATGCATTCTTTGACAATATCATGTAAACATAAGCTTCGCTAGACGAAGTCTCACTATAGAGTAAACCATAACCTACCTGGAAAGCCAAACAACAAAGTCTCCAACAATCACACCTTAGTCTTCCCTTTCCGTTGATCCTCGAGATACTGAAAGTCTAACATATCCTAGTCATGGAATTAGAATCAAGAAGAAAATCATTTAAACCCTACTTCTATTCCATACCCAAATTCCCAACCTATGAAATAGGGTTTATGAACTAGAAAGGTGAAATTAGGAATCTAAAGTTTACAACATGAAATTAAAGCTCTATGTGATCAATTCCCATCAATATCAAGCTAGAAGAACCAACAATTTACTGAAATTTAGATTGTAGGCAAAACCCCCAAATTTGGGTATAAACCCTAACTCCAAATCTATAATTTAGCCACTAATTAGGAAGGAATCATGCAATAATAGGTTCTAACCATCAACTCCATACTTAATGAAGCTAACCCAATCAATAATTCAAGATTTAGAAGCCTAGAAAGAATAACTAATTGAACCCTCTTTTAAATCATCAAACTCTTAATGAACTATCATGATAAAGGATTCCTAAGGTGATTATGGAAAATGAAATAGCAAAGGAGATAGAAGAACTTACCATAAAGAGTTTCTCCCAAGAATCACCTTGAAAATCTCTAAAAAACTCTAAAGTCGAAATAATAAAGAATGAGGGACTTAGGGCTTTTAATACTCATTTAATGAAATTATATGCCCGATACTGCTTCTGTGACAATTGGACCGCCACTTCGACGCCCACTCAGACCACTACGGTGGTTAGCTAACATAGCACTAGGCCGCTGTTGCAGCAAGTCCACCGCTACAGCAGTGCCGCTGATGCGGCACTAGTGCTGCTATAGCGGGCACCAGAACCAGAAATTCCCTAAAATAGTCACAATCTCAACTCGAAATCCCGGATATAACCCGAGGTCATCTGCTCTCATACCACATACACAGACACATATAAAACAATGCTACGAATGTACTCGTGGCCTCGGAATTCCCAACGAAGGTCTCGTTGTCTGAGTCAACCCTCGATACCACAGCATCAACTTCCCAACCCAAGTCCCAAAATGCACCTGAGTACATTGGGAACCGAACTGAATATATGCACAAGTTCTAAAAGACCATCCAGACCTCTCTGAATCGACGGATTTCTGAAAAAGGTCTGTTTACTCAAAAGTCAACTTTGAGTCTACTTTTTTCGCTTTAAGTTCAATTTCCCAAAAAAGTCTCCCAAATCCTATACAAATACCTCAAGAAGCGTGTCAATGGTCCCCTCGGGTCAAATGTGAGCTTGACAACCTCAGGGAAGGGTCAAAAGCACCGAAAACACTATAACGACCAAACGGCTCATTACATCAGATACCAATTGGACCATCGCTCGTCCTCGAGTGACAAAGGGAAAAGAACGGAGAAGTACCTGAATCGGCGAACAACTGAGGATATCGCCTACACAGGTCGGACACAGTCTCCCAAGTGGCCTCCTCAACAGGACGATGCTTCCATTGCACCTTTACAGAAGCAATCTCCTTAGACCTCAACTTTCGAACTTGCCTATCCAAAATTGCAATGGGCTCCTCGTCATAAGTCAAATTCTCATCAAGTAATATTGAGTCCCAACGAACAATATAATACCATCGGCAAGATACTTCTTCAGCATAGACACATGGAAGACCGGATGAATACCTGACCGACCTGGTGAAAACTAACTCATAACACACAAGATCAATACAACAGATAGTGTCAAACAGGCCAATAGACCTCAAGCTCACTTGCCCTTCTTCCCAAATCGCATGACACCCTACATGGGTGTAACCTTCAGAAAAACCTACTCGCTCACTCTACCAGTCACAACTCTCTAAACATAGCTCAAGCTCAAATTCTCATATCTCTGTATTTAAATTTCCCTCACAACTGATCCTCAAATAAACGAATTACTTTTGCTCGAATTCTCTGATTTGATAAAACTGCGACTCTGAACGCGATCAATAGGACACTTTCCCAAACCAACGCAATCCTTTGAAACATGGCCACAAACCATAGCCCATTCTGAACCGGGAAGATATTCTGATTCCACTAACCTTTCCTTCGTACTTGCCAAAGCCGTTTCTAGCGCCGCGGTTTCTTAGAAACACGTTAACACACACACCACAAACCTGAAACCATGACTTACTCTCTCTAGAAAGAATCCTTGATCAATCTGAGATCTCTACGCAATTCCATCAAAACTGATCTTTCCGACAGCTAACTTGGTTGGATCCAAATCTTCTCAAACCTTCAAATCACAATACAGGAACCATACCACTGAATATCTCATAGAGCAAAGTCCGTCGGAATCCAACTGATCACTATAAAGACCTCTCGCACAATAGTTCCTCCTCAAATCTATACTAAGCTCATTATATACATTATTCTATACAAGTAACTGTTCTCAGAAAATATCATCGATTCCACTAGAAAACCATGACAAGGCTCGATAAATCTGTCCTACCTGAAATATAAGCCGAACACATCGAACACTTAAATGTCTTCCTGGAAATATAATCATAGACCTTTAAGCTTAACTCAAACAATGTCGACCCTGAATGAATGCGCAACTCTCGAATATCACCAATAGTCATTAGAACTGACTCCGAATTTCAAAACCAATCATAGACATACCACGCATAACAAATCCTGTCTATCACCCTCGACTCCACAAGTTGAGTCCTATCCAAGTTATCACTAAGTAACGAAGAGCTATACCTAACGATCCCAATCTTCACGCTTCTCAACCTTTACCCGACACACAAATCTGATACAACCCCCAACTTTTCCACACAAAACCTGAAGCCTCATATAATAGTTATTTAACCATCGAACCTCTCATTGTATTAGCTCGATATGCCATAATTTTCTGAAAGTATCCAATCTGACTGTAGCAGTTCTATTTTTTTCGATTCGAATTTGCACTTGCCTCATTTAAAAAGAAAAGTATCTCGGGGAAGTACGGTTGTCAATCGTACCGGAAAAAAGGAAAAAATATACTTCTACGCAATGCTACTCTAAATGGACTTATTATTGACCAATGACTTGGGCCTGTCATTTGGGCCTGTCATCTGCGTCCCCATATTTGACCTATTATTCTTACTGTTTTGGGCCTATTTCATATTTAGGCCATCTTGATAGTCTCATTGGTCCAAATATTGGTCAATATGATCACATAAGTACAACAAAGGGAGTCTGAGGTTGAATGATTGGTATTAAGTCCTGTTGAAGACTATGAGGTACATGATACTCAACTTAGGTTCAAAATATTACACCAAGATATGATAGGGCAGGAACAAAATGTGGAGAGCAGGTAGTTGAATCACTAAATTAACCAAGTGGAAAATAAACAAGCAAGAAACAGGCCCTACACTTAGGCTGTTATTTTTGTTTTCTTTGATACAACTTTTAGTCTTTGTCTTACTTTCCTATGCTCAGCCTCTATGTGGTTTACATTGTACATAATATCCAAAAATTGTGACTAAGAACCAATTAGAAGAGCACAAATCATAAAGACAAGTCATAGTGTTTAAAATTATTCATAGGTCCCCTAGTTCCACTAATGTAGATCAAACAAGTCTTCAAATTCAAGTCTCAAGCGAAATCAATAATCAAAGAGATGGTATGAGGATTAGACATCCTAGGAATTCATTTTTTAAGTCAACAAGGGTTAAAGTAGTGTTAGAAACCTTTCTTTAGATTTACTATGAACAGGTCATCTCAGAACCAACTTAGAGGTCCAAAGTCATTTTAGGCTACTTTTGGCTTAAAGGTCTGAGTGTGGTCAAAAGAAATGGTTCAGGTTCAGCTAATTCATTCCCAGAACAACACAAACAAGCTAAAGCACAGATAGAAACTTATGGGATTCAACAAATCACAGCTGGGACAAAAGGAAGGCCTGACACTATCCGAGATTCAATCCAACACATTAAGCATAGTTAAGTTTCAAACAGCCAAATAACAGCAAAATGCCTAGGGAGAAACCTCAGAGCTCACCAGCAAATGACAAAGGAAGTATATCACACTTAATCTTCTAGAACAGCTTTTACACCTAGTCTATTAGATGATCACATTAGGTGAAGAGAACTAAGTAAGCTATAACAATTCCAAGTATGAATACATATCATAGGTGGCAAGCAAATCATGAACATTGCAGACAAGTAACTACAATGAATCAAGACCAATGGTCTGTAAGGCACAAGCAAATCAAAAGTGAGAGAGAACTCCAGGCAAGAATAGTAACAAGTCTAAAAAATCCAAGACTACAACCAAAGAGTTCATGGCATTGTCCTAGGTGTAGTAGATGATTTACTAGACAAGACTTAATTCAAACAAATCAACAAGGGCCAAGTTACTAACATTTCAAGGAAGTTAAGTGCAATCAGGATCATTTAATCATAGTTCCAGCTTTTAAAACTCATTTTTCAGTCTACCAGGTGATTGTGATAGGTAAGAGAGATTAAGTAAACTATAGGCAATGTCAGTATAAGGAGGGTTCAATACACAAATGACAAGTTACATAAATACTGTGCACAAATAGCAAATAGGATACAAGATGGAAATGAAACAAAATCCCCAGCAATACAGATCCTTTCCCAAATATCTTATCACATTTTTAGGTCAAGAAACACAAGTTTTTTTTTTATATAATCTAAGAAAAAGGGTAAGGAACCAAGGTTCATTTTAGAGATTCTTAGTATTGATAGGTTCCATACTCCAAAAACCTTTCTCCAATCCCAGTTACATATTGTATTAACAAGGAAATCATGGAAAATCATTTTTTCAGTTCAAAATAGCTACTGGTTTCAAGGTAAGACAAACTAAGTAGCAGAGGCCATGGACATCTATATTTTAAGCTAAATAGCTATTACAGAGAAACAAAGAGCACATCTCAGATTTTTCTTAAAGTCATTTCATTTTTTTGAAGATCATGCTTAGATAGTGTAATAGGGGTGCACTTGCAACTGGCACTGTTAGTACTAAGAATCAAACAAGAAGCTCCAGAGATGCTTAAACATACCAGGGCACAGCAAAACATTGGGTTAAAAGTCATTTTTTAGCTAGTTTCACACTGAAGTTTTTTAAATCACTCCAAAGGACACAAAAATATCACAAGACATCTTTTAAGGGGGGATTTTAGTCATTATCAACAAATGACGGGAAAACCAACCCTCTTTGATCTCAGGACAGCTTCAAACAAAGATAAAAGGATTCATTTTCTAAACCATTTTTTGACTTTTGATTCTCAAAACTTATTTTAGACCCAAAACTATATTAGTGCAAGCATGAATCTCTATCCTTTGAACTAGAACCACTCTATTGGATGATCAAAACTCCGAAAAAAAAAATCAATAACTATCGTAGAATAAGAAACCTCGGAATATAGTGAGAATAACACAGCCAAAATCAAAGATAAAAAAACATCTTGAGAACCCTTAGCTGCAACACTAAAGTTCATAGGAATCCACGTAACAAACTTATATTTTAGAAAAAAATCCAATGTAACAATAGACTAGAAGCAAAAAACAGACTTTTTTCCCTTATTTAAAACCTCTTCAACCCACAATATCTACTAACAATATCCCAAAACTACATAGAACCATCCTTATAACAATAAGTAAGCTTCTTAACAGTTAATAACACAGAGGTAGTAACAAACATAGTCCCAACTCTAATAAGCAGACTTCAACACATAAAACATCTTAACATAGAATGTAAAGAAAAAAGTTAAAATAAAACATAGGAGTAACTCCCAACTTTCAAAACAACTATGTCTTATTCAAAATTATTTACAGCTTAACATCAGCACAGAAACAATGATATTGAGTACTAGACTAATCATTCATGACATTTCAAATAGCATACAAGTTTAAGCAAAGCATATCATGACTGGAAATAAAGAAAAAAAGAAAAAGGAGCTAAAACAGGATTTTACCTTTATTTGGGGCAGCCTAAAGATCAAAATGGAGGAATTGAATCAGCTTTCAAACACCAACACTTAAAACCTCTTAAAAACAACCTTTCTTTTTCAAACCCTTGTATAATATGTGTATATTATAATCACATTGGTAGGTTCTCTTATAGTATTCTCAAAGTAGTCTATTTGTAGTATATATATATATATATATATATATATATATATATATATATATATTGGTCTTTCTAGTGTATATCAGTAATAGGAGAGTTATATATTTTTGAATGTTTAGGATTTTTAGCAAAAGGTCCAGATCCTTAAGAATGGCACAATTGCCTTCTATTTATAGTAATCAATTAGGCCTTTAGGGACAAATGAGGGAAAGTCCCTCATCAAAACTGATTTCCCCCCAAAACACCCTAATTTTCATATTACAAAATTCAAAATCGTGTAAAGGACCAGATTTTCCCTCAGCATTGTACTACCTTATCCTATACTCAACAAATATCAGATAATTTCCAACGGTTAGTACAAAAATTACACACAAAATATTCAATATATTCCCAAATACTAGGATAGTATAGTGAGTCACACAAATAGCCAAAATTAGTACAATACAACATTCACATAGTACATTAAAAGATAAAATCCCCAAAACTTCCTTAACTGATTCGGATTTTTAGGATTTCCCCTTGAATTCTCTCCATTTGTGTGTCGTGGTGCCAAGATAACAGCAGGCTCAAAGGCCCCAGTCCATGGCTTCCATGACACGGAGAAAATAAGAGTAACCTCCTAAATTAGGGTTTCGAATTGAACATGAAAACACGATTAAAACTTAAAATAAAACCTGCCATTAGTATTCGGAGAACAAGGGGAGCAAAACCCCTCAAGAATTTGCTTGAAAGCAGCCATGAAATGGCTATGACGAAGATCGCAAGAAAACATCAACCCTAAATCTCCATTGCTAGCCAAGAGAAAAGAGAAAGACGATCAGTTCAACAAATGAAATGAGGGGGCCAAAGTTATCTCTTGATAACTTTTGTCCCCTTTTAAATATACAGTACCCCCCCCCCCCCCCAAAAAAAAGTCTTAAGAAAAAATTAAAAAGGCCCCTCAGGTTTAGAGAATATTTTTTTAAAGGACCCCTATACACACTTTTAAAAAATAAATACTCAACTTTGTCAAACTACATATTAGTCTAAAACGCGTTTGTAGACCCGTTTTTTGTAAATTCCAAATTTGGAATATGTCATTTTAAAATACAAGATTTAATATAAGCCCAATATTGACAAAGTTCCGGATAATTTTTAAGGATGTGGAAAAATACGGTAAAAAATGAACCGCAATTCGTATGTTGTTTTAATTGCTGAATTTCTAGAATTTAGACGGAGCGGGATACACATCTTTTTTTGAAATATATTTATGAAAGTAAATAACTCGTAATTTCTTGAAATTGTTAATTTTTATGCAAATAATGATTAAACGCCAATTTCTGCAATTTTCTAGGGATTTTTATATTTTTATATTTTTAAGGGCATCCTTACTCCATCTTGGACTCAGGAAATTTGAGAAATTAAAATACGCGTTTTATGAGGTGAAAATTAGGTGTCAACAATTTCCCCTTCGATGTTCAAGGATGACAAGCTACGAATTTGACAAACCTAATTTTTACCGAATAATAGAAATTACAGTTCTTCTCGTGCAAGATTTCGGAAGTATGGCTGGACCCTGGTTTCTGGGCTTCCTATTTATCTCAGGCTAAATGAGAATTTAGGCCGTTTGTAGTTCTGACTCTATGAGGACTTATGAAATAAAGAGTTTTCTTTAAACTATCCTGAGATGTCCCGAGATAATTATAGGAATATGGCTGAGCCTCGAAACTTTAGTAGCCTACATATCCTTGGCTTTGGAAATCAGGCCAATTATAGTTCGACTCGATAGCCCGAAAAGGAATATCCCTTTATGTGGGAACCCCCTTTGGCTATTTCCGATTGAAAATCCGAACCGGAGGCGGTTTTGGAAAGGACTTAATAGTGTTGATGCTTGAAATGATCTCCAATCCCTGGTGTAGAAATCTTGACTCTCGTACATGATTTTTGATCGGCTGCCCAAGACAAGTTTCACGTTCGCTCCGCATGTGTTTAGTTTGGCTCTTGCTTTCCATCTCCGTAGCTTTTAGCCATCTCCAAATGTTGAGTCCTGCATGTTAGTTTTTTTTGAAAATTTTGATTTTAATGTAGTCATACCTGAATGGTATTTAGTCATTTTGTTGACATTGAAGTCATCCTCCAATATTATGTCCATCGTTTCGCAAATGCTTGTCCGTCTTCTTTCTTTTCTTCTGCAAGTGTGTGTTTTCGTGTATTTTTGAAAAATTATCTACTCTGGATAATAATCACGATACTTTGACCGGCTCTTTCTTCGTCATTTTCAAATGCTTTCATCGTTCAATGATAACTTCTGTTGGGATCTGGGTCGGGCTATACCGCATTTCTGCGAACCTACACACCCCAGTCCAGTTGTCATTTTTGTAAGTCGATATGTCAATAATGAAACCCATGTTTTCTTGTGCGGGGCCATTTTTGTTTCTCACGACGTCCGCTACCCTCGAAAATTTGGCATCACATCATGTTTGCATATCACGGTGAGTGTCCAAATCTGGTGTCGCATGTCCCGTTATCCGCATACGGTGACCGCGATATACCAGTTGGCTGACATCACCTATAGTAAAAAATACCCAAATGTAGACTGCACATCAGAGTGCAGCATATTCCTTTCATGATGACTACTAACCTCTTGCGTCAGAATTACAACATTTAGTTAGAATTTTCAAGTTAACTACTGCATATTCAAGTGCAGAGCCTTTTCTCATGACTTCAACTATCCCTGAACCATGATTACGTTAACTTGAAATAGACTGCAATAGCGACTGCAAATCTTGATGTAGGAATCACATTCGTATTTCAACGATTGCCGACATCAACCTCGAAATTATGCTACCTATTTTTGGCTATATATATGGATGATGACTCAGCCCTTTCGGCACATAGTCGCTTAATCCATATCGTCATTTCGAGGAATGAAGCTTATCTTGGCGGCAAGACTTACGCTTTTTTTTTTTACTCAAGGGAAGAATACCCGCCTGTCGACAGGGTTCACATATCCCAAAAGAACTAGACTCGACTTTGAATAACGACATTCAATACCGATATCAATGAGTCATTTTAAATTTTTAGATTTTTGGACGTCCACTCAGCCAATGTATCCAGCCAAGCCAAGCGATGTCTAGGTCGGGGTCTCAATACCTTGATACAAAACTATTTTTAGTGGAGACCCAACTTTTGGTACCGTTATTATATTCCTTTGTGAAAATTTTCGTGTTCTGCAAAATGAACAAACTTATCAGCGTAAAGCAAACTTTACTTTAGGGGGGTTCATTACCCTTTCGTACACTCTTTATGCTATTATCCCTGAAGCTTCTTTCTTCACTTAGCTTGTTGTCGTCACCCTTTTTTAAACATTCTAGCAAACGAGTTAGTGTAAAACATCCATGCTTGCCTGTTCGTGCATCCACAAAAAAAATTGTCAGTATCCTATATGGTTGATTGCTTTTCCTGCTTATGGACTTCCTCCATTCATATCTCTGCATGAAAGGATGCTCATTTTCCTTAAAATCTTTTATTTTCTAGCAAAGCTAAGAAAAGTTTTTGTACGATGATTTTTTTTGAAAATATATGCATATATGTTTTGAAAATAATATTTTATATACGCCCTTTTAATGTCATGATATTATTTACTCAAGCAAGATCTCCCATCTTCTCTTCTTCCTCTTCTTCTTCTACTTCTTCTTCTTCTTGATCTCGGACTCGTGAAATTTTTTGGATCTTTTCAAAAAATTTGCCCCAGTTTGTATACATCTTTCTACCAACTCGAGTTTTGTTATGTCGAAGGAATTTTTGAGACCCTCTCAAAAATTTGCCCCAGTGTAAGTGTGTACTTGTCATTTCTTGATTTCACTACGCTCGAGGAATTGTTGAGATCCTTCTCAATAATTGTCCCCCATTTTAAATGTGTACTTGTCTTTTCTTGATTTCACCGCGCTTGAGGAATTTTTGAGATCCTTCTCAAAAATTCTTCCCCGGTGTAGAAATTTTAATCCATCCGTTCCTTAGAACTAATATACTTAAAGAATGTTTGAGGTCCTCTCAAAAATTCTGCCCCTGTTTTCTTGCGGGGTTACCTTTTTTTTTTCCTTGCTAAATCATTTTCGAGGTTTCCTGAGGTTTATTGGGAATTTTGTTTGGAATGATCGAGCTCGAGAGAGCACCTACATATCCTGTTTCGAGAATCAGGTCGAAACGTAGTTCGGAGTAAGCACATTCAAATTTTCTGGTGAGACCGAACTCAAAAGGGCGCCTACGTATCCCAGATGGGAATCAGGTCATAACGTAGTTCAGAATGCGTAATTTTGGATTTTTTGGTTAAAGAGACCAAGCTTGGAAAAGCACCTACGTATCCCCTTATAAGTGTAGGGAATAGGGTCCTTGCGTAGTTCGTACATAATTTTGGATTTGGTTTTTCTAAGAAAAATGCAAAATTACAAGCAAATGGAATGCAACTAAACAAAACCTAAACTTTGGAAACTCTGAATCCTCGGAGTTGTCTTCTTCTTCACACGTAGTATCTCGTGATGGCATCTGAATTTATTGCTTTTGGCCACTCTTGACCATCCATCTCAGGAAGTACCACAACTCCTCCTAATAGTACCTTTCGTACCATCTAGGCGCCTTTCCAACTTGGTGCGAACTTTCCTTTGTATTCTTCTTGATTCGGGAATATTCTTTTGAGCACCAATTGCCTGATTTGGAACACCCTAGTTCTCACATGTTTGTTGAAATCTTGCGCCATTCTTTGTTGGTACAATTGACCATGACAAACAACAATCATCCGCTTTTCATCCATCAGAGCCAGTTGTTCATACCTCTTGCGGATCCATTTCGCATCGTCCAACTCAGCTTCTTGTATTATTCGAAGTGAAGGGATTTCTACTTTGGCTGGTATTACTGCTTCAGTACCATACACCAACAAGTACGGGGTGGCTCCAGTTGAAGTCCTGGCAGTAGTGCGGTATCCCAGTAATGCATAAGGCAATTGTTCATGCAGTCTTTGTAGTTATCAATCATCTTTCAGAGGATTTTCTTGATGTTATTGTTGGAGGCTTCTACAGCCCCATTCATTTGTGGCCGATATGCAGTTGAATTCCGGTGAGTGATTCGGAACTGCGCACATATGTCTTTCATCAAGTGGCTATTTAGATTAGCCCCATTGTTTGTTATGATTGACTTTGGGATGCTGAATCGACATATGATGTTGTTGCGCACAAAGTCTGTGATCACTATCTTGTTTACTGATGAATAAGATGCTGCATCCACCCAGTTGGTGAAGTAGTCTATGGCGACCAAAATGAAACGGTGTTTGTTTGACGCAGCTGGCTCAACTGGCCCTATGACACCCATGCCCCAAGCGGTGAATGGCCAAGGAGACGTCATAGCATTCAGTTCTGTTGGAGGAACCTTTATCAAATCTCCATGAATCAGACACTTGTGACATTTTTGGACGAATTTGCTACAATCATTCTCCATAGTCATCTAGTAATAACCTGTTCTTAAGATTTTCTTCGCTAGTACGAACCCATTCATGTGAGGTCCGCAGATTCCAGCATGCACTTCTTCAATCAATTTGGTAGCTTCAACAGAGTCAACACATCTAAGAAATCCCAAATCTGGAGTTCTTTTGTACAGGACATTCTTGTTAAGGAAGAAACCATTTGCTAACTTCCTGATAGTCCTCTTCTGATTTAAGGTGATTCCTTCGGGATATTCTCCTTTCTCCACGAATATTTTAATGTCCACGTACCAAGGTTTTCCATAAGTCTCAGCCTCTACAAAAGCACAATGGGTTGGTTGATTTATGATCTCAATTTTGATAGGATCAATGTATCTACTGTCGGGATGCTGAATCATGGATGCTATTGTTGCCAATGCATCAGCAACCTCGTTATGGGTTCTTGGTATGTGTTTGTACTTGACCTCTTAGCATCGATTTGCCAATCTTTGCACAAGTCAAACATATGGTATGATCTTTTCATATTTGGTGGCCTACTCTCCTCGAACCTAATGAATTAGCAAATCTGAGTCACCAATTACCTGAAGATCTTTCACATCCATGTCGAGGGCTAAACGTAGACCCAAGATACAAGCTTCGTATTCAGCCATGTTGGTGGTGTAATTGAAGCTCAACTTGGCCGCCACCGGATAATATTGGCCCGAGTTTGAAACCAAGACGACTCCAATCCCTAATCCTTTAAAGTTGACTTCTCCATCAAAGTATACTTTCCATCCTGACTCATCTTGACTTTCTTCACCTTCAATTATCATTATTTCTTCATTCGAGAAGTAAGTCCATAAAGGTACGAGATTGTCATCTATCGGGATTCCTGCCAGTAGATCTGCCAATGCTTGCCCTTTAACTGCTGCGCGACTTATTAAATGTCGAACTCACTTAACAGCCTTTGCCATTTGACCAACTTCCCTATGGGCAAAGGCTGGCGAAAGATGTACCATAATGGATCCATTCTTGATATCATATGGGTTATGTATGCAGCTATATAATGTCTCAACTTCTGAGATACCCAGGTTAGAGCGCAACACGTCTTTTCCACCAAGGAATATATGGATTCACAAGGTGTGAGCTTCTTACTGATGTAATAGATGACTCTCTCTTTCTTTCCTGTTTCATCATTTTATGCCAACATGCACCCAAAAGCATTTTCTGATACTGACATGTACAGCAGCAAAGGACTTCCCGGCCTTGGCGGCACCAAAACGGGTGGATTTGACATGTATCTCTTGATTGTGTCAAAGGCTTTCTGACAATTCTCTATCCATTTAGTTGGAGCATTTTTCTTGAGGAGTTTGAGGATTGGCTCTATGATCATTGTGGACTGGGCGATGAAGCGTCCGATGTAATTCAACCTTCCTAAGAAAATCATGACCTCTTTCTTCGTTCTTGGCAATGGTAGTTCTTGGATTGCTTTGATCTTAGAGGGATCTAACTCAATACCATGACGACTGACTGTGAACCCTAGTAATTTTCCAGCAGGCACTCCAAATGCGCATTTACAGGATTCAACTTCAAGTCGTACTTGCGGAGTCTATCAAAGAATCTTCTTAGATGTTTGAGGTGGTCCTCACCTACCCCGAATTTGATAAAGACGTCATCCACATACACCTCAATCTCTTTGTGCATCATATCATGAAAGTTGGCAGTCATCACCCTCATGTAAGTAGCGCCGGCATTCTTGAGTCCAAAAGGCATTACCCGGTAACGATACACTCCCCACGGTGTGATGAATGCAATCTTTTGAGCATATTCTTCATCCATCAATATCTCATGATAACTCGCATAACAATCCACAAAAGATTGCACCTCATGCTTGGCGCAGTTATCAATAAGTATGTGAATATTTCGGAGTGGGAAATTATCCTTTGGGCTAGCGCGGTTAAGAACACGGTAGTCCACACAAATCCTTATTTTCCTATCTTTCTTTGGTACCGGGACTATGTTTGCCAATCATGTCGAGTACGGTGTCACCTCAACAACCCCTAATTGAATTTGTTTTGCTACTTCTTCTTTAATTCGGATGCTGACATCAGGCTTAGGCTGCCTGATTTTCTATTTTATCGGGGCAAATCCTTCAAGGATCGGCAACCTACGGGCAACAATGTTCGTACTCAAACCCGGCATATCAGTGTATGACCAAGTGAAGACATCTTCATACTCTTTTAGCAGACTCTGATATCCTTCTTTCTCGGCCTCTGTCAAGTGCACACTTATCCTAGTTTCCCGAACCAACTCTTCATTTGCTAGATTAACTGCCTCTATTTCCTCTAGATTTGGCATTGGTCTGTTCTCATATTCTTCTTCAACATCTATCAACCCTTCTGATTTAGTTATCTCTTCTTCTTGCTCGTCATTTTGTTCGTCATCATTTTTACTTGTTTCGTAACATGTTATGACATTATTTGTGGCCTCTGTATTATTACTGTAAAACAAAATAACCCGATTATTAATCATGTAAAAGCAATTTTAACTGTGTGTATATATATAGGTATAGTAAAATAATTTTGTCTTTATTATAAACTTTGAGGAATTTTCATTGAAATATTTTAAAAGAGTGATACAAATTGTGGTCCTGACTCAAAATGGAACATCGAGCCATTTTTATAATTAAACAACACGTAAATAAAGCATGAAAAAATGATAAGCTGGGCCTCAAAGCTGACTTTCGCCAAATTTTCTCAAAATGAGCATTTTTTCTGCTGCAGGGTGAACAACGAGGTAGAAGTCCTTCCACTTGTTATTTCTCCTAGTTCAGCATGACGAATCTTTAATGCTTCAAAGCATTCTTCAATGATGGATGTGCATTCTTCTTCCCAAAACAACGTCCTTAAACCCCTTTCTAGATCCTCGCTGTTGTGACCCAATGGGCATGCTATGAAGGACTGGTATAGAGGAGGGAATGACTTTCTCATTTCCACGAGACTTCTCAGCCCATATTCTACTTCTTCTTCTTCTGCCTCACATGTCTCGTATCCAACCCCAAATCGATACTTCCCATGTTTGATACTCATTGGTTCTCTGATTCCTTGTAAGTTCTTTCCCAGATCTTTCCCGGGTTCAAACCCACTCCTTATCATAGTTGTAGTAACCAGTTTATAGACCAGTGGCATAGGGATATCTTCATCATCTCCCCTAGGATCTACCATGGCTAGCTCAACCGTGTGAAAATTAGCATCCACTGGTGATATCTCGATGATTGGCACATAGTTATCTAGATAGTTGTGGACACTTCATTTTCCGTGAATCACGACTTCTTGATCATCCCATATGAATTTGAGAAACTGGTGTAACGAAGATGCTACAACCCCAGCGGCGTGCAACCATGGTCGGCCCAATAACAGGTTGTAGCTTATTTTGATGTCCATGATAACGAACTCCACTACAAACTCTGCGGGGCCCATTTGTATGTGGAGATCTATTTCTCCAATTGGGTCGCTAGTCACACCACCATAAGCTTTTACGTTGGTTTGACTCTGATGGATCTTGCCAACATCATACCCGAGTTGTTTCAGAGTTGTCATAGGGCATACATTCAACCGAGCTCCTCCATCAATCAGTACATGGGGGATAATCTTGTCGCGGCATTTAACTGTTATGTGCAGGGCTTTATTATGGGACTTCCCTTTCTTTGGTAATTCGTCATCAGAAAATGATAGCCTATGTGCTCGCACCACATACCTCACGATTTCGGCCAATGTTTTACTTGTAGTGCTGGCGGGTACTTGGAATTCATCCAAGGCTTTAATTAAAGCCAAGAGATGTTGAGACGACCTGAGTAGCAGAGAAATTACTGATATTCTAGCAAGAGTCTTATGCTGGTGCTCAACAATTGAATAATCTTTGACTGGCATATGCCTCCAGAAGTGTTCAGCTTCGTCCTCGGTGATTGGTCTTTTCTATGGGTTTTCGTGACGTGGTGCTTTGAGCACAGGTTCTTCTGGGGCATAACACCTTCCTAACCTGGTCATACCCTGAACCACAACAGCTATCTCTTTTTCTTCATTGACCATCATTTGGTGCGGTGTTCTGATCACAAAGGTTGCACTCTCAATTGATCCTGATACTTTGAGCATGAATGGGTCGTTGTGAGATCAAGAAGCTGTTAAGGGATATTTGAGCACGAAAGGCTTTCTTTTGGCTATGGTAGATATCTTGGACTTCTTTGTCAAAGGGCTTAACACTTCTTCTCACTCCTGTAAAGACAATGAGCCGCCGGGCTCTCTTCCCATTCATCACTTCTTTCTATCATGTGAATTTGGTTTCCTCTATGCTTTGGGAGCGGATTTGTGTCCACATTCGGAGGAGTCGGTTCTAGGATAAGCTCATGATTGTCAATCATGTCCTGTAGTTTGTGCTTTAGGTTTATGCAATATTCGGTGGCATGGCCAACTTGGTTAGAATGGTGGGCACAAATGAAATCCGGCCTGTACCATCGATTTGTGGGATTAGCAGGTTTTGGTGGAACAATGCTTATTTGGCCTTTCTCTTAGCTTGCCAAATAAACTAGTCCTTGATTCTGGCAAAGGAGTGAATGTTCTCATGGGTTTCCTTTGGAGTGCCTCATAGTTTGCTGGTGGAGGCTGGTTCTGCAAAGTCTGGTTTTATGGAGCTTGGTTATTGGGTACTGGCATTAGATAATTTGGTCGTGGAGCTCAGTTGCTTTGTGCTGGTATTTGGTAATTTGGTTGTGGATCTTGGCAGCATGGTTGCGCTTAGCACACAAACATTGGGCTGTATTGGGGTGAAGTGGTTATATAGTTGGTTGGTGGAGGTGATTGGTAGTTTTCTGGATTTTGGTGGGTCATCTCTTTTTCTTGGCTTTTCGGGCTAGTGGTTCTACAAACATAAGCTATATCTTCTCTTTTCTTTTTGCCACCAGCGGCACCAGACACACCTGCTCTGTTTAGTACACTAACAATACTGCCGTTATTGAGGCCGTCTTCGATATCCTCCCCAACGACGACTAGGTCTGCAAAGGAAATAACTTTCATAGTTATCATTTTGTCAAAGCAATCAGCTTCCTGGTACCGTATGAATGCGGCTACCAGCTCAGCTTTAGTCATAGGTGGTTGCACATGTGCCACTTTATCTCTCCAACGACTAGGATATTCTCGGTAGGTTTCAGTCGATTTCTGGCAAATTTTCTCCAATGAAAAGCGATCAGGCACATTTTCCACATTGAAGCAGAATCGTTCCATGAACGAACTTGCCATTTCTTCCCATGTTTTCCATCGGCTAATGTCTTGAGAAATAAACCATTCCATTATTGTTCCTGACAAACTTCGACTAAACAACCTCATGAGCAATGCTTCATTTCTGCCATTTCCAACCAACTGGTCGCAGTAAGCCCTTAAATGGGCTCTGGGGTTACCCGACCCATTGAAGTGATCAAATTTGGGAATTTTGAAACCCTTCAGCAAACCCAGGGCAGGATGTATGCATAAGTCAAGGTATCTCAACCCCTCTTTCTTCTTAGAGCCATGTTCTAGTTCAGAAATTTTCTTCCCCATCTCTTTTTCGATCTTGTATATTCTTGCTTCAAAGAACATTTCCATGTTCTCCAATAAAGAACATTCCATGTTCTCCAATAAAGAACATTCCATGTTCTCCAATTCTGGCGAAGAGTCAATATGGGTGACATGGGCTTGGAAAGTGACATTTGGTTGCACAAGGTGAATCACAGGAACTCCTGTCGCCCGAGGGGCTTGATAAGCATTTGCATTTGTAGCGAGAGCAGGTGTTTGAAAATCTAGGGGTCACACAGCAACATAAAAAAGGGCTTCCACGACCTCAAGATTTTAAAAGAAAGCAAAGAAAGCCCTTTACAAAGGATACAGAGATATCTGGACGAAAAAGAAGTAGAGAAAAGGGGAATTCAGGAGTATGAACCAGAAGAAATCAAAGAAAAGTACCCACTGATAGACTGGATTGCCTGTAACCTCATTTATCAAAGACCCTTAAAAACAAAGCAGCTACTCTTATACGGACCACCGTCAACCCAGAAGACCTTGATCTTTGATAAGCTAAGAAAGGCCATAAGAATATACTTCGTAGGGGTAAGAATGAACGACTTTGCGGGAGCCGATGACTACTATGATTTATGGGTTTTTGACGAGTTCCAGAACCACGAGCGAGAAAACGGCATGGGAGAAACCATATATTCGGAGAACGCAAACGTTTTCAACAATACAATGCTTAGGATACTAGATGGACAGGAGTGTAGGCTCGACGCCAAGTACGGAGACGTTCTTAACAAAACGAGAAACGTACCTATTGTTTTAATTGCCAATCAAATACCAAACGGTTTGGTGGGAGGAATTTCCTACATAGGTGGTATTTCGGCGTAGTGGAGTTTGAAAAGTAACCCCAGCCTGGGTTTGCGGGAAATGGTTAGGAATTGCTAAGTCTAGATTTGGGAAAGTGGGTGGAGGTCTCCTAGCCTCAGTATTAGTAGCATTTTCTTTCTCGGGCCTCAGGCGGTCCGCTTCTTCTCTGGCTTTAGCCAATTGCCTTATTAGCAGGCTAACAACCTCTTCCAAAGGCATTCCAGCTATACCAGTTGTTGGGGTACCCTATACTAAAGCAGTTCTGTTCGGTGGTGGAGTTTCAGGCATGTTTTCTTCTTGAGGGTTTAAGGATGCGACGACCGCTTTTTATCGAGTAACTGGTGCCAGCGAATCAACCCCTGTCTCTAAGAGAAAACAACTCAAAAGCTCTCAAGTTAGCGTTAGACTTAAGCACGAAACACAAAATATCACGTTGTTTGCAGTTTATAGCACATAAAGTCATACATTTTATTTCAACTCTTGATTGATTGACATTCCAAGGGTATTTTGGTCTTTTGTATTTTTGGGAATATTGATTTTTTGGGCAAATGATTTTTATGGTTGATTTGCTTCTACCCATCCTCTACTAAGGGGGAATTTAGATTTTATTTATAAAAGGACCGAGTCTTAAATAGACTGCCTACGTATCCCACCAAAGGGAAATCAGGTCCATCCATAGTTCAGGCATACACCAAAAAGGTTTTTCCTATGTTACCCGAAACTTAGTTTTTCTACCCTGACCAAGCCTTACGTAGGATTCCCACGTATCCTCAACGGGACATCAGGTCGACGTGGTTCCATTTACATAAAAAGGGATACTCTATCTTATTGAAAGCAGTAAAGGGATACTTATGTTTTTCTACCCAACCATACTAAGCAAACATTCATTGTCTTCTTCATATTCATCTTCTATCCTCGTCCTCCTGTGACAATCCAAATATGATCTTCATTCACAAAGCGTTCCAGCTCAAGCTTGAAATTCACACATTCTTCAATGTCGTGGCCAAGGCAGCCATGGTGATACACACAAATCCTTTTTTTCGGAGATCCTAGGTGACCCTTATAGGTTTGTGGCACTGCTCTTATCTTTTTCATGCTACATAGCAGGGAGTGGATCCTAGCGTATAACTCATCGAATTTAGAAAAGTCACTTCTCCAGAACCTAACCTTTGATATTCTTTCTGGATGATTTCTTCCTTGGTCATGAGTCAGGAGAGAGTGGAGTCCCCACAGTTGGCTAATTCTCCCTTGGTCAATCCATTGGATAAGCTTCCTTTCCAATGCTCCGCACTCCTTGGTTGTATGACCTGACAGACCTCGATGGTAGAGATAGTTTATGTAACCCACTGAAGGAGCGCATGGTGGCAACTGATTTGGGCTTTGTGCGTACACTCCAATGCTTCCCAATGTCTCCAAGAGTTCTTGTTTTGACAGCTCTACTGGTGTACCCCAATTGTGTGATCTTGTGCCTTTAAGAACAACTGTGCATGAAACTGGAGGCTCCTCGAGCTGATACTCGCGCCGGTCTCCATAGACTTTCAAATTGGGGATAAGTATTCATCGTCTACATATGGTATGGGGTCAAGCCCTTCTTGTTAATTGAGCGGGACATAATTCCCGAGTGGAGCTTCAGGTGCCTTTCCCTATTTTACCCGATTGGCATGGTGTTGCTTTGTTATTTCCTTAAGATAAGCTAAGAGAATTTCTGCGTCCCTCATTTTTTCATTGGCTGCCTTAGTGGTTTGTACAGCCTCTTTCATTCTAGCAGTGGCTAGGGCCATTATATCGTCCTACTGTCGATTTTTATCACTTGTTGCTTCCGTGCCCTCGTCGTCACTGACTAGGTTGACGTAAGGCGAAGTTGCACTCATGCAGTCTGGAGTCTCCATTTCCGATTAGCAATTCAACCATTTTAAAAGTGGAGCTAAATTGGTTTTAAGGGTTACTTTCTTTGGTTTTTATTTTGGGTAGTGACCGGAACGTGGACCAATCAAGAGTTTCAACAATATATATGATTTTCACACAAAGCAAATATATCAAATAAGCATTTAGATAATATATAATTCGCTTTCCTATACCTCGTTGCTCCAAGGCTACTAGCGTATGAAGCAAAATTTTACCATATGTAAAACAAATGTATTGTTCCCAAAAATAAAGTCCCAGCTCTTTTTATTAATAGTATTTTTTCCAAGCGGGATTACAAGGCTTTTTTAAGTAAATGCAATAATCAGAAAAAGTCCACTCCACGGACAGAAATCTGCTCTCTATCATCTAGCGCCTTCTTGGCCCTTCGGAGGGCGGTTTGAATGGCTACATGGGCTGGCATCAATGTTGTCCCAATCCGCTGACCCCTCTGATCGTCAGTCAACGTTGTCCTTGTATCTATGGCTCTTTTAACAAAAGTGTCAAGCCATTCCAAACTCTTCAATGAAGCATCTGCCTCGACTGTCAAACTCTTAATCACCTCTTGATCATATTCTATCTTTGCTTGATGATCCATTTCTCTTGTTTCTATTCCTCGTTTCATTCTTCTAACCTGGATTGCATTCGTAGCTTCACTATCCCCGGGAAATCTATACAGATACGACCCTGGAGTAGCGGTACCAGCTAGTTTAGCCTTAAGCCACTCATAGTAGTTTTCACCATGACTTGGATTGTTTGGATCTTCATCCAACTTATCTTCCTTTATCACATTCTTCCAATCTTTCTGAGCATCTTTTATACCTTCGATACGACCCTCTTCATAATCTCGTACTAACTCTCCCATATTACCCACATTCGAAATAACCTGTCTCATACAAAACTGCCTAAGTACTCTCAATGGTGCATAGGGTCTGATTCCCTAATGCCCATAAGTGGTACGCATAGATGTCTATGGCTTTTAATGTAAGCAGTCTTGGAATAAAAATCAGGTACCCTCCACTTGATATGTTCTTCTCTCAGTCTGGAAATGATGTGAGCCCATCCTCTTTTATCTTGGACCCCGCAAAGCACATCAGCGAATCCCAAAGCATCTTCTCTTAGGGCTGGATCTCGGCGGGTAGATAAGTCGCTTCTATCTAAATGCTTAAGTATCCATCATAGGACTAAGTGGTTGCAACCTTGGAAATAGTAATAATGGTTGTGGCACTCTCCCAAAGCTCAGTATATATCTGATAGTATAATAGGGATGATGTAAAAATATTTGGTAAGCCCATTTGTTGTAACTCCCCTAAGAACAGTATGGGCAACAAAGACAACTCAGGTATCGATAGCTAGGAAGACATTTAGTAGAAATACCACAGTTCCAAGTAGGCAGGTGATAAAGGCTAGTGTTTGTTTGGCTTCCCAGGATTGGGGTGAGAAAAAATCAAGGATGTGGTTCTCGTACCCTTGTTTGAATGACTTCCCATATAACTTTCTAAAGGCTATAGTGGGTCCTCGTGCCCAATCGGCTTTGTTGACAGTAAACATGTCTTTGATTTCTTTTGGGGTAGGTTTGTGAGGGATAAGGATATTCTGAGCTAATTTCTTTTTGGATCTGTTAGCACTTCCCACGCTTTCCAGGACATCTCTAATCTCTTCTAAAGTTGGAGTCATCTCTATCTCTCCAAATCTGAACACCATTCTGTCGTTGTCCCAATAACCAGTAATGATTTCTAGCAGACCCGGATACCAGTCATACCCATCAACGAAGGCAAATTCCCTATACAACTCTTTATTTCTTTCTTCTGATCATTAGTCAATCCTTTCCACCACATCACTAAACTTGGTGGTGGACCCACAACCATATCAAACTGCACATCAGGGGACATCTGCAAGACAAAACACTGTTAGTTCCCTGCCCCCAGGAACATCATTTCATTTCACACTTGGCACAATAATGCTTCCAAATAGCAAATAGTGGGATGCAGTGTCTTCAGGTTTTTACACCATCTGAACACAGCAGGGTGTCTTTCCTGTCCGATTCAGGCAGGTCTGAGATACCCGAACCGGTCTATGGTCAGCATGCGCTATATCAGTAGGGATTTGGCTTCGCTCTACGCTAATTATTCTAGGGTGGTTTTCAAGCAAATGGCATAGGTTACCCAAGCGGACAAGCTGCGTTGGGCTCTCTAAGGCTGTGGGATGACCGCATGCCCACACGACCTTAGAGACCTCCAAAGAATATATTAAAGGTTTTTAGTGAAGGTATGACCGCAGCTCATCTCGCGTCATCATCCTTTAGAAAAATATAAAATAAATGTCAGGAGTGGCGGAGTATGCATGCATGAATGACATTTATATTTTGCGGATATTTAAACACATAAACAATTTATATCACACAAACATATAAATAATTGAAACCCTTATGGTTAGAACCTTAAATTGTCCCCAGCGGAGTCGCCATCTGTAGCGGTTCTATTTTTTTCGATTCATATTTGCACTTGCGTCATTTAAAAAGAAAAGTGTCCCGGGGAAGTACGGTTGTCAATCGTACCGGAAAAAAGGAAAAAATATACTTCTACGTAATGGTACTCTAAATGGACTTATTTTTAGAGTAGCCACCTAATTTTTAGGAAATTAGGAAAAACAGAGTCGAAAGGGGTTCATTTAAAAAAATTATTTTATGATTATTTTAAAAGAGACCTAATCTACACAGAGTCTAGGTAAGGGTTCTGGTGACCCCCTGGAGAAGGTGTTATGCACCCCCGGTATTAAGGATCCGCTCAATTGCGGTTTACCTACGGGTTCTAATAATATGTCTATGTAAATATAAATTGGTGTGATAAAAATAGTTATGCTTTATATTTCCGCCAATAGAAATTATCCTGTCACGCAAAATGTCTCTTTTCATGAATTAAAAGTGGTAAAATTTTGCCCAAAATTGAGAGTTTAGGGTATCGAACTAGAACACTTAGGCTAATACCCGAAGGCTCTTAGCCTAAGTAGGACTCCACGTAAGTCCACCCAAAAAATAGTTTTAAAAAAATATTTTGAAGTGTAAGAAAATAGTTTTTAAGAAAATAATTTAGATACACTATTATAGTCCATATAATATACATATAATGTAGTCCATCTTTTATTTCTAAGCTTCTAGTCAATTTTTACTTTTTTAGCCTAAGTCCAAATATTCATAATTAGTCCTATCAGTGTTGAATATTGTTCCAAATTAGTCCATATGTCATAAGTCCACAGGTTTCATAAATGTTCATTTTAGTCTCGAATTCTGCAAAAATCAGCAATTTTTAGTCCTTTCACTCTAATCAGTCCCAACTTGCATTAAAGTCTCAAAATTAGTGTTAATTTTGTAGTAAATTTATTTTGATGACTTTAAAATACGACAATCTCATAAGGGTCCCAATTGACACAATAACTACACAAATAATAACTAAAATGCGTAATTTAAAAGAGATAGAGAATTTGGGCCGACCAAGCCCAAAAGAAAATGTTTATGTACTCGGGTTCGTCTTAATTCCAACGTATGCTCCATTTTTCTCTAAGTTGGGGTTGACTCGATCTAGATACATCAGTGGACCCCACTGGGGCCCACCAATGGGTTTGGGTGGACAAGGATACAAACGGGTATACACAATATTAGAATACATCCACAAATTAAACTTGAACGACAAAATTAAAGCCTACAACTATTACATAGCCCAAAAAATAAATTACAACTTATTAGGTGTAGCCCATTAATAATAATAAACGACATCAGATAACCAAGATGGCCTAAATATGAAATAGGCCCAAAACAGTAAGAATAATAGGTCAAATATGGGGACACAGATGACAGGTCCAAATTACAGGCCCAAGTCATTCCCTTCTTAAAACATTTCTATGTGTAAAGAGGTGGTATACATAGTATACCACAAATATACCAGCTGACTTTCCCCAAATTTTCTAAGTATCAGGACTAAGATATACATGATATACACTAATATACCATTAGATGTGAAGAGCAAAACCTTTCATGGGGGCATACCCTTCACATATACTTGGTACACCCTAAATATTCCATCAGACTTAACTCTAAAACATTATATTCTGATCATATACAAGTTATAACCTACCCAGAAATTCCCAGAAAACAAATCAAGAATAGCCAAAGTTTCAACTCGACTTCTCAAACCAAAAGCTAGGATTTCTACTCGATTTTAACATCTTAAGCAATCCTTGAATCAAGAGTATTAATCAAATAGCTAGTCAAAGTAAATCATATAGGGTTGTACTAGTTTCAACCTGGAGGTTCAACTAAAAGAAGCAAACAGGGTTTAAAGAAATGCCAAGCAATGCAAGGGTAGGCAAAGTAAAGTGAAGCTAATGTCCAGTCATGCCTAGGCAAGCAGAACTAGGTTCTATAAGTGTCAAGTAAGGTTGAAACAAATACCAAATCAGAGCAAGCCATCTGTTCCAAATAGCATGGACAAACATAGGTAACAATTCAGGACATAGGCAAAGAAATGCTAAGCCAATGGGTAGACAGGGTGCACAGATTACATGATAGTCTCCTTGGTCCAAATATTGGTCAATATGATCACATAAGTACAACAAAGGGAGTCTGAGGTTGAATGATTGGTATTAAGTCCTGTTGAAGACTATGAGGTACATGATACTCAACTTAGGTTCAAAATATTACACCAAGATGTGATAGGGCAGGAACAAAATGTGGAGAGCAGGTAGTTGAATCACAAAATTAACCAAGTGGAAAATAAACAAGCAAGAAACAGGCCCTACACTTAGGTTGTTATTTTTGTTTTCTTTGATACAACCTTTAGTCTTTGTCTTAGTTTCCTATGCCCAGCCTCTATGTGGTTTACATTGTACATGATATCCAAAAACTGTGACGAGTAACCAATTAAAAGAGCACAAATCATAAAGATAAATCATAGTGTTCAAATGTAATCACAGGTCCCCTAGTTCCACTAATGTAGATCAAACAGGTCGTCAAATTCAAGTCTCAAGTAAAATTAATAATCCAAGAGATGGTATAAGGATTAGACAGCCTAGGAATTCATTTTTTAAGTCAACAAGGGTTAAAGTAGTGCTAGAAACCTTACTTTAGATTTACTATCAACAGGTCATCTCAGAAGCAACTTAAAGGTCCAAAGTCATTTTAGGATACTTTTGGCTTTAAGGTCTGAGTGTGGTCAAAAGAAATGGTTCAGGTTCAGCTAATTCATTCCCAGAACTACACAAACAAGAAAAAGCACCGATGGAAACTTATGGGATTCAACGAATTATAGCTGGGACAAAAGGAAGGCCTGACACTATCCAAGATTCAATCCAAAACGTTAAGCATAGTTCAGTTTCAAATAACCAAATAAGAGCAAAATGCCTAGGGAGCAACCTCAGATCATACCAGCAAATGACAAAGGAAGTATATCACACAAGCAAGTATCACACTTAATCTTCTAGAACAGCTTTTACACCTAGTCTATTAGATGATCACATTAGGTGAAGAGAACTAAGTAAGCTATAACAATTCTAAGATGAATAAATATCATAGGTGGTAAACCAATCATGAACATTGCAGACAAGCAGCTACTATGAGTCAAGACCAATGGTCTATAAGGCACAAGCAAATCAAAAGTGAGAGAGAACTCCAGGCAGGAATAGTGACAAGTCTAAAAAATCCAAGACTACAACCAAAGAGTTCATGGCACTGTCCTAGGTGTAGTAGATGATTTACTAGACAAGACTTAATTCAAACAAATCAACAACGGCCAAGTTACTAACATTACAAGGAAGTTAAGTGCAAACAGGATCATTTAAGCATATTTCCAGCTTTTAAAACTCATTTTTCAGTCTACCAGGTGATTGTGATAGGTAAGGGAGATTAAGTAAACTATAGGCAATGTCAGTATAAGGAGGGTTCAATACACAAATGACAAGTTACATAGATACTGCGCACAAATAGGAAATAGGATACAAGATGGAAATGAAACAAAATCCCCAGCAATAGTGATCCTTTCCCAAATATCTTATCACATTTTTAGGTCAAGAAACATAATTTTTTTTATTTTTTTTTATAATCTAACAAAAAGGGTAAGGAACCAAGGTTCATTTTAGAGATTCTTAGTATTGATAGGTTCCATACTCCTCAAACCTTTCTTCAATCCCAGTTACAGATTGTATTAACAAGGAAATCATGGAAAATCATTTTTTCAGTACAAAATAGCTACTGGTTTCTAGGTAAGACTAACTAAGTAGCAGAGGCCATGGACATCTATATTTTAAGCTAAATAGCTATTACAGAGAAACAAAGGGCACATCTCAGATTTTTCTTAAAGTCATTTCATGTTTTTTGAAGATCATCCTTAGAGAGTGTAATAGGGTGCACTTGCAACTGGCACTGTTAGTACTAAAAATCAAACAAGAAGCTCCAGTGATGCTTAAACATACCAGGCACGGTAAAAAAATGATTTAAAAGTCATTTTTTTAGCTATATACTTAAGTTTTTTAAGTCACTTCAAAGGACACAAAAATATCACAAGACATCTTTTAAGGGGGATTTTAGTCATTATCAACAAATGAAGGGAAAGCCAACCCTCTTTGACCTCAGGACAACTTCAAACAAAGATAAAAGGGTTCATTTTCTAAACCATTTTCTGACTTTTGATCCTCAAAACTTATTTTAGACTCTAAACTATATTAAGCAAGAATGAATCTCTATCCTTTGAACTAGAACCACTATATAGGATGATCAAAACTCAGAAAAAAAAATCCACAAGTACCATAGAATAAGAAACCTCAGAATCTAGTGAGAATAACACAACCAAAATCAAAGATAAAAAAAATCTTGAGAACCCTTAGCTGCAACACTAAAGTACATAGGAATCCACATAACAAACTTATATTTTAGAAAAAAATCAAATGTAACAGTAGACTAGAAGCAAAAAACAGACTTTTTTTCCTTATTTAAAACCTCTTCAACCCACAATATCTACTAACAACATCCCAAAACTACATAGAACCATCCTTATAACAATAAGTAAGCTTCTTAACAGTTAATAACACAGAGGGAGTAACAAACATAGTCCTAACTCTAATAAGCAGACTTCAACACATAAAACATCTTAACATAGAATGCAGAAAAAAAAAAAACTAAAATAAAACGTAGGAGTAACTCCCAACTTTCAAAACAACTATGTCTTATTCAAAATTATTTACAGCTTAACATCAGCACAGAAACAATGATATTGAGTACTAGACTAATCATTCATGACATTTCAAATAGCATACATGTTTAAGCAAAGCATATCATGACTGGAAATAAAGAAAGAAAAGAAAAAGGAGCTAAAATAGGATTTTACCTTTATTTGGGGCAGCCTAAAGATCAAAATGGAGAAATTGAATCAACTTTCAAACACTAACACTTAACACCTCTTAAAAACAACCTTTCTTTTTCAAACCCTTGTATAATATGTGTATATTATAATCACATTCGTAGGTATCTCTTATAGTATTCTCAAAGTAGTCTATTTGTAGTATCTAGGTAGTGTATATATATATTACTACTTAATATAAGAGTGAATGAAAATTTTTTGATAGTCCTCAGAGGGTTATATTTGTAATTTCAGTTCTTATTTCCTCTAATAGATGTGTTGCAGCTGTTGTCCTTTGCTGATGATTCACCAAAAATAATGTCGGTTCCGACCTTCTTAAACCCTCTATGGATTTCTATTTGTTTACTACCAGCGTCTTCCACAGTTTCAAGCCAGGTAAATTCTTTCTCTTCCACTTTTTTAATGTCTTCTAATCAATTAAAGGGTTTTAGCTTCTGATTCTATTTTATTTTTGGTCCTTTCTGTTGAGATTCTCCATATATGGGCATATAATTAGTGTTTCCAGACAATAGGATCGAATCTGAATTGGAGAATGTGGTTGTGTTGCAAAGTGGAGAACTGATCTTGTTCTCAACAACTCAGGCTCATGTATTCTGAATTTTTTTCTTTTATTTTAACTACTTTTGTGTGACAACTGAATGTCCTCTAGCCCGGCTATAGTAATAAATAAACTTAATTAATTGTTCTTGTCAGTATGGAATTTGAACCAAAATAAATGAACATGGGTTGCTTGGTTGGTGAAGTCCCTATTTTGATTTGATATCGAAATGGATCCAAAGAATTCGTTGAATATCTAGCCTTTGGACTTTTCTAGGGTTAGATATCAGGAGAGGGAAAATAATATGACCCTTTAACAAGACAAGTCCCCATCATAATCTGAAACAGACGTGTTTTCTTGTACCTTTGGTATGATTTTAATTTGTTTCTACAATTTTGCTAACGATCTATGAACTCTAATTACTGTTTGTATTTTGTTTTTTTTTTGGCCATCTGTTATATGTTTGTGTTTTCCAATACGTTTTAATGTCGCTTGTGAATTAGAGTGTTTCTTCATATCTGATGGGTATATGCAGTGTTTAAGCAAGAACTAGATGACTATTATGGAAACTATAATTTTTTGGAAGATGAGGTTTGTTCGGTAGCAATCGGTTTGGTTATTTGTTATATACATCTCTCTTTACCCTTGAATTGTTAAGAATTGTTTCATCTTATTTGTTTTTTATTTTAAAGAAGTTTGCCTGAGCATGGATATTAAGAAATATAATTTATGTTAGTCATAATTACATTTCATATAAGTATAGTGCTTATTAATAATCTTTCTTGTAGTGGTGTTTTTATCACTCCGAATTTTGTCTCTTCGGGCATAAAAACCAGCATTGTCTGGTGTCTCATTTAGTAAAGATTACAACTTTAAGGGAAAATCGAGAGTTTTGAGGAATTGAGTTTGAGTGAAGTCTGGGTTAGAGTGAAGAGGTTATAGAGGCTTTACACACATTTGTTGCACCCAGAAGCTAATGCTTGTTGTTGACTTGCAAATTGACCCATCTTTTTTGCTAGAGCAGCTAATGCCTCTGTTGCTAAATTCTTCTTTTCAGTCACACATATTTCCAGCTTAGAAACCAGTTGCTTTAGTCTGTCCTTCTCTTCAACCTCGAATTTTAATTTGTTTTCCACCTCAATAACTTTTGTTTCGAGAGAAACACGAATGTCTTTTTCATTCAAATACTCTGGATAAAGTTCCTTAAGCATGTCTTTAGCCTCCTTGATGCCTTCGCCGGAAATCACTCCACAAATTTCTTGCATAATGAGGCACTCTAACTCAATCTTCAATTTCAAAATTTGTAATTTCAGCATCAATATCATTAATATCATTATGCATATCAACTCCCAACTTTAATTCCTTAACTTCATTTCTTGTTCCCCCACTAAAATCCTTAGAAAACAGGTATACACTTCTTCCCTTAGAGATCTCCTATCTGTTTTAGTATATCTGCTTCCACCAAAGAATGTTGCACCCTCTTCTTATTGGCATCCGAAACTTGGGACAAAAGGGACTTAACTTCAACTTGCTAGAAAAAAAGCTATCAAGCCTATCCTTCAAGTTGCCGAAACTTAGAGTCTCCTGGGTAAATACAGGACGTTTTTCATTCTCTACAAGGATATCATCCAATTTAAATATAATTTCTGGAAGATATAACTGATGAGGAATCTTAATTGTGTCCTGTTTGGACATTTGCAAAAAATTGGTGAAGCCTGTTATGCTTGGTAGAACTTGTGGATAGCATAAATTTTGGTTGAAGATGAATAAAAAGAAAAGTAAAAAACCATACATAGGTTTTGTTTTCATTTTCTTGGTTAGGTTTTTGTTTAAGGAGAGATGTTGTATGGAAAGATATGATAGAGCTAAGAAGTTTATATACCAAAGTTCTTCTTGTTTTTTCTAGAGTCTTGCTCTTGGTTTTGACCAGTAATGACCAGTAGATTTCGATGTTCTAAGTTCCACATTAATTAGGAAATAATTAATGACAGTGCCCACTGGCACTAAAAGAATGTGAAACAGGAAATAAACACAATCCTTTTCAGCCTCGGCAAATAGGACTCTATTGGCTTTGGTGTCGATCAAAAGCTTCATGCTCAATTTGTTGTCTTTCCTTATACACAGATCCAGAACAAGTGGCTGACGATTAAAACAAAAGAAGGAAAAAACAAAAAGTTAATAATAAAATGGAATCATCAGTTTTTTCATTTTTAGCTGAGGCACTTCAAATCATCTTGATTAAGATATTTATATCAACTAAAAGCTTATAAATAGTGTTTCAAAAGAAACTAAACAAAGCAATTCTCCGCCATCCTGTTAACATACCTGTGTTACCTGAAACTGCATTTAGGATACAGCTTTGATCTTCTCTTTTTTTCCATTTTAAAAAATGAATATAACATGCAATGTGAATATAAGCTAATAACAGCTAAATGTATCCTACTTTTTGGAGTGCATAAAGGAAACAGTACCTTTATTTTTAGTTGAACTAAAAAGATGCCACATCAATTCTTTTATGACACATGAATAGGTACTATGTTATGGCACGTCAATTCTTTTATGGCACAAGCTTGTCTTCCTTCTCTTTATGTGAAGTTGTCCAATTCGAATCCAGAATGTCATTTGAGTCGATATTTTGCCTTTGTTCTGCTGTCATTAGTAAGTTGAAATGCCAACTCTGCATCTCAGATGGATCGTATTTTTCATACTGTTTTAAGCTTTTTCTTGTTTAAGCTAAAAAGCTCAGATATAGTTTATAGTTATTGAGTTTCTTTTTGACATTAAGTTAACAAATGACCAAAAATAAAAGTGTAAATTGGTAAAATATGATTCTATCACTCAGCCGATTTGGGTTTTTCTAAATGTACCCCCAAAAACCAACAAAAATGTTGTTTGGATTATAATCCTGCTGACTTCTTAGTCTATACCACTCTTTTGTTTGTTGCATAACAAAGTAACAACAGTACTCTTTTTGTCGGTTCTCTCATCCTTGCAAGTGTGATCTGTAAATCCGGCTTTTCATGTGATATATTTGATATAACTTAGCATCCCTGCTTCTTCTCTACAGTATGCACCATTGTATTTTTACCTTGTGGGAGGACTTTGCTGAGATTGATGGAAGCCACCTAGCTGCACAAATTGAAGAACATCCAGTAATCCTAGCAAAACGAATTGCACGATCTTCATATGCTGGTATGAACTAGATTTTAATTTTTTTTGTGTATATTAAGAACGCTAATTGTTTTTACTTATACGATGTATAAGCAGGAACATCCTTGAATACAAGATACAATTCTGTAATATTGATAAATCCCCCTTATCCACAGGCGACAGAATTGATGAACTGGTATGAAATAAATATGTGACAAATAGTACAATCATATACAAAAAGCTAACTGTCTATATGACCCAAAATAATATAACTATGTTTATTTACAGGGCAAAGGAGTATGACAAAACGTTGAGCACATATACGCAAAGAAGTTCTCCAGAAACAACTTCATCGCCAGTTCTTACATCACTAAATGATGAGGCTATACCTATAGGAAATATCCAAGCACAGCCAACGGTATATGTCCAACAAATGTTACTATATATTTTAATTCAATACCATTACCAGCAACACAACTAATCTTATACACTTCTCTTGTTTGAATAGATGCAATCTTTTCACGTTGAAGGTAAAATATCATTACTGGATGATGAGCAGCTGTTTTATGAGTTGATGTGTTCAAAATGCAAGCACTTTGTTAGGACCAAAATAATGAAAGCTATTGACTGTATAAACTGTGATCAACAAACAATGTTAACACCTAGGTAACCAAGCATTCCATTATCCAAATTTACTTTCTCATATAATTTATGAATATAAAATAACATGTAACGACATTATATAACAGGTGTTGCTTTCAAGTCCAAATTGCAGATGGAAGTGGATCGACAATTGCAACATTAGTAGGTGAACCTGGAGAGAATCTTCTATCAATGAAAGCTGAACAAATCTATGAAACAATTAACGTGAAGGTACAAATCAATTAGAATTCTTTCTTAAGTAACTGCTGAACAATAAATTTTCTAGATCATTTTAAGTTTAAAATTGTTTTCTGTTTCTTTTAGTGAGCTTATTGGCTATGTGTGCTGTCCTTGTGAACGTGAACTACAGGAATTTCAAGTCATTTTGAGCATATCAAGTGTTAATTATTTCTCTTTTACTGCCATAGTCCAAAAAAATTCTTTTCTTCTCCTTCATTAGTTCTATTTCTTAGCTTTTCTTATTTGTTGGTTCTTATGGTGCTACTTTATGGATGGAACTAGATAAATCAAGAGACCATGTACCCATATATATAGAATTTACAGTGCTTACATATGCACACGTATTTATAGAAATAACACTCACTGACCATTTATCAACATTATTAATTACGATATGTTAGAACTTAAAGAGCTCCTTTTTAATTGCAGAACGAATCGCTCCCCCTTCCAGATATTCAACAACATCTTGCTGACAAAGTGTTTAAAGTACAACTGAAGAAATCTTTTTCTAGGAATTCTAATGAAACACCAGCAAAACTGTTCATTTTGTCATTTGCTGAGAAGCAGGATACTCTCCAATTACCAGGAATATCAACTTCTACAAATACTGGAGAAAGCAGTAAGAGAGAACTCGACAAGGTAGCATCAAAAGAAGAACAAAAAAAGATAATCATTGGAAGTACCTCATCTAGCAAAAGAAAACAGACTGAGCAAACAACTCCAATCAAAAAAACTGCATCTTCTACCAAAAAGGAGGGTATCGAACCAATCACTCCAACTAAGAAGAAGTAAAGGTCAGTAAACAAAAGTTGAGTTCTTTCATTTGCTCATTTCTACATATGAATAACACCAAACTAAATTTCCAGTAACAACAAGTAATAATCCATTAAGCTAAAAGTAAAATAAATACTAACAAAACTTTCATGGTTCCAACTTGCTAATCATAAGTGATCGTATTTGACTAGAAATATCATTGTCATGTCTCCAAAAAAATAAAGCAAAAAAGATTAATGGTTGCTTTTTTTTTTTCCAGTTCAGCATCTCTCTCTCTCCTCATTTTAAAGATTCAAAGCATCCTCCATAAACTGATTTAATATGTATTTTCCAACTATTCCTAAGAAATCTCTAAACAAGCGAAAAAGAATTTTAAATCTTGTCTTGCCTTGTTTAGTTTACGTGTTAGTGTTTTAGTGTGATTTCTGTTTATAGTTCAGCTTAACTTACATGTTAATAATCTGTATGTTTTGTACTGTAATGTTAGATATTTTCATGATTAGGGGGGTCTGCAGATAGAATTACGAGCATAATTAAGGTTTAATGTCATTTAATGTATGTCTGTGAGATTAGTAATTGTTAAAATAGATTTCACATGTTGATTAGCACACTACTAATGAGAGAGTAGAACTCGACAAGGTAGCATCAGAAGAAGAACAAAAAAAGATAATCATTGGAAGTACCTCATCTAGCAAAAGAAAACAGACTGAGCAAACAACTCCAATAAAAAAAACTGCATCTTCTACCAAAAGGGAGGGTATCGAACCAATCACTCCAACTAAGAAGAAGTAAAGGTCAGTAAACAAAAGTTGAGTTCTTTCATTTGCTCATTTCTACATATGAATAACACCAAACTAAATTTCCAGTAACAACAAGTAATAATCCATTAAGCTGAAAGTAAAATAAATACTAACAAAACATTCATGGTTCCAACTTGCTAATCATAAGTGATCGTATTTGACTAGAAATATCATTGTCATGTCTCCAAAAAAATAAAGCAAAAATGATTAATGGTTGCTTTTTTTTTTCCAGTTCAGCATCTCTCTCTCTCCTCATTTTAAAGATTCAAAGCATCCTCCATAAACTGATTTAATGTGTATTTTCCAACTATTCCAAAGAAATCTCTAAACAAGGAGAAAAAGAATTTTAAATCTTGTCTTGCCTTGTTTAGTTTACGTGTTTGTGTTTTAGTGTGATTTCTGTTTATAGTTCAGCTTAACTTAGATGTTAATAATCTGTGTGTTTTGTACTGTAATGTTAGATATTTTCATGATTAGGGGGGTCTGCAGATAGAATTACGAGCATAATTAAGGTTTAATGTCATTTAATGTATGACTGTGAGATTAGAGTAATTGTTAAATAGATTTCACATGTTGATTAGCACACTACTAATGAGAGAGTAGCTTGGTTTTTGTTTCCTTTAACATAAGATCTAAAGATGTTCTCGGTTTAAATGGATGTATATGAGCCATGGTCTGTGTGTCCCATTTCGAATTGAGGTGTATAAAGCATGTCTTCATGTCTGTGCATCTAGATGTTAGTTCAAAATGTGGTATGGCAGTTATGAATCATTTCTTAAAAGATAAAAACTCTTCTGATTCCCTATTTTGACGACTGTGGTCAAGTTATTTGACTTACTGTTCCTTTTCATGATTGCCTATTTCTATTACCTAACATTACACTCTTATGTATCTCTATGCTTATCTTTTAGAAGGTTTATTGTGTTTGTTAATTATACTTAAAGAACTAAGGAGATCAGGTGTAATCACCAAAAAAAAAAAAAAATGCATATGAGATATGCATTCCAGTGTAGGTTCCTCTCTTTTGCATATTTTGCAGGTCATTTGATGGATAAGTAGAAATAGAATAGAAGCTATGCTGAAAATTGTGTCTTCTTGTTCTTACATTTTACATCTATCAATAGCTATGTCTGGTGAAAATAAAGTATCCACTCTTTTGATTACATTTGATACTAATTACATATCCCTTATTTCTATTTGCAATTCATTATGACTATGGCAAAGTTGTAGAAAGGTCTTTTGGTGGCTTGTACATACCGAACTTTTGATGGTCCAGACAGTCATGGATCAGCAGTTCAAATATACAGGACTATCCGTGCTTATAACTTTTAGCCTTACTTTCGCCCACTGTAAAAATGTGTTTTTGTCAAATAACACTACTTGGGAGTCCTGTAACTATAATCTTAAACTGCTTGTTGAAAAATGCAATGTAAATATAATCTACTTTTTGGTTTGAATTAGATTGTGCTTCTTAAAATTAGTTCCTTTTAGATGGCTTCGCTGGGGGATACTGTTATTATCTATATCAAAAGAAAAGACATTTTCAGTGTATACAAAATAAGTTGGCAACTGAAGTTAATTGAAGCATTTCTATCAACATTTGAGGACTCATATTTAGAAAACAAAGCCATGAGTCTGGATATACTCTTGTTCCCCCATCTGTTAGCAAAAAAAATTGTATAGAAGTAGTGACTTTGTAAGCTCATATTGTTTTATATTTATAGTTTTGTCTACTGAAAAAAGTGCGATAAATTTTTATATTTTGAGTTTGGGCCCTGGCTTAGCACGGGCCTGCTATAACTAGTATATATATATATATATATATATATATATATATATATATATATATTTGTCTTTCTAGTGTATATCAGTAATAGGAGAGTTATATATTTTTGAATGTTTAGGATTTTTAGCAAAAGGTCCGGATCCTTAAGAATGACACAATTTCCTTCTATTTATAGTAATCAATTAGGGCTTTAGGGACAAAAGAGGAAAAGTCCCTCATCAAAACTGATTTCCCCCCAAAATACCCTAATTTCCATATTATAAAATTCAAAGTCGTGTAAAGGACCAGATTTTCCCTCAGCATTGTACTACCTTATCCTATACTCAACAAATATCAGATAATTTCCAATGGGTAGTACTAAAATTACACATAAAATATTCAATAAATTCCCAAATACTAGAATAGTACAGTGAGTCAAACAAATAGCCAAAATTAGTACAATACAACATTCACATAGTACATTAAAAGATAAAATCCCCAAAACTCCCTTAACCGATTCGAATATTTGGGATTTCCCCATTGAATTCTTTCCATTTGTGTGTCGTGGTGCCAAGATAACAACAGGCCCAAAGGTCCCTGTCCATGGCTCCCATGACACGGAGAAAATAAGAGTAACTTCCCAAATTAGGGTTTCGAATTGAACATGAAAATGCGATTAAAACTTAAAAAAAAAAAAAAACTGCCATTAGTATTAGGAGAACTAGGGGAGCAAAACCCCTCAAGAATTTGCTTGAAAGCAGCCATGAAATGGCTACGACGAAGATCGCAAGAAAACGTCAACCCTAAATTGCCATTGCTGGCCAAGAGAAAAGAGAAAGACGATCAGTTCAATAAATCAAATGAGGAGGCCAAAGTTATCTCTTGATAACTTTGGTCCCCTTTTAAATATATAGCCCCCCCCCCCCCCCCCCCCCCAAACCCCACCAAATGTCTTAAGAAAAATTTAAAAAGGCCAGAGAATATTTTTTTTAAAGGACCCCTGTACACAATTTTAAAAAATAAATACTCAACTTTGTCAAACTACATATTCGTCTAAAACGCTTTGTAGACCCGTTTTTTGTAAATTCCAAATTTAGAATATGTCGTTTTAAAATACAAGCTTTAATATAAGCCCAATATTGACGTAGTTCCGGATAATTTTTAAGGATGTGGAAAAATGGGTAAAAAATGAATCGTAATTCGTACGTCGTTTTAATTGCTGAATTTCCCGAATTTAGACGGAGCGGGATACGCAGCTTCTTTTGAACTATATTTATGAAAGTAAATAACTCGTAATTTCTTGTAATTGTTAATTTTTATACAAATAATGATTAAACGCCAATTTCTGCAATTTTCTCGGCATTTTTAAATTTTTAAGTGTATCCTTCCTCCGTCTTGGACTCGGGAAATTTGAGAAATTAAAATATGTGTTTTATGAGGTGAACATTAGCTGTCAACACTTACAACTGTCACTCTAAATCTCACACAATTACTCTAAAGTCCTTAATATCCAAAAGCGCTTACCCAAATTGTCCAGTCAATATTACTTGCAATCATACTATATTACCACGAGTAGGGTCCCACCCCGAAAATATAACTCTAGCCTCACATGATAGGGATTCAACAAATTTTTCTCTTAAAGCACGCTAGCTCATCCACTGTAGAATATTAGGAACTTTTCCAACGGTGTACCACCAAGCCACTTCTTATAAACCTCAACATGTAGATTCACTGAAACATGCTTATCACTAGTTACCGTTCACGAACCTCATAGAATTTTCCTCGTATCACTTAGTCCATATCTGTAGAGTTCCTTCCTTAAGCTCACAAATCAATCATACCTCAGCTGAATCTACAAGACAATGACGCTACAATCTAAATAGACTCAAGTAACCCCAAGATTTACCTCATTCTTGCCGACTCTCGATCAACTATACCTTTTATAGACTCGTCAATTTCCCAATTTTTTCTCACTTCACGATCATCGATACTATAATCAATCCTTTAATCCACTCCATCGAATACCACATAATCATAAATCTTGCAAGCTAGCTGAATTATTCCTGGAGATAGGATCGTACCTCACACTCTGAACGTTAGAGTTTCCTTAACGCTTACAACTCTAAACTGAACACTCTCTAAATCCGGCATATCACATTACAGTCTTACTAATATCCTTATGTATCTTATTGAAGCATCCTTGCCCGAATTTCCTTATTCAATTTCGGAAATGTTATCCCGAACATAGCTTAGTTGACCCATCATCGATCTACAATTTCAAGTATCCATGTTTACTAATCCCTTACTCAAATACTTAACGCTACTAGTCCTCAAAGAATAACCTCTTAACTCAATTATCTAATCTGAACACCTCTAACCACTTGCACGCCAATTCTTTACACCACTAGTAGCGGGATCTAGACAATTTTACTCAATGAATATGAGGTTTCCAGCCTTAGTCCACCATTGATCTCTGTTAGTCTATGACATAACCGAATATACCGACTCATCTGTAAACTCTCAAGCCCACTCTATACTGTCTAATCGTAACCAAGCTCTTATATCACTAATTCTTGTTTCAACAATTTCCTTCCTGTCCTTAAACTCGAAGACACCAATCAACCTCATCGGTCATACCCCTTACTGTACGTTATAATATAATATGTATGCAAACCAAACACGACTCAAGTACCCACATTACATCACCTCAAGTCTTATGAACCGTAATCCCCTGAACCTAATAGCAAGATGCCTCAGCGCAATCCTTCAGTTCCCGTATTTCATTTCAAATCGCTTTTATCATTATCAACCAACAACCGCTTAAATCCACTCAATCCTCTAAACTAATCATCCATCTAAACCAAACGAACGACAAAAAAATGTTCATATTTTTCTTCAAATCTAAGTGAACAACCAGTAACTCCTCAAGTCATTAACTCATCGCATCTGCCCACAATTGAAGTCATTCCTATCAGTGGGTTACTAGCTCCTCAGAAGTCTACAACCCAGTCAATTTACTGATCAAACGATGTGCCCATAGCATTCAGTTAATAGCAGAGTAGTCCTTAACTTCAATGAGCTTATATCAAGAATAACTTTTAGCACCAGTCACAACCTTATCCTAACGACCATGTCAGATATCAATTTTTCCCTTCCCAATCTCACGAAAAGTACTCATGTCTAAGATATTTTATGAAGTCTCACTTCGCTACGCGCCTTCCACAAAAGTCTTCCTTCATGTCCTTATTATCAACTTCTTTTCTTTATTTCACGCAGTCACAAATGCGTTTGCCCAAATTGGATGGTCATCATCGAACTTACACTTGTTCTCACCTACCGAAGTTTAAACTCTACCGCTGCTAAATCATCGACCTGCCATTGGTACACCAGTGTCACGCACACCATCATAAAGCCTTGACAAAGCTGATGTTTTTCCCAAACCGGTCATATCATCGAGCAAACCACTATTGTCAAGCCATCAAGGCACTTTGTCACTTTTAAGCAACCTGATACGCTCAAATTACACCTTTAATTAGCGTAAAGTGGACGATGTCAAATATAGTAACCCAACTAGGTTGGGGTTGAATCCCACAGGGAATATGGTGTGAAAAGGTTAATAAACTCGTAGAATGCTCAATTTAGGTCTAATGTCTTAATCCAATGATTTTTTGTAAAGGTTGATTGTTTAGGACTAATAGCTAGCTAATTTCTTTGGATTGTAGTTTATGGTAAAAGAAACCAAGGTTGTGTCCCCTTTAGATAAGATGTATACTCATGGGTATTGATCTTGATATACTTCTAATGGATCATTACATGAATGCACTTAACCTCTATATGAATTTCTACTATTTCCTAATAAATAAAGATTATTTCTTTTAATGATTTTCCCAAATATAAGAAAGTGAGTATTAAAGAATGGTTAATTGCACCAAGTAAATTCTTCTTATTCCTTAGTGAATTCATTAAACAAAGTTTAAAGCTTTGAGTTCTTGTTATTTATTCTTACCAAACCCTAATTGTTTTCCCAAACAAATCAAGATTTAAGGCTTTAATCAATGTTTGCAACCATTAATTATGAATGAAGAATAAAGAATAAATAAACCCTAATAACCCATTATGTGTATATCAATAACAAAATGCAATCATAAAACACCCATCATTGGGTTCACAACCCTAGTAAGGGAATTTAGCTACTCATGACCAAGAACAAGAAACAACAAATTAAAGAATTCATAATTGCTTACTTTGGATGAAAAGAGGAATTGATAATACTTGAATTGATGTTTTTGAATCTCCAAAGTAAAGAGAGTATTTAATGTTCCAAGCCAAATGTAAGAAAATAATAGTTGGTATGAAATAAAACCCTATATTGAACTATTTATATGTTTTGAAATGTAAAAGTTACAGATTTACATTTTGGTCCCCGTCGACATAAAATACAGTTCGTATTTCACATTACGGACCGTAAACTAGTTTACGCCTTGCTTTTCCTTCACGATCTGGGCAACTGTAGCCTCATGGATTACAGACATTTTGATTTACGGTCCGTATTCTACCTGATCGTCTTTCGACTTATAAAACTCCAACTTTCTGCCAAGCGTCTAAATGCTAAATACGCTTTGAAATACGGACCGTAAAGTTTAATACGGTTCGTAAAAGTTGTTTGTATTTCACCTTCTTCTCAGCTTGACTTTCTAGTTTTGCTTATCTTTAAATACGCCCAAGGAAGACGGCCTGTATTTGAAAATACAGCCAGTATCTTGTCATCATTCTGCACTTCAACAGTTTTCAACCCAAAATTGCTCCATTACCTGAAAAACACTAAAAACACATTAAATTGTCACTAACTTTCTCAAAAACAAGTAAAACTTCTCGTAAAAAGGCCTTGGATGTGCCATAATTTCCCGGCACATCACAACCCAATGTTGAAACATGGAGACTATGTAACCCTCTGACCTATCTTACCCATTTCCCACGGACTCCCACAATAAACGAGTCTAATCGTGACTCCACACAATCGAATCTTTAGGCCATACTAGGGACTGAACTTGATCACAAGTTCGAATGAGAATAACACATCTCGTACCAAACCACAAAATGTCATAGATCAACCATTCACATAAGAATTTAAGGACGAGTATCCACCCTTTGCGAGTGATTAAGATAAGAAAGTTCATATACCAATTGGAATCGACTTGATACCAATTTGAATGAAGTCGCACGAGAGAATGAAAGAATTGGAAGTTTTCTATATGTCTTATAGCCTCTTGCAGATAAGTACAAAGCTGTCACGACCCATTTTGCTTAGGCCGTGCGGGCACCTACCTTTCCCACCTCGGTAGGCGAACCCTTAACTCAACATTCACAACTAATAGAAAATCACGGAAGAAGTAAGATAACGTAAGCCTCATAATATGATATAAAATAAACAAGTGCGGAAGTAAATGAAATCCACCCCAACATCTGGTCTGGTCATACAAGAGCACCTAAATCCAAATACTAAAAGTCTGAATGATGATACATAGTAGTCTCAAATCATGTCTCAGAATGGAAGGTAAGACATAAGTAATAGGAGAGTCTTCAAGGTTAGCAGACGCCATGCTCACCCTGAAAACTCGAGAGGAAGCTAAAGTGTCGATCAACCACGGGTCAACAAAGTAGATCCAACCTGGTACTCTGCATTCATAAAAGAATGCAGCAAGTGCAGGTCAGTATAAACAACTGTACTGGTAGGCATCATAGGCCGACTAAGCATTGTTAACAAAATTCAGAAAATAACACAGATAAGCAAATAAACCAACCAAGCATGAGACAATATAATCGTAACCGAGTATCCGTTATCACCTATGTAAGCATCTAAAACCCCAATATAATAAGTCTGAGTATATTCGATCCAAACCAATTACCACAATAGAATCATCAGAGTCCAATTATCAAAAACACAATCATCACAATACAGTCATCACAACATCTCACTCAAGTCATAATGCAATGCAGTGCAATAATGGTATGAATGTGATGCCATGCCATGCAAATGAGGTGTACACATGTACTCTGGACGGAAATATCAACGTCTCGGTAGCAAACCCAGCGTGACTCGCGAAGTCTAAGTGCCACCCGTCCCAGATCTTTGCCAAACAGACAGACAGGACCCTGGCTAATTGCTCACATGGGGAGTCTCACCGGCACCACCCTGGGGGACCCGCAGAGTCCATGCACTAACAACGATTCTGGGATAACATTGGAATCGACCATGCAACAACGATGCCCGAATACAACCATCGGACATTGGACTCTTCACAATCACTCAAAAGAGTCTGTCAAATATTAGTTTCACAAATTAACGATTCCGGAATAGAACCTTGGACATTAGCCTCCCCATAATCACTCAATTAAAAGAGTTCATCACAATATCAGTTCATTTAATCAACCATTCGGGAATGGATCTTCGGACATCGGCCTTTTTACAATCACTCAAGTAAAAAAGTTTATCAAATATTAGTTTCGCTCAATCAATAATAGCGGATCATCTCCGGGTATCGGCCATGCATGATAAATATGAGAGAATGCGTGCAATGCATATGTCAATCACCAACAGTCGAGTTCAATATCACAAATACCACAACGGGTATGCCAACAACGTATCACATCACAATACCAATAGTGGGTATGCCAACATATATCAATAACTTAAGTACCAATAGTGGGTACGCCAACAATATATCAATAATCTCAAGTACCAACAGTGGGTACGCCAACAATATATATCCAAGTACAAATACTAACAACGGGTATGTCAATCCCATCCGAATCGGGACAACAAGCAAAATTTGATATCTACTAACTATACATGGCATCAAGCCAACACAATTAAACAATCAAACACACACAACGGGGTGGCTAGTCCCAACACACATCAGGGCCCAACCTAAGGCAATATCCATCCCAACTTCACACCCGAAGGTTCACATGCTGTTTCCGACATTATAATCTAAATATGTGATTCTCTATACGAAGTCTCACCAAATGTAAACCATAACCTACCTGGACTGCCGTACCGCAACACCAACAAGTCACTCTTATGCTTTGCCCTTCCTCTAAAGCTCAGAACCAAAATAGTCTAAGCATAATTGAATTCTATATTAGACATCATGAAGATTGATACTAGTATTGCTAGGATATCAACTAGGTCCATTTTAATCCTAGAAATTGGGAAAACGGACCCACAAGGGCAAAACGGGAAATTCGCGGGAAAAATACCAAATTAAGTACTAGATGATCATAACCCAACCACTAATTGTTGATTTAACTCAAGAATTAGTCTAAATCTGATTTCAAGTAAAAACCCTCAAATTGGGTATAAACCCTGTCTCCAAATCTGAAATTCAATGTTAAAAGTGGAAGATATAGGATCAATAGGCTTAGATTCATCAAATTTTAGCATTAACATTATCAATTTATCATACATGACCCTAAGGAAAGTCTCCCAAAACCATTCTTCAAATTCCATCTCTAAGGGATTGTAAAAGGGAAGGGAAAATTCTAAGATGATTGTGATTAAGGAAGAGTAAAGGATTGGGAAAAGTTTACCTCCAAGAGTTTCTTCAAATTATCTCCAAGAACAGTTTCTCTAAGCTCCAATATCGCGATATAAAATAATGAGGGTCTAAGACTTATTTAAGACATATTTAATGAAATGTCACTGCCCGTCACCGCCACGGCAGTTCGAATGCCGCTACGGCTTCTGGAATGTCGCCATAATGGTAAGGCCCCTATTACCCATCACTGCCCCAGCGGTCATCACACCGCCACAGCGGTGCCGCTAGGGCGGCTCTAGTGCCGCCATTGCAGTCACCAGACACCAGAATCCCTCTTTTTTTCTAAGTGTTCAATCGAATTTTCGGGTTATTCCCGAGGCCATCTGCTCACAACCCGACCACCTAAACCCATACAAAAATGCGTTGCGAACGAGCTTGTGGTCTCAAAATTCCCAACGGAGGTCTCGTTGACTGAGCCAACCCCCGATGTCTTAATTACCATTTCCCATCCAATGTTTGAAATGCATCCGAATGCATTGAGAACCGAACATAATGCACAAACAGGTTCTAAACGACCCTTCGGACCTCTCAGAATTGACAAAATTTTGAAAAAGGTCCGTTTTCCCAAAAGTCAACTTCGGGTCAACCACTTTCACTTTAAAGCCTATATTTTCACAAAAGTTGCCCGAATCCAATCTAGACAGCTCGGGAAGAATGTCAACGGTCCCCTCAGGTCAAAAGGGAGCTAATCAATGCTCGGAAATGGGCGAAAATGCCGAAAGGACTCTAACGACCAAACGGGTCGTTATAGAAGCATATCATACCAACCCACCAGACTCTACTAGACATGTTCTAGTATTATAGATCGGGTAACCTAGGGCTCTGATACCAACTTGTTATGACCTAACTTCACTAAGTCATGAGGGAACTTACATTTCCCACCTCGGTAGGCGAACCCTTAACTCAACATTTTATAAACACATGAATAGATAATAAATAAGCGGAAGAAAATAGAATAACGGAAGTCTCACGATAATAATATAAGGAAGCGAAAACGAGAAATACACCCCAGTATTTGGTCTGGTCATACAAGAGCAACTAACTAACTACTACAAGTCTAAATGATAATAATACATCAGTAGTCTCAATATGACTCAGATTATCAAGTAAGACATAAATAAAGAGGAGTCTCAGGGTAGCGAAGCGTCCACGTGCTCACTCTAACAAGACTCGTATCATCAACCGTGAACTCTCAGCCACGAGGGGTACACGTCGATGCATAAAAGAAAGCAGCAAGTGCAGGTCAGTGCAAACACCAAGTACTGGTAGGTATCATAGGCCGCCTAAGACTAGCTAATGTATATAAAGACAACAAAGCAAGATAAGCACATAAACCAACAAGGACAAGTCAACAATAAGCCATATCCACAGTACAAGTCAACAATAAGCCATATCCACAGTACAAGTCATCACCTATGTTGTAGCATCTAACCCAACTGTGCCAAGTCTCAGTATAGCAATCTGAATTAGTACATCATAGTAGTATCACAACAATCAGCAGAAACCAAGATACAATGCAATGCAATAATGTATGTAGTATGAATGCAATGTATATGCAGCTTTGTCAATATGTCCCGAACGGAATGACTCCACGTCTCAGCGATCATGACCAATGGGGGACCCGCGAAGTCCATGTACCACTCGCTTCAGAATATGACCTCGGATCCTGAGCACACTCTCACGATCCCGGTAAAGACCTCGGGCATCGGACGCTCCATCGTTCTCGGCAAGAAACCTCGGACCACGAACACTTATCTCTCTTTTACGCTCTCCGGCAGAAACCTCAAAGGCTACACTCCCTCACATATCATCACCAGTACAAGAACCATGCATATGTCAATGTATCATGGAAATGTGTATGAATATGATGAAATGTAACATCAATAAGAAATTCTACCCGAAACAGTACCAGACATAGCACCCAAGTAGTATCAATAATAAGGCTACACAACAAGGCACAAGGGAATCACCGTTCTTATCTCAGTATCAATCAAGTAAAGTATAGAGATATCGTAGCCATGATGTATCACTATTCACAATTACCACAGTATAAATGTGTCAATAATGTCAACAAGTAATCGATTAGATAAGTCAACAACATAACAGGGTGGCTAGCCCCCAAATCATACAACAAGGCCCAACCTAAGGCAATATCCAGCCCAACTTCATACCCGAAGGCTTACATGCATTCTTTAACAATATCATCTAAACATACGCTTTGCTAGCCTGAGTTTCACCATAGAGTAAACCGTAACCTACCTGGAAAGCCGAACAACAAAGTCTCCAACAATCACACCTTAGTCTTCCCTTTCCTTTTAGCCTCGAGATAATGAAAGTCTAACATATCTGAATCATAGAATTAAGAACAATAAGAACATCATTTAAACCCTACTTCTATTCAAGACCCAAATTCCCAACCTATGAAATAGGGTTTTTGAACTAGAAAGGTGAAATTAGGAATCTAAAGGTCTCAGCATGAAATTAAAGCTCTAGGTGATCAATTCCCATCAATATCAAGCTAGAATAACCAACAATTTACTCTAACTCGGATTCTAGGAAAAACCCCCAAATTTGGATATAAACCCTAACTCCAAATCCATAATTTAGACACTAACTAGGAAGGAATCATGCAATAGTGTGTTCTAATCATTAAGTTCATGCTTAATGAAGCTAACCCAATCAATAATTCATGATTTAGAAGTGTAGAAAGTAGAGCACGTTGAACCCTCTTTTAAATCATCAAACTCTTAATGAACTATCATGATAAAGGAATCCTAAGGTGATTATGGAAAATGGAATAGCAAAGCAGATAGAAGAACTTACCACAAAGAGTTTCCCCCAAGAATCACCTTGAAAAGCTCTCAAAAACTCAAAAGTCGAAATAATAAAGAATGAGGGACCTAGGGATTTTAATACTCATTTAATGAAATTATTAGCCCGATACCGCTTCTACGACAACGGGACAGTTGTGGCTGTCCCACTTCGACGCCCACTCAGACCGCTGCAGCTGTCAGCAAACATAGCACTAGGCCGTTGTTGCGGAAAGTAGCACTAGTCCGCTATTGCGGCAAGTCAACCACTATAGTGGTGCCGCTGATGCGGTATTGGTGTTGCTATAAAGGCCACCAGAACCAAAAATTTCCCAAAATAATCACAATCTCAACCCGAAATCCCGGCTATCACCCGAGGCCATCTGCTCCCATACCACATACACAGACACACATAAAAACACCCTATGAACACACTCATAGCCTCGGAATTCTCAACAGAGGTCTCATTGATCGAGTCAACCCCCGATACATCAGCATCAACTTCCCAACCGAAGTCCCAAAATGCACTTGAGTGCATTGGGAACTGAACCGAATATATGTTCAAGTTCTAAAAGACCATCTGGACCTCTCGAAATCGACGGATTTCCGAAAAAGGTCCGTTTACCTAACTTTGAGTCCCTCTTTTTCGCTTTAAGCCCAAATTTCCCAAAAAAGTCTCCCAAATCCTATCCAAATAACTAGGGATGCGTGTCAACGGCCTCGTTAGGTCAAATGTGAGCTAGACAAGCTCGGGGAAGGGTCAACAGTACCGAAAAGACTATAACGACCAAACGGGTTGTTACAGTCGTAGTAAATGTATACTAGTTTTAAGGGATTAGGGTCATTCCTGACGTTATAGAGGGTTTATGATAGTGTTATTGCAAGACCCCACAAGTTTGACCGCTGTAATACCATTAGATATGTTGACATGGTATATATAATTTCTTTGTTAGATTTTTATAAGAATTTGACAAAAATGATTTTAGCTAGTTTTTATTATTACTACATACGCCGTAAATTATTTATTCGACATGAGGAAGTTTATAAATGATATTTTATTTGTTATAAGAATAGCAATTATTTTCGCATAAGAAAGTTATCTTTGTATTGTTTTGAGAATTAATGGTACAAAGATTTGCAGTCTTGATATTAGGTTTGTAAAAATTAAAATTTGATAAAATATATATTTTAAATGTTTTAACCTTTATGAAATATTAGTATATGTTTTAAATTTTTATAAAATACTTATAATTTATTGATAATATACTTATCATTTCAGAAATTGGTTAATTAAGATATTATTATTTTTAATAATAAAAGTGGTACATTTTTGGGATAAGTACAAAGATTATGGAATAGCTTAAACTGAAGTAAATGTGTCAAAAAGTTAACACTCCGCCTACTTGAGGTCAGTGGGGGAATATATATGTAATGTTTATCTTTGTCATTTTAGGGGGAAGAAAACAAATTTCATGTGGAAACATTTACACCTTTGTTTACGTGCAAGGAAGGAAAGGGTGGCTCAAATTTCTTTCTTCCTTCCTCCCTTAGTAACAAGTACAGCAAACATCTCATTTTCATTCTTTTATTTTCAACGATATAGGTGCAGCAATATGCTAATTGTATAGAGGCCATACGTATAGCTTTATGTTTTTTTCTTTCTTGGAGAATTTTCATACGAGGGGAATAGGCAGTATATAGTGAAACGTGATTCAAGGCAGCAACATTCTATTTTGGTACGAGCAGCAACATGTCATATTTCTATAAAGGGCAGCAACGTTTTCCATTATGGCATATCGAAGGTTACTTCATAGCGAAGCAAAGTGAAGGGAAGCTTTTATGACGGCGACCCAAGTTTGATTCTTCATCTACGACTTTCTACGGGCTCGTATGAGCGTTTAAGGTATGTATTTGTTGAAGAACTCATGAGACAGTGATCAGAAGCTGTGAGTTCAAGTCATAGTAGTTGTATATAAGTAGGTTACGGGCTGTTTTATTATAGTATAGAGATCAGTGGGGGAGTTTGGTAAGCTCGTGTAGAGGTTGTTTGTTGTTAAAACGAGGTCGGGTGTGGAGTACACCATTGTATATAGCTTCGGGAGCTCGTCGTTCTTTGATTACTTGACGATAGTGTTGGTATAGTTGTAGTATGTTGTTGAGCTGTTGGTTATGTTGATATTAGCTGTCTTAAATAGAGTCCGGAGCCAAAATGACTTATTTTTACAACCATTAGACAAAAATAGTATGCTTTTTTTTTTTAGACCAAAATGGGTATTTCGTTGGTGAAATACCCACACAACGTACTGCTCCGTGCCGATGATTTCTTGCATTTCGCTACATGTGTAGCGAAATGCAAGTTTTTTTTTTTTTTTTTTTAATTTTCCTTTGCATTTCGTGAATCAATTCACGAAATAGGCATTTTTTTTTTTTGCAATTCGTGCAATTAAATAAAACTGCTTTTTTGTTTTAGCATTTCGTGATGCAATTCACGAAATGGATTTTTTTTTATTTCGTCAATTCAATGAACGAAGCTGATACGAAATGTAAAAAATTGCAAAAAAAAAAAAAAAGAACAAAAAACCTATTTCGTGATTTGATTCACGAAATGCAAGATTTGTTTTTTCCTTTGCATTTCGTGAATCAATTCACGAAATGGATTTTTTAATTTTTTTTTTTTTTGCAATTCGTGAAATTAAAACTGTTTTTTTTTTTTTTTTTTGAAATTAAAATTAAAACTTTATTTTGAATATAAATCTAATTCAATTAGATAAAAATATAGGAGAAAGAGTAGTTGTAAATTGGTGAAACTTTAAACAGTCATAACTTTGCGCTCGGATATCCGATTTATGCAAAAACAAATTTGATTTTGCATATTTTTCCGAGATCTAGTGGCGCAAACCCGGGCCGATTTTCTAGAAAACCTCTTTTTTCCCTTCCAATTTTAATTTTTCCCCAAATTGGCGGGAAATTTTTAGTTTTCTTTACTTATATTATGATGATGCGTAATAGACTTCAACATAAAAATTTCGGAGTAATGTAGTTGTGAATGTCAATTTCACTTATGTGGTTTCAATTTTTGAAAATAAAGCTGACTAATTTTCTCAACATATAGGATAAAACTAATTGGTCCGAAATTTTTGAGAAAATTAGTCAGCTTTATTTTCAAAAATTGAAACCACATAAGTGAAATTGACATTCACAGCTACATTACTCCGAAATTTTTATGTTGAAGTCTATTGCGCATCATCATAATATAAGTAAAGAAAACTAAAAATTTCCCGCCAATTTGGGGGAAAATTAAAATTGGAAGGGAAAAAAGAGGTTTTCTAGAAAATCGGCCCGACTATGCTTTGCTAGATCTCGGAAAAATATGCAAAATCAATTTTTTTTTTTTTTGCATAAATCGGATATCCAAGCGCAAAGTTATGACTGTTTAAAGTTTCACCAATTTACAACTACTCTTTCACCTATATTTTTATCTAATTGAATTAGATTTATATTCAAAATAAAGTTTTAATTTTAATTTAAAAAAAATAGTTTTAATTTCACGAATTGCAAAAAAACAAAAAAAAAAAATTAAAAAATCCATTTCGTCAATTGATTCACGAAATGCAAAGAAAAAAAAAAAATCTTCGCATTTCGTGAATCAAATCACGAAATAGGTTTTTTGTTTTTTTTTTTTTTTGCAATTTTTTGCATTTCGTATCAGCTTCGTTCATTGAATTGACGAAATAAAAAAAAATCCATTTCGTGAATTGCATCACGAAATGCTAAAAAAAAACAGTTTTATTTAATTGCACGAATTGCAAAAAAAAAAAAAAAAAAAAAATGCCTATTTCGTGAATTGATTCACGAAATGCAAAGGAAAATTAAAAAAAAAAAATTCTTGCATTTCGCTACACATGTAGCGAAATGCAAGAAATCATCGGCATCGGAACAGTACGTTGTGTGGGTATTTCGTTGGTCATTTTGGTCTAAAAAAAAAGCATACTATTTTTGTCTAATGGCTGTAAAAATAAGCCATTTTGGCTCCGGACTCGTCTTAAATAGGTTAATCGTTTATATAAGGGATTGACTCATCGTAGTCATTCGAAGGTTAAATCAAGGTATGGAAGGCTATTTCTTGTTTCACCACTACGGCACGACTTCCAGTTTATTGTTTTGTATGCATAAGTTGAAGTCTAAAAACTATAAGAGCATGTCAATTCTATATTGTCAATTTCACAAGTCGAATAAGAGCTATGTCATGGAAGTACACAATTTTGGGACAGAGGGAGTACAACATCCTAACAATACTGAAAATTGAGCGGGGTATTTCTCAATATTTACTATTGCATTTGCAAGTGTGTTGTTTGTCCGTGATCTATTCACCATCTTTTCATATTCTTTGGACACCAATAATTTAGCTACCTGAATGCACATTTCGGTGAAGCAATAAAGAAAAACATAAATTTAGCAAATCTGATGTCGATGTGTATATATATACATTCTTATCAAAAGAGAGATTAGAAGGGATGACGCGGAAACTTGAAGTGATAAAGCCGTCCTTATCCACTGTTTAGTTATCACATCTTGGTGTCATTATAGTATTTTATATCCTTGATTACATCCTCTCTAGTTACCACTAAAAAGATTATACTTGCTACTTGTAATATTATCCTTTTGAAATCTAGTAAGATGTGGACGAAATCTTTAACTTATTGTAGTTGACTAATATTCATGTGATTGTTGTTGACACCTAATTTTTGACTTCCATAATTTATTTTAATTACTCTGGATCCTTGGATGATAAATAAAGTGAGCCATGCCTTTAGAGGGATTAAATAATTTTATAAAATTATTCAAGTTAATATTCTACCGCTTTAAATTTGATAAAGAGATTTTTACGACATCATGCATTATTTAGAAATTAACTGGTGCATTTTATGACATTTATGAAATTAATCAGGAGGAAAACAATTTCGAACAATTGTTTACTTAATTGTTAAAATTGTCGAAAATCAAGTTAAAAGATAATTTGTTCTCTTAAGCCCAAGGAACTTGACTAATTGAAAGAATTGATCATTTTACCCTTCAATCTTTAATTTTGTGTGTTTTCATGATTGTATGAAATTAATGAATTGTTTAAGTGCTTAAATTAGGTTAATTAGTCAATTAAAGGATCATTATTGCAAATTAGTTTAATTATTTAATTGTTTACATTATGACCACAATTGAATTGACCAATTCGTGGTTGAAGGCAATTGAGGTCAATTTTGCAAAATCAGCCGTAAAAGTGCCTTAATTGAAATGACCAAATCCATTGGCAAATCAGTTAAGGTCATTAGTGCAAATTTAGTCTTAATTGGTTAATTGGGATAAACGGAGCCATAATTGAAATAATTAGTTAGATTCATAAGGGCATAATTGCAATCAGTTAACAAAGAGGTTGTCATTGCAATTCATTCGGATTTGAAAGCTATTAAGGCTGTGTTAGCAAACTAAGGCTGTCTACATGACTATTTGTGTTTTAAAATTAATATAAAATGCTAATCATGTCTTAATCTTTATAATGTGGTCAATAATCGATGTTTAACATTTTTCTTATTTGTTTAGTCTACCCATTTTGCCCCCAGGCACGTATATACATCTGATATAGGTGAATATATGCATATGGTATGCATAAGTAGGGGCACCTCTCTTTCTTTTTAAATCAAGGACCATGCCCAGTCCATTAACGGACCAGACCCGGCCTAGTGTAGCATTAAGAGGAGAGTATACCCCTATACTCCCACACTTTAAATTTTCTAAGGACCAAACATGCCTCTCTCATCTTTCCTCTTTCTCACAAGAAACCCTAGAGCCGCTTCTCGTACTTCTTCTCTCTCCATACCTAAAATGGAAAGTTTACAGTGTAATTATAATGGCAACAGCTTTTACACGTCTATTACTGCGGAACAATTAATGTTTCCACGCTATTCACTCCAAACACGGTGCTATCCTCCTCTCTTTTACTTTGTTTTCAATTTTGTAGTCAAACCAATTTTATTTTATGTATCTTTTTTGTTATTTTGTGCTTGTACGAACGATTTTCTATTAGTTCTTCAATGTTTGACTTGGATCGATCCAAGACGGGTTAAATCCTACCGTATACGAATCGATTTCTGTAGATCGTAGCCGTTAATTTCATGGTATGAACATTTGCACCTGGAAAATGACTTTGTACCACATTGGTGCTTTACTTTGTTGAAAGATTTTTGGGATTCTATAAATAGAACCCCAACCCTCAAAATAAAATAAAAAAAGAAAAAAAGGGGGAACAACCTCTTGAGGCTAGAATTTCAAATTCAAAGCTTCTCAGTATAAAAATTTTAAACCTTAACCTAAAAGAGTTGAAGTTCCCTAGTTCAAAATTTACTTTCTTTTCTTTGTTGTATTTGTGTCTATGTGACTGAGTAAGAGATTTGGAAGCACAAAAGGCTTTAAAATCCATTCTTGTGTCCGGCTGCACTTCAAAAAGGTAATTCCTTATCTTGTTGTTACCTATTGAGTTATTATTATAGTTTGTTATGTATTATCTTCCTGTTATTCCTACTAGTTGGCTTAAGTATGATTAATATTGAGTTTGCTGCTTTAATTGTGCTTGAGGCTCAGGGAGAGTTTAGTCAAGATTCTGCCTTCATTATTTGTGTTAGTTCGGTGGTGCTAAACTATGCTTGCTTGATTAATGAGGAATCTGAATATGTATCTGTTTGAACTATGTAATTAGTATTACTTCATTGATAAAGAGTTAAACTGAGTCTGTGTTTATCAGGAGATTGGACCATTGTTTCACTGTATCATCCTTTAATCATCATTAAATGAAGCTATGTGGCTAATATTAGTAACTCAAATGATCTTTTGGATTGATATTAGGTTTTTAAATTACTATAAGACAACTAGAAAGTTGCAAGTGACATAGATTAACTAGCTCAAGGTCTTTGATGAGGATAATCAGTTTCATTAGGTATTACACTTGAATATAATGATTCATTTGATCACCCAGAGAGCAAAGAGACCCTTTCATGACTGCTTAACTGTTAAACTGGGGATGGCATGCTTTGTTAATGAGGTCACTGTATTCCAAATATCTATGTGACACACTATGAGAGTACTGTTTAGCTAATTACTTTGTTAATATGCTTGACTTATGTGAAAATTAATATAGATCCCTGAGTATTTGTTGTGTGACCTCTATTCTGAGTATGCCTTCAACCCCCATCTATGTGACTTGTATTGTTTCTTTCTTTGAGCTATAATACAGTGGTAACTTAAGCTTAAATCCTTATGTGAAAGCATATAACATCTGCATATGGAAACTTGCTTTTTGAAATGTGTTGCTTGTTCTTGATAACTGATAGCATTAAGTTTATTGTATAAAAAGAAGTATGATCACTGCTTCAGTAGCCTATATGTATATTAAGTGATGTGATAAGATCCTAATGTGTAATGATGCATTGTTCTGATAACAAGTTTGATTAAAAAGAAGGTAATACGCGTTGTTTGATTAAGTTAAAATATAAGTAGCTTAGAATCCATCCATAGATGCACTCGTAGTTCCATTCAGAGAGTTGTTTGGTATTCTTTATTTTCCTTACACCAAAGATGGAAGACAATTGACTTTTAATGAGACTTTAGACTAATCATGTACAACCAGTGGGTAGTAAAGCTAGAGACCCTTATGTTGACTATGATCTTGAGACTAAAACCAATTATAGAAGACAGTAGGATTATTTAGTGGTATTTGAATTGGTTAATTGACAAGGAAAGGGATCAAGGAGGTATGTGAAATGAAATTAAGCCACTTGGATCTTGAGGAAGCCTTTTAAAGGTGCCCTGGAGTAAGGATTCGGAAGAACCAAGACTAAAACTTGGCTCATAGTACCTTTCCTTCAAATTAAAGGGGCATGGCATGCCTAAAATATATATGGGGTATGTATTTCATTATGCAATACCCCTGATCTCTATTTCTTATCATTGAATCAAGGGGAATAAGGGGTTTAATGTTCAGAACTATCTCATGTGTATTGTGTCTTGTTAAAGTTTTAATGGATGAATAGTATATCGGTATGACTGTTCTTTTGGGATAAAAATGGAGTTTAGATTGCAAGGTCTATTAGCTAAATGAAAATTAGGGGAATCCTTTAATGTATCTCATGTTAGCCATGCATAGTTACTCTGTCTCTATGCTTACTTCTTGGTGAAAATCCTAATATGTCCAAGTTCTAGGATCATCATATGTGCATTCATTCCTATCTGTTTAAACTTGATAAACATTTCAAAAGATCATCTCTATGGTATTCCTGAAGTTAAATATTGACTGAGTTTTATTCAATGCCAAATGTCGCAATTGCTTGTCCATTCTTAAGGTCTCATGGTCTCAGGTGTTGTTTGAGAAATGCTTGTTGTGATAAAATATGGTACTGTCCCTGTGCTACGTTCATTGAATAGCTTAAGAATGAATGTGTCAATCAACATGCTTGTTCCTCTTCACACTATCATTTCAATCAAACAGGTTGTATATCCTTGTTGCTTGCTACTGCCATCATGCCAAAACTCAGTTAAAGAAACATGGAAATCCCTCTATGCCATTGTATGTGTTCAGAAAAGATATATGTCTTGACTTGTCATCTCTTAGTTGTTCATTCTGAGTATTAGTATTCTTGGAATAGCCAACAGACTCAAATGAGCTTGCTTCTGTATATTCAATATTGCTATGCTTTCTTTGAACTCTGAACTGTCTTGGTATGCCACATTATGATCCTACACATGTTACATTTGTGAATTTAATGCATGCTTTAGTCCATTCCATGTCCATACTGCTTGCCCACCTCATGAATTTGTGTTATAGCTTATTCCTGCTCATCTCATATCCATATGCTATAACTATTTCCTGCCCACTTTATGACTTTATGTTATGGCTTGCCCCTGTTTGCTCTATATCCATGTACTGCAACTGTCTCTATCTATCTTATGGCTACATGGTATGGCTTGTTTCTGTTTACCTCAAATACGTGTACTGCATTTTGTGATCATGCTTTCTAGTTCTGGCTGCTATTTACACTATACTTCTACCTCTATTTGCTTGGTCAAACTGCATATTAGTTCGTGCTATGCTTGTATGTGAATATGAGGTTCTGAGTCATCCTCCCTTCTGCTTTGCTTATACTTGTTTGGAAATTAAAGTAGCTACTTGGGGCCCAGTCTTAAGCCATCCCCAGGTGTCTTGCCATGCCGGAGGTTCATGAAACCTCTTGGATTTTGTGCGACATCAAGAATACAGAGGGTGACGACTTCCCTTTTACTACTTAAGTCGTTATCAGCAAAAGCCAGTAAGAGATAGGAATGTGACAGTTACAGGACTTGTAAATAAATTTGGTATATATGTGTAAATCTGTGTAGTTGTATTTGTGATAAGTTCAGTGAATATAAACTAACCGGGGTCTTTGTTTCATTTCTCCCTCCACTGCATGGCCATTCGGGCCAAGATCCTTTGGCCCAATGGGAAAATTCATTTCAAATATTATCGAGTCGGAGTAAAAAAAGGGAAGCTAATATTATAAGAAACGCGTAGAAGGCCCAACCATAGGTGAAAATGACAAACTAAGGGCTTGGTACACTCCTAGCCTGCCCTATCTCTGTATTATCGCTGTTATTTTTTTAGCATTGCAATTTGTTGTATTTGAATTTGTAATACTTGTAAAGAATTTATATTATTATTGGAATCTTTTGGTTTGAACTAGTCGTCCTAGGACAACTGTACTTATGCCGTTTAGTAGACTTTAGGTCCCTGAATGATTTTCAAAATCCGGAATAAACATAATGATTTCAAAACTATGATGATAATGAGAAATTTTTAACAAACTACCCAAATACATAAAAATCATTTCTTAAAACCCCTTTGCAAGTCACTAAGAATTTAGAAACTGAAGAGCGTTTGTTTTCTGGGTTTAAAGACAGAATTATATGAACCAGAGTTTTCTGGGCTAAGCCCAACAAAAACGGGATTGAGTTTTATGGACGGAGCCCCCATTCATCTTTTCTTATCTTAAAAAATGCAAAATGTTTGGGCAAAGTCCATTAAAGACACCATTTTTGGCAAAGAAATGTTTTTTACCCAAGTCCGATTTTGAAACTGAAATCAAATTGCAAAAACTCACAAGTCTAAAACTAAAAATTTATTACATATAAATCAGATATTTTAAATGGAGAAAACATTTGTAAAAAGGACAAAGTTTGTGGTTAAGGTGATCCGACGTAGTATATGATTCGACCCGAGACCGTGTATGATAACACATGAACTGAAAAAGGAACTTATATATATATATATATATATATATATATATATATACAATCCATATCTTTTTAACCATTTCAAAACAAAATATACTATCCTTATATTCAAATTATTTCCAAAAAATGATAAGCAAATGACAGACTTTATAATGCGGGAATAGAACACTAAATAAACAGTTCATGCACATACTCATACATTGGAATTTAAAGGTTAACCGTATAGTACGGATTCTTAATACTAGGGTACCTAACACCTTCCCTAGGGGATCACCAATTCCTAATTTCCTAAAAATTAAGTGGCGCCTCTTTCAAAACAAACTCTGAAAGAGCACCAACAAGTTTGAAGTATCTTTCTGAGCGCTAACCCCGCCTGTGACATACGACCCGTAACATATGGCGACTCCACTAGGGACTTAAAGGTTCTAACCATAAGGACTCCAATATTATATGAGTATATTTTCCTTAACTGTTTATGTGTTTAATTTCCCGCAATTATTAACTGTCATTGCATTCATATCATAACTCCTCCACTCCTGGCATTTATTTTAAACTTTGATCCAAAGGCGACTTCGCGGAGCACGCGGTCGTTTCTTCAACATAAAACTAAAATATTTTTTTCGGAATGGTCATGAGGCGAGGTTGGTTCGTAATCGTCCAACAGCCCTAACGGTTCAGCCCCAGTTGTCCGGTCGGGTTCCCGATCTTTTCTGAAAAGCCCACTCTACTGAAAACTAGGATATAGCTAAGCCAAATCCCTACTGAACTAGAGCATTCATGCCTAGACGAGCTTTGGGTATCTCAGACCTACCTAAGGCTCATTAAGAGAGACTACATTGTGTTCGGATGGTCGATGAACCAAAAAACACCGCATTTCATTTATGTGCTATGTGGAAACATATTTGTGCCTATGTGATGAACCATTAATCCTATGCGGATGGGGGAATTTAACCGTGTTTTGTTTTGTAGATGGAATGCAGAATCTGTTTCGACATAGTTACCGAGGCTCCAGACTTATTGAGGGCTTGGTAGGAATGGTTGGGTGATGCTCATCGAAGGACAATTTGCTGAACTCTAGGTCATCTACCCTCTATCATGACAATGAAGGGTAGCACAGAGCTAATAATGGTATTAGCCGGGTATTAGGAAGACAAGGAAAGTTTGTTCCGTTTGGGTAATATCGAGATGACTCTAACCCTAGAGGATATTAGAGATGCCATAGACAGCAATGGAACCTGTCTAAAGAGGCAACACACGGCAGATCACAATCTTTTATTCCCACAAAGGCCCACCGTCGGCCAAATCATGAAGTGTTTTTCCTTAATTGAGGCGCCCTGGGCACAAGGACCCAATATAGCCTTTAGGGATCTGTACCGGAGGTTCGAACGTCACCGAGCATAATCTATATCAGAGGGAGTTCAAGAGTAGAGAAGAATGGGAAGTTGTTAGACCTTTGGCATTTGCCACAGCCCAACTAGGCACTATGGTATTCCCTTAGAATGAGTCACAGGCCATAGACATCCGAGTGATCTACTTGGCCTATGCTATCTTCTATGGTATAACCAAGGATCAGGAAATAAGATACTTCAACTTGGCACTCATCATCCTGGCGGACATTTTCTGGGTTTTAGACAAATGCCAGAGTCATTTCCGGTACTTCCAAGGGTGTAACATGTTGCTACAATGGTGGATTATCAAACACATTAACATAGCTGAAGGAGTCCAGTATCTGAGCAATAACAACAAGATAGACCGCCTCACAAATTACTGTCCGAACCTTGGTTACATGTCCAAAGGGGAATGGGCTCGCTTCTTTCCAGAGTTGACTAAAGATAGGATCCATTGGATGTTCCCTTACTTCATTTTTGAGAGCATAGTAGTTCGAGGAAACAATTTCCATTTGTGCCATTAGTCGGGGTTCGAGGAATCCGTCTATATTATCCATCTTGGGTTTTAAGGCAATTTGGTAAAAGGCAAGTAATACCCGAAATGGGGAACCCCGAACAATTCATCATTGAGCATACCGAATAGAAAATTTAGAATGCTGGTATGATCCTCAGGGAATGGAATGGCCGTGTGAGATAGGGTCCAGATACTTTAGCTCCAGACATGTTCTAAGCAGGGTGTGACCTAGGGTATTATGAGTGGTTACAGGGACACTTGGTTCGTGCATCCGTCCCAGGGCCCACACTTTATCACGATGCCCGAGAAGAGGAACGTTTGAAAGAATGTTTGGAAAGCACAAATGAGCACTTGGCTAAGATTTTGGAAGAAATAGACCCGGTGATAGTCAGAATGGAGATGTATCAAGCACAACTTTGGATTTAGACCACCCTTCGAAGGGTCAAGAAAGCTAAGACGAACCAAGACTCGACATCAGCCGCTGGAGGAGGACCCTGCTGATTATTGCTTTATTATAAGCCCCATGTTGGCTTCATCATCTTTGTAATCCCTTCGGGGAAGATATTTTTATTATTATTTATTAACTAATGATGATTTTCCGGGAAATGGTTCATCTTCACAAATGGCACTTGCATGTTTCAAACCATTATGAAAGCCTTAGCTCAAAAAGGCCTTAGGAACACAAGTAGTATAAATATCCACATGATTGCTTGCTACGTCTTTCGCATGTTTACTTGCTATAAGTGTTATCATATATTAAAGTTTGAGTAAAATTGGTCCGATGATCTGAACTACACCCCAAAAGAAAAACCATGAGACTTAAAACTTACCCGAATTTATCTCCACTAAAGGTTGAGTCACATTGGCGAATCAAGGATAGCGGGAAGCGTAGACTTTAGGAGAGACATCTGAGATGCTGCGGGATAAGGTGCTACAAATGGAAAAGTATCTCCAAGAAATAGGAAAGAAAATCGAGGAGGTAGACAGATTAATGGATATGATTGGGAATCCGTTAGAAGGCATACCCCAAGAGGAATACTATGGGAATGTCTCAGAAGAAGTGAAAGAATTGGTGCTGAATTATATACCCTCAGAGAGAAGGCCTGTGACGCTTGGAAAAAAGGACTCCAGAAGGAGTGAATGAAGACCAAGGAGCTAGGTTAGACTCGTGGGTGATGGAATCAGACGCACAAGAAGAGTCAGAGCCTCAAGAGGAAGCCTCCGAACCCATTGAGGAAGAAGAGCTAGAAGAGGAAGAAGAGCAGCCTCAAGATATTGAGGAAGACGAATTGGATCCTATCGACATAGAGGTCGAGGAAGAAGGAGAACCATTTGAGATGTTTCCCGAATTTCAAGTAGAGAACGATGTGAATGATGAATCTAACAATTATGCCCCAACCAACGAGGGATCTGACATTTATGCATCCTTACCCGTGCTAGTACCTTCGGGCTCTACTATGGCGTCAGAGAAGTTTGCGAGAACGGACCCTCCCAAACCTACTTGGTGGGGCATAGACTTCAAAGCCTATTCCTCCCCATTCAGAGTGGCCCCATGGGCTGTCACCTGTAAGGAGGTATTCGAAAGGATGATCGCCATGGGAGTGTCTTACACCACTAGGGCCAGATTGCCACCGCTCGAATTGGTGCATGCCTACAAAAGGTGCCCATTTCACCGCAATCAGGTGGGTTATACCTTGAATGAGTGCCTAGGATTAAGGAAGAGAATTTGCACCTTGATCGATGATAGGATCATTGGGACTTTATGGGGACCACACACCCAACTAGTCCATGACCCTATTATTCCTGGAGAAGGGGTCACCGCTGGAACCTATATTTGGCAATATGATTTCACGGTTTTCGACGAATCATACGCCCGCATCATCTCAAATGGCTACTTTAAGGAAGGTAAGACCCGTGAAGCCTGTCCAAGAGCCTGCGCCATTATGGCCCAGCCGGAACAAATTTTGCTTGTACCATATGGAGCTATGGGATATGACTTAAAGGAATGTTACGCGTTCAAGCTCGAGCTCGAGCACAAGATCAGTATGGGAAAAGTTTTGGTCATTCTCCCGCCACAACACTAAGAAGAAAGGAAAGATGAGAGAGCAAGTTTGTAATGACAACAACTCGTAGAGTTATATTTTTGGGTAGATATTAGGTATCCCCCACCTTTGCATATAAAAAGTTACCCCCTCCCCCATAAATGTTGTAAGGAACCGCGCCGACCTGATGTCCATATGGAGACGCGGGAAGCCCTAGTAGGGCCAGATTTCCCCTGGGGGGATACGTAGGCAGTCTACGTAAGACTCGGCCCCTATAATATAAATTATAATGACCCCCCCCCCCCTCCACCCCCCTTGTTTAATTTTTGTAACAGGAAAAGGGTTTGCCAAAGTAAGTCAACCATAAAGCCTATTCAACCAAGGTCCACCCAAATATAAAAGGCCCATAACGTCCGAACCTTTAGAACAAAGGATCAAAAAATATTCAAGATTTAATATATGACTTTATGTGCTACGTGCACTTTGAATGCCAATATGTGATATCTTGCTTTTATATCCAAGTAACTAACTTTGTCTACCGTTGAGTTATTCTTATCTTATAGAACAAGGCTGATTAGTGTAGTACCATAAGCTGCCATACTTCACGAGATCTAAAGCAGCGTTAGCATCCCTCTCAGATAAAGGAAAAGAGAAAATGACTGGTACACCAGACGATAGTAGAAATGAGCTCGTTCTCCGCGAGGGAGATAACCAAGACCCACAAGAAGAATCGTTTCAAGAAGATGTGATCGCGACATTACTTACTACCATCATGGCCCTCCATGAAAAGGTGGCTAGGAATGAGGCAGCTAATGCTGACAAGGATGCCTCAATTGAAGAAAGAAGGCCTCCTCCTCCCTTTCCTTCACTAAGCTCTCCAATACCCGATCACTTTTCTATATATCCACCAGGAACAATCCCACCTCTAGTAAACTCCACCAACCCAAACCACGCTGGTCTTTTCTACTACACACCATCACCAACTAAACATACCCAAATCCCAAGGACCACTCACTCGGTCCCTTCTTACCAGGTTCCCCAGCCGGTATTCATCAACCCGGCAAACTAAGTACGTGTTCCAACCCCACAATTGTCCCGCTCAACCATCCCACTCATCAAGTATCTTTCTTCACTCCTAACATCCTAAATGAACAGTCCCCAGGGCATAAAGAGCTAGACCATTACGAGGAAATGGAGAAATCCTGGAGGACCGAACAGGATAAGAGTGAGAGAGATATGGAAAAGAAGATGGAAGAATAGTTAGAAAGATCCAACAGGTCCGCAAGGAAGGCTACAGGTCTAAGATATGATGACCTATGCATGCATCCGGATTTGGACCTACCAGGAGGGTTCAAAATCCCAAAATTCAAAATGTTTAATGGGATAGGGAATCCCAAGGCACACCTCCGGTCCTACTGTGACCAATTGGTTGGGTTTAAGGAAAATGAACCTCTGATTATGCGACTATTCAATCGTAGTCTAACTGACGAAGCCGCTGAGTGGTTCGTAACACAAGACATGCGCTAATGGCTCACTTGCGAGGACATGGCATAATCCTTTATGGAGAGATTTCGCTTTAATGTCAAAACGGTACCCAACCGCTACTACCTCAAAAAGGTTGAACAGAAATTAACAGAAAACTATAGAGAGTTTGCCGATAGGTGGAGGGTCAAAGCAGCCCATGTGCAGCCATCGATGTGTGAGAGAGAGCTAGTCTTCATGATCATTAGGTCCCAGGAGCCTGATTTCTACGACAGAATGTTATCCATGGCTGGGAAGCCATTTACTGAGTTGGTCAAAATGGGAGAGGCCATAGAAAATAGTCTCAAATCCGGGAAAATAGTCAGTGTCTTCAATAAATCGTCTGGACAAAATATTGTGGGAATCTTCCGCAAGAAGAAAGAGGACATGGCGAGCATATCCCACATTCCGAACCCAAGCCCAAAAGAACCACAATCCTCCCACATAACTCCGCCTCTCATAAATTACTACAATCCAACACTTGTATATTACGCACAGCCAAGATTCACCACCACTATACTAGCTTACACGGCTTCGCCTAGTGTTTGTGTCTCCGCTCCTGCTTACCAAACACCATTACAACAAACATATCAACCACCACCTCAACAACACTACCGCCCACCACAAAACAACTCACCACAAGCTTATCTACCTCTGAACTACCAAAATCAACCATCGCCCCCAATATATAATGCTCTAAGTCCTCCTTTTGAGAGAAAGCCAACAAGAGAATTTACAACACTTCTCAAGCCTAGGGCTCGGCTCTTCGAAAGGCTATTGGCCACAGATCTAATCCAGAAGGTCCCTTCAAAACCAGCACAGCCGGGGAACGATTCTACAGGGCTGATCAGACTTGTGCCTACCTTTCGGGAGGAAATGGGCATAGCACATAAGACTACATAAATGTCAATGACAAAAACCAAGATCTGATTGAAAAAAGGGAAATCACCTAAGAAATAGCAGCTCCCAATATGAACATGAACCGGCTACCCAACTATGGAAAAAACGAGGTCCATATGATTGAAAGAGACGAAGACTGGGAAGCTTGTAGAGCATTGGCCCCCAGAGCAATTGAATACTGAAACAAATAGTAGCCTCCCTCACACTCCAAGAGCACTCCAACTTCAAAGTTTTAGCCCCGGCGCCAGGAGCTCCAAAGCTATACCAGGATTCAGGACTTTGGTCCCAACACCCATAGTAACCCAAACTGCACAACAAATTGTACCTGCTCCCAAAGAGCCAACCATTGTGCAAGTAGCCATGGCTCAAGGCATGACCCGCTTGGGGAGATGTTACACTCCTTAAGAATTGGCTCAGAATCCCACAAGGAAATAAATAACCCAAAAGAGAGAAATAACTGAAGGAGAAGCTGAATATTTCTGGCGCCGTATGCAACCAAAAGACTACTCCATCATTAAGCATTTGAATAAGATACCGACACAAATATCTGTGCTATCATTACTGGCCAGCTCCCCATTACACAGGCAGGCCCTTATGAGAGTGTTAGATAATGCACACGGGCCAGCTGGTATAAGCAGCGAAGACTTGGCTAGGTTGGTAGCCCACATCATCGAAGAACATAAAATTCTCTTCTCCAAAGAAGAATTGCCAAAAGAAGGAACCTCTCACAACAGAGCTCTGAACATCACCGTAGAATATCGTACCAAGGCAATAGGGAGAGTGCTTGTGGACAATGGATCGGGCCTCAACATCTGCCCCATCACTATATTAATGGAAAAATTCGCCAGAGCGGGACTAACGTTAGGGGATTTGATGGATCCCAAAGTGATTCCCTGGGAGAAGTAGACCTACAGATCCAAGTTGGGACTACCTCTTTAACAGCAGAATTCCAAGTCATGGCGATCACGGCCAAGTACAACATGCTCTTGGGAAGACCCTGGATACATTATGCCGGCGCAGTACCATCAACTCTGCACCAAGCCATAAAATTTGAATGGCGGGGACAGGAAATTGTGGTCGCAGCTAAGACGGATATCTAGAAATAACCATACAACACCACATTTGTGATTGAGGGAGACCCCAACAATCAAACTTCCATGTGCTGGAATACGTTGGGGCCACCCATTCAGAAGGGGAGGTGAACAAGCCAATGCCAGCGGTCTACAGAATGATCGCCACCACTATGCTAAGAAATGGTTTGGAAATAGGAAAAGGCCTGGGAAGAGACCTCGAAGGAATAACACATCCCGTACCAATTCTAAAGGATACAAACCATTTTGGCCTCGGCTATATCCCTAGTGAGGACGAGCTCACGAAATCCATCCAAAGGAAACAAAGGACGAGGAATTTACCTCAGCCTCTCCCAGAATTATACCAGTCATTTCCCAGGAAGATGCTGATGCCGAATGGAGAAGATGTTGATGGGGGTCTTGAGTCATTGTGTCACGAAGAGGGATGTTAGGCGATCATTGAGGAAATCCAGGAGACACTCACCATACGCAGTCTGAGGCTAGGAGAGCGCTTGAACAATTGGACATCTACTCCCCTCTTGGCTCCTCGGTAGAGAGATGGGTTTTTCCTTAAAATCTTTTGCTAAAAAAGCGGCGACATTGTCCATGGCCCGACTGATCACCTTTTCTAAATTACTTCATGATTTTTAAAAATGGAAGTAGTCCGACGTTGTTTTGAACCAGGACCACAGCGTGTAACCAATTACTCTTGAATTAATGTAAAGCCTCGATCTACATAAAACTGCTATCCTTATCAGATAATAATAACGAAAGTTTTCTAACTAACCATAAATAATGAACAATAATAAACCTAACTCTATTTTGCCTCACCTTTTCAGTCGTAACCATAATAAAACAACCAAAAATGTCATGATGTGTTGTGAAACGAATGAGGAAAATACTCAGCAGGAATACGAGGAGTACCATGAAGCGAAAATGATGCCAGAGGGACTGGCAGAAGAGTTGGAAGAATTAGAAAATAATAAAAAGACAAAATGGACGAAATTAAGGTGATCAACCTCAGTGACGGAGAGGATGTCAAAGAGACACGAATCAGTGCTCACTTAGGAGCACCACATAAAGAAAAGGTCGTAGCCTTGTTGAAGGAATATGTGGATGTCTTCGCCTGATCATACGCAGATATGCTAGGGTTGACCACTGAAATAGTGGCCCATATATTACCCATCAAGGAGGGTTTTGCCCCAATCAAACAAAAGACGTGAACATTCAAGCTAGACATGAGTATTAGGATAAAAGACGAAGTAGAGAAACAGTTCGAGTCAGGAATATTGGAGGTAACATCCTACCCCACCTGGGTGGCCAACATAGTGCCGGTACCTAAGAAGGACGGAAAGATTCGAATCTGTGTGCACTACCAAGATCTCAACTAGGCCTGTCCAAAAGAAAACTTTCCTCTCACAAACATCCACATTCCAATAGACAACTGCAATCATTTGTGGATTGTTTTGCCGGGTACCATCGAATACTCATGAGCGAAGAAGATGTAGGAAAATAGCTTTCATAACCCCTTGAGGAGTCCACCATTATAGGGTAATGCCATTCCACCTCATGAACGCCGGCACTATATACATGAGAGCTATGACTACCCTATTCCACGATATGATGCATCGAGAGATCGAAGTCTACGTGGACGATGTCATCATAAAGTAAAAAAAGCATACCACACACTTGCGCACGTTTTTTGAAAGGCTTCACAAGTTTTATCTAAAGCTAAACCCGAAAAAGTGTGTGCTTGGAGTGCCAGTGGGTAAGTTACTAAGATTTATAGTCAGCCGTAGGGGCATACTACCAAGATCAAGGCAATCCAGGAGCTACCACCTCCCACGACCAAGAAGAAAGTCATGAGCTTCTTGGGAAGGCTGAACTATATTGGGCTATTCATAGCCCAGTGAACTGTGATTGTAGAGCCGATCCTTAACTTGCTCAAGAATGACGCTCCCACAAATTGGACGAGAGAATGCCAAGAGACATTCGACAAAATCAAGAGATATCTTTCCAATCCTCCTATCCTAGTGCCACCCAGGAAAAAAGTCCTCTATTACTGTACCTGTCAGTATCAGAAAATACTTTCGGGCGCATGCTCGCCCATTATGATGAAGAGGGCAAAAAGGAACATGCCATCCACTGTTAGAGCAAAAAATTCACATCCTGCGAGGCACGGTATACGCTTGTAGAGAAAACCTATTGTGCTCTGAGCTGGATTGCTCAAAAGCTAAGGCACTACCAGTGCTTACTACTAACCTCGTATCCAGAATGGATCCATTGAGATATATATTTTTAGCAACCGATGCCCGTAGGAAAATTGGCTAAATAGAAAATGCTATTAAGCGAATTCGACATCGTATACGTAGCACAAAAGGCAATCAAAGTACAAGCCCTAGCTGACTTGCTGGCGGACAGTCCCGTCGATGATAAACTTGAACCATTACGGACTTTCTTCCCACATGAGGAAGTGATGGTTAGGGAAGAAGAGGTGGCAGAACCATACTCAGGCTGGAGGTTATTCTTTGATGGAGCAGTCAATTACAAAGGATCAGGCATCAAGGCAGTGATAATATCATAAATAGGACAACACTACCTGATAGCCGCAAAGCTTAACTTTAGATGTATCGACAACATGGCAGAATACGAAACATGTATTCTCGACCTCAGGATCGCATTGGACATGAACATACAAGATTTATTGATAATCGTGGATGCCAATTTCCTCATAAATCAAGTGAAAGGAAATTGGGCAACCAAGAATGACAAGATACTCCCATATGTAAATCTAGAGCAAAGGTTGTGCGGGAGATTCAAGAGTATTGAATTCAAGCATACTCCAAGAGCCCAAAATAAGTTTACGGACGCATTGGTTACGATAGCCTCCATGATTCTGCAGCCCGAGAGTACACACACGATCTATTGCAGATTACAATAAAAGAAGAACAGGCTTACTACGCCCATGTCGAGGCCGAACCGGACGGTCAACCATGGTATGCTGACATTAAGGCATACCTGGAGAAGGGAGAATACCCACCATATAGTTTAGCAAATCAAAAGAAGACCATTAGAAGGTTGGCCAATACATTCTTCCTGAACAAGGAAGTGTTGTACAAGAGGACACCTGACCTAGGGTTACTCAGATGTATGGACGCTGAAGAGGCCGCGAAATTATTAAAAGAAGTGCATGCAGGGGCATGTGGACCCCAAATGAATGGATTCATCCTTGCTAAGGAAATCCTGAGGACAGGATATTTGTGGATGACCATGGAACATGACTTTGCAAATTCGTACAAAAGTGTCATCAGTGCCAGATACACGGAGACCTGATCAAGGCACCTCTCACAAAGTTACATGGAATGAGCTTACCTTGGCCATTTGTGGCATGGGGAATGGATGTCATAGGACCCGTTGGGCCACCAGCTTCCAATGGACATCATTTCATCTCAGTCTCGATCGACTACTTTACCAAATGGTGGAAGCAATTTCTCACAAATCGGTAACTAAGAAAGCCATGGCCGACTTTGTCAAGAACAATCTGATATGTCACTTTGGTGTACTCGAATCCATCATCGTAGATAACGGTGTTAACCTGAACAGTCAATTGATGAAAGACATATGTGAGCAGTTCAAGATGATTTACAGAAACTCAACCGCCTACTGGCCACAAATGAACGGAGCTGTAGAGGTTGCCAAAAAGAATATCAAGAGGATCTTGAGGAAAATGATCGACAACTACAAAGAATTGGAACGAGTAGTTGCCTTATGCCTTGTTGGGGTACAGAACCATAACCCGAACTTCCACTGGGGCAACCCCGTACCGCCTTATCTACGATACAGAGGCAGTCATACCCGCAGAAATGGAGGCCCCTACACTCAGGATCATCTAAGAGGCGGAGCTGAGTGATGCAAAATGTGTCAAAAATCGCTATGAGAAATTGGCGATGATAGATGAGAAAAGAATGGTAGCGATATGCCACAGACAGCTGTACAGAAAAAGAATGTCTCCAGCCATGAACAAGCGAGTCAGAGCCTGAATCTTTCAAATTAGTCAACTTGTACTCTAGCGGATCTTCCCTCATCAGGAAGAATACAAAGAAAAGTTTACGCCAAACTGGCAAGGACCATACATGGTAAGAAAGGTTCTATCAGGAGGACCCGTAGTCCTGGCCGAGATGGATAGACAAGAGTGGCCCAAAGCTATCCACGCAGATGCAGTCAAGAGATATTATGTTTAGGATTTCATTTGCTTGTAATCGCATAATCCTTTCCTTGTGATCGTACTTTTGCTTGTAATCGTACCTATAATAGAAACAGGAAAAAAGAGATCATCTATGTAATGAACTATGCTAGGACCTGACTTCCTCACAGTGGGATACGTAGGCAGTCCATATCGCACCCAGTCACAGTATTAGTAAAAACCAAAACACAGTTATTTTATTTTATGAAATATGTTCGACCTGAATTCCTACTGCGACAGGATACATAGGCGTTTTTGAGCTCGATCATCATAAAAGAAAACCCGAGAAACCCTTAGGAACCTCAAAGACAAAAGTCAAGGAGATCAGAATACAAGGATCGGCACGTGAGATGGATAAACGTTAACCTTACACTGGGGAAGAATTTTTTAGAGAACCTAAAAAATTCCTATCAGAAACAGTCTATGAGGAAAGTGACAAAGCAAAGCCATACACTGGGGAAATTTTTTTTAGGGAACCTAAAAAATTCCTACATAACAAGACAAAGCAAGGGTCGCTCAGAGAAAATCCTGAAACTGGGGCCGAATTTTTTAGAAAGCTCTCATTCTACCAGTTCAGAAGTCAGCAATCACACCTCCCGGGAGAGCCAGAAGACCTCGTTCGAAGAAAACACATGCCATGACATATAAAAATGAAATAAATATTTATTTGAAGGAAAAACAACACACTTTTTTTATAAAATTTGTACTTTAGATTCTCAAAATAAGCATAAGTGTGTCCCAAAACCATCTTTCCAAAATACCAAGTCCAAAGAGGGCTCGAAGGAGCATCAAGAAGGAGACATCGGATGGGAAGACGATGATGCTAATCGGTTTCTTAGGAAACTCACAACTTTTCTGTGAATGCAGGTTTTTAACAGGATACAGGTATATCATCAACCGGCTTACTCACAGCAAAGGCGAAGAGCAAACTCAACCGAGAGGCAAAGTATCGGGAGATCACATTAAGGAATGAGTGAAAAAGACACACTCAACCATGAGAGTCACAAAAACAAGAGGATAAAGATAAATCCATCCAAAAGGGCCATGACAAGGGCACGAAGATATATCTGACCAAAAAGGTCACACAAAGAGAGAATGACAAGGATATATCAGGCCAAAAGGGGTCACAATGAATGAGCATAAAGGTACATGCGACCAAAAGGGTCATGACAAGGATGAAAGGGCATATCCAACCACAAAGGTCAATAACAAAATACAATGGAAGAAAGAAAGAATATCCAGCCACAAGGTCCATATCTGTCACCTGCATGCCAAGAGGGTCATTTCGTTTATTTAAAATTGCCGAGAGGGCCATTCAGACTAACAACCGAGAGGGACATTTATACAAACAACCGAGAGGGCTATTCATACGGACAAGACGAGAGGGCCATTCATATTAAACTTCCGAGAGGGACATTCATACAAATATCCGAGAGGGCCATTCATATCAAACTGCTGAGAGGGCCATTCATATCAAACTGTCGAGAGGACCATTCATATCAAACTGCCGAGAGGGCCATTCATACAAACTGTTGAGAGGACAATTCATACAAACAGTCGAGAGGGCCATTCATTTAAATACCATGAATAATATCTGCAATATTGTCAAATCCAGGGGATAAGCACGCAGCCTCAGAAAGGACCTGGCTTGCTGAACCAGATCCAGACAAATTGCGGAGCAAACGTGCACCTTTTTCTTACGCAGCCGGTCAAGATAAGGTGCCCATGAGAGTCAAGCTCTCCGGCCAGGATTTGGAAGCCATCCGATCTCAAACTCAGCCACACTTTATTTTTATTTTTTTCACAAAAACCGCAACGGGTCGGATACACATCGCGAAATCTGAAGGTATTCCCACATAAGGGACATACTCTTTTCCGGCGAGTCAAACTACATGTGACCTGATTCCCAAAGACTAGGGTTATGTAGGCGGGCTCAAGACCAGAGTGTCGGTCACACTCTAACAGCTGTCCAGAGAAACCCCGATCACTACACCAAGGAATCTCAGGACTTTTGTGTTGAATCACTTAAAAGTCCTTAGTTGAGTCGAACTACAAGCGACTTGAATTCTCGTATAGCCCGAGATGTGTAGGAAACCCAAAAGCCAAGGTCCGTCCACCTATATGAAAATTGCATGAAATTGAAGGGTAAGACAAGTCGGATCAGTAAAAAATTAGGGTTAGTCAAATTTCGTTGCTCAGGGATGGTCGCGCCATCCCTGAACACCAAAGGAACAGTTGTTGACACCTATTTTTGACTTCCCATAATTTATTTTAATTACTCCGGTGCTTGGATGATAAATAAAGTGAGTCATACCTTTAAAGGGATTAAATAATTTTATAAAATTATTCAAGTCAATATTCTACCTCTTTAAATTTGATAAAAGATATTTTACGACATCATGCATTATTTAGAAATTAATTGGTGCATTTTATGACATTTATAAAATATTGTTGAAATTAATCACGAGCAAAACAATTTTGACCAATTGTTTACTTAATTGTTGAAATCGTCGAAAATCAAGTTAAATGATAATTTGTTCTCTTAAGTCCAAGGAACTTGAGTAATTGAAAGAATTGAACATTTTACCCTTCAATCTTTAATTATGTGTGTTTGCATGATTGTATGAAATTAATGAATTGTTTAAGTGCTTAAATTAGGTTAATTAGTCAATTAAAGGGTCATTATTGCAAAGTAGCTTAATTATTTAATTGTTTACATTATGGCCACAATTGAATTGACCAATTCATGGTTTAAGACAACTGAGGTCAATTTTGCGAAATCATCCTTTATAGGGCCTTACTTGAAATGGCCAAATCCATTGGCAAATAAGTTAAGGTCACCAGTGCAAATTCAGTCTTAATTGGTTAATTGGCGTAAAAGGGGCCATAATTGAAATAATAAGTTAGATTCACTAAGGGCATAATGGTAATAAGTTAACAAAGAGGTTGTAGTTGCAATTCATTCGGATTTGAAAGCATTGAGGCTGTATTTGCAAACGAAGACTGTCTACATCCTGTTTTAAAATTAATATAAAATGCTAATAATTTCCTAATCTTTATAATGCGATCAATAATCGGTGTTTAACATTTTTTTTTATTTGTTTAGTCTACCCATCCCCCCCCCCCCCCCCCCCCCCCCAAGCATGTATATAGATTTGATATACGTGAATATACCCATATGGTATGCATAAGTAAGGGCACACCTCTCTTTCTTTTTAAATCTAGGACCAAGCTCAGTCCATTAATGGACCAGACCCGACCCAGTGTTGCATTAATCGGGGATTATTCCCCTATACTCCCACACTTTACATTTTCTAAGGACCAAACACGCCTCTCTCCTCTTTCCTCTTTCCCACAAGAAACCCCATCACCGCTTCTCTTTACTTCTTCTCTCTCCATACCTAAAATGACGAGTTTATAGTGTAATCAGAATGGCAACAGCTTTTACATGTCTATTACTGTTAAACAATTAACATTTCCACGCTATTCACTTCAAACACGGTGGTGTCCTCCACTCTTTACTTTCTTTTCAATTTTTTAGTCAAGATTTTTTGTATCTTTGTTGTTATTTGGTGCTTGTACGAATGATTTTCTATTGGTTCTTCAATGTTTGACTTGGATCGATCCAAGACGGGTCAGATCCTACCGTATACGATTCGATTTCTATAGATCCTAGCAATTAATTTCATAGTATGAACATTTGCATCTGGAAAATGACTTTGTACCACATCGGTGCTTTACTTTGTTGAAAGATTTTTAGGGTTTTATAAATAGAACCCTGTTACACCTCAAAAAATTCCCCGTTGATGCATAGTGAATAGACTAATGAAGAGCACGAAGTATACGGTGTTTCAATAAGTAAGGAATGACATTTGATGACCGTAATTAAGATTTCGAAGACATTCGAGGTAAGAGGAGAAAGTTTGCCAAGAGAAGGCAAGACGTTCGATGTGTATTGGAAAGGATTTATGAGTAATAAGTTAATGATGATTTAATGGTGTCCTGGAGAAGAATTATAACGTCCCTTAGATCGTTAATGAGGTGTTAAACAAGTATCAAGAAGGTTCCCTAAGGATTGGATATCAAACGAAGTGACGAGAACAAGATCAGAGAGAAGATGGGTTCCACGGCCGATTATACGGTCCGTATAATGTTATACGCAATGAAGTCCCTCACTGGTGGGATTATACGGTCACTTATACGGACCGTATAAAATTATACGGCCCGTAGAATGTGCCGTATAATGGTCACAGAGGCGAATTGTTGAAGGGGTGATTTCACGGACACTTATACGGACCGTATAAGTGTCGTATAATTTCCCGATGGATCAGATTTCTACATTTTTAAAAAGGGACCAAGTTCATTATTTCATTTCATTTTTCATCCAACACTTCAAGAACTCTCTATAAACTCTCTCCACTCTTCATCCATAAGAACACAAGAGAAATTTATGATCAACTTCATCAAACTAAGAAAACCAAGTGTAAGAAACTCATTAGAGATCATCCAAGTCAAGAAGTTTCATTGGTGGTAAACTAGGGTTTTGGCTCAAGTGAAGTATTTCCACCCAAAGATTATTCCTACAACATCTAAGGTAAGTTTTATGATCTTTCCATGTTATTTAAGGTATTGAGAAGTTGAAACACTTGGATTGTAGAATGAGATAGAAAATGGGTCATGAATGTGGGAATAGTGTAATTTTTGAGTAATAGCTTGGATTGAGTCATGATTCTTGATGTGTTGTGATATGGTTATGTTATAAATGATGTTAAGAACATGGGATATACATTGTATATGAATGAATGTAATCGTGTGCTATGACCATGGATATGGATGATTGGAAGTGAAGTGAGAAGTGAGAAGTGAGGATAACGTATGTGAATAAAGAGTATTGTCATGATATTGTGAATGTTATTATTGATGTTTGGGAGTTGATATATGATATGGAGGAAGTCGTATAAATAAAGGAGATGCTGTCCAATTTTCTCTAGCTTTAAGTCATGTATGCTAGGCTATCAATTTTCTAACGATAGTATAACTCTAATGAAGGTAGAAACGTGAGCATTGAACGAGAACGTCCAAGTGATAGAATAGTTGAACGGAAAGGTATGTAAGGCTAACCCTTCTTTCATAAGGCATGGTTCGTTTGCCAAATATCTAATCTTCTATAAGCCTATGATTTCCTCCAAATGATGCTATCTTTAAAAGCTACTAAGCTCATGATTCTTGATATGTTACGATTGTACTAAATTCCTCTTACGATGAGTAATCCTCTAGGGATATATGTAATGAATGACGATAGTGATGACGCTAAAGATTCTTATGGGATTTTATGTATATGTGCCTATATATGGCTATTATGAAACCCGAGCTTATATGGCCGGATAGAATATATATATATATAATGCGCGCGCACCTCTGCAGTTGGGTACCGATAACCCTGAGCCTTGGTAGGGCCAGGTATGTGTAACCCTGAGCCTTAGTAGGGCTAGGTATGTATAATCACCGAGCCTAGCCATGGTTGGGTACGCAAAACGCCGAACCTTCGTGGTCGGGTATGATATGTAAATGATATGTATATGAATATGTGTATGAATATGAATATGAATATGAATATGAATATGTATATGGATATGATTATGGATACGAAATGTAAATGAGTACGGATATGGATATGGATGTATGTACACAATCACGCATTAGAAATGGAAAGTCCCTATGAAAAGCAAGTAAGCGGTTATGACGATGATTCTACTATCTCCCATCCTATGCTATTTCTTACGTTGTCTATTATGCTTTCATAATGATGTTGATCATGCTTTACATACTCAGTACATTGTTCGTATTGACGTCCTTTTGTTTGTGGATGTTGCGTCATGCCCGTAGGTGGCCAGGTAGACAAGCTTGATCCATAGCTATATTACTTAGGGACTATATAGCGGAGCTCCATTTCATTCGGAGCTACAACTTTTGGTACTTATTCTTTTGTGTTTATATTTATGGGCATAGCGGGGTCCTGTCCCGCTTATATTATATGACATACTCTCCTTAGTGGCTCGTAGACATGTGTATATGGTTAGATGTGTTTGACCTTGTCGGCCTATACTTTGGATATCATTTTGTTAGCCTCGTCGGCTTATGTACATTGATATGGGTATTGCTATTAATTGTGATATATATATATATATATATATATATATATATATATATATATATATATATATATATATATATATATACGTATCGTTGCCCAATGGGATTAGTATGAGTAATGGATGGAAAATATGATTTAGCTATGTGGCCCACCTAGATATAAATATGAAAGTACGATTAGAGGTGCCCGGTTGGGGTAGCACCGGGTGCCCGTCGCGGCTCTCCGATTGGGTCGTGACAAACCCCAACCCTAAAAACAAATTGAGGGGGGGAGGTAGAGGGGGGGGGGGGAACAACCTCTTGAGGCTAGAATTCCGAATTCAAAGCTTCTCAGTATATTTTTTAAACTTTATCCTCAAAGAGTTTAAGTTCCTTAGTTCAAAATTTATTTTCCTTTCTTTGTTGTTTTTGTGTCTATGTGGCTGAGTAAGAGATTTAGAAGCACAAAAGGCTTTAAAATCCATTCTTGTGTCCGGCTGCATTTCGAAAAGGTAATTCCTTATCTTGTTGTTACCTAATTAGTTATTATTATAGTTTGTTATGTACTATCTTCCTGTTATTCCTATTAGTTGGCTTAAGTGTGATTAGTGTTGAGTTTGTTGCTTTAATTGTGCTTGAGGCTCAGGGAGAACTTAGTCAGGATTCTGCCGTCATTATTTGTGCTAGTTCAGTGGGGCTAAATTATGCTTGCTTGATCAATAAGGAGTCTTAGTATATATCTGTTTGAACTATGTAATTAGTATTACTTCATTGATAAAGAGTTAAACTGAGTCTGTGTTTATCAGGAGATTGGACCCTTGTTTGACTGTGTCATCCTTTAATCATGATTAAATAAAGTTGTATGGCTAATATTAGTAACTCAAATGACCTTTTGGATTGATATTAAGTTTATAAATTACTATAAGACTGCTAGAAAGTTGTAAGTGACATAGGTTGACTAGTTCAAGGTCTTTGATGAGGATAATCAGTTTCATTAGGCATTACACTTGAATATAATGATTTATTTGATCACCCAGAGAGCACAGAGACCCTTTCATGACTGTTTAAGTGTTAAATTGGGATGGCATGGCTTGTTAATGAGGTCATGGTATTCCAAATATCTATGTGACACACTATGAAAGTACTGTTTAGCCAACTAATTTCTTAATATGCTTGACTTATCTGAAAATTCATACTGATCCCTGAGTATTTATTGTGTGACCTCTATTCTGAGTATGCCTGTAGCCCCCATCCATGTGACTTGTATTGCTTATTTCTTTGAGCTATAATACTGTGGTAACTTAAGCTTAAATCCTTACATGAAAGTATATAACATCTGCATATGGGAACATGCTTTTTGAAATGTGTTACTTGTTCTTGATAACTGATAGCATTAAGTTTATAGTATAAAAAGAAGTATGATCACTGCTTCAGTAGCCTATATGTATATTAAGTGATGTGATAAGATCCTGATGTGTAATGATGCATTGCTCTGATAACAAGTTTGATTAAAAAGAAGGTAATAAGCGCTGTTTGATTAAGTTAAAATATAAGTAGCTTACAAACCATCCATAGAGGCACCCCTGGTTCCATTCAGAGAGTTGTTTGGTATTCTTTATTTTCCTTACACCAAAGATGGAAGACAATTGCCTTTTAATGAGACTTTAGACTAATCATGTACAATCAGTGGGTAGTAAAGCTAGAGACCTTTAAGTTGAATATGATCTTGAGACTAAAACCAATTATAGAAGACAGTAGGATCATTTAGTGGTATTTGGATTGGTTAATTGACAAGGAAAAGGATCAAGGAGGTATGTGAAATGAAGTTAAGCCACCTAGATCTTGCGGAAGCCTTTTAAAGGTGCCTTGGAGTAAGGATTGGGAAGAACCAAGATTAAAACTTGGTTCATAGTACCTTTCCTTCAAACTAAAGGTGCATGGCATGCCTCAAAGATCTATAGGCTATGTATTTTATTATGTAATACCCCTGATCTATATTTCTTATCAATGAATCAAGGGAAACAATGGGCTTAAAGTTCAGAACTGTCTCATGGGTATTGTGTCTTGTTAAAGTTTTAATGGATGAATAGTATATAGGTTTGACTGTTCTTTTGGGATAAAAATGGAGTTTAGACTGTAAGGTCCAGTAGCTAAGTGAAAATAAGGGGAATACTTTAAAGTATCTCATGTTAGCCATGAATGGTTACTCTATCTCTATTTTTACTTCTTGGTGCAAATCCTAATATGTCCAAATTTTAGGATCATCATCTGTGCATTCATTCCAATCTATTTAAACTTGATAAATATTTCAAAAGATCATCTCTGTGGTATTTGTCACGACCCAATTCAACTAAGTCGCGTGGGCACCAACCTTTTCCACCTCGGTAGGCAAACCCTTAACCCAACAATAGTTAAAACACAAAGAATTACTTAAATAAGTGGAAAGAATAAAATCACGTAAGTCTGACGATAATATAACAGAAAGTATGCGGAAGTAAGGAAAATTGTCACGACCCAACCAGAGGGTCATGATGGGTACCCGGAGCTAACCTACCAAGTACATCTGAACAGACATCGCATATCCATTTCTAGGTGGACCACAAAGATAACTTATGGGTATCATAGTCTGTAAGGCATACTTCACTAGATAAAGACACATTTCTATATAATCATCAACAATTATGGCCATCATCACAAGTTTTCATGGCTACTAAAATATTATACAACAATATGAACTGATAAGGTTATGGGACATCTAGCTACATACATCTGTCTACGAGCCTCTATATAGAATACAGGAATCCATAAAGACAGGGCAGGACTCCGCCATGCCCAAGTATATACATAAACAAGTAATACCAATAGACCGTGGCTCCGAAGCAAATGGAGCGCTCCTGAGACTCTGCTGATGAAGCTCCTAAGGATCGAATCCATCTCCCTGCTTCCTTGCGGGCATGAGCGCAGCGTCCACAAGAAAAGACGTCAGTACGAATAATGTACTGAGTATGTAAGGCATGAATAATAACATGATAAAAGCACGAAGAATAGCGTAAGATAAAAGAACCGCTTATACCTTTTAAGACATTCATCTTGCTTACTTAACCTTTTTCTAGAAGAAACATTTCGTAAATACACATACATAATAGCATCAAAATAGTCTCATAATAGCATCAAAATCACGAAAATCATGAAATAAGCTCAATAATCTCATAATAGCATCAAAATCATAAGCTTTGGAATCTCCAGAAATGGGATCATTATCATTATCATTATTATCATAGAAAACATCTACCATTTGCATCATAAGAACTTGAAAATCATGAACTTCTAGCTTTCTGGAAATAAGGACGTTATGGAAAGCGTGTACTAATTCATAAGAAAAGAATCATGCCTTTAGAATGAAAGAGATTAGCCTTACCATATATTTTTGGTCTCCTTAACTACTTAACGTTTATCCTCCCAAGCTCGTAAATCTACATTCAAGAGAATTCATATTATTGTTATGCTTATCATCATATGCTTATCTTAAGCCTTCAAATTAAACCCCTTTAGAATATGCCGAAATTCGGGCAACATCTCCCCTGTTTATATCCCTAGCCCGTAATCACAATACCAACAGCCAACAACAACAACAACAACACTAACATCAACAACTTCATTATCAATACCGAAATACTCCATAAAACATCCCATATGATGTTTACACAATTTCTCAACCCACTAGTTTATTATACGACAATTTAATAGTTCTATCTCCATAAATAAACCCAAATCAATATCAATAAGGAGAGATTCTTACCTTATTCCCGCTAGAGCCGCAATATCTTCAATATTCACCTTGATTTCAAGCCAAGATTCCCCGCAACATGATACTATAATCAAAACTATACGCTATCCGAAACTAAATCCCGAGATTACACTTGATTTGGGCTAAAATTTTATGGTTGGAAGTTGGGGGAATGTTCTAGAGGATTTGGGATATTTCTAGGGGTGTTTGGATGAAAAATAAGGGGGCAAACCCCCTTTTATATTGCTCTACAGTCAGTTTGCACCGACCTAGAATGTTCGCGCATTGAAGCAGTGCATTCGCGCACTGTAGCGAGGCGCGCCTCTGCTCCGCCGGCCTAACTTGTAACATCCATAACTCTCTACTCTGATGTCATATCGACGAGCGATTTGTTGCGTTAGAAACTAGACTTCATGACCTTTATTTTAGACTTTACTTTACTTCAAAACTCTTCATATGCTAAAAGATATTCTTTCCCCAAGTTAGACAAAAATTGTCATACGAAATCTCGGCTATCCTTTCTCCAAAATTCCAACAAACTTAATTTCCTTGATTCACTTGTTCTCCAATCCTTCCATAACCTATTACATGAATTTAAACCCCCCATAACCATAATATAGGCACATATAACATCATATATCCTAGGAAATATCTCCAGTGTCTACAATTGAAAAATTAACACCTAACGAATGTCAACGTAGAAAATTACGAGGTGTAACATTCCTCCCCCCTTAGAAACATTCGTCCTCGAATGTTAAGCTCCTACGAATTATACAAAAAAAATTGCTAGAGTTTCCCCTGTAATTGTACCACTACCGTTCTGCGATAACAACCTAAAATATATACAGTGCCTCACAGGGCTACAACATCTATATCCATATTGGCCACACACAACCAAGAAATCATTCAAAGACATCATATACCTAATGGTAATGGTGTCTCTGTCTGGTGCTCTTCTGGGGTAGAAATAGACGCGTATACCTGGAGTTAGTATCTTCCTCTGCTTCCCAAGTCATTTCTTCTCGGTTATTGTTCCTTCATAGAACTTTAACTGATGCAACGTCTTTAGTTCTGAACCTCCGAACTTGTCTATCTAGAATGAAAACGGCTCCTTTTTCATAGGACAATTTTTCAGTAACTTGGACATCATCTACAGGCACAATTCTGGAAGTATCTCCAACACACTTGCGAAGCATTGACACATAAAAGACTGGGTGGACTGACTCCAAATCCGACGGCAGATCTAACTTATAAGATACTTGGCCTACCTTGTGTACAATCTTGTAAGGCCCATATACTGGGGAATAAGCTTTCCCTTCTTGCCAAATCTCATTACACCTTTCATTAGAGACACTTTCAAAAATACCCAATCATTAACTTTGAATTCCAAGTTTCGTCAATGATTGTCCGCGTAGGATTTCTGACGACTCGGAGTTATTAATAACCGATCTCGAATAAGCTTGATCTTCTCCACCACTTGCAGGATCAAATCTGGCCCCACTAACCTTTTCTCCCCGACATCAAACCATTCAATTAGTAATCTACACTTTCGCCCATATAGAGCTTCATACGGGGCCATCTGAATATTGGAATGGTAACTAGAACACAATAACTGGTTATCCCAACTTCCTGATAGTTATAATATCCATATTGATCATTCCTTCATTTGTCAACGACATATCTATATGTTCCTCGGTCTTTCCGGCTTTCTGTTTATTTATTAGCAGACTATGAACTCTACAATATTTCTTCTTTTGAAACATCAAGGTCATGATCTATCTTTATTTCCTCTGAATAGATCATCTACCTTTGCTATATTTGATATAGGTTCGACCTTGATATCTTAGGAATCCACCTTAGTGAGATACTCTTTCCTTACTACCCTCTCAAGCATCGATTTTTAGAGATATACCATAGCTAGAATACTATATCCTTACCCAAGTTTTTTGACTTCTATTATATGTTTTTCCATTGCTATCCTCGACTACGCTACAATTCACCAGTTGAAGCTCTATAATAATCTGGACAAGCTTCTTATATACTTGTATTATCTCTGTGATACATAATTTTATACCATGCTGCTACCTCTCAAGATGTGTCACGACCTGACCGGAGGGCTACGACGGGCACCCGATGCTAACCCACCCGGGCACCTCTTATCGTACATTCACATTCACATCTAGGTGAGCCACATAGCTTATTCATAATTCCTATACATCCATAATATTAATCTCGTTGGGCTGCAACACATTTATATCATCATCGACAACAATGCCCATATCCATATACACAAGCCGACGAAGCTATCAAAATGATATACAAAATATGAGCCGACAAGGCTGCAAGACATCTAACTATACACAACTGTCTACGAGTCTCTAAGAAGAGTTGGTTACATAATATAGGCGGGACGAGACCCCGCCATGCCCATATGTATGTACACAAAAAAATAATACCCAAAAGCTGTAGCTTCAGATGAAATGGAGCTCCTCTATGCAGTCGCTGAATAAGAAATCTATAGACCAAGCCTGTTTCCCTATCCACCTGCGGGCATGACGCAGAGTCCACAAACAAAAGGACGTCAGTATGAATTATGTACTGGGTATGTAAAGCATAATCAACATCATAATAGGAGCATAAGAAATAGCATAAGAAGTATCATAAGGAATAACATAAGATAGAAGAATCAGGAGGCAATAGAGCCCTTTGTATCTCTAGTGGCCATTTTCATATTTACTTGCTGGTCTTTCATAGGGGCCTTCCATTTCCAGGCCTTCCATTTCCAATGCTTACTCATGCATATATACATACATATACATATTCGTATTTGTATTTGTATTTATACCTTACCCGAACACAATGGTTCGGTGATTCACATACCCAGCCATGACAATGCTCGGTGATTATACATACCTGGACCTACCAAGGCTCAGTGTTATCCGTACCCAATTGCAAAGGTTCGCGCGCGATAGGTATCATACCGGCCATATATAAGCTCGGTGTTACATAATAGTCATACATACTTAGACACGTATACATAAAAGTCCATAAGTATCATCAACATCATTGCCATCATCGTTTTTGTTACATCTATCCTTAGAGGATCAACTATCATATAAAGGAGGTACTAAATCGTGAAAGTATCGAGAATCATGAGCTTTGGTAATCTCAGAGATAGAGTCATTTGGAAGACATTATGGAACTCATGAAAGGATATATAACAAAGGAACCATGCCTTAATGAAAGAAGGGTTAGCCTTACATGCCTCTTTGTCTTCTTAACTACTTAACGTTCACCGTCGAATCTTGAACAATCTACATTAGAAGGATTCATACCATGGTTAAGCCTTAATGATATTCTTAAATTCAAACTAGAATAATTCATGATCTAACGAAAATTGGGCAGAATTTCCCCTATTTCGTCAACTTCCACCATATTACAAAACAACTCCCAAACATCCATAATACACCCACAATATCATAATCAAGTAATCACATTCCATTAAGCTTTCAAAATTCATCCTTGTGTTCAACTTATACCAACAACCTCACACCCGTTTTAGCACATTTTCATACAATGATTCCTTATCACTATTACTGCTTTCCATAACAAGATTATATCCATATTATACTAAGAATCATGACTCAAGTTAGCTTATTACTCAAAAACATAATAAAAGTTACACTTAACCTAAGTTCTTCCACAACCAAGCATTCAAGATAACATGAAATAAGCATGAAAACTAACCTTTTATCTCATGGGAATTAGCTTTGGAGAAGCTATCAACTTAGATGAAAACCATAGCTTCAATACTCAAGAATCTCTTGTAGTCTACTAACCCTAGGAAGCCTTCTAACACATGAACACTTTGATTCTTGCCTCTTGATCTTTGTTTTCTCTTGGGTTTGAGTGGAATATGCTTGGAGAAGGGTTTTGAGCTCTCAAGACTTGTGAAAAATGAAAAATGAAAAATGAAATAAATGAACCAAGGCCATCTATTTATACAAAAATTTAAAAATCTGCCCGATGGACTTATACAGACCACTTATATTGTCCGTATAACACTACCATGGGAAAGTCCCTTTCTGAAATAGGTCAAGTTATACGGACACCTTTATACGGACCGCATAAGTGTTCGCATAACACCACAAAGAAAATGACCCTTTCTGTGAAGGTCATGTTATACAGACCCTCCTTATACAGACCGTATAAAGTTATACGGACCGTATAGGTTGTCGTATAACTCCCAGTTATGCAAAACTTCCTCTCGTTGATTCGTTTGACTTCCAATGCTCGTGAAACCTTCTTGGCACTTAAATAATACTTCATTAACCATACAATAGGCCCTATAGCAGCCTCTCAAGACATCACCAAATAAATATTAGCTCAATTATAGCGAAAACCTTTCCGAACACGACTTATATTTCACATTCTCCAACGAACTAAATTTCACATATTCGTACAACTTCAAAATCTTATGGTATACACATTAAGCTATCTAATACCTCCTTAATCTCATAAGAACTTCATGTCCATCTTAAGCATGCATTGGTCTACTTTGAAGGCAACGAATCCGGAATTTCCGAGGTGTAACATTTTTCCCCCCTTAGGAACATTCGTCCTCGAATGCTAGGTTCTTGGGGATTCTATAAACAATTTGCCAGAGTTTTCCCTATAATATGGCCCTACCATCCTGCAACAGCAACCCAAAATACATCGCCTCACATGGCTACAACAATAACATCAATAACCATGGCCACACACAACCAGGAAAAACATCAAGGAAAAACACTACATACCTGAGGATAATGGCGTCTCTGCCTGAGTCTCCTCTAGGGGTGAAAATAGATGCGGCTACCTAAACTTTATATCTTCTTTGGCTTCCCAAGTCATTTCCTCTCTGTTATTATTTCTCCATAAAACTTTTACTGAACCTACCTCTTTGGTTTTGAGCTTTCGTCCTTTCCTATCTAAAATGGCAATGGGGACTTCTTCGTAAGACAATTGTTTGGTAACTTGGACATCAAATATTGGTATAATTCTAGAAGGGTCTCCAATGCACTTACGAAGCATCGATACATGGAAAACTGATAGAATATGCTTGGAGAAGGGTTTTAAGCTCTCAAGACTTGTGGAAAATGAAAAATGAAATAAATGAACCAAGGCAATCTATTTATACAAAAAGTTAAAAATCTTCCCTATGGACTTATACGGTCCATATAATATTATGCGGTCCGTATAAGTGGACCATATAACACCACCATAGGAAAGTCCCTTTCTGAAATAGGTCAAGTTATACGGATCCCCTTGTACGGACATTATAAAGTTATACTCGTATAAGTGGTCGGATAACACCACCAAGAAAATGACCCTTTCTGTGAAGGTCATGTTATACGGACCCTCCTTATACGGACCGTGTAAAGTTATACGGACCGTATAAGTGGCCGTATAACTCCCAGTTATGCAAAACTTGCTCTCGTTGATTCGTTTGACTTCCAATCCTCGTGAAACCTTCTTGGCACTTACATAATACTTTATTAACCATACAATAGGACCTATATCAGCCTCTCAAGACATCACCAAATAAATATTAGCTCAATTATAGCAAAACACTTTCTGAACACGACTTATATTTCACTTCCTCCAATGAACTAAATTTCACATATTCGTACAACTTCAAAATCTTATGGTATGCACCATAAGCTATCTAATACCTCCTTAATCTTGTAAGAACTTCATGTCCATCTTAAGCTCGCATTTATCGACTTTCAAGGCAACGAATCTGGATTTTCCGAGGTGTAACAAGATGAACGTATCCTTCTTGGTGCTAGGTTTATCCTTATTCTTCTTAATACAACTAAGATATTTTACACAAAGTTATTCGTCATCATTCGTCTTCATTACCACTATCAGTCTCTAGTTCCTCATTTAGGTCTATCTGGTTCTATCTTACTTGCAACGTGACTCTAATTCCTTTACACCCTTGATCTTTTGTACCTAAGATTCTCGTATCATCTATAAGCTTTTGCTTCCATGTTGTCATACCCAAACTTCTTTGTTTATTCCTTATTAGACCTCTCGTAGCATCTTTGTCTTGGGACTTCGGCTAAGCCTTTCCTTGGAATCTTATATCCTAACCTTATCCTTTTTGAAGTGGTTCCCGATTCCTTTTTATTACTATCCTTCCAGCTTCTAACAAAGTATACTCCTAATCCAGTACTTGTTTATCTCATCTCCCCCCCCCCCCCTTAGGGTGTTAGCCCTCTATTCTATATTTAACATCCCATTAGTTCTCTTTTTTCTGGTAAGTATATACTCTCAACGAATCTGCCACTAATCTTAGTTGTGGCTATTCATCGTCTTAGTTTATCTAGTCAGTTGCATATATTTGTAACGAGTCACATATTCTCGTAAACGTACTGGCCCTGGGTGTCTTAATCTTTCATCAAAGGATCTTCATAATTTCCTTACTGTTCATCCAAAATCACTCTTCTCCTATTACTCGCTTTCCCATGTCATCACCGTGATGGTATCTAGGGCAAATTTTATTCTCAAACTCTGCCCTAATTATTAATATTCCTCTTTTTTTCGCTACATGAACACTCGGTCTTTAGACAACCCTCTTTTAAACTTACAAATCTATCTCATTATCGAAGGGCACATCTTATATCAACTCGCGACTTCAAACTTGTTCATCTACCAACATACAACTAATTCCTTCAAAGCATCATTCACATCCTTCATTAGCTATTCAGCCTTACATTACTAACTCAATAATCTTGTGACAAGAGGACTTCTGAAAAAAAAGATTTTTTTTGTACCTTGGTCCTACCTTTGTCTTATATCCACATATCCTTATACTTGTACCTCCGTACAACATCCTTGCAATATACTTTATACGATAAAAAAGCTCTTGTCGATAGCTGGCTCTTTCAGTAACATACATCGTTCTCTTACCTTTTCTGCCCCTTTATACTCATAAATCATTAGCATACTTATATTCAACGGTCATATTTAAGCATATACTTATCCCTTCCTTTTCTTTCTTCGAGAAAAAGTTACAACCCCCATCTAATCATACTGACATCTCATTAATGAAACATTTTGAAAGGTGTAATTGACTCAAGTTTTGCACAATCCGACCATCAGTATAACAAATACAAACCCGGATCAACTAATGCATACACATCATGAGAAAATACGGACAATGTACCTGTAAAAATACTGCTCAAGCTGGATGTTCCCCCTCTGCCTCTGCCACGACCTGCTGGAGTCTGAGATGTTTGCCCAGGAGGGACCACAAATGATGAAGAACCAACTGCAGACCCCGTCGGTTGAGCCACACCTCTACCTACTCTCAAAGGACAATATCTCATAACGTGGCCTGGCCACCCACAAGTATAACATTTAAACCCAAGTGACACTGTCCTTCATGAAACTTGGCGCACTGAGTACATCGCGGTGAAAATGGTCTCGCCTAGCTAGAATCACCCCTACACGGGGAACCCAAAATCTTGGAGGTTTTGCCTGGTCCAGAATAAATAGGGTGATCAAACCACTTGTCCACAAATCGAGGAGGTGCACTGGCCACTGATTGGCCTGAATGCCTAGAATATTGTTGCCTTTGACCCCCTCTGAACTCACTAGCAGCACCGGATGATCTGGCCCTCTTACTATACCTTCTATCAGAATCACGCTCACCCCTATGCGGTTACTGCTGTTCCTCTAAATTCTGAGCATGGGCCTAAATATGAGCGATATCCATTCCTTCCTGGAGTGAGGCTATCAAGCACTCTCTATTCAAATGTGGCCCCAAACCACTCACGAACCGGTGTAAGCGGTCCTCCATATCGGCTACCATGGATGGAGCATACCTTGCTAAGGAATTAAAGTGAAGACTGTATTCTCGAGCACTCATATTCCCTTGCCTAATATTCAAATAATTGTCAGCTCTGGCTCGTCGAACCTCGGGCGGCAAATAATGTCGGGGGAAGGCATCCGCGAACTCTTACCATACTGGGGAAGGTACATTTACCCCTCTCGAAGTCATCCAAGTGTTATACCAATGGACGGCCCCATCCCGCAATCAATAGGAAGCCAATTCTACTGACTCAGTATCAGAAGCATGTATTATCCGTAGCGTCCTCAACATCTCATCTATAAAGCCTTGTGGGTCTTCATTCAGTTTTGACTCGTAGAATTATAGAGGGTTCAAACTAATAAAATCATGGGCCCATGCACTAAACGTTCTGTCACCATGACCCGCACCCTACTTCTGAGCCTGGGCGGCAACTAACTGGGTCAGTAATTTAATGGCCTCTCTCATCTGCTAGCTTGAGGTATCTGGTGCAGGAACTGGGGTATCAGAGCTGGAGCTGAGGCCCCTTCATGCTCCTCTAATATGGGTGGATTAGGAGAGGTCCGAGATGGAATCTCATTATGGGACTCACCCTACTTTATATCTACCAGCGGCTCCCGTTCCGTCCACTTTCCTGATACTGTCTTGCCCTTCTGGGCCGCTATTTCTTTACTCTTCACAGGCATCACTGAAATAATAACACACGATTAGGGGAAAATGGACTCTTGATAACACAGCTCTATCACACGATCTAAGACAAGAAAGAAGGTCAATTATTCTGAAATGCCCTGCAACCTCCTGTTTTTAAGTGTGGCGCGCTTCACACCCATAAAAAGGACTCTACTGGACACGACTCGTAGACATAGCCTGGGACAAACTGCTTTGATACCACTTTTGTCATGACCCAACCAGAGGGCCATCACGGGTACCCGGAGCTAACCTACCGAGCACCTCTGAACAGACATCGCATAGCCATTTCTAGGTGGACCACAAAGATAACTTATGGGTATCATAGTCTGTAAGGCATACATCACCAGATAGCGGCACATTTCTATAAAATCATCAAAAACTATGCCCATAATCATAAGCCGTCATGGCTACCAAAATATTATACAACAATATGAACTGATAACGTTATGGGACATCTAGCTACATACATCTGTTTACGAGCCTCTATATAGAATACAAGAATCCATAAAGACGGGGCAGGACTCCGCCATGCCCAAGTATATACACAAATGAGTAATACCAATAGACTGTGGCTCCAAAGCAAATGGAGCGCTCCTGAGACTCTGCTGATGAAGCTCCTAAGGGTCAGATCCATCTCCCTGCGTCCCTGCGGGCATGAGCACATCATCCACAAGAAAGGACGTCAGTACGAACAATGTACTGAGTACGTAAGGCATGAATAATAACATGATAAAAGTACGAAGAATAGCGTAAGATAAAAGAACCGCTTATACCTCATGATACCTTTTAAGACATTCATCATGCTTACTTAACCTTTTTCTAGAAGAAACATTTCATAAATCCACATACATACCTATAAAATATCGGTACCCGGCCATAATAAGGCTCGGTAATATCGGTACCCGGCTATAATAGGACTCGGTAATATCGGTACCCAGCCATAATTGGACTCGGTAATATCGGTACCCAGCCATAATAGGACTCGGTAATATCAGTACCCGGCCATAATAGGACTCGGTAATATCATAAAATAGCTATATATATATATATATATATATATATATATATATATATATATATAAATAGCATGCATGAGAGCCTAAATAAGAGCTCCTACTTTATCGGAGTGATGTAAGATCAATAACCTCTGATTTATACTATGGAACAGTCGTCATCGCTATATCCCACCTTGAAGAAACAATTATCATAAGGTGAGATCAACATCAATAAATAAAATCAAGAAAATCATGAAATAAGCTCAATAATCTCATAATAGCATCAAAACCATACGCTTTGGAATCTCTAGAAATGGGATCATCATCATTATCATTATCATCATAGAAAACATCTACCCTTAGCATCATAAGAACTTGAGAATCATGAACTTCTAGCTTTCTGGAAATAAGGACGTTATGGAAAGCATGTACTGATTCATAAGAAAAGAATCATGCCTTTAGAAAGAAAGAGATTAGCCTTATAATATCTTTTTGGTCTCCTTAACTACTTAACGTTTATCCTCCCAAGCTCGTAAATCTACATTAAAGAGAATTCATATTATTGTTAGGCTTATCATCATATGCTTATCTTAAGCCTTCAAATTAAACCCCTTTAGAATCTGCCGAAATTCGGGCAGCATCTCCTTTGTTTATATCCCTAGCCCGAAATCACAATACCAACAGCCAACAACAACAACAACAACACTAACATCAACAACTTCATTATCAATACCAAAATACTCCATAAAACATCCCATATGATGTTTACCCGATTTCTCAACCCACTTGTTCATTATACGACCATTTAATTGTTTTATCTCCATAAATAAACCCAAATCAATATCAATAATGAGAGATTCTTACCTTATTCCCACTAGATCCGCAAGATCTTCAATATTCACCTTGATATTAAGCAAAGATTAACCGCAACATGATACAATAATCAAAACTATACGCTATCCGAACCTAAATCTCGAGATTACACTTGATTTGGGCTAAAATGTTATGGGTGGAAGTTAGGGGAATGTTCTAGAGGATTTGGGATATTTCTAGGGGTGTTTGGATGAAAAATAAGGGGGAAAACCCCCTTTTATATTGCTCTACAGTCAGTTTGCACCGACCTAGACTGTTCGCGCACTGTAGCGAGGCGCGCCTCTGCTCCGCCGGCCTAACTTGTAACATCCATAACTCTCTACTCTGATGTCATATTGACGAGCGGTTTGTTGCGTTGGAAACTATACTTCATGAACTTTATTTTAGACTTTACTTTACTTCAAAACTCTTCATATGCTAAAAGATATTCTTTCCCCAAGTTAGACCAAAATTGTGATACAAAATCTTGCCCATCCTTTCTCCAAAATTCTAACAAACTTAATTTCCTTGATTCACTTGTTCTCCAATCCTTTCATGACCTATTACAGGAACTTAAACCCCCATAACCATAAGATAGGCACATATAACCTCATATATCCTAGGAAATATCTCCAGTGTCTACAATTGAACAACTAACACCTAACAAATGTCAACGTACAAAACTACGAGGTGTAACATTCCTCCCCCCTTAGAAACATTCATCCTCGAATGTTAAGATCTTAGGAATTCTACAAAAAAAATTGCGAGAGTTTCCCTTGTAATTGTACCACTACCGTCCTGCGATAACAACCTAAAATATATATAGTGCCTCACAGGGCTACAACATCTATATCCATATTGGCCACACACGACCAAGAAATCATTCAAAGACATCATATACCTAATGGTAATGGTGTCTCTGTCTGGTGCTCTTCTGGGGTAGAAATAGACGCGTATACCTGGAGTTAGTATCTTCCTCTGCTTCCCAAGTCATTTCTTCTCGGTTATTGTTCCTTCATAGAACTTTAACTGATGCAACGTCTTTAGTTCTGAACCTCCGAACTTGTCTATCTAGAATGAAAACGGCTCCTTTTTCATAGGACAATTTTTAGTAACTTGGACATCATCTACAGGTACAATTCTAGAAGGATCTCTAACGCTCTTGCGAAGCATTGACATATGAAAGACTGGGTGGACTGACTCCAAATCCGAAGGCAGATCTAAATCATAAGCTACTTGGCCTACCTTGCGCACAATCTTGTAAGACCCAATATACCGAGGACTAAGCTTTCCCTTATTGCCAAATCTCATTAAACCTTTCATCAGCGACACCTACAAAAATACCCAATCGTTAACTTTAAATTCCAAATTTCGTCGACGATTGTCCGAATAGGATTTTTGACGACTTGGAGCTATTAATAACCGGTCTTGAATAAGATTGATCTTCTCCACCACTTGCTGGATCAAATCTGGCCCCATGAACTTTGTCTCCCCGACTTCAAACCATTCAATTGGTGATCTACACCTTCACCCATATAGAGCTTCATACAGGGCCATCTGTATATTGGAATGGTAACTAGAACACAATAATTGGTTATCCCAACTTCCTGATAGTTATAATATCCATACTGATCATTCCTTCATTCCTCAACGACATATCTATATGTTCCTCGGTCTTTCTGGCTTTCTGTTTATTTATTAGCAGACTATGAACTCTACAATATTTCTTCATTTGATCCATCAAGGTCATGATCTATCTTTATTTCCTCTGAATAGATCATCTATCTTTGCTACATTTGATATAGGTTCGACCTTGATATCTTAGGAATCCACCTTAGTGAGATACTCTTTCTTGACTACCCTCTCAAGCTTCGATTTTTAGAGATATGCCATAGCTAGAATACTGTATTCTTACCCAAGTTTTTTGACTTATATCATATTATTTTCCAGTGCTATCCCCGACTACGCTACGCTTCACCAGTTGAAGCTCTATAATAATCTGGACAAGCTTCTCATATGTTTATATTATCTCTGTGATACATAATTCCATACCGTGCTGCTACCTCCCAAGATGAATGTATCCTTCTTGGTGCTAGATTTATCCTTAGTCTTCTTAATACAACCAAGCTATTTTACGCAAATTTATTCGTCATCATCCTTTTTCATTACCACTACCAGTCTCTAGTTCCTCATTTAGGTCTATCTGGTTCCATCTTACTTGCAACGTGACTCTAATTCCTTTACGTCCTTGATCTTCTGTACCTAAGATTCTCATATTATCTATAAGCTTTTGCTTCCATATTGTCATACCCAAACTTCATTGTTTCTTCCTTATTGGACCTCTGGTAGCATCTTTGTCTTGGGACTTCGGGTAAGACTTTCCTTGGAATCTTATCTCCTAACCTTATCCTTTTTGAAGTGGTTCACGATTCCTTTTTATTACTATCCTTCCAGCTTCTAACAAAGCATGCTCCTAATCCAGTACTTGTTTATCTCATCTTCCCTCCCCCCCCCCCCCCACCCCCCCCCCCCCTTAGTGTGTTAGCCCTCTATTCTATATTTAACATCCCATTAGTTCTCCTTTTTCTGGTAAGTATATACTCTCAGCGAATCTGCCACTAATCTTAGTTGTGGCTATTCACTGTATGAGTTTATCTAGTCAGTTGCATATATTTGTAAGGAGTCACAGATTCTCATAAACGTACTGACCCTGGGTGGCTTAATCTTTCATCAAAGGATCTTCATAATTTCCTTACTGTTCTTCCAAAATCACACTTCTCCTATTACTCGCTTTCACATGTCATCACTGTGATGGTATCTAGCGCAAATTTTATTCTCAAACTCTGCCCTAATTATTAATATTCCTCTTTTCTTCGCTACATGAACACTCGGTCTTTAGACAACCCTCTTTTAAACTTACAAATCTATCTCATTATCGAAGGGCACATCTTATATCAACTCGCGACTTCAAACTTGTTCATCTACCAACATACAACTAATTCCTTCAAAGCATCATTCACATCCTTCATTAGCTATTCAGCCTTACATTACTAACTCAATAATCTTGTGACAAGAGGACTTCTGAAAAAAAGATTTTTTTTGTACCTTGGTCCTACCTTTGTCTTATATCCACATATCCTTATACTTGTACCTCCGTACAACATCCTTGCAATATACTTTATACGATAAAAAAGATCTTGTCGATAGCTGGCTCTTTCAGTAACATACATCGTTCTCTTACCTTTTCTGCCCCTTTATACTCATAAATCATTAGCATACTTATATTCAACGGTCATATTTAAGCATATACTTATCCCTTCCTTTTCTTTCTTCGAGAAAAAGTTACAACCCCCATCTAATCATACTGACATCTCATTAATGAAACATTTTGAAAGGTGTAATCGACTCAAGTTTTGCACAATCCGACCATCAGTATAACAAATACAAACCCGGATCAACTAATGCATACACATCATGAGAAAATACGGACAATGTACCTGTAAAAATACTGCTCAAGCTGGATGCTCCCCCTCTGCCTCTGCCACGGCCTGCTGGAGTCTGAGATGTTTGCCCAGGAGGGCCCACAGACGATGAAGAACCAACTGCAGACCCCGTCGGTTGAGCCACACCTCTACCTACTCTCAAAGGACAATATCTCATAACGTGGCCTGGCCACCCACAAGTATAACATTTAAACCCAAGTGACACTGTCCTTCATGAAACTTGGCGCACTTAGTACATCGCGGTGAAAATGGTCTCGCCTAGCTAGAATCACCCCTACACGGGGAACCTAAAATCTTGGAGGTTTTGCCTGGTCCAGAATAAATAGGGCGATCAACCACTTGTCCACAAATCGAGGAGGTGCACTGGCCACTGATTGGCCTGAATGCCTAGAATATTGTTGCCTTTGACCCCCTCTGAACTCAAAGGCGCTGAAATTGAGGCAAACTTCTGCACGAACCTCCTATAATACCCTGCTAGCCCCAGAAAACTACGTACCTCGGTAGGCGTCGTAGGTCTTGGCCAAATCTTCACCGCCTCAATCTTCTGTGAGTCTACCCGAATGCCATCAGCTTCGACAATATGCCCCAAGAATGCTACTGCAGTTAACCAGAATTCACATTTGGAGAACTTATCATACAATTTCTGGTGCTGGAGCACCCTAAGTACCGTCCTCAAATGATATGCATGCTCCTCTCCTGATCGTGAATAGACCAGAATATCATCAATAAATATAATCACGAACAGGTCAAGGAATGGCTTGAACACTCGGTTCATCAAATCCATAAATACTGTTGGAGCATTGGTCAGCCTAAAGGACATCACTCTAAACTCATAATGCCCGTATCGGGTCCTGAATGTAGTCTTCGGAATATCTGCCTCCCTTACTCGCACCTGGTGGTAGCCTGACCGTAAGTCTATCTTTGAGAAGTACTTAGCACCCTGTAACTGGTCAAATAGATCATCAACTATGGGGAGGGGATATCTATTCATTATTGTCACCTTGTTCAGCTGCCTATAATCAATACACATTCGCAGCGACCCATCCTTCTTCTTATGTGCTCGCTTTCATTTCCGTCACCGCATACTCTTTATTCGGAGCTTTCCCTATAGAACTTTATAAATCTTTCCCATTCATCCTATACTCTGGTTTTCCATATCATATTTGCGTACCTTAGTCATATAAATCACGTCATATTCTTTAGTCGCCTCCTCACCAGGCTTTACTCATTCTTATAACAATCCTTGTTATATTCACGTAATGTCTTGTTCGTAACCAATCCTATAATGTAACACCTTTCGGCCTTATTCACAATTCTTACTATGGTTTAATTACACTCTGTGGAGTAAGCATCCGTAACCTTTGGTCAATTTTACCCTTAATATCTCACAAGCTGTCTTATCAATATATTCGTGTTTGTCATAATTCTTCTTCCCCCGCACTCTTTTCTTAATCATACTATTACTTATTTTAACTACAAACTCGTCGTAATTTACCCCTGCTCATCAGTTCCGTCGATACTTAAATATAACATTCTATTAGGATTTTGCCGGCCCCTTCCAAATCATCTCTTAGTGTCACAAACCCCTTCAAATTATCCTAGCGTTTCATTTTACTATATTGATATCGACCTCATAATTACTATTACCATCAATTCAACGGTTAATCTTTATGTCTCGAAGCCAGACGTACTTGCGACTTAATCAAATCTTATCGTTACTGTTGGCACGACCTTCCAAAATTATTATGAACTTATATGTCATTTTCTTGTTATTTCTCAGAAAATTTTGGCAGAGTTTCCTCTGTATTTCTTACTATCTTAAAACCTACACGCAGGAAATACCAACTACGCCTCATAGGGCCAACATACACATATATTATATCGTATCGTGGCCGCACAGGGCTTCCTATATCAGTCACAAGATGAAAATAACGAACTTACCTCGTGTATCCAACCCAAACTGTACCTGTCACTCTTACCTGTTTATTTTCCCTTTCCATCTTTAACTGCAGGTTGCAAACATACCTGTAGCATTCATATCATATCTAACGTATATTCTGCTTACGGTTACTGATTCCTCTAGCTTCTTCTGTGCACACTTTCTAACTGAACTTATCTGCAATATATACATTCAACCAATATCCTTACTATACTTACCATAATTCACCATAATGATGGCCAGTTTGCCATTCCGTATATACAAATTCTCATTATGTAACCTTGCTATTCAACTTTCACCTGGATGTACGACTACTTCCCCTCCTAGATTTCAAAATTCCTACGGTGGTGGGAATGCCTTGGTCACTGTTACTCGTAAATACTTGGTTGTTGACTCCTTTGATTTCCGCTCGCCGCTATTAGGTAATAATCTATAACAAATGCACATACATAGGAAATTTCGATAAGGTGTATATACCTGTAGTCGATCAGTCGCTAGTCTGATCCGGTGATCTAGAAGGTGAAGTGTGCTCCTCGTCATCGTCTGCCCGCCATCTACTCGTCTGACCTTCATCGTCTTCTTCATCTGAATCCGGGGAATGTAGATAACCGGGCAACTCCTATTTTACCGATGACCAGGACAGGTGGCTGGAATAATCTGTAACACTTACCGGGGTAGCCGGTCTGATGTGGTGCCCTTCCATAGGAGCAACTGGTATAGCTTCAGGGACCACCTCCCTGGATATCAAAAACTCTGGAGGAATTGTTGTTGGGTCCTCCGAGGGGTCAGTCTCGATAGAATAACTGAGGCTCCTCCTACTCGGTCCTGGAGCCTGGGGTCCCGAATTTACCCTAGGGGCCTTCTTAGCACCCCCACTATCTGAAGCTGGCCTCTTCATCTCTCGCAAATCTTCACCTACCTACAGGAAAAGAGGTCGGAAACAATCTTTCCTAGGCTCAGGCTCTATCGCACGATCTAAGAGAGAAGGAAAGATGACATTCTAAATGTCCTGTAGCTTCCTGTTGATAGATGTGGTGCACAACACACAGATAAACAAGACTCTACTAGACACGGTCTGTAGACACTCCGAGGATGAACTGCTCTGATACCACTTTTGTCACGCCCAGCCCCATGGGCCATGACTAGTGCCCGAGCTGGACACCCATACGTAGCTATCAACATTATCGGACTGATACTATAGGTCCTCAATTAACCACATCACATCATATTTTCATACGCAAGCCGACGAGGCCGCCACTGTATATGTCATTGTTCTACGCAAGCCGACAAAGCTGCCACTACACATCAAAATATTACGCAAGCCGACAAGGCTGCTACAACAATACGACAATATATGCAAGCCGACAAGGCTGCTACAGCGACATAACATCCATAATGATCATATAAACACAACTGATCACATCTGAATACAACCCACATACATGTCTACAGACCTCTAAGAGTTTCAACAGTGAAATATGACGGGACAGGGCCCTGTCGTACCCCTAGACAACATATACATATATACATCAAAAAGGGTTTGTACCAAAATCTAGGCTCCGGAACAGCGGAGCTCTCCAAGATAGCAGAAAGGGAATCCTAAGCTGGCAGATCACCAAAGCGAGTATCTGCACCTGCGGGCATGAAACGCAGCCCCCCGAGGAAAGGGGGTCAGTACGAAATATGTACTGAGCATGTAAAGCATGAAATACAGTAAACAGGATCATAACTGAAATAAGGAGTACATAAAACAAGTACAATGTCCAGAATACCCAAACACTTGCCCTTGAAGCATAAATCCTGCATATCAATATCATATATCGTACCCGGCCTATTATGGGACTCAGTGGCATAATTATATCATCATCATATACATATATATATCGTACCCGACCCTCTAATGAGGGACTCGGTGAATAAAGTCATCATATGCCCTCCTGGCCGCCATAACATATCATCATATCATCATATATATATACCATACCCGGCCCTCTAGTGAGGGACTCGGTGAACAATGCAGTGAAACTGTGCACGATAACATACCCGGCCCGGGACTCGGTGAAAGATATATTGAGGCATGCATGAGCAGAGTAGTGAGAAACCATATGCAATTTAAATCATTGTCAAGACTCAAACAGAATAAGAAGAAAAGATTGACACCGGAGTATCAATAGCGACAATCATATCAAGTATCCTTCGAATGTCATTATAGAGTATATCAAAGAGCCTTGGGAATCATAATCATAGGTTAATATAGTATGAAACATCTTATAGAAGTCCGAACATTAGTTATCATAGAGTTCCTAAGAATAGGAACGGATATGTATCGACTACTATCTAACGTACAGAAAACTGAAGAGAGAGGCTCAATCACTTGAGAATTATAATATCAAGAAGTGAATAAGAATCGTAAATCACACTCGAAACTTGTGAATGGAGTTACCCCAAGGTTCATATCATTCATTACTTAGATCTAAGACATGCCAAAAGAAAGAAGGGACGGCTTTACATACCTGTTAGCGGCTATTTGTAACCCGTTCGTCTCGTCGTTCCTTTAGCCTATTAATATAAGAGTAACGTTATCGTTAGTAGCTATACTTTCTAGTTCACAAATCTACAACCCATTGTTTATAGGACTCATCCTTTAGCTCACACATTCTCGTTTTAGGGTTTTCCATTAGCTAAAGACTTAACGAAAATCGGCCAGCATTTCCCCTATATATGCGCCTATCCCGAATTTCAAATTACCCTCCTGTCAACATAGAAATACCAACAACAACATATAGACATAGTCATATCTTCAATCTTTCCAACTTAACACGAACGACACTATGTTCACAATACGACAACTTTTACTTTAATTATTAAACTCCTGTACTTCGTCACACGATCCATAACAACCATAGCGATAACAACGTCAAAATTAATCACCATTTTTAAGCTAAAACAGCCCATACTCACGGCCAACACAACAACCTAACATCATCACATAGAACTCTTTATATTCAACACACATCTATCAATTTATACAAGTTTAAATCACCTTCAAAACGTGTATAAAAAAGATTTAATCTTACCTTAATAAAATTGGCTCCTTAACCTTGCTAATCATGTGGATGTTACAACAATTTTACACTTCCAATTTCCCTTTTCCTCATGCTCTCTCTCGGCCGAAATTCTCCATGGCCGAGAGCTTCCCTAACCTTGTTCTTTTTTTATTTTATTTTTTATTTTCAAATGAATTTTGTGAATCACTTTCTTGGCTTATATACTTGCTCCCTAGATGTTACATGTGCCCTCTAATGTGTCAAGTGTTTGTGTTTTGTTTTTTTTTTTTTAATTAAAAATCGGGTGGGGCCCACCTTTGTAATTAACTTTAATTAATTTAATAATTCCTACTTAATAATCTAATCACAATTAATTAAGTCCTAATCTCCAATAATATTTTTCTTACACTATATAAAATTTATAAACAATTTAAATTCTAATTTAAAATTTGAAAATTAAAGGATTTCTATTCCGTGTCCGAGAATGATCCCGTCTTTAACTCGAGTCGATTCTCGTGCGAATAACTCGACGTATAAAAATACGGGGTATAACAAATACACCCCAAAGTCTAGTCTAATCCATACAAGAGCATCTAACTAGAATCTACAAGTCTGGAATATCAATAATACATCAAGTCTGAGTATGCTCGGAATAGAAAATAAGACATACATAAAGAAGATTCTTCAAGGCAGCGGACGTCTCGTGCTCACCCCGCAGACTCTAAGAAACTCTCGGAGCGACTATCAGCCACAATAAGCGGAGGTAGATCCAAAATGAAATTCTGTATTCATAAAAGAATGTAGCAAGTGTAGGTCTGTACAAAACCACAGTACTGGTAGGTATCATAGGCCAATAAAGTGTAGCTAGCATAATCTAGACAATAAGGAAAGATAGGCAGATAAATCTGCAAGTATAGGTCAAACACAATTTAGAAACCAAGTACACGTGATCACCTAGGTTATAGCATCTAAACCCAAGTGTGCCAAGTCTCAATATGATTAATCCGAATCAAAATAACACAAGTATGTCACTAGATCATCAACACAAGATAAAATGTAATGCAATACAACAATGTATGAAATGTGGATGCAATGCCATGCTGTGTGATATATGATATGCGAATGCAATGCAATATTGTGTACACATGTATTCCGGACGGAAGTATTGACATCTTGGTAGCACAACCCATGGGTGACCCACGAGTCCATGTACCAGATCTTTGCCCAACGGTACCGAGACTCCGGACCTTTTCCCACGGAGGATCTTTATCAGCACAACCCATGGGGGACCCGTGGAGTCCATGTACCTCACGGTCCGGCGACAACCTGGAAACTGCTAACACACAACCACGATTTCGGGACATCCATCGGATATCGGAACTCACGTCACTCGCATCCAAACTGAGCCCAGCTCATCACAGTGTTTCCTCAAGTATCATCAATGTATCAACAATATATCATGAAGGATAAGAATGCGTGTAATGTATGAGTTCAACATCAATGATCAGATAAAATATCACAAGTACCAAGCATGGGTACGCCAACAATATCATGAAAAGACTACACAAGTCATATAGAACACTATCCTCGTATCAAAGGTCAACAAGTAAGATACTACAATATCATGATCAAGATGTATCAATAGTCTCTAATATTTGCTATCATCAAGTGGCATTGAACCAACAATAATAGAACAAATCAAATCACAACACAACGGGGTGGCTAACCCCAATCACACAACAGGGCCGAACCTAAGACAATATCTAACCCAACTTCATCCTTGAAGGTTTACATGCTTTCTCCGACAATATCATCTAAAATATATGCTTCGCTAAATGAAGTCTCACATAGGGTAAGCTATAACCTACCTGGAAGGCCGAACAGCAATGACACCAACAATCACTCCTTAGCATTTTATTTCTTCTGAGCCTCGAGATCAAGAAAGTCTAGGCATATGCTAATCATGGACTTAGAATAAAGAAGAACATCAAAACCAACCTCCTTCTATAAAAACCTAAATCCCCAACCTATGGCATAGGGTTTATGAACAAAAAGGGTGAATATAGGAATCTAAAGGTCCCAACATGAAATTAAACCTCTAGCTGATCAATTCCCATCATTAGCAAGCTAGAATAATCAACAAGTCACTCTATTTCGGATTCTAGGCATTACCCCTAAATTTGGGTATAAATCCTAACTTCCAATTCAACAAATTAGCCTCTAATTAGGAAGAAATTATGAAATAAAGGGGTCTAATCATCAATTCAATGCTTAAAGAAGTTAACCCAATCAACAAATTATGATTTTGAAGCCTAGATGGAATATCCATTAAACCCACTTTTATTCTTCCATTACTTAATGAACTAACAAGGAAAAGAGATTCTAAGATGATTAGAGGAAATGGAATAGCAAAGACATTAGAAGGACTTACCACCAAGAATCCTCTAGAATTGCTCCCAATAGCTCAATTTTCGGAGTAGTAATAATTAAGAGAATAAGGGCATTCCATACACGAATAAATGAAATAATAGGCCCGATACTGTTATGATGGTTGCGGTCCCTCCCTACGGCCTCTCAGACCGTCGAGATTGTCTGCCTTTAATTGCACTGGGCTGCCACAGCGGCCAAAACCATCGCTATGGTGGTACCGCTATGGCGGTAATGGTGCCGCCATGGCGGAAACTAGCACAGATTTTCCCACAATTAATTGCAAACCCAATCCGAAATCTCAACTAATACCTGTGGCCATACACTCACAACCACATACACAGACACGCACAAAAACATGCTACGAATGCACTCGTGGCCTCAGAATTCCCAAAGGAGGTCTCGTTGACCGAGTCAAGCCCCGATACCTCAATTCCAACTTCCCAACCTAAGTCCCAAAATGCACCTGAGTGCATTGGGAACCGAACCAGATATACACACAAATTCTAAAAGACCATCCGAACCTCTCGGAATCGATGAATTTTTAAAAAAGGCAAGTTTATTCAAAAGTCAACTTTGAGTCAATTCTATTTCGCTTAAAGCCAATTTTTCCCAAAAAGCCACCAAAATCAACCTCGAGTACCTCGGGAAGCATATCAACTGTCCCCTCAGGTCAAAACTGAGTTAACAAGCTCGGGGAAGTGTTAGAAGTGTCGGAATGACTATAACGACCAAGCGAGACATTACATCAAATACCAATTAAACAATCGCTCCTTCTCGAGCGACAAGGAAGGAAACGGGGAAAGATACTTGAGCCCGTAACCATTGAGGACATCTCGAACACATATCGGGTTTCTCCTGATAGTAAAGATTCTCTTGAGCAAAACTGAATCCCAACGAATGATATAGAAATCATTATAATGGCATTTCTTCGTCGTGTAGACATAAAAGATCGGACGTACACCTGACAAACCTGGTTAACAACTAACTCACAAAACACAAGATCAATATAACGGATAATCTCAAACAGGCCAAAGCACCTCGAGCTCACTTACCAGTAATAACTCTCTAAACTGAGCTCAAATTCCAATCCTCATATCTCTATATTCGGATTTCCCTCTCAAATGATCCTCGAATAAACGAATTGCTTTTAATCGAATTCTATGATTGGATAAGACTGCAACTCTGAACGCGATCAATAGGCCCCACAAACACTTCCCAAACCAACATAATCTCTGAAACAAGGTGACAAACCATAGCCTATTCTGAATCGATAAAATACTCTGATTCCGCTAACTCCTTCTATCCCATCTTCTAAAGTCGTTACTCGCATTGCAATTTCTTAGAAACATATGAACACACATACCAAAATTCTGAAACTATGACAAACTCTCACCAGAAAGAATCTGTGATTCATCTGTGATCTCGACGTAGTTCCATCAAACTGATCTTACCGGCAGCCAACTTAGTCAGTTCCAAATCTTCTTAAACCTTCAATTCACAATACAGGAACCATACCACTGAATATCCCGTTGAGCAAACAACTGATCACTGGAGAGACTTCTCGCACAACAGTTCCTCCTTAAATCTGTACTAGGCTCATTGTATACCCTCATTCTGTCCCAAATAACTGTTCTAAGAAAGTATCGTCAATCCACTAGAAAACCCTGACAAAGCTCGGTAAATTTTTCATACCGCAAAATCTGAGCTTAAACGCTTCTAGTCCTTAGATATCTTCCTACAAGTGTAATCATAGACGTTAATCTTAACTCGAGCAATGTTGACCCTGAACGAATGCACAACTCTCAAATATCACCAATAGTCATTAGAACTTACTCTGAATTTTGAAACCAATCATAGTCATACTACGCATAAAAGTTCCTGTCTATTACTTCCGACTCCACAAGTTGAGTCCTATCCAAGTTATCAACTAAGTACCGAAGAGATATACCTTACAATTTCAATCTTCATAATTCTCAACCTTTACCGGATACGCATATCCTATACAACCCCGAACTTTTCGACACGAAACCTAAAGCCTCATACAGTAATTATATAACCATCAAACCTCTCATAGTATCACCTCAATATACTTGTAAATTCTGTGAAAGTATCCAATCTTACACTGCCACTCGAAATCTCAGGTAATTACCCCCAAGTCCTTAATAACCAAAGCTCTTACCCAAACTGTCCAGTCAATATTACTTGCAATCACACTGTATTACCACGAGTAAGGTCCCTCCAAAAAATATAACTCTAGCCTCACATAATAGGAATTCCACAATCCTTTCTCTTAAATCACACTGACTCATTCACTATAGAAGGTCCCGAAACTTATCTGATGGTGAACCACCAAGCCACTTTTTATAAACCTCAACAAGTCGGTTCACTGGAATATGCTTCTCACTAGTCGCGGATCACGAACCTCACGGAACTCTGTCATATCACCTAGTCCATCCCTATAGATTACCTTCTTAAGTTCACTTAACAAACACATCTCAACTAGAAAATGCAAAAAGACGACACCCCAATCCATACTGACCTAAGAAATCTCCAAGATGTACCCTTTTTCTTATCCATTCACAATTAACTCTACCTTTTCTAGACTCGTCAATTCCCAAATTTTCTAATCACTTCTCGATCATCGATACCGTATTCAATCCTCGAATCCACTCCATCTAATACCACATAATTATAAATTTTGCAAACTAGCCGAATTAATCCTGGAGTTAGGACCGTACCATACACTCTGCACAATAGAGTTTCCTTAATGCTTACAACTCGAACATGAACACTCTCTAAATACATCATATCACACAAACAGTCTCACTAAAGTCATCACTGAATCGTCCTTGCCCGAATTGCCTTCCTCAATTCCTGAAATGTATACCGAACTTAACTCCGTTAACCCATCATCGTTGATTCTATCATTTACAGTACCTATGTTTACTAATCCCTTACTCAAATCCTTGACGTTACTAGTCCTCAAAAAATAACCTCTTACCTCAATCATCGAATCTGAATACCTCTAACCACTTGCCCGACTATCCCTTTTTATTCAATCACCCAAGCAGAGTAATAACACCACTCGTAGAGGGATCTAGCTAATTTTTTTACACAACGAATACAAGGTTCCCAACCTTAGTCCACCACCAATCTCTATTAGTCTTTGACATAACCAAACATAAAACCCATCCATAAACTCTTAAAGCCCACTCTACACTGTCCAATCGTAACCAAGCTCCCCCATCACTAATTCTTACTTCAACGATTCCCTTTCTGCCCTTAACCTCATAGACACCAACCAACCTCCTCGGTCACACCCCGTACTGTACATCATGTTATATTGTTCCCGAAATCCAACACGACTCAAGTGCCCATATTACCTCACCTCAAGTCATACGAACCTTAATTCCCTGAACCCGATAGCAAGATGTCTCATCGTAGTCCTTCAATTCCCATATTTCATTCCAAATCTCTTACCGCTACCGACCAACAACCACTTAATCCACTCGGTCCTCCAAACTAATCATCCATCTAAGCCAAACGAACCATCAAGAAAAATCCATATTTCTCCTCAAATCTAAGTGAAACAACTAGTAACTCCTCAAGTCATTAACGCATCGCATACACCCATAATTGAAGTCATTTCTATAAGTCGCTTACTAACTCCTCAGAAGTCTACAACCCAATCAATTTTGTCGATCAAACGATGTGCCCATAGCATTCACTTAATAACCGAGTAGTTCTTTAAAATCAACGAGCTTATATCAAGAATAACCTTTAGCACCAGTCGCAGCCTTATCCTGACAACCATGTCAGATACCAATTTTTCCCTTCCCAATCTCTCGAAAGGTACTCATGTCCATGATATTCTATGAAGTCTCACTTCGCTACGCTCTTTCCACAAAAGTCTTCCTTCATGTCCTTATTATTGTCAACTTCTTTTCTTTATTACCCGTGATCGCGATACGTTGCCCACATTCAATGGCATCACCAAACTTACACCTGTTCTCACATACCGAACTCTAATACTCTACCGTCGTTGAATCGTCAACCCACCATTAGTTCACTAGTGTCTCGCACACCATCATAAAGCCTTAACGAAGCTAAAGTCAACCCGATCATATCATTGAGCAACCCACTATTGTTAAGCCATAAATGCACTTTGTCACTTCTGAGCAACACAACGCTAAAACATAGAGACCCTGTAACCCTCTAAACTATCATTCCCATTTCTCGCGAACTCCACAATAGGTGAGTCTAATCGTGACTCCACATAACAACCAATAATCATGACACCACATAAAAATTGAGTCTAATCGTGACTCCACACAATCAAAACCTTAGGCCATAACTAGTGACTGAACTAGGTAACACGTTCGAATTAGAATAACATATCTCGTACCATGCCACGACACATCATAGATCGACCATTTGCCTAAGAATTTAAGGACGAATTTCCATCTTTCGAGGATGATCAAGATAAGAATGTCCAGATACCAATTGAAATAGACTAGATACTAATTTGAATAACGTTGCACGAGAGAATGAAAGAACTCAAAGTTTCCTAAATATCATATAGCCTCGCGCAGATAAGTACGGAGCTCATCGTACCGATCCACGAGACTCCACTAGACGCACTATTGTATTACAGACCGGAAAACCTAGGGCTCTGATACCAACTTGTCATGACCTAATTAAACTAAGTCGCACGGGCACCTACCTTTCCCACCTCGGCAGGCAAACCCTCAACCCAACAATAGTAAAAACAAAAAGACTTACTTAAATAAGCCGAAGAAATAAAATCACGTAAGTTTGACGATAATAATTTAGAAAGTATGCGGAAGTAAGGAAAATACACCCAGAGTCTGGTCTAATCCATACAAGAGCATCTAATTAGAATTTACAAGTCTGGAATATCAATAATACATCAAGTCTGAGTATGTCTCGGAATAGAAAATAAGACATAAATGAAGAAGAGTATTCAAGGCGGCGGACGTCTTGTGCTTACCCTGTAGACTCTAAGTAACTCTTGGAGCGACTATCAGCCACGAGAAATGGAGGAAGATCCAACCTAAAATTTTGTATTCATAAAAGAATGCAGCAAGTGCAGGTCAGTACAAAACCATAGTACTGGTAGGTATCATAGGCTAACTAGGTTCAGCTAACATAATCCAGACAATACGGCAAAACAGGCAAAAATCTATAAGTATAAGTCAAACACAAGTCAGAAACCAAGTACACGCCATCACCTAGGTTATAACATCTAAACCTAAGTTCGCCAAGTCTCAATATAATCAATCTGAATCCAAATAACACACGTATATCAATAAATCATCAACACAGGCCATAATGCAATGCAATGCAACAATGTATGAAATGTGGATGGAATGCAATGATGTGTGATATGCGAATGCAATGCAATGCTGTGTACACATGTACTCCGGAAGGAAGTATTTACATCTCGGTAGCATAACCCATGGGGGACCCGAGAAGTCCATGTACCACTCATTTCAGATCTTTTCCAAATGGTAACGAGACTCTAGATATTTGCCCACTGAGGAACTTTATCAGCACAACCTATGAGGGACCTGCTGTTACACCTCGAAAAATATTCCGTTGATGCACAGTGAATAGACTAACGAAGAGCACGAAGTATACGGTATTTCAATAAGTAAGGAATGATGTTTGATGACCCTAATTAAGATTTCAAAGATATTCGAGGTAAGAGAAGAAAGTTTGCCAAGAGAAGGCAAGACATATGATAGGTATCGAAAAGGAATTACGAGTAACAAGTTAACGATGATTTAATGATTCTTTGGAGAAGAGTTATAACGTTCCTTAGATTGTTAATGAGGTGACAAACAAGTGTCAAGAAGGTTCCATAAAGATTCAGATCAAACGAGTCGACGAGAATGAGTTCGGAAGAACTAGGGATTATACGGCCTAACATACTGGCCGTATAAATTATACTGGCCGAATGTTTGGCCATATAATCAGCCCAGATGGCCAGCCTCTCTAGACCAAATCTACGGCCAGACATACGGTAAGTATAATTTATACGGACCGTATGTTGGTCCGTAGATTTGGATTGGATAGAATTGAGTATTATTAATAAGGGTTCAAGTTTCATTTCATTTCATTTTCTCTTCACTCCCCTTCTCTCTAAAACATTTCTCTACATTTCTCCCATAAGAATTTAAGAGATATTAGTGATCACTTCATCAAACTAAGTAAACCAAGTGTAAGAAACTCATTAAAGATCATCCAAGTCAAGAAATTTCATTGGAGGTGAACTAGGGTTTTGGCTCAAGTGAAGTATTTCCACCCAAGGTTCATTCCTACACCATCTAAGGTAAGATTTATGGTATTTCCATGTTGTTTAAGGTATTTTAAAGTTGAAACACTTGGATTGTAGAAGAAAATAGAAAATGGGTCATGAATGTGGGAATAGTATCATTTTTGAGTAATAGCTTGGATTGAGCCATGATTCTTGATGTGTTGAAATTACGGTTATGTTATAAATGATGTTATGAACATGGGATAGACATTGTGTATGAATTAATGTAATAGTGTGCTATTACCATGGATATGGATGATTGGAAGTGAATTGAGAAGTGAGGATAATGTATGTGAATAAAGAGTATTGTTATGATATTGTGAATGTTGTTATTGATGTTTGGGAGTTGATATATGATATGGAGGAAATCGTATAAACAAAGGAGATGCTGTCCAATTTTCTCTAGCTTTAGTCATGTATGCTAGCTATCGATTTTCTAATGATAGTATAACTCTAATGAACGTAGAAACGTGAGCATTGAAGGAGAACGTGCAAGTGATAGAATAATTGAACGGAAAGGTATGTAAGGCTAACCCTTCTTTCATAAGGCATGGTTCTTTGGCCAAATATCTAATCTTCTATAAGCCTATGATGTCCTCCAAATGATGCTATCTTCAAAAGCTACTAAGCTCATAATTCTCGATATGTTACGATTGTACTAAATTCCTCATACGATGAGTAATCCTCTAGGGATAGATGTAATAAATGACGATAGTGATGACACTAAATATGCTTATGGGATTTTATGTATATGTGCCTATGTATGGCTATTATGAAACCCCGAGCTTATACGACCGGGTAGAATATATATATATATATATATATATATATATATATATATATATATATATATATATATATAATGCGCGCGCACCACTGCAGTTGGGTACGGACAACCCTGAGCCTTGGTAAGGCCGGGTATGTGTAACCCTAAGCCTTGGTAGGGCCAGGTATATATAATCACCGAGCCTAGCTATGGTCGGGTACGTGAAACACCAAACCTTCGTGGTCGGGTATGCTATGTAAATGATATGTATATGAATATGGGTATGAATATGTATACGAATATGACTATGGATACGCTATGTAAATGAGTACGAATATGAATACGGATACGGATATGGATGTATGTACACAATCACGCGTTAGAAATGGAAAGTCCTTATGAGAAGCAAGTAGGTGCTTATGACGATGATACTACTACCTCCCATCCTATGTTGTCTCTTATGATTTCTATTATGATTTCATAATGATATTGATCATGCTTTACATACTCAGAACATTCTTCGTACTAACGTCCTTTTGTTTGTGGACGCTGCGTCATGCCCGCAGGTGGCCAGGGAGATAGGCTTGATCCATAGCTTTATTACTCAGGGACTACATAGCGGAGCTCCATTTCATTCGGAGCTAAAGATTTTAGTATTTATTCTTTTGTGTAAATATTTATGGGCATAGCGGGGTCGTGTCCCGCCTATATGATATGATATACTCTCCTTAGAGGATCTTAGACATGTGTATATGGTTAGATGTATTTGACCTTGTCAGCTTATATTTTGGATGTCATTTTTTTAACCTCGTCGGCTTATGTACATCGATATGGGCATAGTTGCTAATAATGATATAAATGTATTGTTATCCAACGGGATTAGTATGATTGGTGGATAAAAAGTATAATTTAGCTATGTGGCTCACCTAGATGTAAATGTGAAAGTATGATAAGAGGTGCCCGGGTGGGTTAGCACCGGGTGCCCGTCACGACCCTCCGGTTGGGTCGTGAAAAAAGTGGTATCAAAGCAGTTCTGTCCTAGGGTGTGTCTACGTGCCGTGTCCAGTAGAGTCTTGGTTATGGGTGTGTTTCGCGCCACACTTATAAACAAGAGGCTGCGGGAATTTTAGGAATGAATGACCTTCTTTCTTCGTAAGATCATCCGATAGAGCTGTGACATAAGAACTCCTTTTTCCTTAACCGTGTGTTATGTATTTCAGAAATGCCTGTAAAGAGAAAGGCTACGGCAGCCCAAAAGGACAAGACAATGGCAGAAAAGCGAGCTAAGAGCACCATCAACAGTTGTAGAGGAAAGTGAGTCCCAGAATGCGACTCAATCTCAGTCCTCCCAGTTAGTGGCTGTTTCTGAGGAGTGTGAGGGAGCCTCAGCCCCAGCTCTAGCACCTCCAGCTCCTCCACCGGATGCTTCAGGCCAAGATGTAAAAGAGGCCATTCATTTGCTTACTCAATTGGTTGCTTCCCAGACTATGCGGCAAAGTACAGGGCAAGGTGATAGGGCTGTTAGTGCAAGGGCCCGTGATTTCATTAGCTTGAATCCTCCGGAATTCTTTGGATCAAAGTCGAATGAGGACCCTCAGAATTTTATTGATAGAATGTCGAGGACGCTTCGGTTGATACATGCTTCGGACACCGAATCGGTGGAGTTAGCATCCTATAGATTGAGGGATGTCGCGATCCATTGGTACACGGTTTGGATGGCTTCACGGGAGCCAATGCGCCTCCCCCGGTATGGCAAGAATTTGTAGATGCTTTCCTCCGACATTATTTGCCTCCAGAGGTTCGGCGAGCTAGAGCTGATAAGTTCTTGAATTTGAGGCAAGCAAGCATGAGTGCTTTAGAGTATAGTCTCCGCTTCAATTCTTTGGCCAGGTATGCTTCAACCATGGTAGCGGATCTGGGTGACCGAGTGCACCGATTTATGAAAGGCCTAGGGCCACATTTGATGGATAGGTGCTTGACTGCGTCCCTTCAAGACAATATGGATATTTCACGCATTCAAGCCCATGCTCAAAATTTAGAAGAAAGCCTACAACAAGAAAGAAGTGAGCGTGAGCATGATAGGGGACATAGCAAAAGGGCTAGATCTTCGGGTCCGATGGGTGAGTATAAAGGCAGGCACAGAAAACAGTTTTTGAGGCATTCAGGCCATTCTATGACTAGTGCGCCTCCATGATTTTCAGGCCAGAGATTTGATAGATCTACTCATTCCGGGCCGAGTCATATTCTTTTCGGTTCGCAGTTCAGAGGTGATTCGGGTCAGGCGAGGCCACCCGTGCCACGATGTTTCCAGTGTGGGAAGTTACATTGGGGTTAGTGCCGACTGGGTTCAGAGGTTTGCTATTCATGTGGTCGACCAGGCCATATTATGCGTGATTGCCCCTCAGTTGGTGGTAGAGGTAGGACCTAGCCTTCAGGGTCAGTAGCCGGATCTTCGTCATCTATACGCCCTATGGGGCCAGGTTCACATGTGCCAGTCGACCATGGTAGAGGCAGAGGGAGAGTCCCCAGTTCTAGTGGTCCTCAGCACCATATTTATGCTTTGGCTGAACACCAAGATCTTGAGTCTTCTCCTGATGTGGTCACAGGTATATTATCGGTATTTTCTCATGATGTGTATGCTTTGATAGATCCGGGATCCATATTATCGTATGTTACTCCATATATTGCAGGTCGGTTTAGAGTCAAACCGGATTCGATCAAACCTTTTGAGGTGTCTACACCCGTTGGTGAATCGGTAATAGCTAGCTGAGTATATAGAAACTGCATAGTTGTGATTTGTGACCGTCGTACTATGATTGACTTGCATGAGTTAAAAATGATAGATTTTGATGTTATTATGGGCATGGATTGGTTGGCTTCTTGCTATGCCAATGTTGATTGTAGAATGAAAATGGTTCACTTCCAATTTTCGGGAGAACCAGTTAGAGAATGGAAAGGGAATACTGCATCACGAAAAGGTAGGTTTATTTACTATCTAAAGGCAAGGAAAATGATCACAAAAGGTTGCATTTATCATCTAGTGCGGGTTCAAGATGTAGAAGTTGAACCACCGACTCTTCAGTCAGTTCCCGTAGTGAATGAGTTTCCAGATGTGTTCACGGAAGAGCTTCCAGGCCTCCCTCCCGAGCAGGAGATTGATTTTGCTATTGATGTGTAGCCAGACACCAAGGCTATCTCTATTCCTCTTTATAGAATGGCTCCCGCAGAATTGAAAGAGTTGAAGGAGAAATTAAAAGACTTGCTTGAGAAAGGCTTTATTAGGCCTAGTTCATCCCCGTGGGGAGCACCCGTATTGTTTGTCCGAAAGAAAGATGGTTCCTTGAGAATGTGCATTGACTATCGGCAACTGAATAAGGTGACGATTAAGAATAAATATCCTCTTCTGAGGATTGATGACTTATTTGACCAATTACAAGGTGCCAAATGGTTTTCAAAAATATATTTGAGGTCTGGGTATCATCAAGTGAGAGTTAGGGAGAAAGATATCCCTAAGACAGCCTTCAGAACAAGATATAGCCATTTTGAGTTCCGGGTGATGTCATTTGGGCTAACTAATACACCGGTTGTATTTATGGATTTGATGAACAATGTGTTCAGGCCCTTCCTAGATCTATTTGTGATTGTATTCATCGACGACATCTTGGTGTATTCTAGATCCGAGGCAGAACACGCGGATCATTTGCGTACTGTCCTTAGAGTTCTTCAAACTCGAGATTTATTCACCAAATTTTCTAAGTGTGAGTTTTGTTTGAACTCAGTGACATTTCTGGGGCACATTGTTGCAGCCGATGGTATTCGGGTAGATAGCCAAAAGATTGAGGCCGTGAAGACTTCGCTAAGGCCCACAACTCCTACGGAGGTTCGTAGCTTTCTAGGCTTAGCAGGTTATTACAGGAGATTTGTTGAAGGTTTTTCTTCTATTTCTGCACCACTCACAAAGCTGACCCAGAAATTAGCAAAGTTTCAATGGACAGAGGCTTGTGAACGTAGTTTCCAAGAGCTAAAAGATAGATTGACTTCTGCCCCAGTCCTGACACTTCCAGAGGGATTGGAAGGTTATGTTGTTTATTACGATACTTCAGGTGTTGGGCAAGGCTGTGTGTTGATGCAACATGGTAAGGTGATTGCGTATGCTTCAAGGCAATTACGAAAACATGAGCAAAATTATCCAACCCATGACCTTGAATTGGCTGTAGTGATTCATGCATTAAAGATGTGGAGACATTATTTATATGGCGTCCATGCGGATATTTATATAGATCATAAGAGCCTTCAATATATCTTCAAGTCGAAAGAGTTGAATTTGCGGCAACGACGATAGTTGGAATTGCTAAAAGATTATGATGTTGATATCCTATATCACCCCGGAAAGGCAAATGTTGTGGCTGATGCTCTTAGCCGTAGATCCATGGGGAGTTTGTCTGATGTACGAGTAGAGAAAAGAGAAATGAATCGTGAGCTCCAGCAGTTAGCTAGCCTAGGAGTTCTAGTAGTGGACTCAGGTAGTAGGGGAACTGCCATCCATAATTCGGCAGTCTCGTCGCTAGTAGTGGAAGTGAAAGAGTGACAAAACGAAGATCTCATGCTAATGCATTACAGAGATACACTCCCTCAGAAGGAGAAGTCACCATTTGAGATTGCAGGAGACGGAGTTCTCCGATGCCGAGGCAGAGTATGTGTTCTTGATATGGCAGGATTACGCCACCAAATATTGAGAGAAGCCCATTGCTCCAGTTATTCTGTCCACCCCAGAGTAATGAAAATGTATCATGATCTTAAGTCTATATATTGGTGGAATAGGATGAAGAAAGATATAGCGGAATTCGTAGCTCAATGTCCCAACTGTCAACAAGGGAAGATAGAGCACCAAAAGCCGGGCGGATTGCTGCAAGCTATAGAAATTCCAACTTGGAAGTGGGAAGTAATTAACATGGACTTCATTACAGGCTTGCCCCGTTCTCAACGTAAATATGATTCTATATGGGTGATTGTGGATAGATTTACGAAGTCAGCTCATTTCTTACCAGTCAGAACGACATATGTGGCAGAAGATTATGCAAAGTTTTATGTTGAAGAGATAGTGCGACTCCATGGTGTCCCAGCATCTATTATCTCAGATAGAGGAACTCAGTTTACAACTAACTTTTGGAAGTCCTTCCAAGAGGGTTTGGGGACTCAAGTGAGCCTTAGCATGGCATTTCACCCGTAGACTGATGGACAAGCTGAACGTACCATTCAGACTCTTGAGGATATGTTACGGGCATGTATGATAGATTTTGGAGGAAATTGGGATAATCACTTACCCCTCATTGAATTTGCTTATAACAATAGTTATCATTCTAGCATTCAAATGGCACCGTATAAGGCTTTATATGGGCGAAAGTGTAGATCCCCAATTGGGTGGTTCGAGCTAGGAGAGACTAAATTGATAGGGCCAGACTTGGTCTAGCAAGTCATAGAGAAAGTTAAGCTCATATAAGATCAGTTATTAGCAGCCCAAAGTCGTCAAAAGTCCTATGTGGATAATCGTCGAAGGGACTTAGAGTTCCAAGTAAAAGATTGGGTATTGTTAAAAGTGTCACCAATGAAGGGTGTAATGAGATTTGGCAAAAAGGGGAAGCTTAGTCCCCGGTACATTGGGCCTTATGAAATTGTGCACAAAGTAGGCAAAGTGGCCTATGAATTAGATCTACCTCCTGATTTGGAGTCAGTTCACCCAGTTTTCCATGTCTTGATGCTTCGTAAATGTGTCGGAGATCCTACTAGGATTGTACCAGTAAATGATGTTCATGTGATAGAAAAGTTTACTTATGAAGAGGTACCCATTGCCATATTAGATAGGCAAGTACAGAGGCTTAGAAACAAAGAAGTGGCCTCAGTTAAGGTTTTATGGAGAAACAATAACCGAGAAGAAATGACATGGGAAGCGGAAGAAAATATGAAATCCAAGTACCCGCACTTATTTCAACCCCTAGAAGAAATCCAAGATGAGACAACAAGATCATAAGGTATGTATGTTTTCTTTTTATGCATTTGTGTCGTGTGCGGCCGAACTCTTTTTCTATTATGTTGTGGCCCTGTGAGGCATTGTTATTATGGGTTGTTGTGACAGAATGGTAGTGCCATATTACAGAGGCAAATCTGGCAAAATTTTTATAGAATCCCCGAGGACTTAACTTTCGAGGACGAATGTTCTTAAGGGGGGAAGAATGTTACACCTCGGAATTTTTTTTCGTTGATGCACAGTGAATAGACTAACGAATTATACGGTATTTAAATAAGTAAGGAATGACGTTTGATGACCTTAATTAAGATTTCAAAGACATTCGAGGTAAGAGAAGAAAGTTTGCCAAGAGAAGGCAAGGCATACGATAGGTATCGAAAAGGAATTACGAGTAACAAGTTAACGATGATTTAATGATTCTTTGGAGAAGAGTTATAACGTCCCTTATATTTTTAATGAGATGATAAACAAGTGTCAAGAACGTTCCATAAGGATTGAAGATCAAACGAGTCGACGAGAATGAGTTCGGAAGAATTGGGCATTATACGGCCCAACATACTGGCCGTATTTTTGGCCGTATAATCAGCCTAGATGGCCAGCCTCTCTGGACCAAATCTACGGCTAGACATACGGTCACTATAATTTATACGGACCGTATGTTGGTCCGTAGATTTGGATCGGGACAGAATTGAGTATTATTAATAAGGGTTCAAGTTTCATTTCATTTTCTCTTCACTCCCCTTCTCTCTAAAACATTTCTCTACATTTCTCCCACAAGAATTCAAGAGATATTAGTGATCACTTCATCAAACTAAGTAAACCAAGTGGAAGAAACTCATTAAAGATCATCACAGTCAAGAAATTTCATTGGAGGTGAACTAGGGTTTTGGCTCAAGTGAAGTACTTCCACCCAAGGTTCATTCCTACACTATCTAAGGTAAGATTTATGGTATTTCCATGTTGTTTAAGATATTTGAAAGTTGAAACACTTGGATTGTATAAGGAAATAGAAAATGGGTCATGAATGTGGGAATAGTGTCATTTTTGAGTAATAGCTTGGATTGAGTCATGATTCTTGATGTGTTGAGATTACGGTTATGTTATAAATGATGTTAAGAACATGGGATAGACATTGTGTATGAATTAATATAATCGTGTGCTATGACCATGGATATGGATGATTGGAAGTGAATTGAGAAGTGAGGATAATGTATGTGAATAAAGAGTATTGTTATGATATTGTGAATGTTGTTATTGATGTTTGGGAGTTGATATATGATATGGAGGAAGTCGTATAAACAAAGGAGATGCTGTCCAATTTTCTCTAGCTTTAGTCATGTATGCTAGCTATCGATTTTCTAATGATAGTATAACTCTAATGAAGGTAAAAACGTGAGCATTGAAGGAGAACGTGCAAGTGATAGAATAATTGAACAGAAAGGTATGTAAGGCTAACCCTTCTTTCATAAGGCATGGTTCTTTGGCCAAATATCTAATCTTCTATAAGCCTATGATGTCCTCCAAATGATGCTATCTTCAAAAGCTACTAAGCTCATAATTCTCGATATGTTACGATTGTACTAAATTCCTCATACGATGAGTAATCCTCTATGGATAGATGTAATGAATGACGATAGTGATGATGCTAAAGATGCTTATGGGCTTTTATGTATATGTGCCTATATATGGCTATTATGAAACCCCGACCTTATATGGCCGGGTAGAATATATATATATAATGTGCGCGCATCACTGCAGTTGGGTACGGACAACCCTGAGCCTTGGTAGGGCCAGGTATGTATAATCACCGAGCCTAGCCATTGTCGGGTACGTGAAACACCGAACTTTCGTGTTCGGGTATGCTATGTAAATGATATGTATATGAATATGGGTATGAATATAAATATGAATATGTATATGAATATGACTATGGATACGATATGTAAATGAGTACGAATACGGATATGGATGTATGTACACAATCACGCGTTAGAAATGGAAAGTCCCTATGAGAAGCAAGTAAGTGCTTATGACGATGATACTACTTTCTCCCATCCTATGCTATCTCTTATGATGTCTATTATGATTTCATAATGTTATTGATCATGCTTTACATACTCAGTACATTTTTTGTACTGACGTCCTTTTGTTTGTTGACGCTGTGTCATGCCCGCAGGTGGCCAGGGAGAGAGGCTTGATCCATGGCTTTATTACTCAGGGGATACATAGCAGAGCTCCATTTCATTTGGAGCTACATCTTTTGGTATTTATTCTTTTGTGTACATATTTATGGGCATAGCGGGGTCCTGTCCCGCCTATATGATATGACATACTCTCCTTAGAGGCTCGTAGACATGTGTATATGGTTAGATGTATTTGGCCTTGTCGGCCTATATTTTAGATGTCATTTTGTTAGCCTCGTCGGCTTATGTACATTGATACGGGCATAGTTGCTAATGATGATATAAATGTATTGTTGTCCAATGGGATTATGCGATTAGTATGATTGATGGATAGAAAGTATGATTTAGCTATGTGGCTCACCTAGATGTAAATGTGAAAGTATGATAAGAGGTGCCCGGGTGGGTTAGTACTGGGTGCCCGTCGCGGCCCTCCGGTTGGGTCGTGACACCTGCAGCGTCTATGTGCCTCACGGTCCGGCAACAACCTGGATACCGCTTCCACACAACCATGATTCCGGGACAATCATCGGATATCAAATCTCACGTCACTCTCATCCAAACTGAGACCAGCTCATTACAGTGTTTCCTTAAGTATCATCAATGTATCAACAATATATCATGAAGAATGAGAATGCATGCAATGTATGAGTTCAACATCAATGATCAAATCAAATATCACAAGTACCAAGCATGGGTACGCCAACAATATTATGAAAAGACTACACAAGTCATATAGAACACTATCCTCTGTATCAAACTTCAACAAGTAAGATACTACAATATCATGACCAAGATGTATCAATAGTCTCCAATATCTACTATCATCAAGTGGCATCGAACCAACAATAATAGAACAAATCAAATCACAACACAACGGGGAGGCTAACCCTAATCACACAACAGGGCCCAACCTAAGACAATATCCAACCCAACTTCATACCCGAAGGTTTACATGCTTTCTCCGATAATATCATCAAAATATATGGTTTGCTAAACCTAGTCTCACCATAGGGTAAGCTATAACCTACTTGGAAGGCCGAACAGCAATGACACCAACAATAACTCCTTAGCCTTTCCTTTCCTCTGAGCCTCGAGATTAAGAAAGTCTAGGCATATGTGAATTATGGACTTAGAATCAAGAAGAACATCAAAACTAACCCTCCTTCTATGAAGACCTAAATCCCATATCTATGGAATATGGTTTATGAACTAGAAGGGTGAAATAGGAATCTAAAGGTTCCAACATGAAATTACCTCTAGGTGATCAATTCCCATTATTAGCAAGCTAGAATAATCAACAATTCACTCTATTTCATATTCTAGGCAAAACCCCCAAATTTAGGTATAAATCCTAACTTCCAATTTCACAAATTAGCCTCTAACTAGGAAGAAATTATGAAATAAAGGGTTATAATCATCAATTCAATGCTTAAAGAAACTAACACAACCAACAAATCATGATTTAGAAGCCTAGATGGAATATCCATTAAACCCACATTTAATCTTCCATTACTTAATGAATGAATAAGGAAAAGGGATTCTAAGTTAATTAGGGAAAATGGAATAGCAAAGAGATTAGAAGGACTTACCACCAAGAATCTTCTCCAAGAATCCTTTAGAATAGCTCCCAATAGCTCAATTTTTGGAGTTGTAATAAATGAGAGACTAAGGGCTTTTAATACACAAATAAATGAAATAACAGGCTCAATACCATTATGGCGGCAGTGGGACAGTAGTAGCGGTCAGCAGTCCCGCTCCGACTGCCTCTTAGACTGCCACAACGGTCTGCCTTTAATTGCACTAGGCCACCACAACGGCCAATACCACTGCTATGGCAGTAATGGTGCCGCCAAGGAGGACACTGGCACAGATTTTCCCACAATCAATCTCAAACTCAATCTGAAATCTCGACTAATACCCGAGGCCATCTGCTCGCAACCACATACACAGACACGCACAAAAACATGCTACGAACGCATTCGTGGCCTCATAAATTACAACAAAGGTCTCGTTGACCGAGTCAACCCCCGATACCTCAATTCCAACTCCCCATCCCAAGTTCCAAAAAGCACCGAGTGCATTGGGAATCGAACCAAATATACAAACACAAATTCTAAAAGACCATCCAGAGCTCTTGAAATTGATGAATTTTTTTAAAAGGTCCATTTATCTAAAAGTCAACTTCGAGTCAACTCTTTTTCTCTTAAAGCCATTTTTTCACAAAGAGACACCAAAATCAATCCCGAGCACCTCGAAAAGTGTATCATCGGCCCCCTCGGGTCAAAAATGAGCTAACAAGCTCGGCGAAGGGTCATAAGTGTCGGAAAGACTATAACGACCAAGCGGGTCATTACAGTATTCTTGAAGTTAAATATTGACTAAGTCTTATTCAATGCCAAATGCTGCACTTGCTTGTCCATTCTTTAGGTTTCATGGTCTTAGGTGTTGTTGGAGAAATGCTTGTTTTGATAAAATATACTGTCCTTATGCTAGGTTCATTGAATAGCTTAAGCATGAATGTGTCAATCGGTATATTTGTTCCTTTTCACACTGTCAGTTCAATCAAACTGAATATTTATATAAAGGTTGTATATCCTTGTTGCTTGCTACTTCCATCATGCCAAAACTCAATTCTAGAAGCATGGAAATCCCTCTGTGCCATTGTGTGTTTTCAGAAAAGATATATGTTTTGACTTGTCATCTCTTAGTTGTTCATTCTGAGTATCAGTATTCTTGCAATAGCCAGCAGACTCAAAGGAGCCTGCTTCTACATATTCAATATTGTTATGGCTGCTTGAAACTCTGAACTGTCTTGGTATGCCACATTATGATCCTGCACATGTTACATTGTGAAGTTAATGCATGCTCTAGTCCATTCCATGTCCATATGCTATGATTGCTGCTTGCCCACCTCATGACTTTATGTTATAGCTTCTTCCTGCTCATCTCATATCCACATGCTATAATTGTTTCCTGCCCACTTTATGACTTTATGTTATGGCTTGCCCCTGTTTGCTCTATATCCATGTACTGCAACTGTCTTTATCTATCCTATGACTACACATTACGACTTGTTTATATTTACTTCAAATACGTGTACTATAGCTACTCTTGTTCACTTTGCGATCATGCTTTCTGGTTCTAGCTACTATTTACACTATAATTCTACCTCTGCTTACTTGGTTAAAACTGCATATCAGTTTGTGCTATGCTTGTATGGGAATGTGAGGTTCTGTGTCATGCTCCCTTCTCTTTTGGTTATACTGGTTTGGAAATTAAAGTAGCTACTTGGGGCCTAGTCTTAAGCCTTCCCCTGGTGTCTTGCCATACCGGAGGTTCATGAAACCTCTTGGATCTTGTGCGGCATCAGGAATACGGAGGATGACAACTTCCCCTTTTACTACTTAAGTCGTTATCAGTAAAATCCAATAGGAGATAGGAATGTGACAGTTACAGGACTTGTAAATAAATTTGGTATATATGTGTCTATCTGTGTAGTTGTATTTGTGATAAGTTCAGTGACTATAAGCTAACCAGGGTCTTTGTTTCATTTCTCCCTCCACTGCATGGCTATTCGGGCCAAGATCTAGCCACCCCATTGGGCCAAAGGCCCAATGAGAAAATTCATTTCAAATATTATCAAGTCCGAGTAAAGAAAGGGAAGCTAATATTATACGAAACCCGTAGAAGGCCCAGCCATAGGTGAAAATGGAAAACAACGGTCTTGGTACGCCCCTAGGTTGCCCTATCTCTTTATTATCGTTGTTATTCTTTTAGCATTCCAATTTGTTGTATTTGAATTTGTAATACTTGTAAAGAATTTAGATTCCAATTTGTTTTATTTGAATTTCTAATACTTGTAAAGAATTTATATTATTATTGGAATCTTTTGGTTTGAACTAGTCGTGTTAGGACAACGGTACTTATGCTGTTTAGTAGACTTTACGTTCCTGAATGATTTTCAAAACCCGAAATAAACATAATTATTTGAAAACTATGATGATAATGAGAAATTTTTAACAAACTGCCCAAATACATCAAAATCATTTCTTAAAACCCCCTTGCAAGTTGCTAAGAATTTAGAAACTGAAGAACGTTTGTTTTCTGGGTTTAAAGATGGAATTATATGAATCATAGTTTTCTGGGCTAAGCCCAGCAAAAACGGGATTGAGTTTTCTAGGCCAAGCCCCCATTCATCTTTTCTTCTCTTAAGAAATGCAAAATGTTTGGGCAAAGCTCATTAAAGACACCATTTTTGGCAAAGAAACGTTTTTGAACCAAGTTCGATTTTGAAACTGAGATCAGATTGTTTAAACTCACAAGTCTAAAATTGAAAATTTATTACATATAAATCAGATGTTTTAAATGGTAAAAACATTTGTAAAAAGGACAAAGTTTGTGGTTAAGGTGTTCCAACATAGTATATGATTCGACCCGAGACCGTGTATGATCGCGCATGAACTGAAAAGGGAACTTATATACACACACACACACACTTATATATATATATATATATATATATATATACACACACACAATCAATATCTTTTTAACCATTTCAAAACAAAGTATACTATCCTTATACATGAAAGGAGCCTATTCTTCCCCGGATATAATAAATTCGAACCTAAATACCCTATAAGTAAAAGGGATATATTCAAATTATTTCCAAAAAATGACATGAAAATGATAGACTTTATAATGTGGGAATACAACACTAAATAAACCATTCATACACATGCTCATACATTGGAATTCAAAGGTCAACCGTATAGTACAGATCCTTAATACTAGGGTGCCTAACACCTTCCCTAGGGGATCACCAGAACCCTTACCTATAACATTGGATTACGAAGGCCTTTTCAATGTATATGATTATATCCTTCACTGGTTTTCCTAATTTCCTAAAACTTATGTGGCGAATATTTTAAAACAATGTTCAAAAGAGCACCAACAAATTCGAAGTAGCTTTCCGAGCGCTAACCCCGCCCGCGAAATAAGAACTAGAACAATTGTTATGAATCTTGATATTGTTGCACACATGCATTCATTCAAACCTATACACATTTGGATTGAGTTGCACACCACAACATATATAAATATTCAGATCGGGTTGCACGCCGCCACATATGTACATATTTGGATCGGGTTGCACGCCGCAACATATATACATATTTGGATCGGGTTGCATCCCGCAACATATATACACATATTTGGATTGGATTGCACACCGGAACATATATACATATTTGGATCGGGTTACACGTCGCAACATATATATACATATTTGGATCGGGTTGCACGCTGCAACATATATACATACTTCGATCGGGTTGCATGCCGCAACAAGGTATACGGACCTCTAACGTTTGTGTCCTAAGTTTGACATATGGCCATTACATTGCAGCGCATAGTATGCATTCATCATCCTTTACATTTGCCTTCGGGGCTATGCACTGTCTTCGGACAATTCATGTTGCCTTCGAGGCTATGCATATATCGATGGGTCCTATGGAAAGTCTATGAAATGCATAGTTACCATCACAAGAATTTCATATATAAATCATTGTAACGATATCAAATGTTGATATCTCTTTAGCCAAGAATGCCTTACAAGTTTACAGAACGTAAAGAAAGACAAGAAGTACAGAAAGAAAGAATCTAATGAACAATTATCCCAAGTACTATAGTGAATGATTCCAAAACGTCGCTCCACATAGCGAACGAAAAGATATCACCAGAAAGACAACAAAAGATTTAGGAAGATAGAAGTACAGTAAGATTATGATAAGTCCCCATAGAGAGTTACAGAGTCGTCAGTTAAAATTTGGTTTGATTACCTTTCAGTTAATCTTTCTTGGTTTCAGTTTTATTGTATATATTTCATGTCTGCCTTTCGTACTCGATACAATCTTTCTGTACTGACATCCCTTAGCCGAGGGCGCTGCATTTGTTTATGTTTCATATTGTAGGTTTAGGTATACCGAGTGGCGGGCATGCATTTTAAATGGTACAAATGTTCAGCGAGATGGTGTAAGCTCCACTTCTTCATGGAGTGAGTCAGGTCTAGTACTGTTATTGATGTTAGATATTACGGGTAGGTTGGGGCCCTGTTTCGACACTTGTGTCAGTTGGCCAGTTGTAGGTATTCTTAAAGGCTTCATAGACAGTACATATGGGTCAATTGTATTCAATTTCATATCATGGGCTAGTGGCCACATTTATGCTAAGAAGTTATCCATAGATGTTAGTTGTCTTAAATTACATCATGCGATCCATTATAGATTCATAGCAGTTGCATGTAGAATCTAGTCCTTCCCATTCAGGATTGGGACATGACACGTATCCTTTTCTTTAGCATGAATCCATAGCAAGTTCCTTTTTCAGAAAACGAGTTTCAAATGAAATATCAGAAAAGTATTTTTCAAGGGTTCAAATGCCCCCTATGCTACTATTTCGTTCTTACCCCGATATTATAAGCTTCCTATATCTATTTATGGTTCATGCTCCTCATAGGAAATGCAACTAAATTATAGAGGCTTCCTCATAGAGGCATCCTTCGTATAATAACGCTTAGTATGAGTTGCTCCGTATATGTGCTAGATAGCTCTAGACATTTCCTTATGTAATGTTGCCTTTGTTGACACCTAATTTTTGACCACCCATAATTTTATTTAATTATCCAGGGTTCTTGGATCTCAAACGGAGTGAAATATGTATTTTATGGGCCAAAATGATTTTTACAAAATTATGGCAATAATATTTTTCCATTTATTTGGCACAATAAGTGCAATTTTATATTTTAAGTCATTTAAAATATTTTATATATTTTTACGATTAATATTAAAATACTTGTCAAAATTAATCAGAAAGTAACTCAAAAACAATTATTCAATAAATTGTTTAAATTATCAAGTCTCAAAGTGACAAATATTTTTCTTCGTTTAATTCAAAATTTGATTAATTAAGTAAATAATCATTTTACCTCTCAATTGTTTTAATCTCTGCATAGTCAATTTGCATTTCTGCAATTTTAGATTAATCATGATTAATTAAATGCTTAATTGTGTTTACATCTATAAATTGCTTATTATATGACTAATTGCGGTTACAATTGAAATAATCAATTGTTAGTTAATTATGGTCATAATTGAAAAATAACCAATTTCATGGTTTAGTCCAATTAAGGCTATAATTGCAATTTAAGTCCTTTCATGTAATTAGCCAACTAATTAATTAATTGTATTTGGTCATAATTGAAGGGTTTAAATTAATTGACTTTCTCAATTGTGGCCATTTATTAAAAAAATGTTAAGTTGTATAGTCCATGGTATATCTACAGTATATCATCTTAGGAGCATCTTTAGATATGTGTTAGTTGTATGGTTTAAGTATATCAATGGTATATCGCATGTTTTCTGGCTTCATCTCTGAAATTGAGCACTGTTTGGGCTTATTTTGTCTCACTTGTCGATGCAAAAATGGGTTTGGGCCCTTAAAAAATGAATTCATACTTGTTCTAGCCTATTTCTGGGCCGGTGATTTGTCTTGATTCATTGGGTTATTTTCTATGCTATCTTTGAGTGTTGTTGTTTGGTCTCGACATTATTAGGCCACCTTTAAATCTTTTGGCCTTGCTACTTCGCTTATGCATATTGAGTTATTGTATTTCTATTTTTTGTGAGCTTAATGAATGGGTGATTCCTATCTATGTGAACGTGGGCTTTACATATTTTTGGTCATTTAGGGCCTAACTATTTCATCTTAGTTTTTCTTTTTGGGCTATTGTCACGACCCAACTAGGGGCCATGACGGGTACCCGGAGCTACCCTACCAAGCACCACGTATCATACTTGTCATCAAACCCTTCCTAAATATACATTACTCTCGGCACAGAACTTGTCATAATACAATCATTATCATTTCCAAAATACATCTACCTTTGAGCACATAAGCCTACGAGGCTATCAAAAATGATAGACGAATATACACTGTAGTAATCATGAGACATCTCCTACCCACACATAAGTATCTACGAGCCTCTACAAGAATACGGAGACATAAGGACGGAACAGGACCCCGCCATGCCCCAAACATGTACATAAAAGAATATACCAATAGGTTTCACCGCCGGAGTAGTGGGGTGCTCCTGTACAACTGCTGAGTAAGCTCCTAAGCGTCTGCATCTGCACCATCTCCCTGTCTACTTATGGTCATGAGCACAACGTCCATAAAGAAAAGGACGTCAGTATGAACAATGTACTGAGTATGTAAGGCATATATGGTAACATAATAAGGAAATATAGAAATCATAAGAAGAAAAGATAACTGTAACTGCTTGCCTCTTGAGGCGGAATCATGCATACCCACTTTTACCTTTAAAACCAGATTATAACACATAAATACATATTTGAGTAAGCTGTCTGAGTCATATGTCATCACTAGCCCGCGTCCGGGATAGTCATCTCATGCCGCCCACTAGTGGTGCTACCCGTGCCATATAGACACGATGTAATCGTCTATAAGCTGCCCGCCTTAGCGGTGCTGCCCGGCCGTATAGGCATGGTGTAATCTTACATATACATAAGCCAATGCATGCATGGGAGCTTAAATAAAAGCTATCAATCTATCGGAGTGACGTAAGGTCGGGAACCTCCAATTATGTTATGGAATAATCATGATCATCATGTCTCACCTTGAAGGAACTAAAAACATGAGGTGATGCTAACAATAAGATAGCAACATCCATGAAACCATAAAAATAAGAAATATCGCTCATCATAGCATCATTATCATCATCATTGTCATGGAACATATCTCATCTCTATTTCATAGGAAGCTCCTAAAAATCATTAACTTTCCTCTTTTAGAGTGTAAGAAGATCATGGAAATATAAAGAAGAAATGCCTTTGAAAGAAGGGTACTAGCCTCACATACCATTATGTCTTCTTAATGACTAAGAGTTCTCCTTCCAAGCTCGCGATTCTACATTCAAGAGAATCCGTACTAAATTAGCTCATTGAGAACATGCTTAAGTCCGGACTAAAGCGACTAACAGGCTAACGAAAATTGGGCAGCACTTCCTTTGTTCCTACAACTCTCTCCATATAATGAACAACTCCCAAATATCATTAACAACACCCAAGACATCATAATCAATAAACTTCTTTTAGTTAAACATTATTTGATTCTTAAAATGCCCCTCCAATGTCATTCATAACCATAACTATGGCGTACCACCATATTCGTTCACATGTAATGCATCTTTAACATTCTTAATATCATTCGTCACAAGATCATGGTCATGGCACATCAAGAACTATGATTCATGTCAAGTCACTATTCAAGAATACCATTACTTCCACCTTCGAGCTTCATATTCTACCCCTTTCCTTTATTCAAGTTATTCTATAACCAAATACTCTTATTAACATGTATTAAATGTGAAACACACCTTTGATCACATAGGAATGGTACTTTGATGAAAATACTCCATGTGAGAAAACCCCAACTTCAACTCCAAAGGGCTTCTTGGCCTCTAGCAACCCTAGAGAGCATCCTTGCACTTGATTTCCTTGGATTAATGATGCTTGATCTTTGATTTGCCTTGGATTTATGTTAGTAGGGTGTATAGAATGTTCTAGAGCTCTCACGAAGGGTGGAGGAAATGAGAGAAATGAAAAATAAGAACTTGGGTCTAATATATATACTTGCAAAAATCTGACCCGACATGGTTTTATACGGACACTTATATGGTATGTATAATTTTATACGGTCCGTATAAGTGACTGTATAAGTCCATCAGAGACTGTTCCATTCTGAAACTGTTATACAGACAATTATATGGACCGTATAAAGTAATATGGACCTTATAGATGGTCGTATAACCCACTTTTCTCCCGAACTTGTTCTCGCTGATTCGTTTGATCTCCAATCCTTATGGAACCTTCTTAGCACTTGTTTAACACTTCATTAACAATCTAAACATCCTTATAACTCATTCACAAGACCTTACTAAATAATCTTTAACTCGATGCTTACGAAACCTTTTCCCCAAACGCGACTTATACCTCACTTTCCTTCGATGAACTTTCTTCCTCCGATTCATACACTTCAAAATCTTATCGCATACACTTTAAAACTACCAAATACCCTCCTTAATGTCATAAAAACTCCATGTTAACCTTAAGCTTACGTTAGTCTACATACGACACAACGATATGAAATTCCGAGGTGTAACACTCTTCCCCCCTTAAGAACATTCGTCCTCAAATGTTAAGCTCTCGGAGTTTCTATAGAAATTTCGCCAGAGTTTCCCCTATAATATTGCACTACCATCCTATCACAGCAACCCAAAATAACACTGCCACTCAGGGCTACGATATCACAACACACAATATGGCCACACACGACCAAAAGCATTAAAAGTAAAGCATTGCATTACATACCTGGGGGCAATGGTGTCTCATCTTGAACCTCTTCTGGGAGTGGAGATAAATGCGTATACTTGGACTTCATATCCTCTTTCTCTTCCCAATGCATCTCTTCTACTTCCGCGTTCTTTCCTAATAACTTCATCAAGCTTACTCTGTTCTTCCTTCACTACATCAAAACCATTTGAAAGGGCAGCAAGAAATTCTCATAAAATCTTTCAATAATCTTCCCCAAATCTTTTCGAAATGAAATTTCCGCACTCCAATGATTTAATACCCTCTTATTCTTGCAAGCTTTATGCAACCAGCGATATTTATCATTTCCAAGTAATCTTACAGGTCTTTTCATCTTTCTTAAAGGCTTAACGTACGTCTTCTTAGCATACCTTGGGAAGTTAGAAAACAATCTTTATCCTCTTATTTATTCCAAAATAGAGGTTTACTAGAATGACATGTCTTTCCCAAATCTCTCGAAATGTATCGATCTCCAGACACTGGTAGAGAACCAAGCATTTGACAAATTTTCATAGATAGCTTATATGATTCTTTACAATTGCCACGCCTATTTCAGCTCTAAATTCATCCTCATTCTTGACTAGTAACGTGAAATTGTTTTACACAAGTTTACTCCTTATTTCCTTCTTTATCCACACTGCTCTCATCCACTTTCTCACCTAAATCTATCTTACTGCATTTACTTCGCTATGCGGCCTTAATTTCTTTGTGTTTGAGTACTCTAAGCTTGAAATTCTCGTATCACCCATACATTCCCTCTTCTACACGATCATACATATTTGTTCGTTTTCATTGTAGGTCGCTACTGTCAGGTATTCATGTGCTTCCAATTAGTTCATTTCCATTTCAATCCCCTCCTATTGTTAGCCTCGCATCTTTCCGTTAGCAAAGGCATTACTAAATTCTGAGTCAAGCACTCTGCCTTTAAGACTTTCCCTATACAATGCTTCCTAAATTGTTATGCGACATTGGAACTTCGCATCCATGTAACTAGCTTGTGGTGGCTATTTCACTTGACTTCCCGTCTCAGTACATCATTCATTTCCCCCCTTAATCCAAATCTTACTCTCACCGCTTGTATCTCCTCACTATAAAATCATTCATATGAGCCCTTATTATATGGAAATACCATTTTATTCTTGTCTACCTTACGCTTGAGCCGAAGCCGCAATACTCATGTGATGTATCTTCTTGGGATCAATACTGCTCTTTTGTCATATGCTCATCCTTTAACTCTACCTCGTAATCTACCTTATTGTTGTATGACTGCCGTGTTGGGTCCTCCGCCCGTCTTCCCTTCCACGGTCCATATCTTATATTATTTTATTCCTACGTCTCCAGCGGCCACGTTGCCTCGGAAAATTGAAGACTACCTCTTTGGTGGTCTTTTCTGGTTACCATTTTGTTGCCACGACTATCAAACCATGAGGGAATTGCCTTTAGCCCTATGCTCCTTTCCTCGGTTCTATTTAAGACCCCTAGATCGTCTTGCGTATTAATCATTTCATCGATGTAGCTCATACCCGCTCTATACTCCCTATACCGCATTTCCCACAACTCGCCCTCTCTTGGCTCACCTTTCCTCAATAATCACTCCCTGGGACCTTTACCGTGTAACTCACCCCTCATGCATAAATATCCTACTCCACAATTGGTTCCACATTCCTTGTCATCATTTAATCAGCCACACCATTCCTACGGTAAGATGATTCAAAACTTCAACCACTCCATAGCACCTATTAACATTCCTACTTAATGTTAGGATATCCACAGGGTGTGGTTCTCTTCCACCCTTTGTTTATCGGGTTTCTGCTCTAGTAGACCTTTCTTCTGTTTGCCTCATTTTTTCCCTTCCTTCTCTATTTCCAACACGTCTCTCTTTTTTTTTCTACTACATGCATCATACATACCGGGCATTCGTCATTTATCATTCTTTTGTTTCGTTGATCAACCTTATTTTGGTTTCGCTTCCCTTCATATCAGTAATAACAACCTCTGTCATGTAACTGTTCAAGTGAATTCCTAGATAAATAACCATAACTGCAACACAGGATACAACTACGGTCATACTATCGACCAATTTCCAGGCAAGGAGCTTTTGTGAACACGTCTCTTTTAATATCTTTCCTCGAGGTCCCACCGAGGTCAATAAGGCTAACTTATAGTGGTATGAAAGTTTTCTCCCACTATAATCATCAGGTAAAGCTTAACTTATTAATATGATTCGATGTTACATGTATATACGTATACATCAAGCTCATTTTATAATTCAATCTTCCAAGCAGAAAAGGACTAACCAAATTCTTCTAACTTACGACTTCTTCTGGAAGGCCTATATGACTTCTTCTTAGTATATAAAAATTCTTCCTATTTCAAGCACACCATTCTCCCTTCTCATGTTCTTTATTCCATCCTAACCTATTCATCATTCCCTTAGTTTAATACATACTTGTTATGTTTATCCTGCATTTTAACTACTAGCTCCGTCCTTAATCACTCGTTGCTGGTCCTCTCTTCTTCTCACGACAATTCTGTCTACAGTTCCCACAATTTCCTTTAGATTCCTGGGAGAATTTCGGCAGAGTTTCCCCTGCAAAAATAACAATCCCAAACCTGCACATAGCCCAGAAAACATATCCCATGCCTTAATAGGACACATATCGAAACACATATAATACGCAACTCATCAACACAAAACTATTTACCATAAAAGGATATAAGTAATAAAGATTGTCTCATAAGTTGTACTTGCAGACTCTTTCTAGAATTCCATTATATATATTTTTCTACACACTATGTCAATCAACTCCATTCGGGGAGGTTTACTTACTCATAAATCATAACTCAGGCTATCACTGGGTCACTAACAAGCTTAGAAATTTCAAATTGTTTGATTGGCTCATATTTTCAACTCAACACAGCCAACAACATCAGGAGTAATATATGACAACATAGAACCTGTATCAATCGATGCATACACATCATAAGAGGGTACTGAAAATATACCTGGGATAATATCGGGAGGGGAGGGGGGACTCAAGATCCTGTCACGCAGCTAATGCATAGGCATGATGCTGGGATCCACTTGGACTGGGCATTCCTCTTCGGTCTCCATCACAGCCTGCTAATATATGTGGCCATTTCCTTGGAGGGCGTACTAATGATAAAGATCCAACTACTAACCCCATAAGCCAAACCTTATCTCTACCGCGCATCCATGGGCAGTCGCGCCTGAAATGGCTTGGCCGAGCGCAGGAATAACAAACATCCGAGCCCAAGTGGCACGGTCCCCTATGTAACTTCCGACACTGAGTACATCGTGGTACCAGTGATCTCACCTGACTGGGACCACTCCGAATTCGAGAACTAGAAACTCTGAGACTCTAGGGTGGCCTAGAATAAGTGGATCTATCAAACCTGGGTCCAGGAAACTGTGGAGGAGCACTAGTTGTTGAATGAACTGAGTGCCTAGAGAATTGCTACCTCAGAGTGCCCCTAAACTTATGATCAAACCCTGAAGACCTTACTTCCTTCCTCCAACTCCTGTTACCATGGCTCGCATCCTGCCGCTGAGCTTGAGTGGCTACTAACTGAGTCAGCAAAAGGATGGACTGACTCATCTCCTGGCTTGAGGTATCTGGTAGAGGAACTGCGGGTGCTGGGGCCAAGCTTGAGACTCCCCTTTGATCCTCTAAAGTGGGCGAAGTATGGGAAAATCAAAATAGGGCCTTGCTCTGGGGTTCGCTCTGCTCCATATCCATAGACGGCTCCCGTTCAATTCCCTCTTCAACCACTATCTTGCCCTTCTAGGCTGCTGTAGCTTTTCCTTTCATCAACTTTGCTGAAACCATAACGCACGGTTAGGAAAAGGAAATTCTTATATTATAGCTCCTTCGCACCTATGAAGAAAAAGGACGGTCATCATTCCTAAATGCCCCGCAGCCTCCTGCTTATAAGTGTGGCGCACTTCACACCCATAAACAAGACTCTACTGGACACGGCTCGTAGACACACCCTAAGATGGAACTGCTCTGATACCACTTTTGTCATGACCTAAGTAGGGGCCATGACGGGTACCCGGAGCTACCCTACCGAGCACCACCCATCATATTTGTCATCAAAACCTTCCTAAATATACATTACTCTCAGCACGGAACTTGTCATAATACAATCATTATCATTTTCAAAATACATCTACCTTTGAGCACACAAGCCTGCGAGGCTATCAAAAATTATATACGAATATACACTGTAGTAATCATGAGACATCTAATACCCACACATAAGTATCTACGTGCTTCTACAAGAATACAGAGACATAAGGACGGGACATGACCCTGCCATGCCCGAAACATATACACAAAAGAATATACCAATAGGTTGCACCTCCGGAGTAGTGGGGTGCTCTTGTACAACTGCTGAGTAAGCTCCTAAGCATCTGCATCTGCACCTTCTCCCTATCTACCTGTGGGCATGAGCACAGCGACCATAAAGAAAATGACGTCAGTACGAACAATGTACTGAGTATGTAAGGCATATATGGCAACATAATAAGGAAATATAGAAAGCATAAGAAGAAAAGATAATTGTAACTGCTTGCCTCTTGAGGCGGAATCATGCATGCCCACTTTTACCTTTAAAACCAGATTATAACACATATATACATATATGAGTAAGCTGTCTGAGTCATAGGTCATCACTAGCCCGCGTCCGGGTATCCTGCGTTCGAGATAGTCATCTCATGCCTCCCACTAGTGATGTTTCCCGTGCCATATAGAACGATGTAATCATCTATAAGCCGCCCGCCTTATCTATGCTGCCCTGCCGTATAGGCGCGGTGTAATCTTACATATACATAAGCCAATTCATGCATGGGAGCTCAAATAAAAGCTATCAATCTATCGGAGTGACGTAAGGTCGGGGACCTCAGAATATGTTATGGAATAATCATGATCATCATGTCTCACCTTGAAGGAAATAAAAACATGAGGTGAGGCTAACAACAAGAAGCAACATCCATGAAACCATAAAAATAAAAAATATCGCTCATCATAGCATTATTATCATCATCATTGTCATGGAATATGTCTCATCTCTATTTCATAAGAAGCTCCTAAAAATCATTAACTTTCCTCTTTTAGAGTGTAAGAAGATCATGGAAATATAAAGAAGAAATCACAATATAAGAGTCATGCCTTTGAAAGAAGGGGACTAGCCTCACATACCTTTATGTCTTCATAATGACTAAGAGTTCTCCTTCCAAGCTCGTGATTCTACATCCAAGAAAATCCGTACAAAATTAGCTCATTGAGAACATGCTTAAATTCGTACTAAAGCGACTAAAGGCTAACAAAAATAGGGAAGCATTTCCTTTGTTCCTACAACTTTCTCCATATAATCAACCACTCCCAAATATCATTAACAACACCCAAGACAACATAATCAATAAACTTCTTTTAGATAAACATTATTCGATTCGTAAAATGCCCTTCCAATGTCATTCATAACCATAACTATGGCGTACTGTCACAACCCGACTAGGGGCCATGACGGGTACCCGGAGCTAAATATCGAGCACCGCTCATATTGCTAATCATCATACTCAACTTGGACACATACATATATAAATACCCTAAGGTTGTACATAGATATACATAATCCTGTACGGTCACCAAAAATGATGTACAAAAATGTACATTGTCATCGCCATGGGACACCAAACAACCCACACATACGTATCTACGAGCCTCTACTAGAGTACTAGACATAAAGACGAGACAGGACCCCATCGTGCCCAAAATATAAACACAAAAGAATGTAATCATAAGTAGCTCCTCCGGAATAATGGAGTGGTCTTGTGAATCTGCTGATAAGCTCCTACAGATCCGCACCGTCTTCCTGTCTACCTGTAGGAATGAACATAGCGTCCAAAAAGAAAGGACATCAGTACGAACATTGTACTGCGTATATAAGGCATGAATAATAATAGCATAATAACGAAAAAATGAAATATGAGATGGAGATATAGTGCTTAACCTTTAAAGAAACACATGCATGTATATCATATATATATATATACACCATCGTCGTTGACCCGCGTCTGGGTAACCATCATACGTCGCCCAATAATGGTGTCGTGTTCGGCCCCCTAGGCACGGTGTAATCACAAGCAACCCGCATTGGCGGTGATATGTCTGGCCATCCAGGCACGGTGGAATCGTATGCAGCCCGCCTTCGCGGTGACATGTCCAGCCTTACAGGCGCGGTGTAACCTCATCATCGTATACATCTCATAAAACATACATTCAAACTCAAAGATAATATATAACTATATCGGGATGATGTAAGGTCGAGAATCCCCAATTCCGTTGTGCAGTAATCATATTCATCGTACCTCACCTTGAAGGAACTAGTATCATAAGGTGGGTCCAGCAACAATGAATGACATTAAAATACAAGAGTCATTAGTTTCATGGAATTATCATATCATAAGCATTAGGGTATTTAGGCTTAGATTCATCATCACCATTATCATTCGTGACACATCTCTTATCTTTACCTCATAAGAATTCATGTCATAGGGATCATGCCATAGAAAAGAAGGGACTGGCCTTACATACCTTGTATCTCTTTAACTCTATCGTCTAAGTGTGTGCCTCTCTAACTTACGATTCAACCTTCAAGGGAATTCGTACTAAAATTAGATAATCGATAACATAAGTATGCTTGAACTAAAGTTAATGAAAATTGGGCAGCATCTCCTTAGTTTCTACAACTTTCTCCTAACACCCAAACACTTATAAGAACATTCATACTCTCATAATCCACCATCTTCGTCAACCATACATCATTCAATTCTCCTACTCCCATTTCAAGGGCATCCATAACCATGGTCATAATACAATATTGCATTCATCCTCCTATTATGTTTCTCCCGTGTTCTTAATATCATTTGTAACGCGATTCTATTCACAATACATCAAGAGTCATGATTCATGTCAACTATCGTTTAAGAATACCATTATTTTCACATTTGAGCTCTATATTCTATTTTCTTCCATAATACAAGTCTTTCAACCCCTCAATACTTTAAATAATAGGAAATAAACATACAACTCACCTTAACCACTTGGGAACAAGCCTTGAGTCATTTTACTCCATTAGAATGAAATCCTCCACTTGCATGCCAAAGAAATTATTACTCTCCACAAACCCTAATAGGCTTCCTAGTATATAAATCTCTTAAATCTTGGATTTTGATCTTGATTTCATGGTATTGATTGTTGTAGAAATAGAGAGGGGGTTTTAGAGGGTTCTAGAGAGATATAGAGTTTGTTTTGGTATTGATTGTTGTAGAAATAGAGAGGGGGTTATAGAGGGTTCTAGAGAGATATAGAGTCTGTTTTGGGGAGAAATAATGACTTAAAATGTGGGAGCTTATATTTATAACTAGGGCTGGAAACTTCCAGATCCGCGGGTCGACGAGTAGGGTCAACGGCTCGTCGACGTGTCGACGGTCTGTCGACATGCGCCGTCGATTCTCCGCCTGAGATGTCTGATTGCAGAACCTCATCGACGGTGCCAGGTGACGGCTCGTCGACGTGTTGACGGTTCGTCCCTTGGGACGTCGACGCTGACTGGTTTCAGCAGTTTTTTGAACAGCTCCATTTTGCTCCGATTCGATTCGTTTCACTTCTAATTCCCTCATAATGTCAAGAATACATACTTATACTCTGCACGCATACAAAGTAAAATATCTCGTGACCAAAGCTCTGGTGCGGACTACTGTACCGAAGGTGTACACCACCAATAAGACAACATCTCCTTGCAATAAAATGAGAGGTGTAACATCCTTCCCCCCTTTAAAAACATTTGTCCTCGAATGTTAAGTTCTCGGGAATTCTACGAAAATTTCGCCGAGTTTCCCCTGTAACATGGCGCTATCACCCTGTCACAACAGCCCACAATAAACATGCCTCACAGGGCCACAACACAATGGCAATATTTTTATGGCTACACACGACCAAAAGCATGAAAAAAAAGCATACATACCTCATAATGTTGATGTTACATCTTGAATCTCTTTCGGGGGTAGAAATAAGTGTGGGTACCTGGATTTTATATTTTCTTCTGCTTTCCAAATCATTTCTTCTCGGTTATTATTCCACCATAAGACTTTGACTGATGCTATTTCTTTATTTCTAAGTCTATGTACTTTCCTGTCTAGTATAGCCATAGGTACATCTTCATAAGCCAACTTTTCTGTCACTTGAACATCATCTACCGGCACGATCCTAGTAGGATCTCCGACATATTTTCGGAGCATTAAGACATGGAAAACCGGATGGACTGATTCAAGTTCTGAGGGTAAGTCCAATTCATAAGCTACTTGACCCACCTTGCGGACAATCTTACAAGGGCCAATGTATCGCGGACTCAATTTCCCTTTCTTACCAAATCTCATCACTCCTTTCATCGGTGATACCTTTAGAAATACCCAATCATCAACTTGGAATTCTAAATCTCGCCGACGGTTGTTCGCATAGGATTTCTGGTGACTTTGTGCTGTCAACAATCGATCTTTGATAACCTTGACCTTTTCCACCGCTTGTTGAATCAGCTCAGGACCTATTAGATGTGCCTCTCCTACTACAAACCACCCACTTAGGGATCTACACTTCCTTCCATATGAGGCCATCTGAATACTGGAATGATAGCTATTGTCGTAGGCGAACTCAATGAGAGGTAAGTGGTCATCCCAACTACCACCAAAATCTAGCACGCATGCCCGTAACATGTCCTCCAAGGTCTTAATAGTGCGCTCGGCCTGCCCATCTGTCTACGGGTGAAATGCGGTGCTAAGTCTCACCTGAGTACCCAATCCTTCTTGAAAAGACTTCCAGAATTTGGCTGTAAATTGTGCTCCTCTATTTCTGATAATAGATAACGGGACACCATGAAGTCTCACAATTTCCTTAAGATACAACCTTGCATAGTCTTCTGCTGAATATGTGGTTCTGACTGGATGAAAATGAGTTGATTTCGTGAGTCTGTCCACGATCAGCCATATAGATTCATACTTGCCTCGGGAATGGGGCAACCCCACAATGAAATCCATGTTTATCGCTTCCCATTTCCAAGTTGTAATATCCATTGCTTGTAATAATCCTCCTGGCTTTTGATGTTCAATTTTCACTTGTTGGCAGTTTGGACACTGAGCTACAAATTCTGCTATGTCCTTCTTCATTCCATCCCACTAATACATTAGCTTAAGATCGTGATACATCTTTGTCGCTCCTGAATGAATAGAATACCGGGAATAATGAGCTTCATCTAGAATTTCATGACGTAGCCCTGCAACATTTGGGTCACATAGCCTGTGTCGGTACCTAAGAACTCCATCTGTAGAAACTTCAAATGGCGACTTCTATTTCTTATGAAATGTATCACTATAATAGCTCAACTGAGGATCTTCATATTGGCGCTCTCTCACCTCCATATCTAAGGATGAAACAGTTGGGTTGTGAATACCAATTCCTGCATTGCCTGAATCAATTATGCGAACTCCAAGGCTGGCTAGTTGGTGAAGCTCACGGGTTAATTCTTTCTTCTCCGAAGGAATCTCACATAGACTTCCCATTTATTTGCGGCTAAGTGCATCGGCCACTACATTCACCTTTCCGGGGCGGTATAAAATACTCACATCATAATCTTTTAGGAGTTCTAACCATCGCCTCTGCCGTAGATTTAACTCCTTCTGCTTGAAGATATATTGGAGACTCTTGTAATCTGTATAGATATCAATATGTACACCATAAAAGTAATGTCTCCATATCTTTAATGCATGAATAACTGCAGCCAACTCAAAGTTATGGGGCGGATAATTCTTTTCATGCTTCCGCTGCTGCCTTGAAGCATAGGCAATGACTTTACCGTGTTGTATCAACACACATCCTAACCCAACACCAGAGGTATCACAGTATACGACATAACTATCTGGCCCTTCTGGAAGGGTCAAGACTGGGGCCGAAGTTAACCTACCCTTCAATTCCTGAAAACTGCGTTCACAAGCATCATTCCGCTGAAATTTAGCTGACTTTTGGGTTAGCTTCGTCAATGGGACTGAAATATAGGAAAACCCTTCTACGAACCTTCTGTAGTAACCTGCCAATCCCAGGAAACTACGAACTTCTGTAGGCATTGTGGGCCTTGGCAAAGTCTTCACAGGCTCAATTTTCTGAGTGTCAACTCGAATGCCATCAGCTGAAATAACATGGCCCAGAAAAGTCACAGAACTAGCCAAAACTCACATTTTGAAAATTTTGCATAAAATTCTCGAGTCCGACGAATTCCAAGGACAATACGCAAATGGTCTGCATGCTCAGATTTTGTCCGAGAGTATACAAGAATATTATCGATGAACATGATTACAAACAAATCTAAAAGAGGTCTGAAAACATTATTCGTCAAATTCATAAACACCGCCAGAGCATTAGTCAACCCAAATGACATCACCCGAAATTCATAATGGCCATATCTCGTTCTGAAAGTTGTTTTTAGGAATATCTTCTTCTCTAACTCTCATTTGATTATAACCCAATCTTAGATCGATTTTGGAAAACCAGTTAGCACTCTGTAATTGGTCAAACAAATCATCAATTCTTGGATGGGGACATTTGTTCTTTATCGTCACCTTATTCAGCTGCCTCTAATTAATACACATTTGTAAGGAACCATCTTTCTTTCGCACAAATAAGACAGGTGCTCCCCACGGTGACGAACTGGGCCTAATAAATCCCTTCTCAAGCAAATCTTTCAATTGAGCCTTCAACTCTTTCAATTTTGCCGGAGCCATTTGGTAAGGAGGAATAGATATGGGCTTGGTGTCTGGCAATACATCAATAGCAAAATCAATCTCTCTTTCCGGAGGAAGGCCTGGAAGTTTATCTGGAAATACATCCGAAAATTCGTTCACTACCTGGACAGATTGAAAAGTTGGTGGCTTTGCTTCGGTATCATGAACTCGAACTAGGTGATAAATGTAGCCTTTGGCTATCATCTTCCTTGCCTTAAGGTAGGAAATAAACCTACCTCTAGGGGATGCTGTATTACCTTTCCATTCAAGCACGGGCTCTCCCGGAAACTGAAATCGAACTAGTTTCATTCGGCAATCAACATTGGCATAACATGAGGTCAACCAATCCATACCCATAATCACATCAAAATCTAGCATTTCCAGCTCAATTAAATCAACTTTATTCTGGTGTTCATATATCACAATTACACAATTCTGGTATACTCGTCTAGCTATCACGGGATCACCAACCGAAGTAGATACCTCAAAATGTTTAATTGGCTCAGGTTTTACCCTAATACGACCAGCAATATAGGGAGTAATATAAGATAACGTAGAACTCGGATCTATCAACCCATAAACATCATGAAAGAATATAGTCAATATACCTGTAACCACATCCGGGGAAGACCCAAGATCCTATCATCCTGCTAAAGCATAGATACGAGGCTGAGTACCACCTGAACTGGACGCTCCCCCTCTGCCTCTACCTTGACCTACTATAATCTGGGGAGTCTTCCCTATACGGCGCACCGAAGAAGAAGAACCAGCTGCTAACCCTGTGGGTTGAACCCCACCTCTACCATACCTCGAGGGACAATCACGCATCATGTGTCGGGTCTGTCCACAAACATAACAAGCATCTGTACCTTGGTGACACGGGCCCGAATGTAACTTTCTGCATTGACTACATCGCGAAACCGGTGGTCTCCTCTGACTATAATCACCCCCAAACTGCGAACCTGAAGCTCTCGAGCTCTGACCCTGTCCTGAATGAACGGAGCGGTCAAATTTTCGGCCTGAAAACTGGGGAGGTGCACTAGTCGCCGACTGGCCTGGGTATCTAGAATATGGCTGCCTCGATCCCCCTCTATAGTCGCTACCGGTACCTATAGATTTGACCCTCTTACTCTGCCCTCTATCAATATCACGCTCACCCCTCTGCAGTTGTTGTTGTTCTTCTAAATTCTGGGCGTGGGCCTGAATACGGGAAATATCCATCCCATCTTGCAATAAAGTTGTCAAGCAATCGTTGAATAAATATGGCCCTAGGCCACTCACAAATTTGTGCACTCTATCTCCCATGTCAACCACCATAGTCGGAGCATATCTAGCCAATGAATTAAAGTGAAGGCTATACTCCCGGGCACTCATGTTCCCTTGCTTCAAATTTAGGAATCTATCCGCTCTAGCTCGACGGACCTCGGGTGGCAAATAGTGACGAAAGAAGGCATCCAAAAATTCTTGCCATACTGGAGGAGGTGCATTTTCCTTTCTTGAGGATACCCAATTATTATACCAAGAACCGCCACATCCCGGAGCCTTTAAGATGCCAACTCCACAGATTCAGTATCAGAGGCATGAATAATTTTCAATGTTCTCAACATCTGATCAATAAAACCTTGCGGGTCTTCATCCGGGTTTGACACAAAAAATTCTAAAGGGTTAAAACTCATAAAATCCCGGGCTCGAGTACTAGTCGCCCTGTCACCTGAACCTGTACCCTGCCGCTGTGCCTGGGCGGCCACTAACTGTGTCAGTAGCTGAATAGCTTCGGTCATTTGTTGACCCGAAGCAGCCGGTGGAGGGACTGGAGGCATAGGAGCTGGAACTGAAGCCCCATCTTGCTCTTCTATAATAGGCGGAGTGTGAGAGGTATTAGATGGAGCCTCATTATGGGATTCACCTTCTTGTACATGAGTTGGCGGCTCCATTTCAATCCACCTTTCCGTCGTAGTCTTGCCCTTCTGGGCGACTGTAGCTTTTCTCTTTGGCGGCATCACTGAAATCATAACACACCATTAGCAAGGAGAAAATCTTATAAGATGGCTCTATCGCACGATCTCATAAGAAGAAGAATGGTCATTTTTCCTAAATGCCCCGCAGCTTCTTGTTTATAAGTGTGGCGTGCTACACACTAGAAATAAGATTCGGCTAGACACGGCTCATGGACACTTCCTAGGAATGAACTGCTCTGATACCACTTTTGTCACGACCCGACTAAGGGCCATGACGGGTACCCGAAGCTAACTACCGAGCACCGCTCATATTGCTAATCATCATAATCAACCTGGACACATACATATATAAATACCCCAAGGTTGTACATAGATATACAAAAGCCTGTACGGTCAGCAAAAATGATGTACAAAAATATACACTGTCATTGGCATGGGACACCAACAACCCACACGTACGTATCTACGAGCCTCTACTAGAGTACTAGACATAAAGACGGGACAAGACCCCGTCGTGCCTAAAATATAAACACAAAAGAACGTAATTATAAGTAGCACCTCCGGAATAATGAAGTGCTCCTGTGAATCTGCTGATAAGCTCTTACGGATCCGCACCGCCTCCCTGTCTACCTATGGGTATGAACACAGCATCCAAAAAAAAGGACGTCAGTACGAACATTGTACTGAGTATGTAAGGCATGAATAATAATAGCATAATAACAAAACAATGAAATATGAGCTGGAGATATAGCCTGCTTAACCTTTAAAGAAACACATGCATGCATATCATATATATATATATATACCATCGTCGTTGACCCGCGTCCGGGTAACAATCATACGGCGGCCACTAGTGGTGTCAAGTCCGGCCCCCTAGGTACGGTGTAATCCCAAGCAGCCCGCATTAGCGGTGACATGTCCGGTCATCCAGGCATGGTGGAATTGTATACAGTACGCCTTCACGGTGACATGTCCGGCCCTACAAGCGCGGTGTAACCTTATCATCGTATAAATCGCATAAAACATACATTCAAACTCAAAGATAATCTATAACTATATCGGGGTGACGTAAGGTCACGAACCCCCGATTGCATTGCGGAGTAATCATATTCATCGTACCTCACCTTGAAGGGACTAGTACCATAAGGTGGGTCCAGCAACAATGAATGACATTAAAGAATCGTATAAGAGTCATTAGCTTCATGGAATTATCATATCATAAGCATTAGGGTCTTTAGGATTAGATTCATCATCACCATTATCATTCGTGACATATCTCTTATCTTTACCTCATAAGGAGCTCTTTATCCACGTAGACTCATAGTTCATGGAATGTAAGAAAGTCATGGAGAGATAGGAGAATTCATGTCATAGGGTTCATGCCTTAGAAAAGAAGGGAATAGCCTTAAATACCTTGTATCTCTTCAACTCTATCGCCTAATTGCGTGCCTCTCTAACTTGCGATTCTACCTTCAAGGGAATTCATACTAAAATTAGATAATCAATAACATAAGTATGCTTGAACTAAAGTTAATGAAAATTGGGCAGCATCTCCTTAGTTTCTACAACTTTCTCCATATCATATAATAACACCCAAACACTTATAAGAACATTCATAATCTCATAATCCACCATCTTCGTCAACCATACATCATTCAATTCTCATACTCCCATTTCAAGGGCATCCATAACAATGTTCATAATATAATATTGCATTCATGCTCTTATTATGTTTCTCCCATGTTCTTAATATCATTTGTAACGAGATTCTATTCATAATACATCAAGAGTCATGATTCATGTCAACTACTATTTAAAAATACCATTATTTTCACATTTGAGCTCTATATTCTATTTTCTTCCATAATCCAAGTCTTTCAACCCCTCAATACTCTCAATAATAGGAAATAAACATAAAACTCACCTTAAGCACTTGGGAACAAGCCTTGAGTCATTTTACTCCATTCGAATGAAATCCTCCACTTGCCTGCCAAAGAAATTCTTACTCTCCACAAACCCTGATAGGCTTTCTAGTATATGAATCTCTTAAATGTTGGCTTTTGATCTTGATTTCTTGGTATAGATTGTTGTAGAAATAGAGAGAGGGTTTTAAAGGGTTCTAGATAGATATATAGTCTATTTTGGGGAGAAATAATGAATTAAAACGTGGGAGCTTATATTTATAACAAGGGCTCGAAACTTCCAGATCCGCGGGACGACGAGCAGGGTCGACGATTCGTTGACGTGTCGACGGTCTGTCGACATGCGCCATCGATTAAACGCCTGAGATGTCAGATTGCAAAACCTCATTGACTGTGCCAGGCGATGGCTCGTCGACGTGTCGACGGTTCGTCCTTTGGGCCGTCGACGCTGACTGGTTTCAGCAGTTTTTATGAACTGCTCCATTTTGCTCCGATTCGATTCGTTTCACTTTTAATTCCCTCATAATGTCAAGAATACGTACTTATACTCTGCACACATACAAATTAAAATATCTCTTGACCAAAGCTCTAGTGCGTACTATCGTACCGAAGGTGTACACCACCAATAAGCCAAAATCTCCTTGCAATAAAATGAGAGGAGTAACACGTACCACCATATTCGTTCACATGTAATGCTTTTTCAAAGTTCTTAATATCATTCATCACAAGATCATGCTCATGGAACATCAAGAACTATGATTCATGTCAAGTCACTATTCAAGAATACCATCAATTCCACCTTTGAGCTTCATATTCTACTGTTTTCCTTTATTCAAGTTGTTCTACAACCAAATACTCTTATTAAGATAGATTAAATGTGAAAATCACCTTTGATCACATAGGAATGGTCCTTGGATGAAAATACTCCATGTGAGAAAAGCCCAACTTCAACTCTAAAGGGCTTCCCCAACTTCAACTCCAAAGGGCTTCTTGGCCCCTAGCAACCCTAGAGCACATCCTTGCACTTGATTTTCTTGGATTAATGATGCTTGATCTTTGTCGTGGATTTATGTTAGTAGGGTGTATAGAATGTTCTAGAGCTCTCAAGAAGGGTGGAGGAAATGAGAGAAATGAAAAATAAGAACTTGGGTCTAATATATATACTTGCAAAAATCTGACCCGACATGGTTTTATACAGACACTTATACAGTCTATATAATTTTATATGATCCGTATAAGTGACCGTATAAGTCCATCAGAGACTGTTCCATTCTAAAACTATTATACGGACTGTATAACGTTATACGGACTGTATAAATGGTCGTATAACCCACTTTTCTCCCGAACTTGTTCTCGTCGATTCATTTGATCTCCAATCCTTATGGAACCTTCTTAGCACTTGTTTAACACTTCATTAACAATCTAAACATCCTTATAACTCATTCACAAGACCTTACTAAATAATATTTAACTCGATGCTTACGAAACCTTTTCCCCAAACGCGACTTATACCTCACTTTCCTTCGATGAACTTTCTTCCTCCAATTCATACACTTCAAAATCTTATTGCATACACTTTAAAACTACGAAATATCCTCCTTAATGTCATAAGAACTCCATGTTCACCTTAAGCTTACGTTAGTCTACGTACGACACAACGATATGAAATTCTGAGGAGTAACAGCTATTACCTGTTTCATCGGTATGTATATGTTTAAATAAATTGTGTAAGTGTTATGTGTTTGAAAACATTATTAGTTATATAAGTATTTAATTATATATGCTCTCTAACCACCACTTTCTTTTTTCCCCTTCCACTTTGCATGGAAATGTCATCATTGGGCCATTTGGGCCAAAACTGCAACAACCCTTTCTTTTATCGAGTCCGTGAAGACGAATATATTTGAAGGCCCAACCATGGGTGAAAATGGTAAATTGGTGGGCTTAGGTAGGCCCACCAGCCTAACTCATCCCCATTTTGTCACGACCCATTTTGACATAAGTCGTGCGGGCACTTACTATTCCGATCTCGGTAAGAGAACCCTCAACCCAATGATAATGAAAGACATGACTAATAAATCAAGCAAGCGGAAAAGAATAATTACGTAAGTCTCACAATTATAGATAATTGAAAATAGTGCGGAATAAGAAAGATACCCCTAGGGTCTAGTCTATGTCATACAAAAGCATCCAATGAAAATTATACATGTCTGGAATAATATTACATAAATCTGTCTATCTCAGAATAGCAAAAGTTAGACATAAAATGGGAAGAGTCTTCAAGGCAGCGAACATCCGTTTTTTTGCTCACCCTGGAAACTCGCAACAATGTTGAAGATGACGATCAGCCACGAGAGATGGAAGCAGAACTAACCTGATACTCTGCATTCATAAATGAATGCAACAAGTGCAGGTTAGTACAACACAACGGTACTGGTAGGTATCTTCGGCTGACTAAGCATAGCTAACACAATTCAGACAATAAAGCAAGATAGGCAGATAAACAACCAAGTATAAGTCAAATATAATCGAAGCCAAGTACACGCCATCGCCTAAGTAGAGCATCTAATCCCAAATGTGTCAAGCCTCAGTATATCAATCAAAATCCAATCATAAGTACAACACCAAGTCATCCCAATATAAGACATAATGCAATGCAATGCAATAATGTATGGATGCAATGCAATGCCATGCAAATGTTGTTTACGCATGTACTTCGGACGGAATATTGACAACTCGGTAGCACAACCCAAGGTGACTCGCGAAGTATAAGTTCCACTAGTCCCGGATCTTTGCCAACAGACAGACCAGACCCCGAATCTTTACCCACAAGGGGTTCTCACCTGCACCACCCTGGGGTCCGGCGGAGTCCATACACTCACTCAATCCATGATTTCGAAACTAACGTCGGATATCGGACTCTCACATCACTCTCATTTAAAAATCGAGCCCAGCTCATCACAGTGTTTCATCAAGTACCAACTGTGTCTCAACAGTATATCATGAAAAATGAGAGTGCGTGCAATGCATGTATCAACATCAATAATCATGCTCAATTCACAAGTACCAATAATGGGTACGCCAAGAATATCATAATCAAGATGGAACAACATATTCCAATATCTACTAACAACACGTGGCATCAAGCCAACACAATAGAACAATCAAATCACAACACACGAGATGGCTAGCCCCAATCACGCAACAGGGTCCAACCAAAGGCAATATCCAACCCAATTTCATTCCCGAAGGTTTATGTGCTTTCTGTGACAATATAATCTAAATACCAACAATCACTATTTTTCCTTGCCAATTTCACAAAGGCTAAGCCATAACCTACCTGGATGGCCGAACCGTAAACACCAACAATCACTATTTTGCCTTGCCCTTCCGCTGAGCCTCAATATCAGGGAAGTCTAGGCATATTCGAAATCTAGATTAAAAATCTTAAAGAACGATACTAATATTGCTATCATTCAATTTAGGCCAAATCCAACCCTAGAATTTAGGGAAACATGCCCACAAGGTCAAAACAGGAAATTCGGGAGCAAAATATCAAATTAAGAACTAGGTAATCATAACCCAATAACTAATTGCTAATTTAAATCATGAAATCCCCTAATTTAAAAATTGAAGCAAAACCCCCAATTTTAGGTATAAACCCTAACTCCTGATTTAAGCTACCAAATCTAAGTCATGTTACAGTAATTTTTCTCTTTCAGACGTAACCCTAATTTTCTCTCTCTAGGCGACGACAAACCCTAGTGAGAGAGAGCTTGTTTCACCATTAATGGCGTCTAACTCCATTGGACAGCCTCCTCTTGAGGTTGTCCAGCCTCCACAACCAACTACATTACCTACAAAACCCGTAGATTATTCACATATTCTACAACCTTTAACTTTGAACACTAAGAATAAGGAAACTACGTTCAATTATGAAATCTCTTTAAAGAAAGTGAACTACGTGCATGGTGAGCCAATGGTTGAATATACCATGGAGGAGATCAACAATATGATTTTCCAAGAGGATTTGGAGTTTGCAGTGATAGGAAAATTCAGTCACGGTTGGCCAGATCTCAATTATTTACGTAATGTTATTCCTATACAATGTGAGTTAAAAGCTAAGTGTACGATAGACTTATTATGTAATCGTCATGTTCTTATAAGGTGTACATTGCTGGAAGATTACGTAACACTAATGTCCAAGCTTGCTTTTTGGATCAAGGACAAGCAGTGGTATTATTCCATGCGTACGTTAAAGTGGGGTCCTTGGTTTACACCCGAGGAGGAGACTAGTACTGTCATTGCATGGATATCATTCCCTAATCTAACTCCTAATTATTATGGTGAGCCTCAATTATTCTCTATGGCTTCTGTAGTGGGAAGGCCTCTAACCCTAGATTTGGCCACAAAGAACAAGACTCGACCTAGTTGTGCTCGAGTGAAAGTGGAAGTTGATTTATTAAAAGATCATCCTAAAAGAGTTGCTATACAAGCTGTTGCTAGTACTGGGGAAACTAGGACTAAGTGGGTGAACATACAATATGATTTTTTGCCTAAATATTGTAAAACATGTTGTCTACAAGGTCATAATGAAGAGGGTTGTTGGAAACTCAATCCTAGTCTACTGCCTAAAGATGATATTGAAGATGAAGAAGCTGAGGTAGAGTTTGGTTTGGGAGAAGCAGCAGAGGTGCAAGTTGACAATGGCAAACAGGTTGCAGTTGTCAAGGGACAAGGTCAAGGGAGTAACAAGACCAATCAAGTTGCAATGGTTCAGAACAAGCAGTCAGCTGCTCAAGGTAATAAAACTGGTCAATGGCAAAATCAGGCAAGAAAATTCAATAAGGGCAGAAGAGATGTCATAAAAATATTACAAAGTGGTAAGGTTATAGGCAACACACATGATCTATACAAGGGACAAGTTGGCAATGGTAAGCAACATATGAACAATACTGGTGCACAGATGGTTTTTAAAGCCAAGCCTCAAGAAATCAAAATTGAACATAATAATGATGGTTCTCAGCAACATACCAATCAGTTTGCAGTTTAGGTGATAATAATGAGGTGCATGATGATAATGATGTGCATGAGGATGTATTGGAAGTTCAGAATGGGAGTGCACTAATGCAGAAGGCCATGATCCTCACTGTAGTTACTGTTATGCAGGTGGCTAAGGTGAATGACATTGTGGATGATTTGCCAGTAGTGATCAAGGATAAGGAGAAACAAACTAAAACTCAAGTTGTGGATTCAAAGATTGATAATCAGATATCAACAGCAAAGAAAGGAAAACTTATGAGTGCAGCTGATGCTAGGGATGCTCTTACATGTGCAGTACCTATTGGTTCTCCATTGAACCAGATAGGTAGGGTACAGATCAATCAAACACATGGTTCAGATTTGCAAGCAGATCAATTTGCAATGGTGGAGAAGCCTTTGAATGTTCATGCAGCAGTTTTTACACCTAACAAGGATAAGTATTCTCCTAACAGGCAAAGGGTGGACTCCCCCTTTAAGTTAGTGGGAGATTTGGTAACCTTGAATCAAGGTTGTCATGATGTTTCATCTACCTCCTTTGCTGCTGATGATGGAGGTATAAGAATTTGGAGTGAACAGATAGAGGAGGATATGGAGGATGGAGAAATTCATACAGACAAACAGGATGACCAGACTAGGGAGTTTTCTAGTCCTTCTCAGCCTGCCTTGGAGGTAATGATTGGTAAGGAGGATGCACAAGATGAATGAAAGTTGGAGGATAAGGAACATAACTCCTTAAACCTGCAGAATCCTGTGATTAGTACTGCAGATGCTAGCCAAAAAGTACACACAGAAGTAGACAAACCTGAGGACAAGGCATCCAATGCTAAGAAGCACCAAAAGAAATCAAAAGGCAACTCAGCAGGGACCTTACAGCTTACAATGGAAATTTCAAAGGAAATCAATCAAGTAACAGCTACAGATGATGAGGGAGTTATGCAGGTTGCAGTACCACCTAGAAAGGTACTGAGAATGGATATGGATGAAGAATCCACTGCCCAAAATTTCCAAAATGCAGCAAGAGATGGTGATCTATCACCTAGGAAAATAGTGAAAGGTGCTGGTAGAGGCAGAAAGAAACCAGCAAGTCAAAACACATCTCAACCTCTTGGGGTGACAACAAGGAGAGCCAATTCTAAATCCCATAATTAGTGATGAATGCACTAATTTGGAATATTATATCAGTAAATACAAAAAAAAGCTTTTAAGAGGCTTTTGACAATGCATAATAGACACAAGTTTTTTCTGGTAGGCCTTATGGAGCCTTTTCAGCAGTCTTACAAGTTGGAAAGCTACAGGAGGAGATTGGGAATTGACACTGCTTTGTGTAATGTCTCTGGGAAAATATGGGTTTTTGTCAATGAAGATTATCAAGTCATAGTTATGATTGATAATGTGCAGCAGCTTACTCTAAAACTGCACAATGTGAATTCTACAGAAGAGATGATTGCCACACTTGTATATGCCAAATGTGACAGAATGGAAAGAGTTGAACTGTGGGATTCTTTGCATTATCTGGCTTCTAATATGACATTGCCATGGCTTGTTGGTGGAGACTTTAATGTCATATGTGATGAAGAGGAGATGTATGGGGGCCTGCCAGTGTCTTTGAATGAAGTGGAGGACTTTAGACACTGTATAAATACATGTAACCTTACAGACTTGGGTTACAAGGGCAGTGTGTTCACTTTGTGGAATGGGAGAGGTGCTGAAAATTGTGTGTTTAAAAGGTTGGATAGGTGCTTGGGTAATATTGAGTTTTAGCAGCTATTTCCAGGCCTGCAGATAACTCATCTTATCAAGCAAGGATCAGATGACTCCTCACTTCTCATAGAATGCAAGGACCAGGTTCCAAAAGTGAGAAAATCTTTCAAATTTCTCAATTTCTGGGTCAAACATGAAACTTTCATGGCTATAGTCAAAGCAAACTGGATAACTGAGGTGGAAGGCAATGCCTTCATGAAATTCAATTCCAAGTTGAAAAATATGAGGAAGGCACTGTCACAATGGAGTAGAGCAACATTTGGAGACATTTTTCAGAAAATCTCCAACCTTCAAGAAGTAATCAAAGTTCATGAAGGTCTGTTTGAGGAGAATCCAACTTTGCAGAATAGAGCAAAGTTGAGACATGTGGAGGCTGAGTTGATTAAAGTATAGGCTCTAGAAGAGGAATACTGGAAACAGAAGGCAGGTATGGAGTGGTTCCAAGATGGTGATAAGAATTCTATATTCTTTCACAATTATGTTAATGGTAGGAGGAAAAGGCTCCAGCTGAAAAGGATTCAAAATAATCAAAGGCGATGGTTAGATAATGAAAATGATATTGCAGAGGAGGCTTTGAGATATTTTCAGGATCAATTCCATCAGCAACCTGAAAATAGAGATCCTGCAAGATTTGATATCTTGCATCATGTCCCTTCTATGATCACAAGGGAACAGAATGAGGACTTGGTTGCAGGCCCTACCAAAGAGGAAATGAAACTGGCAATTTTCGGTCTGAGTAGTACTAGTGCAGGAGGACCTAATGGTTTCACAGGTCTGTTCTTTCAAACATGCTGGAATCTTGTTGGTGATGATTTATTCAACATTGTATGGGATTTTCTCAGAGGTGTTGACTTACCTAGATACATAACTCACACACACCTTGTTCTTTTGCCTAAAAATAAAGATGTTCAAACTTTTGGTGACATGAGACCAATAAGTTTGAGCAACTTTGTGAACAAGGTAATTTCTAGAGTTATACATGAAAGAATGGTGCATCTATTACCAGACTTGATTTCTCAGAATCAGGCAGGTTTTGTGAGAGGCAGAAGTATAGTAGAAAACATTCTACTAACTCAAGAGATCATAACTGATATAAGGCTGAGAACTAACAAAGGCAAGAAGAATGGAAATGCTGTAGTGCCAAATGTGGTCATGAAACTAGACATGACAAAAGCATATGATAGGTTGTCATGGCAGTTTCTTACTAAAGTGTTGAGGAAGATGGGGTTCTATGAAAGATTCATAGGTCTGATCCATGAGCTCATAGGTAACAATTGGTATTCAGTTCTTATAAATGGTCAACCACATGGTTTCTTCCATTCTACCAGAGGGGTCAAGCAGGGTGATCCTTTATCACCATCCTTGTTTATTCTTGCTGCTGAAGTATTGTCAAGAGGTTTGAATGCAGTTTATGATAATATGTGGTATACTGGCTTTGGTTTTCCTAAGTGGAGTCCAAAAATAAATCATCTAGCATATGCAGATGATACCATAATATTTACATCTTCTTGTGAGATCTCTTTGACTTTGATAATAGATGTCCTAAATCAATATGAGAATGCATCTGGTCACCTGATAAACAAGGCAAAAAGCTCAGTATATTTACATGACAAGGTTGATGAGGCAACTGTCTTGAAAGTTGAGAGAGTTACTGGCATCAGCAGACATGCTTTTCCTTTAATGTACTTAGGCTGTCCTATTTACTATAGTAGAGCATGCTTGGCCTTTTACACTGATCTGATCACTAAAGTAAGGAATAAACTCCAGGGATGGAAAGGCAAATTACTTTCATTTGGTGGAAGAGCCACTTTGTTAGCTCATGTATTACAGGCCATGCCAATCCATCTACTATCTGCTATGGATGCTCCTTCCTTTGTGATTGCTAAGCTAAACAAGATATTTGCTCAATTATTTTGGAGCAATTCTGTTGGTGAGGCTAACAGACACTGGGATAAATGGCATAAGGTCTGTATGCCTAAGGAAGAAGGTGAACTTGGTTTTAGAAGGCTGGAGGAGATGTCTATGGCCTTGTTTTCAAAACTATGGTGGAACTTCAAAACCAGGCCTTCTTTATGGAGTGCATTTATGAGCAACAAATACTTAAAAAAGAACAACCTAATTCTGGTACCTTGGAAAAGAGGCTCTCATGTTTGGAGAAAAATGTTAAGAGCAAGGGATGCAATTGATCATCTCATTTGGTGGAAACTTAGAATGGGTTTTGCTTTATTTTGGTTTGACAATTGGTCTGGATTGGGACCACTCTATTTTCTTGCTCCTCCTGATTTCTACTGTGATGAAAACATCAATAATGTTGCTGATGTGGTTATAGATGGCAAGTGGAATGAAAATATTCTGAGGAACTGTTTACCTGAGGAATTTGCTGAACATATACTGCATGAAGTAAACCCTCCAAGTAATCCTGATGAACTTGACAAGCCATGGTGGACACTGGAAGCTAGGGGTGAGTTTTCTGTGAAAATAGCTTGGGAGTATTTAAGGTCTAGAGGCCAGCCTAGGGATGCATACAATAAGATTTGGGTGAAAGGCCTTCCTTTCAAAATAGCCTTCTTGATGTGGAGGGTGTGGCACTTCAAAATACCTCTGGATGATGTGATTAGAAGCTGGGGATACCATATGCCATCGAAATGTTTTTGCTGTGCAGAACCTAAAGAAGAATCAGTACCACATATTTTTTTGAAGTGCCAAACTGCTCAAAGGGCCTAGTCTTATTTCTCTGCTGTTGCTGGTATCAACATTGCAGACTTGAGCCTGCATCAAGTGACTATAAAATGGTGGACTACTGATACACTAGCTAGACTGAAGCCTATTTTTTATGCTATCCCTTCTATAATTATGTGGGAGTTGTGGAAGAAAAGAAATGGGGACAAGCATGGAAATAAGGTATCTACTAGCAGGGTCATATATCAAGCATCAAGCAACATCCAAAAGCTGGTGAAATTAAGAAAACCAGGCATAAGATCTGTCCCTCATAGATGGCTGGAAATATTGAAGATTCTGGAGAATTTTGTGCCAAAGCTTCAAATTACAAAATTCATGTGGACTTTACCTGCTGCAAGAATTTGGAAGTGCAATACTGATGGGGCCACTAAAGGGAATCCTGGCAGGAGTGCCTATGTATTTTGTGTAAGAAACTCTGATAGTGACTTGGTTTATGCAAGTGCCAAGGAAATGGAGGAAACCACTAACACGGTATCTGAAGCAATGGCTTTGCTTGGTGCTGCAAGATATTGTCTGGCAAAGCATGTGTATTCCTTTATTCTTGAAACTGATTCTTTACTGATGAAAAAGATTCTGGATAGAGAATGGAAGCCTCCATGGAATATTATTCATGCAGTAGAGGAGATTTGGGATATAATGCATAATGCTGATGTTCAAGTACTGCACATAATGAGGGAAGGAAACCAATTAGCAGATCATTTAGCTAATTATGCACTGGGTCATGGAGAAGTGAATGTAGCCTCTTTTGTAGAACTTGACTCAATAGGAAGGAAGATTCTCAATAGTGACAAACTGCAATGTCCCTATCTGAGAATCAGAACTGTCAAAACATATTTCTGATGGATGATGAGCCTGAAGATCTGAGTTGGTGTTGGTGTTGTGCAGATAATTTACACTCATTATGTTCAAGGCCTTTTGGAGCAGAACATGATGAGGCTTTATACATTAACACTATTTTCTATTTTGCAGGCACACATTATGCATGGAGACTGGAAGATTACAAGTTTTCTGGAATTTCTACTGAGCATTGTATCATGGATCCTATTAAATTTTGAAAGGATATAATGCATGATGAGTGGAATTCCAACTCTTCCCAAGTTATTCAAATACTTGGCACCATTGATCCTACTCACATAGGAGATGACATAGTCCATCTGCTAGATTACACACACCAGAAGATCAACTTGCTGAGAGTAACTTGGAATTCCGAGAATAAATTTCAAGTTCTAAACAAAGCTGATCACATGCTTTGTCCTATTGATCCTATTCACATAGGACATGATATGGGGATTTTAGGATTTGATTGGATGGTAGTACTGGACTCATACAACAAAGGGATAGGAAGAAATCAAGATGGCCTTGTAAGACTGATTTTTGAAAGTATCATGAATCTGTACAATCATTTGAGGATGACAGATGTTCAAGAATTTCTAGAATTGTTGTCATGGGACTTAAGGAAAATCCTTACAGTTGCAATCAGTTCTTATATGATGAGAAATCTTTATGCTGTGGTATTAGCACTTTGTGCTCAACCTGCAGAGGAGATGCCATTATATGGAGACTGGTTTGGCTGCTTTAAGGAACATATGTGCATCAGACATACTACCTATAGATTACAGAATGCTTCAAGCATCATAGGAACAACTTCAGTATTAAGGTCACCCAGATTTCCATGCGCCAAGATAGGACCATGCATGCAATATCTCAGGCAGATAGTGTACAGTAGTATATCATATGTATATTGCAATATACTACCTGAGTTTTGGAGGATAACTCTTGTGTTACTGGCAGACAAAGGATATACATGTGCATTCATGAGGTTTTACAGGATTGCAGGCACTGCTATGCACAAGTACATTGCTGATATACACGGATATACATGGAGTGTTGTCCAACTTGTGCACCAAGGGATCAAACTTGGGACATATCTTGGCTGACAAGAGGAAGAACAACATTCACAAATGCATAATAAATGGGATTAGCAGTTCATTTACACAAGTTTTAATCTTTTACCACTTTCTTATTTTAGCAAGTTGTAGTGCCAATTTAAGTCATCATATAAGACATATGTTGGTCCTTAGTTTAACTCTTGCATATTTTAGCCATTTGGCAATCTTTGTAAATACTTCTTAATTGTTGTTTTGAAAAAATTTATAAAATCAGCCCTAGGCCTACAAGCCTAGTGGAATTTAAAAAAAAAATAAAAAAATTAAGAATTCAACACTAATAATGGAAGATAAATGATTAACAACCTTAGATTCATCAAAATCTCGCATAAACCCCATCAATTTCATCAATAATAAGTCTAGATAGAACATTCATCAAAACCCACTTTTAATCTTCCATAACTAAGGAATTGATAAGGGAAGAGGAATTCTAAGATGATTAGGATTAATGAAATAGTAAAAGGATTAGGAGAACTTACCACCAAGAATCTTGACTAAAAATCTCCAAGAACAGATCCCAAGAGCTCTATTTTCGTAATGGTATTAAATGAGGGACTAAAGGCTTTTAACGCTTCCTTAACTATACTCACTGCCCGTCACCCGCTTTGGCGACGCTGGGGCCGCTCCAGCGGTCAAGCCCAATTGGCTTGGACAACTCCAGTTGACCGCTCCAGCGGTACAGTTGCCGCAGTGCTAGTGCCGCCAAAGCGGGTAGCAGACAAGAAATCCACCCAAGTTTCATAAGTCAATCTAATTTTTCGACTAATTCCCGAGGTCATCTGCTCACATACCACACACATAGACACACATAAAAACACGCTACGAACGTGCTCGTGGACTCAAAATTCCTAACGGAGGTCTCGTTGATCGAGTCAACCCCCGGTACCTCATTTCCAATTTCACAACCCAAGTCCCAAAATGCATTCGAGTGTATTAGGAACCGAACCAACTATACACACAAGTTCTAAATGATCATCCGTACCTCTCGGAATCAATAGATTTTCGAAAAAGGTTCGTTTACCCAAAAGTCAACTTTAAGTCAACTCTTTTTTGCTTTAAGCCCATATTTTACGAAAAGTTGCCCGAATCCGATCTAGAAACCTCAGGAAGCATGTCAACGGTCCCCTCGGGTCAAAAGTGAGTTAATCAATGCTCGAGAAAGGGAGAAAATGCCGGAAAGACTATAACGACCAAACGGGTCACTACATATGTTTATACTACCATGTATATTCTTTGTATAAATGTTGTACATGTAAACAACATTTATGATTATTGGAACCCAAATGTATTAGAATCTAGGAAATTCGCGTAGGAGTTAACATTGTTCAAAGGTTTTTCTTTCAAAAAGCAATTGATGTCTTGGGTTTATGTGAGTATTGCATAAAACGGATAAATTTTGGACTTTGCAAAATTATTTCAATACCGAGTGAATGGACAATTAACAGGCAAGTGTAAAAAGAATTTGAATCAAGTAAATGATTGGGCCGTATGCTCTTTAGAACTGAAAGTAAATTGTTTGGACTTGATAAAAATTGGAATTTGAACATGTTTTGGGGGGCTTTTACCAAATCAAAATCAACAATATTTTCGGGCTTATGACTTGGATCTGCTTTGATATAATTTGGAACAAGAAATCAGATTGGACTAAGTATAAATGGACCCTTTCCTTAAACCTGATTTGGAAAGATATTCAGAAAAAAATACTTTTGGGGCCAAAATCCCAAACCTTAAGGGAAGAAAACAAAAGGAAATACATTTAAACTTTAGTTTAGGAATAAGATGGCTTTGAAGTAGTATATGGTTGATAATTGAGCTTCAATGGATTAAAGAAAAAATAAGCAAACTCTTTTCTCTACTTATCAAAACTTATACTATTCTTATAAAGGAGATATATTCCATTTATTTTTCCATATATACATATAAAAACTATAAGGACTAAAATCATAACATTTGGACCAAGTTAGTAGTAACTCTTCTTAAGGGAAATCTTGAGTGTGTTTTGGTCCAAAAATGAAGTGAGTTGAAACCCGTATAATATTTTAAAACCATGTCTTTTTCCTTAAAGGGTATTTTTGCCAAAAGGGAAGTTTTTTATGATTAGCTTGATAGTTTTGCAAGAAAGAAAACATTTTAGCAAATAATCATATTGAAGCTCGTAGGTCAACCATATTCTACGGATCCTTAATAATAGGGTGCTTAAAACCTTCCCTAGGGAATCACCAGAACTCTTACCTTGAACTTTGGTTTAAAAAGATTTCTCTCTTGTTTGACAAACCTTTTTGCCCGATTTTCCTAATTTCACTTAATAAAATTAGGTGGTGACTCTAAAAATATAAAATCCAAATAGAGTTCACAACTTCTTAGTAGCTTTTATGCACCAGTGTAAAAGTGTACCGTAACAGCCTTAGTGATATGAGTTTCAAATGTTCATTGCTAATCCCTTGTTTTGTCCGAAAGCGCATACGAACTACAACGGCTCCCTCGTAAGAACTCATGTGGTAAAATGACCACTCGTAAGGATTGGTGTACCCATGCTCATTAGTAGCTCCATATATGTCTTAATTAGTCATACCTTGATACGTTCAGTTCCATGTACTAATTAGTAGCTTCTTATTCCATTAGAAAGTGTTTACAAGCTGCAGTGAGTCCCTTATGGGAATTATAACACAAGGACGATAGAAACCCTATGCAAGCTATTTGTTGCTAATATAGGTAGCGAGGATGAGATGAGATTCCTACTTGATGGATAGATAATTCTTGTAATGTGCTTTGACGACCTTTGTAGCAGTGATATAAAAACCCCCTTTGTGGACGTATGTTGAAATTACGATAGATGCGAATAACGGATAGGTCTGGAGACTTAGCAAGTACAAAAGTGCTAGCCTGGCAGATACAAGCATGATAGCCCAGTAGATGACGGATACGCAAGTCTGGAAGTATCGGATTAATGGTCGGATAAGAAATGATAATACGGGTGCGCTAGCCGGGAAAGTACAGACTTACAAGTCATGTAGCTAGAACATGCATAGGAGTAGTTAGCATTACAGTTTATATGTTCACGTACTTGGGTATGATAGGTTAGACTTTTTATGAGATGTGAGATGTTGTTACAGAAAGTCTAGGGAGGCAAAGCTACAGAGAAATACTACGCGTCCTGATTGGTAAGACTAGGATATATGACGTTACAGACTTGTTACATGATGTGATCTTCGATTTCCAGGTGATCCTGACACATGTTTTATCCTGTCATCACATTAGCATTTCTTTCATTTGATTACAGTACTCTTTTATGATTATTTTGTTTCCTTGTATACGTGGTATATTATTTTGAACTGACGTCCCTTTTGCCGGCGACGCTGCATTACATGTTGCAGGTTCCGATAGTCAGTTTGGCAGACTCTTGGAGTAGATACTCTAAGTTCCAGTAGTTGATTGGCGAGACTCCATTTCATCCGGAGTGTAGCCGAGTTTAAAGGTTATTGGATTTTGTGATGTACACGGTTTTATGAGCAGGTCAGGGCCCTGTCTTGACTATGTTATGTTTATCAGATGTTCTTAGAGGCTTTTGTAGATGTATGTGTACCCTTGGTCAATTACCGTATGCTAGACAGATGTTTGTGATGGTTGAGGCCTTGTAGGCCCATGTGTTGATATATATATATATATATATATTGGGATTTTTTGATTGCAGGTATTACAAATGTTGTAAGTTTACTAGTTTTACGGAATGGATCGCTCACGTACGTAAGGAATTAAGTGCTTATCCATCTCACCTAGGTTGGTGTGTCACAGATAGGGTCGGCCTTGGGCTGATCTTTGAGGAGAGAGAGTGAAAATGATAAGAAACTATTCAATATAGTTTATATGGCCTCCACCTTTCACAAGCTAGTAGGTGAAGCACATAGGTTAAACACATAGGTGAACCATATAGGTGAAACACATAGGTGACACACATAGGTAAAGCACATATGTAAAACTAGTTGGTGCAGTATCCAAATTCTGCCTTTCGGCAGCTGCGCATTCCTGTTGTAAATCGCGCACATCTTCTTACTCCGATGTCGTATAAATGTAAGGTTTGCGGCATTAGAAACTAGCTCATAAACCTTTAATTTGATAGGTGGATCCCCCTTCCACTCTAAGTATACCGAATTAAAGCTCTAAGGAAACTGACCCATATTTTAATGGACTTCGAATCTTAACTTTCGATGAACCCTTGTCGACTTCTTAATCACAATACGCTTTACTTCCAACCTTGAAGTATGACTAGGATATGAATAAAAATAGTTCATGACAAAACCTACTTAGCATGATGAGCACTTCTAATCTTACCAGGGGCGGATCTATTAAGGGTCGGGAGGGTGCCACGCCACCCGCAAGCCTCACCCGAAACCCTGTGTATATATATGTATATATACAGAAGCTATGTACAAATATTTAAAGTGGCACCCCCACTACAAAGTAACCTGCTGGTGCCAGTGGATAGAGGCTTTGATTCCTGCTCTCTGGTTGCGGGATTGAGCCCCAGCGACTGCATAAATGTTTTTATTTTTTTAACCCTTGCTGCAGTGCTGCTCAACATATAACAATGAGCAGTAGCAATCTTTGTTGACTTAATTTAATTTATTAATCTTTGACTTGTTTATTTCTTAAAGTTAAAAATAGAATTTTCCCTCTTCCTTCTCATTAAAAAAAAAACACAAACCCTCTCTCTCTTCTCAATTCTCATCAAAGAAACAAACTCTTCTCAATTCTCATCAACTAAACAAACCCTCTTCATTGCTCCAAAGTCAAAATCCCATTCGGCTGCTTCCTCCATTGACCCATTGTAAGGATCTTTTCGTCTTTCTTTCTTGATATCTTTTGAGTTTTTTTTCTTACAAAAATGCTTTTTTGTGTTAAAATTGCAATCTTGCTTGTGAGTTTTGTACATTTATGTATAAAAGTTGTCATTTTGCTTGTGGGTTTTGTACATTTACGTATAAAAGTTGTAATCTTGATTGTGGGTTTTGTACATTTATGTATAAAAGTTGTAATTTCTTGTGGGTGTGTACTGTTTTATAGAAAAGTTGTAATCTTGCTTGTGCTTTTTGTAGAGTTATGTATAAAAGTGTAATTTTGCTTGTGGGTATGTACATTTTTGTAAAGAAGTTGGCATATTGCTTTGTGTGTTTTTTGTTGGCTGCTTAAATTTGTGGTGCTTTACTTCAGTTTGTTACATAGAGCGTGATGTATTCACAAATGTAAGTAATGATGTCATCATTGATCATTTTCAGAAGATGAAACCTCGTCGAGGACAATTGTAAATGAATGATGGATATTTTTGATATTAGTAATATTATTGAAAGTTTTATGCTTTTCTCTTCTGTATATTGCTATAAATAAATGTTTCATCGGAAAAGACGAATAACCCGAATCAAAGTTCGAAAAGACGAATAATCCGACCCGAAGCCCAAATTGATTGAATGACGCATGGCACCCGGAAACTTCAAATCCTGGATCCGCCTCTGAATCTTACCCCGAAAGTATGGGTTATTACACACACATATATAGAGTGACGAGCATCCCGAATAGTTAGATGGGCTTATGTGCAATTCTAGTATAAGTTTTACTTTCTATATCTATTTGTGATGATTTGAGCATATTAATCATGCCTTCTTGATGATTTATATATTCTTTTTGCATGCTAGAAAAACATCATCTATCTCTACATATGTGAAAGTTCATATTTTGACTTATGTATGATATGCATTATGTTATTTGGTTTATGCTTCTTATTATTGATACGATATTATTGTGAAACTGAGATATGGATATGCGAATACCGTGTGTATCCGATTTGACACGGTGATGGACCTCATGAGCGCGGGTTGATACAAAGATATGGAATATTTGAGAGTCCAGTTGTGATATGTGATTTGAGGACTATTGAGTCGATGGGATCTTTGATATTATCATGTTGTGAGCGTGTAGATATGATATGTCCCTCATGAGTCACCAACTTGGTACCTCCTTTGTGGTGTTCACGCTGGTATTGTTGTGAGCTATTTTGATTTAAGTTGGCTATACTGCATCGTATTTTTTATGATTATGTGATAGAGTTGTTCTAGTGAGACAGTGGGGTGATATTGTAGGTTGGGCACAAGATGGAATGCCAGAAATTGATAAAGATTGAATCTTTGTTGTACTTCTTGATTGATAATTGCTTTGTGATTAGTTATTTGAGTTGAGCATGCATATCCTTGATGTTTTATCTGTATTAATAGCTTAATGATGCTATATATTTAATCTATGAAATGTGTATGTGTCTTTCTCTCTTGATATCTTGTACAATTTGAAGGAAATGAACACTATGTAAAATTCGCCACTACTCTGTTGGGGGTGATAGTTGGTACAGGTTAAGTATGTGTTGATATAATCATACTAAGCTTCTACACTGTGTGTGCAGGTATGAATCCTAGTACCAGTGGTGTCTATGAGTGAGATTAAAATCGAAATCTGAGATTTAATGCTGAACTGCTTGCCTTGTCCTGTAGTGGCTACAGTCTTGTCCATTCCCTTTATTTGTAGCTTTCTTCCAGTTGGACATTGTATTTCCGAAATACATTTGTATTTTTCATTTCTTGTTGTTCATGACTAGCATCACCGGTTCTTGTGATATATTATGATTAATTCGCTGCACTATTTATCAGATTTTGGTGTTATTTATGTTATTTACTTGTGTTTCTAATGGGTTTTGATGCATCTATTGAAGTGAATATTGAATGTCTTGGTTCGTCTGATTTGACGCAATTGGGTGCCATCACGGCTTAAATGGGGAATTGGATCGTGACAAAAATACAAAAATATGCTCTTTTTGAGGAACATTGATTTTGTTTTTAAAGAGGTTATCATGTTCGCATCTTTTAACCATGACAGGCTAGAGTGATTGTCGTTGGTGCGTGTATTATTGTTAAATCGGTCATCTATAATGTAAAATTTATGGTGGTTTTTAATTTTCAACATTTCAAACACAAATTTCCCCATATGAAGTGTTTAATGTCGGGTATTTTGATCTGTCGTAGATATAGATATCGATTACCATTAAGAATCATCTTTTTCTGTATTAGTGTGAGTTGGTAAAAAAAAAAACATAATATAAAATTTGTGATGTAAGCTTGCTTAGAATAAAGGCAATAAACTTTAATCTGTTTGACTCATAGATCAGTGCATAAACTGGTGGGATATATATAGTAATCAAATAAATCGAACCCCCTTAATGGCTATCTCATGGATCCACCTCTCTATCGTGGCATATTTTACTATTGAAGGCGAAACATAAACTTTATCCTATTTGTTAATCTTATTCATGAAAAAAATCTCACTGCAATGCTTCAATATGTACGTCTTGATCATTGACGTCCAATATTACACTGTTGCCTAAAAGTTGAACTAATGAATATATAATTCAGGTTGCAATATGCAAAGACTCATGGAAGTTCCAAGAATCCAGATAATAGAGATACTAATAGAGATAAAGTTAGAAACGATTAGGTTAGTCATATCCCATTTAATTAATCAAAAGTTACAAACGACCATCGATGCTTAATGACATTTCTCATTCTTGGAAAAGTTACAATAACGTGACATTAGGTCAATGGAGATGTCTCGAAGTCAAAACCTTGATTAAGAAAAGCACTAGCTATCCATAGCTTCAAATTGCCAAAGTTTATGTCCACCTCACATTCTCTAACCTGTTTATCCATTCACACAACAAAAAGACACAAAGATTACCATACATATATATATTTCCAATAACCGAGATATGTGAAAAGGAATTGTTATTTAACTAATACTCTCTTTGTCCGAATTTATATGACACTTTCGAATTTCGAGAGTTAAACTTTTTAGTTTTGACAGTAAATTTGACATGAAATATTTAAATGTTTTTCAAATAAAATTTACATACTTGAAAACTACGTAAAGAACAGTATAAGTCATAATAATTAATAATTTAAATTATTTAAAAGATGGATTTTAGAAATCCAAAAGGTGCAACATGAATTGAGATGGAGGGTTAATAAGTTTGTAGGGGATTAACTATATTAAAACTTACATTAAGAGTGAACGTCAAAATATAATCATCGGTAGAAGTAGCCAAGTTGGAATTTTGAACATTGAATCCAGTGAGAGACTCAAGAGCTTTGAAAAGAGAAGCTGCAATTTGTCGCCCTTTTTTGCAAACTAATCTCACGTAAAATCCTTTTTCTTCTACTTGAGAAACATCCATCTGCAACAGGTTGTCATGTTAATTATACCTTCTTTTTTTTTTTTTTTAAAGAGTTAGGAAGTATTTGGTTTTAGTAAAATTAAAACGAACCTTTGTTATTTTCTTGATTGCTGGATAATAGCTCGTGAAATTCATTTTCTTGGCATTTTGAAATTGTCCACCTTGATTATTGTTCCTTCCGTTGAGTGATGTCTCAAAATCTGCTATTTCTACTTTTAGTTTCTTGGCTTTCGTTTGCAACCCTTGTACGTATAGTATTGCATCTCCAATTATAGAGGCTTTATCCATCTGCCCATAAAAAAACATTTCAGTCAGAACTAGCGTTTAACCCAACAACAAAGTGTCACAAGCCTCATCATGGAAAAAGATTCATGCACCAATTACAATGTATATTTTTGTTTTACATTATCAATTTTTCATATTGTAATTAGTGCATATAGTTAAGTTTTTTAACCCTACAGAGTTCCAATTAAGTTACTCCCCGTCCCAATTCATGTGAAATAATTTGACTAAGCGCAGATTTGATAAAAGGAGAAAGACATTTGAAAACTTGTGGTCTATAATAAGTTATATGAATTTCTGTGGCTATAAATCATCTCATTAAGGGTAAAATTTTAAGTTTAAAGTTAAATTGTTACTAAATATAAAAAGATATCATTATTTTTGGGATTGATTAATAAAAAGGAACATACCTTTGTGATATTAGGAACCAATGATCGCAAAGCATAAAGCTTCTCCTTCATTCTTCCTCTCCTTTTCCGCTCGGAAATCAAAGTTCTCGACCGGTCAATCCTCGTGCATTTCTTCGTTGGCGTTCCCGGTGTCACCCTTGTGGCCGTGGTAGTTGTTGTGGCCGAAGATTCACCACAATCATTGTCTTCCCCTTCCTCTTCCTCATCCTCATCCCCGTCCTCATCTTGGTGGAACTTAACTTCTCCAGGAAGGGAAGTATACAGTGAAATAGGATCAGGCATGCTTGTAGCATTCCAATCATAGAAATCCATCGATGAGGCCTCAAAACAACTTGTAATGTGTTCACAATCATAAGTTGGGCAAAACTTTACAATAGGGTCAGCATTTTCACCCCTAATGAGATCAATGAATTGCTCAAAATTAGCCTCGTCCAAGAAATTAATGAGCCCGATATCATTAACATTATTTTCCATTGGCATTATTGATGCGATATTAACACTCTCCATTTTTTTTTTCTTCTTTGTAATATTGTTCCCTCTCTTTTACTCATTCAGTAAGATGAGTTGATGGTGAGAGGTCTACGGGGGATTTATAGATGGTGCAAAGAATTATTTTATTAATTAGAAGGGAATCGAATATAGTATCTTGCAGTTGTTAGAACTAATATTTAAACACTTATAAGGGTAGTTGACAAATGATGGAGATGGTGTTTTGATGTAATGTACTTCTTCTTCTTAGTTTAATTCTCTTTAGAATTATTATATTTAGGTATCAAATAAACCTGCACCAGGTTCGGACTACTATTTTGGGTTTAGCATTGATGATGAAGGAGAGGACGTCATGATCTAATTTTACTTATTTAAGTAAAGATTCTTGTCGATATTTTATTTGTGCCTCAATATATTATAATTAGGACTAAGACATTATTTAATATACTCACTACTCTCACTTTGCAACTCCATCCACGCAAGTATAAACTTTACACATCCCGAACTGAAATCGACTTGGCATATAAACAAAAACTTAGTGATTGAAAGTAGTCTATGTAATGTTTAACTTCTTGTTGAAGTTGCAAAGAGAGGGTAGTAAGAATATTAAATCATATACAACCACAATAGATGGACTCAAACTAATATTCATCGACCAAATTTTTATGTAAATACAGTATAAGACTGCACTTTATATAAACATAAATCCTATAAATACATGAAACATGCCTTGAGATACATTCTTATAACTAAATCATACAATTAATTAACACTCATTCTCATCTTAATTTGTAACTTTGCCATGATAATTCAGTATGGCTGATGCTAACATTGAGTATAGATATTTTTTTACACCATCCTCTCTTTCATCACCATTAATATAATTTACAACTACAAATGTAGTTGATCTACGTAAATATATTGTTTGTTTGGCATTATATCAATGGTGATGAAAGAGAGGATGGTGTAAAAAAATATCTATACTCAATGTTAGCATCAGCCATACTGAACTATCATGGCTAAGTTAAAAATTAAGATGAGAATGAGTGTTGATTAATTGTATGATTTAGTGATAAGAATGTATCTCAAGGCATGTTTCATGTATTTATAGGACTTATGTTAATATAAAGTGCAGTCTTATACAGTATTCACGTAAATATTTGATTGATGAATATTAGTTTGAGTCCATCTATTGTGGTTGTATATGATTTAATGTTCTTACTGCCTCTCTTTGCAACTTCAACAAGAAGTTAAACATTACATAGACTACTTTTAATCACTAAGTTTTTGTTTGACATTAAAATTTAACATATTAGTTGTAAGAATGGGATCAGGGATTACAAAACTTTTTCTCAAATTGATACGATGTCTTTAGGTCTCAAAATAGTTTACTTAATTGCTAATCATATACGACATGTTTTATGCTTTTAATGTTCCGGATGATGTTTTTAGATTTTGAGTTTAAACTTTATCCACTATTTTGATATCCAAGTTTTAACATATCTGTAGTTTGATTATTTATCTTTTAAATTGTTATCTGTTATAAAACAATAGAAGAAATTTGGGGGGAAAAAGAACTTGGCTTTGCATTGGAAGCGTATTTATTGTTAACCTTACTACAAATGCCAAATAACTTGAAAGATTATAAGTTGATGAGATAATGAAATTTTTTAACAGAGGTTACAAGACTACCGACATAATAGAATAATCAAAAGTATACAAAGTAAAAGCAACTTGATTTTAAATTAAATATTACTAAGAGGCTATGTTGTTTCTAATAGTAGAAAAGTCATATTTTTGTTGGGATCGACTAAAAGAAAAGTGTGCTGTGGAGAAAGTAATTTTTTCTTCTTGTGGATATTCCAATTTAGACTCTAAATTTTCCTCACAGAACTTCCAAACTAAGATATCTAGATGTGTTAGAGATTATCATCATTGCCTTGTTGGATTAGATTACATTAGATCCTCAGTAGCGGCGCATGGTGAACGTGTGCCTCACAGCTAGTAGGACAGCAAGCACACGTGCATCAACCCAAGATTCGATCATTGATTTACGCATATAAAATTCCTTCCACAGCTTTAGCTGATGTCCTAGTTTTCTGGAGTAGTTTGACAAATATAATACATACTAATAATGTTGCTCCTAACATTGCTAGGCGTCATGGCCAGTCAAAAAGGTGATTTGGATATTTAGGTTTGGAGAAAAAGACAAAGATCAATAATATATCATTCTTTTAATAATCCCTTGTTGCAACGTATGAATTAAGACTAAAATCTTCAAGAGATTGAAAGTCGAAACTTCTTGGATATCTCAAAGGGTAAAGTTTTACCCGCTCTTTACTCTGTTTGCTTCTGACTCCCTATGAGCCCTTCCTTTTTCGGAGGGTCAGCGGGACTGGGGGCCTCAACTCAGGCATCGGTTTACCGAAATTACCTCTTCTCTCCCACTTCCTTCCTCTCTGGGGCGGTCTGGTCTTTACCTTGAAATTGGAATCGGAAAGGGCGTAATCGAAGAAATTTCAATCACAAGAAAGAAAGCCTGAATAGAAGAAAGCTGACAAGAAGTGAAGTTTATCCAGGGGATGTTTTTTATTTGCATTCACGCCTTTTGGAAAGAGCCGCTAAATTAAGTTCTAGTGTATTATATGTCACTCGATGACTTGAGTAGGAGGTCATTGAGGATGGTCAAAGCAATGGAGTTTTCCGAGGGGCAGCTCTTGCTGTAGGGGGATACCCTCAATCAACTTCTTTAAACTTTTTCCTTCTTTAGGCTCCGAATTTCTCTATTTAGGCTCCCAATTTCCCTCTTTAGGCCCCGAATTTCCTTCTCTTGGTCCAGAACAACCAATTAGCAAATTCTATAGGTATAGATTTTCTGAATAAAAAAGAAGTGTTAGTAAGAACTAGCACTAGACTTCTTCCCACATGTTGTATCTCTTTGCTTACCCTCTTTACCCCCGTCTGATAGGTGCTATATATAGTGGGTGATTTACCTAGTAATCGGCCGCTTTAGAAAAGATGAGCTCTACCAATCTCGCATAGACTTGCTTCGCACCTGTGTCAAAAGCCAGTTGAGTTTTTACTCTTCAGTAAGAATGATAAAGCAAGTTACTTTAGATTGGCAAATAGAAAGGGAGCTTTGGCTTAAATATTAAAGTTGCTGCCATGTGATCACGAGATCACAGGTTCGAGCCGTAGATACAGCCTCTTGTAGAAATGCAGAGTAAGGTTGAGTACAATAGACTCTTGTGGTCCGGCGCTTCCTCGAACCCCGGGCATAGCATGAGCTTAGTGCACCTGATTGCCCTTTTTATATTGGGCTAATATTTTGTTTTAGTTCATATGTTTGTAAGAGGAATTTTAAGTGCTACAAAAAAATGAGTAATTTGTGGAGGTTGAAAATTGCACTTTGTGGAGGTTTTAGCCTCCTCTAGCAACTAGCGAAGGCTAAAACCTCCGCGAATTGCAACTTTCAACCTCCAAAAATTACTCATTTTTTTGTAGTGAAGGTTGATAACTCAAATGCATTCGTGATTTTATATTTTTCCATTACTTAAGCATCCTTATTTGTAATATGACTGATAAAGTGTAATTTAAACTTTGTAATGATTACAGAATATTTAGTTCTCACTAACTTTTATTTTTTGCACGACTGTTTATCAGTAGAGGCTTTGTTACTTTATTAGGATTGGTAAGGTAAAGTCTAGCCCCTTTGCTTGTACTTCTACGTTTTCAGGAATAGTTTTTAATATTAATAAAAGGTCGCTAAACAAACTATTTAGTATAGTAAATTCGATTAAAAAACAACTTTTTATCTACTGTCACTGAAGATAGTAAATATCTCTTTGCTTATTGTCCAAGGGTGACCAAAGGTTGGCAAGATTTTAGTTTAACCCACCATCTAATATAACAGACTGGATTAAAATACTTTGCTAGGACTCAACAACGAAGGTTAAGCAAAACATTAATATTTATATATCAATTCTTGTGAAGGATAACACTGAAGGCCCAATTACTTGAAGGCACTCAGGCCACTTAGTCCGTTAGATCCGGCCCAAATGTATTTTTACACTTGTTTTATACTAGTTTTAATTCATTGGATTCTTTTGTACATAGACAAATATTTTGAATGAATAAGTCAACGAGTTCATTTCTCATATTTGCACCGACTTGTTTCTCTCTCTCTCTCTCTCTCTCTCTTCTCAACACGCTAGGGTTTCTTTCAATTATCCACCATTGTTGCTCGATTGAGCAGCTTAATGTAGTATCAAAGCAGAGTATGAGAATCACCTAGCTATTAGCTCTCATCCGATAGTAACCACAACAGATATCTCGAAAGTTTCATTTGGATTTTTCAAAGTGTTCGAAATTTTTTATCTTTCTGATGTTGGTTCCATTGAACGAGGGTTCTCCTCTGGTCTTCTCTCTCGAGTATTCCTGAGTTTTTGATAGCTTCGATTTGCAGTGATTCTCAATGATTCTGGGATTTCGACAGTTTATAGGGTTTCACAGTTATACAAGGCCTTTACATCTTCAGGTTAGAAGAAGTCTGGTATCATCTACTCTATTCTTAGTAATTCACTGTATATCAACTACTAAATTCTAACCTTCACTGCTTTGCTGAGTTCTGCTATTTTCATATAGTCGAAAATCTCTGTTATGTGTGTAATCATGGCTTTGATTCCAAACAATACTAATGGCAATGCGACTAGTACATCGACTAACCCTAGTGCTGAAGGTTGTAGTCCTTTCTCACTTGATTCCTCATATACTTTCTATGTGAATCCTTCTGATAGCCCTGGTAGCTAGCTGGTGGTTTTCCCCTTCACTGGATGTGGTTTTTTTCTGGGAGGAGTAGTACATTGACTTCTGTATCAGCTAAGAACAAACTAGAGCTTATTGATGGTAAACTAGCAAACACACAGCTGATTTTACATACTTTCCCTATTGGGAAAGATGTAATGACATGGTGAAGGCTTAGATAACCAGCTCTATGTCTAGGGAAATTGCCATTAGTGTAATGTGTATGAAAATTGCTAAGGAAGTCTGGGAGGATATTAATCAAAGATTTGGGAATTCTAATGGTTCTACAAACATTCAGATTCAAAGGAAAATTGTTTCCACAAGTCAGGGTTCTTTTGACATAGCCACTTACTTCACCAATCTTAGAAGCTTATGGGATGAATTCAATTATGCATATGTTGGGCTAGTCTGCACATGTGGGGCTTTACCTAAGTTCATAGAGGACCAACAACTTTTAAATGGTTTGAATGATTCTTCCTCTACTGTCAAGAGTGACATCCTGATGATGAACCCCTTTCTTTCCATAAGTAAGTCATACTCTCTCTTATAACAAGATAGGAGTCAAAGAGACTTTCCTTCATATAATCCAAGTTTTTCAAGTGACTCTACTGCTTTCCTAAGTTTTGGTCCTCATAACAATCTTAACAAACTTAGTCAGAAGGTGCATTTTGAGCCAAGAAAAGGTACAAAACCTGATGTTCCTACTGGTGGTCTTTATTGCAGGAACTGTAAAAAGACAAATCATACCATTGACAAATGCTATAGGTTACATGGTTTTCCTTTTTGTTTTAAGTTCACAAAGTACAAAAAATCAGCCTCTTGTGTCCAAACTGAGGTACTTCCATCTTCTTCTGGTCCTTCATCTTTCCAAATAACTATTCCAACTCTAGCTCATGGTTTCACTCCAGAGAAAATTCAACAACTTCAGACTATGTTCCAACAAGTTTGAATGTCCTCTCCTAGTTACAGTTCTGACCCTTCTTCTTTAGAGGATTTAGGTTTTGCTCATTTTACAGATTTGTTTACTACCTATGCTATAAATTTTGTAGGACCTCATGTGTGTGCAACTTCTCAATTAAGGATTAACCCTTGGATACTAGATTCTATGTCCACTAACCATGTGACCCCTCACAAACATATACTTCAAAATATCTCACTATTACCTACACCTTTCCTTGTCAGTCTCCCTAATGGATATAAAGTAAGGGTTATGGATATAAAGTAAGGGTTATATCAACTGGGTCTCAGTATATTAGAAATGATATAACCTTACTGAATGTTCTCTTAGTTCCTTCCTTTCAAATCAATTTGATTTCCTTACATCAACTCATTTCTAAGTTAAATTGTCTATCCTTGCTTACTGAACATCATTGCTATTTATGAGGCCCTTCTCAGAAGAGGCCACTGGTAATTGGTAAAGCTGTTGGGAGGTCTATTACTTTCATCTAGATGCTGACCTTTTTCCTTCCTCATCCACTGGTCCATCACAACTTTCAGCTACATGCCATGATTCTACTTTTCTTACTAATGCTTGTAATAATATCATTCTTACTAATGCTTGTAATATTCTCAATTCTACTGCTCCCTTTGAGATTCTTCTTGTAATAAGAGATCTGATATTAGTTCTAATCATGTTCTAGTTGCATGTAATCATTTCAATTCTATTAATGCTTCTGTGAATTCCTATTCTACTTGTAATCAAAATTATCTTGTGAATAAAATGAATATGTTTTGGCATCACAGGCTCTGACATATGCCTTTCCACAAAATGAAATCTGTCCTTTTGCTCTCAGAGAAAGGTTCATCCAAACAACCTTTTGTTTGTCCAGTTTTCCCTATGGCTAAACAACAAAGATTAACCTTCCATGACAGCACAATTCATTATACAGCACCATTTCTACTAGTACATGTTGATACATGGGGACCCTATAAAACTAGGACTTATAATGGATTTCGGTATTTTTTTTTACATTAGTGGATGATTCACAATAGTAACCTAGACCCATCTTCTTTCTTGCCAAAGCACTTCAATGGTTACTGCCCATTTCACTCTAAAGTCCAAACATTTAGATCAGACGATGCTTTTGAGCTTGGCAGTAGTGCTGAAGCTATTGCTTTTTTTTTTTCCTTTTTTTTTTTTTTGGCCAAGGTATACTTCACCAAACTACCATTCCACACATCCCACAATAAAATGGGGTTGTGGAACGGAAACACAAACATCTTCTTGAGGTTTCTAGAGCCCTTCTTTCCTAAAGGGGCAGCCGTGAATTTTCAGCTAGGGTTCGCGAACCCTAGCGCCGTCATGACCCCTCTCTCTCTCCCCTCTGGTAGAATGTTGCCAGAAATGGCAAATTTGCAGAGGAAACAGGTTGGTGCAGGTCTTGAGAGGTCGAAAAGAGTAAAGCAATTATAGCTCCATCCTTGCAACACCTCTATATCACCAAACCTCACCCCAAACACGACCTAAAGGTACGATCCCACCCCTTTCTCCTATTTGTCGTCCTTACACCCGAGATTTTTTTTTTAAAAATAAAATCCACTAGGCTTGTCGCCTAGGGCTGATTTTATATATTTTCTAAAAAACAAAGCAAGGTAATGTCTTTACAGAGGTGGCCATATAGAACAATAGAAAACATGATTAAGCTAATGACCAACCTAAGTCTTATATGATGGCTTAAGTTGGTACTACAAATATCTAAAATTAAAAAGTGGTAAAAAACTAAAACTTGAAGAAGAAATCTGCTAATCCAATCCTGTAAGCATATGTGAATGATGTTCTCCTGCATGTCAACCAACTTGTGTCCCAAGTTTGAAACCTTGATGCACAACTTGGTCATCAGTCCATGTATATTAGCAGTATATTTGTGTATACCAGCATGATACACGTGTATATCAGCCCCTACAATCCTGCACAACCTCATGGCTGCAGTTATGTAACCTATACCTAACAATAACTCATGCTTGGCACTCAAAAAACCAGATGATATACTGCAATATACACAAGATATACTGCAGAATACTAGACTGGTCCCATTGATCTGAATGTTGATGAACATCCTCCAAGGTTCCTTGTAGGAATTTACACCTTATAATACATGTACACACAACCTGTCATCAGGAAATGCAGAAAAACCAATTATGCATGGCCATACAGCTGCTACTGATGTAGTTGTGTCCCAAGTTTGTCTTTTGCTTCTTCTTCCTCTGCTATTCCTTTTTACCTTCTTGCAATCGTGTATGCAGCAGTGTAGGTAAACAACTAATGCACAAATCCCTTTGATGCAGCCAAGGCAGTCTCCATTAGATGGCATCTCTTCTGCAGATTGAGCACAAAGTGCTGATACCACTGCATGAAGATTTGCCAGCATATAAAGATTGGTTGACATTGTAGAAAGATGCCTTAAATCCCATGACACCAGATCTGAATCATGTAATCATGGCATCCTTATGTAACTTCCGTGAAAATTATAAATTCCTGCAAAAAAGAGCACATAGTGACTAGTTCTTAGAACACTGATCTGCTGGTTTTTGAAAACTAGGAAAATTTCCAGTTTCCATGCAGCCTGTGAGCCTGCAAAATAGTCATTACTGTTAGTATATAAGGACTCATCATGTTCTCCTCCAAATGGATTTGAACATGTTGAGTGAAGAGAGCATCAACAACAACTCAATCTTTTGCCTTTTTCACACTGTTGCACAAGACCAGCAAAATCAGATTCAAACCAGCTGCCTGTACTTGAAATGTCAATATCCATCCACCTTCCTTCAAACCCATCTTGAACCTCACCACACTCTTTCCTTGATGCCAAAACTACAATGGAATGAGCACCAAGTGCTAATACCACACACTGCAGCCTTGATACCAAAGAGTTCACGTGTGTGCAGTTCTCCTGCAGTTTCCTTACTGCATCTATCAAAGGTACCAGGTTCTCCAGGATTTCCATATGTGAATCCATGAAAACCCAGCAATATTGGCCCTTGGTACACTGATAAAACTGTATACTTATCATGTTCTGTGCAAGAATCAATGTAGCATTGATCTCCTCTCCAATGAACCACATCTATTCCATATCATGACAGATATGATTCAAAGTATGAATCTTCTTGATGCCTTGTACCTTGTTCCCACTGCAAATTTTGGAACTTGCAAAAAAGAACACATGGTTAGAAATAAAACTTCTCATCTTACTCTCCTCCAAATGGATTTGAGTAAGATGAGACATGATGGACTCCACAACAGAATCCATCCTCAATATTTTCTTTTTGTTTTGATTCTTAAATAGGGACACTGAAGCTTGTCACTATTAAGAATCTTTCTGCCATTTGAATCCAATTCTGCAAATGAGTTGATCTCTACCTCTCCATGATCAAGGGCATAGTTAGCAAGATGATCAGCCAACTGGTTGCCCTCTCTCATAATATGCAAAACCTGTACCTCTGGATGGTCCATGATATCTAGCAGCTCCTCAACCCCAAATGCAATGGTCCATGGAGGTTTCCACTCTCTATCCAAGATATTCTTTAATAATAAAGAATCAGTTTCCAGAATGAAGGAATAGACATGTTTGGACAAACAATATCTTGCAGCCTGCAGAAGTGCTTGAGCCTCAGATTTAGTATTTGTACAATCTCCCATTCTCTTAACCTCTGCATATATCAAATCTCCTGATGAATTTCTCACACAAAAGGCAAAGGAACTTCTGCCTGGATTGCCTCTAGTTGCCCCATCTGTGTTGCACTTCCAAATGCCCCCAGGTAGAAATTTCCACATGACCTTGGTGACTTGTAATTTTGGCACAAACTGTTCCAAAATCTTCAGAATGTCATGCCATCTATGTGGAACTGTTTTGATTCCAGGTTTCCTACTTCTCAACCAATTGCTGAACATTAGTAGAGGCCTGATAAATAACTCTGCTAGTTGACACCTTGTCCCTATGCTTATCTCCATTTCTTTTCTTCCAAAGCTGCCAAACTATAATAGATGGGATAGCATAGAAAATATTCTGAAGTCTGGATGGAACATCAGCTGTCCACCATTGCATGATCACCTGATGCAAGTGCATACCATCAACATTTATTCCAGCTGCTGCACAAAAATATGTCCATGTTGCATGTGCAGTTGCACATCTCAAGAATATGTGAGGAACAGTCTCTTCCTTTGGTTCTACACAACAAGAGCACATGGAAGGCATATGATATCCCCAACTCTTTACTACATCATCAAGAGGGACTTTGAAATTCCATACTCTCCACATCAGAAAAGCTATCTTGAATGGAAATCCCTTGACCCAAATTTTCTTGTACACCTCTTTCTTTTCACCTCTGCTCCTTATATATTCCCATACAGATTTGACACTAAATTCTCCATTTTTCTCCAACATCTACCAAGGCTTGTCAATCTCTCAGTCAAGATGTATCCAGCCAAATCCTCAGGCAAATTATTTCTGATGGCAGGCACATGCCACCTACCATCAGTAACTACATCAGAAACATTCTGTATGGCTTCATTACACTGAAATTCAGGAGGGACAATGAAATATAATGGGCCTAGACCAGACCAGTTATCAAACCAGAATAATGAAGAACCCATTCTCAGTTGCCACCAAATTTGATGATCCATCAAGTCCCTAGCCTGCAACATTTTCCTCCATATATGAGATCCTTCTTTCCAAGGGACTAGAATTGGATTATTCTTCTTTAGATATTTGTTGCTCATGAAGGCACTCCATAAAGATGGTTTAGTCCTGAAATTCCACCATAACTTAGCAAACAAAGCCATAGACATGTCTGCAAGTGATCTAAATCCCAAACCTCCCTCCTGCACAGGCAGGTAAACCTTTTACCATTTAGCCCAATGCCTGCCACTTTCTCCTATATTGTTACTCCAGTAAAACGGAGCAAAGATCTTGTGCAACTTGTCAATAACAAATGATGGAGGATCAAGAGCTGCTAAAAGGTGCATAGGCATTGCCTGCAGAACATGCTGTAGGAGAATAACCCTTCCTCCAAAGGACAGAAGCTTTCCTTTCCAACTCTGCAGCCCAATCTTACCTTTGCAAGCAATTCTGAGCAAAATGCCATCTTGCTCTTACTGTAATATATGGGGCAGCCAAGGTATATCAGAGGAAACTCCTTCCTAGAAATACCAGTTACCCTTTCCACCTTTTGAAATACCTCCTCTTCCACCCTATCATGTAAGTACACAGAACTCTTTGCTTTGTTAGTTAACTATCCTGAAGCTGCTTCATATTCAGACAACACCTTCATGATCAAGCTAAGTGAAATCTCACATGATGATGAGAAAATAATGGTATCATTTGCATATGCAAGATGATTGATTTTTGGACTCCACTTAGGCAAGCCAAAACCAGTAAACCACAAGTTATCATGCAGTGAATTTAAGGCCCTTGACAGTACTTCAACAACTATGATGAATAGAGTAGGACACAATGGGTCACCCTGCTTAACACCCCTAGTTGAATGAAAGAAACCATGTGGTTGGCCATTAATAAGGACTGAATACCAGTTATTCCCAACTAGTTCATATATGAAGCTGATGAACATCTCACAAAATCCCATTTTCCTCATCACTTTTGTGAGAAATATCCATGACAACCTATCATAGGCCTTTGTCATGTAAAGTTTCATCACTACATTAGTCACAACCTGATTCCTTTTCTTGGTTCTAAGTCTGATATCAGTAATGATCTCCTGTGTCAACAAGATATTCTCTACTATACTCCTACCCCTCACAAATCCTGCTTGATTATGAGAGATTAAATCAGGCAGTAGGTGAACTATCCTTTCATGTATAACTCAAGAGAAGATCTTATTAACAAAGTTGCTCAAACTTATTGGTCTCATGTCACCAAAGGTCTGCACATCCTGCTTCTTAGGCAATAGTACCAGATTTGTGTGAGTTATATACCTTGGAAGTTCATGTCCTCTGAAAAAATCCCACACCATGTTTATATGTCCCTTCCAATAATGTCCCAGCATGCTTGGAAGAAAATGCCTGTAAAACCATTAGGCCCTCCAGCACTTGCATTATTCAACCCAAAAACTGCATGCTTGACTTCTTCCATGGTAGGATCAGCAGTCAACTCTTCATTCTGTTCATCTGTGACCATGCTAGGTACATGCTTCAAAATGTCAAACTGAGTAGGAACTACTGTTTCATGGAATTGAGTTTGGTAGAACGTAACAGCCTCTTCAGCAATTTCATGTTCAGTCTCAAGCCATTGACCCTGAGAATTCTGTATTCTTTTCAACTGCAGCATTTTCCTCCTCCCTTTAACATGTGCATGGAAGAATTTAGAATTTTTATCTCCTTCTTGGAACTAGGTCATGCCAGATTTATGTTTCCAATATTCCTCCTCTATATGCAATGCTCTTGTCATCTCAGCTTGCACTTTTTGAAGTTTCTCCCTATTGGCATTAGAAGGATCTGCCTCAAACAGTGCCTCATGAGTTTTGATGACTTCTTCAAGATTAATGATAGTCTGGAAACAATCACCATATGTTGTTTTACTTCACTAAGACAACACCTTCTTCAGTTTCTTCAACTTGACATTAAATGTCATGAAAGAATTGGCCACCACATCTGTCTGCCAGTTATCCTTCACAACCTGTAGAAACTCTGCATGCTCTGTCCAGAAATTTAAGAACTTAAAGGATTTCTTAAATTGCTGAACCTTCTGTTTACATTCTACCAGAAATGGAGAATGATTAAACCCCAGCTTGATTAAGTGACTAATTTCCAAGCCTGGAAATTGCTGTTGCAGTTCAAAATTTCCCAGGTATCTATCTAACCTCTTGAACACACATTCATCTGCTGCCTTTCCATTCCACCAGGTGAAGATGCTTCCTTTATAACCCAAGTCACTAAGGTGACAGGTCTGAATACAGTGTCTGAAGTCCTCTACTTCATTTAAAGTGACAGGTAAGCCACCATATTTCTCCTCCTCATCCACAATGACATTGAAATCTCCACCAACAAGCCAAGGGAGAGTCATGTCTGATGCAAGATTATACATGGAATCCCACAATTCAATTCTATCAATTCTGTCACACATAGCATACACTAAAGTGACTATCATATCAAGATCAGTATCCCAATTGAATAATTTCAAAGTAAGCTGCTGATCAGTGAACATTAACACTGTGACTTCATACTCCTCATCAATGAAAGCCTATGTTTTTCCAGATATATTGCTCATTGCAGTCTTAATTCCAAGCCTTCTCTTTCTAACTTATAAGCCTGTTGAAATGGTTCCATCAGGCCTATAAGAAAGAACTTATATTTTGTATGCATTGTTAAAAGCCTCTTAAAAGATTTTTTAGTGTTTACTCATCTTATGTTCCAAATTAGTGCATTCATCACTAAAGTTTGGATTTAGATGCAGTTCTTCTTGTGTGCACCCCAATGGTATGAGATGCATGATTCTCTTTGACAGGTTTTCTCCTTCCTTTGCCAATAACCTTCTATACCCGCTTGGGAGACAAATCCCCCCCCCCCCCCTTGCAGCATTCATAAAGTTCTGAGCAGTTGACTCCTCATCTAAGTCTATTTTTGGCTCTTCCCCTCCAACTGTTTCTACTTGCAAGTTACCAACCTTGGGAATAAGAACCCCTTCTGATACTTGTACTGCAATCTGATTCTGCTTTCCACCTATATTATCTTGGCTTTGTTGTTGACTAAGAACTTCAGCATTCTCCTATCCACCATGCATGGACTGATTAGAGGCATAAGCCTGTCTCTTTGCACTACTCTTAGCTTCATGCACTATATCTATATTCATGACCCGCTAGTTTTTGGTTGGACCTTTTGATGGAGTTTCATTAGCCTGAATATCTGCTACATACTTCAGCTGCATTGCTGGAGATAGCTCAACTTGAGTTTGTCCCTTTGCCCCATCATGGTTTTGATCCTACTGCTTCTGAGTGACATTTCCTTCCTCCACAGCATCATCCATCCTGTCAAACATATTGTTGATTTCTTGGGAGGATGAAATAGAGTCAATAGACTGTGTAACACCAACTTTTGTGCCTCCTACTATTTCACCTTCCTTCCCATCTTCCTCTACCTGCTCACTCCACAACTTCCTTGCACTACTAGTGCCTCCATCCTCAGCAAATATAGTTGACAGGCCTGATTAATGGTAACCTTATCTACTCCTGATTGAAAAACTGTTTCAACCCATTCTTTAGTCTTAAGAGGTGAATAATGTGTCTTACTAGGAGTAAATACAGCTGCATTAGTATTCAAGACCCTCTCAGCACAATCAGCTGCCACCCCATTAACAACAGGTGCAACAACCAACTGTTTCTGAGCATCTACTGCATTTACATTCTCTTGTTGTACTTGTACCTCAACCAAGACCATAACAATACCTTCTTGTATACCATTATCATTTTTTAATGCTGCAAACTTGTTGATGGTTTGCACAGCATCAGATTTCTGTACTTCACTTGGTCTATTTGTACCACCATTCTCCTTTCTTATTGTCAAAGCAGCCCTGTTTTGAGCATTGCTTCCAATCTCAACCTGCTTCTTTCCTTTCTGAGTCTTCCATTTATACAAATTCTGCACATTACCAACTACCTTGCCACTCTCCAACACCTTAATTACTTGTCTGCATGGTGTGTCTGCTGACTGTTAAACTATTTTTCCTTATTTGCCATCTTGTTTGGTTCCTTAACATTGTTAGGGACTGCAGCATGCTTCCCTTTATTTCCATTATCACCATTAACTTCCTCCTCACTCTCCTTCTCTGGTAACAAATCAGGATGCAACTTCCAACATCCTTCTTCATCATGGCCTTGCAAACGACATTCCTTACAATATTTAGGCATGAAATCATAGTGAATTTTCACCCACCTTGATTTAATTTCTCCAGTTTTGTTATCCACAGCCTGTAGTTGCACTCTTTTAGGATGCTCAACCAACAAATCCACTTCAACTTTCACACGAGCGCAGCTTGGCCTTGTTTTATTTTTGGTTGCCATATCCAAAGTCAATGGCTTGCCTACTCCTGAGGCCATTGAAAACAGCTGCGACTGACCAAAATAGTTTGGTGCTGGTGTAGGAAACGAGATCCAAGCAATGGCAATAGAAGTCTCCTCCTTAGGATTAAACCAAGGATCCTATTTGAGTGTCCTCATAGGATAATATCCTCCACTCTCCTTGGTCCAAAAGGCTGGTTTCGACAATAATATTACATAATCTTCGAACAATTCACACCTGATCAGAACATGCCTATTGCATAAGAGTCCTATGGTGGCAGTACTCTTTAGTTCACATTGTTGTGGAATCAACATACGTAATGCATGCAAATCTGGCAGTCCATAGCTAAATTTCCCCACTACTGCATATTGTAGTTTCTCGTGAATTATCATCCTATCTATTTCTTCCATGGTATATTGTATTGTTGGTTAACCATGGTGATACACGATAGGTTTCATAGGAATAGGTAAAACAGTTGTGGCAGTCGACTGTTTTGAATCACTAGCATTCAAAGTTGAAGGTTTCAATAATTTGGCATAGTCTAGGGTTTGCATGGGGTGTGTTGCGGGCAATGTAGGTTGCGCAGCCTCTTCTGGAGGCTGCATGCTGGCCGAAGAGGCGATGAATGGCCTGAAGGTTGTCCTCTCCCACTAGGTCGCCGATCGCCTATAGAGAGAAGCTTGGGTTGGGGGTTTTGGTTTCAAGTTTAGGGTTTAGGGTGTAGGGTTTTCAAAATAGCATTTTTCTTTAAAATATTTTTTTATTACATAGGGGGTAGGGGAAGGGATTACAACGTGGGGATTCGAACCCTCAATGACAAGGTGAAAGTTCATGTAGCCAACCAACTGAGCTACTAGATTCGAACCCAAGATTAGGGTTATCAGTTAAACATTTTTTTTTTACTTAACTATAACAAGTTGAGTTCTTAGTTTAAATATTTGATTTTTCTTTGTTTATGTGGCCGAGTTAGATTTTGGAAGCACAAAGGAGGCTCCAGTCCATTCTTGCTCCGGTTGCACTCAAAAAAGGTAATAATTTACTATTTTATTGCTTTTTATTTAAGTTCCTACCTATGTAAATGATAGTTTGATATAGTTGATTGTTACATGAGTAGTTAAATATAGTTTAGTATTAATAATATGCTTAGTTTAATGTTTATTGCTTAAGGAATGATGTTTTTTTTATTTGGCTTGAGTTATGTTAAAGGTTTATCAATCTCATACTTGTTTGATTGCTTCTGATTATGATAGTTTGGCTTAGATAGTGACTGTTATGACCTGTTTAAATTGGTCTCTAAGTGATATTATTTGAATGAGAGTGCATTTGGGTAGTTTAAAGGGTCTTTTGACACTATTAATGAAAGGTGGATCTAAGACAGCGTTAAGATGATCTTTGCTTTGTCTAAATGGTTAACCAACTAGTAAAACAGGTTTGTTAAGTGTTGACAGTAGTTATACTTGGTTTAACTCAATGATGAGATGCCAGATTCTCAAAATGAAATTAAGAAAGAACTTCAAAGGTTGGCAGGTTAACATAAAGTGTGTATGTGCTATATGTAGAGATGTTGTCTTTCCCAAGATTGATCACTTAAAACTTGAGAATTAAAGAGGTAAAAGAAGAAGAGAAATAATGGGAAAGTTTTAGTGCAAGTCTCTCCCGGTCCCTTTGTCAAACTGTTTGTACTATTTTGGATGTTGTGGTTTAAAAGTTAAAATAAATAGTAGTCATGGTCAAGAGGGAGACTAATGGTGATGTTTAGGTTTTCTGTAAAAGCTAAAATGAGTTGTATTTGATTATGTCTTTATTTATCATGTATAAATTAGTCCTAAAGGAGAACATGTATGCTTTGAGATGCTGTATGATATAAAAGAACAAAAATTACTTAATGATTAGAGCTTTCGATTGGGTTGCCTTAAACAATAATCTGAGTCACTGTCATCTAAATATTTATGTTGGGATTATTTTAGTGATATTTCTTGTATGATCATAAGTGCTCATAAGCAAACCAAAAACCACTTGACAAGTAGAGGATCCTTTATAAGGCACCTTAAAGAGAGGACACGGAAGAAGCAGGTCCAACTTGGTTTATAGTACCCTCCTCTAGATAAAAGGTTCCATGACATACTTTGAAAGTCTATGGGGTAGGTGTTTGTCATGTGGATGCATCAATGATTCTTCATACTCATCACTGAATCAAAGGGTGGCAATTAAATGAACTTGTTTAGAATCTAAACAAGTTGTCAAAGTTAAAAAGAGAAATTATTCTCTATATTATTAATTTTCTGAGAATAAGGAAAGAGATTGGTTAATGTAAGGCCCTGGGTGATTAAAGACTGCTTAAAAATGCATACCTGACACTAATCATATGACTTATCCTTAAACTCTTATGTCATCCCCATGTCTTTATGGTTTTTCTGCTAAATTTGAGATCCACAGTTTCTTATCATTTCAACTAAGCTATGACACATATGAGTCTTGTATTACCCTCTGCTCACTTTCTCTTATTCTGTCCAAGTCTTTACTCCACTGTGTTATCTCTGGCCATTAGATCAATTAAAATCATGTCTCCCTCTATACGATCTCTGCTTATCTGATGTTGTTAAGCTTTGTACTCTATATGTTCTAGTTGATTAGTTCACAAAACCTGCCCCCTTTGTAGCTTTCTATTTCTGTGCCCAACCCATCAGTTGAACGTGCTTTCTTGTTCTCAGTATTTGGTCCTGCCCAGAACCAAGAGTATTTTTAGTGTTTGATAGGTGTCTTTGTAGTTTCCTTGTTAGCTGTTGAAATTCTGGAGATTACATTGAACTTAAATGGACTGTTATAAAATGTTCAGTTGGTTAGTCATAACTTAGGAATTACCTTAGTTCAGGTTGGATATTACTTAAAAATATAAAGATTAATTAGGTGATTAGTTGGTCATAAGTTCAAGGTTTAAGCTTGAAGAGCAGATATACTTAAAATATACACAGGTTGATGAAAAGGAAGGAGGAATATACACTTGATATGTATATCCCATATGTTTATTATAGGTATAGCATATGTATATGGGCAGGATGGTCATATATAGTGAATATCAAATGAGTTCAAAAGGGGATAGACTTCTTATAGGCTTAATCTCAGTCCAAATCCGGCTTAGCACCAATTTGGGCCTGGCCCATTTCAATAGTCTCAAAGCAGGCCTAATCTATATATAGCCAGAAATATAGAACAAGGGGGCTCGGGCAGGCTTATTGTAAGTTCAACCTTGGGATTTCTGATAACTATAAATTCTTTCAGGCCCGATAACTATAAATTATACCTATATATATATATATATATATATATATATATATATATATATATATATATATATATATATATATATATATATATATATATATATATTCCCCTTTATGCTTGTATATTGTGTGTATATAATAGTGATAAGGACATTAAATCAATTCTAACCTATTTCCCTTTTTTCGTTTTCTTCCTTCATTGCACGGGCCGCTTGGGCTGGGTCAAACCTCGTAGCCCAACAGGCCAATTCGTTCATGATTAAAGTAGTCCGGGCCAAAGAAAGGGAAGCTAATGTTGAATATGCATTAAAGGCCCAGCCGTGGGTGAAAATGGCCAACTAGGGGTTGCGTACACCCCTAGCCTTCCCCTTCTGCTTATTTGTTTTATTTATGCTCTCTTTTACATGTAATCTCATTGTATTAGCTACTTATAAAAACTTGTAAAACTCATGTGTATATTGGAATTTTGTGGTTTGAATTAGCCGTCTTAGGACAACGGTGCTTATGCCGGTTAGTTTGACTTTAGTTCCCCAACGATTTTCATAACCCGAGTTTAATATAAATGATTTCCTAAATGATAACTAAGCAAATGAATCATTTTTAATACATGTTAAAAATAAAGAGAAGAAAAGGAAATTACATTGTTACAAACAACTATCACATTTTAAGGCCAATTTGGACTTTGAAAACCAAAGAATATATTTCCTTTACAAATTGAACTCAGTTTTTTTATCAGCAATAAGTTTAAGAACAGGACTACTACTTTCAAAAGTAGTGGCAATTTAACTCGGGCTGGGCCCAGTATTTTGAAAAACCAACTCTTCTTTACACTTAACTGATTCTCATAAAAGGAATAACTGGTTTGGGCTAATCCCACACACATAAAAAAAATACAAATCTCTTCTATTATGAGTAAAATCCAAAGAAATAAAGAAAGCTCTTTTTATAACATAATCATAAACCTTCTATATCTATAAACCGAGACCCGTATAAAACCACTCGTATACACAAAGTTTTAGATAAGGATATTCTGAAAACGTATTGAATGGATTAGCCTGAATCGTGTATGAGTTAAGCATGGACAAAATCTATTTATTCTGTACTTTAAATAAACCAACGTTTTCAAATCTTTACAAAGTCGAATACTATCCTAGTATATAAAAGAAAATTAGCTATATCCGGATATTATAATTCTAAACCTAAATAACTTATATATAAAGGGGATATATTCAAATTATTTCAAGAAATGATATGCAAAACAACAGATCTTATAATGCAGGAATAAACACCAAATAAACAGTTCATGCAAATACGCATAAATTGGAATTCAAGGTCAACAGTATAGTACAGATCCTTAATACTAGGGTGCCTAACACCTTCCCTAGGGGATCACCAGAACCTTTACCTAGAACTTTGGCTTACGAAGGATTTTTCACTCTATATGAATAAATCCTTCGAAACTGGTTTTCCTAAAAATTAGGTGGTGACTCTTTTAAAACAAAGTCTTAAAGAGCACTAACAAGTTCAAAGTAGCATTTCGAGTGCTAACGCCGCCCTGAAATGCGAACCGTAGGAGATGGCTACTCTACTGGGGACTTAAAGGTTCTATCCTTAAGGATTCCAATATAATATGACTTTATTTGCTTTAACTGTTTATGTGTTTACTTTCTTGCAACTATTAACTGTCATTGCATGCATATCATAACTCCGCCACTCCCGGCACTTATTTTACACTTTGTTCCAAAGGCGACTTCGCGGAGCACGCGGTCATTCCTTTAGTATAAAACCAAAATATTTCTTTTGGAAGCGTTATGAGGTGGGGTTGGTTTGCGGTCATCCAACAGCCCTAACGGTTCAGTCCCAGTTGTCCCCTCGAGTTCCCGGTCTTTTGTAAAAAGCCCACTCTAGTGGAAACTAGGATAAAGCTAAGCCAAATCCCTACTGAACTAGAGTATTCATACTTAGACGAGCCTTGGGTATCTCAGATGTTACACCCCAGAAAATTTCGCGTTACGAAGGCTGCAGACGGAATGTGAGCTCAAGGAGGAGCAAATATTACAAGTACGAAGGATGAAATTCTACTGTATTAGCATGAGGATAGCATAAGTATGATCTTTGGAATTCGTACAGTATGATTGGAATGATACATTAAAAGATATATAGCCCTCGTAACCGTAAGCTGAGGTGGGGCCCACATGATGGGGTTTTTATAAAGGACATATGACTAGTTATATGGACAATATATGTGAAGTTAAACACAACTAAAGAAGGACCCTTGAGCCAAATCCAAGTGTATGCCCTCCAAACAGATGTTTTAAAGTTACATTTTCGGGTGATCTGACTTCGGGAGGATATAACCCCATCAGTATTTGGGATTTTGGGAAAACTCCAAATATTAAAGTTGTAGATAATTGAATTAGATTTCCAACCATAGGTCTTGGGCCTTCACAAAACATAGGGATAAAAAGTTATAGATGTTTTAATGTAAAAAGGTCAAGCTGGGCAGTAGGCTCGGCCCAACCCGACACAAGGTCGGTGGGAACCCACCCAAGACCCCTATATAAGTGCCAAATTCGTGAAATTTCTTCACATTTAACCCCAAAAAAGATCTGAACATTTTAGAGAGAGGGAAGAGAGCCTTTAGAGAGAGAAACCATGTTTTGATCAAATTTGAGGTCCCGAATTTCGAGGCCCGTGAAGAGTAAAGTGTAGTACAGGCCGTTGCCGTCGTTTGAAGCTAAAAGTTGAACTTGGGGGATGTTGGTTTCGTGGTGGCTGCTCATATAAGGTATGTTTTTAAAATTTTAATGATGTTCTTACCATGATCATTGATAGATTTGACGGGTTACACTAGAGAAAATGACGTTAAAAGTTCGGTTATCAATTTTGGATATAAAATAACTTGGGGGCTGTTTTGGTAAGATTAAATGGATAGAATTATTTTGATATTGATATAAAATGATTGTTGATATTGTTGTTGATGTTGTTGACAAGTTGTTGTTCTTGAATTTGAGGGAATAAAGTGTATGAAGATATCGTTTACAAAGCATATACTGGGCTGTTTTGTTGTATATCTTTGGGAGTTGATGCTTTGAGTTTAAAGAGGCTTATATGAGATGGTTCTTGTTGTTGTTGGTTGCTGATTGTGTTGTTAAATTGAATTGGAATTAGAGGAAAACGAAGATTTCAGGGAAAATGCTATCCGAATTTACGGAAGTTAATTACGAGCTTAGAGAAGTACATGAACCTTTTTCAAGTTGTCTACGATTTCCTTTACCTTGATTGTAGATTGGCCAGTGTTTGGAAGCATAAGTTAAGCTAATCACGTAAGCGACAAGGTATGTGAGGCAAACCTTTTTTCATTTGGCATGATTCTTATTGTTATTCATTCTATATGTACTCCATATGATTCCGTTCTTAAACGAGTAAGGTCTATAGGTTTGTCGTGATGGCTTATTGATATTGTACTCCTATTCGTTTCCGAAGGGAACACCCATAAGGTGCCAAGTTGAGTTGTGTATATGGGCTTACTAACGATTTTGAGGAAATGAGTTTTATACTAAAGAAAACATAAAGTTTGGTTTTTCAAAACCACTCCAAAAGGGGTGCGAGATTTTACTACATTTCATTTATGATTTATGTTTACATTCCATAGTATCATCCCTTTGTATTGATATGATCATTCATTCTTTGGGTAGGGCAATAAGATGCAATTGAGTAGAATATGAGTAGTAAGAATTTCATAACAATTCTACCCTCTAACCTGGAAGTATGTCCTCCTAAGTCTAGTGAGATACATATTTGATAACTTTTTATGAAAGACTAAGGCTAATAACTGTGTTGTGATGAATTGATTAGTGAGTTATGATATGAATTGAAATTGATATTTATAGATTGAGTTTGTGTTGATATGATGGTGATTTTAAGCCGGAAGCGACTGCCCGAAGGGGCCATCATTATTATGCCGGAAACGGCCGTCCGAAGGGACTTTTGTGATACTAGCCGGAAGAGGCTGTCCGAAGGGACCATTCTGTTAACGTGTCAGAAGCGGCATGTATGTTAGATTGCATTATTTACTTAAAGATTTTTTTGAGACTTCGTGTGCACATTTATGTTTCTTCCAGCGAAGGCTACAGGTATTGAGTTAGATTGTGATTTCTTCTCTCTTAAGTCAAATTATGATTATGATTTGTTACCACCTCAAATACTCAGTACATTGCCCGGGGACGCTGCGTTCATGCCCGCAGCCCCAAATTATTTGGCAGGTTAAGTGTACAGCTAGGATGCGTGGACGTCAACTAGGATTGGCAAGTTCCACCTCATTCTGGAGCTGTTCTGAGTCGTGTATAGATAGTTATGATTATGGGTATGTCAGGGCCCTATCTTGACTCATACTATTCAGTTTACTTCTTAGAGACTTCTGTAGACAGTGTCATGTGGTATGTTTGTCGAGATGTCGACAAAGTGATGTCAGTTGAGTCATTTGAGATTTTAGAAGAGTATTTATTTTAGATGATTTCAATTGGTTTAAAGTACTTATTTGATTGAAAGTTTTCATAATCGTTATAAAGATAATGATTTCTATTTGGAAATGTTTTATATTCTTAAAAGTTTTTTGAAATGACATAGAGCGAATGTCTAAGGGTTCACTCGACTCTAATGAGAGTCGGGTGCCCGTCATGCCCTATCAAGATTGGGGTGTGACAAAGTGGTATCAGAGCAGTTCGTTCTAGGGGTTGTCTGCAAAGTCATGTCAGGTAGAGTCTTGTTCATAGGTGTGTTGTCGACCACACTCATGAACAGAAGGCTACAGGGTATCTAGGATGGTTTCCCTTCATTTAGATCATAGATTGTGCTATAGAGCTGTGTTATAGGCCTTGAATCCCTGCCGCTAACTTTAAGATTTAAATTTTGATTAAGTGATTGTAAAGTGCAGCTATAATTATGAAATTGGAATTGTTGGTAAGAAAGGTAAGTTCTTTGATGATTAATGATTGCTATTTGAGGTAAGTGCTGCAGGTTAAGGATTGCAGTAAGAAAGGTATGGTTCTTATCAAATTTAGAATTCTATTGCGAAGAGCATTTGTACAGGTATGTATAGGGTGTTGTAATATGATTGCGGCCCTGTAAGGCATGTTGATATATTTTGATTGTTGCCCTGTGAGGCTTGTTGGTTAGCTGTGTAAAGGTGGGTAGTACAAATTACAGAGGAGGATCTGCCAAAATTTTGTTAAAATTGATTGTGATCAGTATATATATGTGTGCTATGATCAGTAAGATACACAAGTGTAAACTGAAGAATGAAAGGTTAGTAATAGTTGTAAATCGACTGAAAGGATAATGCGATAAGATTATGAGAAGAGACTTAAGAGGGGAAGCAATGATAAGCAAGGAGTCATTCGAGAGGTGAGTTAGTATAAAAAAAAAGAGTAAGCTTAAACGAGTAAAGAATGAAACAAGGAAGAGAAAGAAACATGATTATATGTGTTTGTGGAAAGAGAGTAATGTGTCCCTTATAGAAATCAATATACCTGAAAGTATCAATAAGGTTAAGGGAAGTTGAAGCTTATAGAGGAAAGATAAGTATTGAAAAGGACCTTAGGAATTGTGAAGGGTTGAGTGATATTAGTAAGTGTTGGAATTGGATACGAGTATTAGTCTTCATTTAACATACGAGGACGGATGTTTCTAAGAGGGGAAGGATATTACACCCTAAAAAATTTCGTGTTACTAAGGCTACAGATGGAATGTGAGCTCAAGGAGGAGCAAATATTACAAGTATAAAGGATGAAATTCTACTGTATTAGCATGAGGATAGCATGAGTATGATATTTGGAATTCGTATAGTATGATTGGAATAATACGTCAAAAGATATATAGCCCTCGTAACCGTAAGCTGAGGTGGGGCCCACATGATGGGGTTTTTATAAAGGACATATGACAAGTTATATGGATAATATATTTGAATTTAAACACAACTCAAGAAGGACCCTTGAGCCAAATCCAAGTGTAAGTCCTCCAAAAGATGTTTTAAAGTTACGTTTTCGGGTGATCTGACTTCGGGAGGACATAACCCCATTAGTATTTGGGAATTTGGGAAAATTCAAATATTAAAGTTGTAGACTATTGAATTAGCTTTCCAACCATAGGTCGTGGGCCTTCACAAAACATACGGATAAAAATTTATAGATGTTTTAAAGTAAAAAGATCAAGCTGGGCAATGGGCTCAGCCCAACCCGACACAAGGTCGGTGGGAACCCAACCAAGACCCCTTTATAAGTGCCAAATTCGTGAAAGTTCTTCACATTTAACCCCAAAAAAGATCTGAACATTTTATAGAGAGGGAAGAAAGCCCTTAGAGAGAAAACAAAGTTTTGATCAAGTTCGAGGTCCCGAATTCCGAGGCTCGTGAAGAGTAAAGTGTAGTACAAGCCGTTGCCGTCGTTTTAAGCTAAAAGTTGAACTTGGGGGATGTTGGTTTCGTGGTGGCTTCTCATATAAGGTATGTTTTTAAAATTTTAATGATGTTCTTACCATGATCATTGATAGATTTGACGGGCTACAATAGAGAAAATCACGTTGAAAGTTCGGTTATCATTTTTGGATATCAAATAACTTGGGGGCTGTTTTGGTATGATTAAATGCATAGAATTAGTTTGATATTGATATAAAATGATTGTTGATATTGTTGTTAATGTTGTTGACAAGTTGCTGTTCTTGAATTTGAGGAAATAAAGTGTATGAAGATATCGTTTACAAAGCATATACTGGGTTGTTTTGTTGTAAATCTTTGGGAGTTGATGCTTTGAGTTTAAAGAGGCTTATATGAGATGGTTCTTGTTGTTGTTGGTTGCTGATTGTGTTGTTAAATTGAATTGGAATTAGAGGAAAACGAAGATTTCAGGGAAAATGCTATCCGAATTTACGGAAGTTAATTACGAGCTTAGAGAAGTACATGAACCTTTTTCAAGTTTTCTACGGTTTCCTTTACCTTGATTGTAGATTGGCCAGTGTTTGGAAGCATAAGTTAAGCTAATCACGTAAGCGACAAGGTATGTGAGGCAAACCTTTCTTCTTTTGACATGATTCTTATTGTTATTCATTCTATATGTACTCCATATGATTCTGTTCTTAGACGAGTAAGGTCTATAGGTTTCTCGTGATGGCTTATTGATATTGTACTCCTATTCTATTCCGAAGGGAACACCCATAAGGTGCCAAGTTGAGTTGTGTATATGGTCTTACTAACGATTTTGAGGAAATGAGTTTTATACTAAAGAAAACATAAAGTTTGATTTTTCAAAACCACTCCGAAGGGGGTGCGAGATTTTACTACTTCATTTCATTTATGATTTATGTTTACAGTCCATAGTATCATCCCTTTGTATTGATATGATCATTTATTCTTTGGGTAGGGCAATAAGATGAAATTGAGTAGAATATGAGTAGTAAGAATTTCATAACAATTCTACCCTCTAACCTGAAAGTATGTCCTCCTAAGTCTAGTGAGATACATATTTGATAACTTCTTATGAAATACTAAGGCTAATAACTGTGTTGTGATGAATTGATTAGTGAGTTATGATATGAATTGAAATTGATATTTATGGATTGAGTTTGTGTTGATATGATGGTGATTTTATGCCGGAAGCGGCTGCCCGAAGGGGCCATCATTATTATGCCGGAAGCGGCCGTCCGAAGGGACTTTTGTGATACTAGCCAGAAGAGGCTGTCTGTATGGACCATTCTGTTAACATGTCAGAAGCGGCATGTATGTTGGATTGCATTATTTACTTAAAGATTGTTTTGAGACTTCGTGTGCACATTTATGTTTCTTCCAGCGAAGGCTACAGGTATTGAGTTAGATTGTGATTTCTTCTCTCCTAAGTCAAATTATGATTATGATTTGTTACCGCCTTACATACTCAGTACACTGCCCGTACTGATGTCCTTTTGCCCGGGGACGCTGCGTTCATGCCCGCAGCCCCAAATTGTTTGGTAGGTTAAGTGTACAGCTAGGATGCGTGGACGTTAGCTAAGATTGGAAAATTCCACCTCATTCTAGAGCTGTGCTGAGTCGTGTATAGATATGTATGATTATAGGTATGTCAGGGCCCTGTCCTGACTCATACTGTTCAGTTTACTTCTTAGAGACTTCTGCAGACAGTGTCCTGTGGTATGTTTGTCGAGATGTCGACAAAGTGATGTCAGTTGAGTCATTTGTGGATTTTAGAAGAGTATTTATTTTAGATGATTTCAATTGATTTAAAGTACTTATTTGATTGAAAGGTTTCATAATTGTTATAAACATAATGATTTCTATTTGGAAAAGTTTTATATTCTTAAAAGTTTTTGAAATGACAGGTTTTGGTAGAGCGAATGTCAAAGGGTTCGCTCGACTCTGATGAGATTCGGGTGCCCGTCATGCCCTATCAAGATTTGGGTGTGACATCAGACCAACCTAATGATCATTATGAGAGACTACCATGTGTTCGGACAGTCTATCACCCAAAAAACACCGCATTTCATTTATGTGCTATGTGGAAGCATGTTGGTGCCTATGTGATGAACTATTGATCCTATGGAGATGGGGGAAATATTAACTGTGTTTTGTTTGGTAGATGGAATGCAGAATCCGTTTCGACATAGTTACCGAGGCTTCATACTTATTGAGATCTTTGTGGGAATGGTTAGGTGATGCTCCTCGAAGGACAATTAGATGCACTCTAGGTCATCTACCCTCTTTCATGACAATGAAGGGTCGCCCGGAGCTAATAGAGGTATTGGCCGGGTATTTGGACGACAAGAAAAAGTTGTTCCATTTTGGTAATATCGAGATGACTCTGACCCTATAGGAAATTAAGGATGCCATAGATAGCAATAGAACCTGTCTAAGGAGGCGACACAAGCCAGATCACAATCTGTCAGCCAAATCATAAAGTTTCTTACCTTAACTGAGGCGCCCTGGGCACAATGACCCACTATAGCCTTTATGGGTCTATACCGGAAGTTCGGGGACATTACCGGGTATAACCTATATCAGAGGGAGTTCAAGAGTAGAGAAGAATGGGAAGCTGTTAGACCTTTGGGCATTTTCCATAGCCCTACTAGGCACTATGGTATTCCCGAAGGATGAGTCACTGGCCCATAGACATCCGAGTGATCTACTTGGCCCATGCTATCTTCTATGGCATAACCAGGGATCAGGAAACCAAGTATTTCGACCTGGCACCCATCATCCTGGCGGACATTTTCTGGGCTTTAGACAAATGCCAGATTCATTTCCGATACTTCCACGGGTGTAACATATTGCTACATGATGGATTATCAAACACATCAGCATGGCTGAAGGAGTCCAGTATTTGAGCAACAACAATAGGAGTCCAGTATTTGAGCAACAACAATAGGGGCACAAATTACTATCCTAACCTTGTTCACATGTCCAAAGGGGCGCGAGCCTACTTCTTCGCAGAGTTGACTAAAGATAGGATCCAATAGATGTTCCTAGACTTTATTTCTGAGACTATAGTAGTTTGTGCCACTAGTCGGGGTTTGTGGAATCCGTCGTTATTATTCGTCTCGGGTTTTAAGGCAATTTGGTAGAAGGCAAGTGATACCTCAAATGGGGAACCCCGAACAATTTATCGAGCATACCGAACAGAAAATTAAGAATGCTGGTACAATCCTCAGGGAGTGGAATGGTCGTATGAGTTGGTGTCCAGATACTTTAGCTCCAAACAGGTTCGAAGCAGGGCAAGACTTAGTGTATTATGAGTGGTAATAGGGACACTTGGCCCGTGCATCCGTCCTAAGGCCCACACTTCATCGCGATGCCCAATAAGACGAACGTTTGAAAGAATGGTTGGAAAGTATAGATGAGCACTTAACCAAGATTTTGTAAGAAACAGACCAGGTGATAGTCAGAATGGAGCTGTATCAGGCACGCCTTTGTATTCAGACCACCCTATGGACGTTCAAGAAGGCCAAGCCTCGACATCAGCTGTCACGGCCCTAATTACCGATCGTGCAGGCACCTACCTTATTATCACTAGTCGGCGAACCTTTACCCGTTAACCCATTAATCATTAGCCAATTTCAACTTCTTTAATCATTTATTAACAGTCAATAGATAAGTGAATGAATGAATAAAACAAGTCATATTTAATAGAAAATATAAGTGCGAAAGTTTAACTATTACACCCCCAAAATCTGAAAGTCATCGTACAAGGGCTCTAACTAACAATGTCTAAAGAATGAAGTATAACTCAAATATAATAACAAATAATGTCTGAAATGAAAGTAGACAACTGGAAACAGAGATCTTCAGGTGGCATGGCATGGATAGAAGCTCACCCTCGGATCTGATCGAGCAAACTAGCTTCATGCTAGAGATGTACTCTGGATGAAATGTTTGGAACATAATCTGCACTCAAAAAGGGTGCAGCAAAGTAGTATTAGTACAAACACTATGTACCGGTAAGCATCATAGGCCGACTAAGATTAGTTCATGCATATAAGTATAAAATCAACAAGATAAACAGATAGGCACTCAACACTCAGAACCAAGTCACAGAATATCCCACAACGGAGTCACAGCCTAAGATGAAGCTTCTAAACTGCAAGTCTGTCAAGTTTCAATAATCTCACCTGATAATCACAAGTCCAAGTTCCTTCCTTAGGTAGAGTCACTAATTAGCAATTTAGCTCAGTCAATAATCATATCAATACCACAACAGCCGTTTTAGCAAACACACAAAAACCAGAACTAAACGAGCCATATAATAATGCAGAATAAAATGTAATGATATGCAATGCAAAATGTGATGATGTGGAATGCAAAGTGCTGGCCAAATATACACTGTACACACATGTTACTGATGTCATAGCTCAGTAGTCATGACCTGCAGGGGACCCATGGTGTTCATGTACCCGTTGCATCGTGCAACCTGCTCCACTCGTTCCGGAATCCCTCCTCAGACCCAAGCCATAAACCCCCGCTCCGGAACGAACCTCGAACGTGGGCCATATCAATGTACCTTTCATTTTCGGAACTTACCTCGGACCACAAGCCCATAATCTAGGTCACATCACTCTCAATGATCAATTCATCAAGTACCATATATCAAATAGCATCACAAGTGCAACAAGAATATTATATCAACTTCTTCATTACTTTCACATCACAATGTATGTCTCAACGTATTCCAGTTCACTTGTATGTATAGACTATGAACAATTAGCAATATCAATGTCAAACACAAGGCATCATGCCACAAGTCTTCCAAACCAATAAAGCAATAGTGAAGGTATAAGTCACACAGCCACAAGTCATATCAAGACTTGGATCAACTCAACCATGACATGAATCATACAACCCGTCTCAACCAACATAAGAGATTATGTCCCTCTTTATTTCATATAGCAAGTACGCCTCACAACTAAGTCTTGTATCACCAAGAAGCTCCACTTTTCTATATATTATCATCAACAATAAATCATACATCAGGTTTTCATCTACATTTTGTCATAAGTTTATATCACAATTCAAGCCTAAACTCATTATCCTTCCTTTCTCCGATAATATATGTCACAATAAGAGAGAATTGAGTACAACACGATAATTTAAGCAATAAGTCTAGTCACAACGACAGAACAACAAGCCACCATCAACAACAATCAACTGAATAGAAATCCATCCCGAATTGCCACAGTATGAATACAACTACATCTCATATTTCAGTACATAAAGTAATGGCAACAAGCCCACAAAATCAGAAGTCATACCAACCTAGCAAGTATCCAACCAAACACCATGTCCGAAGACCTAATCATGTTCTGTCCCTTCAATTCTACACAACACATACGTTTCGCTAATCAAAGTCTAACTAAAGTAAGTCGTAACCTACCTAGAAGGCCGAGCAACAATCTCGAATCGCCAAACTTTAGCCTTGCCTTCCTCTTTCGAGAATCTAAAAATGATTAACATCTATCAACTATGAATTCTATGTCAGAATACGAATCTAAGGGTACCCTTATTGCCATAGTTTTACCCAAAACCCAAAAATGGACCCAAAACAGCCAAACCCGAGCCACAAGGGCAAAACTATAATTTTATTTAAAATTCAGATACAATATAGTCAAAATAGTACTCTACGAGTCTAACGATACCCATATTGCTATACTTTTAGAAAAATGACCAAAATACCCCTACAATGTGAATCCGGGTTCATGAGGGTCAAATGGGAAATTTAGTATATAATTATGTTACCCATCATCTAGTTAACCTTCAATCTTAATTTCATGGAATTTTGTTCATCACAAGATATCAAAATTCATCTTTTATATTTTTTGCCCTAGGGTTCTTAACCCATTAGTTCTTCATAAAAATAGGACTTTCTAACCCCGTTGGTCGCTGCGGCAGTCTCAAGACCGTTGCAGCGGTACCGCTATAGCGGCCTTTTGGTCGCTATAGCGGACCTACTGGAACGGTCCGCACTAAAAAGGGCATAACTCCCTCATCCGGAGGCGAAACACGACGATTCTTTTTGCTATGGCTTCGTAATTTCAATATAGATCTAATGTCCAAAACTCACTCAAGGAAAAGGTCGTTTGATCAATCTGGGGCCATTTCTATCCACAGACCTACGGCGAAAACATCGAATTGGAGCGTGACAAAACCCAAACCCAGCTGAAACCCTTCGGAACCTCACCAAAACTTGTGGACAAATACAAAATCATCATATTAACATGTTGGAACTTCCAAAACATTGACACGGGGTCGTCCTAACCCGACGTTGACCGTAGTCAACTCTAACTCGCTAACTTAACTAGCTTCTCCATCAATGACTCAATTTACACTCAAACCTTACGGGAACCAACCCAATAACTTCATTAAGTCTTAGATCATACTAACGGGACTCGGGGAAAGGGTCAACAAGGTTAAATGGGTCAAAACACTATAACGACCAAACGGGTCATTATATCAAATACCAATTTACCCATCGTTCATCCCCAAACGAAGAAGGAGAGTACGAAGGTTGACGATAACCCAAGGACATGCATTATAACCACATGGAAAAAATCAACGGGACGAAGTGGGCACTAATCACTATCCGTCCATCTTATCAGTCAAAGCTTCTTATAGCTTAGCTAAAAGACCCAGTTTCTATATTTTTGTACTCAAACCTGGCACAGGAATTGCTACAACGCATAGGCGTCATCTAATATATCGAAGTTTGATCATACTAATCCCAATTTATACTACTAACAATTACAACTTCTCTAGACCCTTATGATCACCAACGCAAACAACAAATCTTTCTTAGATCAGTACACTAGGATTTCATATCTCGACACGCTTTGTTTAATACTACTATGTCAACTTTTTACCTATCAACCATTCAAGCCAAGTAACAATTTATCACGAACTTACTCGAACATCTCTGTTTCTATCACTTAATACTACAAAAGGGCCACGTGAAACCCAACAACCTTATCTATTCCACCAACTTATGTTTCCTATTTCCTAGAGACTAATTCATTAGGACACTCTTCATAACATCTCGTCCTATTAGAACTGTTTAACATCCCTATATTTCTCAACTTATAACAAATTTACTATTTATCAGGAAGTCACAACAGTATATCAACTCTTAGACAAATCTCAGCTACTATCAATTTATCAATTATTCCTCATATCTATCTCAACAAACCAGGACTCAGACGCCTGCTTCAATAAGTTCATGCTTAATCCTTATTTGACTTAGACAACTAGTTTAACTAAGATCACTATTAATTTAATACAATGGAATTTAACTTAGAGATCGCAGAAATAAGCCTTACCTTAGCAAGATGTCGTGCAACTCGGGAACACCAACCAACAAACATATAAGTAAGCTCAATAACCACATAGGTAATTACGAAAATATACTACAATAAATAATATCATCTCTCACCAGCCATAAGTAACACAATCACCACTAAAGTCTTCATTTCTGTTGTCCAAACAATGTCCCCTATAGCCTATGACATACTAAAACTTACCAATTCATACATAACTGTAACATCCCGTAAATCCGTATAGAGTGTGAAAGCATTGTATGAGTCCTTTGGAACCTTATATCTTGGGTTACGTGCATGGATTTAGGCTAAAGACCCAAGAGGAGATGGTCAAAATGAAAATTCTCTACAGTTTCACGAAAAGGAGGTTTGACGGTCATCCTTTTTACCGTCGTTCTGTTCGACGCTCCGTCCTTTGCACCGTCGATTGTGAGGAAGAGAAAGTTGCTCACTGGAAATTTCATGACTTTTACGAAGCAGATTGACGCTCCGTCAATCTTTTCGACGCTTCGTCGAATTGACCTAGCACAATGACTATTCGACGGAGCAGATCGACGCTCCGTCGTTCTGTTCGACGCTCCGTCCTTTGTACCGTCCTTTGTGCCTGCCGGGCTGAAATTATATAAGTTGCAAAATTTTAGTTTTTCTTCCATTCTTTTCACTCTCAAAAACCCTAAGGACGAGAATATCTCTCTAAGGATGCAACACTAAGGTAAGAACATCTTAATCATTGATTATCAATCCTAACAACAAACCCATGATTCTTGTGACTAAAACCTAGGGTTTGCAACAAAATTCTTCCTAAAGTGATTCAAGCTAGGGTTTGGGTGTTCTTCACTAGGAAAGTGGATTGTTAAACTTTGTTTAACACACCAAGGTATGTCTCTCTTTTAAAAACTTATCATGGATATATGTTTTCTTCAAAAAGGTTCTTTATTGAATAAAAAGGTGAACTCTTCGTGCAAAACCCTAATTCATGTCTTTGCTTGTGGTTGGTGTGCGTGAGGGGACAAGCCCACATTAAACCTTGATTGTATTATCCTCTATATACATATATGGAATCATAATTGTTTTCTTCTATAAGAGATGATCAGTGATGATGGTTAATTGTTGGTATTGATGACTTTACAAAGAAACTAAGACAAAGGAATCTTGTTTAAAGAAGTGGAAACATTTTCAAGATTATCTATGAAATTATGGATTTTTGTAATGGCATAATGAACTTTAATGCGAATAGATGGTGTGGCAACATTGAGATAATTGTGATTTAACTTCTATGTTATAATTCAGCTTCCATGCTATGAATTTGATTGTTGTGTTTGTCCTAGCTACTCGGGAGGAAGGGTAGCCACTATGGATCCTAATGTGATAATGCCTAGCCATTCGGGAGGAAGAGTGGCCACTTCTGGGTTCGCTACCTGGGGTGTGATTATTCCTAGCTATTCGGGAGAAAGGATAGCCACCATTGAATTTCATATTCCGGTGTGGTGCACTGTGACGAGGGAACCTCTACGGTTACCCCTTCGATGTGCTTGATTCTTAGGCCTGTATTGGCATGTGTGATATTCGTATTTTCTCATGAAATTGTTGTTGTTAATTATGATCAATTGAAGGCATATTTGAAGTTGTACCTTGACAAGAGGCCTTATAATCGGTTTTGATAATTCTTATTGAGATACATAAACTGAATAACTGTTCTTACATTGGTTTTCACATGATTTTCAAGACTGATTTATTTATGTATTATTGTACTTTATTTTTATATCACTTGTTGTCCCCGAGGCACTCACTGAGTACGAAGTACTCAGGCATACCATTGTTGTTTTTATGGTATGTTAGGTAACGGTGAAGAGGAGGTTCTTGATACTCCGGGAGTTTAGGAAGGACTTGCGGTTGCTGCTGATTTGGTGAGCCCACACATTCATTCGAGGGACACCCTATTTATTTAATTCCATTTATTTATATTAGTCTCCGGGCTGCGTCCCAATGAGTTAGACATTCATTCCTTATTCTTAGAAGCTCCTTAGTATACATTCGAATGTGGGTAGAAGAAGAGTTGTTGTTTAACTCTTTCGGACACACTATCATGTTTTAGTTGAATTATCTAAATTATAAAGACTTCTGTTGATTTAACTCTTATATTTATGATCTGTTTTCATTTATTTTATTAACTGTTGGAGGCGAATGTTGAACCTGGCGGGTTCAAGTGTTATTATTGCATCATTTAGGTTCTTCTGATGTTGATCATGACGTCGGATGCCGGTCACGTCTAGGGTGGGTTTCGGGGCGTGACAATAACCCTCGAGTCGAGTTCACATTGTACAACCTCAACATAACTCTCAAATTATTAGCTCTTGTTTCAAACGGTCCCCCTTTTTATCCTTAATCAATCTTAGTCTAGATTAGAGATTTAAGCTTATGATTTACTACCTCATGAAATCCCATCTTACTATAAGCAAGACTCACCAATTAAACTAATATTTAAAGCCTATTATTCAATTCTGAATGCTAAGGTAGAAACTCATCTTCTTTAACTAGTCCCATACATTTGCACCATTAATTCAAGCCTAAGATGATAGATAATCATAAGATAAGGCAAGGGAACTCACCCCCAGAAGAAACAAATTCAAGTTAAAAATAGGGCTTACTGTTTACCGTCGACCGCTGCGGCAGTCCAATCACCGCTGCAGCGGTCTCGCTATAGCGGCCAAGTGCCCACTATAGCGGACCACAAAGAATCCGACCTCCTCTATGGCGAGCCATATCCCGCTATAGCTACATCGCCAAAGCGGGCCATTGCCCGCCACAACATACATAATGACCAACGACTAACTGCTTGCGGCAAGGGTCTCACCGCTATAGCGGTGTCGCCGTAGCGGTGCCTACCCCCGCAGCGGTACCACTGAGGCAGTAAGTTCGCAATTTTTCACTCTACCACCAAAAATTTCATCCGAGGCCTCACAAATACAACAAAATATGCGCAAAGACAGAAAACGATCATACGAACTCACCCGTGGCCTCAGAATCCCCAACGGAGGTTTAAATTCCTGCGTCACCCCCAAATGGACTCAATACAACCAAATAAGAATCGCAAACCGCTCGCATAAGAGTTTAGGGGACGAGTTTTCACTATTCATGGAAGAATAAGAAAAGGAAGTGCAGATACCAATTAGAATCGACTAGATATCGATTTGAATGAAGTAGCACGAAAGAATGAAAGAAGCGGAAGTTTTCCTAAATGTCCTACAGCCTCTCACAGATAGGTACGGAGCTCTTCGTACCGATCCGGAAGACTCTACTAGACATGTCCTTGTATAATGAGATTCACAAACCTAGGCTCTGATACCAATTGTCACGACCCTAATTACCAATCGTGCGGGCACCTACCTTAGTATCACTAGTAGGCGAACCCTTACCCGTTAACCCATTAATCATTAGCCAATTTCAACTTCTTTAATCATTTATTAACAATCAATAGAAAAGTGAATGAATGAATAAATAAAACAATTCATAATTAATAGACAATATAAGTGCGGAAGTTTAACTATTACACCCCCAAAATCTTAAAGTCATCGTACAAGGGCTTTAACTAACAATGTCTAAAGAATGAAGTATAACTAAAATAAAATAACAAATAATGTCAGAAATGAAAGTAGATATCTGGAAAAAGAGATCTTCAGGTGGCATGGCATGGATAGAAACTCACCCTCAGATCTGATCGAGCAAACTAGCTTCAAGCTAGCGATGTAGTGTGGATGAAATCTCTGGAACACAACATGCACTCAAAAAGGGTGCAGCAAGGTAGTATCAGTACAAACACTATATATCGGTAAGCATCATAGGCCAACTAAGATTAGTTCACGCATATAAGTATAAAATCAACAAGACAAACAGATAGACACTCAACACTCAGAACCAAGTCACAAAATATCTCACAATGGAGTCACAGCCTAAGATGAAGCTTCTAAACCGCAAGTCTGTCAAGTTTCAATAATCTCACCTCATAATCACAAGTCCAAGTTCCTTCCCTAGGTAGAGTCACTAATCAGCAATTTAACTCAGTCAATAATCATATCAATACCACAACAACAGTTTTAGCAAAAACACAAAAACCAGAACTAAACGAGCCATATAATAATGCAGAATAAAATGTAATGATGTGCAATGCAAAATGTGATGATGTGCAATGCAAAGTAATGGCCAAATACACACTGTACACACATACTACTGATGTCATAGCTCAGTAGTCATAACCTGCAGGGGACCCATGGTGTCCATGTAGCCGTTGCAACGTGCAACCCGCTCCACTCGTTCCGGAATCACTCTTCAAGCCCGAGCAATAAACCTCCACTCCGGAACAAACCTCGAACGCGGGCCATATCAATGTACCTCTCATTTTCGAAACTAACCTTGAACCACGAGCCTATAATCTAGGTCATATCACTCTCAATGATAAATTCATCAAGTACCATGTATCAAATAGTATCACGAGTGCAACAAGAAGATTATATTAACTTCTTCACTACTTTCACATCACAATGTATGTCTCAACGTATTCCAGTTCACTAGTATGTATGGACTATGAACAATTAGCAATATCAATGTCAAACACGGCATCATGCCACAAGTCTTCCAAACCATTTTCATCATGTATGAGTGTATGTGCATAAATGAGTGTAAACGTGGTAAATCAATGCAAACCAATAAAGCAACAGTGAAGGTAAAAGTCACACAGCCACAAGTCATATCAAGACTTGGATCAACTCAACCATAACATGGATCATACAAATCGTCTCAACCAACATAAGAGTCTATGTCCCTCTTTACTTCCTCATATAGCAAGTACACCTCACAACTATGTCTTGTATCACCAAGAAGGTCCACTTTTCTATATATTATCATCAACAGTAAATCATACATCAAGTTTTCATCTACGTATTATCATAAGTTTATATCACAATTCAAGCCTAAACTCATTATCCTTCCTTTCTCCGATAATATATGTCACAATAAGAGAGAACTGAGCACAACACGACAATTGAAGCAATAAGTCTAGTCATAATGACAGGGAAATAAGCCACTATCAACAACAATCAACCTAATAGAAATCCATCCCGAATCGCCACAGTATGAATACAACTACACCTCATATTTGAGTACATAAAGTAATGGCGACGAGCCCACAAAATCAGACGTCATACTAACCTAGCAAGTATCTAACCAAACACCATGTCCGAAGACCTAATCATGCTTTCTCCCATTAATTCCACACAATACATACGTTTCGCTAATCAAAGTCTAACTAAAGTAAGTCATAACCTACCTGGAATGCCGAGCCACCGTCTTGAATTGCCAAACCCTAGCCTTGCCTTCCTCTTTGGAGAACCTCAAAATGATTAACGTCTATCAAATATGAATTCTATATCACAATACGAATCTAAGGGTACCCATATTGTCATAGTTTTACCCAAAACCCAAAAATGGACCCAAAATAGCCAAACCTGAGCCACAAGGGAAAAAATATAATTTTATTGAAAATTCAGATACAATATAGTCAAAATAATACTCCACGAGTCTAAACGAGTCCAACGATACCCATATTGCTATACCTTTAGAAAAATGACCAAAATACCCCTACAATGTGAATCCGGGTTCACGAGGGTAAAACAGAAAATTTAGTGCATAATTATGTTACCCATCATCTAGTTAACCTTCAATCTTAATTTCATGAAATTCTATTCATCACAAGATATCCAAATTCATCTTTTCTATTTTTAGCCCTAGGGTTTTTAACCCATTAGTTCTTCACAATTAGTGTGTAGGATGTGTATGAGATGATAATAATCGACAATTAAATAATGAATACTAGGTTAGAATCTTACCCCAAAGTGCTTGTGAATGATTTTCCATTGTTAACTCCCAACCCCTCAACTATTGAAGGTTTCATCAATTCTTGGGTTCTAATCTTGCACCCACCATTAATGGAACTTTAAAATAATCATGGAACTTGGAGAAGAAAGGAAAAGGAACAAATAAAGATGGGGACTTACCCTCCAAGATGCTTTCAGTAAAGAATGGAATGAATTTTGTGTCTTTCTCTCTTGAAAACTGACTTTGGGGTCTTGTGGGTAATGGTACGGAGTTGGGGTACAAAAATAGGATTTTCTGACCCTGTTGGTCCCTGTGGCGGTTTCTAGACCGCGGCAGCGGTACCGCTATAGTGGCCTCTTGGTCGCTATAGCGGACCTGCTAGAACAGTCCCCACTAAAAAGAGCATAACTCCCTCATCCGGAGGCGAAACACGACGATTCATTTTGCTATGGCTTCATAATTTCGATACAGATCTAATAGTTAAAACCTCACTCAAATCAAAGGTCGTTTGATCAATATGGATCCATTTATATCCATAGACCTGCGGCAAAAACATCGAATAGGAGCGCGACAAAACCCAAACCCAGCTGAAACCCTTCGGAACCTCACCAAAACTTTTGGAAAAGTACAAAATCATCATATTAACATGGTTGAACTTCCAAAACATTGACACGGGGTCATCCTAGCCCGAAGTTGACCGTGGTCATGTCATGACCCGACCGGAGGGCCATGAGGGGCACCCGGTGCTAACCCACCCAGGCACCTCTTATTGTACATCCACATTTATCTCTAGGTGGGCCACATAACTAAATCATAATTTCTATCCGTCATTCATGCAAATCTTAGTGGCAACGGTACATTCATAAGATCATTAACAACTATACCCCTATCAATATACATAAGCCGACGAGGCTATCAAAATGATATACAAAGCGGACAAGGCTTCAAGACATCTAACCATATACAACTGTCTACGAGCCTCTAGGAAGAGTAGGTAGTATCATATAGGTGGGACAGGACCCCACCGTGCCCATGTATGTACACAAAAGAATAATACCAAAGTTGTAGCTCCGGATGAAATGGAGCTCCTCTAAGCAGTCCCTAAATAAGAAAGTTATGGATCAATCCTATCTCCCTAGCCACCTGCAGGCATGACACAGTGTCACAAACAAAAGGACATCAGTACGAATATTGTACTGAGCATGTAAAGCATAATCAATATCATAATAGGAGCATAAGAGACAACATAAGAAACAGCATAAGATGGAAGAATCGGGAGATAGTAAAGTCATCATTATCATTACTTACTTACTTACTCACTTGTCTTTCATAGGGACCTTCCATTTCTAAAGCGTGCTCGTGTACATACATACATGTACATTCATGTTCGTATTCATATTCGTATCCATATCATACCCGACCATGAAGGTTCGGTGGTTTCACATACCCAGCTATGACGAGGCTCGGTGATTATACATACCTGGCCCTACCAAGGCTCAATGTCATCCGTACCCAACCGCAGTGATGTGCGCGTAATAGATATCATACCGGGCCATATAAGCTCAGTGTTACATAATGGTCATACATACTTAGACACGTATACATAAGAGTCCATAAGTATCATCAACATCATCACATCATCGTTTTCGTTACGTCTATCCTTGGAGGATCAACTATCATACAAGGGATGCAATGGAATCATGAAAGTATCGAGGATCATGAGCTTTAGTAACTTTAGAGATAGAACCATTTGGAGGACATTATGGAACTCATGAAACGATATATACATAGCCAAGGAACCATTCCTTATTGAAAGAAGGGTTGGCCTTACATACCTCTTTGTATCCTCAACTATCTAGCGTTCACCGCTGAAGCTTGAATAATCAACATTTAGAAGGATTCATGTTGTGGTTAAGCCTTGATGATACTTTTAAATTCAAACTAGAATAATTCATAGTCTAATGAAAATTGGGCAGCATTTTCCCTATTTCGTAAACTTCCACCATATTGCAAAACAACTCCCAACAACCACAATAACATCCATAATACACTCATAATATTCAATTCAAGTAATCACATTACACTAAGCCTTCAATATTCACCCCCATGTTCAACTCATACTAGCAACTTCATACCAATTTTAGCAAATTTTCATATAAGGCTTCTTCATCACCATTATTACCTTCCATAACATGATTATATCCATATCATACTAAGAATCATGAGTCCATACAGATTACTACTCATAAACATCATAAAAGCTACATTAGACTTCGTTTTCTACCTCCTTCTTCCACCCAAGTTTTGCTACAACCAAACATTCTCAATAACATGAAGTAAGCATGAAAACTAACATTTTCATCCCATGGAAACAAGCTTTGGAGCAGCTATCAACTTTGTACAAAACCCTAGCTACAGTGCCCAGGTTTTCTTGTAGTCTACAAACCCTAAGAAACCTTCTAATGTATGAACACTTTGATTCTTGCCTCTTGATCTTTATTTTATCTTGGATTGGGGTGGAATAAGTTTAGAGAAGGGTTTTGAGCTCTCAATACTTGTAGAAGATTAAAAATGTAATAAAAGAACCAAGGGCAACTATTTATACAACAACCTAAAATCTGCCCGACGGATGCTATACGGACACTTATATGGTCCGTATAACATTGTACGGTCCATATAAGTGGCCATGGTTCACTACCATGAAAAAAATCCTCCTGTTGGGGGTTATATGGACCCCTTATACGGACCGTATAAAGTTATACGGACTGTATAAGTGGTCGTATAACTCCACTTCCCTGAAATGGTTTTCGTCGTTTCATTCGATTTCCAATCCTTATGGAACCTTCTTGACACTTGTTTAACACTTCATTACCAATCTAAGGAGAGTTACAACTCTTCTTTAAGACATAATTAAGTAAACATTAGCTCGGTACTTTACAGAGCTTTTCCTAAACACCACATATACATTGCCCTTCTGAAGGAACTTTTTGCTCTTACTTCCAACATCTTTGAAATCTTAACTAGGATCGTTAAATAACCTCGCTTACTTATAGAAACATCATATTCGTCTCACCCTGCATTAGTTTATCTATCATATGACGACACGAAATTTTTTCAAGGTGTAACAGGTCAACTCTAACTCGCTAACTTAACTAGCTTTTCCACGAATGACTCAATTTACACTCGAACCTTACGGGAACCAACCCAATGACTTCATTAAGTCTTAGATCATACTAACGAGACTCGGGGAAAGGGTCAACGAGGTTAAATGGGTCAAAACACTATAACAACCAAATGGGTCGTTACATCAGCCGCTAGAGGAGGGCCCTACTGATTTATTGCGTTATTATAAGCCCCATGTCGACTTCATCATCTTTGTAATCCATTTGGGGAAGATATTTTTATTATTTATTAACTAATGATGATTTTCGGGGCAATGGTTCATCTTCACAAATGGCACTTGCATGTTTTAAACAATTAAGAAAGCCTTAGCTCAAAAATGCCTTTGGAACACGAGTAGTATAAATATTTGCAAATTACATGATTGCTTGCTATGTGCTTCACATGCTTACTTGCTCTGTGTGTTATCATATATTAAAGCTTGAGTACAATTGGTCCGATGATCTAAACTGCATACCCAAAAGAAAAACCATGTGACTTAAAACTTACCCGAATTTATCTCCACTAAAGGTCGACTTACAATGGCGAATCAAGGAGAGCAGGACGTGCAGACTTTAGGAGAGACAGCTGAGATGCTATGGGATAAGGCGCTATAAATGGAAAAGCATCTCTAGGAGATAGGAAAGAAAATCGAGGAGGTAGACAAGTTGCTGGATATTGTTGGGAATTTGCCAGAAGGCATACCCCAAGAGCAATACTATGGGAATATCCTGGAAGAAGTGAGAGAATTGATGCTGAATTATATACGCTTAGAGAGAAGGCCTGTGACACCTAGAAAAGAGACTCCAGAAGGAGTGAATGAAGACCAAGGGGCTAGGTAGACCCATGGGTGATGGAATCATACTCACAAAAAAAGTCGGAGACTCAACAGGAAGCCTTCGAACCCATTGAGGAAGAATAACCCATAGAAGATGAAAAACCGTAAGAGGAAGAAGAAGAGCCTCAAGATATGAAGGAAGAAGAATTGGAGCCTGTCGACATAGAGGTTGAGGAAGAAAATGAACCATTTGAAATATTTCCCGAGTTTGAAGAAGAAAAGAATGATATGAACGATGAATCTGACAATTATGCCCCAACCAATAAGGGATCTGACTTCTATGCACCCTCACCCGTGCTAGTAACTGCGGCCTCTACTATGGCATCAGAGAATTTTAGGAGAGCGGACCCTCCCGAACCTGCTTGGTGGGGGATAGCCTTCAAACCCTATTCTTCCCCATTCAGGGTATCCCCTCGACCCTAAAAGTGAATATCCTTCTTTTGTAAAACAAACTACGATAGGGCCTAATTTCCCCTGGTGGGATATGTAGGCAGTCTACCTAAGACTAGGCCCCTATATAATATAACTTATAATCTCCCCCCCCCCCCCCCCCTCCTCCCTCCCCCCATTTGTGTTAATTCTTGTAACAGGTTGAAGGTTTGCCATAGTAAGTCAACCATAAAACCCATTGAACTAAGATCCACCCAAACACAAAAAGGCCCAAAACGTCCGAACCTTTATAACAAAGGATCAAGAAATATTTAAGCTTTAATATATGACTTTATGTGCTACGTGCGCTTTAAATACCAATATGTGATATCTTGTTTTCTATTTAATGTTAAGAAACTAACTTTATCTACCATTGAGTTATTCTTATCTTATAGAACGAGGCAGATTAGTGTAGTACTGCAAGCTGGCACATTTCACGAGATCTAAAGCAAGATGTGATCACGACATTACTGACTGCCGTCACGACCCTCTAAGAAAAGGTGGCTAGGAATGAGGCAGCCAATGTTGACAAAAACGCCTCAACTGAAGGAAGAGGGCCTCCTCCTCCTTTCCCATCACTAATCTCCCCAATAGCCGATCACATTCCTATATATCCATCAGGAACCATCCCATTTCCACTAAACACCACTAACCCAAACCATGTCGGTCCTTCTTACTGCACCCCATCATCAACTAAACATACCTAAATCCCAGGAATCGCTCACTCGGCTCCTTCTTATCAGGTTCCCCAGTCAGTATTCATCAACCCAGCAAACCAAGTACGTGTTCCAGCCCCACCAACTGGGCAAACCACCACTGCCCCACTCAACCATCCTACTACCAAGTATCCTTTTTCACTTCCAACATCCCAAATGAATCCTTCCCCGGGCATAAAAAGCTAGACCATTACGAGGAAATTGAGAAGTCCTGGATGGTCGAACAGGATAAGCGTGATAGAGATATAGAAAAGAGGATGGAGGAGTTGTTGAAAAGATCCAACAGGTCAAAAAGACAGGCTATGGGCCTAAGATACGATGACATGTGCATGCACCTAGACTTAGATCTACTAGAAGGGTTAAAAATCCCAAAATTCGAAATGTTTAATGGGACAGGGAATCCCAAAGTGCACCTCCACTCCTACTGTGACCAATTGGTTGGAGTTAAGAAAAATTAACCCCTGATTATGTAACTTTCAGTCATAGTCTAACTGACAAAGCCACTGAGTGGTTCGCAACCAAAGACATACGCTAATGGCTCACTGGGGAGGACATGGCAAAATCCTTCATGGAGAGATATTGCTTTAATGTCGAAATGGTACCCGACTGCTACTACCTCGAAAAGGTCAAACAAAAGTCAACAAAAAACTATAGAGAGTTTGCCAGTACATGGAGGGCCGAAACAGCCCGTGTGCAGCCACCGATGTGTGAGAGAAAGCTAGTCTCTGTGTTCATTACGTCCCAGGAGCCTGATTTCTATGACAGAATGTTGCCATGGCTGGGAAGCCATTCGCTGAATTGGTCAAAATGGGAGAGGCCATAGAAGATAGTCTAAAATCAGGGAAAATAGTCAGTGTCTTCAACAAAGCATTTGGACAAGCTACTGTGGGAATCTTTCGCAAGAAGAAAGAGGACGTGGCGAGCATATCCCACATTCCAAACCCAAGCCCAAAAGAATCACAATCCTCCCACATAACTCCACCTCTCATAAATTACTCCATACCTGCCTACAACCCGGGACCTGTATATTATGCACAACCAAGCTTCACCACCACTATATGAGCTGACACGGCTCCGCTTAGTGTTCGTGTGTCTGCTCCTGCTTACCAAACACCACCACAACAAACATATCAATCACCACCTCAGCAAAACTATTGTCTACCACAAAATAACCCACGATAAGCTTATTCACTTCTGAGTTACCAAAATCAACCCTGCCCCCAACATATAATGCTCCACGTCCTACTTTCGAGAGAAATCCAATGAGAGAGTTCACAACACTCCTCGAGCCTAGAGCTTGGCTTTTTGAAAGGATACTAGCCACAGGCCTAATCTAGAAGGTCCCTCTGAAACCAGTGCAGCCCAGTAATAGGTTCTACAGGGCCGATCAGACTTGTGCTTACCATTCATGGGGAAATGGGCATAACACAAAAGATTGCATAAATCTCAAATATAAAATTCAGGATCTGATCGACAAAAGGGAAATCATCTTAGAAACCACAGCTCCAAATGTGAACACAAATCTGTTATCTAACCATAGGAACAATGGGGCTCATATGATTGAAAGGGATGAGGATTGGGAAGCTTGCCTAGAATTGGTCCCCAAAGCAGTTGAATCTCTGGAACAAACAATGTAACGACCCGTTTGGTTGTTATAGTGTTTTGACCCGTTGACCCTTCCCCAAGTCCCGTTAATATGATCTACAACTTAATAAAGTCATTGGGTTAGTTTTCACAAGGTTTGAGTATAAATTGAGTCATTAAGGGAGAAACTAGTTAAGTTAGTGAGTTAGAGTTAACCACGGTCAATGTCGGGATAGGATGACCCCGTGTAAATATTTTGGAAGTTTCAACATGTTATTATGATGTTTTTGAACTTGTCCACAGGTTTTGGTGAGGTTCGAAAGAGTTTCAGATGGGTTTGGTTTTTGTCGCGCTCGTATTCGGTGTTTTCGCCGAAGGTCTATGGATAGAAATGGCTCCAAATTGATCATCTGAAATTTTTTTTGGGTGAGGTTTGAATCATTAGATCTGTGTCGAAATTACAAAGCCATAGGAAAAAGAATTATCGTGTTTCGACTCCGTATGAGGGAGATATGACCATTTTAGTACAGACTGTTCCAGCTGGCCGCTAGCAACGACCAAAAGGCCGCTATAGTGGTACCGTGCAGCGACCAATTGACTGCCACAATGGCCGACGGGGGCAGAATTCCCTATTTTTATACCCCCCAACTTCGAACGCTTAACCCCAACACCCCAAATTTAGTTTTCAAGAGAGAAAGAGGCAAAATTCATTCCATTCTTTGGTGAAAGCATCTTGGAGGGTAAGTCCCCATCTTTATTTGTTCCTTTTCCTTTCGTCTTCAAGTTCCATGATTATTTTAATGTCCATCAATGGTGAGTGAAAATCCTAGAACCCTAGAATTAGTAAACCCTTAAATAATTGGTGGGTTGTTGATTTTGTTGTTGATTAATCACCTAGAAGTATAGATTATCACTTTCTAGGAAGGGAATTTGTTTTCTTATGGTTGAAATCGCATGTTGAGACTTAGGGTTCTAATAAAAATGGAATATTTGGCCTAAAATCTATTTTAAAGGGTAAAATTGATTAGAAACCCATGAATTGAAGGTTAATGATTGTAGAGATAGAAGTTATGATAAATTCACCATTAAAGGATGATTTCATCCATTGAAAAGGGTAGTAGTAAGTGGGTCTTCTTTCCCAAATTGTTGCTCTTTTTTAAATACGTGGTTTGTTGCTTACTTAGCATCATATTGTTAGACTTTGACCGTTATGAGGCGCTTTGGAAATAGAAGGCTCGTGTGGAGTAGTTCGTGGCTCCTGTTCTGCATTCCAGGTAGGTTACGGCTTACTTTAGTTAGATTTTGATTAGCGAAACGTATGTATTGTGTAGAATTGATGGGAGAAAGCGTGATTAGGTCTTCGGACAAGGTGTTTCAGTTGGATATTAGCTAGGTTGGTATGACTTTTTATTTTGTGGGCTCGTCGCCATTACGTTATGTACTGAAATATGAGGTGTAGTTGTATTCATACTGTGGTGATTTGGGATGGATTTATATTAGGTTGATTGTTGTTGATGATGGCTTGCTGCCCTGTTATTGTGATTAGACTTATTGTCTAAATTGTCGTGTTGTACTCAGTTCTCTCTTATTGTGACATATATTATCGAAGAAAGGAAGGATACTAAGTTTAGACCTGAATTGGGGTTTATATATTTATGATAGTACGTAGATGAACACTTGATGTATGATTTACTATTGATAATAATACATAGAAGAGTGCAGCTTCTTGGTGATACAAGACTTAGTTGTGAGGTGCACTTGCTATATGAGGAAGTAAAGAGTGGCATAGAATCTTATGTTGGGTGAGACGGTTTGTACGATTCATTTCATGGTTGAGTTGATCCAAGTCTTGATATGACTTCTGGCTTTGTGACTTGTACCTTCACTGTTGCTTTACTGGTTTTGCATTGATTTACCATGTTTACACTCGTTTATGCATTCATACATTCATGCATGATGGAAATGGTTTGGAAGACTTGTGGCATGATGCCTTGTGTTTGACATTGATATTGCTAATTTTTCATAGTCCATACATACTAATGAACTGGAATACATTGAGACATACATTGTAATGTGAAATTAGTGAAGAAGTTAATATAGAGCCTGTTTGGATGGGCTTAAAAAAAGCAGCTTATAAGCTGCTTTAGATAAGCTAAGACAAACGGGCCCAATTATTTTTTTAGGCTTATTTTAAGCAAAAAATGGCTTAAAGCTGGCAACCAAATACTCAAAAAAGCTGAAAACAGCTTATAAGCCAATCCAAACGGGCTCATAATAATCTTCTTGTTGAACTTGTGATACTATTTGATACATGGTACTAGATGATTTGAGCATGGAAAATAAGAGGGTAGGAAATACAGTTACGTACAGATATATGGAAAGGCACATATGTGACCTAGATTACGGCTCGTGGTCTGAGGTTCGTTCAGGAAACGAGGGATACATTGATGTGGCCCACATCTGAGGTTCTTTCCCGAGCGGAGGTTTATGCTCAGGTCCAAGGAGTGAATCCGAAACGAGTGGTACATGGATTTCATGGGTCCCCTGCAGGTCATGACTACTGAGCTATGACATCAATTAGCATGTGTGTATAGTTCGAGTGGTTGGCCAGTGCATGGCATTGCATTGCATTGTACACCATCATATTTTGTATTGTACATCATTACATTGTATTCTACATTGTGATATACTCGTTTAGTTCTGATTTTGCTATGGCTTGTTGAATGGATTTTGGGATATAAATATGACCGTTGATTGAGTTAAATTGTGGATTAGTGTGTTACACCTCGAAAATTTCTGATTTGTTGCCTTGTGGATAAGCTGATGTGATCTTAAGGTGATTATTAAATCGTTATGAGATTAAGGAAGATATTAGATAGCTTAAGGTGCATACCATAAGATTTTGAAGTTTTACGAATATGTGAAATTTAGTTTGTTGAAGGAAGTGAAATATAAGTCGTGTTCGGAAAGGTTTTCGCTAGAATTGAGCTAATATTTACTTTGTGATATCTTGAGGGTATGCAATAGGGCCTATTGTATGGTTAATGACGCATTATGTAAGTGCCAAGAAGGTTCCACGAGGATTAGAAGTTAAACGAATCAATGAGAGAAAGTTTCGCACAACTGGGAGTTATGCGACCACTTATACTATCCGTATAAATTTATACGGTTCGTATAAGGGGGGTCCATATAACTTGACCTTTACAGAAAGGGACTTTTCCATGGTGGTGTTATACGGTCCACTTATACGGACCGTATAATATTATACGGGCCGTATAAGTGGTCCATATAAGTCCATCGGGCTGATTTTTCTATTTTTGTATAAATAGAGGGCTCTTGTTCTTTTATTTCATTTTTCATTTTTCACAAGTCTTAAGAGCTCTAAACCCTTCTCCAAGCTTATTCCACCCCAATCCAAGATAAAACAAAGATCAAGAGGCAAGAATCAAGGTACCCATGTGTTAGAAGTCTTCCTAGGGTTAGTAGACTATAAGAGATTATTGGGTATTGAAGCTAGGGTTTTCACATAAGTTGATAGCTTCTCCAAAGCTCTTTTGCATGAGGTAAAAAGTTTGTTTTCATGCTTATTTCATGTTATCATGAATGCTTAATTGTTGAATAAATTGGGTTGAAGAAGAAAGTAGAAAATGAGGGTTAAATGTAACTTTTATGATGTTTTTGAGTAGTAAGCTAACTTGAGTCATGATTCTTGGTATAATATGGATATAATCTTGTTATGGAAGGTAGTAATGGTGATAAAGAAGCATTGTATGAAAATGTGCTAAAATGGGTGTGAGGTTATTGGTATAAGTTGAACATAAGGATGAATTATGAAGGCATAATGGAATGTGATTACTTGATTATGATATTGTGGGTGCATTACGGATGTTTGGGAGTTGTTTTGTAATGTGGTGGAAGTTGACGAAATAGGGGAAATGCTGCCCAATTTTCATTAGATCATGAATTATGCTAGTTTGAATTTAAGGACATCATTAAGGCTTAACTATGGTATGAATCCTTCTAATGTAGATTGTTTAAGATTTGACGGTGAACATTAGTTAGTTAAGAGGACAAAGAGGTATGTAAGGCTAACCCTTCTTTCATTAAGGCATGGTTCCTTTCACGATTCTAGTATCTCCTTTATATGATAGTTGATCCTCCAAGGACAGATGTAACGAAAACGATGATGGCAATGATGTTGATGATACTTACGGACTCTTATGTATACGTGTCTAAGTATGTATGACTATTATATAACACCGAGCTCATATGGCCAGGTATGATACCTATCGCGCGCGCACCTCTGCAGTTGGGTACGGATAACACTGAGCCTTGGTAGGCCAAGTATGTATAATCACCGAGCCTTGTCATAGCCGGGTATGTGAACCACCGAACCTTCATGGTCGGGTATTATATGGATATGAGTATGAATATGAATACGTATACGAATATGAATATATATATATATATATATATATATATATATATATATATATATATATATATATATATATATATATGTACATGAGTAAGCATTAGAAATGGAAGGTCCCTATGAAAGACAAGTAAGTAGATATGATGAAGGCCACTAGAAGTACAAATGACTCTATTACCTCCTGATTCTCCCATATAATGCTATATCTTATGTTATTTCTTGTGCTGTCTCTTATGCTTTTACTATGATGTTGATTATGCTTTACATACTCAGTACATTATTCGTACTGACGTCCTTTTATTTGTGGACGCTGCGCCATGCCCGTAGGTGGACAGGGAGACAGGCTCGATCCATAGATTTCTTATTCAGGGACTACATAGAGGAGCTCCATTTCATCCGGAGATACATCTTTTGGGTATTATTCTTTTGTGTATATACATATGGGCATGGCGGGGTCCTGTCCCACCTATATGATGTTACCTACTCTTTTTAGAGGCTCGTAGACAGTTGTGTATGGTTAGATGTCTTGCAGCCTTGTCGGTGCATATATTGTATATTATTTTGATATCCTCGTCGGCTTGTGTATATGGATATGGGCATTGTTATTGATGATGATATAAATGTGATGTTGCCCAATGAAATTAGCACTATTGATATATGTAAATTATGAGTAAGCCATGTGGCTCGCCTAGATGTGAATGAAAATGTACATTAAGAGGTACCCGGGTGGGTTAGCACCGGGTGCCTGTCATAGCCCTCCGATTGGGTCGTGACATAGTGACTCTACCTAGGGAAGGAACTTGGACTTGTGACTATCAGGTGAGGTTATTAAAACTTGACAGACTCGTGGTTTAGAAGCTTCATCTTAGGCTGTGACTCTGTTATGGGATATTTTGTGACTTGGATTTGAGTGTTAAGTGCCTATCTGTTTATCTTGTGGATTTTATACTTACATGCGTGGACTAATCTTAGTCGGCTTATGATGCTTACCGGTACATAGTGTTTGTACTGATACTACCTTGTTGCACCCTTTTTTAGTGCAGATTGTGTTCCAGAGATTCCCTTCAGACTACATCTCTAGCTTGAAGCTAGTTTGCTCGACCAGATCCGAGGGTGAGCTTCTACCCATGCCATGCCACCTGAAGATCTCTCTTTCCAGATGTCTAATCTCATTCTAGACATTATTTGTTATTATATTTGAGATATACTTCATTCTTTAAACATTGTTGGTTAGAGTCCTTGTACGATGACTTTCAGATCTTGGGGTGTAATAGTTAAGACTTCCGCACTTATATTATCTATTAATTATGACTTGTTTTATTTATTCATTCATTCACTTATCTATTGACTATTAATAAATGATTAAAGAAGTTGAAATTGGCTAATGATTAATGGGTTAACTGGTAAGGGTTCGCCTACTAGTGATAATAAGGTAGGTTCCCGCACGATCGGTAATTAGGGTCGTGGAAAACAGTAGCCTACCTCACACTCCAGGAGCGCCCCAATTGCAAAGTTTTGGTCCCGGCGCCAGGAGCTCCAAAGGTTATACCAGGGTTTAGGACTTTTGTCCCAGCACCCGTAGTAGCCCAAACAGCACAACAAATTGTGCCTGCTCCCAAAGAGCCAATTATTGTGCAAGTAGCCATGGCTTAAGGCATGACCTGCTCGGGGAGATGTTACACTCCTAAAGAACTGGCTCAGAATGCCGCAAGGAAAGAAAACACCTAAAAGACAACAATAACCGAAGGAGAAGCTAAAGATTTCTGGCGGCCTATGCAACCAAATGAATGCTCCATCATTGAGCATTTGAAGAAGACACCGGCATAAATATCGATGTTATCATTGCTGGCTAGCTCCTCATCACATAGGAAGGCTCTCGTGAGAGTGTTGGATGATGCACACGTACCAGCTGGTACGAGCAGCGAAGACTTGGCTGGGTTGGTAGCCGACATCATCGGAGAATATAAAATCTATTTCTCCAAAGAAGAACTACCATTGGAAGGAACCTCCCATAATAGAGCTCTCAACATCACTATGGAATGTCGTGGCAAGGCAATAGGTAGAGTACTTGTGGACAATCTATTGGCCCTCATTATCTGCCCCATCACCACATTAACACAGCTTAGCTATGACGTGGGTAAAATTCGCTAGAGTGGAACAAACGTCAGGGGATTTGATGGGTCCCAAAGTGATTCCCTGGGAGAAGTAGACCTACAGATCCAAGTTGGGTCCGCCTCCTTCATGGCAGAATTCCAAGTCATGGAAATCACAGCCAGCTACAATATGCTCTTAGGAAGACCTTGGATACATTCTGCTGGTGCTGTACCATCAACCCGACACCAGGCCATAAAGTTTGAATGGCAGGGTCCTGAAATTGTGGTCACGGCCGAAAAGGATACCCAGAAATTTCCTTACAACATCATACATGTGATAGAGAGGAGCCCCCACCAATAAAACTTCCATGTGCTGGAATACGTTGGGGCCACCCATTCCGAAGGGGAGGTGGACAAGCCAATGCTAGCATTTTACAGAATGATCGCCTCCACTATGTTGACAAATGGTTTCGAAACAGGAAAAGGCCTGGGAAGAAACCTATTAAGGAAGGCATTGCTCCGGTCAAGCAAAAGACCCGGACATTCAAACCAGACATGAAGATCTAAATCTACGTGGACTACCGAGACCTCAACCGGGTCAGTCAAAGGATAACTTTCCCTTTCCAGACATCCACATTCTGATAGACAACTATGTCAAGCACGAGCTGCAGTCATTCGTGGATTGTTTTGTCGGGTACCATCAGATACTCATAAGCGAAGAGGACGCTAAGAAAACAGCCTTCATCACTCCTTGGGGAGTCTACCATTATGGGGTAATGCCGTTCGGCATCAAGAACACCCGCACTACATACGTGAGAACTACGACTACCCTGTTCCTGATATGATGCAACAAGAGAGTGAAGTCTATATTGATGATGTCATCATAAAATCGAAAGAAAATTCAGAGCATACCACACACTTGCGTTAGTTTTTTGACAGACTTCGCAAGTTCAATCTAAAGCTAAACTCGGAAAAGTGTGTGTTTGGAGTGCCAGCGGGTAAGTTGCTAGGATTCATAGTCAGCTGTAGAGGCATCAAATTGGACTCTACCAAGAACAAGGCAATCCAGGAGCTACCACCTCCTAAGACCAAGAAAGAAGTCATGAGCTTCTTGGGAAGGTTAAACTACGTCGGACGGTTCATAGCCCATTCAACTGTGATTGTGGAGCCAATCCTTAAACTGCTCAAGAAAGACGCTCCCACAAATTGGACGGAAGAATGCCAAAAGGCATTAGACAAAATCAAGAAGTACCTCTCCAATCCTCCTGTCCTATTGCCACCCAAGCAAAGGAGCCTTTTGCTACTATACCTGTCAGTATTAAAAAATGCTTTCGGGTGCATGCTCGTCCAGCATGATGAAAAGGGCAAGAAGGAACATGCCATCTACTATTTGAGTAAGAAGTTCACATCCTGCGAGGCAGGGTATACGCTTATAGAGAAAACTTGTTGTGCTTTGACCTAGATTTCCCAAAAGCTGAGGCACTACCTATCGACGTTCACTACTCACCTCATATTCAGATTGTTCCCATATGAGAAAGTGATGGCTATGGAAGAAGAGGTGGCAGAGCCATACTCAGGTTGGAGACTGTTCTTCGATGGAGCAGTCAATTACAAAAGATCAGGCATCGGGGCAGTGTTAATATCATAAACAGGACAACACTATCCGATGGCCGCAAAGCTCAACTTTAGATGTACCAACAACATGGCGGAATACGAAGCATGTATCCACGGCCTCAAGATGGCATTGGACATGAACATACAAGAGTTGTTGGCAATCGGGGACTCCGATTTGCTCATAAATCAAGTGAGTATTTTTGGGCAACCAAAAATAATAAGATACTCCCATATGTGAATCTGGTACAGAGATTGTGCGGGGGATTCAAGAGTATCGACTTCATGCATACTCCGAGGGCTCAAAATGAGTTTGCAGAAGCGTTGGCTATGATAGGCTCCATGATCCGGCACCCCGAGAGTACTCACGTTGATCCACTAGAGATCACACTGAGGGAAGAACAGGTTCACTGCACCATGTCGAAGCCGAGCCGGATGGCCAGCCATGGTATGCTGACATCAAGGCATACCTGGAGAAAAGAGAGTACCCCCAGAGAGTTCAGCAAATCAGAAGAAGACCATTAGGAGGTTGGCTAATGGGTTCTTCTTGAACAAAGAAGTGTTGTACAAAAGGACACCTGACCTTAGGTTACTTAGGTGCGTGGACGCTGAAGAGGCTACGAAACTGCTGAAAGAGGTGCACGCAGGGGCATGCAGACCTCACATGAATGGATCCGTTGTCTCTAAGAAAATCTTGAGGACAGGATACTATTGGATGACCTTCGAGCATGACTCTTGTAAATTCTTGCAAAAGTGCCATCAGTGTCAGATACATGGAGATCCGATCAAGGTTTCCCCCACAGAGTTACATGCTATGAGCTCGCCATGACCATTTATGGCATGGGGAATGGACGTCATAGGACCCATCGAGCCGTGAGCGTCCAATGGTCGTCGCTTCATCTTAATCTCCATTGACTACTTCACCAAATGGGTGGAGAAAATTTCTCACAAATCAGTGACCAAGAAAGTCGTGGCTGACTTCGTCAAGAACAATCTAATATGTCGCTTCGGTGTACCTGAATCTATCATCACAGATAATGGTGCCAATCTGAATAACCATTTGATTAAGGACATCTGTGAACAATTCAAGATAACCCACAAAACTCTACCACCTACCGACCACAGATGAATGGAGCTGTAGAGGCTGCTATTAAGAACATCAAGAGAATCATGAGAAAAAAGATCGACAACTACAATAATTGGCACGAGCAGTTGCCTTATGCTTTGTTGGAGTACAGAATGACAATTCAAACATCCACCAGGGCAACCCTATACCTCCTTGTCTACGGTACAGAAACGGTCATACCCACAGAAGTGGAGATCCCTTCACTCAGGATCATCCAAGAGGTAGATCTGAATGATACAGAATGGGTCAAAAATCGCTATGAGCAACTGTCCATGATAGATGAAAAGGGAATGGTGGAAGTATGCCATGGACAGTTGTATAGACAAAGAATGTCTCGAGCCTTCAGCAAACGGGTCAGAGCCCGACTTTTCCAAATTAGACAACTCGTGCTCAAGCGATTCTTCCCCCACCAAGAAGAATACAAAGAAAAATTTGGTCCAAACTGGCAAAGGTCGTACATGGTCAGGAAAGTAATCTCAGGAGGGGCCGTAGTCCTAGCCAAGATGGACGGACAACAGTGGCATAGAGCCATCAATGCAGACGCGCTCAAGAGATACTACATTTAGGATTCCATTTGCTTGTAATTGCATTATCGTTTCCTTGTAATCGTACATTTGTAATAGAATAGGAAAAACAAATCATCTATGTAATGAACTATGAAATGATCTGACTTCCCACAATCGGATATGTAGGCAGTCCATATCGGACCCGGTCGCATTACTAAGTAAAAAAACAAAACTCAATTATTTTATTCCGAACTACGTTCGACCTGAATTCCTGCTGCCACAGGATACGTAGGCGCTTTTGAGCTCAGTCGTCATAAAAAAAAACCCAAGAAACCCTTAGGAAACCTCAGAGACAATAAAGCAGGAGAAATCAACAAGATCAAGCTATAAGGGTCGACACAAGAATCCGCCAGCATCAGCCCTACACTAGGGCAGAATGTTTGAGAAAAACCTCAAAAATTCCTATAAGAAATCAACAAAGAAGAGGGCAGAGCAAAGTCATACACTGGGGCAGAAATTTTTAAGGAACCTCAAAAATTCCTGCATGACAAGAGTCTATCAGAGCAAGATTCGAAACTGGGGTAGAATTTTTTAGAGAGATCTCAAAAATTCTACTAGTTCAGAACTCTGCAATCACATCTCCAGGAAGAATCGAAACACCTCGTTTGAAGAAATCACACGTCGTGACACAAAATGAAATAAAGTATTTCTAAAAAGGAAAACAACGCACATTTTACAAACTTTACTTTAAATTTTAAAATTAGTATAAGTACATCGCAAAAACATCTCTCGAAATACCGAGCCCAAGAGAGTTCAAAGGAGCATCAAGAGGAGACACCAGATGGGAGGACAATAACGCTAATTGGCCTCTTAGGAAACTCTGAATTTTCTGTGGATGTAGGTTTTTAACAAGACAGGAGGCACATCATCAACCAAGCTTGCTCATAGCAAAGGCGAAAAGCAAACTCAGCCAGGCGGCGAAGTGCCAGGAGATCACAGCAGAGAATGGGCGATAAAAACACATTTGACCATGAGGGTCACAAAACAAATAGACAAAAGCATATCCGACCACGACAAAGACACAACTGACAAAAGGGTCATTCAAAGAATGAATGAGCATAAAGACAAATCTGACTAAAAGGGTCACACAAAGAGTGAATAACAAAGATATATCAGACCAAGAGGGTCACAATGAATGAGCACAAAGGTACATACGACCAAAAGGGTCATGATAAGGACGAAAGAGCATATCCGACCACAAGGGTCAACAACCAATACAATGGATGAAAGAAATATTATCCAGCCACAAGGGCCATATCTGTCATCTACATGCCTAGAGGGCCATTCCTTTATTTAATTGCCGAAAGGGCCATTCATACAAACTGCCGAGAGGGTCATTCATTTATTTAATTGCTGAGAGGATCATTCATACAAACTGCCGAGAGGACCATTCATACAAACTACTGAGAGGGTCATTCATTTATTTAATTGCTGAGAGGGCCATTCATATAAGCTGCCGAGAGGGCCATTCATACAAACTGCCGATAAGGCCATTCATTTATTTAATTGCCGAGAGGGCCATTCATACAAATTACCGAGAGGGCCATTCATACAAACTGCCGAGAGGGCTATTCATGCAAACTGCCGAGAGGGCCATCAATGCAAATAACTGAGAGGGCCATTCATCTTAAATTCCACGAAGAATATCTGTAATATGGTCAAGTCCCGAAAATAGGGACACATCGGCCATAAAGGAGCCGGCTTGCCGAACCAGATCCAGACAACTTGCGGAGCAAACGTAGAACTTTTTCTGACGTAGCCGATCAAGATAGGGTGCCCATGAGAGTCAAGCTCTCCGTCCAGGATTTGGAAGCCATCCAATCTCAGGCTCAGCCACAATTTTGTTTGCTTTTATTTTCTTTACTAAAAAACCGTGACCTATCGGAAACACACCGGGAAGTCTGAAGGTATTCCCGCATAAAGGATATACTCTTCTCCAACGAGTCGAACTATATACGACCTGATTTTTAGAGACCAGAGAGTCGGTCACATTCCAACAGACATCTAGAGAAATCTCAACACTGAGGAATCTCGGGACTTTCCCTCAAATCACTTAAAGTCTTAATTAAGTCGAAGTACAAGTGGCTTGGATTCTCGTATAGCCCGAGATATGTAGGAAACCCAAAGACCATCAAGGTCTGGCAATTATTTTGAAAATTTGCACCAAAAGAAAAGCACTTTGATTTGGTCGGTCAAAAATCAGGGTTCGTCAAATTTCGTTGCCCACAGATGGCTTTGCCATCCCTACACAGTGAAGGGACAGTTGTTGACACCTAAATTTTGACCCCCGGTAATTTTACTTAATTATTCGGAGTCCCTGGATTACAGACGGAGTAGAATATGCATTTTTACAAGTCAAATCATTTTACAAAATTATCTCGATGTTATTTTGCCATTACATTTGGCAAAACACCGGCAAAAGAATAACCACATGTCATTATTACATTTTTATCATATTATCAAGAAAACACAAGAGTATTTATATATGTTTCTCAAAAAATAGTTAATCACAAGTAATATGTTTTAAGCGTTTACAATTAGTCATCATTTGGTGTTCTACTCCGTCAAAGTCGAGGGATTTGAATCAATTAAGTGAAATGATAAGTGCAATTTATTTTCAGTTAAATCAAGTGTCTAAATTAGGATTTATTTGTTGGAATTCATCTCGGTTTTAATTAAAACAATTTGAGGCAAAAGAAGGTGTTTATATTTTATAATTATAGTATTCAAAATTTCCCAAAAATACTATGGATATACCCATATATATACATGTACATGTAGACGATATACATATAGGGGGTATAGGCCCATCCCTTTATTTTACGAATTTGGTCGGGTCCAGCCCAAAGGGGACTGACCCAGCCCAATCGTGTAATATTATATATACTCCCTCATCCCCAAAACAAATGACCCTTAAAGGGGCAGCCGCGAATTTTCAGCTAGGGTTCGCAAACCCTAGCGTCTTCATGACCTCTCTCTCTCTCTCTCTCTCTCTCTCTCTCTCTCCTCTGCTAGAATGTTGCTAGAAATGCCAAATTCGCAGAGGAAATAGGTTGGTACGGATCTTGAGAGGTCGAAAAGAGTAAAGCAATTAATGCTCCGCCCTTGCAATACCTTTATATCACCAAACCTCACCCCAACACGGCCTAAAGATACAATCCCACCCCTCTCTCCTATTTTTCCTCTTTTTTCCCATTGAATCAGCCTGATAAGCATTAATTGATCCTTTACTTGCTCGTTTGAACCCTTTAATCCTATTGGTTCCTTGAGAACTGACTAGATCTAGGGAATAGGGTTGGAAATTGAGTCGTTCGTTTCAATTTTGGGTTAATCCGAGTCTTTCATTTTGAAATCCAATTGTATTTTTCCAGAACTTGTTACTGGTACCATATCGATAGAATAAGGATTTGGACATTTAGAAGGGAGAAGACACGAGAAGAAAAAACCCATATTTTGAGCACTTACACTCGAGATTAGGGTTATCAGATCAAAGTTTTTTTTTTAAAACTTAACTATAAGAAGTTGAGTTCATAGTTTAAATATTTTATTTTTCTTTATTTGTGTGGCTAAGTTCGATTTTGGAAGCACAAAGGAGGCTCCAAGTCCATTCTTGCTCCGGTTGCACTCAAAAAAGGTAATAATTTACTATTTTATTACTTTTTATTTAAGTTCCTGCCTATGTTAATGATAGTTTCATATAGTTGATCGTTACATGTGTAGTTAAATATAGTTCAATATTAATAATATGCTTAGTTTAATGTTTATTGCTTAAGCAATGATGTTTTTTTTTTTATTTGGCTTGAGTTATGTTAAAGGTTTATCAATCCCATCCTTTTTTAATTGCTTCTGATTATGACAGTTTGGCTTAGATAGTGACAGTTATGACCTGTTTGAATGGATTTTTGAGTGATATTGTTTGAATGAGAGTGCATTTGGGTAGTTTGAAGGGTCTTTGACATTGTTAATGAAAGGTGGATCTAGGACAGCCTTAAGATGATCTTTGGTTTGTCTAAAAGGGCTAAACAACTAGTAGAACAGGTTTTGTTAAGTGTTGACAATAGTTATACTTGGTTTAACTCAATGATGAGATGCCAGATTCTCAAAATGATATTAAGAAAGAACTTCAAGGTTGGCAGGTTAACATAAAGTGTGTATGTGTTATATGTAGAGATGTTGTCTTTCCCAAGATTGATCACCTAAAACTTGAGAATTAAAGAGGTAAAAGAAGAAGTGAAATAATGGGAAAGTTTTGGTGCAAGTCTGTCCAGGTCCCTTTTTGTGAAACTGTTTGTACTATTTTGGATGTTGTGGTTTAAATGTTAAAATGAATAGTAGTCATGGTCAAGAGGGAGACTAATGGTGATGTTTAGGGTTTCTGTAAAGCTAAAATGAGTTGTATTTGATTATGTCTTGCTTTATCATGTATAAATTAGTCCTAAAGGAGAATATATATGCTTTGAGATGTTGTATGATATCAAAGAATAAAAATCACGTCATGATTAGAGATTTAGATTGAGATTGCCTTAAACATTAATTTGTGTCACTGTCATCTAAATATTTATGTTGAGATTGCTTTAGTTATCTTGCTTGTATGATCATAAGTTCTAATAAGCAAACCAAAAACCACTTGACAAGTAGAGGAGCCTTTTTAAGGCACCTTAAAGAGAGGACAGGGAAGAAGCAGGTCCAACTTTGTTTATAGTACCCTCTTCTAGATAAAAGGTTCCATGACATACTTTGAAAGTCTACGGGGTGGGTGTTTTTCATGTGGATGCATCAATGATTCTTCATCCTCATCACTGAATCAAAGGGTGGCAATAAAATGAACGAGTTTAGAATCTGAACAAGTTGTCAAAGTTAAAAAGAGAAATTGTTCTCTAAGTTATTAATTTTTTGAGAATAAGGAAAGAGGTTGGTTAATGTGAGGCCCTGGGTGATTAAAGACTACTTAAAAATGCATACTAGACACTAATCATATGAATCCTTAAACTCTTATGTCATCCACATGTCTTTAAGGTTTTTTTGCTAAATTTGCGATCCACAGTTTCTTATCATTTCAACTAAGTTATGACACATATGAGTCTTGTATTACCTTCTGCTCACTTTCTCTTATTCTGTCCAAGTCTTTACTCCACTGTGTCATCTCTGCCCATTTGATCTGTTAAAATCATGTCGCCCTCTATGCTGTCTCTACTTGTCTGATGTTGTTAAGCTTTGTACACAATCTGTTCCAGTTGATTAGTTCACAAAACCTGCCCCCTTTGTAGCTTTCTGGATTTGTGTTCAACCCATCAGTGGAACGTGCTTTCTTGTTCTCATTATTTGGTCCTGCCCAGAATCAGGAGTAGTTTTAGTGCTTGATAGTTGTCTTTGTAGTTGCCTGCAGTTGAAATGCCGCAGATTACATTGAGCTTAAATGGACTATTATACAATGTTCAGTTGGCTAGTCATAACTTAGGAATTGCCTTAGTTCAGGATGGATATTGCTTAAAAATATAAAGATTAATCAGGTGGTTAGTTGTTCATAAGTTCAAGGTTTAAGCTTGAAGAGCAAATATACTTAAAATATACATAGGTTGATAAAAAGGAAGGAGGAATATACACTTGATATGCATATCCCATATGTTTATTATAGGTATAGCATATGTATATGGACAGGATGGTCATATATAGTGAATATCAAATGAGTATAAAAGGGGATAGACTTATTATAGGCTTAATCTCAGTCTAAATCCGACTTAGCACCAATTTGGGCTTGGCCCATTTCAGTAGTGTCAAAGCAGTCCTAATCCATATATAGCCAGAAGTATAGAACAAGGGGGCTCGGGCAGGCTTATTTTAAGTTCAACCTTGGGCTTTCAGGCCCGATAACCATAAATTATGCCTATATATATATTCCCCTTTATGCTTGTATATTGTGTGTATATAATAGTGATAAGGACATTAAATCAATTCTAACCTATTTCCTTTTTTCCTTTTCCTTCCTTCACTGCACGGGCTGCTCGGGCCCGGTCAAACCTCACTTGTTGGGCTATGGCCCAACAAGCCAATTCTTTCGTGATTAAAGTAGTCCGGGCCAAATAAAGGGAAGCTAATATTGAATGTGCATTGAAGGCCCAGCAATGGGTGAAAATGGCCAACTACGGGCTTGGTACGCCCCCAGCCTTCCCCTTCTTCTTATTTGTTTTATTTATGCTCTCTTTTACATGTAATCTAGTTGAATTTGGTACTTGTAAAAACTTGTAAAACTCATGTGTATATTGGAATTTTGTGGTTTGAATTAGCCGTCTTAGGACAACGGTGCTTATGCTGTTTAGTGTGACTTTAGATCCCCAACGATTTTCAAAACCTGAGTCTAATATAAATGATTTGAATCATTTTTAATACAAGTTAAAAATAAAGATAAGAAAAGGAAATTACATTGTTACAAACAACTATCACGTTTTAAGGCCAATTTGGACTTGAAAACCAAAGAATATATTTCCTTTACAAATTGAACTCAGTTTTTTTTTATCAGCAATATGTTTAAGAACTGGACTACTACATTTCAAAACTAGTAGCAATTTAACTTGGGTTGGGCCCAGTATTTGGAAAAACCGACATTTCTTTACACTTAACGGATTCTCATAAAAGGAATAACTGTTTTGGGCTAAGCCCACACACGTAAAAAAAATGCAAATCTCTTCTATTGGGCTTAAAATCCAAACAACTAAAGAAACCTCTTTTTATAACATAAGCAAAAACTTCTATATCTATAAGCCGAGAACCGTATAGAACCATTCGTATACACAAATTTTTAGATAAGGATATTCTGAGAACGTATAGAACGGATTAACCCGAACCGTGTATGAGTCAAGCATAAAAAAAAACCAATTTTGTTATGTACTTTAAATAAACAATTTTTTTCAAATCTTTACAAAGTCGAATACTATCCTTTATATAAAAGAAAATTAGTTATATCTGGATATTATAAATTCGAACCTAAATACCCTATATATAAAGGGGATATATTCAAATTATTTCAAGAAATGTTATGCAAAATGACAGACCTTATAATGAGGGAATAAACACTAAATAAACAGTTCATGCAAATACTCATACATTGGAATTCGAAGGTCAACCGTATAGTACGGATCCTTAATGCTAGGGTGCCTAACACCTTCCCTAAGGGATCACCAGAACCCTTAACTAGAACTTTAGATTGCGAAGGCTTTTTCACTGTATATGAATAAATCCTTCGAAACTGATTTTCCTAATTTCCTAAAAATTAGGTGGCGACTCTTTTAAAACAAAGTCCGTAAGAGCACCAACAAGTTCGAAGTGGCTTTCCGAGCACTAACCCCGCCCGCGAAATGCGAACCGTAACACTTATATTGTAATAGTTAAGTTCTAGTTGTGGCTCCATCTATTTACCTTTCATAGTATTGTGTAGTAGGTGTTACATTGAGTTGTAAGGGAATTCTTGACTGGGTAGAGTCATTGAGGTGGAGCTAGCAATCCGGAACTATTGAACATTAAGAGGGTAGAGACGGGATAGTTTGAAATAGTTCCTTAGGTGTTATACGAGCGGTTGTAAACCTTAAAGTTGTTGGGGTTCATTTTTGTGAAGAGTGTCTGGGAAAATTCCTACAAGGTAGGTCGAGGGTTTTCCTCCTCGAGCAAGGAGCGTTTCCACGCTTAAATACTTGTATTGATTTACTTTCCGCAATTTACTTTCTTGCATAGTTGCTCAAAAAATCTGATTCTTTGAGTTCTTAGATTGTAGCCGCAACCTAACAATAAATTAGCAAGGGATTTAATTGGATTGGAAGATTTCCCAAAAATATTATTGCTACCTTAGCTATACATGTAAAAATTATTTCCCTATTTGATGTATTCGAATTTCCATTTACCAAAAATTTGTTTTCACTAATAGAGAAACAGACTTGCATGTATTGATGCACTCACACATTTTAAAATGTTGCAGGTTTCAACTTAAGACTATAGACCTACCAATTGTTTGTCCTACCTTTTGGGAGACCAATACGGTGGCAAACTGTCTTGCTAATTATGAAAAAACTTGTATTTCACATACTTATCGAGGGATGATCTTGTTTAGTGAGATTATCCTCCCAATTATGCTTTCTAACTTTATTGCAAAGACTATTTTAGAACTAACACTCCGAGATCAGTTCCAACATGGACTGAACCAGCTTAATTTAATTTAATTCAATAACACTTGCTTCGTCCATCTTAACTTGTCCACTATATTAAAAAATATGTGTTCACTTTTACTTATCCAATTTAATAATTCAAGACAGAATTTATTACATAGGGGTCATTTGGTAGGATGTATTGGAGAAAATTATATATGTATTATCTTTGGTATTACTAATCCCTTGTTAGGTACACTTTTTTAACCTATTTATAACTAATACAAGTATTAATTATAAGCCCTATTTAATATTATGTATAATTAATATATAGCAAATCATGGTATTAGTAATACCAAGACTATCAATACATGCCTAAGCTATGGGTAAAGACAAAATTGCCCTTGAAGTCCCTCAAAGCTAGAGAATATGGAGGGTATGCTTGCAATCAAATAATTTTAAGAAAAATTATGTAATGCATGTTATTTTTGATATACCACATCAAACAGCCGATAAGAAGTAATCTCAGGATAACTAATCCTAACATATTAATCTTTGCATTACTAATACACCCTATTCGGTACTATTGTTATACATCCTACCAAACAACTCCTTAGTTCCTAATTTACCCTTTATTATTACGTAATTATTATCATTTCTCAATACATTTCCCAAAACATTAAAAATTTTATATTCAATGGGCGATATAGTAAATTTATCGTTTTATTAATTACTCCATAACAGATGCGCCAGTCAAACATCGACAAGTAAAAATGAATGTAGGGAGTATAGTGTCACGCCCTTAGTCTTTAAATAAGCACACATGCGGCACTTGACAACTCACTTACGTTCTTGCACAACTTGCTCACGATCTTGCTATATCAAGTTAGCCTAGGTAACACTCTATGTCCTCTCGCATACATGGCCAATAGTATACCGACTCAACCAAGGCCCTAGTGCGATATTGACCTGGATGACCGGCCCACAAGGTGTCATGGCTCTCCTTCATAATATGCCGCCTAATATCTCCTAACTTCGGCACGTAAACCCTCTGACTTGTGGTGAGTAATAGACCATGTTACACCCAAAAACGTCTTCTCTTTCCCTGGGTAGCTAAGCTTCTTGGCTACCAAACCATGCTGCATCCATTCCTTTATAGCCTCTCGGATGTCACAACTTGTTGAAGTGATGGTAGCAAGCTTGGCCTTTCGACTCAGGATATCGGCCACGATATTACTCTTGCCCAGCTAATACTCTAACTCAATCTTGTGATCCACCTCACGCCTAGGAGGCAAGTGCTTAGGTAAGTCGTCGGCATAGCATCTTTGTTATCTTCAAGCAAATTATCTATCCACGGAGGCATTTTCTCTTGGATACCGTTATCTTCCTCCAAACTTGCAGTAGTTGTCATGAAAGTCGACTCTCCTTGATAAGCTACATACCTGAAAGTTGTGCTTGGTAACTGTCCATGTGGCATAATCACTGTAGGCACCATGCAAGCTCCTTCTTGATCCAAGACCAAGAGATGTTGGAGGTAGGGGTCGATCATCGCGTGACAATGTCTAAAGAACTCTTGCCCAGAACAATGTTAAAGATATCTATAGTTATGGCAGTAAAGTTTGTCGTATCGTTCCAATTTCCCTATTTGATGCCAACTCCATTGGCTACACCATGAGCATTGTGTGGCTCCGTATTTAGAATCTTGACATAGGAGTTTGTTGGAGCAAGCTTCAACTCTAGTCTCCGAGTTGCAACCTCAGTCACAAAATTGTGAGTCACCCAGTGTCCATCAGTGCATGAGCAGGCTTGTTGTTGATGGTGAGGTCCACATCCTGGTTTCTATTCTCGTTGGTTTGGATATCTTACTTCGTGACAGCGCCACATAGCCTGATCGTCCCCAACTGTGCAGTTCCTGAACTCTATCCTTGTTCCTACTCTTTCCTTTCACATACCATTAAATCGGGGAAATTTCTGAAACTGTGCAGCCCTCCACATATGTAGCATTCCTTCTTCTTAATCTGTGCTTTATTTGTGGTATAGGCCTCACGATCACTTGACTTCCTGCCATCGAACTTGTTGGCATTTTGAGTCTTGGAGTATTATTGTTGCAACTCCTTGCTCTCACCACGATCCCTTCCTCCTTTGGCATTACTATCCAATTACTCATTGTCTTTGCCTTTGTCATGCTTATCATGCCTAAAGTCCATCAAAGATTTGGCCTCGACTATGGCTTGGTCTATATCTGCGACTTGAAGGCGTTGCAACTCTTGCTTAGCCCAGTTCTATTACCCGTCCATGAAGTGAAATAGCAAGTCATCATTAGTGAGGTTGGGAATTTGAAACATAAGGGTGGTAAACTCCTTGACATAGTCTCATATTCTTCCTGTCTGTTTCAACTCCCTTAGTTTGCACCTTGCCTCGTATAAGACATTATTTGGGAAGAATTACCACTTGAGCTCGGCCTTGAACTAATATCACGTGCTAATGGCGTATAGACCTCTCTCAGCATCGCCCATCTTCCTTCTCCACCATAGCATGGAAGTACCTGATAGGTACAAAGAACAGTGTTGATCCTTGTCCTCATCATTCCTCACTTTTTCTTGCCTAAAACAGTTCTCCAGGTGCCAAAGAAAGTTCTCCACTTCTTGTGCATCATTAACCCTTTTGAACACTAGTAGTTTGGAAGTCTCGATCTTAGCCTCCCTAGTCATAACAACATTTCTGACTGCATCGGTCTCGCCAGCGTCGACTTGCTCCTCGATTGCCACTATCTTTGTCTTCATGGCATCAATAGCGCTCAACGCCTTTTGTCTTACCTCAATCTTGTCTTGCATACGCCCTTCCAAGTCATATTGGGTGCTTTCAATCTTTTCCAAAGTGTACCCCTTAAGAATGTTAAGGGTGCCCTCCACCTTCCCCAAACATTGGCCAAAGACGTCGATGGCGCCAATCCCCACATTAACCTTCGTAACCCACTCTCTATCGAGCGAGACGTCCTCAAACAAGACTTCCACGTCATCCTCGCTCGCCTCAGTGGCAGATGATTCTTGAGATATAAGCCCTTCGTTTGGCATAAACTCTAGCGGCACCTCCTCTTGTTGGAGCCATTCCTCTTTTAGTTATGGCCCTTCTTACCAGCAGCATCCTGGGTAACATTAGCTTGGGTTTTAGCAGCGTTGATTTCTCTATAGTTTGTCATTTCCTTAGTCGCAACCTTCGCTCTGATACCATGTTGTCACGTCCTTAGTCTTCAACTAATCGCATGTGTGGCACTTGACAACTCGCTCACGTTCTTGCACAACTTGCTCACGATCTTGCAATGCCAAGTCAGATTACTACACAAGATAAGGGAATAGTAGATAAGGAAGACGAGGAATTTGCTAAAGAAAGCTTTTGTATTAGAGAGAACTTGATTGATTGTTGCTTAATGGTTCTACAAATGAATCCTCTTCCAATTATACTACTCACCCAAGACTAGTATGCAATTAATAATTTTTGCATAAGTCCCTATATTTACAAAGAAGCCCTTTCTCTAGAATTATCTACTAGGCTAGAAAGTTTCAATGACCTTTCATGCAAATTCATAAGATTCTAAGGCCTTTCAGGAAAGTTTTCCTAGATATTTTCATAAGAATCTAGAGACTTTATAAGGAAGCTCTCCATAGATCTAGAACCTTCCCACAAATGCTAGCCTCTTTTACACACATAAGTTCCTACATGGCAAAATTACTTCCATGTGGCGCTTAAGTGTCACGTTGTCGCGGCTGGTTGTCACAATAGACTCTCCTTTAAAGAAAAACGAAAGCTTATTAGTGTGAACGGAATCGGAATAGTTTCTTTAGTAGTTGATAAATGGAGGAGATAGTGTTTTCATGCATACCCTGCCCCTAGTTTTATTTCATTTTTCATATAAGCTAGATTATATTCTCCTTGGATTTATTAAATTAAATTTCGAATCAGATGAAGCTGCACCAGTTACATACACTACTGTTTTAGGTTTGGCAATTGTGATGAAAGAGAGGATGTCATGATCTAGTTTAACAAATAATATAATTTTAGGATTTTAATTAATATACGCTAAATTCAAAATCAGATGAAGCTTCACCAGGTACATAATAACTTTACTTAATTTAAGTAAAGATTCCATTGCTGAATTTTTAATTTGAATCCCCATTAAATGTAGTTCGATAAAATTAATGTAGTCACTAGGCTCGCATTGGAACTCCATACAAGAAAAAAAAAATTGACTACTTTTACACTAAAGTCATAATCACTAAGAGTCTGTTTGGTAGCAACTGTACAATTGCTAGGTTGTTTAATTATTAGAACAGTAATTATACTATCTAGTAATTACATAATAGAGTAATTGTAAAGATCCGTCTGTTTGTCCTAAAGAAATAACAATATAATTTGCAGTCATATATTGGTGGCAGGTGTAATACATAGTTAAGTATTTTTTTTTTAAATATGAAAGTTAATTATCAAAAAGTAAATAAATACTTTCAGATGAAAATGTAAATTATATTTAATTGTGTGACTAATATATGTGTATGTAAGAAATGCTATGCATTATTAGCTCTTACGTATTTAAAACATCCAAAATTGAATTCCTATCCTAGTTAATGGAGGCATTCCTGTACTGACTTAAGTATAGAGGATAGGTAGCTTCTTTCAGTTGAGTTTGCACAAAGTTTGGGGCTATGTCCACTCTTGTATGTTTGCTTTTACAATTTTATCTTGAGCTGTAAATATTCCCACTTGGTAAATAAATCTTTACTTACAAAAAAAATATATATATTTAAAACATCAGTTTTCTGAAATAATATAGCATAAACAAATATTTGATAGAACATTTTCAGCACAACTTAAGTTGAAATATCCGATTTCATATATCTCGCTCCTGTATGATAAAAATGTCACATCGCCAGCTTATTTTAAATATCTTTGTATGATATTAAATAAAATATGAACAATGTTTATCAATCAATCTACAATATAACTAATATTCGATGTTATTATTATAAAGCTTATAACAAAGCATATTCTTATTTTTAAACTATCAACCAATATTCATCAGATAGAACATTCATTTCAACAAAAATAAACAAAGAAAGGAGATAAGATATTTAATAAAATAAAAGATAATTACAAATAAGCAAAACTAAAAAAAGTAAAAAATTAAAGAAGCGATATATAAGAAGTTGCAAATCAAAATAAGACTAGAATGAAAAATTTAATTGAAAACCAAATAAAAGAATTTGGAAATTTATCATGTAATTATACCATGTAATTACCTACTATTCTTATTCTTTTTGAGAATTGAAGAGTGTAATTGTCCCCCTTCAATTACACCCAATTTGATGTTGATAAAGTAATTGGGTTTGCATTGTTGGAAGCATGGTTGTTGATATTCTTGTGATTATGAATAATTGGAGAAAATCCATTTTTTAAGAAAAGAAAGGTTTTTTTTCAGTGATATTTTTCTGTCTTTATGGTTTTCTTCTTTTCCTTTCCGTGTTTGTTATTTAAAACATGCTTTGACTAAAATATTTCTTTTTCTAGCAAAAAAAGATATATAGATTTACAAATAATTCAATATTTAATTTTAAGAATTTGATTGAAAAAATTACAACTTAGCACTACGAGCATAATATGATAATCAAATGTACAATAATAAAATAACATGTTTTCAAGTTTGTATAACCTAAGACCTCCAAAACCGCGGCTTATCAGGGCTTCCTCGGCAGAACTTTTCATAAGTTAGGGTGTATTGAAGAAAACATTTTCAAAATTATTTTTCAATTTTCTCATGTTCTGTTGGTTAATGTTTTCTGGAAAACTTTAATTTCTTCAGAAAAGTAAATTCCTTAAAAATAAGAAAAATGATTTTCCTAATTAAAGTACGAAAAATAAGTTACATAAGTATCACACTGATTGTCTCCTACCCACTTTCAAACTTCACCCCACCCCGTCCACCCACCCAAACCCCCCACTCCTACACCTCACCACCGAAACCCTTCCTTCACCCTCACCCCTAATAGTATTTGTCTGGATTATATACACATGTTTTTAGAATAATATATTTTGCTTACGTCTTGAACACAAGAAAAGAAGTACAAAATTAAATCCATATATTTTCTTGAAAAACATTTTCCTTCCTACTATACACACCCTTAGTCTCCAAATTTTCCTCTTTGATCTAAATAAGTCCTTAAAATGTACTGTAAATCTTCAAAAATACTCATTCAGTGAGTCTAAAACTCCTAAGTTATTGTTCCCATTTTCTTTGAGATCATACTCTATTAGACTGTTAATATATTCCTTTACCATATTATATTAGATCTACCTCAGTATTGTAAAGACAATTTACTTTTTCGTTATTTACTATTTATGAAAGTTCTTCAATTCAGGAAAAAAGGATATTATATTAATAGTCGCGGCACACGGTGCACTTGTGTCTCTCTGCTTTCGCACGACACAAACACAAGCCTTTATACAAAATAAAATGTTTGATTTTCATATAGAAAACTCCTTCCACGGGCTCAGCTTGTGTCGTCATAGTTTATTGGGGTAGTTTGATCATTAAATTAAATAATGGGGAACCTACACTAGTTTAAAAAGAAAGTATATATATTATAAAGGAAAATTAGAAACATCATAATAATAATAATAATTATTATTATTATTATTATTAGAGGGAATAGCTTGGGACCCCCGAACTTGTCGATTTTTATTTAGTGTACACCTAAACTATGCGTTGGCTTAATTACCCCCTGAACTTGGTAATATGATAGTCTCGACCCTCCTAGACGCTGATGTGGCAAAGAGCGTAAACACACTCTCTTTTAGGTGTGGAAGGGTCAAAGAGCGTGAACACACTTTCTTTTTGTTTTTTCTTAATATTCATTGCATATTTTATCCCAATTGTATTTTTTTTCTTTTTAGATATAATGATTATTTATTTCAACTATGTGTTTTTTTTCCTTTTTTTGGATCCAAATCTAAATAACTTAGTTGAAACTCTATTTATTTTAGCCAAATAAAAAGAAGGTTTACCAAAAGTAATGAAGTTTAGACGGTGTATTTTCTACAAAAAAAAAAAATGTGTATTTTTCTTTTCATGCAATTACTATTTATTTCAACTCTCCATTATTTTTTTCGGGTCAAATTCTTAAAATATTTGGTTGATATTTTATTTATTTCTTTTTAGATACAATGATTATTTGCTTTAACTGTGTATTTCTTCTTTTTCTGGCCAAATATATAAAAATAACTTGATTAGAATATCATTATCTTTAGCCAAATAAAAAAAAGTATGGTCAAAATATTGTTGTTTCAAGTTCTTTTTTTACAGATTTGGCCCAAAAAAGATGATCTAAATAATTGGTGAACTTAAAAAGGTAAAAAATATATATTTTATCCTTAAAAAATGCCACATGGACAAAAAAATTCATGTGGCAGCGCGTGTGTCACACGACCATGGATTGCCAGCGTCTAGGGGGGTCGAGACTATCATATTACCAAGTTCAGGGGGGTAATTAAGCCAACGCATAGTTTAGGTGTACACCGAATAAAAATCGACAAGTTCAGGGGGGTCCCAAGCTATTCTGCCTTATTATTATTATAATAAATAGGTTTGAATTGTATTAAAGAAAAATCAAAATACCGAATAAATCACAAGGAAGGTTAGTATTACGATGATAAGTTTCAGAGGTTTCAGAAATTGTCATTTAATATTTATTATTATTAGCTATTTAGTTTTCCTATTTTTCTCTTTTTATTTCTCCATCTAAATTCTACAAATATTTTAAACACTAGTACTAGTTGAAAATATCAGGTATAGCAATAGATAGAATTTACAAATTAAGTCATAATTCTTCAAAGCTACATGTTCTTTAGAACCACCATTGATCGACAACGCGAAAAAACAAGAGTTATTTTTTGAAGACAGAAAAGACTAGAACATATACAGGTACAATCTTAATTACAATACCTATGTAACAATTCAACCTTTATGTTTAAGTATTTGCATTCCAAATGAAGTTTTTAAGCATGTATATAAGTTCCGTAAAACTAATTATGACTTGCTGGAATGGTTTGAGAGGTGACCCGAAGGTTCGGGATAGTTCCGACCAAATTGAAACATCTAAAACTGAAGCTGTCAAAATCTGGCATTCCACAATAGTGCGATGACGTTTAAGGGCTTACTTGATGAATTATCATGACTGTGCTTAAGGATATTTCAGGTATAAATTCAAACAATGTTTTGTTCAATATTTTGCTTTGATTGAGGCCATTGGAGATCGTCTTGGTGGAGTTGGATGTTTCAAGTAAGGTAAAAGTTACCTGCAACTATTAACCTAATGAATGTTTGCTTTTCTTAAATCATGATTTGAAACTTACATAAATACTTTCAAGTAACCTAATGAATGTTTGCTTTTCTTAAATCATGATTTGAAACAACCTAATTTGGATGTGTTGTTCAATATTTTGCTTTGATTGAGGCCATTGGAGATCGTCTTGGTGGAGTTGGATGTTTCAAGTAAGGTAAAAGTTACCTGCAACTTTTAACCTCATGAATGTTTGCTTTTCTTAAATCATGTGTCACACCCCAATGCCGATAGGGCGTGACGGGCACCCGACCCTTACTTAGAGCCGACCGAACTCGCTGGATCTCGTTATACTCACAATCCTTAAGTCATGAACTGAAATGCATAGGGAAAGCTTTTAACAAAAACATTCTTTTTATCTTTCTCGAATCAAATAAAATTTGTAATCATATAAATCTGTAAAGTGATGCATAATGAATACATCGGCTTAGATAGCCGCATACAAGACTGGCAGACTAAATACGTGACTCTGTCTGCAAAGTCTCTAACATAAATCATTATACCATGACATGGATACTCTGACTCGGCAACACTCCGGAAAGAAATGGAGCTCGCCAATCCCGCTGGAACATCTTCTAGCAATGTCTTCTAATCATCTGTATGCACCTGCGCGGCATGAAACGCAGCGCCCACAAGAAGGGGCGTCAGTACGAATAATGTACTGAGTATGTAAGGCATGAGTAACAACATAATATAGATATGAAAAATAACAAGGAACAAGAGAGATAACTTATACATCTGGATGCCTCGTAGGGCGAATGTCATGCATGCTTAGTCCTTAAAAAAAAACATTTTTTACATATACATAGTAACATGCCCGGCCATTAAGGCGCGGTGTGATATATAAATAGTAACATGCCCGGAAATTAAGGCTCGGTGTTATCATCATTAGTCTGCGTCCAGGCCTCCCGCGTCCGGGGCAATATCATAACATGCCCACTGCAGCGGTGTGCACATCTACGTGCCTGCCCGGCCGACTATAGCGCGGCGCGGTGTGAGAAAATACATACATATATATAAAGCATGCATAAGAGCCCAATCAAAAGCCACAACTATATCGGAGTGACGTAAGGTCGGTAGCCTCCGATTGTATTATGGAATAATCATCGTCGCTTTGTCTCACCTTGAAGGAGCAATTATTTTAAGGTGAGACTATCGATGAAGAATAGAATTAAGAGAAAACATAGAATAGGATCGTAAATCTCATAAGGCATCAATTCATATACTTTGGAAGATTTAGAAATAAAGTCACCATTCATGAATAGATTGAGAAATCAATAAATAGCTCGACATTCTCATATCGTCATTAAAATCATAAACTTGAAACCTTTAAACATAAGATCATTCTCATCATAGTCATCAAAATGATATTCTCACTTTTGACATCATCGTTGTCATTGAAAAACATAGCCTTTGTCATTATCATAAGATCTCACATAATCACAACCTTTGGTTTTGGAAAGTAGAAATACTTTGGAAAACATTTATGGAATATCAAGAAGGAAATCATGCTTTGGAATCTGGGACATTTAACTTTTGATGAAGAGGAAAATACAGAAACATTTATGAAACCATAACCTAAAGATCATGCCTTTGAAAGAAGGGGCGAGCCTTAACATACCTGGAAGAAAATTCTCGACTTCTAACTTACTTCCCGTCTTGCACCTCTCTTAAGAATTATTCGTAACCTCGTAATCTACATATATAACCATTCATAATATAATTAGAATCATCATCATACGCTCGACTCGAAACTTTAATTAAAATCCTTTTAAGGTTCTGTCGAAATTCGGGCAGCATTTCCCCTGTTTATATGCCTCGCCCGAAATTCCAATTCAATAACCAACAACATCAACAACAATACCAATAGTCGTAATATCATTTCCAACACCAACATATGCCATAAAACAACCCACACGCTATTTTCCAAATTTCTCAACCAACCCACTTGTGATACGATTATTTAATACCCTTTACTTTCGTAAGGAAATTGAAATTAATACTAACACATCAATAACAACATCCTCAACATCCTACAAGATGATTATATACATATTTTATCCAAAATTTTCTTCAAACCTCAATCCATAATTCAACAACATCAAAACACCAACCTACAACTCTATTCTTGCAATTATTCCTTAATCAAACTTGATAAAGAGAGAGATTTGAAGATTCATACCTTATTTTTATGAAAGTAGCAAAATCTTCAACATTTACTTGTTCCCATGCTCCTCCAACTCCAAAATGAAATTATATTCATGACTATGCGTTGCCCGGACTTCGATTGGTACTCCAAGACTTTGAAATTTGCCCAAAATTCTCACTTTTATGTGAGATTTAAGAGCCCTTTTAGTTGGCTGAATTTTCTGGAATTTCCAGAACATTTTGGATGATGAAAAATGGGGTTTTGACCCCTTTTATAATAAGTTGGGTCGGTACTGTAGCGTCCTGTTTCTGCGCGACAGTTCAGTTTGTAACGTCTATAATTCTCTACTCCGATGTCCTATCAACAAGCGGTTTGTTGCAGTATAATCTAGACTCGACGAACTTCATTTTAGGATTTTAAAACACCTTAAAACTCCAAATACACATGGAGATATACCCCTCCAAAGTTGACTAAAAATCCTTCCAGCATTTCTAAAATTTTCGTCGAACTTATTTTCTTCAATTTGCTCGATCTCAAAATATTCCGAAACTCTCCATACATGATATTTATCACTTATTATACTAATAATGGCCATGTTCTCGTGTTTCAAAACACTCTTTCCCGATTACGACTTACGATATCGTAATTCGTCTTTTTATTTCCTTGTTACATACTTCCCATGGCTTGTATCTTCCAAAACAATATGGGATATCTCCGATACTTCGTTGCCACGGTGATGTACATGTCATGCTCATGCTCTGAAAGTGCGGGGTGTAACATCCTCCCCCCCTTTAAAAACATTCGTCCTCGAATGTTGAGGCAGAGTTTGCTCCGCGGTAGATATCAATGGTTTTACTTGTATTTGTCAGTATTTACTTTACTTACTTGCAATCTTACTTACCCGTTAAAACTGAACTCATCCAAACTATGCTATCCATTCTTCTTCTCTTGAGGCCAAAATTTACGCCTGCACCCAAGGTCATCCCTTTTTCTTATTACTTGTCTGTCCACTAACTCTCCATGCTTTATTGCTTTCATTGTCTCTTCAGCTTTCGTTGTTTACATTCTTGTATGCCCTTTCATGTCGTACTTATACATACCTTTATTCAATTTTGATCTCCTCCTCTTTTTATTCAGGAATTCTTGTTCTCTTCGATCTCCACGCATCTTTCTTACGTTTTACAAATATCCCAGGCCTTTGTCTTCTTGGATTTTAAGTATTCTTATTCTTCCTCCCTTAACCAAAATAACCTCGAGACTGGTCATATTTTAGCATCCTTTTCTTTCTATAGCAGTCCAATTCATCTGCGGTACTTTATCTTTCAACTGGTTTAACACCGAGATGTCTCGCTTAATTTCTCTTTCCGTCAATTAGACTTCTGGGCCTTGGCTAACTAATGGAAATTCTTGTACTTATATCAAAGACATCACAAATCTCTTCTTTTAAGGTTCTTTTCCTTCAATTTACTCTTAAAGTTTCTGATCCTTAGTTCAGCTAATAAATTTAGGGGTGAATTCCTAGATTCGTCGAAGAATAACCAAGATTCTTAATCATGCAGCGTATTTAGATCCTTTCATTCTTTCTTCTGTCTGTAACCTTCATTTGTTCCTTTTCCAATAAGAGCCATCATGTTGCTTGCTCCACGAGGTTTCATTGTCACCCGATTGATCTAATCAAACGCGATATCCTTTGGTCATTACCTTTGGGTCTCTCTTTCTACCTTTAACCTTTGTCGTATTATCACTTAATAAGTCTTTCCCCTAGTTTGACGCAATTGTCTGTCATTTCGATTTACCAATCAAACGGATCTCATAATTCCTTAAATGTCCATCTCCTTTATTCATATCCTCAGACTCTTTTCTTGTGATCTTTTCGTCACCTACTTCCACGACTTCACCTTCTGTTGGCTTAGTTTCTTTATTTCGCAGCCCTTTACCTCTCTACTAATTGGCCACTTCCTTATTTAGCTGCGGCACTTTTCCTTGCTTGTCATCATAGTTCCACCTATGGTAGCGCCCAGATGGCTTGCAATAGCATTTCCTTGCTAATGACTTATTATTCTCATTAATTACTGTACCTCGGATTACTCATTCAATGCATCAAAAATACATAGCCAAGAGATCTATATTCAAATGGAACTCCATTCGACCTACATACGACAATCCTTAGCACCATTGCTTATACACTTGCATACAATATTTTTTTATCATCGTTGTTGTCCCTCATAACAAGATTATACTTACAACATACTAATCCACTATTCAATATATATATATATATATATATATATATATATATATATATATATATATATATATATATATATATATATATATATATATATATATATTTCAAATCCTTGTTTGAATCTTTTCCCCAATTTCTTCTCCCCTAATCTGAGCGTCATTACCAAATAACTCATAAGCCAGAGACTAAAATAAAATCCTACTTAGTTACAAATTTCTTTCAATACAAGTGTGCTTCCCTCTTTAAGTACTTGGCTCTCCTATACTAGCGGCTACTTGAGATTTGGCGATTTTTCCATTCTTCTTCAATTATTTATCGCCGTCTCCGCACCATTTTACTAGCCATTCTATCAGGACGATTATTCATATGGTCCTGTAACATATACTCTCGCAATTCAATATAAACGGTGACTTGCGATTTCACGGCGCAGGAGATATTTTCAAACCTCAGATAGTGTTGCTGTCGTGCTATCCATAAGCATACTATTTTTTTTTGACGATCATTGAGGTTCTTATAAGTATTTCTCTTTTAGAACCCTCATCTCTTCCAACGCGGCGATTTTTCTTTAGTAATCCCGTCTGTCCTTGATACTTATCCTTGGTCACTTGCAGGCCTTCTTATTTCCTCCGTTACCTTTTTGGGGTACATCCACTGCATATTTACTTGTAACAAAATATTTCTCTGGTATGAGCGATTCAAATCATAGCCCGGGACACAACGTATTATTTTCGACAAAAACTTATTTCTTTCGATTTGTTAAACCTTCATTATCTTGTCATGCCTCCTTTCCCCCGTATGTCTCACAATATACTTGCATTTAGTCCATTGTCACTTTTCTTTAGCGGATCCTCGTTGTATTATTTCATCTCGAATTTCGACTTCTTCAAGCCAGTATATTTCCTTCATCTGTACTCGGGAATATTCTAATTCGTCTAAGAATGTTCTCATTTACCAGTCACGTTTGAGTATTGACCGTCTTTGGTAGTCAATTGGCCGGGTCCAGCGACCCTTCAACCCCTCTAGTTCATATAATGCCAAGGTTACCATCATCACACGATTTGACTTATTTCTCTTTTGCTAATTGAATTCTTGTATCAAGTCAAATGTCCACATATTTTGGACACAATTCAAATCACTTCCTTCCTTCACTTCTAATAGTCCCTTAAGTTAATGAATCCCTCATAACATTAGAATTCGTTAGGCTCCTTATAAAATGCCTGACTATATCGTGCTCCTTCAGTCGTTAAAAGGGTGCATTACATTTATTCATACGTGTGTACCATTATTGGTCTAGTCCGAAAAAAAATTTAACTGCGCAGGGTTCCGCTTTTCTTCCGCGATGCGGAAGAAAAGCACAACTTTCTGGGAGCTTCCGCTTTCCTTCCGCGATGCGGACGGAAAGCGCAACTTCCTTCTATGCAGAGCTCCGCTTTTCTTCCGCGATGCGGACGAAAAGCGGGAAGTTCTGAATCCTTCCGCTTTCCTTCCGCGATGCGGACGGAAAGCGCAATTCCCTGAAGCTTTTTGCGCAGAACTCTGTTTTCTTCCGCAGCGATGTTCTGAGGCTGATTTGAATGAGAAATTATGGATCTGATTCTTGGCCTTTCGAGTAACACAAGATCATAACCTCTGAATCGCTTATGGAATTCGTATCGAATCCAAAGGAATAATCGATGGTGAGTAGAGTAAAATTTCAAGAATCGATCAAATGACAAGGCATTAAGATTCGAAATATAAGGCATAGGAATGGACTGGATTGGTTATGGAGCGCTCATGTTCATGTTCTAGCCGGGTTTACGCTAAAGAAAGGGGAGGAAAAAAAACGAACACCTTACATACCTTACAACCAAGTTTGCCCTTCTCCCGAGCTGATATGTATCGAGGAATATATCATTAATCATACTTTCATCACATTTTCATCAACTTATAAGCACTCTTAGACGTCCTTTTTCTTTCTTTCTTCGTTCATTTCTTATTCTCCTTTACAATAGCATAGCTTGCTCGTATATATGTTTATTTCTTGTATTCTCATCTTGAAGGTCCTCCTAGATTTCCATTGCTCTTAAAGGGGCTCCTTTCCCGCTTGCCACTTAACAATATTTACTTAGAATTTTTGTAGATCATTCCACAAGGAGTACAAACCCATCTTAATCTCGTGTATATTTATATATACTTCTGAATGGAACTTTCCCGTACTCGTTAACTTTCTTCCTGTATCAATATCTCTTTGTTACCACTCACTAGAATACAATCTCTAAATCGTAATACTGCATTTGAGTTCCTGGTATCAACTTTCTTTATGTTTCTAATAGGTCCCATAACTGTTCCTTCAATGAACGGCTAATGATCACATTTTTCATTTTACTCTTTCTCTATTGGCATGCATACAATTCAATTTGCCAAAATTTTGACAGAGTTTCCTCTATAATTCTTACTACCTCATTCCTGTACACAGCCCAGAAAACATATCCAATGCTCTACAGAGCAATTGCCAATACCATAATATCTCACTCAAGTTCTTATATCAACATCTATTCATGTTAATAAAACAGGAGACATACCTTTCAATTGAATGACTTCAATTCGAAGAAATTTTCTTGTAGTGACATAATCAACTGCTTATCCGTGATCAAAGCATTCAGTCAGAATCCAGGATGTCTTTACTATGATTTAGCTCTATGGCACGATCTAAGATAAGAAAGAAAGGTCAATAGTTCCTAAATGCCCTGCAGCCTCTTGTTCATAAGTGTGGCACGCTTCACACCCATAAACAAGACTCTATTGGACACGACTTTGCAGACAACCCCTAGGATGAACCGCTTTGATACCAACTTGTCACAACCCAATGCCGATAGGGCGTGACGGGCACCCGACCCTTACTTAGAGCCGAGCGAACCCGCTGGATCTCGTTATACTCACAATCCTTAAGTCCTGAACTGAAATGCATAGGGAAAGCTTTTAACAAAAACATTCTTTTTATCTTTATCGAATCAAATAAAATTTGTAATCATATAAATCTGTAAAGTGATGCATAATGAATACATCGGCTTAGATAGCCGCATACAAGACTGGCAGACTAAATACGTGACTCTGTCTGCAAAGTCTCTAACATAAATCATTATACCATGACATGGATACTTTGACTCGACAACACTCCGAAAAGAAATGGAGCTCGCCAATCCCGCTGGAACATCTTCTAGCAATGTCTTCTAATCATCTGTATGCATCTGCGCGGCATGAAACGCAGCGCCCACAAGAAGGGGCGTCAGTACGAATAATGTACTGAGTATGAAAGGCATGAGTAACAACATAATATAGATATGAAAAATAACAAGGAACAAGAGAGATAACCTATACATCTGGATACCTCGTAGGGCGGATGTCATGCATGCTTAGTCTTTAAAAAAAAACATTTTTATACATATACATAGTAACATGCCCGGCCATTAAGGCGTGGTGTGATATATAAATAGTAACATGCCCGGCCATTAAGGCTCAGTGTTATCATCATTAGCCTGCGTCCAGGCCTCCTGCGTCCGGGGCAATATCATAACATGCCCACTGCAGCGGTGTGCACATCTACGTGCCTGCCCGGCCGACTATAGCGCGGCGCGGTGTGAGAAAATACATACATATATATAAAGCATGCATAAGAGCCCAATCAAAAGCCACAACTATATCGAAGTGACGTAAGGTCGGTAGCCTCCGATTGTATTATGGAATAATCATCGTCGCTTTGTCTCACCTTGAAGGAGCAATTATTTTAAGGTGAGACTATCGATGAAGAATAGAATTAAGAGAAAACATAGAATAGGATCGTAAATCTCATAAGGCATCAATTCATATACTTTGGAAGATTTAGAAATAAAGTCACCATTCATGAATAGATTGAGAAATCAATAAATAGCTCGACATTCTCATATCGTCATTGAAATCATAAACTTGAGACCTTTAAACATAAGATCATTCTCATCATAGTAATCAAAATGATATTCTCACTTTTGACATCATCGTTGTCATTGAAAAACAAAGCCTTTGTCGTTATCATAAGATCTCACATAATCACAACCTTTGGTTTTGGAAAGTAGGAATACTTTGGAAAACATTTATGGAATATCAAGAAGGAAATCATTCTTTGGAATCTGGGACATTTAACTTTTGATGAAGAGGAAAATACGGAAACATTTATGAAACCATAACCTAAAGATCATGCCTTTGTAAGAAGGGGCGAGCCTTAACATACCTGGAAGAAAATTCTCGACTTCTAACTTACTTCCCGTCTTGCACCTCTCTTAAGAATTATTCGTAACCTCGTAATCTACATATATAACCATTCATAATATCATTAGAATCATCATCATACGCTCAACTCGAAACTTTAATTAAAATCCTTTTAAGGTTCTGTCAAAATTCGGGCAGCATTTCCCCTGTTTATATGCCTCGCCCGAAATTACAATTCAATAACCAACAACATCAACAACAATACCAATAGTCGTAATATCATTTCCAACACCAACATATGCCATAAAACAACCCACACGCTATTTTCCAAATTTCTCAACCAACCCACTTGTGATACGATTATTTAATACCCTTTACTTTCGTAAGGAAATTGAAATTAATACTAACACATCAATAACAACATCCTCAACATCCTACAAGATAATCATATACATATTTTATCCAAAATTTTCTTCAAACCTCAATCCATAATTCAACAACATCAAAACACCAACCTACAACTCTATTCTTGCAATTATTCCTTAATCAAACTTGATAAAGAGAGAGATTTGAAGATTCATACCTTATTTTTATGAAAGTAGCAAAATCTTCAACATTTACTTGTTCCCATGCTCCTCCAACCCCAAAATGAAATTATATTCATGACTATGCTTTGCCCGGACTTCGATTGGTACTCCAAGACTTTGAAATTTGCCCAAAATTCTCACTTTTATGTGAGATTTAAGAGCCCTTTTAGTTGGCTGAATTTTCTGGAATTTCCAGAACATTTTGGATGATGAAAAATGGGGTTTTGACCCCTTTTATAATAAGTTGGGTCGGTACTGTAGCTACAGTACTGTAGCGTCCTGTTTCTGCGCGACAGTTCAGTTTGTAACGTCTATAATTCTCTACTCCGATGTCCTATCAACAAGAGGTTTGTTGCAGTATAATCTAGACTCGACGAACTTCATTTTAGGATTTTAAAACACCTTAAAACTCCAAATACACATGGAGATATACCCCTCCAAAGTTGACTAAAAATCCTTCCAGCATTTCTCAAATTTTCGTCGAACTTATTTTCTTCAATTTGCTCGATCTCAAAATATTCCGAAACTCTCCATACATGATATTTATCACTTATAATACTAATAATGGCCATGTTCTCGTGTTTCAAAACACTCTTTCGCGATTACGACTTACGAGATCGTAATTCGTCTTTTTATTTCCTTGTTACATATTTCCCATGACTTGTATCTTCCAAAACATTATGGGACATCTCCGATACTTCGTTGCCACGGTGATGTACATGTCATGCTCATGCTCTGAAAGTGCGGGGTGGAACATCATGATTTGAAACTTACATAAATACTTTAAATTACCTAGTATGTTGAGGGACATGATCATACTAGCTGTCACGGGGGTATTTTCTCACGCCTGAATTTCTGTCTGAGGTTTGCCCGCTGTGCAGCAGTCAAGTCCATTGCTTGATTCAGCGTTAGCCAACACTTAAACTTTTAGGGACCTAGAAGTATTTTCCAACAGTAAGTAAAGGGGACATACGAGAAAATTTTCCAAATTTTATATTAAAATCAAAACAACACAAAGGACCCCCTCACTCGTTTTAGCCACAGGTCGGCCAAAACTCAACTTCAACTTCGACTTAGGCACAATCATAGGTCGATTTCTTCCTTTTAACACTCTCTCTAAACCCTCACATATATTTCCAGTGTACTTAGTAGAATTACAAGTCTTCTAGCTTCTGATATTCGTCTAAGGCCAAAGCTACACATTTATAGGCACATGTGATAGTCTTTGGCTTACAACCAATGAGTTATCGATACTTGGTGGGCTCAAGAACAATCTAAACTAATGGGTAGTTGATGTTGGTCTAAAGTTGCATATATTTAGCTATTAGTTGTCTCACATTTTAGTACTTTTAATTGTCTTTTGAGTATTAATTGTAATGAGTTGTTCTTAATATTATATTTTATTTTGTAGGAATAAAACGGTGTGAAGATGAAGAAACTTGGACCAAAATTAGATGCAAAGTGTTGAAATTGAGAACAAAATAAATAAAGAAACAAGCAGTTGAATGGAGGGATTACAATAATTTAATCATTGAATACATACAAGGAATGGTGGAATAAATAAATGAAAAGAGCACGAGAATTGAAAAAGTAAGAGAACAACAGTGCATAGTGAAGAACAAAAGAAACAAAGGGAATCACACCTAGCAGCCACCGACCGAAGCAAAAACAATTGAGATTGCAGCAACCATCAGGCGATCCTTCCGCGATGCGGAAGGAAAGCGAGAGACGCAGTACTTTGCGCGATCCTTCCGTGATGCGGAAGGAAAGCGGGGTTCTGCGCAGCTTCCCGATTAGACTAGAATTTGGATTCCTTATTTATTATTTTTACCCTAGCCTATATATACACGTTTTTATAGCTGAGAACGGTATTCTGGGATTATTCAAGGATTTGTAAGCCACCGTTCTCCTTTTTCTTTTTCTAGGTTATTTTATTTTTCATCTTTTTCAACCCTAGTTTATTCATGGCTTCTTTTGTCGATGATCGAACCATGAGTAGCTAATCTCCTAATTCTAGGGTTGTGGCGAAAGACTTGAAAGTTGATGTGATGACAATTATTATCTATTGATTTTCCATATTGTGGGTTGCTTATTTATTCTTGGAATTAATTGTTTGATTATCTGGCCAATAGTTAGACACTATCTGTGGTGCGTGGATTGAACTTGAGAAAGGGAATTCACGTACGTAATAAGAATAAATAGAGTTTGTTCGATTTAATCGTTTTGCTACTGACGATAGAGATATACCCGTTAGCCCTACTTAGTTGAATACGGTGGAATAAAGGCGTTCTTGTTACATCTGATGACCATAGAGATATAGGCATTAAGGTAACATCTACAGGCTTGTGAGTAGTTCGAGAGAATATCATAAAGCATAGTCAACCCGTCAACTAGTAACCCCGGAAATAAAATAGGTGGAATTGTCTGAAGATCAACTGGATTGTCGAAAGCCATAACCCTAGATCTTTCTCTCATCTGAAAATTCTTACAATCTTTGTCAAGATAGTCCCAGTCACAAAAACACCCATCACAAATTGTTTACTTTTCAGTTTTAGTTTAGTACAACAAACATCTTGATTTTCACTTTCTTGAATAGTTTCATTCGAATTTGAATTAGTTTAACAGTAGAATCTAAGTCTCTGTGGGATCGATATCTGGACTTAACAGTCTATATTACTTGTACGACCACGTATACTTGCGTGTGCGTTTGGGAGCAACAAGTTTTTGGCGCCGTTGCCGGGGACTTAGCAATATTACTGTTTTTCTAATTTGGATTTTAGAATTTCTATTCAAGTTTTTATTTATTTATTATTATTTTATTTTATTTTTAATTTAATATTTTGGTTAGTTTGCTTGATATGGCATCTTGGAGTAAAAATTGGTCGAATATTGGTTGTTCCTATTTTGGTGATCCTTGTTTGATTTGTGGGGGACCCCACTTGTGGCAACACTGTCAAAATATTTCCGGGAATGGGTTGTGTGCACCTTCCCAATCTTTTGATTGGAATATTTGTAAAATATGTGGTGGTCAAGATGGTCATTCGAATGGTTGTCCTAACTCTTACTCCCCATCCTCGAGCCCCTATTATGATTCTCCTGTTATTTGTGACGTTGACAGGAGTAACGAAGTGGAGGATGCGGAAAGTATTGCTCGGGTTAGCGATATGATGAAGCAAATAGGGGAGCAAATGATGGAGCATGATGCATTAATGAGAGAGCAAAACGCAGAAATGTGGAAAGCCATAGAGAGGATTCGTGCCAAACTCACAGAGATGCGGGCCGAAGCTAGAACTTGTAATGATCTACAAATTACAGGCTTAGCCAATACTCAAGACGAACCTCAAACAGAAGAAGAGAGCGAGTTCCCACAAGTAGATAGCTTTGAAGAAGCGGAGATAGTGAGCCAATATTGGCTAACAGAACAAGCTCAACAAATGAAATTTCATGGATTTCTCCGTGATGGTCTTACAAACATGGCTACACAACTGATAGAAGGTAGAACTGAGCTCGAACAAGAGATAGACCAATTTGGCTTAGATATCCATGGCTTGCAGGTACAAATGAAAAAAAAGGTTGAGGCGTCTGATGCCCAACTACATATTACCTTGGATAGTGGCCCGCATGTGAAGCAGATAGAGGAATTCCAACCATTCGATCAGATCTTTGTTGATGATGTCATTGTTGAGGAGGTATACAAAAGTGAGGATGTTAAAAATAATGCAGTTTTAGAGTTAGAGCGTGTTGGTCCTCGTTCTAAACATTTTTCCACATTATGCGTGGTTGGCGACATGGAAATCGAGCCTTCCACATTGATGAAGAAGTGTATAGATGAGGAACAAGAGCCTTACATCCTGAAATTTGCCACACCGAAAAGACAAAGCGACATTCCTCACTTAAGGGCCAAGAAGTTCAAGAAACGATATCTATTGATTGGTTCCTTTATATTCACACCATCGCCCCAGAAGCGTGATAGAAAATTGGATGAAAAATTAGGGGTGAAATTCATAAGTTCGAGGTGGAGGAAAAAGTTGATTTATGTCGTGCCATGACGATTAGGGGAAGTCTGAGTACCCAAAGTTGAAAGTCGAGAAGCATGCCAGAGTTTTAAGTGTGGGGTCATTCGCCCCTTGACGATGAGGACGACTAGGCCCTAGGGGGCCCCAGGGAGTATTTCTTACCTCGCTTGTGCTTTATTTGTTTTCAAGTTTACCTGCATTGAGGGCAGTGCATACCTTTAAGTGTGGGGTGGGGAAATACGTCCCTGGTTTGTAACACCATGTTTTGAGGTTGCGGATGATGATTAGTATGCCGTAGGATTTTTGTTTTAGGATTTCTTTTAAGTTTTGCATCTTAGTGTCGAAAAAAAAATCACTCTTGCTCGTCCTCGAGTAAGTAGTAAAATCACTCTCAATAAATCAAGTCTAGGAACACCACCACTTCTAGTTCAACTCATTCATTTCGCTTTGCGAACACACAGGGCAACTGCATAAGGTTGACTAATTTCGTGTGGCAACACGCCCCATGGATAGAGGAAACACTACAACAAGCAGTTACAAAAATGGAACTGCTCAGCCGCCCCATGTACGCGGCATGTATATGTGTTGGCCATCTTTCCGTGCGCCCAAGGTCATTTTAGTGCAAAGCCCTGGCTTCTTCACCCATTTTCGTGCCCTATTCCACGCGCGACATGCCTTGTGCACATGCCCGCCTTTGCCGCACGTCGTACACGCACCCTGCCATGCCACTGCCCGTGCCTTGGTCCAGTTTTATCCTTTGCGTGCCAACTCTTGTTTCCTTCGTTCTATTCCTTTGTTTTCACCTTGCCTTGTCTTGTCTTGCCTTTGTCTTAGCCAGCCCTTGCCATCAGTCTGCCTTGCCGCGCCCACACTTAGTCCGTTCTTGGCACATGCCACAAGCTATTGTGATAATACCACCACACTGTCCCGCATGCTTGATTCATCCCACATAGGCCATGACAAGGTCATTCATGCTAAGACCATGCTCCCCCCACCCCTGGTGTCATCTGCCGAGTCAAAGAGTCAAGCCCCTAACAAACCAACTCCCCCCCCCCCCCCTTTAAAACTCGACGTCCTCATCGAGGATAGTCTCATCTTATATGTTTGTTTGGATTAGGATTGTATATCATGTTCCTAATCTCTGCTTCTTCGTCTGTCACCAATGCTACGGCATTAACCCTTTCCACTTCTGTATTCTTCTCTTTGTTCAAATCTGCAACAAGTAAAGCATTCACTGGAGTTTGTAATGGATAGTCCCTCTTCAAGTGTGCCCCACCGCATGTAAATCAGCCTTTGAACTTTCCACCCTTTTTCGCACCATAGGAAGACTTGCCTTGCCTTTCTTTTCCAACATAGTCTTCATTAATGGCAGCACGGTCCTTCGTGTTTTTTGTCCATTCCTTCCTTTTGTCCTTGGACTTGGAATGCGAATTTTACTTGAGATCATCACCCTCATTGAAGTAAGCCAACCTATCTGCCCCCACAATAGCAGAGGAGAGGGTTGAACAGTCTGCCTCCTCAACTCTCTTTACGCCCACGACTTCAACCCGCTCATAAAATAGTGTAACTTGTCTTCTTCTGCCATGTTTCCTATATTGAGCATCAAGGAGGAAAACTCCTTGACGTCCTCATAGTGCCGCCTTACTTCAAACGCAGCAACCCATCTCTGACAACCAATAACGAGTTGTTTCGAAGGAATTGGGTCTTTAATTCATTCTTCAGCATATCCCAAGTATCAATTTGCGGAAGCCCTGCACTTTTAACTTTAGAAACCCTTGTCCGCCACCAAACCTTAGTATTATCACCCAAATACATAGTTGTGACCGATACTTTCTCATCAACCGGTACCTTGGCTGCTTGGAAATAGTTCTTCGTACCACAAAGGAAATTTTCTAACTCCATGGTGCTCCACACACCATTGTATGCCTTTGGTTCTGACACCTTCACTCTTGTGCATTCCTCACCTCGATGGACAGTACTTTTGTAATGCCCTTCGAAGGATCATAACTTCACCCCACAGTTCCTCCTTTTCCCTGCGGACCATGGAAACCTCATGCTTTGCTGTATAATATGATTCCAAACATCCCATTCTCGCAAGAACTGAAGTCATTTCATTTGTTTCAGGTGCCTGTCTTGCCTATCTGATGAGCGCTTCGAAATGCTCCACCTGTTAGTGAAGTTTAACATTTTTTGTGCTACCTACAATCTGTCTAAGTCCGCTCCCGTAGCCTTACACTCTGATACCAATTGTCATAGGGGTGTTTTCCCAAGCCCGAGTTTCTGCCCGCTGTGTGGCAGTCAAGTCCGCTACTTGACTCAGCCTTAGCCAACACTTAAAATTTTTAGGGATTTAGAATTATTTCGAACAGTAAGAAGGAGACAAGACAATAAGGAAAAATTTCCCAACCTTTGTATTAAAATCAAAACAACACAAAGGACCCCTCAAGCGCTTTAGCCGCAGGTCGGCCAAAACTCGACTTTAACTTAGACTTAGGCACAATCACAGGTCGATTGCTGCCCTTGAAAAATTGCTCGAAAACCCTCACATTTCTTTCCAGTGTAACTAGTATAATTACAAGTCTTCTACCTTCTGATTTTTGTCTAAGGCAAGCTGCACATCTACAGGCACATGTAATAGCCTTTGGCTTACAACCAATGAGCTGCCGACACTTGGAGGGCTTAGGACCAATCAAAACTAATAGGCAGTTGACATCCCCAATTGCATAGGGTCGACTAATTTCGTGTGGCAGCATGCCTCAAGGATAAAGGAAACACTACAACAAGCAGTTACAAAAATGGAACCACTCAACCGCCCCATGTGGGTGTGTTTGCCATCTTCCTGTGCGCCCAAGGTCATTTTGGCGCCAAGCCCTTGTGACTTTGCCCATTTTCTCACGCTATTCCATGCGCAACATGCCTTGTGCACATGCCCGCCTTTGCCGCACGCCGCACATGCAACCATGCCACTGCTCATTCCTTAATCGAGTTTCCTCCTTTGCGTGCCAAATCTTGTTTCCCTCACGCTATTCCTTTGATTTCACCTTGCCTTTCCTTGCCTTGCCTTTGTCTTAGCCAGCCCTGCTATTAGTCTACCTTGCCACGCCCACACTTGGTTTGACCTTGGCACATGCCACAAGCTATTGTGCGAATGCCTTGACACTGCCCAGTGTCCATGCCATGTCATGGCTTACCAACCTACTTTGTCCACTTGACAATGCCACCACACTGTCCCTTATGCTTGATTCGTCCCACACATAGGCCATGACAAGATCATTCATACCAACCCCTTGCCGCCCCCGTGCCATCTGTCGAGTCAATGAATCAGGCCCCTTACACTAGGACATTATACACTTATCGTAACTTATATGTCATATATTGAGGTAATTATCCTACAGTTGAATTCTAAACACATAAAAATAGAGCCATTACCAATTGGCAAAAAAAAAAAAAAAAAGTGATGCAAGCTGTTGGTTTTAAAGGATTACCAACCAAAAATCAATTCATAAGGGCAGGGCAAAAAAGGTTGGTCGGTATAAAAAAAATTGACTCAATCTTTCGATTTCCTAAATAACGCAATTATAAAAAGTGCACCATCCATGGATCAAACCGAGGTCTTTGCTGTGGCAAAATACGGTCTAAAGCTTTCATTATTAATTTTTATACTTATCAAATGCATTTCAACGTGAAAATAACTGAAGAACTCAGTTGTTTTTTGCAAAAAAATAAATAAATTACTGATCACATTGGTCGGTAATCCAATCAGTTTTTAAATGAGTTGACCAAAGATTTTTAAAAACCGTTATTCAATTTTTCTACATAATAAACTGATTACGTCTGTCGGTTTATAAAAAAAAAAAAAAAAGCCCCGCAAAAATGACCAACTAATGGGTCTGGTTTTATATGTCTCATGTTTTAGCTCTAAAAAACCCAATCGAATTCGGCCGGTTTCTTGCAAAAAATAGATTTTTATTAACCGACAATATTAGTTTTGCCGTCGGTATTTTGGATCGACTGAATCTGTCAGTGTGCTTCAGTAAAAAATACCTAATTTTAATGTGAAAGCACGTTCTATATCTTTCATGATAAACTGAGCATGACATACTAGATGCACTGATTAGGAAGCATGTTATGATGTGTTCCATCTTTATACGTGTTGAGATTCATAACATGACTTCATTTATATTATTTGATATGGTTTCTCTGTTATGTTTGTCTGATATGTACTTATTTGATGGATTGTGTATGGTGCTAGCATCATACCGGTTGTGGACAGTACTTAGCTATATACAATCTGCTTGCCACCATAGTGGTGTGATACTAAAAGGCAATGTTGTCGGGCATGGACTGAGATGTTGTTACCTACCGACAGTGATTGAAACACGTTGACCAACTCAGGTAAATTTGTTCCTTATTGACAGGGTAATGAGATACATAGGTGGCACTATAAGTTGAAAATGCTGAAAAATCTCACTCCCATGCAATTGAGAAGATGTATTATGTCAAAGGATTGAAACATAACTTACTGAGGGTGTCAAAGATGTTTGCCAAAAGGAACCAGGTACTTTTCACTTCAAGTGATTACACTGTCACAAGTTTCAAAATTAGGAACCTGATCCTTAGAGGAAAAAGACACAAGAACGTGTACAAAGCTAATATCATGGCTCCTTCAAAGAATAAAGCTATAAGTCATAGTGTATATGAAATTGATTCATTGTTGTGGTACAAAAGACTAGGACATGCAAGCTTATCCTTAATAAACAAGTTGATAACAAAAGATCTAATTTTTGGGATGCCAAAATTCAGCTTAAATGAAGACAAGGTATGTGACGCCTATGCTAGAGAAAAGCATGTCAAATCCTCATTCAAATCAAATAAGATAGCTAATACAACTACTCCACCAGAGTTATTACACATGGATCTATGTGGACCCATTAGGGTTCAAAGTAGAGCAGGAAAGAGATATATGTCTATGATTGTTGATGATTATTGCATATATACATGGACCTTATTTCTTGCTACAAAAGATGAAACATTCAACTTATCTGTATACTAAACTACAAACAAAGTAGGATGTTCAAGTAGCTAGTATCAGAACTGATCATGGTGCTAAATTTGAGAATGCTAGCTTCCTTGAATATTTTGTGAATCATGGAATCGAGCATAACTTTTCAGTACCTATGACCCCACAGAAAAATGGTGTTTTTGAGAGAAAACATAGGACTTTGACATGACAAGAACAATGCAGATTTCCAGGGGCCTTTCTAAAACATTCTTGGCTGAAGTTGTTAACATTTCATGCTACATTACCAATCAGTGCATGATGAGCCTTGCTGGAAAAGACTCCCTATGAGCTAATAAAGGGCAAAACATTTACTCCCCTTGTTCACAATAAATGAAAGAGACTCTAAGGAAGTTTGATGCAAAGAGTGATGAAGATATCACGTAACATGACCTACAAAGTATACAACAAAAGGGCATTATGTGTTAGAAATTCCTCATAATATCTCTAATGATTCTAATGGCTTGAGCTAAAAAGTCTTGGAGCAAGATGGTGGTGAAATTCGACTAACATAGAGTTATTGATGGATCAACTCAAGAACTTTCAAAATATCCAGTCGAGTAAGGGATCACAGTATAAGAACCTGGTTCTTTGGAAGCTGTGCATGACGTACAATTGATACAGGAATTGAACATGTTAACAATGACACTAAACTTGGTCCCTCTGGTTTTTTGGAAATTGTGCACGATGTACATCAGTCAGCGGGGGACTGTAGAGGTTAAAGATGACAATAAACTTGGTCCTTTGACGACTCAATGAAGAAATTGTAAATGCAAGAGTTCTTATCCAATCGAGAATGTCCTCGCCCATGTCAATTCTAGTATAATGACAAGATAAATGGCAAGAAACTTTTGTTATTTTTTCTACCTACTTGTTAATGATTGAGCCTAAGAATATAAAAGAGGCACTTTTAGATGCTGATTGGATTGTTATGCAAGAAGCACTTCATCAATTCGAAAGAAATAAGGTATGGCATTTGGAACCTAGACCTAAGGAGAGAACTGTTATAGAAACCATGTAGGTTCTTAGAAACAAAATTGATGATCAAGGTACCATCACAAGGAACAAATCAAGGTTGGTGATACAAGGCTCTAATCAGGAAGAAGGTATAGATTATGATGAGACTTTTGCTTTTGTGGAAAGAATAGAGGCTATACGTATGCTTATTGCTTTTGCAGCCTACATGAAATTCAAATTATATCAAATGGATATCAAGAATGCATTTTTGAATGGATATCTAAAGGAAGAAGTTTATGTTCAACAACTACCAAGATTTGAGAGTCACGAGTTTTCCAATCATATATACAAACTGAACAAGGTTTGTCTGGGTTGAAGCATGCTCCAAGAGCTTGGTATGAGCGATTGTTAAATTCTTTCTTGAGAACGGGTTCACAAGCGGCAAGCTTGATGACACATTATTCTTGATGAAGCAAAAGGAAGTCTATTGATTGGACAAGTCTATAATGATGATATCATCTCTGGTGCTACAAATGAAACTCTATGTAATGAATTTGCTAAATTAATGGAAAGTGAATTTGAGATGAGCATGATGGAATAACTAAATTTCTTCCATGGGTTACAGTTAAACCAAACAAAGAATGGTACTATAATTAATATACAAAAGTACATCAAGAAGATTCTAAATAGATCGAGATGAATAATGCAAATATAATTGGTACCCTCATATCAACTACTACTTGTATGGACAAGGAAGAACCTGGTTCATTGGTTAAAAAATGTAGAGGAGAATGGTTGTTCCTTTGCTATACTTGACATCAAGCAGACCTGCTATTATTTTAGTGTTAGACTTAGTGTCAGATTTCAATGGTGTCCAAAGGTGCCCCATATGAAAGTAGTGAAGAAGATACTAAGGCATCTCAAAGGTACTTAGGACCTTATCCATTGGTACCTATCAGGAGGTACTTTTAATTTGGTGTGGTATGAAGATGCTGACTATACTAGAAATTTTGTGGATAGATCATGCTTTATCTCTTGGCAAACTTAGAGGGGGTTAGTAAATTTTTCAATAAGTTCTTTCAATAAGAAAAGTTCAAAGGACAAAGCAGCAAATTAATGTTGTTTTCAAATAAATTTTTAACAATCCTACTCGGTACTTCCTCACTCCTATATTTCTTCTTATCATGTAGTTATATTTCCAATTAATTTTCTGTCTATCTCCCAAAATTTTCATTTTTTTTTAATCTGGACTCTGTGCAGTCACGAATCTTGTTATACTGTTCATCTCTTTCTCTTAACCTTTGTTCTTAATAACAGTCTTCTTTAACCACACCCCGGTAACCACGGCCAACGATGTCCTTTATCATTTGGACATTAAAACGTCCACTTTAAAACCTAGGAATTTACAGGTTAATCCATCGAGGTTATTAAGAAGTTAAGAGAATAACCATATACTAGGAATAACAAATTCATGATGACAAGGAAATTACTTAAACGTAATATTCATATAATCACAAGATAATTTACATAATAGGGAGATTAGTACAGAAAACATAGTAAATAAACTTACATGGTTTGAAGAAAGAGAGAGGTTTCCCTTTCGGGGAACCCCAAAAACTATTTCACACTAGGGGGTAGGTATTAAAAACTTGATACTTTTTTACAGTAGGATTTTATATTACTAAGGTTTTTGACTGGGCAAAGGATTGGAGCATTTGATGAAAGAGAAGGGGAATATGGAAGTTTTCTAGAGAGAGGTGGTTGGTGCTCTTATTCGTGATGTCATTGCTTCTTCACAAATGTTGCTATTTATAGGCGTCTGGCGGACTTTAACTCTGGATTTCAAAATGTTGAAGAATCTATTGAGTTTAGCCGGGTGCTCTTTGGGCCCCATCGTCACGTGAACTTTTAAAAAAAAAACTTTATTTACTTGTTTGCTAGCTGATCTGTCCATTTACTGTGGCTGCTTTATTAAAGCTACTTTTAATAAAGCTCTCTTTTTCTGCAAATGTCTTCTAGCCGTTGCTTTTGTTCAACGAATCTTTCAGTCTTTTGTCTTATCATAACTATTTCCTCCACTACTTCTGTCTGATTATTTCCTTTACACACACACACACACACACACACACACACACATATATATATATATATATATATATATATATATATATATATATATATATATATATATATATATATATATATTATGTGTCTAAATTATGTAGTGCAATAGAATCAAAACTCATTCCCGAATCGTCGTCGTTTGGGTCTTGTGAATCTTGAAATGCACTATTCTGGAAATTTACCATATCTCCTTCTTCTGAACTATGGACTGGTGACATCCTTGGACTTGGAGATAATTCTGGACTAGGTTTCTTGATTATATGCTTGTCTTGTTCTGTTTTTGTTTGGAAAAATCTTTCCAAAGTCTCTTTAACTATACTTTCTATGTTGTCATTTTTTTTCTTTTTTGCAAGTATGCTTTTCTTGGTAGAAGTAGCTCCTTGCGTCAGTGTCTTTGGTAGTCTTCTTCTTGTCTAGAGAGATGAACATCCCTCATCTTCACTTTTTGGCAAAGTGACAGCTATCAACGGATTTGATGAGTCTTTACCGGCTACCGTTTGAACCGGACTAGCTGTATCTTTATTCGATACAGTGGATCTATTTGCATTCATCGGGGAATGCACAACCGTCTCATCCATTTTTGTCTGAGATGGAGAACTCTGGGATTGTACTAATTCGAACTTAACTGCTTGTAGTCTTTGTTCTAACAGTTTTGCTTGTTCCAAGAGTTTCATTTTTTCTTGGATGAGTGTCTCTTTCTGCTGGTTAAGTCTTCTGACGGTCTCAGTCATAGTAGAGCAGTGATCGCAAAAAATCACCTTGTCTGTGTCTTTTTGTGTATTTTACTGAGGGGTTTTGTCTGGATTTTGTCTGAGAGCTGGAGAAATATAGTAGTTTTGACCCAACACTCCTCTAGCATAGTCTAATGCCTCAATGAAATCATTAAAGCCTTTAAAAAGAGGTTTTCTTATATCTTTAATAGAATCTAAAACTTCTATCCAGGTCTGGAAAATACCATTAGTTCTACCATGGATTACAACATAAAATTTAAATTTCTTATGTAGATTTTTGTCTGTAAAATGCTGACAAAGTGTATTTAGAGTGGCTACAAAATGACTAGAGTCTTTTTTGTTATGTGATATCCATAAATTGTCTACTAAACATGTCTGTTGTTTGTCTATTACATATTCTGGTAATACCTTAAAAGTTAAATTAGATGGCGAAAAAAATACTAGATTATTGGTTCAAAAATGTATTCTTTCTAAGGCGTTTTTGTCTAATGCAGATGTAGGTCTAAAATGAAGATTACCTAGTACCTTTTGTCTGTAAGTGTCTTGGGTTGAGGCTATGCCTTTTCCCTTGTCTGCTGTCTGAGAACTTGATGGTCTCATGCTGTTCAAATAGAAAATCAGTTAGATGTGATTTTGAATCTACTTAATTAGTCTGCTAGATTATTATCTTTTCCTTTTATATGTTCGAATGTTAAATTATAAATTGAAATAGTATCCATAAAGTTTAACCATCTTCGTCTACTACTACTTTTATCATTAATTTTTTGATAGAATTTGGCTATAGCTTCACATTCTGTTCTTACCAATATTTCTAGTTTATTTAGTAGATATAGTCAAAAACTATTTAAGCCATATATTACAGCTAAATTTTCGGCATCTATACTACTCATATTTCCTTTTTCTCGGTACTTACCACTTTGATAAGCACATATCTTTTCTTCACTTTTATTGCTATATTTATTTGATTTTGCCTTTAATACTGCTCCCCATCCTTCGAAGCTTCCATCTGTTTCTATAATTAAATAGTCTATTTCTAGGGGCATATTTAAGTCTGGAATATTTTTTATTTTTTCTTTAATTTTTTGTACTAATCTAATATCTTCTGTATTAAAGTGTTTTTGACCATTTGATCCCGTTTTTGAATATAATGGCCTTGCTATTTTTCCTAAGTCTTTTATAAAACTTATAGCATAATTTACTATTCCTAAGAATTTTTGTAATTCTTTAACATTATCTAGTTTATCTGGCATTTCTAAGGCCTTTTTAGCTATATGAGGTTGCAATTTTATTTTTCCATCTCCTAGCACTACTAAAACGTTTATATGGTTTTTACATAATTCCATTTTTTTCTTACTAATTATTATTCCATTTTCTACGAATAATCTAAATACTGTCTGTAGGTGTCCTAAATGTTCTTTCATGTCTTTATTAAATACTAATATATCATCTACATATACTAGGACAAATCTTTTATAGTCTCCAAATATACTATCCATTTTTATTTGAAAAATTGGTGGAGCTGTCTTTAATCCAAATGGCATTACTAACCATTCGAAATGTCCTTCAGGACAGGTAAATGCAGTCCATTCTATACTTTCTTCATGCATTCGTGTCTGCCAATATCCTGATTTACAATAAAATTTACTAAAGATCTTTTTACTTTGTATTCTATTTATTAGTTCTGTTTTGTCTGGTAACTTATATCCATCTGTTCTGGTGTTATCATTAAGTCTTTTGTAATTTATTACCATTCTAGCTTTTCCTCTTACTATCTCACTATGATTTCTTACCATAAATGTGGTAGATCTATGTTTAGTAGTAGATCTTCTTATTACTCCTAAATTTAATAATTCTTTTATTTGTACTTTAAAGTCTTCCACATCTTGGTTAGTTGCTTCTATTGAGGCTGTTTTAATTATATATTCTGGATTTATTATGTCTAATTTACATACAATTTTGTTATTTTTCCAATGTTTTAAAGGTTTTTCTCCTATAATTTCTATCTCATCTAGTATTCTTATTATATTATCTAAATCTTTTTGGTTTTTTACTACTCCTATCTTTTCTATTCCTGTTTTAAAATTATATAATTTTGTTTCTATGTCAATTAAAGTATAATTTTTTCCTATTAGATTATTGTCGTCTAGTATTTCTTCTTTTTCTAGAATTAAATTCTTTATTTCTCTTTTGCTTTTACAGCATGTATTGTTGTCTTGACAATCCTTATAACAACTCTCTTCTTTCTTTTGCAGATTTATTTGGTTTGGAGTAGAGATCTTCTTATGTTTGATTCTAGTTTCAAATTTATGAGCTTGTACTGGTGTATGAGTAATATTTTTTAGAAAAATTACTCGATCTCTTGTAATCATGCAACTTCCATTTTTATGTAACATAAAGTCTAATCCGATGACAAAGTCTATATTTATATTCAAGTCTATACTACTCATAAAAGATTTTTCCAAACAAAAGCAGAACAAGACAAGCATATAATCAGGAACCCTAGTCCATAATTATCTCCAAGTCCAAGGATGTCACCAGTCCATAGTTCAGAAGAAGGAGATATGGTAAATTTCCAAAATAGTGCATTTCAAGATTCACAAGACCCAAACGACGACGATTCGAGAATGAGTTTTGATTCCATTACACTACATAATTTAGATACATAATATATATATATATATATATATATATATATATATATATATATATATATATATATATATCTGTGTGTGTGTGTGTGTGTGTGTTGTGTGTGTGTGTGTGTGTGTAAAGGAAATAATCAGACAGAAGTAGTGGAGGAAATAGTTATGATAAGACAAAAGACTGAAAGATTCATTGAACAAAAGCAACGGCTAGAAGACATTTGCAGAAAAAGAGAGCTTTATTAAAAGTAATTTTAATAAAGCAGCCACAGTAAATGGACAGATTAGCTAACAGACAAGTAAATAAAGTTTTTTTTTTGAAAAAGTTCATGTGACGATAGGGCCCAAAGAACACCCGGCTGAACTCAAAAGATTCTTCAACATTTTGAAATCCGGAGTGAAAGTCTGCCAAACGCCTATAAATAGCAGCATTTGTGGAGAAGCAAAGATATCACGAACAAGAGCACCAACCACCTCTCTCTAAAAAACTTCCATATTCCCCTTCTCTTTCATCAAATGCTCCAATCCTTTGCCCAGTCAAAAACCTTTGTAATATAAACTCCTTGAACCTATTATTCTCCAAGAAGGAGGTAATAATTGGAAGAAGGTCCATTTTTGTGCTTTTCTAGTTATTTTGACCTTTTCTTTTTGAGGTGTTATTTCTACCTGATTTTGTTCTAATTTTTCGAAATGTTTCTTTTGCTTAGTCTGGGATGCTTCTACCACCTCTAATATTCTAGTAATGTCTTTATTATTTTCTTGTATTTTTTCACTAAAATTTATGACTAAATCTACTAATATGTTCAACTGTTTGTCTTCACTATGTAATATATGATCTCCGTTACTGAAATTACACTTTATAATACTATTATCTTTTAATGCTCTATATTTCTTTTCTGGGTATATTCTTAAGTCTAAGTATTCTAAATTTTTTAATGTATCTATTTTTCTAGCTTTATTTATTATCCTAACGGAATCTTTATTTTACAAACTTTCTTCTGGTACTCTATACTAGTCTTAAGTCTTTCTATATCTTCTCTTATACCTTGTAATTCCCACGTTATAGCAGAGGCTGTCTCTTCGTTAATCTGACTTTGTAAGAGTCTATTGTTATTAGTGATGGTAATGTTTCTGAATTTATTATTTCTAAATATGCACTTAAGGCTTTTTCTACTTGTCTATATTCTCTTCTTTTCTCTATATCTCTATATAAATACCAATGATTGATGACTATTTGTCTAACAAAGGGTAGTGTTCTCATACAATTAATATGGTCTAAATCGCTTTTGGTTCTTTGAGGTCTTTCTAGATTTTATATATCCTAGTAACTTATATTCTAATCCTGATATTATATCTATTAATTATTGTAGTCTTAACTTGTTTTCTTTGCTACTACTTAATTTAATATATTCTGGGTATAGGTTATTTAATTCTTGTTTGACTTCTAAATAATGATCTTGCATCTATTAACCTAAAGGCATAAACTTTACTTTTTGTTCTAGCTGTCTAATAAAGTCTTCAGTTCTAAATATCTCGTCGTTGGTAAAATGAATTTCCCAAAGGAGATTATTTCGAAAACTCAATACTGCTGTATTATTATTCGGTTCTTTTCTATAAGCTGTGTCTAAATAGTTAATGTGTTCGGTAAGGAACTTTCTTGAGCTTCTAAGGTTTACTAGTCTTTTTTTGAGTAATGTAGATCATGCGATAGTGAAAACTTATATGTTTAGCAAAACGGTGTGGTCTTCTCATATAGTGTTAGATGAGTCTTAGGTTCCAAAAATCTTCTCGCTCTGATACCAAACTTAGATGGGGGTAGTAAATTTTTCAATAAGTTCTTTCAATAAGAAAAGTTCAAAGGACAAAGCAGCAAATTAATGTTGTTTTCAAATAAATTTTTAACAATCCTACTCGGTACTTCTTCACTCCTATATTTCTTCTTATCATGTAGTTATATTTCCAATTAATTTTCTGTCTATCTCCCAAAGTTTTCATTTTTTTTTAATCTGGACTCTGTCAAGTCACGAATCTTGTTATACTGTTCATCTCTTTCTCTTAACCTTTGTTCTTAATAACAGTCTTCTTTAACCACACCCCGGTAACCACGGCCAACGATGTCCTTTATCATTTGGACATTAAAACGTCCACTTTAAAACCTAGGAATTTACAGGTTAATCCATCGAGGTTATTAAGAAGTTAAGAGAATAACCATATACTAGGAATAAAAAATTCATGATGACAGGAAATTACTTAAACGTAATATTTATATAATCACAAGATAATTTACATAATAGGGAGATTAGTACAGAAAACATAGTAAATAAACTTACATGGTTTGAAGAAAGAGAGAGGTTTCCCTTTCAGGGAACCCCAAAAACTATTTCACACTAGGGGGTAGGTATTAAAAACTTGATACTTTTTTACAATAGGAGTTTATATTACAAAGGTTTTTGACTGGGCAAAGGATTGGAGCATTTGATGAAAGAGAAGGGGAATATGGAAGTTTTCTAGAGAGAGGTGGTTGGTGCTCTTACTACAGAAGCTGAGTATGTAGTTGTTGCTTCATGTTGCGCACAACTACTATGGACCAAACAACGACTAGAAGACTATGATATGATTATTGAACGAGTTTCAATATTTTATGGTAATACTAGTGCTGTGAATATGGAAAAGAACCGGATCCTTAGCAGGTCTCTTGAAAGAAATGGTTATGCTGTCAACTTGATTGTAGAAGTATTATGTGAACATTGAAAAACCCGGATCCTTAGAACACGATTGGAGACGACTGTTGACTAGAAGCTATGAAGCACATTCCAAGTGCAAGAAGAATTCCTCGAGAAATTGAATTTATGGGATAAACACGTGGATCAAAGAATGTAGTTTCTACATGAAAATATTGCTACACATGCATATGTGGAAAGATATTTAGAAATAGGAGTAAACCATGTGAAGGGAGAAACAAATAAGGAAATGAAGTCCAAGTAGGATTGAATTCCTTAACCAAATTTCTTTGAAATTTGGAGATCGAAGTAAAGAGTAATCCGACCATTTCTACTCTTATATAAAGCACCACATTGATGCTATTGTCTCTCATGTTATTCAAACATATTGTGGATTATTCTTGGCAAATAGCAGTCAATGTAAGGAGTTCTTTGTGTGAGTCACACCGTTCAACGAAGATAATTTTTTCAAGAGGAAGCTACTGCTTGTGTTCTTAGGTTGTTAAGCTTCAATCTTTTGTTCTTGAGTTATAACCTACTTGCTTTACTAGAGTATTGTAACAGGTGTTTCATTGTTAAAATTTGTCTTAGCTTTTTAGATCAGGAGATTAGTATTGAAAGGGGTAGCTATAACTAGGTGAATTGTATGGTGAAAGGTACTAAATTTATAGTCCCTTTGATTATTAGTTTGTAACATAAAGATGCTTGAGTTAGTGAAGTTTCAGGGCACCCGACCCTTACTTAGAGCCGAGCGAACCCGCTGGATCTCACTGTACTCATAATCCTTAAGTCATGAACTGAAATGCATAGGGACAGCTTTTAACAAAAACATTCTTTTTATCTTTCTCGAATCAAATAAAATTTGTAATCATACAAATTTGTAAAGTGATGCATAATGAATACATCGGCTTATATAGCCACATAAAAGACTGGCAGGCTAAATACGTGACTCTGTCTGCAAAGTCTCTAACATAAATCATTATACCATGACATGGATACTCTGACTCGGTAACACTCCGGAAAGAAATGGAGCTCGCCAATCCCGCTAGAACATCTTCTAGCAATGTCTTCTACTCATCTGTATGCACCTGCGCGGCATGAAACGCAGTGCCCACAAGAAGGGGCGTCAGTACGAATAATGTACTGAGTATGTAAGGCATGAGTAACAATATAACATAGATATGAAAAGTAACAAGGAATAAGAGATAACCTGTACATCTAAATGCCTAGTAGGGCGGATGTTATGCATGCTTAGCCTTTAAAAAAAAACATTTCAATACATATACATAGTAACATGCCCGGCCATTAAGGCGCGGTGTGATATATAAATAGTAACATGCCCGGCCATTAAGGCGCGGTGTGATATATAAATAGTAACATGCCCGACCATTAAGGCTCGGTGTTATCGTCATTAGCCTGCGTCCAGGCCTCCTGCGTCCGGGGAAATATCATAACATGCCCACTGCAGTGGTGTGCACATCTATGTGCCTGCCCGCCTGACTATAGCGCGGCGCGGTGTGAGAAAATACATATATATATATAGCATGCATAAGAGCCCAATCAAAAGCCACAACTGTATCGGAGTGACGTAAGGTCGGTAGCCTCCGATTGTATTATGGAATAATCATCGTCGCTTTGTCTCACCTTGAAGGAGCAATTATTTTAAGGTGATACTATCGATGAAGAATAGAATTAAGAGAAAACATAGAATAGGATCGTAAATCTCATAAGGCATCAATTCATATACTTTGGAAGATTTAGAAATAAAGTCACCATTCATGAATAGATTGAGAAATCAATAAATAGCTCGACATTCTCATATCGTCATTGAAATCATAAACTTGAAACCTTTAAACATAAGATCATTCTCATCATAGTCATCAAAATGATATTCTCACTTTTGACATCATCGTTTTCATTGAAAAACATAGCCTTTGTCGTTATCATAAGATCTCACATAATCACAACCTTTGGTTTTGGAAAGTAGGAATACTTTGGAAAACATTTGTGGAATATCAAGAAGGAAATCATGCTTTGGAATCTGGGACATTTAACTTTTGATGAAGAGGAAAATACGGGAACATTTATGAAACCATAAACTAAAGATCATGCCTTTGAAAGAAAGGGATGAGCCTTAACATACCTGGAAGAAAATTCTCGACTTCTAACTTACTTCCCGTCTTGCACCTCTCTTAAGAATTATTCGTAACCTCATAATCTACATATATAACCAATCATAATATCATTAGAATCATTATCATACGCTCGACTCGAAACTTTAATTAAAATCCTTTTAAGGTTCTGTCGAAATTCGGGCAGCATTTCCCTGTTTATATGTCTCGCCCGAAATTCCAATTCAATAACCAACAACATCAACAACAATACCAATAGTCGTAATATCATTTCCAGCACCAACATATGCCATAAAACAACTCACACGCTATTTTCCAAATTTCTCAACTAACCCACTTGTGATACGATTATTTAATAACCTTTACTTTCGTAAGGAAATTGAAATTAATACTAACACATCAATAACAACATCCTCAACATCCTACAAGCTGATTATATACATATTTTATCCAAAATTTTCTTCAAACCTCAATCCATAATTCAACAACATCAAAACACCACCCTACAACTCTATTCTTGCAATTATTCCTTAATCAAACTTGATAAAGAGAGAGATTCGAAGATTCATACCTTATTTTTATGAAAGTAGCAAAATCTTCAACATTTACTTGTTCCCATGCTCCTCCAACTCCAAAATGAAATTATATTCATGACTATGCGTCGCCCGAACTTCGATTGGTACTCCAAGACTTTGAAATTTGCCCAAAATCCTCACTTTTGTGTGAGGTTTAAGAGCCCTTTTAGTTGGCTGAAAAATTCTGGAACTTTTTGGAATGTTTTATGATGAAAAATGGGGTTTAACCCCTTTTATATTAAGTTGGGAGGGTTTCACTGTAGCTACAGTACTGTAGCGGTGCTGTTTCTGCGCGACAGTTCAGTTTGTAACGTCTATAATTCTCTACTCCGACGTCCTATCAACGAGCGGTTTATTGCATTACAAACTAGACTCGACGAACTTCATTTTAGGCTTTTGAAACGCCTTAAAACTCCAAATATACATGGAGATATACCCCTCCAAAGTTGGCTAAAAATCCGTCCAACATTTCTCAAATTTTTGTCGAACTTATTTTCTTCAATTTGCTCGATCTTGAAATCTTCCGAAACTCTTCCTACATGATATTTATCATTTATTATACATGATAATGGCCATGTTCTCGTGTTTCAAAATACTCTTTCCCGGTTACGACTTACGAGATCGTAATTCATCCTTTTTCTTCGTCGTTACATATTTCCCATGACTTGTACCTCTCCAAACTGCATGGGACGTCTCCGACACTCTATTAATACGGTGGTTTACATGTCATGCTCATTTTCATAAAATACGGGGTGTAACATCCTCCCCCCCTTTAAAAACATTCGTCCTCGAATGTTGAAGAAGGGTTCGTTCCGAAATAGATGTCAATGTTTTTACCCGTATTTGTCGGTTATTACTTTACTTACTTGCAGTCTTACTTGCTCGTTAAAACTGAACTTGTCCAAACTATGCTATCCATTCTTCTCCTCTTGTGGCCAAATTTACGCCTATACCCAAGGTCATCCCTTTTTCTTATTACTTGTCTGTCCAATAACTCTCCATGCTTTATCGCTTTCATTGTCTCTTCAGCTTTCGTTGTTCACATTCTTGTATGCTCCTTTCATGCCGTGATTACTACATATTTTTATCGAATTTTTGATGTCGTCTTCCTTTTTATTTAGAAATTCTTGTTCTCTTCGATCTCCACGTCTTTCTTATGTTTCACAGATATTCTAGGCCTTTGTCTTCTTGGAGTTGAATTATTCTTATTCTTCCTCTAAAAGTAACCTCGAGACTGGTCATATTTTAGCATTCTTTGCTTTCTATAGCAGTTGAATTAATCTTTGCGGTACTTTATCTTTCAACTGATTTAACACCGAAATGTCCCGCTTAATTTCTCTTTCCTTCAATTGAACTTCAGGCACTTGGCTAACTAACGGTAATTCTTGTACTTATATCAAAATCATCTCAAATCTCTCATTTAATGATTTATTTCCTTCCATTTCCTTCTTCTCTAATCTGAACGTCATTACCAAATAACTCATGAGCCCGGGACAAAATAAAATTTTGCTCAATCATAACTTCCTTTCGATACTAGTGTGCTTCCCTCTTTAAGTCCTTGGCTCTCCTATACCAACGGCTAATTGAGATTTGACGAGCTTCCTATCACACCCCGACCTTACTAGGGTGTGATGGGCACCAGACCCCATATTCGGAGCCGACCGAACCCGATGACTCTTATTACCTACTTAATCTCCTTAGACTCTTACCTCAATAAGAAATGAAAAACATAATAATGCTTTCAGAATTTTTTTTTCTTTCTTTTCCATCGTACTCAACTCAAATAGAATCTGTAATCTCATGGACTTTGATACATAACACAAAATGACATATCGACTGGTGGAGCCGATTACAATACCGACATTCTATACCCACGACTCTGTCTGCAAAGTCTCTAACATCAATCCAGAAATCCTAGCATACAGGCTCTGACTCGGCAGCATTCCTAGGAACAAGTGGGGTCTACCAACTTCGCTGGAACCTCTTCTATACTAGCTTCTGCTCGTCTGGGTGTACCTGCGCGGCATGAAACGCAGCCCCCGAAGAAGAGGGGTCAGTACGAGCAATGTACTGAGTATGTAAGGCATGAATAGTAACAAAGTAAGGAATATAAATATGTACAGTAACAAAACGGAAACATAGGGCATATCATGAAGTAAAAGAGTAACTTGTACATCTGAGTGCCGCTTAGGCGGATACCCTGCATGATTGGTATGTCATATTGTCGAGGCGTCGGCTCCGATCCATTTAACCCCCTATATATATATATATATATATATATATACATACATACATATATATATATACATACATACATATATATATATATATATATATATATATATATATATATATATATATATATATATATATATATCATACTTTACTTTCTTTGAAAAACATTCATTTCTTTTTCATATATATATAGAAAATAGAACATATCATATCATATTGCCGAGGCGTCGGCAGCCGATCCATTTAACCACATATCCCGCGTCCGGGCATCCCGCGTTCGGGACGATATCATATCATACCAACTGATCAGGTGGCTACGCGTATATAACGCTCTGCCCTTTTTCCCATCTTCCCCATATACGTATACATATACATATATCAGCGTCTATAGCGCTCTGACCCTTTCTCCCCTCTTTCCCAATATACATATACGTATACATATATCATATAGCAGCACGCAGGAGAGCCCAAAGAAAGTCATATAACTATCGGAGTGACGTAAGGTCGGTAACCTCCGATTACATTATGGAATAATCAGGATCATCATGTCTCGCCTTGAAGGGACTAGTATTATAAGGCGAGACTATCAATGAAGAATAGCGTCAAGAGAACACGTAGAGTAAGGTCATAAGCCTCATAAAACATCAATTTATACCCTTTGGAGTCTTTAGAAAATAGAGTCATAACAAGGAATAGAATTAAAATCAAGACTAGCTCTTTGTTCTTATATTCGTATTGGCTCCTTAACTTAAGACTTTTAGACATGAAACCATTCTTGTCATAACCATCCTAGACATATTCTCTTTTTGACATCATCGTTATCATTACAAAAGCATATTCATCGTTGTAACCATAAAAGTTTACAAAGTCATGAACCTTTGTTTTAGGAAAGTAAAGACATTTTGGAAAACGCTTACGGGTTATTAGAAAGGAAACCATGCCATAGAATCACAAGCTTCTAACTTTTGAAAATAAGGAAAACATGGAAATATTTATGAAATTAGAACCTAAGGATCATGCCTTTGAAAGAAAAGGGACGAGCCTTAACATTCCTGTGCCGCGCCTTACTAGCTACGCTTATTCGTCCAACTTGTTAGTCTACATTCAAGAAGATCAACGCAATCATTAGATTCATTTCCACACACACTTGTCTTAGTCTTTCAAATAAATTCACTTATGATCTGTCGAAATTTCGGCAGCATCTCCCCCGTTTATATGCCTAGCCCAAAATTACAATTCAGCAACCAATCAACAACAACAATAATACCAATAGTATTAATACCATTTCCAACACCAACGTATGCCATAAAATAGCCCGCACACTGTTTTCTAGATTTCTCAACCCACCAAATTTGCGTTATACTTATATAATAATTTTATTTCCGTAAAGGAGTCGGAATTCATATGAACAACATCAATAACAACATCCTCCACATTCTACAAGTTAACTACATTTATTTTCATCCAAAATTCTCTTCAAATTTCATCCCATAATTCACAATGCCAACGGACGAATTTATATCGCTATTTTCCCCGTTCTAATCCGTTAAAACTTTAAATAAACTTATTAGCAATGAAAAATAACCTTATCCATACCTTAATCATTCAGCCACCACGTTATCATCCTCCTCCTTGGTTGATTTTTAGCTCAAATTGAAGACAACGCAGCGTACAACACTTTTCCCTTCATGGGCTTCGGGATTCGGGGCTCGGATTTTGGTCAAAATTGGTTTTTCTTCTCCAAGGCTTTTTCTCTATCTCTCTCCAGAATTTTCTGGTTGTTCCAGATCTTAAAATGAGGAGGGAAGGCCTAAAATATCACTTATATAACATGGGTCATGGGCCTAACCCGGTTGGGCCCGAGTTGGGCCTAGCCCACTGACCTTTCGACCTTAAAACGTACATATCTCCTTGTACCGACGTCACCTGGGAACCCACGACCTATGGTTGGAATCTAATTCACTTATCTATAACTTCTATTTCTTGGTATTTTTCGAAATTACAAAATTATAATACCGTTGTTTCCTCTCGAAGTCAGGTCACCCGAAAACGTTTTCTTAAAAATATTCGTTTGGAGGACTTCACTTTGATTCGGCTCAAGGGTCCTTCTTGAGTTGTGTTCAACTTCACATGTGTGCTTAATATAAATTTTCACGTGTTCCTAAAAAATCTCGATGTGTGGGCCCCACCTCCGCTTACGACTAATCCGACGTGCAAAAATACGAAATATAATACCATCAACGTGAGTTTGAATTATGTAGAGACAACATGATTGTCAATTTTGAGGAAGCACGTGTCACGATCATACTCTTAAAACGCGGGGTATAACACTTCCATTCTTCTTCAAATATTTACCGTCGTCTCCGCACCATTTTACTAGCCATTCTATCAGGACGATTATTCATATGGTCCTGTAACATATACTCTCGCAATTCAATATAAACAGTGACGTGCGATTTCACGGCGCAGGAGATATTTTCAAACCTCAGATAGTACTGCTGTCGTGCTATCCATAAGCATACTATTTTTCTTTCCTTTGACGATCATTGAGGTTCTTATAAGTATTTCTCTTTTAGAACTCTCATCTCTTCCAACGCTGCGATTTTTCTTTAGTAATCCCATCTGTCCTGATACTTATCCTTGATCACTTGTAGTCATTCTCATTTCATGCGTTACCTTTTTGGGGTACATCCACTGCATATTTACTTGTAACAAAATATTTCTCTGGTATGAGCGATTCAAATCATAGCCCGGGACACAACGTATTATTTTCGACAAAAACTTATTTCTTTCGATTTGTTAAACCTTCATTATCTTGTCATGCCTCCTTTCCCCCGTATGTCTCACAATATACTTGCATTTAGTCCATTGTCACTTTTCTTTAGCGGATCCTCGTTGTATTATTTCATCTCGAATTTCGACCTCTTCAAGCCAGTATATTTCCTTCATCTGTACTCGGGAATATTCTAATTCGTCTAAGAATGTTCTCATTTACCAGTCACATTTGAGTATTGACCGTCTTTGGTAGTCAATTGGCCGGGTCCAGCGACCCTTCAACCCCTCTAGTTCATATAATGCCAAGGTTACCATCATCGCACGATTTGACTTATTTCTCTTTTGCTAATTGAATTCTTGTATCAAGTCAAATGTCCACATATTTTGGACACAATTCAAATCACTTCCTTCCTTCACTTCTAATAGTCCCTTAAGTTAATGAATCCCTCATAACATTAGAATTCGTTAGGCTCCTTATAAAATGCCTGACTATATCGTGCTCCTTCAGTCGTTAAAAGGGTGCATTACATTTATTCATACGTGTGTACCATTATTGGTCTAGTCCGAAAAAAAATTTAACTGCGTAGGGTTCCGCTTTTCTTCCGCGATGCGGAAGAAAAGCACAACTTTCTGGGAGCTTCCGCTTTCCTTCCGCGATGCGGACGGAAAGCGCAACTTCCTTCTGTGCAGAGCTCCGCTTTTCATCCGCGATGCGGACGAAAAGCGGGAAGTTCTGAAGCCTTCCGCTTTCCTTCCGCGATGCGGACGGAAAGCGCAATTCCCTGAAGCTTTCTGCGCAGAACTCTGTTTTCTTCCGCAGTGATGTTCTAAGGCTGATTTTGAACGAGAAATTATGGATCTGATCCTTTGGCCTTTCGAGTAACACAAGATCATAATCTCTGAATTGCTTATGGAATTCATATCGAGTCCAAAGAAATAATCGATGGTGAGCAAAGTAATATTTCAAGGTTGGGTCGGTTGTACTGTAGCGGTACTGTAGCGGTGCTGTTTCTGCGCGACAGTTCAGTTTGTAACGTCTATAATTTTCTACTCCGACGTCCTATTAACGATCTGTTTGTTGCATTACAAACTAGACTCGACGAACTTCATTTTAGGCTTTTGAAACGCCTTAAAACTCCAAATATACATGGAGATATACCCCTCCAAAGTTGGCTAAAAATCCGTCCAACATTTCTCAAATTTTTGTCGAACTTATTTTCTTCAATTTGCTCGATCTTGAAATCTTCCGAAACTCTTCCTACATGATATTTATCATTTATTATACATGATAATGGCCATGTTCTCGTGTTTCAAAATACTCTTTCCCGGTTACGACTTACGAGATCGTAATTCACCCTTTTTCTTCGTCGTTACATATTTCCCATGACTTGTACCTCCCCAAACGGCATGGGACGTCTCCGACACTCTATTAATACGGTGGTGTACATGTCATGCTCATGTTCGGAAAATACGGGGTGTAACAGTTGTGATTTTTCACTCCCTTAAGCAATGAGTTTTTCACGATAAAATTCCTTGTGATTTACGTTCCACAGTTTTACTTTTTGTTAGGCAATTGAAGAATCCGATTCTTCAATATTTTAGGTGGTAGCTAAAATAACACCAATCAAACAAAGATAAACAAATTGAATCAGAGGTAATATATAGTTAAAGCCTGCAGTTGGGTCCACTTGATGAATATGCTCTTTAGTTTAACCTACTCTCTATAGTTTCACTTTACTCGAATCCTTTTTCTACACGCGTCTAAATTAGTTAGCAATGGTATAACAGTCTGATAGAGTATGATCTCAAAGACAACGGGAAACAAAAATATGAATAGTTAGTTATCGAGTAATTTGGTGAAAAGCAAATCCACCTATCGCCTTCCGTATATGTTATGTAAATTTAATGTCACATGTCGCTTTTAAAGGGAAAGCTAGTGATTGTGACCTTAGTCTGTGTGAAGTTTAAACTTCTCTTAATGGACATGGAAAGTGAGGGTTCTGAGTAAATTAAATTATATACAATTACAATAAATGTTTAAAATCCAGCAACCGAATTTTTATTTATAAACAGTACAAGAGTAAAGTTAGATAATGATGTCCTCCCTTTCATAACTAATGCCAAACTAATAACAATAATGTTTACGTGGTTCTACTTCATTTGTATGTGACAATCCAATTTCCTTAATTATGTGTCATGTCGATTTCAAAAGACAGCCTTAGTAATTGTGCTCCTATAATAAAAATAGACTATGAAAATAATTCAGCAAGAATCATTTCGTAAATATAAGTAAAAATTGTAACATGACGTCCTTCCTTTCATCACCGTGGCAAAACCAAAAAAAGGTAGTAGCTAGTATGGAAGTACCTTGTGCAGCTTCATCTGATGCTTGAGTTTAATAATTCATAAGGAGAATCTAATATGTCATCACTTCACTAAAAGAAAACTGATATAAAAATAGGTCAAGGTGCACATGAAAACACCATCTATTCCACGAATTTGTCAACTGCTTTAGGGTTTTAGTATTACTTCTAACTTCAGCACTAACTATTTCGATTCCTTTCACCCCTAAAAAAATAATTCTCTCCGTCATCTATAAATTCTCCGTAGACCCCTCACCATCAAAACCATCTTGCTGGAAGAGTAAAAGAGAGGTAACATTTTAAATAGAAAAAAGAGAAATGGAGAGTAGTGCTAATGCATCAACAATGCCAATGGAAAATGTTAACGATACTGGGCTTATTAATTTCATGGACGAGGCTAATTTTGAACAATTTATTGAGCTCATTAGGGGTGAAACAGCTGACCCTATTGTGAAATTTTGTCCAAACTATGAATGTGAACACCTTACAGGTTGTTTTGCTTCATCCGACGTCCAATTTGAGCCAACACCAATGGATATATTTGATTGGAATGCTACAAATATGTCCGATCCGATTTCATTGTATACTTCCCTTCTTGGAGAAATTAAGATCCACCGGGAAGAGGACGAGGATGAGGATGAGGAAGACAATGATTGTGGTGAATCTTCTGCCACAACGAATACTACCACCACCACGAGGGTGACACCACCAACACCTACAAAGAAGAGCGGGAGGACTGACCGGTCAAGAACTTTGATTTCCGAGCGAAAAAGGAGAGGAAGAATGAAGGAGAAACTTTACGCTTTGCGATCCTTAGTTCCTAATATCACTAAGGTATGAAATTGAAACTCTATATGTTTGAATGATTTAACTTTTATATACTGACAATATGAAGATTTTCCTGAGATGATGATCGATGACTTTTGGTAGAATTAATGATAGATGACTTTGACACATGTACAGTGTTATTTACCTCCATGTTTTAATTTATGTGCACTTTTAATTTTTTGAGATTCAAACTCTTTAATTTTGATCGAATATTTAGACATAGAATCTTTTAATTTTTGAAATAAAATTTGTATATTTGGAAACTACGTAAAAAGTTAATTACAATAATTAATAATTCAAAATATTTAAAAGGTACATGAAGAAAAAATTGCATTCAAAGAATAATTCGTTGACTCTCAAAATTTAAACGTCGTCACATAAATTGAGACGGAGGAGTACTTTATTTCCTAGCTTATCAACTCATGTTTGAGATACATTTTATTTATAATTAGCTTCACATGAGCAAATATTGTAAAAGAATCTCTAAGCATATATTTTTTTTTCTTCAAGAAAGGTAAATGTCAATGATGAGAGCTTATTTGAGCTTTTACTCGACACGTCAAGGCTTTATCTTTTTTTTTTTTTTTTTTTTTTTTTTTAATTTGGAAAGCTTGTCTCTGATTCATCCTTCCATTTTTGGGTTAAGCTCCAAGTTTTGAATGAAGAATGTTTGTCTATGCAGATGGATAAAGCCTCCATAATTGGCGATGCAATATTATATGTACAAGGACTCCAATCGCAATCAAAGTTACTAAAGGCAGAAATATCAGGTCTTGAATCATCAGTAAGTGGAATGAACAACAATCAAGGTGGACAATTTCTAAATACCAAGAAAATGAATTTCACGAGTCAATTTCCAGCAATCAAGAGGATATCTAAGGTTTGTTTAATTTATTAAAACCAAATGCTTCTTAACTTTTTTTAATACCAAAGCACAATGTTTACTAATTGATCTTAGATAGGAAAACATGGAGGTCGAGGAGATCTTACCAGTACTATTACTATTATGCTAGCATTTTTCATATGTTTCGATTTTATTACTACTGTTGTTTCCTTCACTTTGGTTATCTTTATACTATCAGGGGTCGTTTGGTGCATGGTATAAGTTGGGATATCCCAACACTAATTTTTTGTATCATGTTTGATAGAAGGTATAAAATGCATCCCAACTTAAAAGATGGGATATCCCTTCTGATCCCACTTATCCTGGGATTATTTTATAACATCTTTTTTATGGTATAAAATAATCCTAAGAGATGGGATAAATTAGTCCCGGGATAATTTTGGCTACCTATCAAACGACTCGTCAATATTTTTCTTTCATCTATGCTTTGTCATAGCTTTTTATTCTTGCATAACATTTTCTGAAAATGATTTTCTTGAGTCAGGGTCTGTCGGAAACAACCTCTCTACCCCACAAAGGTAGGGTAAAGGTTTCACCACTAAAAAATTATTATTTTCCCATTTAAAGATGTAAAGTCGTTTTAATTGAATCAGTGAGAAAAGAAAAAATAGTATTGTTTTCACACAACAAAATTAGGAAATTTTTCAACATTTTAATGGGAACTTGTTTCCCACCATACATTTTTTCAGTAAGCTAGTTAAGTGAGACTGAGGTGGGAAAATCATGTTTGATAACACAAGTTTCTCACTGATTGTCAGTGAAAAAAGCTTCTGTTTTTAGTACCCCTCAAACCCCATTTGTGGGTTGGGTATGTTGCTCTTGTTGTAGTACTGCTTACTAATTAACATGATAAAACTAATGCAGATGGACGTTTTTCAAGTAGAAGAAAAGGGTTTTTACGTGAAGTTAGTATGCAACAAGGGACGTTACGTTGCAGCTTCTCTATTCAAAGCTCTTGAGTCTCTTTCTGGATTCAATGTTCAAAGCTCCAACTTGGCTACTTCTGCTGATGATTATAGTTTGACATTCACTCTTAATGTAAGTTTCCATAAACAGAAATTTCCAACAAGTTAATACTACTTCTGTCCCAATTTATGTGGCACGCTTCGAATTTCGAGAATCAAACTTATAAATTTTGACCATAAATTCAAAAATGGAACCTTTAAGTTTTTTTTTTTTTTTTATAGATATTTACTTAATTGAAAACTATTTAAAAGGTATTATAAGTCATAATAGTTGATACTTTAAAATATTTAAAAGGCATGTGAAAAGATAACAATAAAAACAAATCGTTTGACTCTTTAAATCAAGAAGGTATCGCCCAAATTGGGACGAAGTAGCTAAATATCATTTTTTCTTCTCATATATTCTCTAGCTTATTGGAAATATAGTAATTTGTCTTTTTGTTTGTTTGTGTAAATGGATAAACAGGTTAGAGAATGTGAAGTGGATATGAACTTGGCCAATCTGAAGCTATGGATAGCTAGTGCTTTTCTTAATCAAGGGTTTGACTTCGAGACATTACCATTGGCCTAACGTCTCATCATTGTAATTTTGTAAAAATTCCAACCTTTCAAAGAATGAGAATGTCACTAATCATCGATCATCATTTGTAACTTCGAGGCAGTCTATCACATTGTAACATTAAAAATTGATTAGTAAAGTGTTTAGAGATCAATGGTCAAGACATGTTGTAGCCATCACATAAAACTTGCAGTGAGACTGTAACTTTCTTCCAGTACCTAATCTAAGTAAGTTTACGTCGCACTTCTTATATTATATATGTTTGCTGTTACTTGTTTTGGGTTAGCTCATAAGTATTAATTGTTACAAATATTTTGAAGTATTGAAGCTGAGTTTATAAATAAGCAGTTACATGTTTGGATAGCAATGTTGAAACTAATAATAAATAATTTATGTGTTTGGTAGATAAGCACTTTTTTGTGTTAAAATGACAGTAAACATTAAAAAGTTATTGCATTTAAATCCATTGATTAACTTAGACTACATTAAATTCAAGATATGATTGTCCAAATAAATATTATGAGCTAATATATTAGGATTAATTATTGGAATGTTTACGCTACATAGCCGCCCACAAAAATAATAGCCAGCAACTTGTATATTAATGTATATACACACACAATATACTTATTTTATACATAACTAATGCATATTTTTTTGTACATATGACTAGTGGTTGTAGTTATTTTTGGAGCAGCCAAATGTGTAACTTTTCCATAATTATTTGAGTCCCATAAATCGAAGGTTCAATTTTATTGAGAAAATTACACTGTAGGTCACGGTTCTAGATTTAAGCACATTATTAGCACAACTTTTAAAATTCTTCAAAGAGAGAAACTTTTATTGACATATTCATTGAAAAAAATGGGTTAATAATCCCACTGAAATGGGGATTCAATTTTATTCTCTTTCTTATCATTTCTCTATCTTCTTTAACCGATAAATCCACAATTTCCTCACTTCTTTCTCTTCTTCAACCAATACACCCCCATTGGTCTCTCGCTCCAAAGACATATAGAAAAGGAAGAAAGACCTATATTTTCAATTCTCATGCCAAGAAATTATAAAGAAGATGTGTAATCATAAGAAGATTATGTCTAATTTCGGTCCCAATTAGACCTTAGTTCTTGTGTTGGTTTACGGTTAGCACTTGAATATGTTTTAAATTTATATTTTTTCTAATTTGGTTTACTGTAATATTTGATTTGTGATTTTGTAATTTTTCAAAATTAAAGTTGTTTTAACAAAAGTTGACTTTTAATTGGTCTTTCTTGAACGTATCAGGAGATTTAAGGAATTTTGATTTTTTTCCATATGAACAGCCATTGGAGTTGCAAATAACATACTTGATTTATATAATATTATTAGTCATACATGATTTATACTGTATACTCATCATTTATTCACAACTTTATATGTTAGTAGCCTATGAATTTTGTGATATACACATATAATATATATTATTGATATACTAGTAATATTATGAGTATAATATTGTATACTAATAATTATAACAATAATATGATATGTATAATAATATGAGTATAATAATGTAGATTACTAATTATACCAGTAATATTATAATTATAACATGTATACTGTTAATTATACCAATAATATTATGAGTATAATAATATAATAATGCAGATTACTAATTATACTGGTAATATTATAATTATAACATGCATATCGTTAATTATACCAATAATATTATGAGTATAATAATATATATTACTAATTATATCAATAATATTATGAGCATAATTACAATAATGTATATTACTAACTGTACCAATAATATTATATTCCTAATAACGCATATTACTAATTATACCGGTAATATTATGATTATAATAATGTATATTGCTAATTATACCACTAATATTGTGAGTATAATAATAGTAATAATAATAAAAATAAAGATGAAAAACATATATATAATTAGAGAGAGAAGGTTGAAAGAAGGTAAAATTACCATTGTCAATAAAATAATCATTTGTGTTACAAAATTCTTTAGAAGGGAGAGAAATATAAATTCCACTATGCATAAAATGGACAAATAATAATAAAAATAAAGATGAAAAACATATATATAATTAGAGAGAGAAGGTTGAAAGAAGGTAAAATTACCATTGTCAATAAAATAATCATTTGTGTTACAAAATTCTTTAGAAGGGAGAGAAATATAAATTCGACTATGCATAAAGGATCCGTAAGCACTTTAACTTCTCGCCTGGTTGGGTGACTAGGATATTGGAGTACTCGCAATTTGTTTACAATAGAACTCTTAATTAATATGTCCTAGAATGTTAATTATATTTACCTGCTAAAAGTATGTAAATATTTATCATATTATTGTCTACTTGTTATAAAATAATAAAGCGAGAAGTAAAATATTGTAGAGAAGATAGGAGAATTCTTATTTCTCTTGTTAGAGATCCATTTACAATGAAGGAAAACCTCTATATTTATAGGGAAAATTTGACTTGATCCCAAAATCACTAACCCTACTTTTTCTCCAAAAAATAGACATCGACAATATATAGATAACTATTCATAACACTCCCCCTTGGATGTTTATTTGATAGATGATATGCCTCGTTAAAATCTTACTAGAAAAAACCCAGTGGGAAAAATTCTAGTGAAGGAAAAAGAGTACACATTTATAATAATACGCCCTTTGCTTGCCTCATTAAATACCTTACAAGAAAAAACCTGGTGGGAGAAAAACCTTGAAAGGGAAAAAGAGTACAACGCATATTAACACCCCCTAATGAGAACTTCAATCCAAAAACTTGAATCTTTACATTCCAATCTTGTGCACCCTCTTCTCGAAAGTTGCAGTTGGATAGAGACTTGATGAATAAATCAGTCATATTATCACTCGAACAAATCTCTTGCACGTTTATATCACCATTCTTTTGGAGCTCGTGTGTGAAGAATAACTTTGTTGAAATATGCTTTGTCCTTTTATGAATCCACTCTTTAGTTGGGTTAGGTATGCTGCTACATCTTCAGTCTTTGGATAAAGTTGCTTCGGCATATAATATTGTTGAAATCACTCTAAGTGCATTCCTGAGTTTCTTTATAAATAGATGTTATCTTTATATGATTTGACTGTCATGTAGAATAATATCGTATGACTGTAATCCCTCATAGTCATAGAAAATATATAAATGCATCAATTGCATAAAGATATGGCACTTGAGGGCCAAAGAGTCTTGCAAGTTTCTTATTTCAACTTCATTCAACAGATAATCTATTGCTTTGGAAACTCTTTAATTGTTCGAATAATATTTAAGTAATCAATTTACACTTATAAAGACATAAGAACAGTAGAGTCATGTGTACCCCTAGTCAATGAATACTCATTATGATAAAATCGCACTCACCTTGCTTGATTTAATCCATATAAGAATTATGAACATATTTTTAGAACCTGTATATGCTTCAGGCATTTAAAATTCTTCAAGAATTTTCATATAAATCTTGTCAAGTGACAATATCCATTAATATTTAAATGCGTGACATTTTTTGGTTGTCTGGACTGTAGATCTAATAAGCTTGAAGCTTTACCAAAATGTGTCATTTCACCCGGTAATAATTTCTATGTTAGCATGCTCTATAGATATAGAATTCGGATCCTCACAATTATCTTTTAGACTATTGCGCTATATTGTACCAAAGATATCATCGACGAGATCTCATCACTTCTATTATTTTTAGGTACCTAAATCTCTTATGAGATTTCATGAAGTATTATGTCGTAGGCTTTTCAAGAGCATGTTGCCTCCTTCTAATGATCATTGGTCATTTGCTCTTCTTTCTTTTCAATGATTATCGCGTTTGGACCGATTGGTCTATCACGCTTCATGCATGCTGCTATCACGACCCAATTTCACTAAATAGTGCGGGCACCTACCTTTCCCACCTTGGTACGTGAACCCTCAACTCCGCATACATAGTTGATAGGAAATAGCGGAAGAAGTAAAATAGCGAAATCCTTACAAATATAATATAGGAAAGTGGAAACAATAGAAATACACCCCAATATCTGGTCTGGTTATACAAGAGCATCTAACTAAATACTACAAGTCTAAATAATAAGTATACATCAATAGTCTCAAAAATATGTCTTAGAACGGAAATAAAGGCATAGTAGATAGAGGAGTCTTCGGGCAGCGAACGTCCACATGCTCACCCTGTAAGACTCGAATCAGCATATCGTCAAAACAGTCAACCACGAGGAGTATAAGTCGATCTCTCCTGATACTCTGCATTCATAAAAGAGTGCATCAAGTGCAGGTCAGTACAAACAATAAGTACTAGTAGGTATCATAGGCCGACTAAGTTTATCTAACACATATAAAGGCAATAAAGTAAGATAACAGGTAAATCAACAAGGTATAAGTCAAACACAAGCCATAATCTAAGTACACATCATTGCCTATGTGTTACACCTCAGACATTTCGTGTTGATGTGCTGTGAATAGACTAACGCAAGCTTAGGGAAAACATGGAGCCCATATGACCTTAAGGAGATTACTTGATAGCTTTAGAGTGCGTACTATAAGATTTTGAAGTCATAGGAATCGGTGAAACTAAGTTCGTTGAAGGAAGTGAAGTATAAGTTGTGTTTGGGGAAGATATAGCAATTATCGAGTTAATGAGTATTTAGTAATCTCTTGAGGAGAAGTTATAGAGCTCCTTAGATGGTTGATGAGGTTTTAAACAAGTGCCAAGAAGGTTCCACAAAGATTGGAAGTCGAACGAATCAACGAGTGAGTTCATCCAAAGTTCTTTCCTACATGATCTAAGGTGAGTTCTACATCTTTTAAATGTTATTAAAAGTATTTGAGTGGTTGAATGACTTGGATGCGAGAAGAAAGTAGAATATGAGCTCAAATATGGAAATCATGGTATTCTTGAGTAGTGAATTCATTTGAGTCATAATTCTTAGTATACCATGAGTGTAATCTTGTTGTAAATGATGCTAATGACGTTGAGGAAGTATTATGTGAGAATGAATATGATATTATGTTGTAGCTATGGTTATGAATGACCTTGAAAAGGGGTTTTGGGGATTGAACAATGTTTAACTTGAAGAAGTCTATTGATTATGATATTATAGGTGTTGCTATTGATGTTTGAGAGTTGTTTATTGTATGGAGAAGGTTGTCAAAACAAAGGAAATGCTGCCCAATTTTAGTTAGCTCTTAGTCGTTTTAGATTAGACTTAAGTATGTTTTCAATGGCCTAACCATGGTGTGAATTCTTTTGAATGTAGAGTTGTGAGCTCGGAAGGAGAACATTTAGTCGTTAAGAAGACGTAAAGGTATGTAAGGCTAGTCCCTTTCTTTCAAAAGGCATGACTCCTATATTACGATTTTCCATACATGCTTCCATGACTTTCTTACATCCCAAAAGTCGAAAGTTCACGATCCTTAAGAGCTTCTTATGAGCTAGAGATAAGATATGTTCTATGATGATGATAATGATGATGATTCTATTTCTAGAGATTCTGAAGCTTATGATTGATGCTATTATGAGCTTGATAACCTTATTTTGTGATTTCATTGATGTTATTACTTGTTGTAGTCTCACCTCATGATATTGGTTCCTCCAAGGTGAGACATAGCGACGAAGATTGTTCCATAATATAATCGCAGGTTACCGACCTTACGTCACTCCGATAGAGTTGTACCTTTTACTTGGGCTCTCATGCGTGCTTTATGTTATGTATATATAAGATATAAGATTATACCGGGCCTAGTTGGCCGGGAAGACACTACTGCGCTGGGTGTAGTGGGCGGCTTATGATGATGATTACATCGGGCCTAGTTGGTCGGGCAGTCACCACTAGTGGGTAGCGTGAGACGATTACCCCGGATGCGGGCTAATGATGATATATGACTCGGACAGTTTACTTATGTATATGTACATATGAAATGATGTTGTTTTAATATAAAAGTATCATGCATGATTCCGCCTTAAGGGGCAAGCAGTTACAGGTTATCCTTTATCTTATGCTCTCTTATTTCTTTATTATGTTGTTGTACATGCCTTACATATTCAGTTCATTGTTCGTACTGACGTCCTTTCTTTTATGGATGTTGCGTTTATGCCCGCAGGTAGACAGGGAGATGGTCCGAACACTTAGGTGTTTTCTCAATAGATATACATGAGCACTCTACTACTTCGGAGTTGTAGATTATTAGTATATTATTTTGTGTACATATTTGGGCATGGCGGGGTCCTGTCCCGTCTTTACGATTTCAGTACTCCAGTTAGAAGCTTGTAGACATGTGTGTGGGTAGTAGATGTCTCTCGGTCTTTTTAACGTACATCATTTTGTAGCCTTTGTGGGCTTATGTATATGTATGTGTGTGTGTGTGTGTGTGTGTGTGTATGTGTGTGTGTGTGTGTTTTGGGAAGTAAATGAAGATCGTTTCGTAAATAGCTTTGTGTTGGGGATGGTGTATGTTCAGGTTGAGTTGAAGATAAGTTTGTCAGGTGGTGCTCGATAGGCTAGCTCCGGGTACCCGTCATGGCCCTCTAGTTAGGTCGTGACACTATGTTTAGCATCTAATCCCAAATGTGACAAGTATCAAATACACAGTCTGGATCCGTATATCACAAATACATCACAAGAATATCACAATAGAAGCCATAGTGTGATGTAATGCAATAATGTATGAGATGTGAATGCAATGCATATGCTGTGTACACATGTACTCCGATGATGGAACATCACATCTCGGTAGCACAACCCAGGGGGACCCACGAAGTCCATGTATCGAAACCTCACAATTCCGGCAAAGACCTCGATAATCACTACCGTGCATATGCACCCTATACGCATGTACTCTGATGATGGAACATCACATCTCGGCAGCACAACCCATAAGGGTACAGCGAAGTCCATGTAGCCCCCGCGAAGTCCATGTACCTCACGGTTCCGGCAACAATCTCGGCAACCGCTACCTCACAATTTCGGCAACAACCTCGGCAATCGCTACGCACATCCTCGATTCTGGGACAACCATCGGACATCGGTCCTCACATCACTCTCATCAAACTAAGCGTAGCTCATAATAGTGTTTCCTCAAGTATCATTAATGTATCAACAATATATCATGAAGGATGAGAATGCGTTCAATGTATGAGTTTAGTGTCAATAATCAAATCAATCTCAAATAGTACCACACATGGGCACACCAAAAATACTAATAAAAAGGTTATATAATAAGCCACAATAGGATCACAACTCTCCACAGTACCTCACAGGGCACATAAGTAGTATCAATGATAAGGCTGCACAATAAGCCACAATAGAATCACAATTCTCGTATCAAACGACAACACGTGAGATACTACAAAGTCATAATTAGGATATATCAATAGTCTCAATAGCTACTATCTCCATGTGGCATCAAGCCAATAACAATAGAATAAGACAAGTCACAACACAACAGGGTGGCTAACCCCAATCACACAACAAGGCCCAACCTAAGACAATATCCAATCCAACTTCATACCCGAAGGTTTACATGCTTTCTCCGACAATATCGTCTAAATATATGCTTCGCTAGACGAAGTCTCACCATAGGGTAAACTGTAACCTACCCGGAAGGCCGAATAACAAAGTTTCCAATAATCAAACCTTGCTCTTCCCTTTCCTTTGATCCTCGAGATAATGAAAGTCTAAACATATCTGAATCACGCAGTTAGAATCAAGAAGAACATCAATCAAACCCTACTTCTATTCATGACCCAAATTCCCACCTTATAGAGTAGGGTTTATGAACTAGAAAGGTGAAATTAGGAATCTAAAGATCTCAACAAAAAATTAAAGCTCTAGGTGATCAATTCCCATCAATTTCAAGCAAGAAGAACCAACAATTTCCTCAAATTCGGCCCCCTAAATTTGGGTATAAACCCTAATCTTAAATTCACATATTAAGCCTTGGAAATGGAAGACTCAAGTTACAATAGCTAACACCCATCAATATCAGGCCAACCCATGCTAAATCCACCAAATAACAAGGTTTTATCATCATAAGATCATTAGAGAAGAAAACTCACAGAACCCCTTTTTGTTCTTACCATTTAAGAGAAATCTAGGTATGGATTATTGATTAGGAAAAGCTAATGAATGATTTAGAGACAAGATTGATACCTTAGAGAAGAAATCAGTGGTGACCCTCCAAAATCACCTCCTTTAAGCCTCAGAACGAAATATGGGAAAATGACTTAGTGTCTACGGGTTTAACACATTAAAAGGCCTCTGACTCAGCAATTACCGCTTCGGCGATGACGATGGTCCCTCTTTGACGGTAACTTAGACCGTCACAGCGGCCCCTCAAAAAATCACATTGCCGCTATAACGGCCCTTCTGCCACAACAGCGGCACCGCAATAGTGGTTATGGTGCCGCTATAGCGGGCACCAGACACCATGTCACATACTCAAATGTCATAACTTGCACCCAAAATCTGATTATCGCTCAGTAAGACCTGCTCACATGCCATATACGCTACCCACCATAAACATGCGCTACGAATGCGCTCGTGGTCTTGGAATCTCCATCGGGGGCACCATGGACCGAATCAACCCCCGAAACATCCAAACTAGTAATCCAAACCAAGTCCCAAAATGCACCCGAGTGCATTGGGAACCGAACCAAATATACACACAAGTTCTAACAAACCATCCGGACCTCTCGGAATTGACGAATTCCCGAAAAGGTCCGTTTACTCAAAATTCAACTTCGAGTCAACTATTTTTTGCTTTTAAGCCAAATTTCCTAAAACTTACCCAAATCAACTCCGATGAACTCGGGAAGCGTGCTAATGGTCTCCACGGGTCATATATTTGCAAATAAAGCTTGAAAAGGGATCAAAAGGGGCAGTAACGGCCACACGGGTCGTTACATTAGATACCAATTAAATAATCGCTCGTCCTGGAACGACAAGGAAGAGAAAGGGGAAAAAAATACCTGAGCCCGCAACTCAATTGGGATATCTCAACACGTAACGGGCTTCTGCTACTAGGAAAGATTCTCATCGAACAAAATTGAATCCCAACGAATGATTTAGGTACCATCAGAATGACACTTCTTCAACATAGAAACATGGAAAATTAGATGAACACCCTACAGGCCTGGTGAAACTAACTCGTAAAACATAGGATCAACACAACGGATGAATATCCACCCGACCACTACACCTCGGGCTCACTTGCCCTCCTTCCCAAATCGCATGACACCCTTCTTGGGTATAACATTCAGAAAGAACCGGATCACTCACTTTACCAGTCACAACCCTTTAAACTTAGCTCAAGCTCCAATTCTCATATCTCCGTGTTCGAATTTCTATCGCAACTGATCCTCGAATAAATGAAGTGCTTTTGGTTGAATTCTCTGATTTGATAAAACTGCAACTCTGAAAGCGATCAATAGGCCCAAAAACTCTTCCCAAACCGATGCAATCCTTCGAAACATGGGGACAAGCCATAGCATATTCGGAACCGGGAACTGTTTTGATTCCGCTAACCTTTCTTTAAAGCCATTTTTCTTGTCGCTATTCCTTAGAAACACATGAGCACACATACCAAAATTCTAAAACCATAACTTACTCTCGCCATAAGAGTCCTTGATTCATCCGAGATCCTACGCAATTCCATCAAAACTAATCTTACTGACAGCCAACTTGGCTAGTTCTAAATCTTATTAAACCTTCAAATCACAATACCGGAGCCATACTACTGAATATCTCGTCAAGCAGAGTCCGTCAGAACCCAACTGATCACTATAAGGACCTCTCGCACAACAGTTCCTCCTCAAATCTGTACTAATCTCATTGTATACCATTATTATGTCCAAGTAACTGTTCTCAGAAAGTATCATCAAATCCACTAGAAAAACCTGACAAATCTCAATAAATCTGTCACACCTCAAATCTGAGTTGAAATGCTTCGAATCCTTAGATATCTTCCTGGAAGTATAATTATAGACCTTTAAGCTTAACTCAAATAACGCTGATCCTAAATGAATGCACAACTCTCGAATATCACTAATAGTCATTAGAACTGACTCCGAATTTTGAAACCAATCACAGTCATACCACGCATAACAAATCCTGTCTGTCACCATCGACTCCACAAGTTGAGCCCTATCTAAGTTGCCAACTTAGTACCGAAGAACTATACTTTACAATTCCAATCTTCATGCGTCTCAACTTTTACTAGACACACAAATCCGATACAACCCCGAACCTTTCGATGCAAAACCTCAAGCCTCATATAATAATTATTTAAACATCGAACCTCTCATTGCATCATCTCGATATGCCATAATTTGTTTGAAAGTATCCGATCTTACAACTGCCGCTCTAAATCTCACACAATTGTTCCCAAATCCTTAATATCCAAAAGCGCTTACCCAAATTATCCAGTTGATATTACTTGCAATCATACTGTATTACCACAAGTAAGGCCCCGCCCCAAAATATAACTCTAGCCTCACGTGATAGGAATTCCACAATCATTTCTCTTAAAGCATGCTAACTCATCCAGTGTAGAATGTTACGAACTTCTCCAACAGTGTACCACCAAGCTACTTCTTATAAATCCCAACATGTCGGTTCACTAAAATATGCTTTTCACTAGCTGCCGATTACAAATCTCACGAAATTTTCCTCATATCACTTAGTCCATTTCTGTAGACTTACTTCTTTAAGATCACGCATAATCACACCTCCTCCGAATATGAAAGACAATGATTCCACCATCTATAGGCTTCAAGTAATCCTAAGAAGTACCTCATTTTTGCCGACCCTCGATCAACAATGCCTTTTCTTGACTCTTCAATTCCTCAATTTCTATCAGTTCACTTATACCGTTGTTGCTCCCAAATGCACACACAAGTATACGTGGTCGTACAAGTAATATAGAACTTTTAAGTCTAGATATCGATCCCACAGAGACTTAGATTCTATTGTTAAACTAATTCAAATTCGAATAAAACTATTCAAGAAAGTGAAAATCAAAGTGTTTATTGTAACTAAACTAAAATTGAAAAGTAAACAATTTATGATGGGTGTTTTTGTGACTGAGAATATTTTGACAAAGATTGTAAGGTTTATCAGATAAGAGAAAGTTCAAGGGTCATGGCTTTTGACAATCCAATTGATCTGCGGACAATTCTACCTATCTTATTTTCCTGGGTTACTAGTTGACGGGTTAATTATAACTTTATGATATTCTCTTGAACTACTCACAAGCCAGTAGATGTTACTATAACGCCTATATCTCTTTGGTCATTAGAGGTAACAAGAACGCATTTAATTCTCCGTATTCAACTAAGTAGGGCTAAAAGGGTATATCTCTATCCTCAGTAGTGAAATGATAATATCGAACAAACTCTATTTATTCTTATTACGTATGAATTCCCTTTAAGTCCAATTCACACACCACAGATAGTGTCAAACTATTGACCAGATAATCAAATAATTAAGATCAAGAATAAATACACAACCCAAAATATGGAAAATAAAAAGATAATAATTGTCATCAAACAAAAGCGAAAAGGCCATAAATAGTCCCTTATCTATGGGAGTAGGTCTAAAATGGTCTCTTAACTATACACTTATCGGTTTTAGTCCTTTAACTATCCAAAAACTTATCAAATTTGGTCTCCGTCTATTTTTTTATACAAACAGCGTAAAAACTCATAAACCTTTGTGAGATTAATCATTTAACCATTCCTCAGACCTATATTTCTCTCTCCCTGCTTCTTTTTCCTCAAGTTCATCTTGTTAAAAAAAAGAAAAGAAAAAAAAGAGCATTCTGGCACTGCTGTCGCTATCGAGTCTCTAAAATTCAAAAAGACAAACTCAGGCACAAAATTTATGTAACCATTCTTCTCAAACACTACTAAAAAACTGGTAAAAACCGACGGAAACAATCGACGGAAAGACCAACAGATTCTGTCGATTTTTTCAATAATTGTTTTAAATCTTTTTTGTTTAAGAAAACCGACGGACTGCGTCGATTATTTTTTGCACAAAAATGCGCGAAAAAATATAATTATTTTTTATATTATTTTCTAAAATAAACCGATGGAGTCCATCGGTTTTTTATTTTTATTTTTTATTAAAATATCGACGGAGATGTAGTCCGTCGATTTTTAGAGCGAAAAAACAGTATAAATTAAATCAATGTAAGTATATGAACAAAAAATATCAGTGGTCTATTAGTAAATTCCTTTAATGCCAAGGAACATACCCGGGTTTGACTCCCAGTTCCTACATTTCATTCTTTAATTTTCCCAAAAAAAAAAACGACGTGAGACCATCAGTTTTTTTTTATATTTTTTTTAACAAAACCGACGGACTGGGTTGGTTTTAACCGACGCAGTCCGTCAGTTACGAAACACGAGCGAGAACTTAAGGAAAAAAGTTGAGGTTAAAGAATGAACTTGAGGAAAAAAAAGCAGGGAGAGAGAAATATAGGTCTGAGGAATGATTTAACGATTAATCTCACAAAGGTTTATGAGTTTGTACGTTGTTTGTATAAAAAATAGATGGAGACCAAATTTGATAAGTTTTTGGATAGTTAAAGGACTAAAACCGGTAAGTATATAGTTAAGGGACCATTTTAGACCTACTCCTATAGATAAGAGATTATTTATGGCCTTTTCTCTCAAACAAAATATCACGTCTTTCGCCACAACCCCAGAATTAAGAAGTTTAGCTACTCATGATTCTCAATTAACAACAAGAATTCATGAAGAAACTAGGGTTGAAAAGATAGAAAATAAAATAAACCTAGAGAGAGAAAGTAGAACGGTGGCTTACAAGTCTTAGAATATCCCAACATGCTGTTTACAACCAATAAAACATCTATATATAGCCTAGGGTTAAAGCAAAAAATAAGTAAACCTAATCCCGATCAAAACGGAAAAGCTGCGTGTAACCACGCTATCCTTCCGCAATGCGGATGGATCACGGGAACTTGATTCCGCTTTTCTTCCGCTATGCAGAAGAAAATCCTGATGGTGAATTTTGGTCAGGAGCTTGTTTTGTCCGCTTTCTCCTCGCGATGCGGATGAAAAACCTGATTGTGCAATTTGATCAGAGATAGAATTCCTTCGCTTTTGTTCCGTGATGCGGATGGATAGTGGGTTCTTCAGTTCATCACTTCGTCTCTACTATTTCTGCTTCTCACGTCACCACGACCAAATGCCAAAGCTTCCAAAAAGTCCACCAAATTGCTCATTTCTCCTCCAAATGTTTTTGTCCACCTATTCACAAAATATAACAACATAAGCCCGGATACAACGATTTAGTATTTTGTTGCTAATGGAATTGATGTGGAAGTATTAATGGACAATGAATAACAAGTGACTATTAAGCTTCTATTTCAGGAGAGTGGTAGGCAACTACTATCCACAATGGTTTACTTAAAGTGTGATTCTACTGCAAGATTAGAGTTGTGGGACAGTATTTATTCCTTGGCAAGCTCTATGAATTTACCATGGATGGTTGGTGGGTATTTTAATGTTATTTTGAATGAAGAAGAAAAAATAGATGATTTACCTGTTTATCCATCAGAATATGAAGACATTGCATTTTGTGTCAATTCTTGTGAACTAGCTGAAGTAGAATTTAGAGGGAGTCCTTTTACTTGGTGGAATGGAAGAGCTGGGCAAGATTGCATATTCAAAAGATTGGACAGAATTCTAGTTAATCAGCAGTATCAGGACTGGTTTACTAACTTGAGCATGGAGCATCTGTCAAGAACAGGTTCAGACCATGCTTCACTCTTGCTTTCAGCAGGAGAGCACGCTCAGCAGTTTCAAAAGCATTTTAGATTTTTGAAATTATGGTTGCATCATGAATCACTCATGGATGCAGTGGATCAACACTGGAGAATTGTGTTTATAGGAGATCCATTCATCACATGTAAGCTAAAATGAAGAGCTTAAAGGCTGCTTTGTCTAGTTTAAGTTAAGAAACATTTGGAGACTTGTTCAAACAGCCGACAATCAGAGAAGATATTGTGAAGATCAAGGAGCAACTGTTTGAGGAATATCCATCAGAAGAGAATAGAATGGTGTTGCAGAGGGCACAAGATGAATTCAAAAGGTATCTGCATTTTGAGGAAAAGTTTTGGAGACAAAAGGTAGGCATCCAATGGCATTCAGAGGGAGATAATAATACAAGATACTTTCATAGTCTTGTAAAAGGAAGAAGAAAGAGGTTGGTGCTTATAAGAATACAAAATGCAGATGGTGCGTGGGTGGACAACTTAGATGATATTGCTACTGAAGCTATTTCATTCTATCAAAATTAATTTTCTCAGGAAAGTGGTGAAGTTGACTCAAATTTACTAGATCACATTCCTGAGAGAATTTCAGAGGATCAAAATAGTTTCTTGTGTGCTAAACCAACTCTTAAAGAGGTGAAAAATGTTGTTTTTGCATTATCAGGTGATAGTGCTTGTGGACCTGATTGTTTCTCTGGAGTTTTCTTTTATCAAAGGTGTTGGAATATAGTTGGTGTTGATGTGTATAACGTGATCAGTAGCTTTTATGAGGGACAAATGTTACCAAAGTCAGTAACTCATACAAACCTGGTCCTCTTGCCTAAGAAAGAAATAATCAGCACTTTTTCAGACCTGAGACCAATCAGCCTCAGCAATTTCATAAACAAGGTTATTTCCAAGCTATTACATGATAAGCTAGAGGTGATCCTGCAATCTCTAATATCTCCTAAAAAGCATGGATTTCTGAAGTGTAGATATATTATTGAAAATGTGTTGCTTACTCAAGACTTGGTGGCTGATATCAGAAAGAGAGGGAAACTTACTAAAGTCACCATTAAGCTGGATATGGAAAAGGCTTATGATAGACTTTCTTGGAGGTTTTTTATTCAAGTTCTTAGAAAGATGGGATTTGCAGAAGTGTATGTAGACATGGTATGGAGATTGATTGCTAATAACTGGTATTCTATTCTCATTAATGGACAATCTTTTGGTTTTTTCCATTCCACAAGAGGGGTCAAACAGGGAGATCCTCTATCTCATGCTCTTTTTAGTCTAGCTTCTGAGATTTTGTCTATGGCTCTTAATTCATTATTTGAAAAAGACAGTTTTAGAGGATATGGTATGCCAAAGTGGAGTGCAAAGTTGAATCATCTGTCATATGCAGATGATACTATCATATTTGCATCTGCAGATAAAGCATCCTTGGAGATGATTATGTCCATTTTGCATGATTATGAGAGAGAATTTGGAGAAAAAGAGAATGCAGACAAGAGCTTTTTCTATATGCATAAGAAGGCGGCTAATGTGCTGAATCAGGAGGTATAACAAATAACAGGCTTCAACAAAGGTGAATTCCCGTTTATTTATTTGGGATGTCCTATATTTCATGATAGAAGGCAGAAGGTGTATAAAGATATGATAAAGAAAGGGAGGACAGGTTGCAGGCTTGGAGAGGTAAACTACTGTCATTTGGAGGGAATCTATATTGATCTCAAGTGTTTTACAAAGCATCCCCATTTATCTAATGTCTGCTATGGTGCCCCTAAAATATGTCATTAAGTATTTACACAAGTTATTTAATAGATTATTTTGGCAAACTAAGGAAGAAGAAAGAAGTAAGCACTGGTCAACATAGGAAAATATAAGTCATATTAAGAATGAAGGAGGTTTAGGCTTCAGATCTTTACATGATATATCCAAAGCATTGTTTACTAAACTTTGGTGGAGATTTAGGACAAGCATTACAATGTGGTCTAATTTCATATAGAACAAATATTGTAAAGATTTAGGCCAACTGTGGTTCAGTGGAAAGGGGGATTTCAGACTTGGAAAATGATGCTGCAAGCTAGAGATGAAATGGAACATGGTATTTGGTGGGAACCCAAGAATGGATCTTCTTCAATCTAGTTTGATAATTGGTCTAAACTAGGTGCTTTGCATGATCTTATATCTATTCATTATCAGAATGAAGTTTTAGGAGATGAGCATGACGTGGTGATGAGTGAAAGTCAGTGGAACTATGCAAAGCTACAAGAGGTGTTACCAGCAGCTATTGTTGATCATGTTAGAATGGAATTGGGACATTTTGTGAGAAAACATGAGATAGATAAGCCATGGTGGATGTTCACAAGCTCTGGTAAGTTTATAGTTAAAAGTGCATGGGAGAAGTTGAGAAAAAGAAATCAGATATCAACTGTTTGTGACAAATTCTAGATCAAAGGCTTGCCATACAAAATCTCCTTTTTCTTTTGGAGAGTGTGGTATTGGAAGTTACCTATAGATGAAGTGTTGATGATAATGAGGATCATTATTGTCTCAAGATGTTGGTGTTGTCATAATCAGCAGGAAACCATGGATCATATTTTCATTACAGGTCCTTTTGCAACTACAATATGACATTATTTTTCAGTTGCAGCAGGTATCTTGGGCCCCTTCCTACAGGTTAAGCAAACAGTCTTGTGCTGGTGGAATTGTCAAACTGTTGCAAGATTGAAGCCTTTATATCAAGCAATTCCTGCTTTGGTTTAATGGCAAATTTGGAAGAACAGGAATAATAGAAGGCATGGAGGGGCTGTTTCTTAGAACAAGGTCATACATGAGATCAATAGGAACATATATTTGCTAGCAAGGAAGAGATATCCTTGGCTACAGAATATGGCAAAAAGCTAGCCTAGGATTGTTGAATTTCTAGAGAATTACAAGCTTCCATTAATATATAAACAAGTGAAGTGGACTTTTCCAGATAAAGGATGCTTTAAATGCAACACTGATGGTGCTTCTAAAGGGAATCTAGGACCAAGATAAGCAGAATTTTTTATTAGAGATAGTTCAAGAGAGTTTATATTTGTTATTGCAAGGAAATTAACTGAGACTACTAATCTAGTTGCTGAAGCAGTGGCCATTAAGGAGGGAATCAAGTACTGTGTTTTACATGAGTTATTGCCTGTTATAGTGGAAACAGATTCCCTTACAATGCAAAAGATACTGGATGGTATTGGGAGGTGCCATGGAATATTGCTTTGATGGCGAGGAGTAGATAAAGATGGAGGACACCACTTAAAACAAAGCAATCATGCTACTTAACCAAGAATGCGATACTTCGCCAATCCGTTGTCAATTACGTGCCCTCACAAGAAGAGAGTTGTCCATATATCTCTCAAGAATCATAAATTTTCATTTCAACGGTCATGAATTTAAGCAAAGTTTCTCACTCTTACAAAGAATATTACATGCTAAATACGACATACCATAAGCTTGCCCGTAGTGTAACCACTTTACTAATATAAGCACATTGAACCTAGGATCAAGTAGGACTTAAGAGGGTTGTATTGTAGGCTGCGGGACTGGTAGGAATTATTTGCATGATAGTGACTAACCTCCCTAAGAACTTTAATATATACAACATTTCTGTTTTACACACTTTCGTTGTCAACCCATTTCAAAGCCAACCACCCAATCCTCCCTAGTTATTCATCACAATTAAGCACCATTTTTTTTCCCGCCAATTTGCAAGTTAGTGGGGAACTTTTAATCTAAAAACTAACCAATGATTCTTTTTCTTTCTTTTCAATTCAGTTTTCCAGTTTTTTTTTTATCCCCTACTAACAAGCTAACTTTACTTCGTTTTAGGTGTACCAAAAGACTTAACTCAATTTTTAACCAACAAACGCCACCCTTTTTATCAACTCCCAACTCCAATTACATGATTTGTTTTTCTTCATTAAAGGGCTCGAGGAGTATATTTGATAAAAAATAAGCAAACTTAGAATGCAGGGGTATGACTTATCGATTATTATCAAAGAAAAAGGCTAAAGGCTAAACAGGGCTAACTAGGGTCATATGTACATGCACGGGATGGATGGAACAAGTTAAAATTTAGGATAAAAAAGAAATGCCTCTATCACTTCCTAAGTTACAACATACACGGGGCAAGTTCTAGATATCAATACAAAGCATGGATCGCATAAAACACCTCACACACACATGGCACATAATTAACGCGAGAAAAGGTCCATATCGGTTGTCGGACTAAGCAACAACATATCAAGAATTCCAAGTGGGTCATATATAAGTCGAGCAATCTTCAGGTTGAGTGTTTCGAGAAAGGTTATGTATCTACACGACATGCTTTCAAAAGAAATCACAAGAAATGCTCATATGCCAATATTTCACCTAACTCGAGCACCTAGCATTTGAATGACCTTTACTATGGACGAAATTTCCCTCAAGAAGGTTGTCATCCACCCGTCATCGGGAAACGCCTCTTCTACGACTAAGAAATAATAAAAAAAAAGAAAACAGAAATCCTAACGGCTGACTCATGCCACTATTGAGGGCCTAATCTAAAAAAAAAAACTTTTTTTCTTCAAGTAAGTAATCCTAATTAAAAAGAAAGAATAAACTAAAGTTAGATCCTAAAAAAAAATCCTAAGGCATAAGCGTCCTCTATCTCGAGACGTACTCCCACCCCACACTTACTTTCATGCACTGCCCTCAATGCATATGAAAAGGTAAAAACAAAAGTAAGGCGAGAGATACTCCCTGGGGTCTACTAGGGCCTAGTCGTCCTCCTCAATGTAATCCTCATCTTCAGCCTCACCGTCGTCTGGCTCGGCGTCCTCTTTTCCTTCATTGTCATTGCCTTGCATTAGCGACTCTGCCTCCTCCCCCTCTTCTAGTGCGGCTATTACACGATCTGCCAAACTTTTATCTTCATCATCAGGTAACTGAGATTTCTCACCCACAAGTGCCCGAGAGTGTGGTGTGTGTAGGGTTTGAATAAATACCATCGAAAGATTAATGTTGAAATGCTCACTCGCCACCATCATTCCCGTTTACAGCTGAGACAACATTGTGGATTGGGCGGACTTCTCCTCCGCTGGAGTCAAATGATGATCGAGAGCTTGCTGGGGCCATGACGTTTGAGATGTCGAGCATGTCAGTGGGTGCCTCGAGCACTCTATCATGAGAGTCCGCCAACCTACTGTCAAGCCTCATCAAATAGGCAGTGAGGATGTTACCGAAGCTCAGCCTTTTAGAGTTTCCCTCTCGTACTCTGATAATATCCTTCATCATCCAATAACTGATGTTCATTGGATTCCCTGTCATCAAGAAATATACTATGCATGCCTTCTTCTTTTGTACCTCTGAGAAATGATCAAGTGGCATGATTCTGGCATTCAAAAGGCGCAACCAAACTCAGGCTTCTCTACAAAAATTACTCATACTCATGCTCCTATGTGCCCTATGAGGACCCGCATACCTAGCCCATTGAGCTCTAGAGTTAGCTCACAGAGGGTCTCTTGTATAGCCTTGTAATCTGGCCGTTTGATGAAATCTTGCAAGGGCTCAGTCGGCACATCCGAGGCCCCAATTTCCCCGCATAGAGTAGTGGCCGTCAATGGGACCCAATTGTTTCAAAGATTCACCGAGTTTTTATTCAATTGAAAATTTATGCAAGCGTACAACTCCAGGATCAAATCAATATTCACCGGTCCCGATTGCTACAACACGGAGCTCCATCCCATGGCCATTATGCGGCTGTATATGCCCGGAAAATTTCTTTTCAGAGGGGCTTGACTGATAGCTCGCTCATGACGGTTGAGGTGTCAAATCTCGTGTACCACTCCTCCCCGTCACCTAAAAGATCAAGATGAGGCCTCCTTGTTGAAGCCCGAGGAATGGCAATTAGAGGATGCTTGCCCTTTCTATATTTTGGCCCCTTCTTTGCTTTGGATGGGTTTTGAGCTCTTCCTCTTTTTGTGCCTTGGGAGGAAGAGGCGACGGACTTGCCCTTGGACTTGGTGTTAACCATCTTGCCTGCAAAACAACACATTACCAAATGAGAAGTACAATTTAATAACTAAAGGGGGTCGTGGAACAACCCCACATTTAATTATATTACATGTACTTAAGTCTAGAATGCGTGGCCCCTTTCAATTGTCGGACCTCAATCTTGAGCATTTTTTTCTTTTGCGCACAACTAGGGTGAACCAACCCCACACTTACTTCAAACTACGTTACAAAAATCAAAATAAAAGAAGTTAACTGCTCCTATATGACAATGCAAACAAACAAAAATTAAGCAAATTCATGTTGTAGGACTTGGGGTGGAAAATCGCAAGTCCCTAATTCTCCATCAAAAATTCGAATTTTATGGTGAGAAGAGATGCACAAGGGTCCCTACATTCGTTTAATTATCCATTGCTACTCAAGACTTCATAACTTTTACAAAAACTTGGTTGAGGACTTTTATCGAACACCTTATGGGCATAGAATCTTCCCTTAGTTTTTGACAGCTAAGGTGGGCTGGGAAACCCTTCCTTGTGTAATGAGAGTCATGTTCTAGCCATAACCAACTCATACAATCACAACAATATCAAACCCCACCAAAAATTCGCCCATACTAATAACCCCAACTTTACAACTTCTTACAAAATCAAGAACAAGGGGAGAAGGGGAAGGGTGAAAGATGAAATCACTTACCTTGTGAAGTTAATGGATGATGGTTTGGAGTAACTTGACTTTGTTTTAGTTAGAGAGGGAATAGGGATGGGGATTTTCATTTGCAAGGGGTTATTTGTGAGAAGAAAGTGTTTGTGAGGGAATAGGGGTGGGAAAACACAGTTTATGCTTTAAATTTGAAAAAAAAAAAGCCTGGGTCAACCTGAACGATTGGTCCGCATCGCAGAGCCAAACACGCAAATCACTGGGAAAACTTTTTTTTTCCAGTCAGGTGATCCCTCCGCATCGCGGAAGGAAATCCTAATGTATACGTCTCTGAACGTTTCCATACCCGCGATGGTTCCGCATCGCGGGCCTATTACGCAAATTGCTGCATTTTTTTTTCGTTCCTTCCAATTCCTGCAACATGAATAAACGTGACATATATCATACAAAAATTGGGTTGCCTCCCAACAAGCTCCTTAGTTAAGGTCGTGGCGCGACACTTTTTGTAATTTTTTTCTTCATTTTTTCATGTTTTTTTTTTTTTATGCTACTTTTACAAACACGGGTTGCCTGCAGCGAAGTGCCTGATTTAACATCCTGGCACGGCACAGGCTTTCCTCAAGCCTCTTCTAATTCCACCGCGGTCCTTTCGCACTCAATGACCTCTCCAAAGTGGTGCTTTACCCGCTGTCCATTCACCAAGAATGACTCATCCGAATTCAGCGGCTTTAACTCAACTGCTCCATGTGCTGTGAAACGAACGACCTCAAAAGGTCCAGACCACTTGCTCTTCAATTTTCCGCCAAAAATCTTCAAACGCGAATTATACAACAACACTAATTTCCCGAGCTCAAATTCACGAGGTTAGATGTGCTTGTCATAAAGTCTCTTTGTCCGCTCTTTGTACATCTTAGCATTCTCATATGCATGATATCGAAACTCCTCCAACTCGTGCAATTGCAACAAACTCTTTTCACCAGCCTGTTCCAAATACATATTTAGCTTCTTCATTGCCCAATGTGCTCTATGCTCAAGCTCAATCGGTAGATGACATGCCTTACCGAAGATGAGCTTATAGGGAGATGTGTCGATGGGAGTTTTAGAGGTTGTTCTGTATGCCCACAGAGCATCATCAAGTTTCAGCAACCAATCTTTCCTACTCACACTCATGGTCTTCTCCAGAATTCTCTTAATCTCTCGATTTGATACTTCTACTTGACCACTCGTCTGAGGATGATATGGAGTTGCCACCTTGTGTTTTACCCCATACTTGAGCAACACTTAATCAAAAAGCCGATTGCAAAAATGTATACCTTGATAGCTGATGATGGCTCGAGGGGTCCCAAACCTTGTAAAAATGTTCTTCTTTAGAAATCTTGCCACCATACTAGCATCATTGGTGGGAAGTGCAATGGCTTCCACCCACTTCGAGACATAGTCTACAGCAACCAATATGTACTTATTCCCCTTGGACAGTATGAAGGGACCCATGAAGTCGATACCCCACACATCAAATAATTCAATCTCTAAGATGCCTTTCAAAGGAATTTCATGACACTTGGAGATATTTTCGGTTCTCTGGCAGCTTTCGTAAGCTCGCATAAATTTATGAGCATCTTTGAACAAAGTGGGCCAATAGAACCTGGACTAAAGTATCTTCGTAGCTGTTCTGTCCCCCGCGTGATGACTACTATAGGGTGACACGTGACACTTCTCAAGAATCGCGGGGACCTCTTCCTCTAGAATACACCTTCTAATTAACTGATCTATACCAACTATGTAGAGATAGGGCTCATCCCATACATAGAAACAGCTATCATGAAAAATCCGCTTCTTCTTCTGGTGATTAGCACTAGGGGGTAAATCTCACTTACTATAAAGTTCACCATGTCTGCATACCATGGCCCCTCAGCTGATTGAAGAGCAAAAATTTGTTCATCAGGAAAAGTCTCCTTAATCACCAGTGCTTCATCCACATGTTCCCTATCTTCCAATCTTGATAAGTGATCTGCTACTTGATTTTCTGTGCCTTTCCAGTCAATAATCTCAATGTCAAACTCTTGCAGCAACAACACCTAACAAATAAGCCTCGACTTTGTATCCTTCTTCACAAACAAGTATCAAGCTGCAGTGTGATCAGTATAGACAATTACCTTCCTGCCCATAAGATATGACCGGAATTTGTGAAAGGCGTAAACAACTGCAAATAGCTCCTTCTCTGTGACTATATAGTTCGTTTGGGCTGCATCAAGTTTCTTGCTGGCAAAATAAATAGGATAAAAATTTTTGTCCCTTTTCTGACCAAGGACAGCTCCCACAACAAAGTCACTTGAATCACACATCAAAATAAATGGCAGAGACCAATCGGGTGCGATGATAATAAGAGCAGACACTAACCTCTTTTTCAACTCATCAAAATCCATCAGACAGGCCTCATTAAACACATACTTCACAGCTTTCTCTAACAACTTGCACATTGGATTAGCAACTTTAGAGAAGTCTTTGATGAACCGTCAATAGAAGCCTGCATGCCTAAGAAAACTGTGCACTCCCCGAACTGAAATGAGTGGTGGTAATTTTTCAATTGCTTCAATTTTTGCCTTGTCAACTTCTATGCCCTTGCTTGATACCTTGTGCCCAAGAACAATGCCTTCGCGAACCATGAAATGGCATTTTTTCCAGTTAAGTACCAAGTTTGTTTCTTTACCACGAGCTAACACAGCATCAAGATGGTTCAAGCAGTCATCGAAAGAATCCCCAAAAATAGAGAAGTCAACCATAAATACCTCCACATAGTTTTCCACCATATCGGTGAAAATAGCCATTCATCACTGGAAAGTACCTAGAGCATTGAACAAACCGAAAGGCATCCTCCGGAATGCAAACGTGCCATATGGATATGTGAATGTGGTCTTCTCTTGATCCTCAGGTGTAATCATGATTTGGATGTAGCCTGAATACCCATCCAGAAAGCAATAATAATCGTGCCTAACCAATCTATCGAGCATCTGATCCATGAAGGACAAAGGAAAGTGATCTTTTCTGGTGGCGTTGTTCAAATTGCGATAGTCAATACATATCCTCCCTCCAGTAACAGTTCGTTGAGGCACCAATTTATTCTTCTCGTTCTCTACCACAGTCATGCCCCATTTCTTCGGGACATATTGTACAGGACTTACCCATTTGCTATCAGAGATGGGATAAATAATGCAGTTATCAAGCCACTTGATTACCTCTTTCTTCACCGCCTCCTTCATGATAGGGTTCAGTTGTCTCTGGCACTCAACGCTAGGCTTGCTGTCTTTCTCCACTAATATTTTGTGCATGAAAAACGAACTACTAATACCTCTTATATCAGTTATTGACCACCCAAGGGCTCGAATTCGATCTCTTAGCACTCCTAATACACGTTCAACTTCCACATCAGTCAAATAAGCAGATAGGATTACAGGAAATGTGTCTCCACTACCCAAGAAAGTGTAGCGAAGATGAGGAGGTAATGGCTTCAACCCAAGAACTGGAGCCTCTTCAATAGATAGTTTCGACTTCTTCCATAACTCTGGTTTTTCTAGCTCCTCAAATGGTGTGTTTGCTCGTAAATAGGCACATGAAGTGTCAAGGATGCTAATACACTCCTCGACATCTACATCAGTCATTAAGTCTTCCCCACACCAAAGTTGGTTCCAAAGGATCTCGCGAAGCTAGAAAGTGATCTAACTCTACATTAGTGAGCTCGAGCTCCACCACGGTAATCATCTTCAACTCCCCATAATGGGCTGGAAGATTGGTAGCTTTAAACACATCAAAAGTCATCTCTTGTCCATCAATTGTCATGGACATCTTCCCATCTCTCACTCGGATCATAGCATCAACAGTAGCCAAGAATCCTCTCCCCATGATGAGAGGAACACTCTTATCTGCCTCATAATCAAGTATGAGAAAATCAACCGGCAGAATAAATAGGCCCACCTTTATAATCACATCCTCAATAATACCATCAGGATAAGCAAAAGATCGATCAGCCAGTTGCAACGTAATAGTCGTTGGCCTAGGCTCACCCAATCCCAACGTTCGGAACACAGAAGTGGGCATCAAGTTAATACTAGCACCCAAGTCACATTATGTTAGCCTAACTTCAATGTTTCCAATAGTAATCGAAATCGTGAAGCGGCCTAGATCTTTCAACTTTGGAGAAATTTTACTCCTCACTCTAGAACTGCACTCTTCAGTAAGTGCAACAGTCTCAAACATTGTCCAACACCTTTTGTTCGCAACCATATCTTTGATATACTTCGCATATTTTAGAACTTCTTGCAAAAGCTCCACCAAAGGGATGTTGATGTGTACCTGTTTTAAGAGTTCATGAAATTTCTTGCAAGCCGAATCTGCTTTCTATTTTTGAAGTCGCTGTGGAAAGGGAAGGGGTGGTTCTCTACGGGTTGCTCTGCGACTGTCTGCTTTGGCTCAGCTTACTTAGCAGGGATAAGTTCTGCTTCTGCTATGTTTTTCTTTTTCGGGGGCACTTCTTCAAGTTCTCAGCCATTCCTCAAGGTGATTGCTGTGCACTCCTTTAGATTCTTCTCAGTATCACTAGGAAGAGAACCCGGTGGTCTGACATTCTACATAATATCCATCTTCCCTATTTGATGCTCAAGCTCATGAATAGATTTCTGTATCTCACTCTGAATCTTCTGATTTTGCTGCTGCGTTACTTGTGTTTGAGCTATAAGCTGTTTCATCATCTCTTCCAAATTGCTAGCTGGCTGAGCCTGGGGTTGCTGATAACTTGTGGAAGTCCTGCTTCCCGAATGGAGTGTTGTAATTGTTTCAATAATAGTTCCCCCGATTTTAAATACCACGTTTCTGCTACCCCACATAACAGACAGACTCTGGATTCAATGGGAAATTTCTATAATCATGAGGCTCACCATAACTTACACATGATGCCTGCTAAATATGTTGAACCGGTTAGATCTGCTGAGCTTGAGAAAATTCCCTCAACGTCACATTAGCAAGAGTACTTATAGTAGACCGAATAGCTGCAACATCATCAACTTGAAGAACCCCAACAGCTTTCTATGGTAACCCCTGGCTAGTTTCGTGATACTCATGATGCCCTTCGGATATCATCTTAAGGAGAGCTTCCTCTCCTCTTATGTTTTGTTTAAGATCTGCCCTTGAGCTGAAGCATTCAACAAGGCCCTTGATTCATGGTTAAGTCCTTCTACAAAATAGTTTTGCGATGATCTCCTTTGGCTGCATGTGATGTGGGAAATCTCGCAAATAGCCCTTGTACCTTTCCCAAGCGTGTGGAAGAGATTTAAAATTTCTCTGAGTAAAGTTGGCAATTTTTCCTCGCAGCTCCTTTGTTTACTTGGGTGAGAAAAACCTGCCGATGAACATATTCGATAATACCTCCCAAGAAGTGATAGAACCTGTAGGTAGATTCGTTAGCCATTCCCTTGCTTCACCAATCAATGAGAATGGAAATAAGGACAACTTCACATAATCATCGGGAACATCTCTATATAGGAAATTGGCACGACCCAACTAGGGGCCGCGACGAGCACCCGGTGCTATCCGACCTGGGCACCCCTTGACTTATACTTGCACCTACATCTAGGTGAGCCACATCATTCAACATGTAATTCTATTCATCCATCAAGCTAATCCCATTGGACATCAACATCTTTATATCATCATTGGCGACTATGCCATGTCAATATACATAAGCCTGCACGGCTGACAAAATGATATACAAAATATAAGCTGACAAGGCCAGACATACCCAACCATATATACATGCCTACGAGCCTCTAAGAAGAGTATAACATATAACATAAGCGGGACAGGACCTCGCTATGCCCATAATTATGTACACAAAAGAATAGGTACCCAAAAGCTATGGCTCCGAATGAAATGGAGCTCTGCTATGTAGTCTCCGAGAAAGCAGCTATGGATCAAGTCTGTCTCCCTATGCACCTGCGGGCATGACGCAGCGTCCACAAACAAAAGGACGTCAGTACGAAGAATGTACTGAGTATGTAAAGCATGATCAATATAAACATAGAAGCCTAATATACAATCATATGAGATAGCATAGGATGGGAGATAGGAACATCACCGTCGTAAGCACTTACTTGCCTTACCTAGGAACTTTTCATTTCTAATGCGTATTTGTGCACATACATCCATATCCGTACCCATAATCATATCCGTATCCATTTACGTATCTTTCTTCACATTCGTATCATGTACATATTCTTATTCGTGATCGTACCTGTCACACCCTAATCTTGATAGGGCATGATGGGCACCCGACTCTCACCAGAGTCGAGCGAACCCTTAAACATTCGCTCTACCAAAGCCTGTTATTTAAAAAACTTTTAAAAACATGGAACTTTTCCAAATAGAGATCATTGTCTTTATACGAATTATGAAAACCTTCAATCAATTGCGTACTTTAAACCAACTGAAATCATCTGAAAATACATACTCTTTTAACATCTACAAATGACTCGTACTTCTCGACGCCCTATCCACAGGACACTGTCTGCAAAGTCTCTAACATATACAAAATACCATGACATAAGTACTTTGACCCGGCAACACTCCGAACTGAGATGGAGCTCGCCAATCCCGCTGGAACACCTTTAGCAAAGTCTTCTACTCACCTGGGTGTACCTGCGTGGCATGAAACGCAGCCCCCCGAAGAAAGGGGGTCAGTACGGAATATGTACTGAATATGTAAAGCATCACTGAATCATAAACAAGGAAAATCGTAACAGTAACCAGTTTAGAGACAACCCGGGAGCTACCTGGATCAACATTTTGAACCGTGTCACGTAGTGCCTTACACAATTTCCAGCATACATAATATAAGTACAGCATACCTAAATTCTAGAACACACTATGAGAATATAGTATCATAATAGTCCCTTCGGACGGCCGCTTCCGGCATAGTAACAATGATGGCCCCTTTGGGCATGCCGCCGACATAATAATGCCAGTCCTGGCCCCTTCGGGCATGCCGATTCCGACATAATAATAATGATGATGGCCCCTTCGGGCATGCCGCCGACATAATAATGCTAGTCATGGCCACTTGGGGCATGCCGGTTCCGACATAATAATAATGATGATGGCCCCTTCGGGCATGCCGCGTCCGGCATTATGATAATGATGACCCCTTCGGGCATGCCGTTTGCAACATAATAATACTAGTCCTGGCCCCTTCGGGCATGCTGCTTGTGACATAATAATAGTCCTAGCCCCTTCGGGCATGCCGCTCGTGACATAATAATACTGGTCCTGGCCCTTTCGGGCATGCCACTTGCGACATAATACTAATGATGGTGTCTACACTACTCCATCCACAAATATCAATACAAAGAGATACCGCTATGGAGTGTAAACATAAAATCGTAAATAAAACAAATAGTAAAATCTCGCACCCCCTTCGGAGTGGTTTTGAAAATCTAAATAATAAAATCTCGCACCCCCTTCGGAGTGGTTTTGAAAATCGACTTTATGTTTCCTTTAGTACAAAACTAATTTTCTTGAAATCATTAATAAACCACAAACACGTCTCAAGTAAATCCGAGTTAGTAAAAAAAAATTAACAACCATATGCACGAACAGAGTAATGGGAAACTAAGTGCGCATAAATCAACTTTTAAGACTCGATGTATACGTATACTTACCGACGCCTGAAGACTCAGAAACAAGTTTCGGGTCAATCCGACTTAGTATGAAAAAGTTATGAGCGTTTGAAGTACAGAACCTTCTACGAACGTTTCAGAAGCTATTTTTGGAAAATTAAAGCAACAATCATACCAAGTAGCTTTCAAATATCGTTATGGATATCATTCATTATAAAACTCCCCATGAACGTTTCTAAAACAATCCGAGTTCACTCATGAGATTTATGAACGTTATTCATTATAGAAACCTCTACGAGCATTTCCCAAACAATCTGAATTAGCACATGAAGGTTATGAACGTTATTCATTATAGGAACCCCTACAACCAATTTCAAGCAATCCGAGACCGTCCACGAAAGTTAGGGACAATACCACTTACAGAACTCTTTTAGTCTTTTCTCATTATTCAATCATACAATAAGCTCGGCTATACTAAGTATACTCACATCAAGAAGTGAATAATAATCATTAACAAGCTCAGAATCAAGAATAGAATTTCCCCAAGATAAGTATCATAGCTTACTTAGCTCTAGGACATGCCAAAAGAAAGAAAAGGTAAGCTTTACATACCTGTTCCACGTCCTATTAGCTACGCTTTTTGTCCAAGCTCGCTATCGCTAGTCTACATTCAAAAAGATTACACAATCATTAAACACATCATCACACACTTTCCTTAGTCTTCCAAATACATTCATTTATAATCTGCCGAAATTTCGGCAGCATTTCCCCTGTAAATACACCATCCCCGAGAATCTAACTCGGCCAATTTATCAACAACAAAATCCGAGAATTCAACTCGGCCAAATTATCAATAACAATACCAACAATCGTATCTCCAACTTCAACAGTTAATTCAAATGTATTCTAATACTAGCAATCCTTTCTACACAATTCGACGACATTCTTTTTTTATATTCAATTCAACCACACATAGTCAAGCTAACATCAATGACTTCACATTCAAGTATTAATCCAAAATCATTCTAACATGATTCAAGAACACTTCAAACAATTCAACCAACATACCACTTCACCCGAAACCTTCCAAATTCAACAAGAACAATGACAACATATTTTCTTTCCTTCCAAATTCATAAACTACACCAACAATCTACATATTAACAATATCATTCATTCAAGCATAAGGAATCATACTAATATCACATTAGCTTCTACAACAACCCACAACCAATTACAACTTCATTTCAAGCCATCAAACCTTCATTTTCATCATGGAATTCCACAACAACAACAACCAAAATACTAAATAAAATCAATTTATCACATCTACACTACACCACCTCTTATTTGGCCACCAACATAACATCCATATTTCATGATTTTCATTCACTTCTACATACTACAACATACACAAAACATTCATGACATATGAAAAAAAGGATCAAACCTTACCTTTCTTCACTTCACTTCTCAACTTGGCTAAGGTTGCTTCTTACAAGAATGAATGATTTACTTGTCCCAACATCTACTCCACGTTAAAGAGGACCTTCCAATTGGTAGGAATGCTAGAAGAAAATAATTTTTGATCAAGATTTTCAAGGGGTCAATTTTTGCATAGCTTGGCCGAATATGGCCTTCTTGTTTTCCTCTTCAAGTTTCTTGAAATTTCTTAAGGATAAAGATGATAAAATGTGACCCATAAGTCATCTTTTGACTTATTTATTAAGCTTCCATGTGGGCCTAAGCCCACTCCAACATGGCCGGCCACTTTGGCCCATTTACTTAAGCCCACATTTTTTTTTTGTTTTGGAATTCATGAAAAATTATTTTTCTAATTTCCAAATTTGCCCTTAACCTTCCTCCGTATTTTCTACGAGCCATCTTGCGAATTTAGTCTTTCTTAATATTTCCACATCAAAAATTTCATGAACAACTTGTGTGCTAAAGAAGGTCAAAATTTAGCCTTGCCCTTAACTTCTCGCAATTATCTTGAATTATCTGAATACGCAAAATACGGGATATAATAGTACTGTATTCATATTTATTCTCATATCCATATCATACACATCATTATATCATATACATAGCATTTACATAGCATACCCGACCATACAGGATCGGTGTTTCATACATACTTGGCCAACCAAGGCTCAAGGTTGCATATACCTGGCCCTACCAAGGCTTCAGGGTTACATCTACCTGGCCCCACCAAGGCGTTAGGGTTATCCGTACCATCTGCAGAGGTGTACGCGCATTACATAATCATATACATACATACTTATATATCTTACCCGGCCTCATAAGCTCGGGGTTCTGTAATAGTCATACATCGATACATATACATAATAGCTCATAAGCATCTTTACTATTATCATCTCTATCATCATCGTCATCGGTATCGTTATCGTTATTTCCATTATTATCGTCATCTATATCATTAATACTATTATCGTCATTCATCACATCTACCTTTATAGACTTACTTGTCGTACGAGGAATTTTGTACAATCGTAGCGTATCAAGCATCGTGAGCTTACTAGCTCGGAAGATCAAATCATCAGAAGGAATCATAGTCTTATAGAAGATTTAGACGTTTGGCCAAAGAACCATTCCTTATGAAAGAAGGGTTAGCCTTACATACCTTTCCGTTCGACTATTTATCGCTTGTACGTTCCCCTTCAACGATCGCGTTTCTATCTTCATTAAAGTCATACTATCATTAGAATCGATAGCTAGCATATATGACTAAAACTAGAGAAAATCGGACAACATCTCTTTTATTTATACGACATCCCCCCCATAACGTATATCAACTCTCAAACGTCACTAATGCATTCACAATATCGCAACAATAGCCTTTCATCATCTACATTGTCCGTATTCTCAATTCACATAATTTCGTTCATTCATATACAAGGTCTATTCTATGATCTCAATGTCATTTATAACATGATTATAATCATAATGTATCAAGAACCATACATCAATCCAAACATCTTCTCAAAGGTGACACTATTTCCTCATTCATGACCCATTTCCTATTTTCTTATATAATCCAAGTGTTTCAGCTTTTGAGTACCTTAAACAACAAGGAAATGTCATAAAACTTACCTTAGATGGTGTAGGAATGAACCTTGGGTGCAAACACTTCACTTGAGAAAAACCCTAGTTTCACCTTCACTTAGATTTCTTGCTTTAGATGAACTTTAATGGGTTCCTTAGGCTTGATTCACTTAACTTGATGTAGTTGATAATTAATATCTCTTGAATTCTTGTGGAATAAATGTAGAGAGATGTTTTTAGAGAGAAGGGGTGAAATGTGGAAATGAACTAATGAACTTAGTCCCCTTATTTAATGACTTAAAATCTGATTTGGAATGAACATCAACAGTGGTCGTAAACTCAGTTTACGGCCCATATTCTAGTTTACGGGCCGTATTTCGTGGATGTATTTAAGCATAATAGAACCAGAAAGTCAGGCTGAGACCTGGTGATTTACGAACACAGTTTACGGGCCGTATTTCAGTTTATGGTCCGTATTTCAAGTCGTCTTTAACCATTCAAGCATTTGACAGAAAGTTGATGTTTTGGAAGTTGAAATACGACATGGAAGTTTAGGGCCGTATACCACTTTACGGTCCGTATTTCATTTTACGATCAACTGGCCAAAGTGCAAATCTACAACTTTCCACATTTTCAAAATCTATAGTTAGTCATTATGGAGCATGACCTATCTCTTATTACAATTGCCTTTGGAATCTTGCTTAAGGCCATCACATGTTATTTCTTACTCATAGAAATATCGGATACTCGTACTCCTCGCTAGTCCATTCACTTGTCCAACGACGGAGGATTTTCCGAGGTGTAACATTCTCCCCCCCCCCCCCCCCCTTAAGAACATTCGTCCTCGAATGTTAAAGTCTTCGGGGCTTCTATAAAAATTTCGCCAGAGTTTCCCCTATAATATGGCACTACCATCCTGTCACAACAACCCATAATAACAATGCCTCACAGGGCCACAATATAACAACAACAAAATTTGGCCACGCACGACCAAAAGCATAAAAGGAAGACACACATACCTAATGATCTTGATATCTCATCTTGGATCTATTCCAAGGGCTGAAATAAATGCGGGTATCTGGATCGCATACTTTCTTCCGCTTCCCATGTCATTTCTTCTCGTTTATTGCTTCTCCATAAAACCTTAACCGAGGCCACTTCTTTGTTTCTAAGCCTCCGTACTTGCCTATCTAGTATGACAATGGGTACCTCTTCATAAGTCAACTTCTTTGTCACTTGCACATCACTTATTGGCACGATCCTAGTAGGATCTCCAATACATTTTCGAAGCATCGAGACGTGGAAAACTGGATGGACTGACTCCAAATCCGGAGGTAAATCTAGCTCATAGGCCACTTTGCCTATCTTTCGTACAATTTCATAAGGGCCAATGTACCTTGGACTAAGCTTCCCCTTTTTGTCAAATCTCATCACACCGTTCATCGGTGACACTTTTAAGAATACCCAATCTTTCACTTGAAATTCTAAGTCTCTTCCACGATTATCCGCATAGGACTTTTGACAACTTTGGGATGCTAACAACCGATCTTGTATGAGCTTAAATCTCTCTATGGCTTGCTGGACCAAGTCTGGCCCTATCAATTTAGCCTCTCCTGTTTCAAACCACCCAATTGGGGATCTACACTTTCGTCCATATAACGCTTCATACAGGGCCATTTGAATGCTAGAATGATTACTATTATTGTAAGCAAACTCAATGAGTGGCAAACGATCATCCCAATTACCTCCAAAATTTATGATACATGCCCGTAACATATCCTCAAGAGTCTAAATGGTACACTCAGCTTGTCCATCAGTCTGCAGATGAAATGCCGTACTCAGGCTCACTTGGGTCCCTAGAACCTCTTGGAAAGACTTCCAAAAATTTGCTGGAAACTGAGTCCCTCTATCAGAGATGATAGATGCTGGAACACCATGGAGTCTCACTATCTCTTTAACATAAAGCCTTGCATAATCTTCTGCCACGTAGGTCGTTCTGACCAGTAAGAAATGAGCTGACTTAGTGAGTCTATCCACAATCACTCATATAGAGTCATACTTACGTTGAGAACGGGCTAAGCCTGAAATGAAATCCATGTTAACCACTTCCCACTTCCAAGTTGGGATTTCTATAGCTTGCAACAATCCACCCGGCTTTTGGTGCTCAATTTTTACTTGTTGACAGTTGGGACATTGAGCTACGAATTCCGTTATATCTTTCTTCATTCCATTCCACCAATATATAGACTTAAGATCATGGTACATTTTCGTCGCACCGGGGTGAACAGAATAATGGGAACAATGAGCTTCTCTCAAAATTTGGTGGTGTAGACCTGCCACATAGGGAACACATAGTCTGCCTCGGCAGCGGAGAACTCCGGCTCCTGAAATATCAAATGATGACTCCTCTTACTGAGGGAGTGTATCTCTGTACTGCGTTAGCATGGAATCTTCGTATTGACGCTCTTTCACTTCCGCTACTAGCGACGAAACTGCTGAATCTTGAATAGTAGTTCCCCTGCTACCCGAGTCCACTACTCGAACTCCTAGGCTAGCTAGTTGCTGGAGCTCACGAGCCATTTCCCTCTTCTCTGGTCGTACATCACATAAACTTGCCATAGATCTGCAGCTAAGAGCATCGGCTACGACATTTGCCTTTCCGGGGTGATATAAGATATCAACATCATAATCTTTTAGCAACTCCAACCATCGTTGTTGCCGCAAATTTAACTCTTTCTGCTTGAAGATATATTGAAGGCTCTTATGATCTGTATAAATATCCACATGAACACCATATAAATAATGTCTCCATATCTTTAATGCATGAACCACTGCGGCCAATTCTAGGTCATGGGTTGGGTAATTCTGCTCATGTTTCCGCAGTTGCCTTGAAGCATACGTAATCACCTTACCATGCTACATCAACACACAACCTAGCCCAATGCCTGAAGCATCGCAATAAACAACATATCCCTCCAATCCCTCTGGAAGTGTCAAGACTGGGGCAGAAGTCAATCTGTCTTTCAACTCTTGGAAGCTACATTCACAAGCATCTGTCTATTGGAAATTTACTGATTTCTGGGTCAACTTCGTGAGTGGTGCAGAAATGAAAGAAAAACCTTCAACGAACCTCCTGTAATAACCTGCTAATCCCAGAAAGCTACGAACCTCCGTAGGAGTTGTGGGCCTTAGCCAAGTCTTCACGGCCTCAATCTTTTGACCATCTACCCGAATACCATCGGCTGCAACAATATGTCCCAGAAATGTCACTGAAATTCAACCAAAACTCACACTTGGAAAACTTTGCAAACAACTCTCGAGTTTGAAGAACTCCAAGGAGAGTACGCAAATGATCCGCATGTTCTGCCTCGGATCTAGAATACACCAAGATATCGTCGATGAATACGATTACAAATAAATCCAAGAAGGGCCTGAACACGTTCATCAAATCCATAAACACCGTCGGTGCATTAGTTAGCCCAAATGACATTACCCGAAACTCAAAATGACCATATCTCGTTCTGAAGGCTGTCTTAGGGATATCTTTCTCCCTAACTCTCACTTGATGATACCCGGACCTTAGATCGATCTTTGAAAACCACTTGGCACATTGTAATTGATCAAATAAGTCATCAATCCTCGGAAGAGGATATTTGTTCTTAATCGTTAACTTATTCAATTGCCGATAAACAATGCACATTCTCAAGGAGCCATCTTTCTTTCGGACAAACAATACGGGTGCTCCCCACGGGGATGAACTAGGCCTAATAAAGACTTTATCAAGCAAGTCTTTCAACTGCTCCTTCAACTCTTTCAATTCTGCGGGTGCCATTCTATAGGGAGGAATCGATATGGGCTTAGTGCCTGGCAACACATCAATAGCAGAATCAATCTCCCGCTCGGGAAGAAGGCCTGGAAGTTCTTCCGGGAACACATCTGGAAATTCATTTACTACAGGAACTGACTGAAGGGTCGGTGATTCAGCTTCTACATCTTGAACCCGAACTAGATGGTAAATGCAACCTTTCGTGATCATTTTCCTTGCCTTTAGATAGGAAATAAACCTACCTTTTGGTGACGCCGTATTTCCTTTCCACTCTAACACTGGTTCTCCCGGGAATTGGAAACGAACCACTTTCGTTCTACAATCAACATTGGCGTAGAAAGAAGCCAGCCAATCCATGCCCATAATAACATCAAAATCCACCATTTCTAACTCATGCAAGTCAATCATGGTACGACGATCACAAATCACAATTACACAATTTCTATAGACTCGGCTAACTATTACCGATTCACCCACGGGTGTAGACACCTTAAAGGGCTAGATGGACTCCGATTCGACTCTAAATTGACCCGCAACATACGGAGTAACATATGACAATGTGGATCTCGGATCAATCAAAGCATATACATCATAAGAGAATACCGATAATATACCTGTGACCACGTCAGGAGAAGACTCAAGATCTTGGCGTCCAGCCAAAGCATAAACACGGTGCTGAGGACCGCTAGAACTGGGGACTGTCCCTCTGCCTCTACCATGGCTAACTGGCGCATGTGACCCTAGCCCCATAGGGCGCATAGATGATGAAGATCCGGCTACCGACCCTGAAGGCTGGGTCCTACCTCTACCATGAACTGAGGGGCAATCACGCATGATATGGCCTGATCGACCACATGAATAGCAAACATCTGAACCCAATCGGCATCGACCCCAATGCAGCTTCCCACACTGGGAACATCGTGGTATCGGTGGCCTTGCCGGACCCGAATCGTCTCTGAACTGACACCCTAAAAAATTCTGACTCGGCCTGGAACGAGTAGATCTATCGAATCTATGGCCTGAAACTCGTGGAGGTGCACTAGTTATAGAATAGCCCGAGTGCCTAGAAATCTGCTATCTGTGCCCACCTCTGAACTCACTTATCGGACCTGAAGATCTGGCCCTCTTGCTATGACCCCTATCCTGCTCGCGTTCACTTCTCTGCTATTGCAGACTTTCTTCTAAATTCTGAGCATAGGCCTGGATGCGTGCAATATCCATACCGTCCTGAAGGGACGCAGTCAAACACCTATCCATCAAATGTGGCCCTAAGCCCTTCACAAAACGGTGCACTCGATCACCCATATCCGCTACCATGGCCGAAGCATACCTAGCCAAAGAATTGAAGCAGAGACTATACTCTAGAGCACTCATGCTACCTTGCCTCAAATTTAAGAATTTATCGGCTCTAGCTCGCCGAACTTCCGGAGGCATATAGTGTCGGAGGAAAGCATCAACAAACTCTTGCCATACCGGGGGAGGTGCGTTGGCCCCACGTGAAGCCATCCAAACCGTGTACCATTGGATCGAGACATCCCTCAGCCTATATGACGCTAGCTCCACCGATTCGGTGTCCAAAGGATGTATCAATCGAAGCGTCCTCAACATACCATCAATGAAGTCTTGGGGGTCCTCCTCCGGTTTTGACCTAAAGAATTCTAGAGGGTTCAAAGTAATGAAGTCACGGGCCCTTGCACTAACAACCCGGTCACCTTGCCCTGCACTTTGCCGCTAAGTCTGAGCAGTAACCAATTGTGTAAGAAAATGTATGGCCTCTTTTACATCTTGGCCTGAGGCATCCGGTGGAGGAGCTAGAGGTGTTGGGGATGGAGCTGAGGCTCCCTCACACTCCTCGAATATAGGCAATGATCGGGAGGACTGAGATTAAGCCGCACTTTGGGACTCACTTTCCTCTACTACCGGTGGCGGTGCTCTTTCAGCCCGCTTTTCTGCCACCGTCTTGCCCTTTTGGGCTGCTGTAGCCTTTCTCTTTACAGGCATTTCTGAAATACACAACACATGGTTAAGGAACAAGAATATCTTATATCATAGCTCTATCGCACGATTCTTATGAAGAAAGAAGGTCATTTATTCCTAAAATGCACGTTGCTTCTTGTTTATAAGTGTGGCGCGCAACACACCCATAACCAAGACTCTACTAGACACGGCTCGTAGACACACCCTAGGACTGAACTGTTCTGAAACCACTTTTTTCACGACCCAACTAGGGGCCGCGACGAGCACCCGGTGCTAGCCCACCCGGGCACCCCTTGACTTATACTTGCACCTACATCTAGGTGAGCCACATCATTCAACATGTAATTCTATTCATCCATCAAGCTAGTCCCATTGGACATCAACATCTTTATATCATCATTGGCGACTATGCCATGTCAATATACATAAGCCTGCACGGCTGACAAAATGATATACAAAATATAGGCCGATAAGGCCAGACATACCCAACCATATATACATGCCTACGAGCCTCTAAGAAGAGTATAACATATAACATAAGCGGGACAGGACCCCGCTATGCCCATAATTATGTACATAAAAGAATAGGTACCCAAAAGCTATGGCTTAGAATGAAATGGAGCTCTGCTATGTAGTCTCCAAGAAAGCAGCTATGGATCAAGTCTGTCTCCCTGTACACCTACGGGCATGACGCAACGTCCACAAACAAAAGGACGTCAGTACAAAGAATGTACTGAGTATGTAATGCATGATCAATATCAACATAGAAGAATAATATACAATTATATGAGATAGCATAGGATGGGAGATAGGAACATCACCGTCGTAAGCACTTACTTGCCTTACCTAGGAACTTTTCATTTCTAATGCGTATTTGTGCACATACATCCATATCCGTAACCATAATCATATCCGTATACATTTACGTATGTTCCTTCACATTCGTATCATGTACATATTGTTACTCGTGATCGTACCGTATTCATATTTATTCTCATATCCATATCATACACATCATTATATCATATACATAGCATTTACATAGCATACACGACCATACAGGATCAGTGTTTCATACATACTTGGCCAACCAAGGCTCAAGGTTGCACATACCTGGCCCTACCAAGGCTTCAGGGTTACATCTACCTGGCCCTACCAAGGCGTCAGGATTATCCGTACCATCTGCAGAGGTGTGTGCGCATTACATAATCATATACATACATACTTACATATCTTATCCGGCCTCATAAGTTCGGGGATCTGTAATAGTCATACATCGATACATATACATAATAGCTCATAAGCATCTTTACTATTATCATCTCTATCATCATCGTCATCGTTATCGTTATCGCTATTTCCATTATTATCGTCATCTATATCATTAATACTATTATCGTCATTCATCACATCTACCTTTATAGACTTACTTGTCGTACGAGGAATTTTGTACAATCGTAGCGTATCAAGCATCATGAGCTTACTAGCTCGGAAGATCAAATCATCAGAAGGAATCATAGTCTTATAGAAGATTTAGACGTTTGGCCAATGAACCATGCCTTATGAAAGAAGGGTTAGCCTTACATACCTTTCCGTTCGACTATTTATCGCTTGTACGTTCCCCTTCAACGATCGCGTTTCTACCTTCATTAAAGTCATACTATCATTAGAATCGATAGCTATCATATATGACTAAAACTAGAGAAAATCGGACAGCATCTCCTTTACTTATACGACATCCCCCCATAACGTATATCAACTCTCAAACGTCACTAATGCATTCACAATATCGCAACAATAGCCTTTAATCATCTACATTGTCTGTATTCTCAATTCACATAATTTCTTTCATTCATATACAAGGTCTATTCCATGCTCTCAATGTCATTTATAACATGATTATAATCATAATGTACCAAGAATCATACATCAATCCAAACATCTTCTCAAAGGTGACACTATTTCCTCATTCATGACCCATTTCCTATTTTCTCATCTAATACAAGTGTTTCAGCTTTCAAGTACCTTAAACAACAAGGAAATGTCATAAAACTTACCTTAGATGGTGTAGGAATGAACCTTGGGTGCAAACACTTCACTTGAGAAAAACCCTAGTTTCACCTTCACTTGTATTTCTTGCTTTAGATGAACTTTAATGGGTTCCTTACGCTTGATTCACTTAACTTGATGTAGTTGATCATTAATATCTCTTGAATTCTTGTGGAATAAATGTAGAGAGATGTTTTTATAGAGAAGGGGTGAAATGTGGAAATTAACTAATGAACTTGGTCCCCTTATTTAATAACTTAAAATCTGATTTGGAATGAACAATAACAGTGGTCGTAAACTCAGTTTACGGTCCGTATTCTAGTTTACGGGCCGTATTTCGTGGACGTATTTAAGCATAACAGAACCAGAAAGTCAGGCTGAGACCTGGTGATTTATGAACACAGTTTACGGTCCGTATTTCAGTTTACGGTCCGTATTTCAAGTCGTCTTTAACCATTCAAGCATTTGACAGAAAGTTAATGTTTTGGAAGTTGAAATACGACATGGCAATTTACGGGTCGTATACCACTTTACGGTCCATATTTCATTTTACGATCAACTGGCCAAAGTGCAAATCTACAACTTTCCACATTTTCAGAATCAATAGTTAGTCATTATGGAGCATGACCTATCTCTTATGGCAATTGCCTTTGGAATATTGCTTACGGCCATCAAATGTTATTTCTTACTCGTAGAAATATCGGATACTCGTACTCCTCGCTAATCCATTCACTTGTACAACGACGGAGGATTTTCCGAGGTGTAACAGAAATTCTCACTTAACTCCTTTAATTGCAGCAAGTGCTTATGCGGGTCTTCAGTAGACTTACCCATATACTGGCACGTATGTTGCACCAGCCGCACTATTTCTTCTTTCAGCTCAAAATTTTCAATAATGTCAGGCCTAACGATAGCCTTAGCAATAGTTGTCGGGCAAGTTCTAGCATAACTGGACAAAAAAAAATTGTTGTTCTTATGCCCTCGTAGCTACTCTTGCACCCTGTTCATTCCTGTTTCTGTTCTATCCCTTTCTGCCTCTTCAAGAGCAAGTCTTGTTGCTTCCTCCGCCATTTTTCTCTGTCAGTGTAAAGTTCTTTCGATTTCGGTTTTCCTGAACTTCTAGTGCTTAGCATAAACCAGAGAGACCTGAAGTGACACAAGTAGACCAACAAAAAGTAAAGACTTGAATAGAAAAAAACAAACTCAAATTAGAAAAATAGTAAATATTTCTAAGTCCCCGGCAACGACGCCAAAAACTTGTTGCTCCCAAACGCAAACGCAAGTATTCGTGGTCGTACAAGTAATATAGAGCTTTTAAGTCCAGATATCAATCCTACAGAGACTTAAATTCGACTGTTAAACTAATTTAAATTCGAATAGAACTATTCAAGAAAGTGAAAATCAAAGTGTTTGTTGTAACTAAACTAAATCTGAAAAGTAACATAATGGGTGTTTTTGTGACTGAGAATATTTTGACAAAGATTGTAAGGTTTATCAGATGAGAGAAAGTTCCAGGGTCATGACTTTTGACAATCCAGTTGATCTTCAGAAAATTCTACCTATCTTATTTACTGGGTTACTAGTTGATGGGTTAATTATAACTCTATGATATTTTCTCGAACTACTCAAAAGCCTGTAGATGTTACTATAACACATATATCTCTATGGTCATCAGAGGTAACAAGAACACATTTAATTCTCCATATTCAACTAAGTAGGGCTAAAGTGTATGTCTCTATTCTTAGTAGCAAAACGATAATATCGAACAAACTCTATTTATTCTTATTACGTATGTGAGTTCCCTTTCTCAAGTCCAATTCACGCACCACAAATAGTGTCTAACTATTGGTCAGATAATCAAACAATTAATATCAAGAATAAATAAGCAACCCAAAATATGGAAAATCAATAGATAATAATTGTCATCAAACCAACTATCATGTCTTTCGCCACAAACCCAAAATTAAGAAGTTTAGCTACTCATGATTCTCAACGAAAAACAAGAATTCATGAAGAAATTAGGGTTGAAAAGATGGAAAATAAAATAAACCTAGAGAGAGAAAGTAGAAGGGTGGTTTACAAGTCTTAGAATATCCCAACACACCGTTTACAGCCAATAAAACATCTATATATAGCCTTGGGTTAAAACAAAAAATAGGTAAACCTAATCCTGATCGAAACGGGAAAGCTGCGCGTAACCACAATATCCTTCTGCGATGCGGATGGATCGCGCGAGCTTGATTGTGCTTTTCTTTCGCTATGCAGAAGAAAAGCCTGATGGTGAATTTTGGTTAGGAGCTTGTTTTTTCCGCTTTTTCCCCGCGATGCGGATAGAAATCCCGATTGTGCATAAAGGCTACTACGAACTCGTTGGTGCTCTTTCAGACTTTATTTTTAAAAGAGTCGCCACCTAATTTTTAGGAAATTAGGAAAACCAGTGGTGAAGGGTTTATTCAAATACAATGAAATATCCTTCATAATCCGGAGTTCTAGGTAAGGGTTCTGATGATCCCCTAGGGAAGGTGTTAGACACCCCAGTATTAAGGATTCGTACTATACGGTTGACCTTAGAATTCCAATGTATGAGTATTTGCATGAACTGTCTATTTAGTGTTTATTCTCGCAAAAAATCTTGTCATTTGCATATCATTTTGAGAAAATAATTTGAATATGTTCCCTTTATATATAGGGTACATAGATTCAGATTTATATTATCCGGATAAAATAATTTCCCCCTTTGTATATAGGGATGATGTATTTCGTTTGGAAAATGAGTATAAAGCTGTCATCTTTATACATGTTATTTGAAAATATGAACTTGTTATGTTTTGACCGTACAATTTTGTCCATGCTTAACTCATACTTAGTTTGGATCAATCTGCTTAATACGTTTAGAACGCTTTATCCTAGAACTCATATATACGAACGTTTTTGTTTTAGGAAATATGTCTCTGTTATAAGTCATGAACTTGGTTTCGGATTGGGCTTTATAGCCAAAATTATAATTCTTCATTTTTTCAAAGAGGTCTGTCCATTTTCTGAGCTTGGCCCAAAATGAACTTTGTACATAAAAATTTGAGATGTCTCTACCATTACCCTTTTTATCTGTGAGTGGGTTCTGGCCCAAAAATTCCTTTTGGCTTTTGTTTAACCCGACCAGTTTTGGCCATATCTTCTAAAACCAGTAGGTTTTTGGCCCAATATTACCAGATTCATTTGATCAAAACACATTTATCCTTGGCCTTATTTTCAAAACAAAAACCTACTTTGATTTTTTATCAAGAATGTGCTTTAAATTTAAGAACTCATTCCTTAAAATTGTAATACTCGTGATTTTGAAAATGTCGTCTTACACCGTGTCAAAAAATACCTGGCTTAATTTTGAATAAAACGTGGTTTTATTTTTAGAAAGAATATATACTTTGGTTATAAATTCAGTCCGTTTTTTCTTTAACAGTGTTGCAACATTTGTGGTTTTGAAATATTCTTTTTGTTCTTGTTTAAAATGAAATCGTGTCAAATGGTTTAGCTAATCCTCTATTTAAGTTTGTCAAAATCGTTACGCTAAATCCAGGTTTATGGACTTGAAGTAGCAAAAGTATGGCCAAACACACACTCATGAAAGAAGCCAAAAGAAAACTTAAATGAATCAAAGAGGCAAAGACCAAAACACACAGTCATGGGGGGGAACCCAACTGCAGCCCACCAGTGTAACATAAATGGAACAAAGAACAAAGCAACATGATCATGGAAAGACAACATAGGCTATATTATACAGATATGGGATGGCCAAGGATATGAAGTCAAAACACATAACCATGGTAAGACACGCACAAACTGTGACACACAGAGGAGGCAAGCCAATACTAAAATACACCACCATGAAATGAACTAAAGTAGTTGACATCTTGCCAATGAGAATGCATACAGAGCAAATACAGGTGTGTGGACATGGCAGGAAAGAGGAAAGACTAAGGCCCTCCTATGTCTGAGTTTTTATGTACCAAACTTGGTGTCACCTAGAGGCAGCTAATGCACTTTTAGGAACAAGTAAACAAGACAAGGTCAAGGTGCCTTGACAACCCAGTTTTACATTTCTACCAATCCCTTCCCCTTATTTCTAACTTAATCACAGATGCTCACTCACATCCTCATTTGGTCAAGTCACAATCAATCCTGTCAGTACACCTAACTCTAATCTGGGGCCTTATCAAGTCTAGGATCAGAATCCCTATGATTCTAAGGTTCTTGGCAATGAAAACCTAACCCCACAAGCCATAGAAGTGCCATGGGGCCTCTTATCTGAAGGAAAAATGTCATGAGCCAGGCTGGGCCCGGTCTTCCTTTTCTCCTTCCCCCAAGGTCCCTTTAAAAGGCTTTTCTTAGGTCATGTGGCGTTGGTTCACTTCCAACCCCCTTGTGATCACATGGAGGTTTGAATTTTCAAGTTATTCATAAGCCAAAATTCAATCCAAAAAGGGTTTTAAAACATACATGTTCAACTAAAATGACAAAATCATCTTAGACTAGAGCTATGATCGTTTCTTAAACTCCCAAAGTATAACTAAACAAATTCAAGTCATAGCATGGATCATGTTCAACCACTACAAGTTATTCAAGTTCCCTTGGCTTCCCAGTGTCATCCCGAGTGGGTCTATACTCCTCACAGGTCAAGCTATGCCATAAGCCTCATTCAAACCAACCCCAAGGATACACACAACCAAATTAGGAAAGAAATGGTAGTTCAATACACAGACAGAGCATTCTCATTAAGGCCTGATGCCAAACAAGCTACTAATGACACTAACCAGGTAACAAACCATCAAAATCCCAAATCAGAGGTACAAAAGGGCCTAGGGAAGACACAACAGGCAATTTGAGACCTTGGGCACTACATTAACTTATTTCAGATAAAGAAAAACCTTGGGAAGGTCTGTGACTTAGAGAACACATTTAAACTTAGTGGTTTTAGACTAACCTCCCTATTTACAAGTCCAGGCATATGACAAATATGTTAGCCAAGTAGGACTAATGTCAGTTCACACATACATGTACACTTAAGACCTTTAATAAAGGAAAGGGATTTCAGGGAGCATGTTGTGTAAGCTGTTAGTCAAGGCAATCTTTAAGCAATTTTAGTGTCTAGTAATGGCTCTTTAACTACTTAATCTAAGCAAACCTTTTCAGAGAGATAAGGAGAATGAAAGGTAGATTTATGGCAGGGTCAGGTCCTAATAATTAAAGACTCAATAATCATCACAAAGAAACAGATTCCAGGTGCAAATCATGGGTGAACAAGTTAAGGCAATTTAGAAAGCACATGATCACAAATAGAAGCAAATGGAAAGCAACAAGGTTGGCACTCAGTTTTGAATGACATGGGCTAGGGCCATCTCCAACACACTTACCCATCCTACTTCCTCATAAACACCTAATTCAGACAACAAAAGATAGGCAGACAAATTCCTCAACTTTAAAAATCCTTTTAGGAGACATAGTGAAAAAACAAACAGGACTCAGACTATACAAGCAACTAACATCATATCATTTAACACTAGGTGTGCTCCTTCCCCTTAGGTATGGTTAAGTCTTCCTAATCCACCTGAGATCCTTGAGTATCTCAAGACTATGAGGAGAAAGTCACAAGAATGAGAAAACAATCTCGGGGTCCTGAAAGAGAAACAGGACAGGATGGGGTCATCACCTCCCCATCTCCTTTTTCCTGAGTCTCCTTTCAGTAAAAAGGGATCTTGGGTTCCACTGGTCATTACCTCTAGTTCATGCCCAGGCTCACCTTTTACTCCACTAAGACCCTTCCCCCATCCTCTGGCCTCATCCTGATACCCCAATGACAACACTAAGGACCATAGGAAGGTTTAGAACAACCTAACACTATCACAAAACTACCACAGTTGACTCATTAAACTCTATCCAAACTTTAAAGATTTTGTGGCCAAGTTACAAGGATCATCACTGAGATAGACCCAACATAAGTATTTAAATGGCAATGACACATACTAATATTCAAAGGCAATATCAAGCCAAAGTCTAACTATGGAATGGCTTTATCCTTTTAATACAACACAACATCTCAGAGCATATATGTCCTTCTTTTAGGACCGAATCACATATGATTAGCAAGACACACTCAAATACAAAATCCTTTTAACTTCACAGACCCTAAACATCACCATCAGTCCTCTTCTTGACCCTACACTACTTGTTTATTCAAATAAATTCAAACCACAATATCCCAAAAGGCAGTACCAACCAGCTTCACCAAAGACAACCTAGACTGACTCCTACCCATGTTTTCCCACTATTCCTCTTTTCTTCTTTTATCTTCTTAACTGTCAAATGTTGTGTGATTCAGTCTTGGAAAGATGATTTTTCTACACATAGCACACACATGGTTACTTCTACACATGGCAAAATAAAACAGACTTACACACACACACATATTTTACATTTACATGCCAATCCTTAAAGTTATCTCTTGATGCCATTTTTCAATATTTGGCATATCATTACTAAGCTAAAGCAAGTGTAAGTATTATCACCACTTAACATGCATATTTTTCTAATTGGTTAACTATTTTGGACAAGATAAAGATTGTCTTAAGGCTGCCCTGAGTCCATTTTACTTAACTAGTGTCAAAAACCTTTCAAACCATCCCAAGTACATTCTTATTCCACAAATTTCACTCAAAGGTCAATTCAAACAGGTCCTACTAATTGTTACAATCAAGAGCAATCATAAAAGTACTAAATTAATGAACATCTTGATCAAGTTCATCCCCCCCCCCCCCCCCCCCCAAAAAAAATCGTTGCTTAAGACATCCACTAAGCACATTACTAGTATGGAATAAAATATCAATCTTTAACCTTTTAAACTAGCCTTTTAGCCAAGTATACTATTAAATAAGACAATCAAGAATTGAACCAAACATATTATCTAATAAACTTTTAATCCTGATTGTAACCTTTAAGCCAAGCATACTACTAATAGAACAAACAATAATTAAGCGAAACACACTACTTAATAAACTTGTAACCTTTAGACTATCCTTTAAGCCGAGTATACTATTAAATGAAATAAACAAAATTAAACCAAGCATAATACCTAGTAGACCCTTAATCATTATTCAGGCACATAAATCATAGTTCACATATCAAATAAGTACACCAGTACTGAGCTACATTCTAAACTATACATGGAACACTTAATCACATCAAACTATCATTAATATAGACAGGAATTTAGTTGAAAGCAATAAACTAATAAGTGGTTACCTTTTTTAAGCGCAACCGAGGGCAAGAATAGACTTGGATGCCTTCTTGTGCTTCATAAATCAAACTCAGCCACTAAATACCAGGCAACAGAAAAAAACAAAATTTTAGAACTAGGAAAGAGTCAAAATTTTCAGTTTAAGCTTAACAACACTGATGAAACTCAAATCTCGAACAAAAAAGCTCAAAGTTCAAGTTTAAAGGTGTTCGACTTCTCATCTTTTTCAGTGAAGGATGGGGTTCTTATTTATATAACCCCAGAACTTATCTCAAAGCCAACAACAACGATGTGGGACTTGCGGATTTTCCACAAATCTTCACTTGAAACCAACATACACGGTCCATATTTAAAGAAAAAACAAAATAAACGGTTCCTTTCACTCTTATACCACTGTAATCGATGAAAAATATAAATAAATGGCAAGTTTTTACCTTAAGGGGTCGTTTGGCCGGATTCCATGAAGAAAAGGACGAAGCCATTAATGCTTCATCCTCTTCTCTGATTATCTCACGTTATACGCTTCAAATGGTGATGGGACACGATGAGGACAAGTGGGGGTGGGGTGCAGCGGTGGAGGCGTCGCTGGGGTTTTGCCCCAAGCCACCTCCCTTTTCTCTCTATTGCACATAAGACCCTATGGTCTGAAAAAACATAAACAAAAAGAGGGGAATATACGTATTCCCCTCTATAAATGCTTGATAGACCGGTTCTGGTCCATTATGGATTTGGTCTGGTCCTTTTTCTTAAAAAAAACGCATGGGCCTTTTACATATATACATATATATGCACAATGTATAGTTGCATATACATTGTGTATATATATGTATGGAAGGTCGAGGATAGATGGCCCAGACTAAAACAAATGTCAATTATTAACCAATTAGGACTTAATTAATTTAAAACACGACTTGTTAAAACCATTTTGCAGATATTGCCTCAATGATTAATCAAATTAATTACCAAGATAATATATTAATTAAACAACTATGCAAACACACAGAATCAGAGTTTGAGGGATAAAATCGTTAATTCTTTTTATTACTCAAATTACCTAGAATAATAAAGAGAATAAATTATTCATTAGTCTGATTTTTCTTCATTTAATTAATTAAGTAAATAATTATTAGAAGTTGTTTTGCTTTTGATTAATTCTAATAAAATATTCCATAAATTTCATAAAATATCAATTAATTTTCAAACAATTCATAATATCCTGAAAATCTCTTCATCAATTTAAAGAGGTGAAATATTTTCTCAAATAATTTTTATAAAAATTATTTAGACCCTCTAAGATGTGCAGCTTATTTTATTTGTCATCCAAGGACTCTGAGCAATTAAAATAAATTACGAGAGGTCAAAAATTAGGTGTCAACAACTGCCCTTCGGTGTTCGGGGATGGCGGGACCATCCCTGAGCAACGAAATTTGACTAATCCTAATTTATGACGGACCTAACTCATTTTAACCTTTAATTTAATGCAATTCACATATGCGGCCGGACCCTGGCTCCTGGGTTTCCTACATATCTCGGGCTATACGAGAATTCAGGCCACCTGTAGTTTAACTAGATTAAGTACCTTTAGGTGATTTAGCGGGAAAGTCCTGAGATTACCGGTGTTGTGACTAGGGTTTCCCTAGACGGTGGTTAGAATGTGGCCGACTCTCTGGTTTTTGAGCCTGCCAACATATCTCTGGTCTCTGGGTATCAGGCCACATCTAGTTCGACTCCCTGGAGAAGAGTTTATCCCTTATACGGGAATACTGTCGAATTTCCCTGGTGTGTATCCGACCGGTGGCAGTTTTTAGTAAAATAGACAGATTGTGGCTAAGTCTGAGATTGGATGGCTTCCGAGTCCTATCCAGAGAGCTTTACTCTCATGGGTACCCTATCTTGATCGGCTGCGTAAGAAAAAGTTCCACGTTTGTTCCGCAATTCGTCTAGATCTGGTTTAGCAAGTTGGCTCCCTTTTGGAGGCTGTGCACCTCCTTCCGAAATTCGAAAATATTGCAAATATCTTCATGGTATTTGTATGAATGAACTTTTCGACAATTTGCATGAAGGAATGACCCTTTTGGTAATTTGTATGAATGGCCCTCTCGGCAGCGGGAAAATAAACTTGCAATGGCCCTCTTGGCAGTTTGTATGAATGTCCCTCTTGGAAACATGTAATGGCCCTCTTGGCAGTTTGTATGGACAAATGACCTTCTTGGTAGTTTGTATGAACGGTTCTATCGGCAGCAAGAAAGTATATGTGCAATGGCCCTCTTGGCAGTTTGTATGAATGGCCCTCTTAGCAGCAGGAAAGTAAACGTGGAATGACCCTCTTGGAAATTTGTATGAATGAATGACCCTCTTGACAGTTTGTATAAATGGCCCTCTCAGCGGCAGGAAAGTAAACGTGCAATGGCCCTCTTGGAAGTTTATATGAATGGCCCTCTTGGCAGCAGGAAAGTATACGTGCAATAGCCCTATTGGCAGTTTATATCGATGGCCCTCTTGGAAACAGGAAAGTAAACGTGCAATGGTCCTTTTGGTAGTTTGTATGCATAAATGGCCCTATTGGCAGTTTGTATGAATTGCCTTCTCGGCGGCACGAAGGTAAACGTGCAATAGCCCTCTTGGAAGATTGTATGAATGAATGACCCTCTTGGCAGTTTATATGAATGGCCCTCTCGGTAGCAAGAAAAATAAATGTGCCATGGCCCTCTCGATAGGAGAAAAAATAAATGTGCAATGGCCTTCTCGGTGGCAGAAAAAATATGATGGGGATGACAGATATGGCCCTTTTGGCTGGATAATATTTCTTTCGTCCGTAGTGTGGGTTGTGACCCTCGTGGTTGAATATGCCCTTTGTCTTTGTCATGACCCATTTGGTCGAATATGTCTTTTCGCTCATTCATTGCGACCCTTTTGGCCTGATATGTCTTGGTTGCTCATTCTTTGTACGACCCTTGTGGTCAGATATGTCTTTGTCGTTCATTCTTTTCATGACTTTTGTGGTCGAGTATGTTTTCACCTCTGTTGAGAGTGAACCGATTGACGACGGGTCTGCTATACTATAACAAACCCCCATCCACAGAAAAATTATGTGTTTTCTAAGAGGCTAATTAGTGTCGTTGTCCTCCTGTCTGGCGGCTCTTCTTGATGCTCTTTCGAACCCTCTTGGGCTCAGTATTTTGAGAGATGGTTTTAGAGCGTACTTGTACTAATGGGTATATTTTGAAAATCTAAAGTAAATTTATAAAGCGTGTGCCGTTTTATATATATATATATATATATATATATATTTAAAAATCTTTCGTCATGACAAATATGAGGTCTTCCGACTCTCTCGGGAGGTATGATTCTCTGAACTGATAGGATTTTTGAGATCTGAAAATGCAACCCCACTTTTCCAGGTCGGTTCTGAGTGACCCTCTTTTTGTCTAGTTATGCAGGAATTTTTTATGTTCTCTCAAAAATTCTGCCCCAGTGTATGGCCTTTGTTTTTGCCATTTTCTTTGTCAATTCTTTTTAGTAGGAATTTTTAGACTCTCTAAAAAATTTTACCCCAGTGTAGGGTTGACGCTGGCTAATTCTTATGCCGGCCTTGTAGCTTGACTTCATCGATTCCTCCTGCGTTATTTTCTCTGAGGTTTAACTAAGGGTTTCTTGGATTTTTCTGTTATGACGAACGAGCTCGAAAGTGCCTACGTATCCTGTCGCAGCAGGAATTCAGGTCGAACGTAGTTCGGAAACAAAGTAACTGAGTTTTGGTTTTTACTAATAAGGTAAACGGGTCCGATATGGACTGCCTACGTATCCCACAGTGGGAAAGTCAGGTCACTGTGTAGTTCATTACATTGCTAATTTGTTTTTCCTATTCTATTACAAGATATGATTACAAGAAAAATATGATTACAAGCAAATGATACTGCGATTACAAGCAAATGGAATCCTAAGTGTAATATCTCTGGAGTGCGTCCGCGTTCATGACTTTGGGCCACTCTTGTCCGTCCATCTCGGCTAGGACTATGGCTTTTCTTGATTGAACCTTTATGACCATGTATGGTCCTTGCCAGTTTGGCATAAATTTTCCTTTGTATTCCTCTTGGTGGGGAAGACTCGCTTGAGCACGAGTTATCCAATTTGCAAGAGTCGGGCTCTATCCCGCTTGATGAAGGCACGAGACATTCTTTGTCTGTACAGTTGTCCATGGCATACCGCCACCATTCTCTTTTCATCTATCATGGTCAGCTGCTCGTGGCGGTTTCTGACCCATTCTACATCATTTAATTCTGCCTCTTGGATGATTTTAAGGGAAGGGATCTCTACCTCTGCGGATATGACTGCTCCTGTACTGTAGATAAGGAGGTACGGGGTTGCCCCGATGGAAGTTTGGTTTGTCTTCCTATACCCCAACAAAGTATAAGGGAGCTGCTCATACAAATTCCTCTAGTTGTCTATCATTTTCCTCAGGATTCTCTTGATGTTTTTGTTGGCAGCCTCCTGTCACGACCCGACTAGGGGCCATGACGGATACTCGGGGCTAACCACCGAGCACCACTCATTCTAGCACTCATCATACTCAATATACGTTTCTTCATTATTCTTGTGCTCATAATCACAGGAAAACCATTTTCATTTAAAACATTCTTATCTTTATGTACATAAGCCCTTCGACTATCAAAATAATATATATATACATATACAATGAGGATATCGTGAGACCATACTACCCACACATACGTATCTACGAGCCTCTACTAGAGTACTAGACATATGGACGGGACAGGACCCCGCCGTGCCCAAATATGTACACAAAATAATAAAGCAACTAGCACCTCCGGAATAATGAAGTGCTCCTGTAAATCTGGTGATAGCTCCTATGGATCTGCACTGTCACCCTGTCTACCTATGGGCATGAACACAGCATCCAAGAATAAAGGACGTCAGTATGAACATTGTACTGAGTATGTAAGGCTTCAACAATAATAATAATAATACATTGATGAAATAAGGAGGCATAAAATGAGGAGCAACCTGTAACCGACTATCAATTATAAAAGAAATAATGCATGCTGACTTACTCCATAATCATCATCATATCACGTATGCATATATGTATAAGTTGCCCCACCATATAGGTACGGTGTGATAATCATTAGCCCGCGTCCGGGGGTACCATCTCATGCCGCCCACTAGAGGTGTCTGCCCATGCCATCTAGACATGGTGTATACGCTGCCCGCTTTAGAGGTGTCTGCCCGGCCATATAGGCACGGTGTGATATCATCATGTACATCTCATACACTTGTCATAATCTTATCATACTATTATCGTAATGCATGCTTAGGAACTCAAAGTCAACTATACTTTATCGGGGTGACATAAGGTCGTGAACCCCCGATTCCGTTATGGAGCATTCATAAGCATTCTGCCTCACCTTGAAGGAATTAGCATATAAGGTGAATGTATACAATGAACAACATCAATGGATCATAGTTAACATCATTAGATTTTTAGAAACATCATATTCGTGAACTCTAGAATCTTTGGACTTAAGCTCACCATCATCATGTTCATAATATCTCTTATTTTTAACTCATATGGCTATGCATGAACATAGACTCTTAGTTTTATGGAATGTAAGAAATTAATGGAGAAGGAGGGAAAATCATGCCATAAGATTCATGCCTTAGAAAGAAAGATCTAGCCTCACATACCTTTTCCTTTAACTATTCTACCACTTGATCGTTCTCCTTCAATGCTCACGTCTTTACCTTCAAGGGAGTTCGTATTAATATTAGCTTAAACGATTATAAGACTTCGCTTACTAAAACTAGAGAAAATTGGGTGGCATTTCCTTTATTTCTACTACTTTCTCCATATCATATATCAACTCACAAACGTCAATAATAACATTCATAATATCATCATCAATAACTTTTGTCAAATTCATCATTATCCAATCGCCACAATTTCCTCTCAAAGTCATCCAAAATCATTATCATAATACAACATTACATTCATTCTCATCTAATATTTCTCCCATGCTCTTAACATCATTCATAACGTAATTACAATCACAACATATCAACATTCATGATTCACTCCAAATTACCACTAAAAATGGCACTATTCTTACATTCATAACCAGTTTCCTATATCCTCTTACAATCCAAGTGTTTCAACTTTTCCACACCTTAAATAACATGGAAATACCATAAAACTTACCTTTGATAGTGTGGGAATGAGCTTTAAGTGGAAATACTTCACTTGAGTAAAACCCTAGTTCCACTTTCCTTGAGATTTCTTGCCTTAGACGAACCCTAGTGAGTTTCTTGCACTTGTTTCTCTTGATTTGAAGAAGTTGATCATTAATTTCTCTTGGGTTCTTGTATATGAAGAGTGTGGAAGGTTCTAGAGAGCTCGTGGTCGTGGAGAAGAAAAATGAAATGAATTAAATGAACTTGGGGTGTTCTTTTATAAATTAAAAATCTGTCCCGACATCATTATACGGACACTTATATGGTCCATATAAATTTATACAGCCCGTATAAGTGACCGTGAAATCGCTTCAGCAATCACATCTTTCTGTGTCAATTCTACGGTACATTATACGCTCCGTATAAGTGACCGTGAAATCACCCCATCAACATCTCGCTTCTGTGACCATTATACGGCACATTATACGGTCCGTATAAGTGACCATATAATCCCATCAGTGAGGGAATTCACTGTGACGATTCTACAAACCATTGTACGGACCGTATAACATTATACGGACCGTATAATTGGTCGTATAATCAATCTTTTCTCCGATTTTGTTCTCGTCACTTCGTTTGATCTCAAATCCTTATGGAACCTTCTTAGCACTTGTTTAACACTTCATTAACAATCTAAGGGACGCTATAACTCTTCTCCAAAACATCATTAAGCCATCATGAATTCGATACTCGTAAATCCTGCCCGACACACAACATATACGTTGCTTTCCTTAACAACTTTCATCTCCTACCTCAAACGTGTTTGAAATCTCATTTAGAATCATCAAATGTTATTTCTTACTTATTGAAACATCGTATATGTCATTCCCTTCGTTAGTTTATTCACTGTACGTTCATGGAAAAATTTTCGGGGTGTAACATTCTTCCCCCCTTTTGGAACATTCATCCTCGAATGTTAAGCACTCGAGAATTCTACTGAAATTTCGCCAGAGTTTCCCCTGTAATATGACACTACCATCTTGTCACAACAGTCCATAATAACATTACCTCACAGGGCCACAATAGAATAATAATATAAGTTGGCCACACACGACCCATATGCATAAAAGAAAACATACATACCTCATAATCCCGATGTTTCATCGTGGATCTCTTCTGGCGGGCTGGACTAAGTGCAGGTAGTTGGATTTTATACTTTCTTCCGCATCCCAAGTCATTTCTTCCCGATTGTTATTTCGCTATAAGACTTTAACTGAGGCCACTTCCTTATTTCGAAGTCTCCGTACTTGCCTGTCTAATATGGAAATGGGCATTTCTTCATAGACTAGCTTTTCTGTCACTTGAACATCATCTATTGGGATAATCCTCGTAGGATCTCCAACACCCTTGCGGAGCATTGAGACATGGAAAACTGGATGGACTGATTCAAGTTTTGAAGGCAAGTCCAATTCATAAGCTACTTGACCCACCATGTGGATAATCTTATAGGGTCCAATGTATCAAGGACTTAACTTTCCTTTCTTACCAAATCTCATTACTCCTCTCATTGGTGACACCTTTAAGAATACCCAATCATCAACTTGAAATTCTAAGTCTCGCCGGCGGTTATCTCGGATCACCTTGACTTTTTCTACTGCTTGTTGAATCAACTCAGGGCCTATTAGTTGTACTTCTCTTATTTCAAACCATCCAATTGGGGACCTACACTTCCTTCCATATAAAACTTCATACGGAGCCATTTGGATACTGGAATGGTAGCTATTATTGTATGCAAACTCGATTAGAGGTAAGTGGTCATCCCAACTACCACCAAAATCTAGTACACATGCCCGTAGCATATCTTCGAAGGTCTGAATAGTACGTTCGGCTTGCCCATCAGTTTGCGGATGAAATGTTGTGCTAAGCCTTACTTGAGTACCTAGACCTTCTTGGAAAGATTTTCAGAACTTGGCTTTAAATTGCGCTCTTCTATCTGTGATAATGGATATCCGAATACCATGAAGTCGCACAATCTCCTTGAGATACAACCTTGCATAATCTTCTGCTGAGTATGTGGTTCTGACTGGAAGAAAATGAGCTACTTTCGTGAGTCTGTCCACGATCACCCATATAGAATCATACTTGCTTCGGGAACGAGGTAATCCCGCAATAAAATCCATATTGATCACTTCCCATTTCCAAGTAGGGATTTCCATTGCCTGCAATAATCCTCCTGGCTTTTGATGTTCGATTTTCACTTGCTGGCAATTTGGACATTGAGCTACAAATTCTGCTGTCTCTCTTTATGCCATCCCTCCAATATTTCAACTTGAGATCATGACACATCTTCGTTGCACCTGGGTGGATAGAATACCGAGAATAATGAGCTTCTTCGAGGATTCGATGACGTAATTCTGCAACATTCGGAACGCATAGCCTGCCTAGGTATCTAAGAATTTCATCCATAGAAGTTTCAAATGGAGGCTTCTCTTTTTCATGAAGTGTGTCTCTATAATGACTCAACTGAGGATCTTCATATTGACGCTCTTTTACTTCCATATCCAGGGACGAAACTGTGGGGTTATTAATACCAATACCTACACTACCTGAATCAATTAAACGAACTCCAAGATTAGCTAGTTGGTGGAGTTCATGAATTAATTCTTTCTTCTCCGAAGGAACTTCACATAGGCTGCCCATAGATCGGCGGATAAGCGCATCGGCTACTACATTTGCCTTTCCGGGGTGGTATAAAATGCTCACATCATAGTCTTTCAATAATTCTAAACACCGCCTCTGCCGCAGATTTTCCTCCTTCTGTTTAAAAATGTATTGAAAACTCTTGTGATCTGTGTAAATATCAACATGCACACCATACAAGTAATGTCTCCACATCTTTAATGCATGAACAACTGCAGCCAATCCGAGATCATGAGTTGGGTAGTTCTTTTCATGTTTCTGTAATTGTCTTGAGGCATAAGCAATGACTTTACCGTGTTGCATTAATACACATCCTAACCCAACACCGGAAGCATCACAATATACAATATAACCATCTCGCCCTTCTGGGAGTGTCAAGACTTTGGATGAGGCTAATCTGTCCTTCAACTCTTGGAAGCTGCATTCACAAGCATCATTCCACTGAAACTTGGGGCTGAAATAGAGGAAAATCCTTCTACGAACCTTCTATAGTAACCTGCCATTCCCAGAAAGCTACGGATTTCTGTGGGCGTCATAGGCCTTGGCCAAGTCTTCACAGCTTCAATTTTCTGAGTATCAACTCGAATGCCATCATCTGAAATAATATGACCTAAGAAGGTCACAGAATTCAGTCCAAACTCACACTTTGAAAATTTTGCATACAATTCTCGGGCTCGAAGAATTCCAAGAACAATACGTAAATGATCTGCATGTTCTGATTCTGTGCGAGAGTATACCAGAATATCGTCAATGAATACTATTACGAATAAATCCAAGAGAGGTCTGAATACATTATTCATCAGATTCATGAACACTGTCGGAGCATTAGTCATCCCAAATGACATCACCCGGAATTCATAATGGTCATATCTCGTTCTGAAAGTTGTTTTGGGAATATATCTTCTTCTTTAACTCTCACTTGATGATAACCTGACCTCAAGTCTATTTTGGAAAACCACTTGGCACCTTGTAATTGATCAAACAAATCATCAATCCTTGGGAGGGGATATTTGTTCTTTATCGTCACCTTATTCAACTGCCTATAATCGATGCACATTCGTAGGGAACCATCTTTCTTTCTCACAAATAGGACTGGTGCTCCCTACGGGGATGAACTGGGTCTAATAAACCCTTCCTCAAGCAAATCCTTCAACTGTGCCGTTAGCTCTTTCAATTTTGCGGGAGCCATTCAGTAAGGATGAATAGAAATAGGCTTGGTGTCTGGAAACATATCAATAGCGAAATCAATCTCCCTTTCCGGAGGAAGGCCTAGAAGTTCATCTGGAAATACATCCGGAAGTTCATTCACTACCAGAACGGATTGGAAAGTTGGCGACTTTGCTTCGGTATCATGAACTCGGGCTAGGTGATAAATATAGCCTTTTGCTATCATCTTTCTTACCTTAAGGTAGGAAATAAACCTACCTTTTGGAGAGGCTGTAATACTCTTCCATTCAAGCACGGGCTCTCCCGGAAATTGAAATCGAACTACTTTCATTCGGCAGTCAACATTAGCATAACATGAGGCCAACCAATCCATACCCATAATCACATCGAAATCTAACATCTCCAGCTCAACTAAATCAGCTTTAGTTTGGCAGTCGCATATCACAATTACATAATTGTTATACACTTGTCTAGCTATCACGGGATCACCAATCGGAGTAGATACCTCAATAGGTTTAATTGGCTCAGGTTTCACTCCAATACAACCAGTAACATACGGAGTAATATAAGATACGGTAGAACCCGGATCTATCAATGCATACACATCATGGGAAAATACGGATAATGTACCTGTAACCACATCCGGGGAGGATTCAAGATCTTGTCGTTCGACTAAAGCATACATACGGGGCTGAGTGTCACCTGAAGTAGATGCTCCCCCTCTGCCTCTACCTCGACCTGCTGGAATCTGGGGAGTCTGCCCTATCGAGTGCACTGAAGAAGAACCAGCTGCTGATCCCGTGGGCTGGACCCCAACTTTACCACTCATCGATGGGCAATCTCGTATCATGTCCCCAACCAGGCCACAGGCATAGCAAGCATTTGAACCTTGGCGACACTGTCTGGAATGTAGACTGCCGCACTAGTGCCTCGCGGTACTAGGGGTCTCCTCTGACTATAATCTCCCCCAAACTGAGAATCTGAGGCCCTCGAACTCTGACCCTGTCCTGAACGAAAGGAGCGATCAAATCTCCTACCTGCAAATCGTGGAGGCACACTAGTCACCGACTGGCCTAGGTGCCTAGAATATGCCTGCCTTGATCCCCATCTATAATCACTTCCTGCCTCTATAGATCTGGCCCTCTTGCTTTGCCTTCTATCAGTATCACGATCACCCCTTTGCGGATGTTGTTATCCTTCTAGATTCTGGGCATGGGCTTGAATGCGAGAAATATCCATCCCATCTTGCAACGAAGCCGTCAAGTAGTCCTTGAACAAATGTGGCCCTAAGCCACTCACAAATCGGTGCACTCTATCTCCCATATCGGCCACCATAGTCGGGGTATATCTAGCCAATGAATTAAATTGAAGGTTATACTCCCGGGCACTCATATTTCCTTATTTTAGATTCAAGAACCTATCCGCTCTAGCTCGGCGGACCTCGGGTGGCAAATAGTGGCGGAGGAAAGCATCTACAAATTCTTGCCAAACGGGAGGAGACGCATTCTCCTTCTTTGATGATAGCCAATTATTGTACCATAATACTGCCACATCTCGGAGCCTATAAGATGCCAACTCCACAGATTTAGTTTCGGAGGCATGAATAATCTTCAATGTCCTCAACATTTCATCAATAAAGCCTTGCGGATCGTCATCCAACTTTGACCCGAAAAACTCCGGATGATTCAAACTCATGAAATCACGGGCTCTAGTAGTAGCTGCCCGATCACTTGGACTCGCATTCTTCCACTGTGCCTGGGCGGAAACTAACTGCGTCAATAGATGAATAGCCTCGGTCATTTGTTGACCCAAAGCAGCCGGTGGAGGGACTGGAGGCATAGGATCTGGAGGTTTGATGCCCCATCCTGTTCTTCTATAATAGGCGGAGTGGGATTAGTATTAGATGGAGCCTCATTATGTGATTCGCCCTCTTCTACATTCATTGGCGGCTCTCTTTCTACCCGTCTTTTCATCGTAGTCTTGCCCTTATGGGCGGCCGTAACTTTTCCCTTTGGCGGCATTTCTGAAATCATAGCACACTATTAAGGAGGAGAAAATCTTATAACACAGCTCTATCGCACGATCTCTTAAGATGAAAGATGGTCATTTTTTCTAAATGCCCTGTAGTCTCCTGTTTATTAGTGTGGCGCGCAACACACCATAAAAACAACTCTACTAGACACGGCTCGTAGACACTTCCTAGGACTGAACTGCTCTGATACATTTTTTGTCACGACCTGACTAGGGGCCATGACGGGTACCCCGGGCTAACCACCGAGCACCACTCATTCTATCACTCATCATACTCATTATACGTTTCTTCATTATTCTTATGCTCATAATCATAGGAAAATCATTTTCATTTGAAACATGCTTATCTTTATATACATAAGCCTTTCGGCTATCAAAATAATATATATATACATATACAATGAGGATATCGTGAGACCATACTATTCACACATACGTATCTACGAGCCTCTACTAGAGTACTAGACATATGGACTGGACAGAACCCCGCCGTTCCCAAATATGTACACAAAAAAATAAATCAACTAGCACCTCCGGAATAATGGACTGCTTCTGTAAATCTGCTGATAGGTCCTATTGATCTGCACCGCCTCCCTGTCTACCTGTGGGCATGAACACAGCGTCCAAGAAGAAAGGACGTCAGTACGAACATTGTACTGAGTATGTAAGGCTTCAACAATAATAATAATACATTGATGAAATAAGGAGGCATCAAATGAGGAGCAACCTGTAACTGACTATCAATTATAAAAGAAATAATGCATGCTGGCTTACTCCATAATCATCATCATATCATGTATGCATATATGTATAAGCTGCCCCACCATATAGGTACGGTGTGATAATCATTAGCCCGCGTCCGGGGGTACCATCTCATGCCGCCCACTAGTGGTGTCTGCCCATGCCATCTAGACATGGTGTATACGCTGCCCGCTTTAGCGGTGTCTGCCCGGCCATATAGGTACGGTGTCATATCATCATGTACATCTCATACACTTGTCATAATCTTATCATACTATTATCGTAATGCATGCTTAGGAACTCAAAGTCAACTATACTTTATCGGGGTGACATAAGGTCGTGAACCCCCGATTCCGTTATGGAGCATTCATAAGCATTCTGCCTCACCTTGAAGGAATTAGAATATAAGGTGAGTGTATACAATGAACAACATCAATGGATCATAGTTAACATCATTAGCTTTGTAGAAACATCATATTCGCGAACTCTAGAATCTTTGGACTTAAGCTCATCATCATCATGTTCATAATATCTCTTATTTTTAACTCATATGGCTATGCATGAACATAGACTCTTAGTTTTACGGAATGTAAGAAATTCATGGAGAAGGAGGGAAAATCATGCCATAAGATTCATGCCTTAGAAAGAAAGAACTAGCCTCACATACCTTTTCCTTTAACTATTCTACCACTTGATCGTTCTCCTTCAATGCTCACTTCTTTACCTTCAAGGGAGTTCGTATTAATTTTAGCTTAAACGATTATAAGAACGCGCTTACTAACACTAGAGAAAATTGGGCGGCATTTCCTTTATTTCTACTACTTTCTCCATATCATATATCAACTCCCAAACGTCAATAATAACATTCATAATATCATCATCAATAACTTTTGTCAAATTCATCATTATCCAATCGCCACAATTTCCTCTCAAAGTCATCCGAAATCATGATCATAATACAACATTACATTCATTCTCATCTAATATTTCTCTCATGCTCTTAACATCATTCATAATGTAATTACAATCACAACATATCAACATTCATGATTCACTCCAAATTACCACTCAAAAATGGCACTATTCTTACATTCATAACCAATTTCCTATATCCTCTTACAATCCAAGTGTTTCAACTTTTCCACACCTTAAATAACATGGAAATACCATAAAACTTACCTTTGATAGTGTGGGAATGAGCTTTAAGTGGAAATACTTCACTTGAGTAAAACCCTAGTTCCACTTTCCTTGAGATTGCTTGCCTTAGATGAACCCTAGTGAGTTTCTTGCACTTGTTTCTCTTGATTTGAAGAAGTTGATCATTAATTTCTCTTGGGTTCTTGTATATGAAGAGTGTGGAAGGTTCTAGAGATCTCTTGGTCGTGGAGAAGAAAAATGAAATGAATTAAATGAACTTGGGGTGTTCTTTTATAAATTAAAAATCTGTCCCGACATCATTATATGGACACTTATACGGTCCATATAAATTTATACGGCCCGTATAAGTGACCGTGAAATCGCTTCAGCAATCACATCTTTCTGTGTCAATTCTACGATACATTAAGCACTCGGGAATTCTACTAAAATTTCACGAGAGTTTCCCCTGTAATATGGCACTACCATCCTGTCACAACATCCCACAATAACATTGCCTTACAGGGCCACAACACAATTCCAATATAAGTTGGCCACACACGACCCATATGCATAAAAGAAAACATACATACCTCATAATCCCGATGTTTCATCGTGGATCTCTTCTGGGGGCTGGAATAAGTGCGGGTAGTTAGATTTCATACTTTCTTCCGTTTCCCAAGTCATTTCTTCCCGATTGTTATTTCGCCATAAGACTTTAACTGAGGCCACTTCCTTATTTCGAAGTCTCCGTACTTGCCTGTCTAATCTGGCAATGGGCATTTCTTCATAGACTAGCTTTTCTGTCACTTGAACATCATCTATTGGGATAATCCTCGTAGGATCTCCAACACACTTGCGGAGCATTGAGACATGGAAAACTGGATGGACTGATTCAAGTTCTGAAGGCTAGTCCAATTCATAAGCTACTTGACCCACCTTGCAGATAATCTTATAGGTTCCAATGTATCGAGGACTTAACTTTCCTTTCTTACCAAATCTAATTATTCCTCTTATTGGTGACACCTTTAAGAATATCCAATCATCAACTTGAAATTCTATGTCTCGCCGGCGGTTATCTCAGATCACCTTGACTTTTTCTACTGCTTGTTGAATCAACTCAGGGCCTATTAGCTGTACTTCTCTTATTTCAAACCATCCAATTGGGGACCTACACTTCCTTCCATATAAAACTTCATACGGAGCCATTTGGATACTGGAATGGTAGCTATTATTGTATGCAAACTCGATTAGAGGTAAGTGGTCATCCCAACTACCACCGAAATCTAGTACACATGCCCGTAGCATATCTTCGAAGGTCTGAATAGTACGTTTGGCTTGCCCATCAGTTTGCGGATGAAATGTTGTGCTAAGCCTTACTTGAGTACCTAGACCTTCTTGGAAAGATTTCCAGAACTTGTTTGTAAATTGCGCTCCTCTATCTGTGATAATGGATATCGGAATACCATGAAGTCGCACAATCTCCTTGAGATACAACCTTGCATAATCTTCTGCTGAGTATGTGGTTCTGACTGGAATAAAATGAGCTGCTTTCGTGAGTCTGTCCACGATCACCCATATAGAATCATACTTGCTTCGTGAACGAGGTAATCCTGCAATAAAATCCATATTGATCACTTCCCTTTTCCAAGTAGGGATTTCCATTGCCTGCAATAATCCTCCTGGATTTTGATGTTCGATTTTCACTTGCTGGCAATTTGGACATTGAGCTACGAATTCTGCTATGTCTCTCTTCATGCCATCCCTCCAATATATCAACTTGAGATCATGACACATCTTCGTTGCACCTGGGTGGATAGAATACCGACAATAATGAGCTTCTTCGAGGATTCGATGACGTAATTCTGCAACATTCGGAACGCATAGCCTGCCTCAGTATCTAAGAATTCCATCCATAGAAGTTTCAAATGGCGGCTTCTCTTTTTCATGAAGTCTATAATGACTCAACCAAGGATCTTCATATTGACGCTCTTTTACTTCCATACCCAGGGACGAAACTGTGGGATTATTAATACCAATACCTGCACTACCTGAATCAATTAAACGTACTCCAAGATTAGCTAGTTGGTGGAGTTCATGAATTAATTATTTCTTCTCCGAAGGAACTTCACATAGGCTGCCCATAGATCGGCGGCTAAGCGCATCGGAAACTACATTTGCCTTTCTGGGGTGGTATAAAATGCTCACAATATACAATATAACCATCTGGCCCTTCTGGGAGTGTCAAGACTGGGGCTGAGGCTAATCTGTCCTTCAACTCTTGGAAGCTGCATTCACAAGCATCATTCCACTAAAACTTAGCTGACTTTTGGGTTAGCTTTGTCAATGGGGATGAAATAGAGGAAAATCCTTCTACGAACCTTCTATAGTAACCTGCCATTCCCAGAAAGCTACGGACTTCTGTGGGCGTCATAGGCCTTGGCCAAGTCTTCACGGCTTCAATTTTCTGAGTATCAACTCGAATGCCATCATCTGAAATAATATGACCTAAGAAGGTCACAGAATTCAGCCAAAACTCGCACTTTGAAAATTTTGCATACAATTCTCGAGCTCGAAGAATTCCAAGAACAATACGTAAGTGATCTGCATGTTCTGATTCTGTGCGAGAGTATACCAGAATATCGTCAATAAATAGTATTACGAATAAATCCAAGAGAGGTCTGAATACATTATTCATCAGATTCATGAACACTGCCGGAGCATTAGTCATCCCAAATGACATCACACGGAATTCATAATGGCCATATCTCGTTCTGAAAGTTGTTTTGGGAATATATCTTCTTCTTTAACTCTCACTTGATGATAACCTGACCTCAAGTCTATTTTGGAAAACCACTTGGCACCTTGTAATTGATCAAACAAATCATCAATCCTTGGGAGGGGATATTTGTTCTTTATCGTCACCTTATTCAACTGCCTATAATCGATGCACATTCATAGGGAACCATCTTTCTTTCTCACGAATAGGACTGGTGCTCCCCACGGGGATGAACTGATACCTTTTTTGTCACGACCTGACTAGGGGCCATGACGGGTACCCCGGGCTAACCACCGATCACCACTCATTCTAGCACTCATCATACTCATTATACGTTTCTTCATTATTCGTATGCTCATAATCATAGGAAAATCATTTTCATTTGAAACATGCTTATCTTTATATACATAAGCCTTTCGGCTATCAAAATAATATATATATACATATACAATGAGGATATCGTGAGACCATACTATTCACACATACGTATCTACGAGCCTCTACTAGAGTACTAGACATATGGACTGGACAGGACCCCGCCGTGCCCAAATATGTACACAAAATAATAAATCAACTAGCACCTCCGGAATAATGGACTGCTTCTGTAAATCTGCTGATAGCTCATATTGATCTGCACCGTCTCCCTGTCTACCTGTGGGCATGAACACAGCGTCCAAGAAGAAAGGACGTCAGTACGAACATTGTACTGAGTATGTAAGGCTTCAACAATAATAATAATAATACATTGATGAAATAAGGAGGCATCAAATGAGGAGCAACCTGTAACTGACTATCAATTATAAAAGAAATAATGCATGCTGGCTTACTCCATAATCATCATCATATCATGTATGCATATATGTATAAGCTGCCCCACCATATAGGTACGGTGTGATAATCATTAGCCCGCGTCCGGGGGTACCATCTCATGCCGCCCACTAGTGGTGTCTGCCCATGCCATCTAGACATGGTATATACGCTGCCCGCTTTAGCGGTGTCTGCCCGGCCATATAGGCATGGTGTGATACCATCATGTACATCTCATACACTTGTCATAATCTTATCATACTATTATCGTAATGCATGCTTAGGAACTCAAAGTCAACTATACTTTATCGGGGTGACATAAGGTCGTGAACCCCCGATTTCATTATGGAGCATTCATAAGTATTCTGCCTCACCTTGAAGGAATTAGCATATAAGGTGAGTGTATACAATGAACAACATCAATGGATCATAGTTAACATCATTAGCTTTGTAGAAACATCATATTCGTGAACTCTAGAATCTTTGAACTTAAGCTCATCATCATCATGTTCATAATATATCTTATTTTTTACTCATATGGCTATGCATGAACATAGACTCTTAGTTTTACGGAATGTAAGAAATTCATGGAGAAGGAGGGAAAATCATGCCATAAGATTCATGCCTTAGAAAGAAAGAACTAGCCTCACATACCTTTTCCTTTAACTATTCTACCACTTGATCGTTCTCCTTCAATGCTCACGTCTTTACCTTCAAGGGAGTTCGTATTAATATTAGCTTAAACGATTATAAGAACGCGCTTACTAAAACTAGAGAAAATTGGGCGGCATTTCCTTTATTTCTACTACTTTCTCCATATCATATATCAACTCCCAAACGTCAATAATAACATTCATAATATCATCATCAATAACTTTTGTCAAATTCATCATTATCCAATCGCCACAATTTCCTCTCAAAGTCATCCGAAATCATGATCATAATAAAACATTACATTCATTCTCATCTAATATTTCTCTCATGCTCTTAACATCATTCATAACGTAATTACAATCACAACATATCAACATTCATGATTCACTCCAAATTACCACTCAAAAATGGCACTATTCTTACATTCATAACCAATTTCCTATATCCTCTTACAATCCAAGTGTTTAAACTTTTCCACAACTTAAATAACATGGAAATACCATAAAACTTACCTTTGATAGTGTGGGAATGAGCTTTAAGTGGAAATACTTCAATTGAGTAAAACCCTAGTTCCACTTTCATTGAGATTTCTTGCCTTAGATGAACCCTAGTGAGTTTCTTGCACTTGTTTCTCTTGATTTGAAGAAGTTGATCATTAATTTCTCTTGGGTTCTTGTATATGAAGAGTGTGGAAGGTTCTAGAGAGCTCTTAGTCATGGAGAATAAAAATGAAATGAATTAAATGAACTTGGGGTGTTCTTTTATAAATTAAAAATCTGTCCCGACATTATTATACGGTTCGTATAAATATATACGGTCCGTATAAATTTATACGGTCCGTATAAATTTATACGGCCCGTATAAGTGACCGCGAAATCGCTTCAGCAATCACATCTTTCTGTGTCAATTCTACGGCACATTATATGGTCAGTATAAATTTATACGGTTTGTATAAGTGACCGTGAAATCACCCCATCAACATCTCGCTTCTGTGACCATTATACGGCACATTATACGGTCCGTATAATTTTATACGTTCCGTATAAGTGACCGTATAATCCCATCAGTGAGGGAATTCACTGTGACGATTCTACGAACCACTGTACGGACCGTATAACATTATACGGACCGTATAATTGGTCGTATAATCAATCTTTTCTCCGATTTTGTTCTCGTCACTTCGTTTGATCTCAAATCCTTATGGAACCTTCTTAGCACTTGTTTAACACTTCATTAACAATCTAAGGGACGCTATAACTCTTCTCCAAAACATCATTAAGCCATCATGAATTCGATACTCGTAATTCCTGCTCGACACACAACATATACGTTGCTTTCCTTAACAACTTTCATCTCTTACCTCAAACGTCTTTGAAATCTCATTTAGAATCATCAAATGTTATTTCTTACTTATTGAAACATTGTATACGTCATGCCCTTCAGTAGTTTATTCACTGTACGTTCACGGAAAAAATTTCGGGGTGTAACATTCTTCCCCCCTTTTGGAACATTCGTCCTCGAATGTTAAGCACTCGGGAATTCTACCAAAATTTCACCAGAGTTTCCCCTGTAATATGGCACTACCATCCTGTCACAACATCCCACAATAACATTGCCTTACAGGGCCACAACACAATTCCAATATAAGTTGGCCACACACGACCCATATGCATAAAAGAAAACATACATACCTCATAATCCCGATGTTTCATCGTGGATCTCTTCTGGGGGATGGAATAAATGCGGGTAGTTGGATTTCATACTTTCTTCCGTTTCCCAAGTCATTTCTTCCCGATTGTTATTTCGCCATAAGACTTTAACTGAGGCCACTTCCTTATTTCGAAGTCTCCGTACTTGCCTGTCTAATCTGGCAATGGGCATTTCTTCATAGACTAGCTTTTCTGTCACTTGAACATCATCTATTGGGACAATCCTCGTAGGATCTCCAACACACTTGCGGAGCATTGAGACATGGAAAACTGGATGGACTGATTCAAGTTCTGAAGGCTAGTCCAATTCGTAAGCTACTTGACCCACCTTGCAGATAATCTTATAGGGTCCAATGTATCGAGGACTTAACTTTCCTTTCTTACCAAATCTAATTATTCCTCTTATTGGTGACACCTTTAAGAATATCCAATCATCAACTTGAAATTCTATGTCTCGCCGGCGGTTGTCCGCATAAGATTTTTGGCGACTTTGGGCTGTCAGTAATCGATCTCGGATCACCTTGACTTTTTCTGCTGCTTGTTGAATTAACTGATGGCTTATTAGTTGTACTTCTCCTATTTCCAACCATCCAATTGGGGGCCTACACTTCCTTCCATATAAAGCTTCATACGGATCCATTTGGATACTGGAATGGTAGTTATTATTGTGTGCAAACTCAATTAGAGGTAAGTGGTCATCCCAACTACCACCGAAATCTAGTACACATGCCCGTAGCATATCTTCGAAGGTCTGAATAGTACGTTTGGCTTGCCCATCTATTTGCGGATGAAATGCTGTGCTAAGCCTTACTTGAGTACCTAGACCTTCTTGGAAAGATATCCAGAACTTGGCTGTAAATTGCGCTCCTCTATCTATGATAATGGATATCAAAATACCATGGAGTCGCACAATCTCCTTGAGATACAACCTTCAATAATCTTCTGCTGAGGATGTAGTTCTGACAGTAAGAAAATGAGCTGCTTTCGTGAGTCTGTCCACGATCACCTATATAGAATCATACTTTCTTCGGGAACGAGGAATCCCACAATAAAATCCATATTGATCACTTCCCATTTCCAAGTAGGGATTTCCATTGCCTACAATAATCCTACTGGCTTTTGATGTTCGATTTTCACTTGCTGGCAATTTGGACATTGAGCTACAAATTCTGCTATGTCTCTCTTCATGCCATCCCTCCAATATATCAACTTGAGTTCATGACACATCTTCGTTGCACCTGGATGGATAGAATACCGAGAATAATGAGCTTCTTCGAGGATTCGATGACGTAATTCTGCAACATTCGGAACGCATAGCCTGCCTCGGTATCTAAGAATTTCATCCATAGAAGTTTCAAATGGAGGTTTCTCTTTTTCATGAAGTGTGTCTCTATAATGACTCAACTAAGGATCTTCATATTGACGCTCTTTTACTTCCATATCCAGGGACGAAACTGTGGGATTATTAATACCAATCCCTGCACAACCTGAATCAATGAAACATACTCCAATATTAGCTAGTTGGTGGAGTTCATGAATTAATTCTTTCTTCTCCGGAGGAACTTCACAGAGGCTACCCATAGATCGGCGGCTAAGCGCATCGGCTACTACATTTGCCTTTCCGGGGTGGTATAAAATGCTCACATCATAGTCTTTCAATAATTCTAACCACCGCCTATGCCGCAGATTTTACTCCTTCTGTTTGAAAATGTACAGACGACTCTTATGATCTGTATAAATATCAACATGCACACCATACAAGTAATGTTTTCACATCTTTAATGCATGAACAACTGCAGCCAATTCGAGATCATGAGTAGGGTAGTTCTTTTCATGTTTCCGTAATTGTCTTGAGGCATAAGCAATGACTTTATCGTGCTGCATCTGTACACATCCTAACCCAACACCCGAAGCGTCACAATATACAACATAACGATCCGGCCCTTCTGTGAGTGTCAAGATTGGGGTTGAGGTTAATCTGTCCTTCAACTCTTGGAAGCTGCGTTCACAAGCATCATTCCACTAAAACCGAGTTGACTTTTGGGTTAGCTTCGTCAATGGGGCTGAAATAGAGGAAAATCCTTCTACGAACCTTCTATAGTAACCTGCCAATCCCAGAAAACTACGGACTTCTATAGGTGTCGTAGGCCTTGGCCAAGTCTTCACGGCTTCAATTTTCTGAGTATCAACATGAATGCCATCATCTGAAATAACATGACCTAAGAAGGTCACAGAATTCAGCCAAAACTCGCACTTTGAAAATTTTGCATACAATTCTCGGGCTCGAAGAATTCCAAGAACAATACGTAAATGATCTGCATGTTCTGATTCTGTGCCAGAGTATACCACAATATCGTCAATGAATACTATTACGAATAAATCCAAGAGAGGTCTGAATACATTATTCATCAGATTCATGAACACTGCCGGAGCATTAGTTAACCCAAACGACATCACCCGAAATTGATAATGGCCATATCTCGTTCTGAAAGCTATTTTGGTAATATCTTCTTCTTTAACTCTCACTTGATAATAACCTGACCTCAAGTCTATTTTGGAAAACCACTTGGCACGTTGTAATTGATCAAACAAATCATCAATCCTTGGGAGAGGATATTTGTTCTTTATCGTCAACTTATTCAAGTGCCTATAATCGATGTACATTCGTAGGGAAACATCTTTCTTTCTCACGAATAGGACTGGTGCTCCCCACGGTGATGAACTGGGTCTAATAAACCCCTTCTCAAGCAAATCTTTAAACTGTGCCTTTAGCTCTTTCAATTCTACTGGAGCCATTCAGTAAGGAGGAATGTAAATAGGCTTGGTGTCTGGCAACACTTCAATAGCGAAATCAATCTCCCTTTCCGGAGGAAGGCCTGGAAGTTCATCTGGAAATACATCCGGAAATTCATTCACTACCGGAACGGATTGGACGGTTGGCGACTTTGCTTCGGTATTATGAACTCGGGCTAAGTGATAAATATAGCCTTTTGCTATCATCTTTCTTGCCTTAAGGTAGGAAATAAAATTACCTTTTGGACTGGCTGTAATACTCTTCCATTCAAGCACGGGCTCTCCCGGAAATTGAAATCGAACTACTTTCATTCGGCGGTCAACATTAGCATAACTTGAGGCCAACCAATCCATACACATAATCACATCGAAATCTAACATCTCCAGCTCAACTAAATCAGCTTTAGTCTGGCGGTCGCATATCACATTTACACAATTGTTATACACATGTCTAGCTATCACAGGATCACCAACCGGAGTAGATACCTCAAAAGGTTTAATTGGCTCAGGTTTCACCCCAATACGACCAACAACATATGGACTAATATAAGATATGGTAGAACCTGAATCTATCAATGCATACACATCATGGGAAAATACGGATAATGTACCTGTAACCACATCCGGGGAGGATTCAAGATCATGTCATCCGGCTAAAGCATACATACGGGGCTGAGTGGCACCTGAAGTAGATGCTCTCCCTCTGCCTCTACCTCGACCTGCTGGAATCTAGGGAGTCTGCCCTACCGGGCGCACTAAAGAACAACCAGCCGCTGATCCCGTGGGCTGGACCCCAACTCTACCACTCGTCGACGGGCAATCTCGCATCATGTGCCCAACCTGGCCACAGGCATAGCAAGCATCTGAACCTTGGCGACACTGTCTGGAATGTAGTCTATCGCACTGGACTTGATTTGTTTCTCTACTTGATTTATTTCTCTACTTCATCTTTATCCTAATACTCATGTTCGGCTTAAATGTTTGCATTTTTTGTTTGATCGGGACAAAACCCTCCTTAATGGATAATATGTGGGCCACTATTTTAGTGCACAACCCCAGCATATCTGCGTACGACCAGGCGAAGACGTCAACATAATCCTTCAGCAGAGCTATGAGATCTTCCTTTTGTGGACCTCCCAAGTGAGCACTGATCCGCGTTTCTTTGAGATCTTCTTCGCTGCCGAGGTTGATCACCTCAGTTTAGTCCATATTTGGCTTCTTCTTTTCTTCTAATTCTTCTAATTCCTCTACCAACCTTTCTGGCATCATTGGCGCTTCGTCGTACTCCTCGTACCCCTGCTGACTAGTTTCCTCATTCGTTTCGTGACACATCATGACATTTTTTATTGTTTTATTATGATTACCACTGAAAAGGCGAGGCAAAATAAAGTTAGGCTTATTGTTCGTTACACATGATTAGTTAGGAAATTTTCATTTTATCATCTAATAAGAATAGAAATTTTGTGTAGACCGAGGCTTTTTATTGACCCAAAAGTAATTGATTACAACATGTGATCCTAGCTTGGAACAAGGCTGGACAATTTCTATTTTTGAACATCACAAAGCATTTTTTAGAAACAGTGGTCATTCGGGCCTCAGCCGACGGTGATGCTTTTAGCAAAGGATTTTTTTTTAAAAAGAAAAATCCATCTCTCTACCGAGGAGCCAAAAGGGTAGTAGATGTCCAATTGTTCACGCGCTCTCCTGGCCTAAAACTGCGTACGGTGGGAACCTCCTGGCTTCTCTCGATGGTCGCATAGCACCCCTCTTCTGGAAACAGCAACTCGAGACCCCCATCAACTTCTCCTCCATTCGGCATTGGCGTGTTGTTGGGAAATGACTGGTACAACCCCGGTATTGGCTGTGATAGGTTCCCTATTCTGAATTCTCTCTTAATATCCTTTGCAAGCTTTCCCTCGCTAGGAGCATACCTTAGACCGAAGCGGTAAATTTCATTCAGGATCGGTACAGGCTCTGTAACCTTTCAAGGTCCTTTCCTACGCCTTTTCCCATTTCAAAACCATTTCTCAGCTTTGTGGAAGCAATTATTCTGTAGACTGTCAGCATTGGTCCATCGACCTCCTCTTCTGAATGGGTGGCCCCGACTTATTCCACCACATAGTAGTTCAATCGGTTGGGACTCCCTTCTATTGCTGGTACAATGTTGTAGGGATTCTTCCGAGTATCCTTCTCAGCTTTAACCATAATTTCTTGGCCTTGCCATTAAAATTTTATGGCCTGGTGCAGACTCGATGGTACCGCTCCAGTGGAGTGAATCCAGGATCTTCCCAAAAGCATGTTGTAATTTGTAGTGATTGCTATGACCTGGAATTCTGCTGTAAAGGAGGAAGGTCCGACCTAGATTTGTAGGTCTATCTCTCCCAAGGAATCACTCAGGGATCCGTGAAACTCCCTGACATTCGTCCAGCTCTGTCGAATCTTGCCACGTCATAGCCAAGGTGTGTTAATGTGGTTACGGGGCAAATGTTGAGGCCCGACCCATTATCCACAAGTACTCTCCTTACGGCCTTTTTAAAGCATTCTAGGGTGATATGGAGGGCTCTGCTGTGAGAGGTCAATTCGGCTGGCAATTCTTCCATAGAGAAGCAGATTTTATATTCCCCAACGATATGGGATACTAGCCCGGCTAAATCTTTGCTACTTGTACCTACCGGTACATGTGTGTCATCCAAAACCTTCATGAGGGCATGCCTGTGTAACGGTGAGCTAGCCAACAATGACAGCACCGATATTTGCACCGGCATTTTCTTTAAATACTCAACTATGGAATAATCTTTTGGTTGTATGCCCCACCAGAAATCTTCGGTCTCTCCTTTAGTTATCGCCCTTTTCTGAGTGTTTTCCTTCCTTGTGGTGTTCTGGGCCAATTCATCAGGAGTGTAGCATCTTCCTGAGCGAATCATGCCTTGGGTCATAGCCGTCTGCACAGTGATTGGCTTTTTCGGGTCAGGCACAATTCGTTGTGCCACTTGCGCTATCACGGGGGCTAGAACAAAAGTCCTAAACATTGGTATAGCCTTGGGAACTTCCGGACTGGGAATCAAGACTTTGAATTTGGGTCATTCCTGGAGTGTGAGGGAAGCAACTGCCTGTTCAAGAGACTCGATTATTTTGGGAGACAATGCTCTGTAGGCTTCCCAATCTTTTTCCCTCTCTATCATATGGACCCCGCTGTTTCCATAATTTGGCAGCAGAGCAGCAGTTTCCAGGATGATTTCTCTTTTGTCGATCAAATCCTAAATTTTGTGTTTCAGGTTTATGCAATCAATCCTCTGTGTTGTACCCATTCCCTCCTGAATGGTAGGCAAAGTTCTGATCGGCCTTACAGAATTTGCTTCTGGGCTGTGCTAGCTTTGGTAGGACTTTCTAAATCAATCCTGCAGTTAGTAGTCTCTCAAAGAGTCGAGCCCTTGGTTCAAGGAGCGTTGTGAATTCTCTAAATGGTCTTTTCTCGAAAGCTGGATGTGGAGCATTATATGCTGGGGATGGTAGTTGATTTTTGTAAATTTAGGGTGGATAGGCTTGTAGAGGTTTGTTTTGCAGTGGGCGGTAGTTTTTCTAGGGCGGTTGGTACGTTTGTTGTGGTGGTGGTTAATAAGCAGAAGCGGACAGACGGACATTGCGCGGAGCCGTGTATGCTGGTACAGTAGTGGTGAAGGCTGGCTGTGTATAGTACATGAGTGTTGGGCTATATGGGGGAGCAGAGTAATTCACGAGGGGTGGAGTTTAGTGGGAAAATGACGGTCCTTTTGGGTTTTAGTTCAGAATGTGGGATATGCTCGCCACGTCTTCTTTCTTTTTGCGGAAGACTCCCGCAGCAGCCTGTCCAGATGCTTTGTCAAAGACAGTGACGATCTTTCCAGATTTGAGACCATTTTCTACGGCCTCTCCCATTTTTACTAGTTCAAAGAACGACCTCCTGGCCATGGACAGCATCCTATCATATAAATCCAGCTCCTGTGACCTGATGAACACGGAGACTAGCTCTCCCTCACACATTGGCGGCTGCACACGGGCCGCTTTGGGCCTTCATCTACTGGCGAATTCCCAATAGTTCTCTGTTAACTTTTGTTTGACCTTTTCGAGGTAGTAGTGGTCTGGCACAGTCTCGATATTGAAACGAAATCTTTCCATGAAGGATTCCACCAAGTCTTAACCAAAGGAGCCATTGGCGCATGTTTTGTATGGCAAACAATTCAGTTGCTTCGCCGGTCAGGCAACAACAGAATAGGCAAATGATTAAGGGTTCATTCTTCTTCACTCTGACTAACTGGTCGTAGTATGGATGAAGGTGTGCTTTGGGATTCCTTGTCCAGTTGAATATTTCAAATTTTGATATTTTGTACCCTTCTGGCAGGTCCTAATCTAGATGCATGCACAAGTAGTCGTACCTCAGGCCTGTGGCCTTTCTTGCGGACTTGTTGGATTTTTCCAACAACTCCTCCATCTTCCTCTCCATGTCTTTCTCACGTCTTTCTTGTTCAGTTCTCCAGGTCCTTTCCATATCCTCGTAATGATCCAACTCCTTGTGTCCCGAGGGAGATTCGTTTAGGATGTTGGGAGTGAAGAGTGGGATGGTTAAATGAGATAGTGGTGGTTTCCCCTGCTGGTGGGGCCGGTGCATATGCTTGGCTTGTCGGGTTGAAGAATACTGGTTGAGGGATTTGGTACAAGGGGATTGAGTGGGTGGTTCCTGGAATTTGAGCGTTTTTAACTGGCGGGGGGATACGGTAAGAGGGGCCAGCATAGTTTGGATTGGCGGTGTTTAGTAGAGAGGGTACGGTTCTTGGTAGGTAAATAGAAAAGTGATCGGGCACTGGATATCTTAATGAGGGAAAGGAAGGAGGGGTCCTCCTTTCTTTGGTGGAGGTATTCTTTTCTACATCGGCTTCCTCCCTTCTGGCTATCATTTCCTGGATAGTAGCGATGGTAGTTAACAACGTTGCAATCATATCCTCATGGGATGCTGCTTCTTGTGAGTCCTGGGTGTCTCCGTTGCGGAGGACGAGCTCATTTCTTGCTTCTTCGGGGGTACCAGTCATTTTGTCTTTTCCTCTATCATAGAGGGATGCTAACGCAGCCTTGGATCTCGCGAAATATACCAGCTTTCGACGTTACACTAATTTTCCCCTTTCTATAAGATAAGAATAACTCAACGGTAAAGAAAGTCAGTTTCTGGACATCAAATATAAAGGCAAAATATCACATATGGGTATTTAAAGCGCAAGTAGCACACAAAGTCATATACTGAAGCTTGAGTACTTTTGACCCGATGTTGTAAGGGCTTGGACATTACGGGCTTTTTATGTTTGGGTGGATCTTGGTTCGGTGGTCTTGTGGTTGACTTACTACGGCGAACCTTTTGACCTGTCCTAAAAATTTAAGCAAGCCGGGGAGGGGGGAATTATAATTTAAACTGTGTTGGGGCCAAGTCTTACGTAGACTGCCTACGTATCCCGCCTGGGAAAATCATGGCCTACGTAGTTCGATTACAAAAGAAGTAGATACATTTCTTCCGAAATATCCTTTGGCTAATCCTAGCTACAGACATCCCCAGACCAGGCCCGATTAGGGCTTCCCCTCCATAGGGACATCAGGACGGCGCAGTTCCTTTACAAATTTATGAGGGTGGGGGTAACATTTGGGCAAAAAAAGGGGACACCTAATATCTACCCAAAAGCATAGCTCTGCAAGTCGTTGTCCATATAAACTTGCTTTCTCATGCCGAATCTTTCTTTTCCTCCGAATCACGGTAGGAGTAGGACCAAGATTTGTCCGGTCCTAATCATATTTTCGAGCTCAAGTTTGAAGGCATGGCATCCTTCAATATTATGTCCCCTGGCTTCAGTATGGTATAAGCAGAACTTGTTTCTATTGGGCCCTAATGGTGCGGGCTCGTAAACAGGTTCCACGGGTGTGATCTTGTTCAATGAAGCCAAAGTCAAGAAAAGGCGAGCGTATGATTCCTCGAAAACCATGAAATCGTACCACCAAACTTGAGTCTCGGGGGTAACTTCCTCTCCTGGGGTGATGGAGTCATGAACCAATAAGGTGTGCGGTCCCCACAAAGTCCGATGATCTTGTCGTCAATAACACTAAAAATCCTTCTCCTCAACTCCAAACATTCGTTCAAGGTGTGACCCGCCTAATTGAGGTGAAAAAGACACCTTTTGTAAGCGTACACCAAGTCAGGGACTGGTAGCCTAGCCCTAGTGGTGCAATCCATCCCAGCGGCCATCATCTTCCTGAATACTTCCTTGCAAGTGACGGGCAACAGAGCTACTTGAATGGGGAAAATTGGACTCTAAAAGCTATGCTCCATGGAGCTGGTGTAGGAAGGTTTGACCTTCCAAAGTTCTCCGAAGCCATAGTGCAGGCTACAGGTATCAGCATGGGCGAAGGTGCATAGAAATCAGTTCCCTCCTCAGTGGGGGCATAATAACCAGATTCGTCGTCCGCATTATTTCCCCGAAACTTGCGAAATATCTCAAATGGGTTCTCCACTCCTTCGGCCCTTATGTCGACAGGCTCTGTTTCCTCCATGTCCCGAGGATATTCCTCCTCCTCATCTGGTTTTTCTTCCCCAAAAGACTCGGGATCCTTTTCTTGGGGATCTGTTCCTTTTTGTGGGTCTGATGCAAACACCCACGGATCCAAACTGGCTCTTTATTCCCCGTTGGTCCCCTCTGGGGATCCTTCTCTGGGTGTTACAGTCCTTCTCTCGAGCGGTATGTAGTTTAGCACCAATTCCCTCACCTCTTCAGGGACATTTCCATATTACTGCTCTTGGGGCACTCCTTCCGGCGGATTCCCAACTATGCCCAGCAATCCATCTACTTCCTTAATCTTTTTCCCTATCTCCTGGAGGTATTTTTCCAAATATTTCACCTTGTCTCATAGCATCTCAGCTATCTATGCTAAATTTTGAGCTTTCTAGCCTCCTTGATCCGCTATGGTAATAAGTCAACCTTTAGTGGAGATAAATTCGGGTAAGTTTTAAATCTCGTAGTTTAGATTATCAGACCAATTTTACAAAAGCTTTAATATCCGAGCACACACATAGCAAGTAAGCATACGAAGCACGTAGCAACAAAGCACATAATTTACATATATTTATACAACTCGTTCCCTTAAGGCCTTTTTGAGTTAAGTATTTCTTAGTCGTTCGAGGCTTGGCTCGTCCTGGCCTTCTTGACCCTTCGAAGGGTAGTTTGGATGTAAAGCCATGCCTGATATAGCTCCATCCTGATAATCACCGAGTCTGTTTCCTCCAAGATCCTGGCAAATGCTCGTATTTACTCTCCAAGCATTCTTTCATACACTCCTCTTCTTAGGCCTCCTAAGGAGGTGTGGGCCCTAGTGTAAGTGTACGAGCCAAATGTCCATGCAGCCAAGCGTGATACCCTGGGTCACACCCCACTTCGAGCCTGTCTTGAGCTAAAGTGTTTGGGCCCCAACTTACACGGCCATTCCATTCCTTGAGGATTACCCCCGCGTGCTTGATTTTCAGGTTTGTGTGCTAAATGATTAACTACCCGAGATTTCCAAACCTCTCCTACCGAACCGTCTCAAACTCAGGACGGATTCCTCGAACCTTAGCTAGTGGTACGAAGGGGCAATTCTTGCCTCGGACCACCATAATTTCAGATATAAAGTCAGGAAACATCCAATGGATCTGATCCTCGGTAAAGTCGGTGAAGAAATCGACCCAAGCTTTTTTGGACATAAACCCGAGAGCTAGACATCAATTCACGAGGCGATCTATCCAGTTTTGTCGACTCCAACCCTGAACCTCTTTGGCCATGTTAAGGTGTTTGATAATCCACCATTGCAACAACATATTACATCCCTGGAAGTATCAAAAATGATTTGGACACTTTTTTAGAGCCCGAAAGATGTCGGCCAACATGATGGTTGCCAGGTCAAAATACCTTATTTTTTTATCTTTGGTTATGTCGTGGAAGATTTCATGGGCTAGGTAGATCAACCAGGTGTCTATGGCCAATGACCTATCCTGTGGAAACACCATAGTGCCTACAAGGCTATGGCGAAGGCTAAAGGACTAGTGGTCTCCTATTCTTCTCGGTTCTTGAATTCCCTTGGATATAGAGTGTACCTAGTGACATCCCTGAATCTCCGGTGTAGATTCCCGAAGGCTACGATGGGCCCTTGTGCCCATGGCGCCTCATTCAAAGCAAGAAACCTCATGATTTGGCCGACAGTGGACCTCTGTGGAAATAACAGATTGTGATCCGGCTTGTGTCACCTCCTTAGACAGCTTCCGTTGTTGTCTATGCCATCCCCAATTTCTTCTAGGGTAGGAGTCATCTTAATATCACCGAAACAGAACAACATTTCTTTGTCATCCCAATACCTCACGGTTAAGATTCCCCCAACCCCGTAGGATCAATGGTTCACCACATAGACACAAACATGTTTCCACGTAGCACATAAATTAGATATGGCGTTTTTCAGGTCATAAACCGTCTGAACACAAAGTAGTCTCTCTTAATGAGCCTTAGGTAGGTCTGAGATACCCAAGGCCCGTCTAAGTACAAATGCTCTAGTTCAGTAGGGATTTGACTTATCTCTATCCTAGTTTTCACTAGAGTGATTTTTCACGAAAGACCGGGAACCCCAGCGGTCAAATGGGGCTGAACCGTTAGGGTTATTCTATTGGACGATCACGAACCAACCCCGACTCATAATGGTTCCAAAAGAAATTTTTGATTTTATAGTGAAGGAAAGACCGCGTGCTCCGCGAAGTCGTCTTTGGAACATGGCGGAGTTATGATATGCATGCAATGATAGTTAACAATTGCGAGAAAGTAAACACATAGACAGTTAAGGCAGATATACTCATAGTATATTGGAATCCTTATGGTTAGAACCTTTAAGTCCCCAGCAGAGTCGCCATCTGTAACGGTTCGCTTTTATGAGGGTTAAGACATAAAGGCTACTACGAACTCGTTGGTGCTCTTTCGGACTTTGTTTCTAAAAGAGTCGCCACCTAATTTTTAGGAAATTAGGAAAACCAGTGGTGAAAGGTTTATTCAAATGCAGTGAAAAATCCTTCATAATCCAGAGTTCTAGGTAAGGGTTCTGATGATCCCCCGGGGAAGGTGTTAGGCACCCCAGTATTAAGGATCCGTACTATACGGTTGAACTTCGAATTCCAATGTATAAGTATTTGCATGAACTGTCTATTTAGTGTTTATTCTCGCAAAAAATCTTGTCATTTGCATATCATTTTGAGAAAAGAATTTGAATATGTTCCCTTTATATATAGGGTACATAGATTCAGATTTATAATATCTAGATAAAATAATTTCCCCCGTTGTATATAGGGATGATGTATTTAGTTTGAAAAATGATTATAAAGTTTTCATCTTTATACATGTTATTTGAAAATATGAACTTGCTATGTTTTGAGTGTACAATTTTGTCCATGCTTAACTCATACTTGGTTTGGATCAATCTGCTTAATACGTTTAGAACTCTTTATCTAAGAACTCGTATATATGAATTCTTTTGTTTTAGGAAATACGTCTTTGTTATAAGTCATGAACTTGGTTTCGGATTGGGCTTTATAGCCAAAATTATAATTCTTCATTTTTTTCAAAGAGGTCTGTCCGTTTTCTGGGCTTGGCCCAAAATGAACTTTGTACATAAAAATTTGAGATGTCTATGTCATTACCCTTTTTATCCCTGAGTGGGTTCTGGCCCAAAACAATCCTTTTGGTTGTTGATGAGCCCGGCCAGTTTTGGCCATATTTTCTAAAACCAGCAGGCTTTTGGCTCAATATCTACCAAATTCATTTGATCAAAACACTTTTATCCTTGGCATTATTTTCAAACCAAAAACCTGGTGTGATTTTTTATCAAGAATGTGCTTTGGTTTTAAGAACTCAATCCGTAAAATTGTAATACTCGTGATTTTGAAAATGTCCTCTTACACCGTGTCAAAAAATACCTGGCTTTATTTGAATAAAATGCGGTTTTATTTTTAGAAAGAATATATACTTTGGTTTTAAATTTAGTCCGTTCTTTCTTTAACAGTGTTGCAACATTTGTGGTTTTAAAAAATTGTTCTTGTTTAAAATGAAACCGTGTCAAATAGTTTAGCTAATCCTCTATTTAAGTTTGTCAAGATCGTCATGCTAAATTCGGGTTTTGAAAATGGTTTTAGGGACTTAGAGTCAATCTAAACGGCATAAGTACCGTTATCCTAAGACTACTAGTTCATACAATAGGGATTCCCCTATGACTTGAGTTTTTACAAGTTTTTTGTAAAAATACACAAAGCTCAAGATGAAGGAAAACAAGAAACAAATAAAGGAAATGGAAAGACTAGGGGCGTACCAAGCCCCTAGTTAGCTATTTTCACCCATGGCTGGGCCTTCTGCGTGCCAAGCTATTTAATTGATCTTCGCGGACTCGATATCTTCAAAGAAATAATTTTCCTTATTGGGCTTGAAGCCCAATAGGCAGGCTGACCCCGACCGTTGTGGTCATGTGGTGAAGGAGAAAAGGAAAAGGGAACCCGGTTGGTTTATAATTTTCTGAACTTATCACGATTATATTTACAAAAAAAAGAAGCCATATATCAAATATGTATGCATGTATCAAGTAAATTTATAAGTCCATGAAGTAAAGCAATTATGCAGGTGTGTATATATGTATACCACAAGGCCCACTGGCAGGTGTTTGGTAACAAAGAGGAAGGGAGAGTCATCGCCCCCTGTATTCCCGATCCCGCACAAGTTCCAAGGGGTTTCATGAACCCTAGGTATGGCTGGTCACTAGGGGAAGGCTAAGACTAGACACTACCCCAAATTACCTCATCCCACACCAATGTAGCCATAAGAACATAGGCAGATTCCAAGATAACAACATCACATAGCTGGCCAGGTTCATAACATAATGCAAATCAAGAACAAGAGGCAATCAAGTAAATTTATAGATTTGAAGTAGAAAAAGTATGGCCAAACACACACTCATGAAAGAGGCCCAAAGCAAACTGAAATGAATCAAAGAGGTAAAGACCAAAACACAAAGTCATGGGGGGTAACCCAACTGCAGCCCACCAGTGTAACATAAATGGAAAAAAGAACGAAGCAACATGATCATGGCATGACAACATAAGCTGTAGTATACAGATATGGGATGGCTAAGGATAGGAAGTCAAAACATATAACTATGGTAAGACACACATAAACTGTGACACATAGAGGAGGCAAGCCAATACTAAACTACACCACCATGAAATGAACTAAAGCAGTTGACATCTTGCCAATGACAATGCATATAGATCCAATCAAGGTGTGTGGACATGGCAGGAAAGAGGCAAGACTAAGGCCCGCCTATGTCTGAGTTTTTATGTACTAAATTTGATGTCACCTAGAGGCAGCTAATGCACTTTTAGGAACAAGTAAACAAGACAAGGTCAAGGAAAATTGGATACCAAATTTTACACTTCTACCAATCCCTTTGTTACACCTCGCATTTTGTACGTTGAGTCCCGCCGAGTGCTAGTTGCCCTAGTCTTGGGAAGTAGGAATTTGTTTTTGAGATCATGAGGATGGATATGTCCATCTTGGGTATATAAGAGAGTAAAATCTTGTTTAGTAAGCCTTGAGAAGGTTTAAGACTCGTCGGATGATCGGAGCTAAGTTTCAGCGAAAATTTGACAAAGTGCCACTTTATAGCGCAATATGTGGCTCTCAGAGCGCAACATGCGAGCATCAAAGCCCGCTTTGCAGAGACGCAGTTGCGCAGAAAAGTGTGACAGTAAATTTTGGTAATATTGCGAGGTCTGCGATACAACATGCGGCTCTCAAAGCGCGCTTTGCGACCTCGCAACTTCGCAGCATGTTATGTCGGTCCAAAATTTTCTAGACTACTATAAATAGACCAAATTCGACCCTAAATCATTATTGCACCATTTTTGGACCTAGAAACTTCTAAAAACTCTCTCAACAAGCCTTCTTATGATCTAACACCAAAATCAAAAGCAAACCAAGTGATTCTAACATGAAGAATTCCATGATCATCATTAGATTGTTCTTCCTCTTGTGGTGTTGAATTTGGAGAATTCTTGGAGGTGAAAGAATTTCGAATTTAGAGTGATTCTTGTGATTAAAGGTAAGATTATCACTCCATCTTCATGTTTATAGTATTATTTGGCATTTACATAACTTATGGGAAGGAGAAATTGTGAAAGTAAGGTTTAAGTTGTGCTAGAACTTGTTCTTAGCTATGCTTGAGTATGAATTGTTCTAGACTTAGTATGGTTGTGATGTTGTTGGGCTGGTTTGCGCAAATAAAGTTGAAATATGAAGGTGTTGGATTTTTAAGTGAGTTGTGAAGATGAAAAGGGAACTAGTGACGGATTCATGGTACCGAAATATGTATAGGATTGAGGAAAACAAGTTACATGAATCTTATGCCCATAAAATGTTCGACAAAATGTCTAAATGAGTTCTCTTATGGGTTATGAACCCATAGTTGATACGGATACTTTTTTTAATGTAGATAATCATTCATAGAGCATACGAGGACTCGTGGGATCCATATACTAAGGAGACAAAGTATGTAAAGCTACCCCCTTTGTTTCAAAGGCATGAATCCTATGTTATAATCCCATATATGCTATCCATATTATTCTTATTCCTAGAAGTTCTAGAGAACCTTAGCTCTCAATACTCTTATAGTATAATTGAGCTTACTATGAAATTCTTAACGGCATTCATAATAGTTGGTCTCATCTTATATTGTTATTTCCTCAAGCATGAAAAGTTAGTGATGATGTTCATGATGATGATTTCCATCCTAGAAAGGCTAAAGCTTAAGGTTCTCAATGTTTTCATGATATCATTGGGTTGTCACATGTTTACTAATCTTATTCATTATTGATGATCTCACCTTATGATTAAATTCCTTCAAGGTGAGATATAGCTATGATAATTGTTCCATAACATAATCGGAGGTCATCGACCTTATGTCACTCCGATAGAGTTGTAACTTTGATTGGGCTCTCATGCATGTTATATGTATATGTATGATTACACCGTGCCTAGTTGGTCGGGCATGACACCACTTCGGTGGGCGGCTTATGGATAATGACAACACCGTGCCTATTTAGCCGGGCAGACACCACTAGTGGGGGGCGTGTGATGGTTACCCTGGACGCGGGCTGATGATGACTATGTATATATGTTTATGATGTTTTATAAGAAAATGCTAGCATGCATGGTTCTCGCCTTAAGAGGCAGTTTGATATACATGTTATCTCTTTATCTCATGTTTCCTTGTTCTTTATTATGTTATTATTCATGCTTTACATACTGAGTGCATTGTTCGTACTGACGTCCTTTCTTTGATGGACGCTGCGTTCATGCCCGCAGGTAGACAGAGCGACGGATCTGATCCCTATGACCCTTGTCAGCGGAGACTCAGGAGCACTCCACTACTTCGGAGTCCTCTCCCTATGATAAGAGGAACACTTTTATCTGCCTCATAATAAAGTATGAGAAAAGCAACCAGCAGAATAAATAGGCCCACCTTTATAAGCACATCTTCAATAATACCATCAGGATAAGCAAAAGATCGATCAGCCAGCTGCAACATAATAGTCGTTGGCCTAGGCTCACCCAATCCCAACGTTCGGAACACAGAAGTGGGCATCAAATTAATACTAGCACCCATGTCACATAATTCTAGCCCAACTTCAATGTTGCCAATAGTAATCGAAATCGTGAAGCTGCCCAAATCTTTCAACTTTGGAGGAATTTTACTCCTCACTCTAGAACTGCACTCTTCAGTAAGTGCAATGGTCTCAAACTCTATCTAACGCCTTTTGTTCGCAACAATATCTTTGATATACTTCACATATTTTAGAACTTCCTGCAAAAGCTCCACCAATGTGAATGTGGTCTTCTCTTGATCATCAGGTGTAATCATGATTTGGTTGTAGCCCGAATAGCCATCCAGATAATCGTGCCCAACCAATCTATCGAGTATCTGATCCATGAAGGGCAAAGGAAAGTGATCTTTTCTGGTGGCGTTGTTCAACTTGCGATAGTCAATACATATCCTCCTACCAGTAACAGTTCGTTGAGGCACCAATTTATTCTTCTCGGTCTCTACCAGAGTCATGCCCCTTTCTTCGGGACACATTGTATAGGACTTATCCATTTGCTATCAGAGATGGGATAAATAATGTAGCTATCAAGCCACTTGATTACCTCTTTATTCACCGCCTCCTTCATGATAGGGTTCAGTTGTCTCTGGCACTCAACACTAGGCTTGCTGTCTTTCTCCACTAATATTTTGTGCATGCAAAACAAACTACTAATACCTCGTATATCAGTTATTGACCAACCAAGGGCTCGAATTCGATCTCTTAGCACTCCTAATACACGTTCAACTTCCACATCAGTCAAATAAGCAGAGAGGATTACAGGCAATGTGTCTCCACTACCCAAGAAAGTGTAGCGAATATGAGGAGGTAATGGCTTCAACTCAAGAACTGGAGCCTCTTCAATAAATGGTTTCGGATTCTTCCATGACTCTGGTTTTTCTAGCTCCTCAAATGGTGCGTTTGCTCATAAATAAGCACATGAAGTGTCAAGGATGCTAATACACTCCTCGACTTCTACATCAGTCATTAAGTCTTCCCCATACCAAAGTTGCTTCCAAAGGATCTCGCGAAGCTAGAAAGTGATCTAACTCTGCATTAGTGAGCTCGAGCTCCACCACGGTAATCATCTTCAACTCCCCATAATGGGCTGGAATATTAGTAGCTTTAAACACATCAAAAGTCACCTCTTGTCCATCAACTGTCATGAACATCTTCCCATCTCTCACTCGGATCACAGCATCAACAGTAGCAGAGAATCCTCTCCCCATGATGAGAGGAACAATCTTATCTGCCTCATAATCAAGTATGAGAAAACAACCGGTAGAATAAATGGGCCCACCTTTATAAGCACATCCTCAATAATACCATAAGGATAAGCAAAAAATAGATCAGCCAGCTGCAACGTAATAGTCGTTAGCCTAGGCTCACCCAATCCCAACGTTCGGAACACAGAAGTAAGCATCAAATTAATAATAGCACCCAAGACACATAATGCTAGCCCAACTTCAACGTTGCCAATAGTAATCGAAATTGTGAAGCCGCCCAGATCTTCCAACTTTGGAGGAATTTTACTCCTCACTTTAGAACTGCACTCTTCAGTAAGTGCAACGGTCTCAAACTCTGTCCAACGCCTTTTGTTCGTAACCATATCTTTGATATACTTCACATATTTTAGAACTTCTTACAAAAGCTCAACCAAAGGGATGTTGATGTGTACCTGTTTTAAGAGTTCAAGAAATTTCTTGCAAGCCGAATCTGCTTTCTATTTTTGAAGTCGCTGTGGAAAGGGAGGGGGTGGTTTTCTACGGGTTGCTCTGCGACTGTCTGCTTTGGCTCGGCTCACTTAGCAGGGATAAGTTCTGCTTCTGCTATGTTCTTCTTTTTCGGGGGCACTTCTTCAAGTTCTCAGCCATTCCTCAAGGTGATTGCTTTGCACTCCTTTGGATTCTTCTAAGTATCACTAGGAAGAGAACCCGGTGGTCTGACATTCTGCATAATAGCCATCTTCCCCATTTGATGCTCAAGCTCATGAATAGATTTCTGTATCTCACTCTGAATCTTCTGATTTTGCTGCTGTGTTACTTGTGTTTGAGCTATCAGCTGCTTCATCATCTCTTCCAAATTGCTAGTTGGTTGAGCCTGGGGTTGCTGATAACTTGTGGAAGTCTTGCTTCCTGAATGGAGTGTTGTAATTGTTTCCATAATAGTTCTCCGGTTTATGCTCTACTCCGGGTAAAGATCCGCCTGATTTGGATTTGTACATATAGGAAAAATGCTTCCATTACCATTTCTTTTTCAATACCACGGTTTTGCTACCCCACATAACAGACAGACTCTGGATTCAATGGGAAATTGCTATAATCATGAGGCTCACCATAACTTACACATGTTGCCTGCTGAATATGTTGAACTGGTTGGATCTGCTGAGCTTGAGGAAATTCCCTCAACGTCACATTAGTAAGAGTACTTATAGCAGACCGAATAGCTGCAACATCATCAACTTGAAGAACCCCAACAGCTTTCTGCGGTAACCCCTGGCTAGTTTCGTGATACTTATGATGCCCTTCGGACATCATCTTAAAGAGAGCTTCTTCTCCTCTTATGTTATGTTTAAGATCTACCCTTGAGCTAAAGCATTCAACAAGGTCCTTGATTCATGGTTAAGTCCTTCTACAAAATAGTTTTCGATGATCTCCTTTGGCTGCATGTGATGGCAATCTCGCAAATAGCCCTTATACCTTTCCCAAGCGTGTGGTAGAGATTCAAAATTTCTCTGAGTAAAGTTGGCAATTCTTCCTCGCAGCTCCTTTGTTTACTTGGGTGAGAAAAAACTGCCAATGAACTTATTGGATAATACCTCCCAAGAAGTGATAGAACCTGTAGGCAGATTCGTTAGCCATTCCCTCGCTTCACCAATCAATGAGAATGGAAATAAGGACAACTTCACATAAACATCGAGAACATCTCTATATAGGAAATTCTCGCTCAACTCCACGAACTGCAGCAAGTGCTTATGTGGGTCTTCAGTAGACTTACCCATATACTGGCACGTATGTTGCACCAGCCGCACTGTTTCTTCTTTCAGCTCAAAATTTCCAATAATGTCAGGCCTAACGATAGCCTTAGCAATAGTTGCCAGACTAGGTCTAGCATAACTGAACAAAAAAATTTGTTGTTCTTGTGCCCTCGCAGCTACACTTGCACCCTGTTCATTCCCGTTTCTGTTCTATCCCTTTCTGCCTCTTCAAGAGCAAGTCTTGCTGCTTCCTCAGCCATTTTTCTCTGTCTGTGTAAAGTTCTTTCGATTTTGGTTTTCCTGAACTTCTAGTGCTTAGCATAAACCAGAGAGACCTGAAGTGACACAAGTAGACCAACAAAAAGTAAAGACTTGAATAGAAAAAAACAAACTCAAATTAGAAAAACAGTAAATATTTCTAAGTCCCCGGCAACGGCGCCAAAAACTTGTTGCTCCCAATTGCAAACGCAAGTATACGTGGTCGTACAAGTAATATAAAGCTTTTAAGTTCAGATATCGATCCTACGGAGACTTAAATTCTACTGTTAAACTAATTCAAATTCGAATAGAACTACTCAAGAAAGTGAAAATCAAAGTGTTTGTTGTAAATCTGAAAAGTAAACAATTTATCATGGGTGTTTTTGTGACTGAGAATATTTTGACAAAGATTGTAAGGTTTATCAGATGAGAGAAAGTTCCAGGGTCATGACTTTTGACAATCCAGTTGATCTTCAGACAATTCTACCTATCTTATTTCCTGCGTTACTAGTTGACAGGTTAATTATAACTTTATGATATTCTCTCAAACTACTCACAAGCCTGTAGATGTTACTATAACACCTATATCTCTATGGTCATCAGAGGTAAAAAGAATGCATTTAATTCTCCATATTCAACTAAGTAGGGCTAAAGGGTATATCGCTATTCTCAGTAGCAAAACAATAATATCGAACAAACTCTATTTATTCTTATTACGTACGTGAGTTCCCTTTCTCAAGTCCAATTCACGCACCACAAATAGTATCTAACTATTGGCCAGATAATCAAACAATTAATATCAAGAATAAATAAGCAACCCAAAATATGAAAAATCAATAGATAATAATTGTCGTCAAACCAACTATCATGTCTTTCGCCACAATCCCAAAATTAAGAAGTTTAGCTACTCATGATTCTCAACAAAAAACAAGAATTCATGAAGAAATTAGGGTTGAAAAGATGGAAAATAAAATAAACCTAGTTAGAGAAAGTAGAACGGTGGTTTACAAGTCTTAGAATATCCCAGCACACCATTTACAGCCAATAAAACATCTATATATAGCCTTGGGTTAAAACAAAAAATAGGTCAACCTAATCCTGATCGAAACGGGAAAGCTGCGCATAACCACACTATCCTTCTGCGATGCGGATGGATCGCGCGAGCTTGATCTTGCTTTTGTTTCGCTATGCAGAAGAAAAGCCTGATGGTGAATTTTGGTTAGGAGCTTGTTTTGTCCTCTTTTTCCCCGCGATGCGGATGAAAATCCCGATTATGCATAAAGGTTACTACGAACTCGTTGGTGCTCTTTCAGACTTTGTTTTTAAAAGAGTCGCCACCTAATTTTTTGGAAATTAGGAAAACCAGTGGTGAAGGGTTTATTCAAATACAGTGAAAAATCCTTCGTAATCTAGAGTTCTAGGTAAGGGTTCTGATGATCCCCTAGGGAAGGTGTTAGACACCCCAGTATTAAGGATTCGTACTATACGGTTGACCTTAGAATTCCAATGTATGAGTATTTGCATGAACTGTCTATTTAGTGTTTATTCTCGCAAAAAATCTTGTCATTTGCATATCATTTTCTCATCATTTTGAGAAAATAATTTGAATATGTTCCCTTTATATATAGGGTACATCGATTCGGATTTATATTATCCGGATAAAATAATTTCCCCCTTTGTATATAGGGATGATGTATTTCATTTGGAAAATGAGAATAAAGATGTCATCTTCATACATGTTATTTGAAAATATGAACTTGTTATGTTTTTAGCATACAATTTTGTCCATGCTTAACTCATACTTAGTTTGGATCAATCCGCTTAATAAGTTTAGAACGCTTTATCCAAGAACTCATATATACGAACGTTTTTGTTTTAGGAAATACGTCTCTCTTATAAGTCATGAACTTGGTTTCGGATTGGGCTTTATAGCCAAAATTATAATTCTTCATTTTTTCAAAGAGGTCTGTCCGTTTTCTGAGCTTGGCCCAAAATGAACTTTGTACATAAAATTTTGAGATGTCTCTACCATTACCCTTTTTATCCGTGAGTGGGTTCTGGCCCAAAAAATCCTTTTGGCTTTTGTTGAACCCAGCCAGTTTTGGCCATATTTTCTAAAACCAGCAGGCTTTTGGCCCAATATTACCAGATTCATTTGATCAAAACACATTTATCCTTGGCCTTATTTTCAAAACAAAAACCTACTTTAATTTTTTTATCAAGAATGTGCTTTAAATTTAAGAACTCATTCCTTAAAATTGTAATACTCGTGATTTTGAAAATGTCCTCTTACACCGTGTCAAAAAATACCTGGCTTAATTTTGAATAAAACGTGGTTTTATTTTTAGAAAGAATATATACTTTGGTTTTAAATTCAGTCCGTTTTTTCTTTAACAGTGTTGCAACATTTGTGGTTTTGAAAGATTCTTTTGTTCTTGTTTAAAATGAAACCGTGTCAAATAGTTTAGTTAATCCTCTATTTAAGTTTGTCAAAATCGTTACGCTAAATCCGGGTTTATGGACTTGAAGTAGCAAAAGTATGGCCAAACACACACTCATGAAAGAAGCCCAAAGAAAACTGGAATGAATCAAAGAGGCAAAGACCAAAACACACAGTCATGGGGGGTAACCCAACTGCAGCCCACCAGTGTAACATAAATGGAACAAAGAACAAAGCAACATGATCATGGAAAGACAACATAGGCTAGCATACAGAAATGGGATGGCCAAGGATATGAAGTCAAAACACATAACCATGGTAAGACACACACAAATTGTGACACACATAGGAGGCAAGCCAATACTAAAATACAGCACCATGAAATGAACTAAAGTAGTTGACATCTTGCCAATGAGAATGCATACAGAGCCAATAAAGGTGTGTGGACATGGCAGGAAAGAGGAAAGACTAAGGCCCTCCTATGTCTGAGTTTTTATGTACCAAACTTGGTGTCACCTAGATGCAGCTAATGCACTTTTAGGAACAAGTAAACAAGACAAGGTCAAGGTGCCTTGACAACCCAGTTTTACATTTCTACCAATCCCTTCCCCTTATTTCTAACTTAATCACAGATGCTCACTCACATCCTCATTTGGTCAAGTCACAATCAATCCTGTCAGTACACTTAACTCTAATCTGGGGCCTTATCAAGTCTAGGAGCAGAATCCTTATGATTCCAAGGTTCTTGGCAATGAACACCCAACCCCACAAGCCATAGAAGTGCCATAGGGCCTCTTATCTGAAGGAAAAATGTCATGAGCCAGGCTGGGCCCGGTCTTCCTTTTCTCCTTCCCCCAAGGTCCCTTTTAAAGGCTTTTCTTAGGTCATGTGGCCTTGGTTCACTTCCAACCCCCTTGTGATCACATGGAGGTTTGCATGTTAAAGTTATTCACAAGCCAAAATTCAATCCAAAAAGGGTTTTAAAACATACATGTTCAACTAAAATGACACAATCATCTTAGACTAGGGCTATGATCGTTTCTTAAACTCCCAAAGTATAACTAAACAAATTCAAGTCATAGCATGGATCATGTTCGGCCACTACAAGTTATTCAAGTTCCCTTGGCTTCCCAGTCTCATCCCGAGTGGGTCTATACTCCTCACAGGTCAAGCTATGCCATAAGCCTCATTCAAACCAACCCCAAGGATACACACAACCAAATTAGCAAACAAATGGTAGTTCAATACATAGACAGAGCATTCTCATAGAGGCCTGATGCCAAACAAACCAGTAATGACACTAACCAGGTAAGCAAATGTCACACCCCTACGAGGAGTATGACGGGCTCCGACCGGTAGGCTGGGAACCACCCGACTTATCCGTTACTTTGAACATTATAAACCATAACTCAAAGAACACCTGCATGCAGAAAAGGCCCAACATAGGAATATTCGATCATTCAGCACATATGTACATATGCGGACCGACAAAGTAGCCACAACATAACGTATATCATAAAGTCGGCAATGCTAATCGTAAAGTATCAAGAGCTCAAAATAAGGCCGACAAGGCCACCAATATATATACAATAATATGAACTGGTGGAGCTATAAAACATCTAACTGTACACACACGTCTACGAGCCTCTACATAGAATACAAATGATCATAAGGACAATACCAAATAGACTGTAGCTCCGAAGTAAGTGGAGTGCTCTTGAGAATTCGCTGATAAAACACCTATGGGTCTGATCCGTCTCCCTGCCTACCTGCGGGCATGAGCGCAGCGTCCACAAGAAGGGACGTAAGTACGAATAATGTACTGAGTATATAAGGCATGAATAACAACATAATATAGATATGAAAAGTAACATGGAATAAGAGAGATAACTTGTACATTTGGATGCCTCATAAGGCGGGTGTCATGCATGCTTAGAATTTAAAAAAGAAACATTTTTATACATATATATAGTACCATGCCCGGCCATTAAGGCTCGGTGTCATATATATAGTATCATGCCTGGCCATTAAGGCTCGGTGTCATATATATAGTATCATGCCTGGCCATTAAGGCTCGGTGTTATCATCATTAGCCCGCGTCCGGGGCAATATCATAACATGCCTACTGCAGTGGTGTACACAATAGGTGTTGTACCCGGCCGACTATAGCGTGGCTCGGTGTGAGAAAATACATACATATATATACAAAGCATGCATGAGAGCCAAATAAAAGCTACGACTCTATCGGAGTGACGTAAGGTTGGTAACCTCTGATTTATATTATGGACCAATCATCATTGCTATATCTCACCTTGAAGGAACAATTATTATAAGGTGAGATCAACAACAATGAATAAAATTGAGATAATCATGAAATAAGCTCAATAATCTCATAATAGCATTAAAATCATAAGCTTTGGAATTTCTAGAATTAAGATCATCATCATCATCAGGTTCATCATAGAAAACATCTCATCTTTAGTATCATAAGAAGCTTTTAACAAATCATGAACTTCTAACTTTTGGAAGTAAGAAAGTTATGGATACATATATGGAATCATAACATAGGAATCATGCCTTTTGAACAAAATCATAAGATGAGATCAACATCAATAAATATAATCAAAAATCTTGAAACCAGCTCAGTAATCTCATCATGACATTAAAACCATAACTTTGGAATCTCCGAAAATGGGATCATCATAACCTCATCATGGTCCTTATAGAAAACATTCGTCTTTAGCATCATAAGGATTTTGAGAATCATGAACTGCTAGTATTTTCGGAAATAAGGTATTATGGAAATCATGTATGCGTTCATAGGAAAAGAATCATGCCTTTAAAAGAAAGAGGAATAGCCTTAACATACCTTTTAGTCTCCATAACTATCCAACGTTTATCCTTCCAAGCTCATAAATCTACATGTAAACCATTCATACTATTGTTAGGCTCATTGTCACATGCTTATCTTAAGCCTTCAATTTAAATCCATTTAGAATCTGCCGAAATTTGGGCAGCATCTCCTCTGTTTATATGCCTAGCCCGAAATCACAATCCAATAACCAGCAACAAAAACAAAAATACCAACATCACAACAACATTATCAACACCAATCGGTTCCATAAAACATCCCACACGATGTTTTCCAAGTTTCTCAACTATCCAACTTGTTATACGACTATTTAATAACTTTATCTCCGTAAATAAACTGAAATTAATATTAATAAGGAGAGATTCATACCTTATTCTTGCCAGAATAGGAAGATATTCAATATTTACTTTGATTCCAAGCCAACTTCAATGCAAAACGAAACTATAAGCGCGACTACACGTTGTCCAGACCTCGATTAATACTCTGTAACTTGAAATCTCTCAAAATCCTCACTTTTATGTTATATGCATGCTCTCATATGGTTGCTGATCTCTCTAGAACATTTGGGGGATATATTATGACAAAAAAGAGGGGTTTAAACCCTTATACAGTGTGCCAAAGTCGGTGGCACTGTAGCAGAGCACCCTGCTCTGCCTGCCTAACTTGTAACGTCCATAATTCTCTACTCCGATGTCGTATTGATGAGACGTTTGTTGTGTTGGAAACTACACTCGACTAATTTCATTTTAGGCTTTTGAAACTCCTTAAAACTCCCCATATACCTGGAGATATACCCCTCCAAAGTTGACCCAAAATTTGTCCTTAATTCTGCCAACTTGTTCCAAATTTTCGACAAACTTATTTTTTTTTATTTTCTTGTCCCAGAATCTTCCAAACCTCCCCCTACATGCTATGTATCATTTATTATACTTGATAATGGTCTTGTTCTTGTGTTTCAAGGTTGTCCTTCCCGGTTACAACTTATGAGATTGTAATTCATCCTTTACTTTATTGTTACATACTTCTCATGGCTTGTACCTTCCAAAACTTTGTGGGACGTCTCCGATACTCCATTACTACGGTGAAGTACGTGGATGCTCATGCTCTGAAAGTGTGGGGTGTAACAGAGGCGGCGCTAGGGTCTGAAAAAATGAAATATGGGAGGGGAATACGTATTCCCCTCTTTAAACGCTTGATAGACCGGGTGTGGTCCATTATGGCCTGGGCCTGGTCCTCTTTCTTTTAAAAAAATGCATGGGTCGAGGATAAATGGCCCAGACTAAAAAATGCCAACTATTAACCAATTAGGACTTAATTAATTTAAAACACGACTTGTTAAAACCATTTTGCAGATATGGCCCCAATAATTAATCAAATTAATTACCAAGACAATTTATTAATTAAACAACTATGCAAACACAAAGAATCAGAGTTTGAGGGGTAAAAATGGTCAATTCTTTTTATTACTCAAAATTACCTTGGACAATAAAGAGAACAAATTATTCATTAGTCTGATTTTTCTTGATTTAATTAATTAAGTAAATAATTATTCGAAATTGTTTTGCTTTTGATTAATTCCAATAAAATATTCCATAAATGTCCTAAAATATCAATTAATTTTCACACAATTCATAATATTTTCAAAAAATCTCTTCATCAATTCAAAGGGGTGAAATATTAAAAATTATTTAGACCCTCTAAGATGTGCAGCTTATTTTATTTGTCATCCAAAGACTCTGAGTAATTAAAATAAATTAAGGGAGGTTAAAAATTAGGTGTCAACAGCAAGTACCACATGTTTTGGGTCACCTTCCTGACAAGTACTTTGTCTTTAAGAAGAAAGTTATGGAATTGGCTAGTGAAAAGAAGATAGTGCTTGAAGATGAGAAGACAAGTGAAAATCAAGTCCCTATCACATTTGACTCACTCAACCTAATTGTGATTTTCAACATTATTGAAGGAGATAAAGAGGAAGACGTCCCAAACAAAGCTACACAAACAATGAATAAATTCGATGACTTTGATTCTACTGCTCCAAATGGATCATTAGCTTTTCCAAAGGAAAATGACACAACGGTGAAGGAAGAATCCTTAGAAGGAGTTCAAGCTCAAAATGATATAGCGGAATATGAACGTTAGGTTCTAGTGATGCAGATGCTACAAAGCAAGTCTGAGAAAAGAATCAAACAAGAAGCTAACTAGAAGAAAAATAATGAGAAAGCCGAAATTGAAAAAAAAAAAAAAAAAAAAAAGCAATTAAGCATCCACGTGAGGAGAAAGTGAAGGTGGTTTTACCACCAAAAGCCACATCATTAGGTGACCTTGGAGGAATTCTAAACTGTGCTAAAAAAACTAAACATATATCACAAGAAGGTACAAATAATTTCTGAAAGCTAGCTGAATGTAAAACATGCTAAAAAGTTAAATAATATCATATCATATCGTTGAATCTGTTAGAAGTATAAAAAATATGAAAAACATATACTAGGACCCTCATGATCAAATCTAAATACTCCAAAACTAGTCAGTCTAGATATTCTAGCCATATCACGTGAACTAAATTATTTAAATGCATACAAGCAGACTTTTAAGAAAAAGCAAGCAAATTAAGAATAAAGTCTCAGTTGCCTTCTAAGTAGAAAAACCTCTCTTGAATCATGAATTTCGCTAAAACGACCTAGAACAGCCTCAATCGATGCAAAGTCATGAATAACATATCCAAATTAGTTAGGAAAACATGTCGCACATTAGGATGCTTTGGCTTAAAGTTAACTCTTGGTCAACTCAAACCCGCCCTCAGAAATGATTGCATGAACGCATTACCTTAAGCTATGGAGTCCAACCCAATAATAAAAAAATTAATTTGATAATGTTGTCCAAGTCAAATCAATGATTTTTCAATTCTAGGTTTAGGTCTAAAATTCTCAAATTTAGCCGCTTCAAGTATACTATTGGATTTAGCTTAAGAAATTATAACTTGAATTTTAGCTCAAATTTCGACCTTTTCAGATCTCATGCACGAGCTCCAAAACCCCAAAACTCAAGAAATGACTGCTGTAATTTGAACTCAATAATTTATACGCTTCAGTTCCTTCATAGCGTACATAATTCCATCTCCCACATTCGCGAAGCAAATGCTCCCAGGCCTAAGCAATCGTGTCAGTACCTCTGCATTCACGAAGAAGAGTCGGTCGGGGGTTGACCTTGCTTAACCCTTTGCTGTCACGCTTTTATTTCCCACAGTCGCAATGCACAACCAACTAGTGCACTGCTTTCGCGACTAGTGCCTTTGCAATCGCGAACAAGGGACCAGCCTCAACAAGAATAATAACTTCATGTATCAGCTAGTGGTTCTGAAACACCTACCGAGCCCCTCGAGTGCCAACCTGAGCATGCCAACAAATCCGAAAATATTATACATATAAAGCCTCAAATCATGAAACAATACATAAATTCTCAAAAATTGGGTTGGACTGTTACAACACGATCCCTCAGCCATGACGACACCATCACATTGCCAGCGACATCCACCACAGCTCTACTACATTTTCGCCACCCATAGCCATCTTCAGATTACTTCACCTCCACCAAAATTGTCCATTACCTTTACTCCATGATCTCAACCCAGTTGTAGTAGTAAACTTCAACTCTTGTTCACCTTCCACCAGCAAAATAGACTCCTCACTCGTTCTCCCCCCTTTTATTCATTTTTTTCCGCCTTTCACCACCACCTCGTCACCACTAAACAATTGTAACTGCTCCTCAAGATTCATTCATAAAATACCTAGCTCTCCCCTAATGATGGATTGAATTGATTTCTCCATCTCCATTTTCTTAATACAAAAGCAGTAAGTCTTAACAGATCCTCATCTAGTCATTCTTAACAAAATAAAATTCAGTCGAGGCTATGAGATTCTTTATCCAACTATTTAGTGTTATGTTCAAATTCGGGATCGTTATTGGGGTTTTCTATTTGGAGTGTGGAACGGCTAGAGGTTATGGTGGTTGTGCACCGAAGGATGTACAAAAATGGGTTTTAGGGACAATGCATAGCTAATACCTTACTGTATATCAATGTATATCATGCATGAATATCTTCTTATCTCCGATATATTATGTATATTTGTGTTTATCCATGAAAATCTCTGTGTGATATATAATGATATACAATATATACAAATGTTATATACTTTTTTTTTGTCAATCTCTTCCATCTTTAAAGGATGGAAGCCTTATATTATGGAAGGATATAGCCATATCGTACAAAACAGAGACGCTAATTCTCTGTACCTACTACAGGGATAACACTTTCCCCCTATAGAATTAGTAGGATTTCATTTCAGCTTACAAAAGAGATGATACTATATGAGAGGTTATAAATTCCTCCCCTATACAAAAGAATTCTGATTCCTCACGGGACATCAAAATTATACAATCTATATAAGGACCTATCCAGGTGGAACGTATTTTTATGAGACTTGATCCTAAATGAGGGAAATTGCATCCTATCCATATTCATTTCTCCCTTAGCTCTTTCAGGAATCATTTGAAAGTTATCTATGTAAGTGACTTCAGAGCACTCCATCCCATGATTTGCCAATATATCCGCTACCTTGTTGCCTTCCCTAAAACAGTGTTGTATTGACCAAATATCAAATCCTTTTAAGCAATCCAAAATTTCTTCAATGTTATCCCACATTTGCCAAGGAGGTAGGCAGTTTTTAAGGATCCAATCTGTTAAGAGCTTGGAGTCACTCTCAATCTCCAATTTCCTGATACCATTCCTATGACACCACTCGATACCAATTTTTAGAGCAGATGTCTCCGCCATATTGTTAGTAGTTATGCCGAGAGGAGCAGCATATGCTATGACCAATTTCCCAGCTTCATTTCTAATAACTCCTCCACCACCACTCAGTCCAGGATTACCTTTTGAACAGCCATCAAAGTTGAGTTTCATGAAGCCCGGAGCTGGAAATGCCCATTTGACAGATATAGTAGTTATGAGAGGTTTGGCATTGTCCATGAGATGGCAGAAATGTTCCCATGGCATCGAAGGAATGATACTGGGAAATTGTTTGTGAACAGTAACTATAATTTGATGATAAATCTGCTGTAGAATTCTAGGAATATACATCTTGATGTTGTCAAACCTGTTTTTGCATCTAGCTATCCATATTTGCCAAATGACAATACCTGGAGTTATTTGTAGGCACATTCTCTGAATATCATTTTCCCCCTTAGCCATCCACCATTTAATAATCATAGTACGTATGCCAGAGCTTGCGTAGTTTATACCAAAAAGTTGGTTAAAATGATGCCACACTCTATCACTGACCAAACTGTGAAGAAATAAATGATCTTCATCCTCTTGTTGGTGATGGAAGCAGCAATTACAGATGGAAGGAAGGTTAAGACCAAATTTTCTCATGTTAAGATCTACAGGAGTCTTATGTCTGAGAAGTTTCCATAGAAAGAAGGAAACTTTGAAGGGGTTTTTCTTATGCCAAGTCATTCTATTAACCAAAGAATTACCTTTGTGTTCTCTAATAACATTCCAGGCAGATTTACAGGAAAATTTCCCATCTGCTGTGACTGTCCAAATAGGATAGTCCGGAAGATTGGAAAATTTTATAGTAATTCCAAGAATGTAAGAGACCAAATCATCAGGCAACACTTTTTAAGCTTGTCAATGTTCCAATCCCCATTTATCACATAATCAGCAACTGCTCCTTTAATGGAATTAGAAGTTGTTCCAAATTGAGAGAGTCGACCTTTACCAGACCAATTATCCCACCAAAAGCTTGAGTTGCCACTTTGAAATTTCCAAGTAATGAGATGTTCTACCTTGTCTCTGCTTCTCATAAGTCTTCTCCAGCAGTGAGATTGATTGTAGTTCCACTTTTTAGCAACTGGATGAACTCTTCTGCTATATTTTGCTTTGAGAAATTCTGTCCATATGGACTCTCTAGTTCTAAATTGCCACCATAATTTTGCTCCCAAACTGTCTGATATGTCATGCATAGACCTAATTCCTATACCTCCTTCCTCAGTAGGATAAGTCATTTTGCTCCAAGCTACCCAATGATATTTATTCTTGCCATCTTTGTCGCCCCAGAAGAAATTGGCAAATATCTTTTCGATTTGCTTAAAAATAGTCTTGGGAGGTTGGCAAATTAAGAGCAAGTGAGCAGGCATAGCACTAAGAACATGCTTGATTAGAGTAATTTTCCCACCAGTTGATAGCATTTTGCATGCCAAGCTCCTACCTTTTTGATAATTTTGGTTGCAGTTGGAGTGAAGTATTGAATCAGCTTTCTACCTTAGAACAGAGGGCAACCAAGATAATTGATAGGAAATTCTGCCCTTTGAACCTGCAAATATGTAGACACAATATTAGCTCTACTTTGAGATATATTAGAATCCATAATGAAACAACTTTTGTGTTTATTTATGGATTGCCCAGAATTTTTTTCATATTCTTTCAGAACATCCATAATAAGCTTCAGAGTGTTAGATTTCCCTGCACAAAATATGATGAGATCGTCAGCATAAGATAGATGATTAATTTTTGGTCCATTAGCTTGCATATGGAAGCCAATGAACTTGGGATTACTATATAGATGATTAAGGTTCCTGGATAAAACTTCCGCAGCTATGATAAACAGAGAGGGTGAAATGGGGTCTCCTTGTTTAACGCCCCTATAGGATTTAAAGAAACCCTGTCTTTTACCATTAATAACAACAGAATACCACATGTTAGCAATCAAGTTCCAGATATTATGGATCCAGTCCTCCCTAAACCCCATTTTTCTCATGACAGCACAAATAAAGTTCCAAGAAATTCTGTCATAAGCTTTGTTCATGTCAATCTTAAACACAACATTACCACCCTTGTTATTTTTCTTAATATCATGAATAATTTCTTGGGCAAGCAACACATTTTCCCCAATGGCTCTACCTTTGACAAAGCCACTTTGGTTGGGGGAAATCAGTTTAGGGATAATCTTAATAAGCCTATTATTCATTACTTTAGAAACAATTTTTTGAGAAACATTACTAAGACTTATAGGCCTGAATTCAGAAAAGTTTTGAGGAGAGTCTACTTTAGGAATAAGAATAAGGCAAGTATTATAAAAATATTTAGTGAGCTATTTTCCACTGAAAACAGCTATTACCAATTCCAGCATGTCATTTCCAACAATCTCCCAAGCTTTCTGAAAGAAAAGGCCACTGTATCCATCTGGCCCGGGGGAACTGTTGGGGTTGATATCAAAGGTAGCCTCTTTAACTTCTTGGATTGTAGGGATAACCATTAGATCCTCATTTTCAGTCTAAGAAACCATATGGGGGATATTTTTGAGAACATCAGGATCAATGATGGTATTGTCCTGAGAAAATAAATCCTGATAGAAATTTATAGCAGCAGTAGCAATATTTTCTTCCCCTTCTATCCAATCTTCCCCCTCTTGAATTCTGTGAATATGCAGTCTGCTTCTTCTACCTCTGATAATCGAATGGAAGAATTTAGTATTGTTGTCACCTTCTACTTCCCACTTGAGATTTGTTTTTTGCCTCCAATAGGAGTCTACCTTCTTATGATGAACTATTAGCTCAGCTTTATATTTATGAAACATCATTCTATCATCTTCATTGAGAGTTTGCAAGTATGATTCTTCATATTGGTTAATCAAATCCCCCATCTGCTGCTCTTTCAGGAAAATATCTCCAATGTTGTTTCTAGACCAATTGCTCAGAGCTTTGCTAGTATTTTTCATTTTTTGTTGGATGTTCCACATAACATTTCCTTCAGTATGATTAATCCAGTTACTCTTCATTACCTCTAGGAAGTCATCTTGATCTACCCAGAAGTTGAGGAACCTAAAATATTTGATGTGATTTTCATTCTGGTTGCCATATGAGATTAAGATGGGACAGTGGTCTGAGCTCACTCTAGGAAGATGAAGCACTTCTGTGATAGGAAATAGACCATTCCAATTGTCATTAACCACTACCCTATCTAATCTTTTCCAAATGATTTGATCATGACTTCTTTCATTACACCATGTGAAATTGCAGCCAACATACCCCATATCCATCAATCCACAGTCTTGTAGACACTCGATGAAAGGGATACTTTTATTCAATCTATGAGGTTTGCCTCCCTGTTTTTCTTCACCGGTAATTATACTATTGAAATCTCCACAAACAGCCCATGGGTGGTCTATAGTAGAAGATAAAGCCCTTAGGTACCCACATAGATCTTCTTTACCACTTGATGTAGATTTTACACACACCACAGAAATAAAGTAGAAACTGTTCGAGGGATTATGCTCTACTTTGCAAGTGACCAGCTGATCTTCATTAGCATATATAGAACATGAGACATCAAAGTTCCAAAAGATCCAGATCTTATTTGTCACGACCCGTCTAGGGGCCGTGACGAGTACCCGATACTTGTACCGAGCACCCCTTGTCTATCGTTTTACCTTTACCTCTTAGCAAGCCATGTAAACAGAGCCATTTTTTTTTTTAACATTAACATTAGCGGCGTCATTCTGAACGTAGACTAATAAACTTCGTTATCACTTATACATCAACATTAGCATGCCAAAACACCATATACCTAACTATACTTAACTGACTATACATATCTGTCTACGAGCCTCTAGACATAGTACGTTTATACATAGAAAGGGCTGAGTACTGCCGTGCCCGAATATATATACACAAAATAGTACCAAGGAAGTGAGGCTCCGGAATAACTGGAGCACTGTCAACACTGCTGGTAGAGCTTCTAAGGATCAAATCCGCCTGTCTGCTGACCTGCGCGGCATGAAACGCAGCGTCCACAAGAAGGGACGTCAGTACGAATAGTGTACCGAGTATGTAAGGCATGAATAGTAGCATACAGAAAGTATAAAACGAAAATAACGACATAAGAGAATAATAGCACATGTCCTGAGGTAGAAACATAACCTGTATATATATATATACCCTTGGCAGGTGCTATGCGTACTTAGCTTTCCTTTAAGAATCTTTCCTTGTTCATATACATATAAAATAGGACATCTCATATTGCCGAGGCGTCGGCAGCCGATCCATTTAACCATAAATATACACATCCCGCATCCGGGCATCCCGCGTCCGGGAGGATATCATATCATGTAATGCCAACTGATCAGGTGGATATGCGTTCATAACGCTCTGCCCTTACCTCCATTTTCCCCGTATACACATGCATATATCATGTACATATATCAGCGTCTATAGCGCTCTAGCTCTTTTATCATATACATATACGTGTGTCGTGTAGGTACATCAGCGTCTATAGCGCTCTAGCTCTTTCGTCATGTGCATGTTTTAAAAATATATACACATATCTTACATACATTCACATGTCTTATATGCATTTACGTATCATATATACAAATGTCTCATAGGCACGCAGGAAAGCCCAAAGAAGAATCATGTAGTCATCGGAGTGACGTAAGGTCGGTGACCTCCAATTATATTATAGAATACTCATGATCGCTTTGTCTCACCTTGAAGGAACGAGTATTTTAAGGTGAGACTACCAACGAGGAATAATATTAAAGTAAACGTAGAATGAAATCGGGGCATCGTAGATGACAGTTCATAGACTTTGAAATCTTTTAGAAAATAAAGTCATAGCTAGGAAATATAAATAAGATTCAAAAATTAGTTTATCATTTTCATGTTTACATAAGATACTTAGCTTAGTCATCTTAGTCATAGAGTCGTTCCGGTAGTACGTATCATAGGCATATTCTCTTATCTAACATCATTGTTATCATTATCGTCATGGAAGTGCCCTCGTTAGAGGAGTCATAGTATTTATCATTTGGTAACGAAATCGGGATCAAAGGTTCCCTTTGGATTCACTACAAGTAAGTCAAGCAAGACTGTAAGGAAAAATCCGAGAGTAGCGGGCCCACCTCGGGCCGGATGGGGTGACGTATATGATTTACATATATTACGTGTCATGTCATTACTTGTGAGGGTCCTAGGGTAATCGGGTCCCACTTATGCAAGTTCTAGGGGTTTAAGGGGTCTTTCCATCATTTGCACACTTTCTAGTTCAATTCTATTGAACAAAAAGTGGAAAACTTTGGATGCGGATTCCGGGGAAGAGAGTTGTCCCCGAGGCGCGTACCCAACTTATTCCGTCTAAGACATGCCATAGAAAGAAGGGTGAAACCTTACATACCTCTTTCCGCTTCTTTTGCTATTCCGAATTCACGTTGCAATCTCGTCAAAATCTGCAAATTGGTCATGTTTACCAAAACTCTTATTAGGATACTTAGAGTTGAATTCTTAAGGAAACATTTGGCTACCGAAATTTCGGCAGCACTTCCCCTATAAATACTCCATCCCACCAAGTTCAACTTGGCTAATTTCAATCAACAACAATCCCGGGAATTCAAACCCGGCCAAAATATCAACCACAATTCCAACAACAACAATACTAATGTCACGACCCAACCCCGTAGGCCATGACTAGTGCCCGATCTGGGCACTCAAACGCATTCTCGTATATGGCAGAAGCCGACAAGGCTTTATTTCAAATTTAGCTAATTTTTAGAAAAATTTCGGCAGAGTTTCCTTTGTTTTACGGCCTATCCCATATATCCTACACGCAGAAAATACCAACAAAGGCCACACAGGGCCAACAAAGCAACATTTAAATATATGCGGACCGGCCGCCGCGGCGAATGGGATCGCCCAAACACAACATAAGTACCCAACTGTACAGAAAGATCCCAACCCACAAACATGTCCACAGACCTCTAACAGACCGACAGAATCATATGACGGGACAGGGCCCCGCCGTACCCATGAACGAGAAATATACATATATAGAAGTGACAGACTATACCAAAAGATGGCTCTGAATAAAAGAGCGCTCCAAAAATAGCAGAATGAGATCCTAAGCAGACGGATCAGCAAACCTGTCGTCGGTACCTGCGCGGCATGAAAACGCAGCCCCCGAAGAAAGGGGGTCAGTACGAAATATGTACTGAATATGTAAAGCCTGAGTTGCAGAAACAAAATCATAATTGGTGCATAACATACAGAAAGTAAACGGAAAATCCGAAGTATCAGATACATATTTCCAAAACATGCAGAGTGTGTACAGGACATATGTCATATCAAATCCGGCCCCTGCCAAGGGACTCGGCAGACAGAACGTGGCCACCCTCCCGACGCTGGTGCCACAACACAGAAGAATCAGAATAGGGGCATAACCCCGTAGCATAACATATCATATCAGATGGCCATAGTAAATCATATCAGAACAAGCGTACATGGCACAGCATACTCCACAAACCCATGTACGCGTATACCTGCCCCCTCACATCGAGGCACGGCGAACAATGCAGAGGATCACGCTTGACAACATATCCTGGCCCGGGCTCAGTGTGGGAAACATTGGGGAATCCACGAATGGAGTAGTGAGAGACTAATGCAAGTAAAATATCATGAATGTTTCCATAGACTCGATGAGGGATATCAAAGACAAACCGATCCAATGAAGCCGGAAGGAATCATAGTAAATGAGTTTCGAGTATCAAAACAATTTATCAGACTTAATGGAATATTTAAAACCACATTCGTTAGGTAATTAAAAGGGTAGTCGAAACGTTTCTTTCAAAAATCGTTCGAAAAGGAGACTTTAGTACATTAAGGGCGAAACCGGGAATAGCGGGCCCACCTCGGAACAATCAAGGCGGTGGGCTCAAATTACGCCCTTTAAGCTTATGGGGTCACCTATAAAGGTTCTACGGACATTCTATAGCTTTTCAAGGAGTTTAGAGAAAGTCTGCATAATTTCAGGAAAAACATATCAAAATGGTTCAATTCTACTGAAGGAAAAACTGAGATTTTCTCTTTCGGATTCCGATGGCCGAGAAGGTCTTTTGAGGCCCGAATCCGATCCTAAAACACTTAGACATGCCAAAAGAAGGATCGGGGTAGCTTTTCATACCTTTCAAGCTCCTTACGCCTTTCCAAACTCACTTCCCGTTTCGTCAAAAATCTGCAAATGGTCAAGTTTACCAATTGTAAGTTATAGATGCTACAAATTCAATTCAACTCTTATTTGTCTACCGAAATTTCGGCAGCACTTCCCCTATACATATAGCACCCCCGAGAATTCAACTCGGCTCACAATCATCAACAACAACCCAAACAACAACATCAACATCAACAACAAACACTAGAAACACAATATGGCACAACTAGTTCTACTTGCCGACATAATGCCATAACCTTCATTTCAACTTCAATTTCCAACCAATTTCAATGATTTCACATGCATTACCAAACTAGACCATCCCAACATAGTTTAGAAGCGTTTCATATGGTTTCCTTAAATTATACACACGATATACATAATATACAAACTTTCCGCCAAAGTCGTAACTCATTCAAAACTTCTAATCTTTGGCATACATATTCATAATATGTTTCTAGCTTCCAACTTCATCAATACTCATCATAATTTGCAACTTAATAACTTCACTTTCATAATGTCGTAAAATCGTTCTAAAACGACATAAACTTCTACATTCCATTTCAAAGCAACCTCATATCATTTTACTTTCATTTATATTGCAAGAATCACAATAACACAACTAACACACTAAACAAACTTAATCCATTTCCATCCCACACACTCCATACCACACGGCCAAACACCCCACTACCAACTTCTATCAAATTCATTCAACTTTCATTCCCAACATGCACTTCACCACAACCACAACTAGAATATAACATAAATTCAACACATTATAGGTATACAATCCACACATACTCACGGCTACATATACATACCACACACCCACTTTGCAAACTTCCATTTCTCCATACAATCAACTCATTTCTACATACTACAACATAAACATGACTTCATAACACAATAAAAAGAGATGAATTCTTACCTTTTTCCCTAGTCTTCTTCACTTGAGTGAATGGTCACTTTGATGAATTTAATGCTCCTCTCTCCAAACCAACTACACCAAGTTGAAAAGGGCACTCACTTTAGTAGGAATCCAACAAGAACAAAATTTTAGAAGCAAGATTTTTGGTAGCAAATTTTCTATGGCCAAGCCGAACCCTCCCCTCTTTTTCTCTTGTTTTTGCTTTGTTCTTTCATGAATCTTCTAAGAGATGAAGATTGTGTAATATAGGATATATACACTATGGTCCCTTAGTTAATTTTTTTGCACATGGGAAAAATTAATACAACATGGGCTTGGGCCACTAAGTTGGCCGGCCACCCTTCATCCTTGGGCCTAATTTTTCTTTCAATTATTTGGGCCCAATGGATTATAATTCCCGTTTTGTAATTCCCGAAACTAATTTTCGAAATCCCAAATTTACCCTTAGCGTTCCTCGACACTTCCATATTAATATTCTTTCATAACAACTCAAGGGTTACATAAATTCAATTATGACCTTATTTCATACAAGTCCAAATTATTTCCAATTTTCCAAAGGTGTGAAAACACGGGATATAACAACTAACAACTTCCATATTCAATCAACTTACTACTTCTTCCAAAAACTTTCTAACTTTAATGAAAACAATCACAACCTCATGATCTATATTCCAACAACATCATACTAACCACATTACCTTCCATGCATGCAAGAACATTACATTCAATTCACATAACTTCTAAAACAAACCTCCACCTACTTCAACTTCACAAGATTATTATGCATTCATTAGCAATCTAGCATCCACAATTCAACTACAACCAAAACATTAAATAGAATTGACTCCTTTTCTTCCATATTACTCTACAACTACACGGGCAACATCAAGCATACACACTACAACCTCTCCAAATTTATTCAACTTCCATTTTCCACATATTATTCACAACAATAACAACCAAACACTAGATAAATTAATTAAAACACAATTTCTACACACATATACATGTTCCATACCTCACGGCCACACCCCTATTTTTATCTCTTTCATGAATTTCATCCATTTTAACATACTACAACACATATAAACCATTCATAACACATAAAGAAAGATCAAAACTCACCTTTCTTCTTCAACTTCTCACTTGACTACAACTTGGCAACTTGTATGATTTTGAATCTTTCTTGCTCCAACAACAACTCCACCTTGTTAAGCACCCTTTACTTGGTAGGGATTGATTTTTGAAGAATTTTTATCAATTTTTCTCATGGACTTTCTCTATGGCCGAAATGGCCTTAAGCTTTTCTCTCTTCTTTCTCTTGTTCTTCTTTTCTTGAAACCTCTAGAACTTATTGTGATAAGGATGACTTAGTCATCCTTTTATTGACCAAATTTTATTTAATATTGGCTTGGGCCATAACCATGGCCGGTTGGGCCTCACAAATTTGGGCCTTATTTTGTTTTGTTTTGATTTTTTTGGGCCAACTCGGTTTGGTCCCGAGTTGGGCCTAGCCCACTGACCTTTCGACCTTAAAATATTCATATCTCCTTGTACCGACGTCACCTGGGGACCCACGATCTATGGTTGGAAAGCTAATTCAATTATCTACAACTTCTATTTCTTGGTACTTTTCCAAATTCCAAACTTATAATACCGTTGTTTTCCCTTGAAGTCAGATCACCCGAAAACGTTTTCTTAAAAATATTCGTTTGGAGGACTTCCACTTTGATTTGGCCCAAGGGTCCTTCTTGAGTCGTGCTTAACTTCTCATATGTGATTCATATGAATTTTTTTAGATGTCCCAAAAAAAAAAAATCTCGATGTGTGGGTCCCACCTCAGCAAATAATCTGACGTTCAAAAATACGGGATATAACATTATTACTACAATTGGCATAGCATCCATTCATGTTCAGAAGGCTCTTGTAAGTTTCAATTTTTGACTCCTTGATAAAAGGCTCTTGACGGACCACAAGGGAAATCTTATATTGTTGGATCATACTCTTCAGTCTCTCAGTTGAAGCTTGAGAGTTCATTCCTCTGATATTCCAATTAAGAGCTTTGATCATTAACGGGGTTAGAGGGGGCTTTTTGAGAATTCATCTTTTGTCCTCTAGTTATAGGGGATTCTCTTATGTGTTGACTGGTTTTTATTTTGTTTCCATGTTTCATAATGACACCTTCTTGGTTCTTCTTGTCTTTCTCATAGGGCTTACTAATCAGGTCTAGATCATTCTGAATAATCGATTCTGCATGTTCATCGTCTGATTCTTCAGAGGTTTCATCTTCAGAGGAACTGCCTTTTGTCCATTCATCATCTGATTCAGCCTGCATATTATTATTTTTAACCACATGTTCAACAATTAAATCTTGTTGATCAGCAGTTTCAATCTGGGTCATAGCAACCTCCTCATTCATTAGTTCATCAAAACTGTTCTGTGTAATAGTGGTGTTCTGCATCAGATCTTTGGAAGTACTCTCGGTTTTATTTTTGGATTTTCCTTTGGTATTGCTATTTCTTTCCTTATTCATGCCCTTTTTGTTTCTGGTTTCTGTCCATTCTTCTCCTATGAATAAGTCAACGTGAAGATCATTTGGATCCTTAATCATAATGACAGGATTAGTCTCCTCACTTCTAATACCTTCAGTGACTTCATTGTGACCATGCTTAGTTTCTTCCTTATCATTCTTCTCTGTGCTTTTGCAGCCACTATTTTCAGGTCCCATCTCATTCTCATTTTGGCTCTTGTCCTTCTCTTTGGTTTGATCAGTTTCTTTGTTCTGTCTAGAATCCAAAGTAGGATATGGCTTATCTATACCAAAGATAGCACCTGTAGGTTTGAACTGTTTGGGAGGTTCACTCTTCCCTCTTCTCTTATAACCATGTTGAGCATTGTTCATATTTTTCATTTGAGTGTCCCTGCCCCTTCGATTTTGATGTTGGACATGTTTCTTATCCAGGTCATCCTTCTTATTTTTTGCATGTGCTAAATTGGGATTAGTTTCTTCTCTAGGCTTAGGCTCAGCCTGATTTTTATTCCCATCAGCTTTGTTTACATTCCTTTCCCCCTCATCCATTTTCTTTTTCTGAACAATTCTGCAATTTCCCAAATTATGACCAATTTTCTTACAATGTCGACAGTACTTTGGGATGTTTTCGTATTCAATAGTCTGAGTGAATCCTTTTAAAGGAGAGTGTTCATCCTCATCCCCAATCCATACTTTAGTAATCAACGGTTTCAATAAGTCTATTTCCATTCTTACTTTCGCCATGCTGGGTCTATTCATCGTCTTAGTAGCCAAATCCAGTTCTATAGGAGTACCAACATCGCTAACAATTTGGCTAATACAATACCAATTGTGAAGATGAAAGGGCAAACCTGGAAGAAGGGCCCAAACAAGAGAAATCGGCAGATCTTCTTCCGGTTTAAAGTTCGGAGTCCACCTCTGCAACCACACCTGAAGCTGTTCAATCTCTATCATTCGTCTATATAGGATCTGAGTGTAGTCCTCATCATTTGTGAAATTGAAGAAAATATTGAAGTTATCAAAAACTCCTATTGTTACTTTCCACTTCAGAGAGAATTTTTCAGAAAACCTTGATCTAATTGTGTCAATTTGGGGACGACTCTTAAGAAATCTTCCGACAATGGTTCTTCGACACGGAGCTGCCAAGACTCCATAATAGTCTCGTGATTTGAATATAACAACATTCATACCATTGTGAGTAGCCCTCCTAGCTTTTGTCGGTTGTTGATGGGTCGCCGAAGAACTCGGAGCTTCTGTGAGAGTTGTGGCATAGAAGGCTTTTGGTTTCGAAATTTCACTGGGTTTAGTAGAGATGTTTATGTGATCTATTGATTTTCCTGGTTCACTCGCCGGAGGAGGTTCCTCCGGCTGCCCCATGGTCGGAGCGTGGGGCTCAGTTGCCCCTAAATTGACCGTTGGGAGAGAGACGTTTCTAAATGTACGGAGAGTGTTAAGCTAAGATATTTTCTTTCGACATACAAATGTTATATACATGTAGAAGTAATGTTTTCAACGTCAATTTAGCTCTTAATTTTGACTAGAAACCAATATAAATCACCTTCGATATTGCTCAAATTTCGTAAATAGCAGTATTTAGATGTTTCAAACGAAGTCTAATCACAATAAAAAAAAGTTTTTAGATGGAAAAGTAGATGTAATCTTGGACATAAAGAAAAGTATTTCGGGCGACCTACCATCTTTTTTGGCTACAGAGAGGACTATCTTAAGAGTTTTATTGGGTTATTTGAGGAATTGCTGGAGAAGAGAACGGGGGCGGGTTAGTAAAATATTGAAGAAAGAGGTAAAATTAGGAGTTACCTGCTACCAATATTTTATAGGCTACATGTGAGAAAAGGACAAAAATGGTCCCTTAACTATGATAGTAGGTTCAAAATAGTCCCTTAACTATGCACTTAACGGTTTTAGTCCTTTAAGTTTGTTACAAATTAACAAAAACGGTCCCTTAACTATGAGAATAGGTTCAAAATAGTCCCTTAACTATGCACTTAACGGTTTTGGTCCTTTAAGTTTGCCATAAGTTGACAGTTTTAGTCTCGACAAATATTCATCGAACTCTGTTTGTTAGATTTGACGAGAACTATGAAAAAAAGGAAAAAATTAGTGAGAACTCTAGATCGGTCAAATAACTCGGGACAAAACCGACGGACGTTAGTCGGTTATAGGATGGACTTCTACGCATTTTTCCTCAAAAATAACCGATGGACTTCCGTTGGTTTCGTAAAAAACAATAAAAATTAAAAAAAAAATAATGTCCCTCGATTTTATCCATCGTTTTCCGTCCATCATTTTTTTCGCTTGTTTTTGGTAGTGACAACTTTTTTAGTTTCTGCTATTTCTAATTTATTTCTAAAGTCTAGTGTATTTTATTTAGTCGATGGATTCCCTCAGTTTTAATCGATAGAGTCTGTCGGTCTTTGTGTTTCGAGACATCATTTTCTGACATTATCAAACCGTTAAGTGCATACTTAAGGGACTATTTTTAACCAACCCTCATAGTTAAGGGACCATTTTGTCAACTTATGGCAAACTTAAAGGACCAAAACCGTTAAGTGCATAGTTAAGGGACTATTTTGAACCTACTCTCATAGTTAAGGGACCATTTTTGTTAACTTGTAACAAACTTAAAGGACTAAAACCGTTAAGTGCATAGTTAAGGGACTATTTTGAACCTACTATCATAGTTAAGGGACCATTTTTATCCTTTTCTCGGCTACATGAAGCAATATCTTTTTTAAAAAAAAAAAAATTATTTACATGTAGCAATATCAATTGTTGGCTAAATGATTGCCAAAATTGCTCTCTAAAGTTGTATATAAGTGTCAATCTCCATACATATGAAAGCGCGTCAAGCGGAAGGCAATGACCAGTGCACCCATTGCTGCCTTTAATCTAGACATGTCCCTAATTAATAAAAATACTAGATTTTTTATTTAAAAGCTAAGCTCCTAATTGGTTTTCTTACTACGAAGTGAGTACTGACTAAAAAGCATGAGAAAGATGAGTAGTTATAAGCTAAAGCATCAAACATAAACATATATGCAAATCTAGTCTCTATTTTAGGGGTAAAATAAATGAAAGGCCTTTAAAGAATATATTTTAATTGCCTCAAGGTTCTCTTTTTCATAGTGATTTTGCAGTACACGTGATGAAGCAACTTTTATGACGTACAGGCAGCTCAGTACCCTTTAATTTGAGTAAAAACTAACTTCCTGGGCATATTGGAATAATTGGTCCATGCCAGTTCAATAAAATAGGGTATTCTAGAGTTCTCAGCTTTTGGGACTTTCAGAAATGTGCATGAGAGGAGGATCAGATTCTTGTATTATTTCCACATGGGTCCTACTAAAAGCATAGGTATTTAAATCGATAAGGTGGTTTAGAGTCTGTTTGGAAAGTTACAGTGTAATTAATGGTTCAATATAATGTTGTTGGACGTCCCCAAGGAAAAAATATGATGTTTTTCAAATTTTCAGATATTTGAAAAGAAAAACCTTTTCTTTTTTTTTTTTCAAAAACCAATTTGACCAAACACTATTAAGTGAAAACTGAGTTTGCGAAGTCGATCATATCAATTTTGGACCAGTAGTAGAAGGCATGCTCTATAAGCCAAAAGACTTGGAGATTTCAATATTCAGTGGTTTGAAATTTCTTTTAGTAATTAGTAAAACCAATAAGAGAGTGGCACACGTGGATTGACAAAAACTTATTGGCTAGCATTGAAATTCAAAGCATAACTGTCACAAATTGGAAGATTGAAGTTGAAACTCCTCTTAGTAAATGCAACATCAGGTATGAAATAAATTGAGATAAATGATAGTAGAAATTTATATATAAGACGTTAATTTATTGCTTCGGGGCAAGTACCAAATGCGAGTAAATATATTTCTTGTCCCACGGTTAACTATTTAGCATCGTTAATTAGGAAAAAATTGGTATGCGCCAGTTGAAACAGTCAAGAATTTTGCTTTGTGAGCATGGTAAAATGTACTTTATTGCACAAAATAGTAGAAGAATCAGATGTTTTTCTCTTGCTGTTATATGGATCTAATAGGACAAGATTAAAACTCACCACAAATTTCCTATCAGCAAATACTCATTTACCCCATGCTGCTTCCAATACTTCTTCAAAACTATTTCTTAATTGAGATCATAGTAATTGGAAGAGATTTTCGACCATTTTTGAGCTCCAGAAGCAAGCCTGGAAATTAGCATCTATTACTTAATTAGGAACTTAATGCACCGCGCATAGTGGGAGCTTAGTGCACCGGGCTGCCCCTTTTTACTTAATTAGGAACTTGACCTTCAATTTGCACATTTTCTTTCTCATTTCTGTGAGAGTGGGCTGTTTCTTTCTCAATGAAGGCTTTATGATTCGCTCACTTGCTCAACCTGATCTGCAAGAAGTAATGGTTATGAAACTGTTTACTCGCTACTAAAACAACAGGAATTAGCGGCAGACAAATTCTATAGCTAAACAGCAAAATTCTCCGCTAATTCTATTTAGCGATGGATCATCAAACAAATCTGGTAGCTAACTACAAGCAATTTAGTGAGGATTAGCAACGAAGTTCGTAGCTAATTCCAGTTTTCCTTCAACTGAGATGCTCGGGCCTTCAGGAAGACGGGATCTCAACGACTCATTTTTTGGCACCATTATTCAGGGAAGCATTGGTGGAATGTTGAATGGACTTTGAGCATCTGGAGCTTGGCCCCTCTTTATTTCTAACCGAATCTCCAGCAGGCTGCTTATTTGTCCTACATCGCAGAATTTCTTTTAAAATAGAACAAGTAAAACCGAGAGAAGCTGTAATACACAAAACATAATGGACTTACAAGTTGTAATACACAAAACATAGTCGAGTTACAAGTATTACACAAAGCATAGTCGACTTACAAGTTCAACAATATCGAGCACAATGGGCAAGACTAATCGTTAAACCAAAGTTCTGTAAACACTTTTTTCTTTCACAAGTGGCATACTATTTCACAAACTAGGTGATCGTTAATTTTTCTAAAAAACAAAAGTTCTTTAAAGGATTTTCAGAATACTGATTTATTTTGTAAGTGCTATGATATCCTCCAGCAATGAAAATTATGTGCAAGGGTTAATTAAGAAAGAATTGACATACAAGACAACAGGATAATACGCCATGATGACAGTTAGCACATGAGCCCAGGAAGATCATTACAAGACATTTTAACAAGACAGACTGTTCATGCCTTAACAATCTTGATATATCATATATATGATGAAGGTTGACATTCAAGACAATAAAGATCGTTAAAAAGACAAGTTAACTAGGCAGATGTCATTCAAAACTATACAGCACATAATCTACTAGTAGCACAACAGGGAGCTGATGTTTGGAACATTAGAGCCATAAATTTCTTGTCTAGGGGACTTTAGTTGAGACATAATCCTGATTTACAAGACGTAATAATTTGTGTAATTGAAGTTAGAAAGTTTAAAATTCCGCACAGATAAAACTCCTACTTCCCTCCATCCCAATTTACATGAAAGTGTTTGACACGGCGCGGAGTTTAAGAAAGACTTTTGAAACTTGTGGTCTAAAGTATTTCAAAAGTAAGCCATAGAAATTTCCGCGGCTATAAACATTTTGTTAAGGGTAAAATAGGAAGTCTGAAGCCAAATTGTTACTAAATATGGAAAAATGTCATTCTTTTTAAAACTGACTAAAAAAGAAAGATTGTCACATAATTAGGACCGAGGGAGTATTAAGTAGCCCGAGTAGAAGATGACTTTCAAAGTAGCACGTGCAAGCAAAGTACCAACCTCTTAGCAGTAGACTCTGTCCAGCTTGCACAGAAATATTCCTCCTCTTCCAGCCTCAGATTCCTTGTCAGGCAATCAAGCTTTCCTAAACTTAAACTTGGCTTGTACTTATGTTCTATAAGGCTAAATCTATGATCCTTTACTGAAATTGATGATCCACAAGAAATTAGTTGCATTAGCATATTATGCGGCTTTAGCTTTGCTGATGGAATGCTACACTCCCCGTTTTCATGTCTAGCCCTAAAGCTGCTGAGCTTGCTAACATCTGATCTGATGAGAGATATCAAGCTATCTGCTCTACCACTAGATGATGGTGGATGTGCAGCTGACTCCACGCGTATTTCATTATTTTCAACCCCTGATGAAGACCTATCATTTGTTGAAACACCTCTTTTAAAAGTATCATGAGGCGTATTAGTACTGCTTGTATTTTCCCGAGTCTTAGTGGAGGCATCAGCCAGGCCATCAGTCTTATTGATCATGCTTTCTCTACATGAAGAACATTTACCAGAAAAGGACTCTGGGGAAATATCCGAAGAACTTGGATTTTCACCATCACAAGAATTATTTGCACATCTTTCATTCGTGCTAGATGGAGGAGAGGGATCATCTTGGCTTCTAGAAGCTGGAGATTCCGGTAATTCTTTTGGATTTGACAATCTATCATTTTTCGCGGGACTGGAGCGACCTGCAAAAGTAAAGGGGGATCTTTCATAAATAGCGAGATTATTATCCTTTTTTGCAAAATATAGCGACATTATTTTTTTCCAAAACATAACAGTATTTTTCTTTCAAAACGTAGTATATACACTATATCCACAATCATATAATACCAATGTACATACATTGATACATTGTAAATACAATATATATACACTGATAGCATATACACAGTATGCGCGCGCATACAAGAATCGTGCCTACAATTTAAGAATACGTGTATTCTGCCATAAGATGTAAAATATGGAGTAACTAGGTTTTGTAATTATTTAAAAGTACCATTATAAAGTGTAATTATGGAGCATAATCAGTTACATCAGTCAATTTTTCTAAAGAAAAAATTGAGGCCCAGCTATACTTGTGGTTTCATGATAGCAGAAATCTTATGTCCCTATTTACAAAAGAATTTCGAGCACAAAAAGACTTCCAGAAAAGAAAATAGGTCAAAAAAAGTGTTTACAATAGGTAATAAATACCTGAATTGGATTCTTCACAAATCTCTGAGCCTTTTAGAACATATTCATTACCATGAACAGGAAGAATTAGGTCATCTTCACAAAGATCATGCCACACAAATCTATTCTTGTAGCTTCTGTGTTAATAACACACCAGAAATGTGAAATTCACATACTAAAAGCAAAAACTAAATGCAAAATTCTACAATTAAATTCAACTTGTTGAGTCTTACCTCTTGCAGGACCAAGAGTACGACGAAGCCATTCCCTTGCCTCTCAGAACGTTAAATCTCTTGATTACATCTTCAAGATTGCAAGAAGACATATAAATTACAGAAGTAATCAGATTTTGTGACTTACTTTCCAACATTTTCATCATACTCCCTCCGTCTCAAATTACCTGTCGTGATTTCTAAAAAATAGTTATCTCAAATTATTTGTCATATAAGAAGTTCAAGATAAAATTAATAATTTTTTATCCTTAATAATAATTATTGTTGAAGACTACAAACACCTCAGGAGAGAGGACACATAAATAGAGTAAATATTTAATGAAGAGAGATTATATCTTATTTCCTGATTAATATTTTTTTAAGGAGTATATAAAAGAAAAACACGACAGATAATTGAGTATATGTCTGAACGAATAATCCGAGCGGCATTACCTCTCAAGTATAGGCCATCCGAGGAAGATATGGGTACTTCCATGAAATGAGGATGCTCAAGTTGTCTATTTCTGCAAAGATAGTATACCACTGGCACTTTTCCATCATTTGGTTGTTGCTGTTGATGATATTTTGGTGATTTCTCGGTCCACACTTTGGCTCTCTCTGGACTCAACTGTCTATACTTCTTCATACGCTCTTCCATTTCAAATATCAATAAAGTTTGCGGCTTTTAGTCAATAAATGAGTAAATTGAGCATAGCAAGATCAATATTTTGATATCTTGAGATGTACCCACTATTCAAAAAAAGTGGAAAGCCAACTTTGCAACTGTATTATGAAAGATAAAATGCAACCAACATGCCCTCATTGAGATATACGTAAAGAGGAGAATAATGGAAGAAGCTTTTCTACTCCCGGTATCTTATATATATATATTTAATTTTTCCGCCGTAGGTGGCGTCTCCCTTGTATTGATAAAGACATAGAATACAGCAAAGAGGCAAGGGGAGCTTAGCTACCACCCTTCCTGGGGTTAAATGGGGTTACAAAAATTCCCCATTACCTGAAAAATTGCAACAAAAGAATCATATGTCCCTTCCTATAGGAGCAAAGAGAAAGAGATGAAGGAGGCATATGTAGCAAAAGAATAAGCACAATACAGTAGAAATCTTCAGCGGCTTCTAAATTGTATCTTAACATGCTTGCGCCTGAACGATGGCATTTGGATTAAATCAAGTCTGAAGGGGCCGAGAGCCTCTTTTGGGAGGTTATTACAGTTGTAGACGATCATATCTTGTCCCCTTGTGCTCACTTTAGCCATGGCATCCGCTACTTGATTCCCTTCCCTAAAACAGTGTTGTGTCACCACGTTTATGTGAGAAATTATCTTTCTAGTCTCCTCAATAATATGGTACAGTTGCCAAGGTACAGCACAAGCATAGTTCAACATATCTACGACCAACTTAGAGTCACACTCTAAAATGACATTGTGCAAACCATTCTCCTTGCACCACCGAAGCCCAAAGAGGGTAGCCTTTGCCTCAGCGTAGTTGTGGCTGCCCGTATCTAAACTTTTTGCAAACGCCATATACATATGGCCAGCGAAGTCCCTGATAACACCACCTGCCCCGATGTGTCCATCACCGTATTTACTACCATCCGTATTTAATTTTACCCAATTCAGTTCGGGCCTTTCCCATTTAATAATGGAACATTTGAAATTGTCTCGAGAATTCATGAGAGTATTGCAAATCTCTGGCCAGCTAGATTCCCAGTTGATGTTCAAATCATATTTAGCCAGGATCCATTTGAGATGAAAGAGAATTTGATAGATAATTCTGGAAACATACATCTTTTTCTCACCGAATTTAGCAGCGCACCTAGATTTCCACAACTCCCAGATAGTGATCAATGGTAAGACTGTAAGAATTTCCTTGTGGACTGAATTAAAATGCTTGGCGCTCCACCATTTCAACAACATAGCAATAATAGAAACATCCTCCCAAATGATACCGAGAGGGGCCCCAAAAAATTTCCACACTTTGGTTGCACAGTCCCCATTTACAAAAGCATGTAGCATAGTCTCTCTTTGTGGCATGAAACAACAGTGACATCTAGAGACGAGTGAAATGTTGAATCGCAATAAAATGTCATCGAACGACAACATTCTTTTGAGAGCTCTCCATATTAGGAAGGACATTTTAAAGGGGAGAAATTTATGCCAAAGCTTAGCAAGAGTGTTCATGTTATTTTTGGACTGCCTCAACATGTTCCAAGCAGATTTAGTAGAAAACTTACCTGACACTGACGACATCCAAATAGCAAGATCTGGAGTATCAGGATCACCAACCTCAATGGAATTAATGAGCTCAATAATATATTCAGGAAGTTGGTGAAGCTCAGGAAAGGCTCATTCTCCATCGATTCTGGCATCTTTCACTAGTAACTTTAAATTTGCCCCTGCTGTTTGGACCATAAGTGCTAAAGCCCCTTGACCGGTCCAGTTGTCCCACCATAAACTGATATGTCCCCTGTTAATCCTCCAAAGGATATTTTTTTCAGCTTCCATTTTTATCTCCATAAAAATAAAGATAAAATAGACCCTTGTGGTTCGGCCATTTCCCGGACCCCGCGCATAGCGGGAGCTTAGTGCACCGGACTGCCCTTTTTTTCCATTTTTATCTCCATGAATTTCTTCCAACAATGAGACTGCCCAGATTGATATTTTCTCTCAACTGGTCCAACTCTTCTGCAATATTTGGCAAGTAGAAAATCTGACCATAGGGTTCTGACCAATCGAAATCTCCACCATCTTTTGTAAGCAAAACTCTCCGATATGTCAATGATTCTTCTAAACCCCAGCCCTCCTTCCTTTGTAGGATAGCATAATTTTTCCCATGAAGACCAATGGAATCGATTATATTAGTTGTCCAATTTCGTTTTTCGAGAGTTAATTTGACTAATTTTCGGAACTAAATAGATTAGATTAATTCAATTTTTTTTAAATTTTAATTTAGATATTTAAAAACTACAAGTTGTAATTCTTCTCATATTAATATGGTGAAAAAAACATATCTCCAAATGTTGATCAAAATTTATATAGTTTGACTTTTATAATGGAAAAGTGGACAAGTAATATGGGAGGGAGGGAGTATCTTTCTTTCTTTTTACACTTGGCTTGATCTTTGAGCTGCAAAGATGTGCTGCTTCTGCCAATCGTCGTGGGAGTCTGTGCTCCTTTTTCCAACTTTTGCTATGGCTTTTTCTCTCATTGTTATGCTATGTTAGCTGGAGTGATACTTTCCTCCGATTCCACAGGAATACTTAATTGATTTAAGTTTTAGTGCCGTCCCCTATAATCTTATGGGGAAGGGGTCAAAAATGCCTAACCTATTAGAAATGATCGAAAAGTGTCCTTCTTCCACTTATTAGATCAAATTTGTCATTAACATAATTTTTAGGCTTAAATCGCCCTTCCATTAACGACACAATAATTTGGCTTTTAATTAATTAAACACGTAACCTTTATTTATTGATCAACATAAAACTCCGACCATACATGACACAACCCAACACAAAATCCATTTTAAATTAACGCAACTAAATGATAAAATCATTCTTAATCCCTGGTTCATGTAAATTACATATAATTAGCACAGGCCACAGCACAAAGAACTGTAGGACATGGCCTACACGTCCTGAGATACTCATATTATGCTTCAAACCGTTTCCAGTACAAGAACAAATATTTTAACACTTTATTTGAGCAAATAGCAAGATGCTGATTTCAGGGAGACTCAAATTATTGAAATTAATTAAAAATGGGTGGTGAAGAAACAATGTGTTAATTTAAAACGTTAATTAATTAAAAATGGGAGGTGAAGAAACAATGTGTTAATTTAAAACGTTTTTTTGTTGGAGTTGGGTCATGGATGGGTCGGATCTTTTTAAGTTGGGTCAGAATTTTATGTGGACCAATAAATAAAGGTCACGTGGTTAATTAAAAATTAATTAAATTCCAAACAATTGTGTCGTTAATGAAAGGGAAACTTTAAGCTTAAATTGTTACACCCCCCACTTTCGGAGCGTGAGCATGCCACGTACTTCACCATAGTAATGGAGTATCGAAGACGTCCCATGAAGTTTTGGAAGGTACAAGCCATGGAAAGTACGTAACAACGAAGTGAAAGACGAATTATGATCTCGTAAATCGTAACCGGGAAGGACAATCTTGAAAACACAAGAACATGATCATTATCAAGTATAATAAATGGTAAATAGTATGTAGGGGGAGCTTTGGAAGATTCCGGGACCAAGAAAATCAAAGAAAATAAGTTTGTCGAAAATTTGGAAAAAGTTGGCAGAATTAAGGATAAAATTTTGGGTCGACTTTGGAGGGGTATATCTCCAGGTATATGAGGAGTTTTAAGGTGTTTCAAAATCCTAAAATGAAGTTCGCCGAGTCTAGTTTCTAACGAAACAAACCGCTCGTCGATAGGACATCGTAGTAGAGAATTATGAACGTTACAAGTCAGGCTGACAGAGCAAAAACAGCACTGCTACAGTGCTGCAGTACTGCCGACTTTGGCACCCTATATAAGGGGGAAAACCCCTTTTTTTTTGTCATAAAATCTCCCAAATATTCCAGAAAAATCAGCAACAAAATAGAGCATATTTACCTCATAAAAGTAAGGATTTTGAGTAATTTCGAGTGACGGAATATTAACCGAGGTCCAGGTAACATGTAGTTGCGATTATAGTTTTGTCTTGCGTTGGAATTGGCTGGATTCAAAGTGAATATTGAAGATATTGCTTCTCTAGCAAGAATAAGGTATGAATCTCTTCTTATTAATATTGATTTCAGTTTATTTACGGAGATAAAGTCGTTAAATAATTGTATAGTAAGTTGGTTAGTTATAGAAGTTGGAAACCAGCGTGTGGGCTGTTTTATGGCATTTGTTGGTGTTGGAAATGATGTTATTACTATTGGTATTGTTGTTGATGTTGTTGGTTGTTGAATTGGAATTTCGGGCTAGGCATATAAACAGGGGAGATGCTGCCCGATTTTCAGCAGAATATAGAGTAGTTTGACTTGAAAGTCTAGTATAACTATACTATGATGAGTCTAATGATAGTGTGAATCCTCTTAAATGTAGACTCACGAATTTGGACGAATAAGTGTGGATAACTGGAGGTTGAACAGGTATGTTAAGGCTAGTCCCTTTCTTCTAAAGGCATGATTCCTTTCTTATGAATTCAATAGGTGTTTTCCAAATGTCCCATGATCCCTTTATGTGAATCCATAAATGTTTTCCAAGAATATTCTTATTCCCAAGAGCTAGAAATTCATGATTCATAGAGTTTATGATTTAAAGGCATGACTTCTTTCTTGATAATCCATAAATGTTTTCCAAAATGTCCCTATTTTTCGAGTCAAAGATTTATGATTCTATAAGCTTTTATGACAACAACAACGGACATGTTTTTACAATGTTAATGACGATGCTAAAGATGAGAATGTTTCTATGATGACTACGACGATGATCATGATCTCATATTTAAAAGTCCCAAGCTTATGATTTCAATGTAAATATAAGAATGTTGAGTTATTTTCGTGATTTTCTTGATTATTATTCATTGTTGTTGATCTCGCCTTATAATAATTGTTCCTTCAAGGTGAGATAGAACGATGATGATTATTCCATAATATAATCGGAGGTTACCGACCTTACGTCACTTCGATGTATTTATAGCTCTTATTTGGCTCTCGTGCATGCTTTATATATATGTATGTATTTTCTCACACTGCGCCGCGCTATAGTCGGCCAGGCATGGCACGTAGATGTGCACACCACTGCAGTGGGCATGTTATGATATTACCCGGGACGCGGGCTAATGATGATAACACCGAGCCTCAATGGTCGGGCATGATACTATATATATGACACCGAGCCTTAATGGCCGGGCATGGTACTATGTATATGTATAAAATGTTTTTTAAAGGCTAAGCATGCATAACATCCGCCTTACGAGGCATCCAGATGTACAGGTTATCTCTCATATTCCATGTTACCTTTCATATCTATATTATGTTGTTATTCATGCCTTACATACTCAGTACATTATTCGTACTGACGTCCCTTCTCGTGGACGCTGCGTTCATGCCCGCAGGTAGGTAGGGAGACGGATCAGACCCATAGGTCTTCTATCAGCGGATTCTCAGGAGCACTCCACTTTCTTCGGAGCTGCAGTCTATTTGGTATTGTCCTTATGATCATTTGTATTCCATGTAGAGGCTCGTAGATGTGTGTGTACAGTTAGATGTTTTGTAGCTCCACTGGTTCATATTATGGTATAATATATTGGTGGCCTTGTCGGCCTTATTTGAGCTCTTGATACTTTACTGTTAGCCTTGTCGGCTTTATGATATACGCTGTGTTGTGGCGACCTTGCCGGTCCGCTGTGCTAAATGATCGGATATTCCTATGTTGGGCCTTTTCTGCATGCAGGTGTTCTTTGAGTTATGGTTTAGAATGTTCAAATAAACGGATAAGTCAGGTGGTTCCCGGCCTACGGGTCGGAGCCCGTCATACTCCTAGTAGGGGTGTGACAAAGTTGTATCAGTGCAGTTCGTCCTAGGGAATGTCTACGAGCCGTGTCCAGTAGAGTCTTGTTTATGGGTGTGAAGCGCGCCACACTTATAAACAAGAGGCTGCAGGGCATTTAGGAACCATTGACCTTTCTTTCTTATCTTAGATCTTGCAATAGAGCTAAATCATAGGATATGATGTCCCTAATTCTAACCCCAAATGTTTTGATCATGGATAAGCAGTTGATTATGCCGCTACGAGGAAATTGCTGAGAATTGAAGTTGTTCATTCGAAAGGTATGTTTCCTATTTTATTAATATGGATAGACGTTGATATAAGAACTTGAGAAAGATGTTATGGGTATTGGTGATTGCTCTGTGGGGCATTGGATGTGTTTTCTGGGCTGTGTGCAGGAATGAGGTAGTATGAATTATAGAGGAAACTCTGCCAAAATTTTTACAAATTGAATTGTTTGCATGTCTATAGAGAAAGAGTAAAGGGAAAATGTGACCATCAGCCGTTTGGTAAGTCATGATTGAAGGAACAACTATGCAACACTTTCAAAGAGAAGTTTTAGAGTGATTTTAATTTAATTTAAAGGAGGAACCCTGGAGGGAAAAATGATTAGTAGTTAAAGAAACTGGAATGAGTTGCATCCGAGATTTCGGAGGATTGAGACCTATTGGAAACATAAAGAAAGTTGACATTAGGAACTTAAATACGGTATTACGATTTATAGATTAGATTGGTTAGTAAGAGATAACAAAGAGATATTGATATGGAAAAGGAAGTTAACGAGTACGGGAAAGTTCCACCCTAGAAGTGTATATATATACACGAGATCAAGATGGGTTTGTATTCATAGTGGAATGTTCTGCAAACTTCCAGGTAGATATTATTAAGTGGCAAATGAGAAAGAGCACTTTAAGAGCAAAGGAAATAAAGGAGGACCTTGAGGACAGAAGTACGAGAAAGTGCGGTTATGAATTGATTAGAGGAAGTTACGTGATCGTCGACGATGAGAGGAAGTTTAACAAATTAATAAAGTTGGCCAAAGGTAGACAATGATGGCACAAGACAGTGGACTTGGAACAGAGATGCGATTATAAAGGAAACAGGACGAATATACGAGGAATAGACATACATACGAGCAAGCTATGGTATCGTAAAGAGAATAAGAAATGAACGAAGGAAGAAAGAAAAGGGTGTCTTTTACAAAAATTCCATGATGAGAACAAGAATCGGCGGGACATTAGAAGGGTTATGACGCATGATTATGATACAAACAGTTAGTTAAGAGAAACTATGGGACACTATGAGCTAAATTAAGGAAAGGACGAATCGCGAGAATGAATGAGAGAGAGTATCGACTTTTACTAGTATGGTATAAACTCAACTCGGAATCGGGAACCAAGAGTAAGAGGAATCTCAAGGGTACTGGTGAAATGATAGCTATGAAGGAAAATTGCGGCTGAAGGAGCATGATATAGTCGGGCATTCTATAAGGAGCTTAACGAATTCCGATGTCACCATTGATTCATTAACCTAGGGGACTATTAGGCATGAAGGAAGGAGGTGGTTTGAGTTGTGTCCAATATGTGTGGACATTTGACTGGATGCAAGAATCCATTTAGCAAAGAGAAATAAGTCAAATCATGCGATGAAAGTAACTCTAGCATTATATGGTCTAGAGGAGTTGAAGGATCGCTAAGCTCGGCCAAATAACTACCAATGCGGTCAATACTCGAATGTTACTGGTATATGAGAACATTCTTAGACGAATTAGAATATTCCCAAGTACAGAAGAAGGAAATGTACTGGCTTGAAGGAGTCGAAATTCGAGATGAACTAATATAGCAAGGATGTGGTAAAGAAAAGTGGAAACAGACTAAATGCATGTATATTATGAGACAGACATGGGAAATGAGGCATGAAAAGATAATGAAGGTTTAGCAAATCAAGGAAATAAGTTGTGTCAATGCAATACGTTGTGTTCCGGGCTATGATTCGAATCGCACGTACCAGAGAAATTTTTTGTTATAATTAAATATGCAACAAACGTACCCCAAAAGGGTAACAGAAGAAGTGAGAAGGCATACAAGTGACCAAGGATAAGTATCAAGGATAGTTGTGATTAGTAAAGAGAAATTGTAGCAGTGTAAGAGGTGAGAGTTTTAAAAGAGGAATATTTTTAGGAATTTCAATGATCGTTAAAAGAAAGGAAGACAGTATGCCTATGGATAGCGTGACAGCAGTACTACATGAGACTAGAAAATATCTCATGCGTCGTGAAATCTTAAGTCACCATTTATATTAAATCGTGAGAGTATATGTCATAGGACCATATAAATAACCGTCCTGATGAAATGGCTAGTAAAATGGTGTGGGGACAACAATAAATATTTGAAGAAGGATGGAAGCTAGTTGAATCTCAATTAGCCGCTGGTATAGGAGAGCCAAGGACTTAAAGAGGGAAGCACACTCATATTGAAAGGAAGTTGTAATTAAGTAAGATTTTATTTTAGTCTCATGCTTATGAGTTATTTTGTAATGATGTTAAGATTGGAGGAGAGGAAATTGGAGGAAAGATTAAAATATGAATTTGAAGATATTTTGAATAGTAAATTACCTTGAGATATGATCATTAGTATGTTGTGAGTATAATTTTGTTATGAGGGATAACAATGATGATAAGAAAATGTTGTGTACAAGTATATAAGGGGTGGCGCTGAGGTTGTTGTATGGGTTGAATTGAGTCCCATTGGAATATAAACCCCTTGGCTATGGTATTTTGACGCATTGGATGAGTAATCTGAAGTAGAGTAATTAATGAGAATAATAAGCCATTAGCAAGGAAATGCTATGACAAACCATCTAGGCGCTACCATAGGTGGAACTATGATGACAATGCAAGGAATTAAGGAGTCCGACTAAAGAATTAACAAGGAGATGAGATGATATGTATGTAAAATCGATTAGTACTAAAAAGGATAATCTAAAGTAGCACTAGAGAAGCGAGCAAGGAAAAGTTCCAAAGCCGAATAAGAAAGTTGCCCACTAGCAGAGAAATAGAGGGCTACGAGACAGGAGGGACTAAGTCAACGGAAGGTGAAATCGTGGAAATAGACGAAAATAAGATCGCAGGAAAAGGATTCAAAGATATAAATAAAGGAGATGGACATTTAAGGAATTAAGAGATCCGCTTGATTGATAAACCGAAATGATAGATGAGCGCGTCAAACTATGGAAAGACGTATTAAGTGAGAATCGGGCAAAGGTTAAAAGTAGAAGGAGAACCCCAAAGGAAATGATCAAAGGATATCACGTTTGATTGGAACAAGCGGCTGACAAAGAGACCTCGTGGAAGAAGCAACATGATGGCTCTTATTGGAAAAAGGGATGAATAAAGGTTACAAACAAAGGAAAGAATGAAAAGATTCGAATTCACTGCATGACTAGGAATCTTGGTTATTCTTCGATAAATTTCTGAATTCAGCCCTAAGTTATTAGCCGAACTAAGGATTAGAAACTTTAAGAGTAAATTGAAGGAAAGGAATTATTAAAGAAGAGGTTTGAGATGTTTTTGATATAAGTACAAGGATTGCCGTTAGTTAGCCAAGTGCCAGAAGTTCAATTGAATGAAAGAGAAATTAAGCAATACATTTATGTGTTAAACTAGTTTAAAGATAAAGTACCGCAAAAATTAATTTGACTGCTATAGAAAGCAAAGGATGCTAAAAATGTGAACAGTCTTGAGGTTATCTTTAAGGGAGGAAGAATAAGTAAACAAGAAGACAACGACCTGGGACATCTGTGAAACGTAAAAAGCAACGTGGAGATCGAAGAGAACAAGAATTTCTGAATAAAAATAAGATGGGATCAAAATTGGATAAAAGCATGTGGTAAGTACGGGATGAAAGGGAATACAAGAATGTAAACAACGAAGGCTGAAAAGGCAATGAGAACGATAAAGTATAAAGAGTTAGTAGACAGACATATAATAAGAAAAGGGACGACCTTGAGTACGAGCGTAAATTTGGCCACACAAGAAGAAGGATAAACTACGTAATTCAAATAAGTTCAATTTTAAATAAGTAAGTAAGACAGCAAGTAAGTAAAGTAAATACTGACAAATACATGTAAGAACATTGATATCTACCTCGGAGCGAACTCTACCTCAACATTCAAGGACGAATGTTTTTGAAGGGGGGGAGAATGTTACACCCCGCACTTTCGGAGCGTGAGCATGCCACGTACTTCACCATAGTAATGGAGTATCGAAGACGTCCCATGAAGTTTTGAAAGGTACAAGCCATGGAAAGTACGTAACAATGAAGTGAAAGACGAATTACGATCTCATAAGTCGTTAACGGGAAGGACAATCTTGAAAACACAAGAACATGACCATTATCAAGTATAATAAATCATAAATAGTATGTAGGGGGATCTTTGGAAGATTCCGAGACCAAGAAAATCAAAGAAAATAAGTTTGTCGAAAATTTGGAAAAAGTTGGCAGAATTAAGGATAAACTTTTGGGTTGCCTTTGGAGGGGTATATATCCAGGTATATGAGGAGTTTTAAGGTTTTTCAAAAGCCTAAAATGAATTTCGCCAAGTCTAGTTTCTAACGTAACAAACCGTTCGTCGATAGGACATCGGAATAGAGAATTATGAACGTTACAAGTCAGGCTGACAGAGCAGAAACAGCACTGCTACAGTGCTGCAGTACTGCCGACTTTGGCACCCTATATAAAGGGGAAAACCCCTTTTTTTTGTCATAAAATCTCCCTAATATTTCCGAAAAATCAGCAACAAAATAGAGCATATTTACCTCATAAAAGTGAGGATTTTGAGTAATTTCGAGTGACGGAATATTAACCGAGGTCCAGGTAACATGTAGTTGCGATTATAGTTTTGTCTTGCGTTGGAATTGGCTGGATTCAAAGTGAATATTGAAGATATTGCTGCTCTAGCATGAATAAGGTATGAATCTCTTCTTATTAATATTGATTTCAGTTTATTTACGGAGATAAAGTCGTTAAATAATTGTATAGTAAGTTGGTTAGTTATAGAAGTTGGAAACCAGCGTGTGGGCTGTTTTATGGCATTTGTTGGTGTTGGAAATGATGTTATTACTATTGGTATTGTTGTTGATGTTGTTGGTTGTTGAATTGGAATTTCGGGCTAGGCATATAAACAGGGGAGATGCTGCCCGATTTTCGGCAGAATATAGAGTAGTTTGACTTGAAAGTCTAGTATAACTATACTATGATGAGTCTAATGATAGTGTGAATCCTCTTAAATGTAGACTCACGAATTTGGACGAATAAGTGTGGATAACTGGAGGTTGAACAGGTATGTTAAGGCTAGTCCCTTTCTTCTAAAGGCATGATTCCTTTCTTATGAATTCAATAGGTGTTTTCCAAATGTCTCATGATCCCTTTATGTGAATCCATAAATGTTTTCCAAGAATATTCTTATTCCCAAGAGCTAGAAATTCATGATTCATAGAGTTTATGATTTAAAGGCATGACTTCTTTCTTGATAATCCATAAATGTTTTCCAAAATGTCCCTATTTTTCGAGTCAAAGATTTATGATTCTATAAGCTTTTATGACAACAACAACGGACATGTTTTTACAATGTTAATGACGATGCTAAAGATGAGAATGTTTCTATGATGACTACGATGATGATCATGATCTCATATTTAAATGTCCCAAGCTTATGATTTCAATGTAAATATAAGAATGTTGAGTTATTTTCGTGATTTTCTTGATTTTTATTCATTGTTGTTGATCTCGCCTTATAATAATTGTTCCTTCAAGGTGAGATAGAACGATGATGATTATTCCATAATATAATCGGAGGTTACCGACCTTACGTCACTTCGATGTATTTATAGCTCTTATTTGGCTCTCGTGCATGCTTTATATATATGTATGTATTTTCTCACACTGCGCCGCGCTATAGTCGGCCAGGCATGGCACGTAGATGTGCACACCACTGCAGTGGGCATGTTATGATATTTTTCCCCGGACGCGGGCTAATGATGATAACACCGAGCCTCAATGGCTGGGCATGATACTATATATATGACACCGAGCCTTAATGGCCGGGCGTGATACTATATCTATGACACCGAGCCTTAATGGCCGGGCATGGTACTATGTATATGTATAAAATGTTTTTCTTAAGGCTAAGCATGCATGGCATCCGCCTTATGAGGCATCCAAATGTACAGGTTATCTCTCATATTCCATGTTACCTTTCATATCTATATTATGTTGTTATTCATGCCTTACATACTCAGTACATCATTCGTACTGTCGTCCCTTCTTGTGGACGCTGCGCTCATGCCCGCAGGTAGGTAGGGAGACGGATCTGACCCGTAGGTCTTCTATCAGCGGATTCTCAGGAGCACTCCACTTTCTTCGGAGCTGCAGTCTATTTGGTATTGTCCTTATGATCATTTGTATTCCAAGTAGAGGCTCGTAGACGTGTGTGTACAGTTAGATGTTTTGTAGCTCCACCGGTTCATATTATGGTATAATATATTGGTGGCCTTGTCGGCCTTATTTGAGCTCTTGATACTTTACTGTTATCCTTGTCGGCTTTATGATATACGCTGTGTTGTGGCGACCTTGTCTGTCCGTTGTGCTGAATGATCGGATATTCCTATGTTGGGCCTTTTCTGCGTGCATGTGTTCTTTGAGTTATGGTTTATAATGTTCAAAGAAACGGATAAGTCAGGTGGTTCCCGGCCTACGGGTCGGAGCCCGTCATACTCCTGGTAGGGGTGTGACAAAGTCTAACGTTATGGGCGAATTTGATCCAATAGGTGGAAGATGACATTTTTGAGTCATTAATACATTAAGGCATTTTTTAACCAATATGTAGAACTTGGAAGAAAAGACAAACGTGATCTAACAGGTGGAAAGAAGGCATTTTTGAACAATTTCTAATATGTTAAGGACATTTTTTACCCTTTAATTAACGTAATTTTATTTCTCTTTTGCCTCTTAAATAGCGGAAAAGGGTCAAAATTGCCCCTTTAGTATTCTACGAGGAGCACATTTACCATTCGCTAATGTTTGGCAGTTTTATAGCCTGTTTGGCCAAACTTCTAAAATCAGCTTATTTTGAAAAATGCTTTTTTGAAAAGTGTTTTTTTAAAAAGTACTTTCTGTGAGAAGTAGTTTGTGTTTAGCCAATTAATTTAAAAAGCACTTTTGAGCAGCAATTAGCGTTTGACCAAACTTTTAAAAAGTGTTTTTAAGTGTATTTTTCTCAAAAGTATTTTTCAAAAAAGTATTTCTGGGGAAAAGCTGCTTTTTTTAGCATCTGAAAAACTGTTTCTGCAACTCTCTAAAGCTTGGCCAAACACCTCACTTTTTTTTAAAAATACGCACTTTTTGAAAAAAAAAATAAGCACTTTCACTACACCAAAAGAGGCTTTTAGTGGCAATATATTTTCCTTTTAGCTGCGATAGTTATTGTCATAAAAATATTTACGAGCAATTGATTAAATGCCATTAGATCCAAGGTCTCTAAAGCCTTTAGCGACATTTATTGTTAGGACTAAAATTTGGTATTACCAGTAATAATTGATTCTAGAATACAATTAGCGGCAATTAGGTTATTACCGTAAACTAATTGCCGCTAAAAGCATATTTTGTTGTAATGTTTGGAGAAAAATAAGTTTGGCCAAATGGGATATTAAGCCCTCACCGTGACAAAAAGCGTGCATGCATGTATGCCCTTAATGGACATTTTTTTCCCTTTATTTTACTAGCCGTATTTCCTTTTTACTCGACCCATCCACCCTTTTTTACCCATAAACGAAACCAAACCCCTGCCATTTTCTCCGGCTGCTAGGGTTCCGCTTGCTAAGAAAACTCCGACTGCTAAGGAAAATGATTGAGGGTGGAGTGTCTGATCTGGGTCGAGGAGTACTCATTGTTACTATGATGATGTTGCAAGCCATTTCACGACTTATACTGCAGAGAATTAATGTCGGGAGACGATTTTCTAAGTAGGCATTTGCTCATAGGGTTTGGGACCTCAAATGTTAAATTTTACAAAAAATAATCCATGCTCGACGCAAAAATATTGTCCAGAAGGATTATATTAGAGCATAGCTAGTTACTATTATTTTGGTGATTTATTGGATCAGTCTATTTTTGTAAAATAATGTTTATTTGAAAGTTTGTAATAACATATAATTGCAAGCATTTATTTATAAAAGGAACATGAAGATATGCGATTTATTAATACGATGTCTTCGGATAATCCGGTTACTTGTTTATGAATAATGATTTACTCATGTCGTAATTTGATTAGAGTTGGGGAAATTTTGATACTTTGAAGTTTTCACGTTTATGAGAAAAATACCATTCACATAAGAATCAAAATTGCATACCAAACAAATTTTTAACTTCAAATCATGATTTGAAATCATGTTCAAATGATATATATATATATATATATATATATATATATATATATATATATATATATATGGAAAAAAAATCATGTTCAAATGGGCCTTTAAGTGTTGATGGAAAATGATGGTTTGAATAAGGTTGCTGATCTTGAGAATTTGATTGTGGGTGCTAATATGCTATTAGGGTGATCCAAAAATTAAAGAATAAATTGTTCAAGTAGAATACTGTGATTGCAATATCATGGTGTTGCTTTGCTGGATTAACTGCAACTTGGATGATGTAAATTGTGAATGGCATGTTTTGGGAATTTTAGGTTCTAGTAATTTTTTAAAATTATATGTTGGGTTTAAGTTGTAACATTGAACTAATATTTTGGTTCTTGCAAGTTGTAATCGTTTGAACTAGTATTTGGTTCTTCCGAGTTGTAACAGATGGAGTACTAATTTGAATGTGCCAGAGATTGTTGTTTTACAATTTAGAATTCATAAAATTTCCGTTCTAGGTCAACGTGTGTTAATAAGTAACTTACTGTCTTAAAATCGTTATTTAGTATTTGAGATGCATATAATTTTTTGCTACTCTGTCTAATTAGCATAATTTTAAGGAGATAATATAATAGATAAATATCCCTCAATTGTTACACACGCACACACACACATATTTATAATTTAATACTCGCTTCATTTCAAAATAAGTGTCATCTTATCAAAAAAACATTTGTTCCAGAATAAGTGTCGCCTCAAAAATTCAATACAAAAATTAACAAGTGCTTTTAACTATGCCCTTATCATTTAAGAAGTAGTCCTCTTTAATATTACTCAATTCTCAAAAAAACATATAATAAATGGGATATATTTGTAAACTTCACATTGTATTTATTGATTTCTTAGGTATTAAACCATAAACACGCACACATCTATACTATATTAAAAGCATGAAGGATCTTAGAAATATTGATTGAACTTTTTGTCTTCCATTAAAAGACTATATAATAGACAAAATAGTCATTTCATTATTCTCCTAATATTTAAAAAATAAATGCTTACATATTTTTCCCATAATTTAGGACTTCATTAGGATTTTAAAGGCAATTAAAATAATGTATATTAGGACTTTCAAACCAACCATAATTTGTCCTACGACTTATGGTAAATCACAGCGGCTTAAGGAGTCCTAATTTACATTGGATTCAAAGTGATCGATTACTTCTTTTGCAGATATCAAGTCATTTATTTTTCATCCTATATTGATATGATCGTATATTTATCTAAATATATTTGTTTCTAATAACGTAATTTCTGCTTATGTTGCAATGCATTTATCGGCATAATTCATCAACTATGTAATAATCGTTTTTTTCTATAACAATTGATGATTTATTGAAAGCTGCGCCTAATTCGTGACGTTGTGACTAGTGAGCAACGTAATTTCTCTAATTTGCTTATTGTACGTACTTTACATGAATTCTTTCATGTAGTACAATAATGTTTGTCAAAAAGATGAAGCACTCTGGATAAGCCGTATCTATTATTGGCACATCAACCTTTCTATAGGTAATTTAATTTCTTTAATCACTTGAATTTTCTCTTAAAAATTGATTTCAATAGATTTCACATCACACAAAATTGAATTAATATGTTTTCTACTATTTTGGTAAGAAGTATGCTGAAAATAGAAGTCTAAATAACTATGTCACAAGTAATTAATAATAGGAGTCTTTACCTTAATTAGATGGGTGGTAGAACTCAAATATGGTAGTTTTAAGAATATTAAATTTTCAATTCATATAAGAGTTGATTTATTCCATGGTTTTCTAATACACTTTTAAATCCTTTTTGTTATGAATAGTTATCTATATATTGTGGATGTCTATCTTAGGAGAAAAAGTAGGGTTAGTGACTTTGGGATCAAGTCAGTTTTCACCTATAACATAGAGGTACTCCTTTATTGTGAACTGATCCATAACAAGAGAAATAAAGGATATCTCCTCTATTCTCTCTTTCTCTATAATATTCTTATTCTTGCTTTATTATTTTATAGCATGCTATCAACACGAGTTTCTAATCTTTTATGAAAGTTTAGTTCATATTGGTACTACCGTATTTGAGAGCTTTATGGTGCCACCAGCACTTAACTAGAAATCAGAAGTCTCGTATGTTATTTGGTATGTTTACAAATTTTCATGCGATCTGTAGCTCTAGTATGTTAGATTTTATGGCAAACGATAGAGTTGGCCAAAACAGGTAAAGTAATTTGAGCCTTTTTGCTTACTCTTGATTTAATATGTTTATCATCACTTGTAAAGGTATGTGCTATGTATACGTATTGGTCTATAGCAGTTATTTTGAGACTTATTTTCTTGATAATCTTTGAAGGGAATATAAATTGGATTAACCTTGCGTCCACTTGAACTTAACCGAGTTTACAATTAATATATATATATATATGGCCACCTGTTGTGGTCATATTTCCTAAGTTTTGTGATGATTAGATTTATTTATATATATAATCACGGGGAGTGGTAATATTTTTATTGATTTGTTGCATTATAATTGAAGATATATTAGAGAAAATACTGTGTGTTATATGGATACCTTAATTTGATCCTGAAGAAGCAACATCTTAAAAGTGACATAAAACTGCTATCATAATTTGATATGCTCAGAACACGTAGATTTTGTTTCATTCTTGAAGAATGAGAACTTTTGATAAATGTTACAAATACAAATTCATTCCCTGAAGTGAATGTCTTGATATTTAGTAAAGATTAAAAATACGGATGTGCGATTAGTTGTGAAGTTATTGTGACTCACTTCCAGTAGAGGTAGAATAATTGGAAAAAAAATATTCTAAGTATTTTATGATTTACACCCGAAGTAGTAATCTCATAAATCCTCTCCCAAAGTAGCAAACTCAGAAATCTGCTCCCGAAATAGCAAATTTTTTACTTTACTATTTTTTTTACATATCCATTTAATTATTGTTTATTTCATGACACCAGCAGTGTCTAACAAAATCAATTAAGGGCTGCAGAAGAGCTAACTATTTGTTTAGAAAACCCTGACACTAGTAGTGTCAAAACAATATGTGATTATGGAGAATAAGTTAAAGGCTCCTGAAGAGCCTATATACTATTATGTAATTCATGCTAGATTGTTATATACGAAGTTGTTATGATCGAAACATAAGTTGTAATAAACCCGAAGTTTGGTATATGGCTACCATATTGAAGCTATAAATGATTGGAGGATTAAATATCTTCAAAATCACAGTGGGTAAGAAATATGTATGTGAAAGATTACCCTCTTTATTCTCCAAATTGTACTATACAAATATAAGCATGATGAAATCACATGTCACGGTAAATCAGAAGTTTATTGGTACCAAAAAAAAATATCATGTCATAGTAAACTAGAAGTTTACTAAAACAAATAGCACAACTAGTATAAATAATTTTATTAGCCGGCATGAGCAGTTTAGCCATCCCGATTGATGTGCAAATTGATTATTTGACATATACGGAAGAACTAGAAGATTCTTCAAGAATTGATTGTTGTTGCTTGTTCAGATAATAAGTTGATTATACTGGCTGATGTTGGGATTGAAGTCCCAAAATTCTGAAAAAATATAAAAGGTGAATATATCTTGTGCTTAGGCGATGACGTGTACTTAGATTCTGGCTTGTGTTTGACTTATACCTTGTTGATTTACCTGCTATCTTATTTTATTGCCTTGATATGTGTTAGCTAAACCTAGTCGGCCTATGATACCTACCAGTAGTTGTTGTTTGTACTGACCTGTACTTGCTGCATTCTTTTATGCATGCAGAGTATCAGGAGAGATCGACTTCCACTCCTCGTGGTTGACTGTTTCGAGGATTTGCTGATTCGAGTCTTACAGGGTGAGCATGTGGACGTTCGTTGCTCGAAGACTCCTCTATCTACTATGTGTCTATTTCCGTTCTAAGACATATTTTTGAGACTATTGATGTATACTTATTATTCAAACTTGTAGTATTTAGTTAGATGCTCTTGTATGACCAGACCAAATACTGGGGTGGATTTCTATTGTTTCCGCTTTCCTATATTATATTTGTGAGGCTTTCGCTATTTTACTTCTTCCGCTATTTCCTATTAACAATGTATGCGGATTTGAGGTACGCCTACCACGGTGGGAAAGGTAGGTGCCCGCATGACTTAGTGAAATTGGGTCATGACAACAGCATGCATGAAGCGTGATAGACCAATCGGTCCCAAACGCGGTATTCATTGAAACGAAAGAAGAGCAAATGATCAATGATCATTACAAGGAGGCAATGTGCTCTTGAAGAGCCTATGACATAACACTTCATGAAACCTCATGAGAGGTTTAGGTACCTAAAAATAATGGAAGTGATGGGATCTCAATAAGTTATGTACTATTACAAACCGATGCAAGAAAATATATTGTCGACGATATCTTTGGCACAATATAGTGTAATATTGTAAACGATTGTGAGGATCTGAATTCTATGTCTAGAGCATGCTAACATAGACATTATTGTCAGTGAAATGACACATTTTGATAAGCTTCGAGGTTATTAGACCTGCTGTCCAGGCAACAGAAAATGTCACGCATTTAAATATTAATGGTATTGTCACTTGACAATATTTATATGAAAATTCTTGAAGAATTTTAAATGCCTAAAGCATATACAGGTTCTAAAAATCTATTCATAATCGTTATATGGATTAAATCAAGCAAGGAGAATGCGATTTTATCATAATGAATATTCATTAACTAAGTATTTTTTTTATCCACATCTTTGTGGAAATCAAAATTTGTCATAATATTAGTCCAAGTTGATGACTTGAATATTATTGAAACTCTCGAAGAGTTTCCAAAATCAATAGATTATCTGCCGAAAGAAGTTGAAATGAGAAACTTACAGTGTTATTTGGTCTTGAAGTGTCATATCTTTATGCAATTGATGCATTTATATATTTTTCTATGACTATGAGGGATTATAGTCATATGATGTTATTCTACATGACAATAAAATCATATAAAGATAACATCTGTTTATAAAGCAAGTCAGGAATACACTTGGAGTGATTTCAACAATATTATATATCAATGCAACTCTATCCAAAGACTGAAGATGCAACAACATACATAGCACAATTAAAGAGCGGATTCATAAAAGAACAAGGCATGTTTCACCAAAGTGGTTCTTCACACACAATCTCCAAAAGAATGGTGATATCAACATGGAACAAAATGGTTCAAGTGATAATATGATTGATTTGTTCACCAAGTCTCTACCAACTGCAACTTTTGAGACGATGGTGCACAAGATTGGAATGTGAAGATTCAAGTTTTTAGATTGAAGTTCTCATCAGGGGCAGGTAACGCGCGTTGTACTCTTTTCCCTTTTAAGATTTTTGTCTCACTGGGTTTTTCCTTATAAGGTTTTCAATGAAGCAATCTGTCACGACCCGACTCGGGGCCGCGATGAGCACCCGGTGCTAACCCACCCGGGCACCCTCTTAGCTTACTCTTATGCTTACATCTAGGTGAGCCACATAATTATACATGCATTTCCATTCATTCGTCAACTAGTCCCATTTGGACAACAGGACATTTATATCATCATAGGCATCTATGCCACATCAATGTACATGGGCCAACGTGGCCGACAAAATGATATACAAAACATAGGCCGACAAGGCCAAACACATCTACCCACACACACACATGTCTACGAGCCTCTAAGAATATAACATATCACATTAGCGGGACAGGACCCCGCTATGCCCATAATTATATACACAAAAGAATGAGTACCCAAAAGATATGGCTCTGAAGGAAATGAAGCTCTTTATGTAATCTCCGAATAGACAGCTATGGATCAAGTCTGTCTCCCTGTGCACCTGCGGGCATGACGCAGCGTCCACAAACAAAAGGACGTCAGTACGAAGAATGTACTGAGTATGTAAAGCATGAGCAACATCAATAAATAAGCACCATGAACAACAAATGAAGTAGCATAGGAGGGGGGAGACAATAATATCATCGTCATATCGCTTACCTGCCTTTCGTAGGACTTTCCATTTTTCATACGTATTTGTACACCTACATCTTCATCCGTATTCCATAATAGTACTCATACCATACTTGTGTTCATATTCGTATACATGTCCTTATTCGTATTCTTATACATAGTCTTATCACATTCATGTTCATATTATATACATAGTCATTTCATATACATGGCATTTACATAGCATACCCGACCTCATAGGATCGGTGTTTCATACATACTTGGCCAACCAAGGCTCAAGGTTACTCATACCTGGCCCTACCAAGGCTTCAGGGTTATCTGTACCATCTGCAGAGGTGTGCGTGCATTTCATAATCGTATACATACTTTATACATATTCATATACATATATCCTACCCGGCGTTATAAGCTCGGGGTGTCATTATAGCCCTTCATAGGCACATGTAAGTATAATAGCCCGTAGGCACCTTTAGCATCATTATTATTATCATCGTCATCACTATCATCATCATTTTCGCTACATCTATATCTTATGCTTACTCGTCATATGGGGTGCGTAGTACAATCGTAGCACATATTGAGGATCGTGAGCTTATGAGCTCGGAGTGTCAATCGTTTGAATACAACATACTCATATAGAGGATTTAAGAGTTTGGCCAAGGAACCATGCCTTATGAAAGAAGGGTTAGCCTTACATACCTTTTCGTCGGACTATTCTACATTTGCACGCTTCCTCCCAATGCTAGCGTCTATACCTTCATTAATATCATAACAATGGCCATTAATCATTCACATTATCCACATTATCTAGATTCCTTAATTTGCCTCTAATTCACCCATATTCATGGTCATAACATCCAACTTCGTCCATTCGTCTAATGTGTCTAGTTCATGATCTTAGTGCCATTTATAATACATTCATATCACAACACAACAACATTCATGATTCAATTCAAACTATTCCTCAAAATGTCACTATTCATCATTCATGACCTACATGACCATATTTTCTACAATCCATGTATTTCAACTCTTCAATACCTTAAACATCATGTAAAAATCATGAATCTTACCTTAGAAGTTGTAGGAACAAGCTTTGATTAATAATACTCCACTTTGAGCAAAACCCTAGTTTTTCTCCATTTGGATTTCTTGACCTAGATGATCTTTGATGATGTTCTTACTCTTGATTCACCTTGTTTTATGTTGTTGATCCTCAAATATCCTTGAAAACTTGTATAAAGAATGTAGAGAGAGGTTTTAGAGAGAAGTGGTGTAATGTTGTAATGAAATAAAATAAGTGTTGGTTCCCTTATTTAATTAATTGCAAAAATCTGTGGTGGGTGAACAATGATCGTCCATGGAGGTTTACAGTCCGTATTCTACTTTACGGACCATCCCTCGTGGTCGTCTTTAACCATTTCCAGAACCAGAAACTTTGGCTGCATGCATGGTGATTTACGACCATGGTTTACGGGCCGTAAATCACTTTACGGTCCGTCCTCCTGGTCGTATTTTACCATTTCTCAACTGGGCAGAAAGTCGAAATCTTGCATGGTAATTTACGACTGCCAGTTTACGGACCGTATACCAATTTACGATCCGTATTTTGCACTTTACGACCACTGGGCAGATTTCAAATCTGCAACTTTTCATATCTCGTAGACTTCTCATTTTAATCACCCACGTCCATGTACATGCATTGCTCACCTTATATCTCATCTTAACTTAGCCAACTTTCTCATCTCACATCGGATACCTTCAAAATCTCGCCTAAGGTCATCAAACGGCGTTTCTTGCTCATGGACCTCATGCACTCATACTTATCAATAGTTCGTTCACTTAAGTACCAACGGAAAATTTTTCCGAGGTGTAACATTCTCCCCCCCTTAAGAACATTCGTCCCCGAATGTTAAAGTGCTCGGGAGTTCTACAAAAATTTCGCCAGAGTTTCCCTTATAATATGGCGCTACCATCCTACCACAACAACCCATAATATCGATGCCACACAGGGCCACAACATAACAACATAAAAATTTTGGCCACAGATGACCCAAAAGCATAAAAGGAAATATACATACCTTATGATCTTGACGTCTCATCTTGGGCTTCTTCCAAGGGCTGAAATAAATGTGGGTATTTGGATCGCATACTTTCTTCTGTTTCCCATGTCATCTCCTCTCGTTTACTGCTTCTCCATAGAACCTTAACCGAGGCCACCTCTTTGTTTCTAAGCCTCCGTACTTGCCTGTCTAATATGGAAATGGGTACCTCTTCATAAGTCAATTTCTCTGTCACTTGCAAATCATTTACTGGGACGATCCTAGTGGGATCTCCAACACATTTTCGAAGCATCGAGACATGAAATACTGGATGGACTGACTCCAATTCCGGAGGTAGATCTAACTCATAGACCACTTTGCCTATTTTGCGCACAATCTATTTGGCGACACTTTCAAGAATACCCAATCCTTCACTTTGAACTCCAAGTCTTTTCGACGATTATCCGCATAGGACTTCTGACGACTTTGGGCTAGTAACAACCGATCTTGTATAAGCTTGACTTTCTCTATAGCTTGCTGGACCAAGTCTGGCCCTATCAATTTAGTTTCTCCGGTTTCGAACCACCCAATTGGGGATCTACACTTTCGCCCATATAAAGCTTCATATGGTGCTATTTGAATGCTGGAATGATAATTATTATTGTAAGCAAATTCAATGAGTGGAAAATGATCATCCCAATTCCCTCCAAAATCTATCATACATGCTCGTAACATATCCTCAAGAGTCTGAATAGTACGTTCAGCTTGTCCATCGGTCTGGGAATGAAATGTCGTGCTAAGGCTAACTCGGGTCCCTAAACCCTCTTGGAAAGACCTCCAAAACTTAGCTGTAAACTGAGTCCCTCTGTCGGAGATAATAGATACCGGGACGCCATGGAGTTTTACTATCTCATTAAGATAAAGCTTCGCATAATTTTCTGCCTCATAGGTCGTCCTGACCGGTAAGAAATGAGCTGACTTGGTGAGTCTATCCACAATCACCCATATGGAATCATACTTACGTCGAGAATGGGGTAAGCCTGAAATGAATTCCATGTTAATCACTTCCCACTTCCAAGTTGGGATTTCCATAGCTTGCAACAATCCACCCGACTTTTGGTGTTCAATCTTCACTTGTTGGCAATTAGGACACTGAGCTACGAATTCCGCTATATCTTTCTTCATCCCATTCCACCAATATATAGACTTAAGATCATGATACATCTTCGTCGCTCCGGGGTGAACAGAATAACGGGAACTATGAGCTTCTCTCAAAATCTGGTGGCGTAAACTTGCCACATCGGGAACACATAATCTTCCTCTACATCGGAGAGCTCCGTCTCCTGAAATGTCAAATGATGACTCCTTTTTCTGAGGGAGTGTATTTCTGTACTGCATTAGCATGGGATCCTCATATTGTCACTCTTTCACTTCTGCCACTAGCAACGAGACTGCGGTATTTTGGATAGTAGCTCCGCTGCTACCTAAGTCCACTACTCGGACTCCTAGGCTAGCTAACTATTGAAGCTCACGGGCCATCTCTTTCTTTTCTGATCGTACACCACTTAGACTTCCCATCGACCTACGACTAAGAACATCAGCCACCACATTTGCCTTTCCGGGGTGGTACAGGATCTCAACATCATAGTCTTTTAGCAACTCTAGCCATCGTCGTTGCAGCAAATTCAACTCTTTCTGCTTGAAGATGTATTGAAGACTCTTATGATCTGTGTAAATATCCACGTGGACACCATATAAGTAATGTCTCCATATCTTTAATGCATGGACCACCGCGGCCAATTCTAAGTCATGGGTAGGATAATTCTGCTCATGTTTCCGCAATTGCCTTGAAGCATACGCAATCACCTTGCCATGTTGCATCAACACACAGCCTAGCCCAACACCTGAAGCGTCGCAATACACAACGTATCCTTTCAATCCCTCTGGAAGTGTCAGAACTGGGGCAGAAGTCAATCGACCCTTTAACTCTTGGAAACTACGTTCGCAAGCATCTGTCCATTGAAACTTGGCTGATTTCTGTGTCAACTTTGTGAGTGGTGCAGAAATAGAGGAAAAACCTTCATCGAATCTCCTGTAATAACCTGCTAAGCCCATAAAACTACAAACCTCTGTAGGAGTTGTGGGTCTTGGTGAAGTTTTCACGGCCTCAATCTTTTGACTATCCACTCGAATACCATCGGCTGCCACAATATGCCCTAAAAATGCCACTGAGTTCAACCAGAACTCACATTTGGAAAACTTTGCAAACAATTCTCGAGTTCGAAGAACTCCAAGGACAATACGCAAATGATCCGCATGTTCTGCTTCGGATCTAGAATACACCAAAATATCATCAATGAATACGATTACAAATAAGTCCAGAAAGGACCGGAACACATTATTCATCAAATCCATAAATACCGCTGGCGCATTAGTTAGCCCAAATGACATCACCCGGAATTCAAAATGACCATATCTCGCTCTGAAGGCTGTCTTAGGGATATCTTTCTCCCTAACCCTCACTTGATGATACCCGGACCTCAAATCAATCTTTGAAAACCATTTGGCGTCTTGCAATTGATCAAACAAGTCATCAATCCTTGGGAGAGGATATTTATTCTTAATCGTTACTTTATTCAATTGCCTATAATCAATGCACATTCTCAGGGAGCCATATTTCTTTCGGACGAACAATACGGGCGCTCCCCACGGGGATGAACTAGGCCTAATGAAGCCTTTATCAAGCAAGTCCTTCAATTGCTCCTTCAACTCTTTCAATTCTGCGGGTGCCATTCTATATGGAGGAATAGATATAAGTGTGGTGCCTGGCAACACATCAATGGTAAAATCAATCTCCCGTTCGGGAGGAAGGCCTGGAAGCTCTTCCGGGAACACATCCGGAAATTCGTTCACTACGGGAACTGACTGAAGGGTCGGCGATTCAGCTTCTACATTTTGAACTCGCACTAGATGATAAATACATCCTTTCGTGATCATCTTCCTTGCCTTTAGATAAGAAATAAATCTACCTTTTGGTGATGCCGCATTCCCTTTCCATTCTAAGACTGGTTCTCCCGGAAACTGGAAACGAACCATCTTCATTCGGCAATCAACATTGGCATAACAAGAAGCCAACCAATCCATGCCTATAATAACATCAAAATCTACCATTTCTAGCTCATGCAAATCAATCATGGTACGACGGTCACAAATCGGGACTATGCAATCCCTATATACTCGGCTAGCTATTACCGATTCACCCACGGGTGTGGACACCTCAAAAGGTTTGATCGACTCTGGCTCAACTATAAATTGACCCGAAATATAAGGAGTAACATATGATAACGTGGAACCCGGATCAATCAAAACATATACATCATGAGAGAATACCGATAATATACCTGTGACCACGTCAGGAGAAGACTCTAGATCTTGGCGTCCAGCCAAGGCATAAATACGGTGCTGAGGGCCACTAGTACTGGGAGCTCTGCCTCTACCTCTACCATGGCCGACTGGCGCATGTGAACCTGGCCCCGTAGGGTGTACAGATGCTGAAGATCCGGCTACCGACCCTGATGGTTGGGTCCTACCTCTATCATGTACTGAGGAGCAATCACGCATAATATGGCCTGGTCGACCACATGAATAGCAAACATCTGAACCCAATCGGCATTGACCCCAATGCGACTTCCCACACTGGGAACATCGTGGTATAGGTGGCCTTGACTGGCCTGAATCACCTCTAAACTGGGACCCCGAATAACTTTGACTCGGCCCGGGATGAGTAGATCTATCAAGGCTCTGGCCTGAAAACCGTAGAGGTGCACTGGTCATAGAATAGCCCGAATGTCTAGGGAACTGTTGCCTGTGTCCGCTTCGGGACTCACTCATTGGGCCTGAAGATCTGGCCCTCTTGTTATGTCCCCGATCTTGCTCACGTTCACCTCTTCGCTGCTATAGGCTTTCTTCTAAGTTCTGAGCATGTGCCTGAATGCGTGCAATGTCCATACCGTCCTGAAGGGACGCAGTCAAGCATTTATCCATCAGATGGGGCCCTAGGCCCTTTACAAATCGGTGTACCCTGTCACCCATATCTGCTACCATGGCCGAAGCATACCTGGCCAAGGAGTTAAAACGGAGGCTGTACTCTAGGGCACTCATGCTTCCTTGCCTCAAGTTCAAGAATTTATTGGCCCTTGCTCGCCGAACTTCTGGAGGCATATAATGACGGAGAAAAGCATCAACAAACTCTTGACCGGGGGAGGTGCATTGGCTCCCCGTGAAGCCATCCATACTGTATACCATTAGATCGAGACATCTCTCAATCTATATGACGCTAGCTCTACCGACTCGGTGTCTGAAGCATGTATCAAAATCGGAGCGTCCTTAGCATACCATCGATGAAATCCTGAGGATCCTCCTCCGTCTTTGACCCAAAGAATTCCGGAGGGTTCAAAGTAATGAAATCACGGGCTCTTGCACTAACAACCCTATCACCATACCCTGAACTGTGCCTCTGAGCCTGGGCCGCAACCAATTGAGTCAATAAATTAATGGCCTCTTTTACATCTTGGCCCGAAGCATTTGGTGGAGGTGCTGGAGCTGGGGCTGAGGCTCCCTCACGCTCCTCAGAGACGGGCACTGTCTGGGAGGACTGAGATTGAGCCGCACCCTGCGACTCACTTTCCTCTACTACCGGTGGCGGTGCTTTCTTAGCCCGCTTCTCTGCCACCGTCTTGCCCTTTTGGGCTGCCTTAGTCTTTCCCTTTTTAGGCATCTCTGAAATACACAACACACGATTTAGGAGCTAGAAAATCCTACATAATAGCTCTATCGCACGATTCTTATGAAGAAAAAAGGTCAGTTATTCTTAAAATGTCCGCAGCTTCTTGTTTATAAGTGTGGCGCGCAACACACCCATAACCAAGACTCTACTAGACATGGCTCGTAGACACACCCTAGGACTGAACTGCTCTGATACCACTTTTGTCACGACCCGACTCGGGGCCGCGTCGAGCACCCGGTGCTAGCCCACCCGGGCACCCTCTTAGCTTACTGTTATGCTTACATCTAGGTGAGCCACATAATTATACATGATTTTCCATTCATTCATCAACTAGTCCCATTTGGACAACAACACATTTATATCATCATAGGCATCTATGCCACATCAATGTACATGGGACAATGTGGCCGACAAAATGATATACAAAACATAGGCCGACAAGGCCAAACACATCTACCCACACACACACATGTCTACGAGCCTCTAAGAGTATAACATATCACATTACCGGGACAGGACCCCGCTATGCCCATAATTATATACACAAAATAATGAGTACCCAAAAGATATGGCTCCGAAGGAAATGGAGCTCTCTATGTAATCTCCGAATAGGCAGCTATGGATCAAGTCTGTCTCCCTGTGCACCTGCGGGCATGACGCAGCGTCCACAAACAAAAGGACGTCAGTACGAAGAATGTACTGAGTATGTAAAGCATGAGCAACATCAATAAATAAGCATCATGAACAACATATGAAGTAGCATAGGAGGGGGGAGACAATAATATCATCGTCATAGCGCTTACCTGCCTTCGTAGGACTTTCCATTTTTCATACGTATTTGTACACCTACGTCATCATCCGTATTCCATAATAGTACTCGTACCATACTTGTGCTCATATTCGTATACATGTCCTTATTCGTATTCTTATACATAGTCTTATCACATTCATGTTCATATTATATACATAGTCATTTCATATACATGGCATTTACATAGCATACCCGACCTCATAGGATCGGTGTTTCATACATACTTGGCCTACCAAGGTTTCAGGGTTATCCGTACCATCTGCAGAGGTGTGCGCGCATTTCGTAATCGTATACATACTTTATACATATTCATATACATATATCCTACCCGGCGTTATAAGCTCGGGGTGTCATTATAGCCCTTCATAGGCATATGTAAGTATAATAGCCCGTAGGCACCTTTAGCATCATTATTATTATCATCGTCATCACTATCATCATCATTTTCGCTACATCAATATCTTATGCTTACTCGTCATATGGGGTGCGTAGTACAATCGTAGCACATATTGAGGATCGTGAGCTTATGAGCTTGGAGTGTCAATCGTTTGAATACAACATACTCATATAGAGGATTTAAGAGTTTGGCCAAGGAACCATGCCTTATGAAAGAAGGGTTAGCCTTACATACCTTTTCGTCGGACTATTCTACATTTGCACGCTTCCTCCCAATGCTAGCGTCTATACCTTCATTAATATCATAACAATGGCCATTAATCATTCACATTATCCACATTATCTAGATTCCTTAATTTGCCTCTAATTCACCCATATTCATGGTCATAACATCCAACTTCGTCCATTCGTCTAATGTGTCTAGTTCATGATCTTAGTGCCATTTATAATACATTCATATCACAACACAACAACATTCATGATTCAATTCAAACTATTCCTCAAAATGTCACTATTCATCATTCATGACCTACATGACCATATTTTCTACAATCCATGTATTTCAACTCTTCAATACCTTAAACATCATGTAAAAATCATGAATCTTACCTTAGAAGTTGTAGGAACAAGCTTTGATTAATAATATTCCACTTTGAGCAAAACCCTAGTTTTTCTCCATTTGGATTTCTTGACCTAGATGATCTTTGATGATGTTCTTACTCTTGATTCACCTTGTTTTATGTTGTTGATCCTCAAATATCCTTGAAAACTTATATAAAGAATGTAGAGAGAGGGTTTAGAGAGAAGTGGTGTAATGTTGTAATGAAATAAAATAAGTGTTGGTTCCCTTATTTAATGAATTGCAAAAATCTGTGTTGGGTGAACAGTGGTCGTCCATGGAGGTTTACGGTTCGTATTCCACTTTACGGACCATCCCTCGTGGTCGTCTTTAACCATTTCCAGAACCAGAAACATTGGCTGCATGCATGGTGATTTACGACCATGGTTTACGGGCCGTAAATCACTTTACGGTCCGTCCTCCTGGTCGTATTTTACCATTTCACAACTGGACAGAAAGTCAAAGTCTTGCATGGTAATTTACGACTGCCAGTTTACGGACCGTATACCAATTTACGGTCCGTATTTTGCACTTTACGACCACTGGGCAGATTTCAAATCTGCAACTTTTCATATCTCTTAGACTTCTCATTTTAATCACCCACGTCCATGCACATGCATTGCTCACCTTATATCTCATCTTAACTTAGCCAACTTTCTCATCTCACATCGGATACCTTCGAAATCTCTCCTAAGGTCATCAAACGTCGTTTCTTGCTCGTGGACCTCATGCACTCATACTTATCACTAGTTCGTTCACTTACGTACCAACGGAAAATTTTTCCGAGGTGTAACACAATCAAAGGGTGTATTATTAGAAATGTGTACTTTTTTTCCTTCACTAGAATTTTTTTCAGTGGGTTTTTTCTAGTAAAGTTTTAACTAGGCACATCATCTATCAAATGGACATCCAAGGGGGAGTGTTATGAATAGTTATCTCTATACTATGGATGTCTATCTTTCGAAGAAAAAGTAGGGTTAGTGACTTTGGGATCAAGTCAGTTTTCCCTATAACATAGAGGTTCTCCTTCATTGTAAATTGATCCCTACCAAAACAAATAAAAGATATCTCCTTTATTCTCTCTTTCTCTACAATATTCTTATTCTTGCTTTATTATTTTATAACACTTTTTGATTTATGAATTTTTTTTTTTAATGTATCGAGATATGCTTCTATAAAAAAAAGTTACATATGCAATGGAGTTCTTTTGTAGCGCTGGCTATATAGATTTTTCCTCCATGTGTTTCTTTTTTCAATCAATGTATCATACTTCTTTTTCCTTGAAGAAATTGACAAATCTCTCTATGTTTACTTTTGCATTTCATTTTGTGAAGAACTTTTAACCAAGTAGTAGACGGTTGTGCTTGATCCCAGTTTAGTTTGAGTTTGATTGTGAATCTGTCAGTCAAAGTTAGTAGTAACTAACCAATGAGTGAATTTATCGATGTTGAAATTTTCTTTCTACTTACATTAAAATTGTTTTGCAGTTTTCTTTTCAATTTAATTTGTATCTACTGTCAATGTAAATTCATTGCTTTAAGTACTTTTGTGTTTTTATCCATAGCCTACTTCGTGTGATTCTATTCTTTATGCTTAATTTATATGCCTACAATTGAAATTTCTTTAAAATGAGTGGTCCTTACAAGTCTTAAACACGCTAATAACCTTCAATTTTGTTTTTAAGCGCAGTGCACTCATGACCATAAAGTGTATAAGGCAAGTGATGGAACTCAAAATGCTAAGTAGATGGAATTATCGACATTATTGACTATGTAAGTACATACCTTTAAGTGTATTTTTTAAAAAAATTTGTGCACTTGGTCTTATTTTATTTTTATTGTATTTTATATTATTTAAATTTTATAGTATTTAATTATTGATATATATGCCAAGGTTTGTACTGATCTTTTCACTTAAGATTTTATTGATTGTGTTGCAAGGATGATTATGATTCATGAGTAAGGTTTTATTTTCGGATATAAGCAAATTTGATCAAATTAACTTTTTTTATATGAAAAACCTTTCTTTTTTCTATGATTTTTGGTAGAATGTGGTTCTCTTCCTCCTTTGAGAGTCCAATAAAGTAGGAAGGAAAGGTCTTTTGCATCATTTTGACTTTTTAATCCTTTAAAAATAGATTTTACATTAGACAATATTGTCAGCTAATAATTTTTTTCTAATATTTAGGATTTTAAAAAGTAAATAAATATTTTTATTAAATCTTCCTAATTTGAATTGTATCAGGAATTTTAGATTGAGTAAGAATTTACTCCTAAAATTTCTCCAGAAAATCACTTTTAAGTTTTCTTTTACGGGTAAATTATATAAAAATAAGATCACCGGAGCCTTTCCAAACAAGTTACCATCTTGAAACATTTTTTTCGTGATCACTTTAAATGGTTGGTGATTTCATTACGGACGCTTTTCTCAATTGGAAGGTTTGAATGCACTACCTTAAAAGTTCAATAGACTTAATTGTTGAATTTTCCTCTTAAAAATTTAAACTATTGATTCAACTTAAGTTTATACTTGAGAGGAAACCAAAACTTCATAAAATATATGTGCAGTTAAAGGTGGTCTCAATCGTTTTAACTAATGAAAAGAAAAATATACATATTTATTTCACATTAGACAAAGATTATCATATTAATTATTTTGTTGATATTTAAAACTTTAAAATGAGTTTAAATTTATACACCGTCTTCACTTTTAAATGATTAAATTTTGCCGTCTTAACCAATCAAAGTACCATGATTGACCCTCGCTACAACGTTCCACAACCAGATTATTATCTTTTAAAGAATCTTCTTAAGAAGAATTCTCATACACCTCTTGAAATGTAAATAACTCAAAAATATGATTTTAATCCAATAATTTAATGTTTTTTCCTCGAGACAACTGTTTTCATTTTTGACATTTTTTAGAGGCAACCAAGTTACAAGTTAAATAATTTTGAAAGCATTTAATCTTAGAAGAATGATTCACAATTGCATAGTATTACTTACCGCTACGTGCTTCCAATAAGCTCTTCACAAACTAACAAACAATTCAATACTCTAATTCATTACGAAAAGAACATTAATGAATACAGTTAATTGTATGTTGTTATTCACTGACCGTAACTATTAAATAAGTTTCATAATAACTAACAAATACAAAAATATTAATATCAAAAGAAATAAAGTAAAAAACATTATTTGAAGAAAAAAAAATATAAAGAATTGATTAGTGAAGACCTAACAAAAATTAAAACAAGAAGAATTTTTGGATGAAGTTTTATGAAGTTCACTTTCCTGATGCGATATTAGTATTCTCGACTTCTAAAATGCAATTAATCAATAGAGATCTTGACGACTCAAAGAATTATTAATCAATTTTTTGTGATCTACATACAAAGGTAATTACAAAAGATTGCAAAACTTTAGGAAGAGATCGTACGTAACACGTTGGGTGCACACCATGCGAATATTCGAGCCCTTGGGATGTAAGTTTCGCAAGATAAGAGCCCATGCGTAACGGCGTAAGTTCAAAGGCGTTTTACCTGTGTCTTTCCTCTGGATCAATCCCAATTTTGCCTAACTCCATTGACAAGTGGGAACAAAATAAGATTTAGCAATAAAATATTCATTAATTGTTTTACCTTTTGAACTCTTTATTATATGAACAATGTGGAAGTCTTTATATTTACAATTTTAAAAGCATAAAGAATTTATCTTAGCTAAATCATTTTCTTATATTATAACATGATCATAATTATGTTTTTGTCCTAACATAGATTATAATTCAATTGATGTTTATCTTTGAACTCTACTAATTTCTACTCAAAATAAGCTTTATTTGTCTAGGAAATATTTTTGAAAGACATTCAACAATCCGAACAAATAAGATGAAAATAATTAAAAATATAAAAGATATAGAGAGTTATAGGAAGGGAAGGGGGAGGGGGAGAGGGGGGGGGGGGGGGCGGGGGGGAAGAAAGAAGACAATCAAACAACTTCGGTGGTTGAGGGAATTATCAAAAATCTTCTTTATTCTTGTTTTTAGTATTTTGAATTCATTGGTCGTGTATTATCTATCATTCTTTTAAGTTTAATCACAAAAGCGTGTAAGTTTCATCTGTTATATCATAAAAGTACGCTATAAAATGTTGAATGCTTCCAATTCCAGTTATAATAGTTTGGGCTTAAAAAAGTTTCTCTTCTTTTTGTTCTCGAATAATTAAATCAAAGTTAAAGTCTTTCTTGATGACGATAATAGTTCATTAATCAGAATTAATATAATGATGTATTTGAAAAGCTAGGTATTATTAGACAAGTTGTTACATTTATTTTTATCTTTTGTTGCTATTTTACATAATATTTTCTATTTATATAAAACTTTTAAGTTATTGTCACGTGCAATGCACGTACGCCGAACCTAGTATACACATATATATGTATGTGTGTGTGTTGTTATTTGTTGAATTAATCATGTATTTGATGTTTGGAATGCCGGGATCTCCAGCTCTGGTTTCAAAACCACTCATGAGTCTTCTAGTCCATAAAGTTCACGCATGGAGATGGTGTCGTTTCAAGGGTGGATCAAGGGTTACTGGTGAGTCAAGTAAAGTTTTTGCTTCAGGCCCCCAAAATTTTGAGGTCCCAAAAATAATTTTAATAGTAAATATTATGATTTTATTTTTTCTTAGACAATATTGAACATTGTAAAAAAAAAAAAGGTACAAAATTTATATAAAAAGGAAAGAAAGGAAAAATACTAATTCTTTTAACAAAAATACTTTAGAATTTTGAACTAAACTACCCAAATCTTCATATTTATAAAGAAAGTTTTTATATAACAACATTCAAGGCTAATATCTTATGAACTTGAACTAATCCTTACTATGTGAAGTAACATTGTTTTGTGTCTTTTAAAAATACTACATTATTAAACTTAAAGTACGAAAAAATGAAAAAAGAATAAACTAATATTTTTGTGAATGAAGTTAAGAACTATATGAAGATTTGAAGAGAATAGAAAGTCTTGAAGAGAATAGAAAGTCTATAAAAAGGAAAATAAAAAAATAAATTAAAATGGAAGAAGTAGAGAATTTTTTTTTATATAAAGGTAAAGGAAAAAAAAAAGAAAAAAAAAAGGGATAATCAGTTATTCAACTGAAACAGATAATTGTTCAGTAACTTTAAAATCCTCAGATTTTTTCTGAGGCTCCTAATTTCATTCATTCATTTGCCATTGTCTTCAATCTTCATCTAGTTGTTGACATTCATTCATTTTCTTTGCACTTTAACTTTAACTTCATTCTCCAATGAAGCCCCAAGGAGGGGCTGGAAGTTTCTGCCTAATGATCATGAGATTTTAGACTTCTTAGAAGATTACGCTATGATGAAAGATGAAGAAGACCAAGAAATCCAAGAAAATCAAGAAACACAAGATCGAAATTCAAGAGAAAGAAAGTCAAAGAAGCTCAAGTTTGAAGATCAATTTCCTTCAAGAATGGGAATTCTTGTTTCTTGAATCCTTTGCTAAATAGGTTTCTTGTTTCTTGATTTATATTTTAGTAGGATTTAATTTCCTATAATTAGTAGGACTTTTATCCTAGTTCTAGTAAGATTCAGTTTTCTTTATTTTTTTCCTTGTAGAATAAGAATTTTACTTTCCTTGTTTTTAGCTATTTCCTTTATAGAGTAGAATAGGGATTTGTAGTCATAAAAGAAGAGACTCTAGACCTATATAAAGGGTTCTCATGACTTGTAAATACAGAATTCATGTTTTTGAGCTTAAACCCTAGTTTGCAATAGAGTTATTTTCTCTATTTGGTGTTCTTTATCCTTGTTTTTGGTTCCAAGCAAGGTGGTGATAGTCTTTACCTTGTTTTCAGTTCTGTGTGGTGTTTCTTTATCACGTTAATTGATTTCAAGTGATGACTTAGGAACTTTATTTGTTCTTGATCATTCAAAAACACGTTTCTTGATTAAAATTTGTTCTAGTTCACACCCAGAACCTTAATTTTCTTTCCATCATTCCGGCCTTAATACTTACTTGATTTAAACGATTCAATAGTTATTTTTATAGTTCAAATCGTCATCTTTCTCCTCGTCTTAAAATCACATAATTCGAGAAGTATAGCCTGATTTACATTCGTTTGTTGAATTCTACCCATCAATCGTTTCAAGAACAAGATCTTGGTCTATTGGTTCTTTGTTAACTAGAAGAATCACATCAATTTGGTATCAGAGCACAGTTGAGGAATATTATGCATTATATGCAAGAAACAAGAGGATGTTGGGTTCATGAAAATGAAAAACTATGGAAAAAGGAATCCCTTTTCCGCACTAGATGTACCTCCCATGATAAGGTATGTTCGGTAATCATTGATAAATGAAGTCATGTTAATGTTGTTTCTGAAGAGATGGTTTCTAAACTTGGCATGTTAACAAAACCTCATCCATATCCTTATATATAGCATCAAATTTGAGAATGATGATGGTGGTTTAGAGGTAACTCGTCAATGCCTAGTTTCTTTTTCTATAGGCAAAATATATAAAGATCTTGTTTGGTGTGATGTAATAAAGATGGATGCTTGCCACTTATTACTTGGAAAACCATGGGTGTATGAAAGGTGGGCTAACTATGATGAATATCTTAATACCTATTCTTTTACAAAGGATGGACGAAAAATTAAGTTGGTTCCCTTGAATCCAGAAGATGCTGCTAAAAACTCCAAGTATGTTGATGATTCTTTTGTGGCCAATTTACAAATCATTGGTCCCATAAATATGGAACAGCAAAAGGAGGAGGATAATGCATTAGATCCGCAAATCTTTGATTTGCCTCTAAAATTTGATGAGGATCCATCAGAGCATCCAACCATTTGTGAGATTGAGTTTCCACCATTAAGAGATTTTAAAAAGAATATAGATTTTGTTTCTTACTCCACACCAACAAAAGCAGCGTATTGCATAGGACCAATAGTCTATGAAGATTTGGAAGGGAAAAAAGACGAGTTGCTGAAAAAAGAGTATGAATGAGAGTTTAATATATGATGTAGTTCTAGCAAGAACTACTCCTCAAAAGGATGAACCTTTGCAAGAATGTGTCAATTTAAGATCTCTCAATTTCATTGAGGTTAATGGCTATAACCATGTCAAATCTGGGAGTAGCAAATTTGTCAAGGAGTTCGTAAGAAGACATGATTTGATCTCCAACATATATACGTTTCTATGGATTCACACACAGCTCCCAAAGCGCGTCAAGACATCGTCCTTCATCAACAATTATCCCTTGATCAATATAATAAAGCTTACCACCAAAATATTTATGCAAAATTGCATTTAGTGATAGACTATGAAATAGTCAACGTAAATATTAGGATAATCTTTTCATAATTAGCAAATGTATATTAGGCGTGATCTCTTCCTTATGTATAGTAATTAGGTCCTATAATTTAGCCTAGTATTATGCTGACAGTTAGATACCTACTTTGTATATAATGACCTTCATACATCAATACAGAGCACAGATTGATTTCCTACATGGTATCAGATTAGGTTTCCTTCCTCACCTCCTAAACCTAGCCATCACCTTCCCTCCTAACGCTAGCCGTCCTCTTCTTCCTCCCTCTTCTCTCTTCAATGGCTGACAAAAATTTTCATTCTGCTTTAACTGTCACGAATGTGAAATCTTTAATACCAATCACCCTTGACATGGAAACCAGCCATTATCACGAATGGGCGACACTCTTCAAAGTTCTAGCCCGCGTCCACTCCGTACTTTAGAACATCATACCACCAACTGACACCACCGAAATCACCGCGTACAACGCAACGAAGGAGGCTAATCTTCCGCTCTGGAAATGGCTCGATGGGGTCGTCCTCCAATGGATATACACCACCGTATCCCATGATATTCTTACCTCTATTCTCGTGGCAGATGATGTTGCGGAGAAGGCTTGGAACCGAGTTGCTCAGCTTTTCAAAGATAACAAGCGCTCAAGGACAGCATACCTTAAAACTGAATTCACCACCACAAAAATGGCCGACTTCGGCTCGGTTATGGCCTATTATAATAAGCTAAAGTTACTCACGGATCAACTTGCCAACATGGGGTCGCCGGTGTCCGACCAACGTATGGTCTTGCGCCTCCTTGCGGGCTTACCGGAGACATATGCACACTTTTTCACAACCATCCATTAGAAAGATGTGCTTCCCTCTTTCTCTGAAGTGTGCTCCAGACTCAAGCTCGAAGACGCCGCTGCCAAGGAACGTGCCCGCAATTCTAGTCCCGCGGCTCTCCTTGTTGATAATGATGCTCCCTCCCCGCCACCTGGCGGCACCAATAATTCAACCAACCGTCGTGATAATAATTGTGGCAGGAATTCCAACAGGAACAAGGGAAAGGGAAATAACAATAACAACAACCACGGGAAATCCGGCGGACAGACCAGCCACGGCCAGTGGCCGACGGCCCAGCCACCAGTAGGGGGCTACTACTGGCCTGCCTGGCCGCCACAGCAATGGGCACTGCCCCCCTGCCCGTATCCAACAAGGCCGTGGCAGCAGCGTCCCACGACGCCAAGGCCCGGCAGTGGCATTCTCTGTGCAGGTCCACGCTCACCTCAGCAGACCTATTCCATGCATGGTCCATCCTACTCTGGGTACACTCCAACAGACGTGGAGGCCGCCATGCACACTCTGTCCATGCATCAACCAGATGATAATTGGTACATGGACACCGGAGCAACTTCCCACATGATTTCCAACACAGGTACTCTCACGTCTTATTTTAATTTGAGCAATAATTCTGGAATCGTTGTTGGTAATGGTAGCACTATTCCAATTCGCGGCTATGGTCATACATCCCTACCCCCACCTAATCCCCAATTACGTCTCCAAAATGTCTTGCATGCTCCAAAACTCATCAAAAACCTTATTTCCGTACGTAAATTCACTAAGGACAATAATGTTTCTGTTGAGTTTGATCCTCTTGGGTTTTCTGTGAAGGATTTACCGACGGAGAGCCGCCTAATGAGATGTGAGAGCACCGGGGAATTGTATCCTATCACTGCCACCAAACGGACCACTCCACCATCAACTTTCGTTGCCGCATCACCAAGCTTGTGGCATTCCCGACTCGGGTATCCGGGAAATGCTATCCTTAGTTCTCTTCGTAGTAATGCCTTAATTAAATGTAATAGGGCCCGAACTTCTTTTTGTACCTCTTGTACTTTGGGGAAACACGTTAAATTGCTATTTTATGATTCATTGTCATTTACTACTATGCCATTTGATATCATTCATAGTGATTTATGGACATCTCCTGTTTTGGGTTCTAATGGGCACCGCTATTATGTTTTCTTTCTTGATGATTATAGTAATTTTATTTGGACTTTTCCAATCTCTAACAAGTCCCAAGTTTATTCTACTTTTCTATCTTTTAAGGCACTAATACGGACTCAATTCGAAAGGGACATCAAAAACATTCAACGTGATAATGGGCAGGAGTTCGCTAATGGGCATTTTCAATCTTTTTGCGCCTCTAATGGTTTAAATTTCAGATTTTCTTGCCCCCATACCTCTCCTCAAAACGGCAAAGCGGAAAGAAAAATTAAATCCATTAACAACATAGTGCGCACTCTTCTTGTCCACTTCTCCATGCCCCCCTCTTTTTGGCATCATGCTCTCCAAATTGCCACATACCTCTTTAATGTACTTCCCACCAAGGTCATTGGGTATAAATCACCAACGGACGTTCTCTACCAACGAACCCCCTCCTATTCTCATCTCTGGGTTTTTGGGTGCCTATGCTATCCTCTTTTCCCATCTACAACTATTAATAAGTTGCAAGCAAGATCCACCCTGTGTGTATTTTTGGGCTATCCGTTGAATCATAGGGGATATAAATGATATGATTTATCAACCAACAAAATCATCATATCAAGGCATGTCATCTTTGAGGAAACTCAATTTCCCTTCTCAAAATTGCACTCACCAACCCCAACTTCTTATGATTTTTTGGACCATGGGATTTCTCCATACACCTTGCATTTTCTGTCGCAGCCCACTCCACCCGTCGTTCCCACGGTCCAGCCCAATCCCCCGACTGCTGCACCCGTGACCACTGCCCAGCAGCCCCTCCCCTCCACTGTTGCACCCGTGACCACTGCCCAGCAGCCTCTCCCCCCCACTGTTCCCCCCGTGACCACTGCCCAACAGCCTACCCGCATGGTCATTGCCTAGCAGCCCCCCCCCCACTTCTCTATCCGTGACCACTGCCTAGCAGCCCACCCGCATGGTCACTTGAAGCTAACATGGGATTTATAAGCCCAAACAACCTTCAACTTAAACACTTCCACCACTACCTCCATCTCGCCTATCCCGCGAAATCCTGTAAGTGCTTTAAATGACCACAATTGGAAAGTTTCCATGGTTGATGAATATAATGCTCTAATTAAAAATAAGACGTGGAAGTTAGTTCCACGTCTCATTAATGTGAATCTTATTCGTTCTATATGGATTTTTCGTCATAAAAAGAAATTTGATGGTTCTTTTGAGAGGCACAAAGCCCGTCTTGTCTGTGATGGTAGGTCTCAACAGGTTGGAGTTGACTGCGACGAGACTTTCAGTCCGGTTGTCAAACCGGCTATTATTCGTGCTGTCTTGAGCATTGTACTTGTACACTCTTGGCCCATTCATCAGTCGGACGTCAAGAATGCTTTTCTACATGATAATCTTAATGAGACTATTTATATGGATCAGCCTATTGGGTTTAAGGATCCAAAGCATCGCCATCATGTCTGTCTCTTGAAGAAATCGTTATATGGGCTTAAGCAAGCTCCCCGTGCATGGTTCCAACGCTTTGCAGACTATGTCTCCACTATTGGTTTTTCACATAGCCGATCTTATCACTCCCTCTTTATTTATTGTCGAGGTTCTGACATTGCTTACATTCTGCTATATGTTGATGATATTATTCTCACAGCTTCCTCAGATGCTCTCAGAAAATCCATCATGTCTCTGCTTAGTGCCGAATTTGCTATGAAGGATTTGGGCCCTTTAAGCTATTTTCTGGGTATTGCTATTACCCGGACTTCACACGACAAGTTTCTCTCTCAGAAAAATTATGTAGCAGATATTATAGAGCGTGCGGGCATGACTGCCTGTAAGCCGAGTCAGACACCGGTCGACACCAAATCCAAACATGGTGCCATGGCCGGGCCTTCTTGCGATGATCCCACACAATATCGTAAGTTGGCCAGCGCGTTGCAGTACCTTACGTTCACAAGACCAGACATCTCCTATGCGGTTCAACAAGTATGCCTTCACATGCATGATCTAAAGGTTGCATATATGAATGCTCTTAAACGCATAGTACGATACATTTAAGGTACTATTGAGTTTGGTCTCCATCTGTACAAATCCTCCATTGCCTTTCTTGTTTCTTATACAGATGCAGATTGGGGTGGGTGTCCAGACACTCGCCGATCCACATCCGGTTACTGTGTTTTCCTTGGCGATAATCTACTTTCATGGTCATCCAAACACCAACCTACTATGTCTAAGTCGAGTTCCGAGGCCGAATACCGTGGCGTTGCTAATGTCGTCTCTGAGTCCTGTTGGCTTCGCAACCTTCTTTTGGAGCTACGTTGTCCCATCCGGACAACTACATTGGTTTATTGTGATAATGTTAGTGCCATATACCTATCAGGTAACCCAGTTCAACACCAACGCACTAAACATATTGAGATGGACATACATTTCGTACGTGAGAAAGTTGCTCGTGGAGAAGTTCGTGTTCTTCACGTCCCGTCCAATTACCAGATTGCAGACATTTTCACTAAAGGTCTTCCGCGCATACTCTTTGATGATTTCAGGGACAATCTAAGCGTACGACAACCTCCCGCTTCGACTGCGGGGGTGTGATAGACTATGAAATAGTCAACGTAAATATTAGGATAATCTTTTCATAATTAGCAAATGTATATTAGGCGTGATCTCGTCCTTATGTATAGTAATTAGGTCCTATAATTTAGCCTAGTATTATGCTGACAGTTAGATACCTACTTTGTATATAATGACCTTCATACATCAATACAGAGCACAGATTGATTTCCTACATTTAGCTTCTTTATTGTTAGAAGACTTTCATGGTGGTCTGGCCAAGGTTGAGTGACCATAACATCAGAAATCCTACTACCTATAAAATCTTGTGCAAAAGGCACAAGTTTTATAATGGAATCACTCACAAATAAAAGCATTTTCATCTCTCGACACCATCTTAGTTTCACAACCGTAATGGCAGCAGGACTATTCAGCTGCTTTCTCATAATCATCAGTACATTATTCATAATAAGAGCTCCAAACAACCATGTAAAAATTTAAGGTGGAAGCACAGGATAGCTGAAAGCTATGTACACCTTATGCATGTTTACAATACTAAATGACTCCAAATAATATAAAAAGCCAATTAAATAAGAAGAAGGTGTAATAGACTTCTGTGAGTACCTTGAAGCTAGCAGGACCTTGACATCCCAAGTAGAATTTAAAACATCAATGACTTTCGGCTTGCCATCATTGGTAATTTGTACTCCAGTTACAACATCCAATTCAGTGATTAAACTAATATCGTATGAAAATGATAAACAGTGTGTTTACCCTTAAAATGGATAACAATTAAATTTGTACGCAGTGCAAAGGATATGTGGTTTACAATACGAATGACTATAGAGCAATAAATAATAATATAAATGCAAGTAAGAAACAATCAAACTACGGGAAAGAAACAATTGGTTCTTGGAGCGGCCGATCGTTTGGCTCGAGCCCTAGGAATCGGGATCGTGATACAGTGGTTAAGTAATGGACAATGATAAAACACTTAAAGATATGATGAACACTTAGAATCCAATTGTATTGCTTAGTCTGTTTATGCGTTTGAGGAACTTGTCAAAAATAAATGGGGGCCTCCTCTTTATATAGTAGAGGAGTCCTAACCCTAGTACAAGTCTAAATAAGGTACATAATCTTTAATAACTGACGAGCGAGATCGGTGCTGAAATATCCGGCTGATGACAGATATTTCGGACCCTCACTTATCATGATTAACCGCCTTCCCATGCTATCTCGGTAGCTGGCTCCAACCGAACTCAACAACCCTAGTCCAAATGTGGTCGGTCTGGATACGATCCAACGCTCGACTTCAACCCTAATTGGGACTCGTCCGATCTAACTAAGACCATCACGGTCTTAATTCTCTTATCGAGAAACCGAGGATACCTTATCCTCAATTTTACCCTTATACAGATAGTCCCCCCATTTTCTGGAGAAAAGTATTAACTTTGGGAAATGGATCCGAATAAAGCTGAGTAGGCCGTACCTAGTCGCATAGGAAAAGACGTTCCCATCAAATCCTTGCACTCTGTCCGATGTCAGTTCATAATTGCTTCAGCCGCCTAATTAATCTTGGGAATCCGCCCCTTGTCAGAACTCTTAAATCCTTCAAAACCTTTTTGTACTCCCTACTATATAAAACCCATATATCTCCTCCTTGCCATGCACTTTGAACCTAAACCCTAAACCTCATCTTTTCAGAAAACTTTTGTTTACCACTGCCAAGTTCTACACTCTTTTATGAGTTTAGAACCTTCTTTAGACCATTATCTTCATCCGCTTGACACTACCCATTAATCTCAGTCATGAATTCTCTACCGTTGTTAACCTAAAGTACAGACCATTCTTCGTCACCACCACATTCACCGCCCTTGTCAGCGATAGGAGCGACCAGCCTTGAGGAGAAGTTAGATTTTCTTGCCGCGGACATTCTTCCTGCCGGTTTCAAATATGTGAACGATTGAAAAATATCTTCTCATCTCGATCATGTGGAAAAATTTGAGTCTTTTATTGACGATGCTATCATCCCCATAGTTCAGAATGATTGCAACCTCGGTGCAGATGTCGACATCTGCCCTGTCGAAAGTGGGGCAAGGATCAATCATCATGTTATTGGTATTCGATGATCTATACCTATCCCTTTGCCGTCGGGTTTTCTCTTCCCATTCCTCATGTGATTGAGGACTTCTGTCGTCGGTACCGCATTTGTATTGGCCAAATTGCTCCATAAATTTAGAGGCTCGTGTACCGCCTCAAAATTTTAGCCAACATAGCCGGGGTTTCTTTTATCCTCGACCATCTGATACATATATATGTACCTCTGGTAATCCGAGGGGGCATATTTCATTTGCTTCCTCATGGAGCTCGAGGCCTCATAGATTCGGAAGATGACTACGATAGGGGATGGCTACATCGGTTCTTGATGATTCGTACAGACCAACTCCATCGTTCCCTGTCCGTAGACTTCCCTGAAATGTGGAACTCCTTCCCGAATCTGGTCAAACCTGAGCTCGTAATCACTATTTTTGAATGGGTGGTTGCTCTTTTAGGAGCCTCTCGTGACGTGGGTCGTTTTTGGAGAAGCATGGCACCCAAAGGGTGGAAAGGCAAGAACAACTGTAATTTTCAAATTGTTTGTGGAATCCCATAGTTTTTCCATTTTATATGCTAACCTTGACTCTTTGGTTTTCACGGCTTCTGAAGAAAAGGTCCTCAAAAGGAAAGAACATTGTCAAAGAGGATACCAAGGATGCCGTGGGGGGAAGAAAGACCACGTCTGCATCGATGAGAATGTCCAGTCGGCGAATCTCTATAAGCACCTCGACTGTTCCCTCAGGGATAAGCTATTGGGTCAGAACGTGCCATATCATAGAGACTCGGCAGGAAATACCTCGTGATGGACCACCCTCGATGATCGTTCTTTATGAGAAGGATCTACCGGACCCAAACAGCCCTGGTTCGGTTGCTCCTGAGGATAATCTCGAGATCATTTAGTTGATGCTTTAAATTGTATTAACACCCTAGGGTATAGGTCGAAGTTCTCAACCTTCAGTTTACTATACCAGTTTGGGATTCCCTTTTGTTCTAGTTTAGAACCATAAGTTAGGTCTTTTTATTTTGTTGAACTGATGTAACCGAGGAAATCAGGAAATTGTTGTATAAAGAAAATTAGTAGAACTCGTGGACTGGCCTTTTACCAGCTGATACGCTCAAATTACACCTATTAATAGCGTAAAGCGGACGTTGTCAAATATAGTAACCCAACAAGGTTGGGGTCGAATCCCACAGAGAACAATATGTAGGCGATTTAAGCAGATTACGAATTATCACTAACAATAGCTATGCCCGAACGCATCAATGGTGGTTTTTTATAAGGTTTTGATAAAATATGGAAATATAAATTCTAATCTAGAAAGCAAGTAAATTGATCAATGGCAACAAGAATGGAAGAAGGGAAACTACTTCTCAAGTAACGATCCAATCTATTTCACGAATTATAAATAATAGCAAGTTTATGTTATTTAGCCTCGGATAATGACTCTAAATTACCTTCTTCCGAAGATTAACTAGACTACCAATTGAAGATCCCTCAAGCAATTAGGAGCATTAAGAACACCCGAATATGGCTACAAGTGGTATTGCCTATTCCTAGGTCAATTTCCATTAGATGAGGGTTAACGCCCCAAATTCATGTTAATTATTCTATCCCAACTCCGTTCTTCCTCTTCCGAGTTTCAAACAAAGTAAATAGGCGAGTTCAAAGGTTAGCTAATCCATTGAAAACATTCAAGAACAAGAATAATTAAAATAGCAAAAACTTACTTGATTAAGAACAATGCAAATGAATAAATAAGCACAACAAGAGTGTCAATCTTAATTGTCACCAAGAGATTTCCATCAACAAGGATTAAAAAGAAGAGAGAACATTATTTGTAGAATGCTAGCCTCCAACTTGTGAAAGCTGCCAAAGATATTTCATGTTTTGCCCTAATTTTCTATTTATATGAACTGGAATGGCAGAAGTCGTCAAATCCCAAGTTCTGGTCGAAAATTGCCGAAAAACCTTCAGTGCGATCGCGCCACGTCACTACGCGATCGCGTGGAATTACTTCATTTATTTAGCGCGAACGCGTGAAGAAGTAGCGCGATCGCACAGACTAACTGGCGCGCGTGACCGCGAACGCGTGAGATTACTGCGCGAACGCGCAGAGCAATATTTCGCCAATAATTTCCAGAACCTCCAGTTATTTCCAGTGATCAACGTTTTGTGCTCTGTTTCACTTGTTTTCCACACATAGGCTCTAGGGACCTCGTATTACCTGAAACATGACAAAAACTACGTAAAATGACATAGACTTGCTTAAAAACAAGTAAAACTTATAGTTAAAAAACATCGATTGTGGTGTAAAATCACGCCACATCAACACCCCCAACTTAAAGTATTTGCTTGTCCTCAAGCAAGCCATACAAAACCACAACTCAATCTAACACCTAGATATTATAGAATAACAATGTCTACATTGGTTTTGACTCTGAACTACCGGCATGCATGTTTTTCTTCCAAGGACCACCCCAATTTCTGTTTTAAAGCAATTTACACAACTCAAGAACATTACGACTAACCATGAAGCTTCAATGAATGACATCATATTATCGAACATATTATGGTGTACACAAACGCTACTTTAGGCGGTCACTTTATTTTGTTCAATTTTCATCCTTATGCCCTCACATAGACCAAAGAGTGTCCCAACACACATATATATGACAAGAATGGGACAAAAACGAAAGAGAAGAGAAAAACACTCACACTCACAAGAAAATTCATATTTACACATGCAAATACTATAGGCTTGCCCTTATTTTCTATGTTCTCATCCTAGGATCGTTCGGTTGTGATCTCATTAGGACTTGTTTCGGTTTGTAATGTAGGTTTAGGGACGGGTCGGATACTTTTTGGATATTAGTGACTCACCCTCCTTGAACACTACAACATCTTGTCACCTTAATTCGCCTCTTTTCTTTCCACCCCTTTATTTTATTTCAGTTTTCGACCTCGATGTGGTTTTACTTCTAACCAACTTACAATTCTTTTTGCGTTACAATTTTCTGATTTTTTTTTTATGTATATATATATACGCAACTACCACATTGAATCTTCACTAGCAAACTCCACCACCCCCAACTTATGTTTTTAACATGTACTCCACATTTAATCACCCCAACTTAGGCATTTTGCCTCATCTAACTAGTAGCATCAAGGAGGGAACGGGTGTGAAGATGGATTAATTTCACAAAGGGTAAGGTTTCATAATTGGCTAGCCAAGAAAAAGGTCAAAAAGGCTCAAAAGGGAAAACTAGGGGTATTTTCAGCTTTTGGAGAGGCTTATTTAGGCACAGTGACTTATTTACACAAAGAAAGCCTAAGATCATTTCACAACCAAACTAACTTTCGCATTTCAAACACGACCAACCAGGCAAGTTCTAGATTATACATGCGTAAACAGAATTAAACTAACAACTCACACACACATCGGCATAAGGACAATAATTTTTACACTTGTGACCTCCTAAGTAGTAATTCATCACACACAACACCCCAATAATCACAATGTCATATAAAGAATCAATCATGCCAGACAATAACTGTTCTAAGTATGCATTTTTCAAAATTTCGAGGGGTCTAAAAATTTCAACAAAACACAATACATGCCATTAGTTACCAAGTAGTACCAAATAAAACAAATTTACTCTATTCAACCTAAGTAACATCCTAAACATGCCAGTTTCAACAAAATAAAAACCCCCCCTCAGGAAAAGAACTCTGGCAAAGAAAAGCCGAGGAGGTTCCTACCCCTAACTAAAAAACTTGCAGTGTCCTCACTGCAGTACATCAACACAGAAAAACTTTTTTTTTCATACCTCCTAGCACTGCGTGCTATGGTCATCTCTGCTCACCCTCTGAACTGGAGCTGCTGGGCTCTGGCAGGACAAAATCGTCCTCATTTTCCTCCTCTTCATGCTGTGCTCCGCATACACTCCTCAGAATGCTCATCATTTTGTTCAGAAATTTGCTTTGCTTCTTTGCGTGCTCTCTTGCCTTTTTCTGCCTCCTCTCTATCTTTCCCTGCTTTTCTTTGATATGCTTCACGTCCTCCACCACACCTGCTAATGTCGGACCAATAGGAACAGAGGGAGCTGTAGATGTGCCTTCTCCATGTGGGCCCGCAGGGAGACTAGCCACTAGCTGCTGAATCCGATTGTCCACCCCATGGACCTGGGTGGAGATATATTGGAAAGGCCTGGCGGCTTCTTGCAGTGGTGGCAAGATTGGTATAGCCATGGGAGGAGCATATGCCCCACCAATAGAATCTGATGCAGTAGATGTGAACTGCTCAAATGATGAGGCTGCTATATCAATCTTCCTTTTCTTCTGTACATTACCGGGCCCTCTCTTTTTCAACGGATAAATCGGTCCACCAGGCCCTTTTTCTTTGTCGCCTGGTCTTGTGGGCACTCCATCAGTGGAGCACAAGTAAGTGATCAATGATGGGAAGAATAAGCTCTTAGTCCGTTCAAGCACCACCTCCCGGATTTCCTGCATAATGAGCCTCCCCACGTCAACAGGAAACCCTTCCATCACAGCACAAATTACTTTAGCCCTCTCAAGGGGCACCTCTGAATCGTGTTTTGAAGGCAGCACCCTGGATGTGACAATATCAAGCCAAGTTTTGGCCTCAGCAGTGAACTCTGCGGAGTCAATCTTTCTCTGCATTGTGGTCAGCCACTTTGGTTGCTCCCTACCGTGGAGGTAGGTCACAAACCATTGTTTCCGCATTTGTTCGTACATCTGGGCCATCTCGTTGTTGTCACCATCCTGCAGATTGTAATAGGCATTGATTCTAGAGGCATTGCACAGGACATCCACACCTCTGACTTTGACAATTGCCCTATGTGTAATGTCTGCCTCTGCAGCATTTGCGTAGAATTCCCGCACAAGGGTATGATTTGCCCTGATTGGTTCATCTGCAAAGCGTATCCAGCCGCTTGTTACCAACCTTCCATAGAACTCGGGCATCTTTTCTTCCAAATTTTCTGTTACAAAGCCCCTCTCTTCAATGAAGCTCTTTCCCAGCAGTCTATCATATAGCTTCGAACATTTTGCTGACTGGAAGGTGGTGGTGTCATAGTATTCAATTAAGGGCACTTGGGCAGCATTGGATGATGAAGCCATTTTTTAAGTTTAAGTACCTACAAAACAAACACAATGCATATGAACACCTACAATGATGTATAATGAGGCAATTAGGTTAAGGAAATTGGGCACCCAAGTTTTGAGCAGCTCTGTGCGAGCATTCTGTTTGTGCACTGGCATTTTTTCTTCAGCGCGATCGCGTGACAAAGAGGTGCGATCGCGCCATTTTGATGCATTCCTTCAGCGCGATCGCACAGGGAACTAGCGCGATCGCGCCATTTTTATGATTTCATTCACCGCGATCGCGGTTCAGCATGATGCGTTTGCGCCAATTTTACTCCATTATTCAGCGCGTTCGCGTCTTGTATGGGCGCGATCGCGCTGAATCGTTTCAGATTCAGCGAAACATTTTCACAAACAGGTTATGGGCATCATTTTTGGGGCTTCAATTCAATGATTCTAAGCACGTATTTTGCCCCATTTTTTTTCTTATATCAGCACCCAACTCTCAACTCACATCACTCAACAACAAACAATAATTTATATAACAAGAAATTCAACAATTTCATCACATTTTCATGCTTAAATAAGAGGAAGAAAAAATATATATATTTTTTTCTAACTCACAATTTCTAACCTGGAAAGATGATAAAAACAACCCTAGGAACAAGACAATGGAGGAATCACATACCTTGTGGTTGCAAGTTGAAGAATTTTCCAAAAAAAATTAAAATTGGGTGTGAGAGAGAATTAGGGAAATAAGAGGAATATGGGAGGAAAATGGGGGATTTTAACCCCCAGGTCTGTTTAGTAACTGAAAAACGCGCCTATGCGCGATCGCGTGGCGATGTGGCGCGTTCGCGCAGAGTAAGTTACTCTTTTTTTTTTTTTTTTTAATTTTTAACGCGATCGCGTCTCTTTGTTGCGCGATCGCGTAGAGGTAAATTCGGCCCTGTTTTTCCAGATTCAGAAAATAAGCAGAAACTAGCAGCTACTGATTTGTGGTTGTTCTGAAAACCCAACCTGCTCAAAACAATTCCAAAATTTTTGAAATTTTGCAGATTAGTCACAAATCATAAACTAAACAATTAAAAAAAAATCAAATTTCAAAAACGATTTAAAAAATTTAAAACGATGGGTTGCCTCCCACCAAGCGCTTAAGTTAACGTCGCAGCACGACGGTTACCAATTTTACCGCTTTTCTCGCCATTTGGAGCTTATGAATTGGGCACCTAACTTGGAATCAAGTTTGTGACCACAAGCAGCGGGGGGTGGTAAATATCTGATCACGCCAAGTAAAATATTGTTCATTCTACACTTCTTGGCTTTCAAGTGAGGAATGTCATTTTGCCTTGTTGAATTTTCAAATTGCAAAATATAAGGCTCTTGAACTTTTTGAACTATGACATCCTCTTTTTCCCCCGGATTGGGGTCAACACCAACCATATTGTTCAGAACAATGATTGACTCGCATTCATTTTTTTCTTTGGCATTCCCAATAAACTCATCTTCATGATTTACCCTTTCATCTGGAGCATTGGGTAGTTCATAATGATTTGCCCGTGGAGGATTTTCTTCTTCTTTCATCAAACTAAGTTGGAGACTAGTTTCCAAATATTCTTCCAAGGCTTTTTGATTTTCATTACCCTCACCTAGCAGGCACTCCATCATGAGTTTGAACTCACCAATTTGGCCATGCTCACAATAAAAGTCATTACTAAACAAGTTTTCATGGAAAGATTTTTTTTTTTTTAAAAAAAAAAAAAAAAAAACACAGAAAACAACTACACAAATATTTACGGGTTCGGTTCAAATCAAGTTAGCTTATTTCCTAGATTAGCCAAAATACACCAATTGTTCCCCGGCAACGGCGCCAAAATTTGATACGCTCAAATTACACCTATTAATGGCGTAAAGCGGACGTTGTCAAATATAGTAACCCAACAAGGTTGGGGTCGAATCCCACAGAGAACAATATGTAGGCGATTTAAGCAGATTAGGAATTATCACTAACAATAGTTATGCCCGAACGCATCAATGGTGGTTTTTTATAAGGTTTTGATAAAATATGGAAATATAAATTCTAATCTAGAAAGCAAGTAAATTGATCAATGGCAACAAGAATGGAAGAAGGGAAAATACTTCTCAAGTAACGATCCAATCTATTTCACGAATTATAAATAATAGCAAGTTTATGTTATTTAGCCTCGGATAATGACTCTAAATTAACTTCTTCCGAAGATTAACTAGACTACCCAATTGAAGATCCCTCAAGCAATTAGGAGCATTAACAACACCCGAATATGGCTACAAGTGGTATTGCCTATTCCTAGGTCAATTTCCATTAGATGAGGGTTAACGCCCCAAATTCATGTTAATTATTCTATCCCAACTCCGTTCTTCCTCTTCCGAGTTTCAAACAAAGTAAATGGGCGAGTTCAAAGGTTAGCTAATCCATTGAAAACATTCAAGAACAAGAATAATTAAAATAGCAAAAACTTACTTGATTAAGAACAATGCAAATGAATAAATAAGCACAACAAGAGTGTCAATCTTAATTGTCACCAAGAGATTTCCATTAACAAGGATTAAAAAGAAGAGAGAACATTATTTGTAGAACCCTAGCCTCCAACTTGTGAAAGCTGCCAAAGATATTTCATGTTTTGCCCTAATTTTCTATTTATATGAACTGGAATGGCAGAAGTCGTCAAATCCCAAGTTCTGGTCGAAAATTGCCGAAAAACCTTCAGTGCGATCGCGCCACGTCACTGCGCGATCGCGTGGAATTACTTCATTTATTTAGCGCGAACGCGTGAAGAAGTAGCGCGATCGCACAGACTAACTGGCGCGCGTGACCGCGAACGCGTGAGATTACTGCGCGAACGCGCAGAGCAATATTTTGCCAATAATTTCCAGAACCTCCAGTTATTTCCAGTGATCAACCTTTTGTGCTCTGTTTCGCTTGTTTTCCACACATAGGCTCTAGGGACCTCGTATTACCTGAAACATGACAAAAACTACGTGAAATGACATAGACTTGCTTAAAAACAAGTAAAACTTATAGTTAAAAAGCATCGATTGTGGCGTAAAATCACGCCACATCACCAGCTTTAATTGAATGCATTTGGCTTTTACCCTCCGTTTGAACTTTTACCTTCGTTCATGTTTTTGTCACGTCGAACTCATGGATACCTTATCGTATAAGTTTTGAAATAAAGCAAGAAAAGTCGAATGTCACATCATCGGCTCCCACATTTATCTACTCAACTGCTTTTTATTCTATCTCGGTGTTCTTAGTTCGTTCAGGCTATGCTTGGTCATGATCGACACTCGGTAAACTCAACCACCTCCGGGTTCAGTCGAACCAATATCGATATTTCCCTTTATTATGTTAAAGCCTCGACTACGGGATCCTTGGTCGGAACCCATTCAATCTTGTATACCGATCCTAATCATTACTTAACCTGACGAAAAATCGTGGGTAGATTTAGCCTCGATCTCACCAGTGTGCAGTAGATAGCTTGGAACGATGGGAAGTGGAAGTAGATCCGGTTCCTTCTCCTATAAGTTTCATATAGGCTTATAAGATCAAGTGTCCCATCAGCCAAGTTGCTCTGACATTAGCCACATGTCATATCCCGATTGGGTGAGGCGTTGGTTACGGAATGTCAACCGTCTCGGCCTCTCCCTATGAAAGTTAAGCTTTCCCTTTCATTTTTTACTTTCAAAATTTCACTCTCCAAAATTACCATCATGTCTTTAAATACGCAAACCTTCATACTTTCATACATTCATCCATTCATACTTCCAAAACTTCATACCTTCAACAAATCTACCCAGAACTTCAAACCTTGCTATTTTCAGAACAATGACTAAGTCTTCTAAAGCCAAAACTAGTGAGTCTTCTTCGACCCCAAAATCGGAACCTAAATTATCAGATTATGTCCCATCTGACTACCTTACGACTAAGGATTTTAAGGTCGAGAGCCCTTCTCAGCAAGGGGATCGGGGTGCTGAAATATCGGACTACATATGCACCATTCCCTTGAATAAACTCGAATAGGTCAAGAAGGACTGTGGTTGGGAAAACAAAGAGGTCGTTATTCCCGATCATACTGATTCCATCATGACCCTTGTGGAGGGGTATCTGAGTTTTTAGACATACCCCTCACATTTGTTCCACTCGATATGGTGATCATGGACTTTTGTAAGAGGTACGAGATCTGTCTCGGTCAGATCCACCTCTCGTTTTGGAGGATCATTACACTCCTTCGTTATTTTGTGACTAACATGAATGAATATTTCACGATCAACCACCTACTCCGGTTGTATAGTCCCCGAGTATTTCAGGGAGGTATGATTAAGCTCACACAATGAACAAGGAAAGCCCCCTTCTCTAGCCTCGATGAGGATGGGGACCGAGGCTGTTACACCTTGGAAATTTCATGTTGTCGCGTAGTGAATGAACCAATGCGAGCTTAAGGGTAAGAGGAAGTTCTTAAGACTATAAGATGGATAATTAGTGATCTTAGAATGCGACGTTAAGATTTTGAAGTCATATGAATTGACAAAAATAAGGAATGATAGGGACAAGTGGAGTATATGGGTTTAGGAAAGGTTTCGTAAAATTATTGCATTAAGAAATGTTTGGTAAGGCCTTGAGGACGAGTTATAGGGATGTTTAGATCATTAATGAAGTATTAAACAGGTGTTAAGAAGGTCGTATAAGGATTGGAGATCAAACGAAACGACGAGGACAACTTCGGAAAAACTGTGAGTTACACGACCACGTTATACGGACCGTGGAACTTTATACGGACCATATAATGGTCCGTATAACCCAACAGCAACAATGTTTTCTATGGTGGTGAACCACAGACACTTATACGGACCGTATAATGTTAGACGGACCGTATAAGTGGTCCGTATAATGCCGACGGACTGATTAAGTTGCAACTATAAATACATGTTCCCACTTTATTTTCTCATTCTTTCCACTTCTCCACTTCTCTCCAAGCTTCTAGAATATTCCATACATATCACTTTCAAGAATACAAAGGGAAATCAAAGGTTCATACCATAAATTCAAGTGAATAGAGTGCAAGGAAGCTCTTTGGGGTTGCTAGAGTCAAGAAATCCCTTGGAAGTTGAAGCTAGGGTTTTCTCCAAGTGAAGTATTACCAACCAAAACCCGTTCCTACACATTCAAAGGTGATTTTTATTATTATTCCATGTTTTTTAGGGTATTGAAAAGTTGAAACACTTGGATTATGGAAGAAGATGGAAAATGGGTTACAAAATATGAGATTAGTGGCAATTGTGAGTAGTAGATTAATATGAATCATGATTTTTGATACGTTGTGATTGTAATTACGTTATGAATGGTGTTAGGAGCATGAGAGAACCATTAGATGAGAATGAATGTGATGTTGTATTATGATTATGATTATGGATGACCTTGAGAGGAAATTGTGGGGATTGTATAGTGATGAATTTAACTAAAGTCATTGATGATGGTATTATGAATGTTATTATGGATGTTTGGGAGTTGATATATGATACGGAGAAAGTAGTAGAAACAAAGGAGATGTTGCCCGCAATTTTCTATAGCTTTAGTTCAAACACGCTTATGTTATCGATTATCTAATATGAATATAATCTCTCTTGAAGGTAGAAACGTGAATATTGGAGAGGAACGTTCAGGCGATAGAGTAGCTAAACGAAAAGGTATGTAAGGCTAGTCCCTTCTTTCGAAGGCATGATCCTTATGACATGATATTCTTTGTCTCTTCATGACTTTCCTACGTCCAAAAACTATGAGTCAATCTTGGTAAAGAGCTTCATATGAGACAAGATAAAAAATATGTTACGAGCATGATAATGATGATGATAAGTCCAAGTCTAAAGGGTCTAAGGCCCATGATTATATTTTTACAAAGCTAATGATTCTTATTATGATTCATTGATGTTGATCATTGTATACACTCACCTTATATGCTAATTCCTTCAAGGTGAGGCAGAATGCTACGAATGCTCCATAACGGAATCAGGGGTTCACGACCTTATGTCACCCCGATAAAGTATAGTTGTCTTAAGTTCCTAGTTATGCATTATGATAATAGTATGATGAGAATATGATAAGGTCATGATATGCCTATGATATGTATGATAATGATGAGTTTATGCTGACTATATGATGATATGATTCCACCGCGCCTAGTTGGCCAGGCATGTCACCGCGAAGGCGGGCTGCGTACGATTCCACCGTGCCTAAATGGCCGGGCATGTCACCGCTAAGGCGGGATTCTATGTTTACACCGAGCCTAGAAGGGCGGGCATGATCACCACTAGTGGGCGGCGTATGATGGTTACCCGGACACGGGTTAACGATGATGATCTATATGATACAATGATGTATGCGCTATGATGATACATGTGCTATGGTTATATATATATATATGTATGAAATGTATCCACCCTTAAAAGTTACGCAGGTTATATCTCCATCTTATGACTTATGATTTCTCCATTATTATGTTCATTTCATTCATACCTTACATGCTCAGTACAATGTTCGTACTGACGTCCGGTTTCTTTGGATGCTGTGTTCATACCCACAGGTAGACAGGGAGGTGATCCAGACTCGTAGGAGCTATTAGATGGCTTGAGGGCACTCCATTATTTCGGAGGTGCCATTGACTTATTCTTTTGTGTATATATGTACATGTATTTTGGGCACGGCGGGGTCCTATCTCGTCCATATGTCTAGTACTCTAGTAGAGGCTCGTAGATACGCATGTGTGGGTCATATGGTCTCACGATGTTCTCATTGTATATATGTATTATTTTGATAGCCGAAGGGCTTATGTATATTAAGGTATTTATGTTTCCAACGAAAAATGGTTTTCTTATGAATATGAGCACATGAATGGTAAAGAAGTGTATAATGAGTATGATGTGTAATAGAATGAGTGGTGCTCGGTGGTTATCCCCGGGTACCCGTCATGGCCCCTAGTCGGGTCGTGACAGAGGCTGGTAGGGAAGATTCGTCCGGGTGAGGACCGAGGATCTCATCCCTGCTGATAGGATGCCATTTCCCAAGAAGTGGAACCCGAACCGTAAGTGAATTATTATTATTATTATTATTTTTAACATCCAAGTGGCACCTCTGATGTTCCATCCGTTATGATTTTATCTTTGTTCATATGTTTGCAGCAATTTCCCGAACCCTCAACGCGATCGCTAACTTGGAAGAATAGATCGGGAAAATTTGCAGTTGGCTTATTTACTTCGAACATAACTGGCGTTTACTTTCAAATGGCATATGGGAGGCCGAGAATCATGGTGAGTGCTTGTTCGAGGTGTTGTTCTACCTCTTCTTTTATTATGCAATAATTCGCTTAATCATTTTGTTCTTTCTTCTTTGCAGGCCTCTCCAAGGCCACCAAGATCCGAGGGTAGGATGAGGAAGAGGCTTCGGGAGATGAAGCCGATATTGAGGCCACCGGTGAGGGGAAACCTTCTAAGCCCCCTACCCTTCCGCAACCCGGGGTCGATGCCACCGAGGAAGATAGGAGTGAGAAAAAGAAAAGACAGTCCTTCGAATCTTTTGGTGCTCCTTCCGACGGCAGAAAGAAGTCGAGGATCACCCTTAAGGAGGCTTTTAAAGAAGATACCGGAGCTCTAGTTCTGAACCCCGAGGCCATTGACTAGCTCAAGAATCACTCCGATGATGAGGGCGTCGTGTTAGTCAGGCACCAGCCTTCTGAGGAAAACACCAACCAAGAGCTGAAAAGCTTAACAGAAACCATTCCTCCACTGGTGGAAAGTAAAGACCAAGAGCTGCCAGGCTCGAAAAATAATGCCCCAAAATAGACGGGTTTGGAAACCGTCGTGTCAGGAGTGGGGGTTATCGATGAGGCTTCCACTGAGCCTTCATCCATTTGAGAAACAGAGAAGGAGATAGCCGCAACAGCCAGATCAAGGGCAACACCTACTGCCTCGGGCTCATAGGTACCTTATATTCCGCCTTTATATAGTATAGGTTCCGTCCTTCCCATACAAGCTGTGATTTCGGCTGAGATCATTATTTGCATACAGGACTCACCGCCTCAATCAATGGCCACCCAATCCGAGAGCTCAAAAGCCAAAGGCAAAATGACTGAGGGATCTGTGGTGTCGAAAGATGCTGCTGGTCATTTGCTTGAGAAAGATGCTACCATGATCGAGGGCCACTCAGGGTTCGGCCATCTTCCCATTCTGGTAGCCAATCGATTTAGGGGTAACTCTGGTCCCCGATTGGAGAAATTGTTTTTGGCCCCGAGCATAAACCTGAACCGAAGAAGGCGAGCCTCGTTTATGGTACCGGCTGATATGAACATGTTGTCCGGTCCGGGTGGCCATCTATCTGTACCCTTTCGATCGATTCTGCCTTTTCAATAAGGCCCATCAGGCCTTAAATCGGGTACACCTTCCTCTTCTATTTTTATACTTAACTTTATTTTCTTTTTTTATTCTAACAGTTGCTCCTATTTTGTTCCAGGCCTCCGTGCTTCGTCATGAAAGCTTCCACCGACTGAGGACAGAGGTGGACCATCTTAATGATCAGCTCGAGAAGCAAACTCAAGATATAGAATCGCTCAGGAAGCTCTATGAGCAAAACCTGGAGTTATCTTAAGCTTACCTGATCTCTCCGCTCTTCAGTCCGATTTGGACAAGGCCCGAAATGAGGCCATCGAGGTCAAATGGGAACATGGCTTCCTAGCAGAGAAGGTAAGGGCTTTTGAAGTTCATAATAAGAGGTTAATAACCGATGCTAACACTACTCCTTCTCAGGCCTAGGAGTATATGACCCAGATCGACCAGCTTCGGTTTGAGCTAAATGAGATTAAGCCCGAGATCGAGGCCTTCAAGGGAAAAATTGATGGTGTTTCCTCCAAGCGAGATGCTCTCAAGCAGGACATGGCATCGGCTAAAGATCAGCTCCGTATGATGACGGAGAAGGCTGATGAGGGGTCGCAGCTAATTACTGAGCTTCGATCGAAACTTGCCTTGGCTGAGCCAGAGCGGGACAATCTTAGCCGTGATAATATCGATCTGCGAGCTAAATACAATGAAGCCCTGGGCCAAATCTCGAGTTTTAATAGGATGTTGGCTCAGTGCAAAGCTGATGTAACTGCGACTGAGATTAAAAGCGACACTCGGGCCGAGTATATGCGGTGTCTATCCCGAAGGGAGACTTTAGAAGATATTTGTGCCACCGGGGTGGACTTATTGGGCCAAATCAAAGAGGCCAAGAGGCTCGAGGTAGAGGCAAAGGCCAAGTATGAGTGGTCAGACAGTGACCTCGAATCGAATAAGGGTGAAGTTGAGGGCTCGGATGAAGATCAGGCTTAGGAGCCCTATATTTCTTTTTGCTTTTTGAAACTTAAGGTCGTTATCTGAGCCTTTGTAAATTTTGACATATATGTAAGAAATTTTTTGCCTGGTTCTATTCACTGTCATTTGTCAAAACAAAGTGTTAACTAATTTTACCATGAGGTGTGTAGAGGGCGGGGAAACAGCAAGCAAGACGGCCAGATTGCAAGCACAATAGTTTTCTTACATAGTAGGACTGGGCTTCAACATCCCGAAGGACGGTTTGCCACAAACCTGACTTCAACAACCCGAAGGATGGCTTGTCAAGTTAGTCGAACAGTTTGAAAGATTGTAGATATGAAAGTTTTTCCTACAAAATGGGTTGGCTTTCTAGCCAAGCTATTCAACTCGGAAAAACTTTCACACTACTACAGACATACAGTCAAAGCTTCGGAAAACTATTGTACTTGTAGCAAGCTTAACTTGCTCTACATTTCCTAACCCTATACTAACTTAGGATTAGCCTTTCCATGCCTTTTAAAGAGAAGAACAAGAGAAATTTAGAAAGCAAACATTTTATTGATATCGGAAAATTTATAGGGAGATTGTTTTATACCTTCTAACTATTACATAGCCTCCTATTTATAGGAGTTGGGGGCTTCCACAAGACTTATCGTACATGGCACACGGCCCCGCTAGACATGTGAAGGGCCTAATAAAATAGCCTAATAAAATGAGCCTAATAAAACAGCCTAATAAAACACACCTAATAAAATAAGCCTAATAAAACAAGCCTAATAAAATGAGGGGAACATTATCCGAAGCATGACAACCATGTGCAAGCATGTGACCGTGGGGTCCGCTTTTGTCTTTCTTGTAAGCACGTCAGTAAGCCTTATCTGACGGAGCGGTGCTTGATGGAGTCGACGGCGGAGTTGTGTATCCTTCCTCTATCCACCATTCTGGTCCATGTTTTTGCTTGAATTTTTCTTTGTTTTCCAGACTTCTTTTTCGTGACCTTGTGTAGTAGCATTTCCTGTTGGATGGCACTGTCATCTCTGTATCTATTTTTGTTGAATTTTGAGATGGAAAATTCAACCTTATCTTTGTGATAGCCTGAGTGACTTCATCTCTGATTATTTCATACGGCACTCAGTACTCCTTTGCTGCTTCTCGAACTCTTTCCCAATGGGGATGGTCATCAGTGTAATTCCAACGAGCCCATTCTTTCGGCCATATCTCCTTTGGGATGCACCTATTTTGCTGGAAAATAATTCTCTGTGCTTCACTGTATTCATCCTCTAAGGACAAGATAGGGACGGGGAATTCCCACTATAGTGAAATATCTCGTTGAGCATAGACCTTCCCATCAATAATCTTTATCGGTTGATGTAACATGAACACTTTTGCTGCATAGGAGTCTCTGAAACATTGAACCAAATATCTTCGTGGTTTGAACCATTGCAGAAACTTTTTGAGAGCAGGTTCAATCATGTCAAAACTTCGGAACATGTCGCACTTGAATTCCATGAAAATATAATACTGGTGACATAAGTACCAGAAAAACCATAATAGCTCCTGTGGAAAATCGTTGTGCATCGCTATGAATATGTGACAAAATGGGTATTCTGGATTGACTCCGAATGGCTTAATGATGGATCCTCCATATTTTCTGAAAACTAGAAGCTCATAGAAAGTCCTTCTTTCTATAAGGATGGATGGATCAAACGGGTCCACAAACTTGCTGAAGAATTTTGGCGGATGATCTGCTATTCTGGATGAACTAGCTCCTGGTGAGCTTGCAAGCATGAAGATTGGCATGAAATCTCTTTGAAAACTCATCCGTCCTGGATTGGAAATCCGCTAGAATATTATCCTTCCCTTCGAGGTGCTTTACTTTGAATTTATAAGGGGAGAACCATTGTGCCCATATGAGAATTTGCGGATTTGGGATAATCTTTGGATTTATTTGGATCATCTTCGGGAAAGCCTTCATATCCATCTCGATAAGAAACTCTATGTGAATTAAAAAGAAATTAAACTTTTTAATCCATTCTTTACGGTAAGAATTTCTTTGAATGTGGAATGATAGTGTTGTTCAGCATCTTTGAACTTTCCACTGGCAAATCCGCATATTTTCCATTGGCCATATGTTTCGTCGATAAGTACCGCACTCAAATATTCGTTGCTGGCATCTGTCTGCAATATCTTTTTCCCGTCTGATGGAATATGGAGGGCTTTGGCCTCGTTTGAGATTTCTTTTATTATCTGAACCGCTTCATCCTGTTCCTTTCCCCAACCTGGGGCATTCTTCTTGAGCATTTTTGTAGGTGGAGCAATGTATGTAGAGACGTTAGGGATAAAATCGCTAACGTAATTAATCACACCTAAAAACTGTTGGAGCTGCTTCGTCATAAAATTGGTGTCTATGAATTTGAGCAGTTCTTGACAAATATGTGGCCCTGGGCTGTATGCTCTATGAACAAAATGCATCCCCAGAAAATCAATTTCCTTTCTAGCAAGAATCATATTTTTCTCCACTAGGTCATGGAATTGTTGCAGCAAAGTGAGGTGTTCTTCCATAGTATCACTAAAGAGTCAAATGTCATCAATGTAGACTAGTGATGTATGGAGGATGGGTTGAAATAATTTTATCATGGCTTTTTGGAACAATGAAGGTGCCATTTTCAACCCAAAGGGTATGACCTTCCATTGAAAGTGATGATCGGGTATACAAAACCCTATTTTTGGTATATCTTCTGGGTGTATTACCAATTGCCAAAACCCCGATTTAAGGTCAAACTTGGAAAAGTATTTAGCTTTGGCTAAGTGTGAAAAAAGGGTGAGTTTATTTGGGATAGGGAATTTATCATCTTGGAGGAAATAGTTAAGAGGTTGATAGTTTATGACTAATCTGAGTTTACCTCTAGTTTGTTCCACCCGTTTATTGACATAGAACGCCTCACATGCCCATTGCGAATTAGAGGGCTCGATAAGTCCAAACTCCAAGAGCGCTTCACATTCCCTTTTGGCGAGCTGAAGATGATCTGGATTCATGCCGGAGTGACTTGCCTTCGTCGGATTAATGCTTTCATTCTTCTTGAAGGGGATTTTAATGAAAAACTCTTCATTTAGCCATAAAGGCTTTTTGCATTTTCCGATAAACTCCTTGTGAGAATCCGCACATGAATGCTCCACCAACTGCTTTTCTATCTCCTTGATCTGTTCAGCATCAGTTATTTGGAATGATCGTAAAACATTTGTATATGACTTGAATTATTTCTTGAACGTTATTCCATGGGCTTTGATCTGGAGCTGATCTTTAAGTTGTCTGAAGATGTCAAATCTAACAATGAGATCTTTTCCTGGGACATCTGATCCAATCAGCTTTGTTCGAAACTTCAACCCTGGGAAGAATTAAATTGTGATTGGATGCTTTGTGATGACTGTGGTAGTTAGGACTCCAGTCCTAGCAGTGTTGAAATCTTTGAAATGTGGAATCCATTGATCCTCAAGAAGGACGGCTGAGTTCATCAGTGAACATGCCGCTCCAGTGTCCATGTAAGCAATAACCTGGATTGGTTTATCCCATTTGGATGGATAAACTTTAAGATGGACCTGCGGGATCACCATGATGCTGTTGATATCTTTTTGAGCCTTTCCATCTGGTTCTGAAATCTGGTAATATTCATCGTCGTATTCTTCGTACACATCCATGGAAAAGAGGGTCTTCTCTGTGGGTTCGTCCTCTAATGAGAGAACAGATTCAAGATCATCATCTTCACCTAGATGGATTGTAGTGTAGTCCTCTATTTCAATAAGAAGCTTGATCGACCTTCTGGATTGGGGACATTTTTTTTGCATAATGCCCAATCTTGTTGCAGATGAAGCATCTGTCATTTTTTCGGGACTTGCCTGGGCTGCTTCTCCTAAAATGTTTTGTGCGCCTCCTGAACTGCGATCTTTCTCCTGAAGTCCTTGGCCATTTGAATCACTTGAATCTACCTTTTCGTCTGGGGGCATGGCATGAACAGCTTGACCCAGTAATTAGGTCAGACTTCCCGCAAGCTTTATCAAGGGCTGGATTGTTTCGTATGATCTGCTTCAAAACAGATCTCTTTGTGCAGATATCACCCAACGCTATAAATATTGCTTGCCTGATGTAGCCGACCGGTGGGATCGTTATTGATTGAAACTTATCCTCAATGATCGTCATGGTCCGGCTTGCTAACATCTTTGAAAGTGATGAAACAAAGGCTTGCTTGAGACTAGCTTCTCCGCCTAACTCAAAGAACATTTTAGCCATCTTCTGAAAATGGATATCGATGACATCTCTGTCAAATGTTACGCATTTCATTTCGAAGAATTGTCTCCTTAGTTTTTCTTGCCTTTGGCCGGTATCTCCACAAAATACCTCTTGGAGTATTTTGATGTTGAAAGCAAAGTCTTGGGATGTAAGAAATATATTTTTATCCTGTGTCCCAAGTGAATTCCACTAGTCTCTGAGAATTCCGGAGAACCTTGAAGTGAATTCTGACAGGATCATGTACTTTTCCCGTTCGACAAGATTCTTTGTCACCATCCAAGTGAAGAAATCCTGGATTTTTTATGGCCATTTTGATACTTTGATATCATCCAGACTGAAAGTATGGAATACAGTCCCAACAAATTTTGCGGTTGTTGGTTCTGGCGTTCTTTCTGGAATTGGCTCATCCGTCATCCCGTCACGATCATCATCTACTTCATAAATTTTTGGTTCTCTGGGTTGATTCATGAATATTGGTGGGTTATCTTCGTCTGAAGAGTCAACTGAGAAATCTTAGCTTGTCTCAACGCTTTCTTCCGTAGGATCAGTATCATATGAATCTTGGTCACTGGATCCTAGGGTATCATCCGCCTCTATATCATTTGTGGGTTGGGCCACATAGAGGTTAGGAATTTTTTGGGTCAAGATCATCAAGTTTTCCAGCTCAGGTTCGTTTGAACCTTCCCCGAGTTCTTTCTTTCGTTTGGACTGCTTTTAGGCCGCCATAGAGTCTTTCATTTCCTAGAACATTTTTGCAATGTCAAACTCAGGTTCATCGTTTTGTTTTTGGGTAAAAGACATAGGGTGTCGTTTTGTGGATAGGAACATAGTGAAAGAATAGTCAAGCTTTGGTGGTGAGTATGTTTGTGAGGACATGGGTAAAAAGGTGGGTTTTGATGGGCAGCTTTGTGTTTTTTGCGGTTCAAGGTGACCATATCTTAGTTGCTGTATTTGTTCTTTAAGGTCAACCATTTCTTTTTGTTGTTGGTTAAAGAAGTGGAAAAGGGAAGTGCCTGGTGGACAAATCTCATACTGCATGTTTGTCATTCGCAATTCCAGGGCTTTGATCAGTCCCGCATGCTAAGAAGATGCTTGTTCCACCTTTTTCTCAATTGTCTCCACCCTGCTCATCATCTTGTTCTGTGCGTGAGCAACATTTCTGATGGAAGTGCTAATATTAGTTAACACTTTGTTTTGACAAATGGCATTTTTGAAATTCCAATTGATTGTTGCTTCTACTTCATTTGTTGGTGGCTTTTCTCCAGTGGGCAACACAACATTTTGCCTTGGAATTTTAGGGCCATGGCTTGCACAATCTTTTTCAAAAGGTTGTTGTTTTGAATTATATTCCTTATCTTCTGTGCTTGAGGATTAGAATAATCCTTGACTTGGTTTAGTACTTGTCCGATATGCGCTATTGGCCTTAGCATGCATTATTCCCTTAGCAAAAAACAAGATTTAGAGTGGTAGTGACTCATTCTCGAGTGTTACCGACATGATGTTGTCTTAGTAGCGAACTTCAGAGATGATACCGAGGTTATTTGTTAACCGTTAACAAGTTAATGAACATGTGGCATGCAAAAGGCCTTACTTTTCTATTTGCGAACTCAGACGTCTCCGAGTTGCATTGTGTGATCGGGTCGAAATCTCAATGACTTCAGACCTTGTTTTGACCCTAGTCGACTAAACAAGCTGGGTTATAGTTTTCGGGTTTTTACACCGTAGTCTTTAACAATTTAGACCATAACCCTCTAGTTTGCATATTTCAGATATTTAGGGGTCCGATAAAATGTAATATTAATGCAAAGGAATAGTATCAAAAAATTTCCATGTTTATTGATTGAACCAGAGACAAGATTACAATAGTTGTCGTGGCAAGAATACACTAATCGGGCACGACTCAATCGACCATTTGGCCCTTACATAAAATCCTATCGTTCAAGCCTTGTCTTTAAATAGGTATCGACTTGCCGAGGGTATGATAGTCCCCTAGTATTGGAGTCCGAAGTGTTAGGGCTCGAGTACTATTGATCTGATGTGGGCAGTCCCCGATTCTTACCGGTCGTCTTAATTTTAGTAACACGCTCTATGGCGCTGCCTCATTAAAAACCTTACCCAAAAATCCACCTCTGGAGAAAACCAATCGAAGGGAAAAAGAGTGCAGCACGTGCTTTCAGTCCTAAGTCTGTGACTTCTCAACTTCCATTGTGCTGCTTCCGATGTCCACTTCGACGTATGCTTGCATGGTTAGAGTCAAAAGAATAGAAAGGCAAAGATTGTTCATACTTTAGCAATAGTATCATTTTAGGTACGCCACATTTCAGTTGTTTGGAAGTTGTTTCCTATTTTCAGTCTCGAGTTGATAGAAACCTTTCCCGGTAATGGCGGTGACTCTGTACGGTCCTTCCCAATTCTGGACCAATTTCCCTTTACTGGGATTCTTAGTGTGGAGTGTGACTTTCCTCAGTACCAAGTCCCCAATCTGAAAATGCCTAAGATTGGTCCTTCGGTTATAGCATCTTTGCATCCTTTGCTTTTGAGCTGCTAACCGGACATGGGCAGTTTCCGTATTTTCATCTACTAGATTTAGACTAGTAGTCATTGCTTCGTGGTTCGATGCCTCTGTAGCATACTAAAATCTTAAGCTTGGTGCACCGACCTCGACGAGTATTAGTGCATCGATTCTGTACACTAGGGAGAACGGGGTTTCTCCGGTACTCGATCTTACCGTTGTACGATATGCCCATAAGACCTCGGGTAAAATATCCTTCCACCTGTGCTTAGACCCGGTCAACCTTTTCTTTAAGTTCTGCAGTATAATTTTATTTGTCGATTCAGCTTGACCGTTCACACTTGGATGATAAGAACTTGCTGACTTTGGTGCCTATGAACTGCTTCCCATTATCACATGCAATTTCCGCAGGTATCCCGAACCGACAGATTATGTGGTCGTATATGAAGTCGATGACTTTCTTTTCCCTAACTTTCTCGAATACCTGTGCTTCAACCCACGTAGAGAAATAGTCAATCATGAGTAAAATAAAATGTGCCTTACCCAGAGCCCAGGGCAAAGGCCCTACTATGTCCATTGTTGACACCTAATTTTCACCTCATTAAACGCGTATTTTAATTTTCAAATTTCCCGAGTCCAAGACGGAGTAACGATGCCCTTAAAAAATTAAAAATTTAAAAATCCCGAGAAAATTGTAAAAATTGACGTTTAATTATTATTTTCATAAAAGTTAACAATTATAAGAAATTACGAGTTATTTACTTTCACAAATGTGATTTGAAAGGAAGATACATATCCCGCTCCGTCTAACTCGGAAAAATTGTTAATTAAATATGACGCATGAATTACAGCTCATTTTGACTGCATTGTTTCACATTTTTAAATATTGCTTGGAAGTATTTCAATATTGGGCTCGTTTTGAAGCTCGTATTTTAAAACGACGTATATAATTTTTATTTCGGCAAAATATTATTTTACGGGGGGCGTATTAGACTAATTAACCTAACTATATAAAAACTATGCTACATTTTTATAAACAATAAGAAGGGGCTTTTATCCATTTGTACCTTTATTGGTACTATTTGGATAAGGTCTTTTTGGGGGGAAAAGTACGACCAAGTGGCCTGTTTTTGTCCATAGAATTCTAAATGCTTAGTTGGATGATCTTGAAAATTTGAATTTGGGGGGGGGGGGGGGGGGGGGAGTACGACCAAGTGACCTATTTTTGTCCATAGAATTCTAATTGCTTAGTTGGATGATTTTCGAAAATTTGATTAAGAAATTTGGGGGGGGGGGGGGGGGGGAAGCTATGGACACAAGGCCTATTTTTCCATGAAATTCTCAATTGGCTTGCTTACAAATAGAAAGGATGGACATTAAGAAAAGAGGACATTTTTTGGAGAGAAAATAAAAAGGAGAATTTTCTTTTTTCTATTTTTGGGAAAAAGAGAGAAAATAAAAATAAAAAAAATGAAAAAACAGAAAAATGAAAAAAGAAAGAGCTCAAATTTGGCATCCTAAAAGCTAAATTTTGATTTATATATTCAAAGCTTAGCAACAAAAGATACAAATATAAGATATCCATATAGAAAAAGAGAAAAAAAAAATTAAAAGAATTGTGACGTGTTTGGTGCTTCAAGTAGATTGAACCAATCATCATTTTGATCTTTAGGTTGCCCCATCAAAAGGTAACCTCTCATTCTATCCTTAATTTCATTTCTAGTTATGATTATATATTTATTATGATACTTGTGTTAGTTTAAAATGATTCTTTGCTAGCTTAGTCTTGTTTGATGATTAAGTGGATATTATGTGAATTTGATACCATTTGAAAAAATGAAAATAAATTAGAAGTTTGATTTAGACAATGTTAAGTGATTTTAGGTTAGTTAAATTTATATCCTTTATTTCATTTCTAGTTATGATTATATATTTATTATGATACTTGTGTTAATAAAAAATAATTCTTTGCTAGCTTAGTCTTGCTTGATGATTAAGTGGATATTATGTGAATTTGATATCATTTGAAAAAATGAAAATAAATTAGAAGTTTGATTTAGACAACGTTAAGTGATTTTAGGTTAGTTAAATTGATAAAAATCAGAAAAAATTTCATCTTTTATTTCATTTTAAGTTATGATTATATATTGTTTATGATGTTTGTGTAGTTGAAAAGGATTAGGTGCTAGCCTAACTTTGTTTACATGATTAAGTGAGTATCCTTTGGATTTATTACTATTTGAAAAAATGAAAGTAAATTAGAAGTTTGATTTACACAATGTTAAGTGATTTTAGGTTAGTTAAATCGATAAAAATAAGAAAAAGAGATTCCATCCCTTATTTCATTTTAAGTTATGATTATATGTTATTCATGATGCTTATGTAGTTGAAAAAGACTATGAGCTAACCTAACTTTATTTACATGATTAAGTGAGTATCCTATGGATTTATTATTATTTTTGACAATGTTAAGTGATTTTAGGTTAATTAAAATTGATAAAAATAAGAAAAATAGCAGCTTAAGTTAGAATTTTGACATTGTGTTGATAGGTTTAGCGTGATTTATTCATTCTAGTTAGCTTCTGATATAAATAAATAAATAAATTAAAAAAACCTTAGTTCTTGTGCGTTTGTTACTAGTTCATAGCAACTATTGGGATTTTTGCATATATTGTCCTTTTATTTATAAGTATGATAATTATGGGCTTGGTTTAAAAGTATTGTAATTCATTTTTTTGGCTTTGTAAATTAAATAATTGACCTTGGCCTATTACTAATGTTTTGTACACCTATCTTTTGTGACCTCTCCAATTTGTTAGTGGATCTTTCGAGGCCCACTACCATTTCTAGATCGAGTCAACCCATATCATGGAAGGACTAAGGCATTGGAACATAATTTGGAACAGAAATATTTATCTATGCATTTTGCTATTGGGCTTGGTCGACCCAATTCCCTACCCTTTATATTATTTACTTGATTATATATATGTATGCTTGTATATAAATTGGAACCCTGAATGAGATTATCACACCTAAGAGTTGCTAATATTGATTTTCATTTTTTAAAAAAAAAAAAAAAATCGTTTAGGAAAATTTAGGATTACGGATGATTTTGAGGATTTTGGATATCTTTGATATGATTTTGAACTTATAGGAAAACTTTAGGACTACTATGATTGATTTGAAACTTGAGTTGGAAAAGATGTTTTGTAAACTTGGATTATCATTTTGGGTGAACTGTTTTGACTATTAAAAAGGCTGGGAAAATACATAACCCCCCCCCCCCCCCAACGTATACTCGGATTAAATATGACGCACCCAACCTTTGCGGGGGACCTATTACCCCCTGGCCTTATTTTTTCTATATTTTTGTACCTTTTTTGGCTGACGTGGCAAAAAACAAATTAATAGCGAGAGAAAGCAGTAAAAATATTTTTTTATATTTTAATAAAAATTAATTTTTAAAAATTTATTTATATTTTATCTTCTCACCCACCCCCACCCTCCCTTTCTTCCACATTTCAATTGTTAAAGCTACTAATTGCAATTTATTTTTCTCTTTCTTCCTCTTTCTCCTTTTTCTCTTTCTTCTTCTTTCTCTTCAACCACCCCCACTGCCGTCGCCACCACACCACCACCGCCACCGCCACCACACCGCTGCCACCGACGCCGCCATGATTGAACATAGCCCAGAAAGGAAGAAATTGCACAGTTTGTCCTTCAAATGGCAATTTCTTCCAATGGGTGTCAATGGTAATTTCTTCAAATGGGTGGGGAAAGAGGAGCGGGTTGTATGTGGGGGGTGGGCGGCAACAACAACAGCAGAAAACACTGGATATGTTAGCCCGAAATAATTGGAGTAAATCATTTCTACATCAATATTGTGATCCAAATCTACAGTGAGATTTCAGACCAATATGAAAATGGGTCTGACCCATTAAAACATAATGCCATTTCAGTGGAGGAGATATTTTGGTGTTTGATTTGCCTTCAAATGAATGTGTGTGTTAATGGAGGAAGAAAATGAGTTGAATGTGTGTGTGTTAATGGAGGAAGAAAATGGGTTGAATGTGTGTTGTTAATGGAGGAAGAAAATCGGTTGAATGTGTGTTGTTAATGGAGGAAGAAAATGGGTTGAATGTGTGTGTGTTAATGGAGGAAGAAAATGAGTTGAATGTGTGTGTGTGTTAATGCAGAAAGAAAATGGGTTGAATGTGTGTGTATTAATGGAGGAAGAAAATGAGTTGAATATGTGTGTATTAATGCAGGAAGAAAACGGGTTGAATGTGTGTGTGTGTTAATGGAGGAAGAAAATGGGTTGAATTTGTGTGTGTTAATGGAGGAAGAAAATGGTTTGATGGATTTCTTGAAATGATGAAGAAGAAGAAGGGTTTAGTGATGAAGAAGACAAAATTAATGGTTTAATGGTTAATTAGAGGTTAATTAGCGTAAATATAATTAATAAAAGAAAAATCAAATGAAAAAACGAAAGGAAAAGTGGCAGTGACGTGGCACTGACGACAGCAGAAAACACTGGATATGTTAGCCCGAAATAATTGGAGTAAATCATTTCTACATCAATATTGTGATCCAAATCTACAGTGAGATTTCAGACCAATATGAAAATGGGTCTGACCCATTAAAACATAATGCCATTTCAGTGGAGGAGATATTTTGGTGTTTGATTTGCCTTCAAATGAATGTGTGTGTTAATGGAGGAAGAAAATGAGTTGAATGTGTGTGTGTTAATGGAGGAAGAAAATGGGTTGAATGTGTGTTGTTAATGGAGGAAGAAAATCGGTTGAATGTGTGTTGTTAATGGAGGAAGAAAATGGGTTGAATGTGTGTGTGTTAATGGAGGAAGAAAATGAGTTGAATGTGTGTGTGTGTTAATGCAGAAAGAAAATGGGTTGAATGTGTGTGTATTAATGGAGGAAGAAAATGAGTTGAATATGTGTGTATTAATGCAGGAAGAAAACGGGTTGAATGTGTGTGTGTGTTAATGGAGGAAGAAAATGGGTTGAATTTGTGTGTGTTAATGGAGGAAGAAAATGGTTTGATGGATTTCTTGAAATGATGAAGAAGAAGAAGGGTTTAGTGATGAAGAAGACAAAATTAATGGTTTAATGGTTAATTAGAGGTTAATTAGCGTAAATATAATTAATAAAAGAAAAATCAAATGAAAAAACGAAAGGAAAAGTGGCAGTGACGTGGCACTGACGAGGCACCAATGTGGCGGAGAGTGTGCAACACTCTCCACTGTGCAACTGGGCATGATTTTTTTTTTGCCACGTCAATCAAAAAGGGGTACAAAAATATAGAAAAAATAAGGCCAGGGGGGTAATAGGTCGCCCGCAAAGGTTGGGTGCGTCATAATTAATCCGAGTATATGTTAGGGGTTTTTTTTTATGTATTTTCCCAAAAAGGCTAATGAGTTAATTTTGAGACTATTTGTAAAGACTAAAATCAAGAATTGGATAGAAGTTCTAAAAATATGGCTAACCTATGGAGTATATTAGTATGCCTATAAAAATTATTTTCAAAAACTATTTTCTATACTTAAAAACATTTTTCTAAAAATCATTTTTCTAAACTCGGGTGGGCTTACGTAGTGTTCTACTTGGGTTAACGCCTTCGGGTTTTAACCTAGGTGTTCTAATCCGAAATTCAAAAAACGCCCAATTTTGTGTAAAACTCTACCATTTTTCGTTTCTTGAAAAGGAGTGTTTTTGGCATGAATGACTAATTTCTATTTGTGGAAATATGAAACAAAAACTGTTTTTATCACAAGCAATTTATATCTACAAAGGCTTACTATTAGAACCTGTAGGTCAACCGTATTTTACGGATCCTTAACACCGGGGTGCCTAACACCTTTCCCGGGGGATCACAAAATCCCTTATCCATACTTTGGTTAGATTAGGATTCTTTTAAAATTTAACTGTTTTGAATGAGCCCTTTTCGAACTGGTTTTCCTAATTTCCTAAATATTAGGTTGCGACTCTAAAATAAATTCCATTTAGCGCACCTTGCACATAGAAGTATATTTTTTCCATTTTTCCGGTACGATTGACAACCGTACTTCCCCGGGGCACTTTCTTTTTTAAATGAGGCAAGTGCAAATACAAATCGGAAAAAATAGAACCGCTACAGATGACGACTCCGCTGGAGAAAATTTAAGGTTCTAACCATAAGGGTTCCAATAATTTGTTTGCTTTGTATGATCTAAATTGTCTAAGTGATATAAACTGTTTATATGTTTAAATTCCCGCAAAATAATTGTCATTCATGCATGCATACTCCACCACTCTTGGCATTTATTTTACATTTTTTCAAGGGTGATGACACGGGATGAGTTGCGGTCATACCTTCACTATAAAACCCTTTGCTTTATTTCTTTGGAGGTCTCTAAGGTCGAGTGGGCATGCGGTCATTCCAAAGCCTCAGAGAGCCTACCTCCAGCTTGTCCAATTGGGTAACCTGAGTCATTCGCTTGAAAAACCACTCTAGAATAACTAGCATAGAGCGAAGCCAAATCCCTACTGGTATAGCACATACGGACCATAGACCGGTTTGGGTATCTCAGACCTACCTGAATCGGACAGGAAGACCGCCCGCATCCAACTATGTAAAAAATTGAAGGATGTACATGCCGTTATATGAACCATTCTCCCTTGGGTTTGGGTTTTTACTTTTTAGTTTAGGAGTTGCACCCCTACGCGGGACTGATATTCTGTATACCTCATTCTCCTATTATATATCCCCATTCGATATTTATCAATGTTGTATATTGGGGCAAACAGAATGTCTTAACGGTACCTGCATCCTTAAAACGATAGTATACTTTTGTTGATATATTGATTACATGACATATATTATTTATAGGCTACGTGCTATATACTATGCCTTGCCATGCCTATTTTTGATTTACCCATATAAAGACATCTGTTTTGCTTCAAACACGATTAATCCATAGTTTCGTTCCCAAAATCTTAGAATGTCGTCAAAACGCACCCCAAAGTAAAATATCGAAACACCATGTCAAAAGTCAAGTTTTCTAAAACTTCTAAAACGTCGTTCGATCATCATCCAATCCACGTGAACCACGTCATTTCCAAAAGCATTTTTTTACACTCAATATTGCTAAGAGTCGCGCCCCTCAGTCCTCGCAACCTCTAAAGTTTTAAGACAAATAGCCCATCCGTCGCAAATTGCCGACAACTACTTCATTCCTAAAAATTCATTCTTATCAGACCCAAAAGATAGTTAAGGTCATGATTTGCCCTTTCAAGGTCCAAACACTTCAAGTCCAAAATGGTCTAGTCATTATCCAATACTCGTTGACCGTGTCATCCTCAAAGATCACTATCACATACAAAGATTACCAAAGTTGCACAAAAATCAGTCGAATGGGCAAAATCCTATCCATCCGGGTCATCTCCAAAAGTCTCTGTGTGAGCCGTAGTTTGGACAATATGTTTCAAGTAAAACGGATGTTACATGTCTTATTATGATTAACGAACTAACACGTTTACCTCTTGAGTTTTTCTTCTTTTTTGATTGACTTGTGGGGACCACCAAGAGGTTTCGGTAATGAAACTTAAGTCGTGATCCGTTGTAGCCCATCCATGTGCTACGCTACCGTGATCTCACAAAATTCAAATCACAACTTTTTTTAGCTCACCCATGCGCTATACTATCATGATATTACAAAATCCAAATCACAACTCCTTAAAAAATTCAAGATTATGACCTTTTTTAGACCACCCATGCGCTACGCTAAAATGTCCGACATCCAAAAATGACAAGCCTGCGCTTATTCAGATAGACAAGCCAAATACGTCAGTTTCGAATTCTAAACGACATCAGACCTAATTCTTATTCCAGCAAGATACGTAGGCAATCCTATATAAGGGTGCGGTCTCCCCACTCTTTCAAGCCACAAACCCCGATAAGGAATCAGGGTACGTCTTTGACCCAGTCTTCAAAAACTTCATTCTTCCACTGTTTCAAAATATGGACTCTCCGAGCAGATCTGGGGTATGTCTTTGAATCAGTTAAGTTATTCAAATTTTCTAGCGCAAATATCTTGAACTAAGTGCCCTAGGACTGGAAGCCAGGGCGACTGGTTCAAAACAGTTCGACAATTCTGATATCTTCATTCATTAGAGTTTCCCGATCAAACGAACAACTCCTTCCCTTATGAGAATCCAAAATAAGAACATAAGTGGATTCTTTCGAACGAACGATTCATCCTTTTATAGAAATAAAAAAATGGAATGTGCCTTACGTAACGTCCTATATCAATTACTTATCCTTCAACTCATTCAATACTTATCCCGGTGTTCACATTCCCGTTTCCTTCAGTCTATCATGACACGCTAGGTGAGGTCAACATGAGTCAATCACTTTTATTCTAAAGAAATTTTCTTTGAGCACAGGGACAAGGAACCTACAAAACAACGAGCCTCAAGTCGACGTCAAGTCCAACCAAAGGCATTATTGAGCCTACCATCGCCTCAACTCTATAAGCCAAAAACGGCTTCATTTCTAACTCAGCATTCAAATTGGATTCCTTTCACTTCGTTATGTCCACTGAAACTTGCTCTTAGAATATTGCAGGTTACGACATTTTGCAAAGTTGAACTCGGGAATCAAGATTATAAGACGCTGGCTGGATCCTCACCAATCCACATAAGCCAAGATGGCTTCGTAACTAACCTTTTGCGTTATCCTTATCAAAACAATACTATGATTCTACTGACAATAAAGCCGAATCTCGCAGGGATCATGCATCAACACTGTCAAATACTGGCACATCAAGACTAAAGGATCAACAACGTCACTTGCCCGAGCGTAATCATCACAAAACAAGCAAAATAAACATCAAGCCTTCAAAGACGGTCAAAAATCTCAAAAGCCAATTTAATGGCCCAGGCCGAACGGCGGCATCTCTAACTCTTCTCCCAATTTTTAAAGGCTACTTTTAACGACTTTGCTTTAAAATTTTGCAGAGTCAACTTCAAGTCATCAATGACTCCCATCGACCCTAAAATGGGACAACTTGCTTAGGAGGAATGCCGACTCTTCCCGAAAAATTGGACCTCCACATCAGGCTACAAGGTACGGTCGAAGATCGAAAAGCCGACAAAGAGCAAGGCCTACCCCTACAAAAGCAAGCAATTGCTCAACGGTTTCGTATATCTTTCTAAAGTCCTTTTAGATTATCTTGACTAAAGTCACTGGTAAAGCGACCATGTAGCTACTAATTATCTTTTTTAAGTACAAGTGATTGCTATAATATTAAGAGGCATCAAAGTACTGATCATCCTCAATGTCAAAGGAAATGAGTCAATTGAGCCAAAGGGGCTATAAAAGGACAAAACGCCGCAAGGGCGACACAATTGAGCTGAAAGGGATATAAACAAAATCAAGCAAAAGAAGCTACAAATGGATGAAGTGCCACAAAGGCAATGCCATCAAGAAGGGCTATAAGATAGACACGGTATCGTAAAGACGGCATAAAAGAGCCAAAAAGGGCAAAACAACCATCTAACCTATAGAACCACAGTACTCGGGGGTAGAGATGATGACAAAGAAGTCAAGAAGGCTACGAAGAATGCCGAGAAAGCCGTTCTCAAGCGATACCAAGAAGGTTATAACTATAAATCAAAACTGAGGGGTTATAACTATGCGAGAATGGTAGAATAGAAACAAACTTATCTTCATGATAAAGCAGGGTTGTCCGCCCTAAAAATGTGACAAGCAGGGTTGTCCGCCCTAAAAATGTGATAAGCAGGATCGTCCACCCTAAAAATGAGACAAACAGGGTCGTCCGCCCTAAAAACATGACACTTACCTCTTAAGTAGAAATTACCTATCTCTATAGTGGATTGTCATAGGACGATATGATGGTCTCGAAAGGTCGAGGTGACGTCATAAAAACATCACCACCAATTATGTTTATGACATAATTCTTAAAGTGAGATTACATAAGCGTTTTTCGAGTTTGGTCGCACCAAATGAAAATTATAGATATCCCTAGATAGAAACTAGGTAGAAATTTTGAGATTTTTTTGGGAGATCTCAAACTTCCTCAAAACTCGACACGATAGTTCGCCGACGTACTTTAACTGAGGTAGAATTTTTTAGAGGATCTAAAAAATTCTTTAGGTATGGCAAGTTTAAGAATTAGTGAATACACTTCTACACTAGGGCAGAAAGTTTGAGGAAACCTCAAAATTTCCTTTTTTCAGACTCAGAATAACGTCATTGTGAAGCAACATGATACTATCAAAGGCATCAACCAGACAAGAGTCGCCACATCAAACAGTTTCATATCCAACTTTATATGTCATACCTTACTAACCTTAGTATAAGGGTTTTGTAGGTAAAGCCATCAAACATCGAGGACATGCCCAAAATTAACGGACGAAAGTAGACATCAAATCCGCAACAACGACAAGAAAAATCAAATAAAGCCTCTCAAATGGCGAAAGCCGAATGGCTACACTTTGAACTCTCGTCTTTTCCTTTATGAATACATTGTCGTTTATTTTGACTAGTTTAACGCCATTTTGCTTCAAGTTTTGCAGAAAGTCACCATCAAGTCATTAGCGACGTCTCTTGATCGCAAATAGGAGCAATTTGTTGAAAAGGAATACCAAATTCTTCGGGAAAAGCAGAGATCCTACAAAGTGAATCAAGGACCACCATAAAGAAAAAGCATGGAAAGCGTGACCTGCCTCTACAACGAGCAAAAGATGATTGGTGGTGGCAGGACCATCAGAACGGACTTTGGCAATACAATTCAAGTTTTAGAAAGGCATCTAGATAATCGCAACATAACAAAGGCTTCAAAGAAAGCAAAGAAGACATTTTGGCCACCCACATCGACAATGAGACAAACCATGTCAAACAGATGGTTCTCGGTATCTCAATTTATTTTTACCAAGAAAATATTTGCTTGTCTACCTTAGAAAGGGGCAATATTTCCTTGTCCACCTTAGAAAGGGCATACTTATTCATCCACCTTAGGTGAACGTTTATACCGCATTATCTGCTTATAAGGTTTCTAAGGTTTTTGCAGTTTAAACATGCTAAAGATATGACGCATACTGCCAAGAGGGCCATGCATTCAAATTGTTAAGAGGGCCATTCATTCAAACAAAATGCCGAGAGGACCATGCATTTAAGACAAAATTCAAAAGAAGAATAACAGAAGCTGTAATTAAACGAAGGAACACCCGGAAAGGGTAACAAAGTTAGTTAAATAGAGTTTTTTTTGCTAACTTGTTTGTTCAGTGATTGAGACAGGAAATGGCGCTACCGGAACAAAATAAAGGCGAAACAACAAAAGCAAAAGCAAAGACAAAAAATTCAAAGACAAAGCAATAAAAGGGAGAAACATCCAAAAAGGGAATAATGGTGACGAAGCAAAACAAAGACAAAAACTTGAAGAGATGTGATAATGAAAAAGCATCCGAGAAAGGGCAACAAAATCCTCCCAAAGTAAAGTTTATTTTACTGTAACGACCCTTCCGGTCGTTATGGGAATTTAGGACTCCAGTTGGAATTCCGAGGCTACGGGTGGATTTGTAGGGCGTCTTTTTGTTTGTATGCATGTTTTGTGTTGCGTTGTGAGGCCTTGGGTGAAATGTGGGGTGATAGGGGGAAAAACTGGATAGAAAATTGAGCAGCCAAAATGCACCGCTGCGGTGGGAGTACCGCTGCGGCGGTGGGAGTACCGCTGCAGCGGTACCGTTGTAGCGGTGGGCTGAACGCTGCCAGCGGCCAGTTAATTTCTCTTGGGGCCGCTGTGGCGGGCCTTTGCCCGCTACAGCGATGCCGCTACAGCAGGGTGGCGACCGTTATAGCGGTGAGCTAATTTATCTTGGGACTGCTATAGCGGTGGCTTGGCCACTATAGCGGGACCACTGCAGTGGCGTAGTGACCGCCGCAGCGATCAACGGGAAGAAGTAGCCGGGTATTTAATGCCTTAGTTTTGTTTTCTCAATTATAACACCCCAACACACTTCCCAGCAAACACTTAGAGAGGATTCCCAAGCTAGGGCAAAATGTTCGTGCTTTGTGTATTTTGTAGGCTTCATGCCATTATTCCTGTGTGATTTAATCTGCAGTGAATGTATTGTGATGAGAAGTTAATATAGTCTTCTCAAGGGTATTATAACGTGAAATGACGAGGTGAATATGGATATTGAGAAGGTAAGAAAACTGTTTTGTAAAGGGTATGACAAGGCACACATGTGGCCTAGATTATGGGCTCGTGGTCCGAGGATAGTTCTAAACACGAGAGATTTATTGTTATATCCCGCGTCCCAGGTTCGTTTTGGAGCGGAGGTTGTGCTCGGGTCCGAGGAGTGTTCCGGAACGAGTAGTACATGGACACCATGGGTTCCCTGTAGGTCATCACTACTGAGGTATGACATCAAATAACATATGTGTACAGCGAGTGGGGTTATAGTGGTAAATTTATCTCCGTTGAGGTTGATGTGTTTGTGATTCTTGGCAATTTGGTGATTGTCCGTGTTTGACTTGTTGTGATGTATTGATATTCGTGTATGATTGGCTGGCTTGTTTATTTTATTAATTTCATAAGATATGCATGATACTAATCTTAGTCGGCCTATGATGCTTACCGGTACATAGTGTTTGTACTGATACTACCTTGCTGCATTCTTTGAGTGCAGATTTTGATATAGAGACCGCTACTCGTCCTCATATCTAGCGTGGAGGATAATTGCTGACAGATTTTGGGGTGAGCTTTTTCTCATGCCAGGCCGCCCGAAGATCTTTAACTTATGATGTCTTTTCTTATTCTGGACATTATGGATATTTATTAGGCAGATTTCAGTTCTTAGACATGTTTTTGGCTTAGAGTCCTATACGATGACTTTCGGATTTTGGGGATTGTAATAGTTAGAACTTCCTCACTTACTGTAGTATTTATGGCATGATTTACTTGTTCTTTTGTTGTTAAATGAGTAACAATTGTTTAGCCTGATCTATACAAAAATCGTGTTGAATGGATTAGGTGGTATGTATGTTGGTTCGCCCGTTAGGATTTAGATGGGTGCCGGTCATGGCGGGTTGGGTCGTGACAAAGTTGGTATCAGAGCTTTAGGTTCGTCGATCTCATCGTACTAGGACATGTCTAGCAGAGTCTTGTAGATCGGTATGGAGACGTCTGTAATTATCTTCGAGAGGGTACCGGACACTAGGAAAACTCCCTTTTCTTTCTTCTTTCGTGCTACTTGATTACCATTGGTATATGCTGATTCAAATTGGTATCTGACTGTCCTTCATTCTCTCATAGATGGCGAGAACACGCGCTGCAGCAGCTAGAGGTAGAGGTGGAGGCAGAGGAGCTGGCAGGGGGGCGTCCCCAGTTGGGGGTGGTGTCCCAGTGGTTGACCCCATGCCTCCATTGGTCCCGAACGAGGCAGCGACAGTTGCAGCCGCACCTGCCCAGCTAGCAGCAGTACCAGTTCCACCAGGAGCTGCAACTGCTCAGGGTGTACCAGACGCGACTGCACAAGTACTAAATCTGTTGCGTGGGTTAGAACATGCTAGAGCTATACCAGTGGGTTCATCAGGTAGGGGTAGCAGCTCTAGATTTGGACAGAGCACAGGCTCTGGGGGTTCAACACGCAGCAGCGGTGGCGCCTCGCTTGGATGAGGTTCCGGGTTTTGAGGCCTTACTGAGGCTTGTTGCAGGACCAGTGATGACTGGTGAGGAACATGATCTGTTTTGGAGGTTCGCACAAATAAAGCCTCCTGTGTTTTATGGTACTGAGTCGGAGGACGCTTATGAGTTCATTATCGACTATCATGAGCGGCTCCATAAGATGGGTGCCATGGATAAGTACGGGGTAGAGTTCGTGACGTTCCAGTTCTTGGATGATGCCAAGCTTTGGTGGAGGGCTTATGTGGAGTGTAGGCCAGCTGGGTCTCCTCTATTGAGTTGGCTCCAGTTTTACTCTGTGTTTTTGGACAAGTACGTTCCGCGTACTCTGAGGGACCAAAACAAGGATGAGTTTGCTACTATTGATCAGGGAAACTCGTCGGTTGCTGTGTATGAGTTTCGTTTCCACTCCCTATGCTGATATGCTATTCAATTGCTGCCCACTGAGGGGGAGAGGATACGGCGGTTTGTGAAGGAGTTGAACACTGGGCTTCAATTATCGGCTCTTCATCTTGTAGCCACTAGGCTTCATTTCAGGAGGTAGTGGAGCACATCCATACTGTTGAGGGTATTAGGCAGGAGAGTCAGGCGAAGAATGTAGAGAAGAAGGCCCGTAGGGGTAGGATGTTCAGCAACTCCTTCTCGAGGGTCAGAGTTCACAGGTTTATTCAGGGCATCCAATTTAGTCCGCGATGCAGGTGTCAGTTAGGGGCCCATCAGGGGCAAATTATCTGGCTTCTGGTCAGCATAGAGGCTATACTGCTTCATCATCTTTGTTCAGCGGCCTACATATCTCGGGCTGCACGAGGATCAGGCCATGTGTAGTTCGAAAGTTTTTGTGGATTCGTAATCTTGCGGGTATTGTAGACAGGTAATGAGAACGTTCAAGAATGGAACATATGCTTATAGCCTCCTAATTATAAATGTAGCGCGCAACACACCTTTAAGTAGGACTCTAACGGGCACGATGTAAATTCTTCAAAGATGCCCCAGTGTTGAGTTATGGAGACACTGGGGTGTAGAAAGGAATATGAGATTGTGAAAAGAGTAGATTTAGTAGAGTTTTAGCGGAGGATGTGAAAGAGAATTTTAACCTACGTATCACGTGTTTGTGGACATAGGCGGAATTTAGTTCGAGAGTAGATTTGTGACCTTTGCTTGTGAGTTTGGTATTCCTCTTTAGCAAATTTTCCCCAGTTCACTGCGTAAGATAAAGTTCCACGGTGTGCTGTATCCCTGCAGGTTGTATTTTCTGTCAAAACTGGAATTCATGTCAAAATTAGTAATAAAGTTAAAAAATGTAAAACTATAAAGAGTGTAAATGATAGTAAATATGATTGGGGGAATGAAAAATGAAGTCGCGTGGCCAGTGTTGTCTCTGGTTGTCTTCAGGGACTTGAATGAATGCGTGATGCGTATGCTGAGGATGTAATAATGTCTCTAGTTGCGGTTGGGGATGATAGTAGTAAGGCCTCCGGCTGTCTTCCGGGACTCGACGATAAATGATATCTGCCAAATTTAAGGTAAATTCGTTAAAGTAGGTACAGTAGATGATGAAATAAAGAAATAAAGTAAGGAGTAAAGTAAGTGTATAGTCGTTTGGCTTATGCAGGTGAGGCTGTGTAGCCATGCGATGTCTCCGGTTGTCTTCGGGGACTTAATTATATGTCTCCGGTTGTCTTCGGGGACTTGATGATGCATCTCCGGTTGTCTTCGGGGACTTGATGTTGTGCCTCCGGTTGTCTTCGGGGACTTGATGCTGTGTCTCCGGTTGTCTTCGGGGACTTGATGCTATGTCTCCGGTTGTCTTCGGGGACTTGATGATGTGTCTCCGGTTGTGTTCGAGGACTTGATGCTGTGTCTCCGGTTGTCTTCGGGGACTTGATGATATTCCTGTAAAGTTCAAGGTAAATCGTTAGAGTTGATGATGTGTAGCCGTCTGGCTTATGCATATGGGGCAGTATAGCCGAGTGATGCCCGGTTGTCTTCGGGACTTGATGATCTGTCTCCGGTTGTCTTCAGAGATTTGATGATGCGTCTCCGGTTGTCTTCGGGACTTGATGATACATCTCCGGTTGTCTTCAGAGATTTGATGACGTGTCTCCGGTTGTCTTCGGGGACTTGATGATACTTCTCCAGTTGTCTTCAGAGATTTGATGATGTGTCTCCGGTTGTCTTCGGGGACTTAATGTTGATTCCTGTAAAGTTCAGGGCAAAGTGGTTAAAGTAGGTAAAGAAGGTAATAAAGTATGGAGTAAAGTGATAGCATAGCCGTTTGGCTGATGATGTCGACGGTATTGTGACAGGCTGAATTAATGACGCGTAATCCTGATTTGATTCGTCTTTAACCTGCAAAAAGATGTATGAAGTCATAAAGTTGTTGTGATAAAATAAAATTTAAAAGATAAGGTTGGAAGTAAAGCCGTATGGTTTTTTAGGCGAGGCCACAATGGCCCTGATTGATAGACTTGACTGTTGATCTCGCGATTTTAAGTTCCTGCACTCAAAGAAAACTTCTTAGTTTGGGAGGGGGAAGTTGATTCGTGTTGACTCGAAGCTTGACGTTGTTGGCGCTCCATTTGTCTTATTTGTTTGGATCTTGCGATCTCCGTACAAATCTCGATAGATGACCAGTAGTGAAAATGATCGAAAGAAAGTATTTCATTTGAAAGTGTATGTATAAGGAAAGATATATACGTGTAAATATATATATGTAAGTTGTAAAATATTCTGCCAAATTTTAGATTGTGACACTTCCAAAGTAAATGGTCTATAATACTTCCTGTCTGGTAGCCTTAATCTTGTCGATGTCCAACCGTTCTTTTGTCTGTATCTTTTCAAAATATGCCCCAGTTTTTGGTTTAGAAGGGTATGCTAAATTTATGTTGTGGTGTGACCGAACCTTGTATAGGTTGCCTACGTATCCGCCAAGGAATTAGGTCAGAACGTAGTTCGTGAGGTTCATAAAAATGATTTGAAATTTTCTAATAAAGGGACCGAACCCGATATGGATTGCCTACGTATCCCACCAAAGGAATCAGGTCAGCGTAGTTCTATTATACAAATGGTAAAAGATTTGTTGGATTTTTATCTAAGCGTGACGGACCTGTATGTTGATAGTCTACGAATCCCGCCGAGGGAATCAGGCTATATGTAGTTCTCCTTGTATAAGGATTTTTGGATTTTCTATTATAATACAACCGAACCCTATATGGGCTGCCTACGTATCCCACTACGGGAATCAGGTCGGAACGTAGTTCGTACCTGGTTGTTAAAGGAAAGGTTGCAAACTAGGTTGTCTTACCTAATGTCGTCCTTTGATTTCTTCTTGGATTTCTAGCTTTCCGGCGTATGTCATCACCTATCGGCTATTTCAATTTCTTTCGAAGGGAATCTTGTCTTGTCCCCTAGATTCTTTGTAGTTCTCTCGAGACGTATGCTATTCATTCGTTCATTTTATGTCACAATCGTAGAGTTGATAGATTTGATAAATAAAGTAGAGAATAATAATAGATGATTAAGGAAAATCAGAAATGCATAGATTTTGCGATTAAGTTTTCAAACGACGAGGCAAAGCGACAAAAGTTTTGTGCGTGATTCAAGCCTCAATTTAAAAAAAAACAATTTTACTACATGTTCAAACTACCAAGTCTCCTGGAGTAAGAATCCAATTCTCCAATGTCTCTCCTGGTTCGGCATCCCGGATGGTCGGTGTCAACATGAATCAACTCTTTGGGGATTAAATGAAAAGAAACATAAAGTGCAAACAATGTTAGTCTCATTAACATATGTCTAGGTAAAGTCATGATCACGTAAAGTCAAGTAAGGCATTTAGCAAATAATTTATCAAATAGAGTCAAACAAGTTGTCAAACAAATATATCAAACAATAACGCGTCCTAATATGCATGTGACCTCTTTGTGCCAGAGGTAGGCCTATCGTTTGTTTGAAGGGTAGAGTGTGCCATAATACGTCATCCAATAAGCTTTGATTGATTAAACAAATTCTATTTCCCCAAAATAAAACACAAAAGTAACGTAATGTTAGATGAATACAACATGGGGTGTTCCTTAATCTAAGTAAAGTAAGTACAATTTCCTATGTCTAAATTTCAGCTTCGTTTTTGTAAAGTCCTTGATCTTCGCCGCTTGTTGTACTCCAATGAAAATTCGTACCTGCCATAGAAACGTTAGTCATTCCCTCCCTCCTAAAGTTTAATTAATTAGAGCAAATAGTCAATATTGAGGCACAATTATCCTTCAAACATGTGTTGCACCCCATTTTTACCAAAGGCTAAACAAAGCACAAGTTATGGAGCTCTGAAATAGTTAATTATGTACAGAGTCGCCACCTAGCATTTAAGGTATACTAGGGTACCTATAAATTATTAATATATGCAGCTTAACATGATCTACGAAAATAAGTGAGATTCTAGGTAAGGGTTCAAATTATTCCGAAGGGAAGGTGTTAGGCATCCATCAGAATCCACAAATGTGGTTCCCGGCTGGACCAATTTAACTATACGAGGGATGTGTAAAAAGACTTTATTATTTACAAAAATTAATAGAATTTAGACTAAAGAATAATATGAATATTCACATAAATAATCATGCAATACGTATTTTATACATGTGTTATAATAATTATTAAAAAAAAAACGTTATGTGCAACTTAGAAGCTTGGGTATGTGAAAAGGGTATAAGGAATGGACATGAAATTATTTTGCACTCAAGGTGAGTTAACTAGTTTAACTAGCTAAGTATGTACGCCTAATCAATTAATTATGAGAGTACATTCTAAAGCCTAAATATTGAGGCAAATCACCCTATTTATTTACTTAAGTGTGCTAAGCTATTGAATTAAAACTCTAGCAAAACATGATAACTATAAGAATATTAGCTACAAAAATAATAACTGCCTAATATTAATTTGTCTAAAACACATAAAATTTAAATCACCTAAGCAGATCATAAATAAATACCATCAACCTGCACCCTAAAAAAGTAAAGTTTCACTATATTTTATGCTTGTATAATTTAATAATGTAAAAAATATATATATAAACAGAGAATTTAAGAAGCTATTTAAACTTTTTTTGAGTGTCATCTTCAAAAAGTAACTCCGGATACCTGCATGAGACTTAATAAAAATGTTAGTAAGAAAATAAATAACTATCGGATGAATTAAAGAAATAATGAATAAACTTAAAATAAAAAACCCGTCTTTGTACATGGAAGGCCTTGGAAATCGACGGAAATTTCTTCATCGGCCATTATGTAACACTTCCAATCTCCACAAAGGCATTGTTGTCTTTTAATCCAAATGTCATTCAATGGCTTTGCTGCCATTATCTCTATAACGATACACACAAACAAGCTTTCTAAACCCAATAAAAGTTCCTCAAAGCTGACTTTTTTATTCCCAAAACTTAAGCAACTCTTCAAGAAACTTCCAATAACATATTCTAATAATCAAATCAAGAAAACCCCACTTCATTTCAAAGAAAGAAAACAACAGAAAAGCCAATGAATCTTGAATTGGGCACCTATGCTATATGACTAGAGAATAATAAATTACAAGGGAAAATAGAGAATTTATTCAAGAGTATCACAGATACAAAAATGAGCACTATTGAGTAGAATAATCAGTTCTTAATGAACCTTCAATTGCAAAATTAAAAAGAAAAAAAAAAACAAAAGCCCAATTCAAATATGATGAAACAAGATTTTTGGGGTGAAAAGTGAACAAGTGAAGATGGATTGAAGAATTCGAGCCAATAATAGAGAGATGAAAGGAGCAATAAGTAGAGTTAATGGGTCGAATTGTAATAAATAGGAATTTGCTGAAGCCCTGTATTGATTCAACCATGGTGGAACTTGGAAATCCATAGCTCCGATTGCTGTGAAATAGGCTTGTCTTTTATGCCTTTTTTTTTCTTTTGGTTTCTTTTGTTCTTCTTTTGGGAATTTAGTAGGAAGTCAAAGGTATACTGAATATGGAAAAGAGCTTCACTGTTTGGATGGGCGTGATTGTGGTGGATCTACGGTTGTTTGGTGGATTAGTGTTCGCCGGAGCTCCGAGCTCCGGCGTAGTGAGGGATGGTCGGGGGAAGATTTTGCCCAGTTCGTCAGTGGCTGGGTGCAGCCCATCGGAACAGTGATAGGGAAGAGGGAAAGAGTGAAAAGGACTGCTGGTTGGTTGCGGCGTAGTGGTTTGTGGCTGGGAGACGGAGTTGGTGTGGTAGGAAGATGAAGGGCGGTGGTTGATGTGGTGGTGTGGCGGCTGGAAAGAGGGAGAGAAGGTTAGGGCAGAAAACATTTAGGTTTTTGAAAAAAAATCTGATGTTGTGATGTGTGTGTGTGTAAATATATGTAGAAGATGAATATCCCCTCCCTTTTCTTATAATGCAAAATGGCCCCTATTTTGTCCAAAGAATAGAAGATTGCACCATTTTGTCTCCTCAATGCTTACCTTAATCCCTTTTTTTTAAAAAAAATTATGAAACCTTGACTTGATCGGATTTTACTCTGCGTTAAAAAATTAATTACTCCGATTTTCTCTGCACTGTCAGACTGTACTAAAATATAGTTAATTAATACATGTATAAATAATAACGCAAGTATAAAATATAAACATTAATGTCTATGATATGAAAATGTATTGCTATAAAATTAAGAAACAATTATTAATTGCACAAGAAATGGTAGTATTACGCTGTACATGTGCAAAATAATGATTCTTGAAAAAATGACAATAAATTGAGAAAATTCCTAAAATAAGGATAATCATCAATAAATTGTTGAAAAAATGTAAAAATGTGTAAAAAATGTATTTCGTGCTCTTTAACGAATCAGGGCCCCCCAAAACGTTAATTTTAAGCACGTCGAGCCAAAATTAGGTGTCAACAACATGCACATAAAGTATGATTAGTGTCACTTGGGGTCGTGAACCCGCTTGGACATTTGGGTAAAGTTGTCTAATGGGTTTAATACACCAAGGGTATTAAACCTCCTAGGTCATGAAATGTATGTTCTTAATAAAGGGTGTTGGTTTAGCTCTATCCTAAGTTGACTAAGAGTGGGTTTACTAGACGCAAGGTTCCCGAGCGGACTGCTCGAGTGAGAAAGCTACGCGGTCCCCGTTATTCGGGCACCCCGCGCATGCGCCAACTCTCCTAAAATTTAGGATTCTATGAAGGAAATTTGCGGGTGCGCAAAACACACCTCGCGTGTACGTGTGATAGTGTGAATTTTCCAGAAGTGGAAGAAATATGAACGGAATGACAATTTATCAAAGCAGTAACACATAAACAGTTTATATCAAATAAACAATTAATAGCATGAAAAGACAGTTAAGCATGTAAAAATAGTTTAAGCAAATAAAGTTAGCACACAAATCCTAATTAAATACAAGTCCGTTATGGTTAGAACCTAGGTACTACATCCCCAGCAGAGTCGCCAATCTGTCACACCCCATTTTTAACCCCGAAAGTTAAAGTAGAGGTACGACGTATTGGAGATTCTTGTTTTTGTTTATTTTAAGGAGTCGCCACCTAATTATTTATGGTGAATTAGGACACCTAAAGTTTATTAAAGTTATTTTTTTAAAGTTAGCCCTGTTTAAGGTCTGCGAAACTTAAGATTCTAAGTAAGGGTTCAATTAGTCTAAAGGGAAGGTATTAGGTACCCTTTAAGGCCCATTAAAAATGGTTAACCGACCGGACTTATGATTGATTAGGCTAAGTGTAAATATAGTATTGTAGGAAAGAAAATAATTTTGTAAATATAGTTAAAGTTACAGGTAGATATATAGAAATGTTGTTTGAAAAAATAGGATTTGTAGAAGGTAATAATTTGTATAAAAGAATACTTCTAATGTTATTTTAAAATACGACTTATAAATGTTGTTAAAGTTTTAAATGAAAGTGTAATAGTGTTGTTTAAAATAATACTTGTATAAAACACGGTAATTTGTATAAAGAGTTTAGTTAAAGTAAACTAAAAGAGACAGAATATGTGATGTTTATATGTATTTGGAGAAAAGTGAACCATGCGACTCACAAATTCAAAGAGTTATTAAGATTAATGTTGAATAAATATTAAAGGCTTCATATAAAGATTAGTAGTTTAATATATATATTGTGCTAAGATTGTTTCAAACAATTATGTATTTCAAGTGTTGGAAAGGAATTAAAGTGAAAAGGGCTATCCGTTAAAATTGGCTTTTCATTTCTTAGAATTAAGTTAACGTTAGTATAAGATTGATTACGTTTTAAACTTCTAAGATAGTAAGAGTAAATCTTGATTCTCAAAGTATGTAGTCATGCCATTCTAAAATAAATTATTCTAATAATAGAAAATGACAGTATAGATATTATAAGTAGTTGAAACTTATGGAATTAATAGTTGATTTTCCTTAAATTAACTACTCATTATTAAAACCCAAACCCCACTAATTTTGCTAAGGTTTACTTAATCTAAGCAAATAAACAAGTAAAAATACCAGTCATACAATTACCAATTAAATGCACAAAAAAAAAATAGTGGAGTAAAATGATTTAAATGGGCTCAGCCCATTTTGGGCTGCTGCTGTTCGCTGCCACTGCTATGGGCCTCGGCCCAGAATTTTATTTTTTCGCTGCGGGTGGGCTGACTCGAGAAGATTTTGTTGGGCTTTGCCCGAAGCCAAATGCGGGAGGAGATGACAAGTCGCTCGGACTCGTATGCGAGATGTCATGCATAGAAAATAAAAAGAAAAAGGATTAGTATACGATCAATGGATAATGTTAAAACATATAAAACACGAACTCAAATAAATCGGCAGAGCATATATATTCTATGTAAATATATAGTCATCAGGTGCCTAAACTGCCTTAACCAATTTTAAGGAAAACCGCTTAATGTTCAGCAATAAGCATTTTAGCACCTCTATACTCAAACAAAAAAAAAGCATCAAAGTGTACCAAATAATTCCCTGAAGAACAACAATTTGCACCGTTAAACTCATTGATTCCTTACTATATATACCTTTTAACAAAGGTATTCCCATAATTAAAGTGTTTGGTAAAGTGGAAAGTGAAAACAAAATAATGGACCATTCAAGGGACCCTCTTGAACTAATTCTTGACCAAACGGCTGACACAAACATGACTATGATTTTTTGAAGTGTATCAGCAGCTATAAACCTGTAGTTCATTGCATATGGATTGTTTGAAGCAATGAAATGAAAAGACAACAATGGAACAACAAAAAAAAAGAGCAACAAATATGTTAATACCAGAACATTGGTCAGGAAAACTAAACACAAAATTCGGATTGGAACCAAACAGATTTCAACAACCAATACCGACATGTTGTATAATCATTTTATCGTATTTAAATCTAAGCGGATTACATTCATGATAGGGTATATTATTTGAACAAATAGAGTAAAAGAGAGACAATGTTGGCCTGTTTTAATCATATACGTAATATACCTAAGATATACCCACAGTGGTGTGTATATCAAATGTATATCGAATGTATATTTTCTTCTTATCTTGATAACCCACTGTATATCCTATGTGTATGCGGTTTTAAATATGTCCTAAATCCTGTAAATTCATTCTAATCATCCAACTACAACAGACATCTTTCGAATTCCATTTTTTTGGCGATTAATATCCTATCCTAACAGCTCCCAAACATCAAACAAACGATACAGCAACAAAGAAAATATATAACTACTAAAGACGGCAGAATAACTTGAATTCTTAAACCGAGCAGAGATTAAAGACGATAAGCGATAAATGTGTCGAAGTTTACCTTTTTTGTGCGCAGTGAAGTGGGTGTCGACGTCTCGAATCTACGCTCGAACCGAACGAACCCGATTAAAGTAGTTAAAGTTTCAAAACCAAAAATGAAAAAGGTTGAGTGATTGTTGGCTGTTATCCTTCGAGTAAGGCTCCTTTTTATGATTAAAATTGATGTTTTTTTTTGTAGGGATTTTGCGGTTGCAGCTCCTTGTTGATTCAGGTTTCTTGCTAATCCAAATCCTCTCTGTTCTAAAAATATTCCCCCTTTTATGTTGAGTGATTTTGTTCTTTATAGAGAAATATGAGGAGAGAGAGAGACGAAGGAGCGGAGGGGGACAGGCATGGGGAACAGAGGGAAGTGGAAAGAGCAGAGGACAAGGAGAGGTGGAGGGAGCGTGAGAGAGAAGGGAGAAGGGGTGTGCAGCTGTGAGGGTGAAAGGGAAAAAAGAAAGAGAAATTAGGTTAGATGTTGAGATGTAGTCAAAAAACAAAAAAATGTGGAGCCCATTAAAGAAAAAGGGGAAAAAGAAATCAGATTGTGGGGAGATGTGTGGCGTCGAATGGAAAGAGGAATACAAATGCAAAGTTTTCTTTCTTTCTTTCTTTTTTCTTTTTTTTTCTTTTGGGGTAGATAGCTATTATCAAGAATTTACACCTTGTAAAATAATATTTTGATGAAATAAAAATTATAATACGTTGTTTTAAAATACGAGCTTCAAAATGAGTCCAACATTGATATACTTCCGAGCAATTGCTTATGAGGTGAAATTTGTTGATTCTTCCTCCTCTATTTAATTATTCTTGGGTTTCTGATTTAGTAACTAGTACAATATATACTATGTGAAGACAATTAATAATTAATATGTAGAAAATAAGGATTTAACAAAGTGTTGTCTTGTAATTAATTTTAACGATTCTAAACCCGAAAAAATGGAACGATGACGAATATTTAAAAATTTGTGATAAAGTAATGCTCGTGATGTTGAAAATGAAAGTAGTGAAAATAATAGTAGTGAAAATAAAGTATTTAGCTCGTCAATAAATTTAGATGCCCGAGTGAATAAAATTAAATAAGGGAGGGACAAAATTGGGTGTCAACAGTGGGTCTTTTGAAGACGTTAGGAAAGTTTGACTCCATCTGGGTTATTGTTGATAGGTTAACTAAGTCTGCCCACTTTATTCCGGTGAAGATAACTTATGATGTAGAGAAGTTGGCTAAAGTTTACATTCGGGAGGTACTTAGACTCCACGGGGTTCCTATCTCCATCGTGTCCGACAGGGGCACCATGTTCACATCCAGGTTTTGGAAGTGTTTGCATGAGGAGTTGGGTACGAGGTTAGACCTTAGCACAGCCGTCCATCCTCAGACTGACGGGCGATCTGAGCGGACTATTCAGGTTTTGGAGGATATGCTTCGTGCGTGTGTGATAGATTTCGGTGGGCATTGGGATCAGTTCTTGCCCTTAGCCAAATTTGCTTACAATAATAGCTATCACTCGAGTATTGATATGGCTCCGTTTGAGGCGTTGTATAGGAGGAGGTATAGGTCTCCTATTGGATGGCTCAATGCGTTTGAGGTGAGGCCTTAGGGCACTGATCTTCTGAGAGAGTCCCTAGAGAAGGTGAAGGTGATTCAAGCCAAGCTGTTGGCAGCGCAGAATAGACAGAAAGAGTATGCGGACCGCAAGGTCCGAGTTGTTGAGTTTGAGGAAGGAGAGCAAGTGTTATTGATGGTCTCACCCATGAAGGGTATGATGAGGTTTGGAAAGTAGGGCAAGCTTATCCTGAGGTTCATTGGTCTGTTTGAGATTCTCAAACGCGAGGTAGAGGTGGCCGACAAATTGGCTTTACCTCCGGGTTTATCAGGCGTTCATCCGGTGTTCCATGTGTCGATGTTGAAGAGGTACCACAGTTATGGTTCCTATATCATCCGTTGGGATTCGGTTTTGTTAGATGAAAATCTGTCGTATGAGGAAGAGCCCATTGCTATCTTAGACAGGGATGTCCGCAAGTTGAGGTCCAAGAAAATAGCCTCCGTAAAAGTTCAATGGAAGAATCGACCAGTGGAAGAAGCTACTTGGGAAACAAAGTCGGATATGCGTGGTAAATACCCTCAGTTTTTCGCCGAGTCAGGTAACTCCTCCCTAGATTCTCATCTTTGTCCGTTCGGGGACGAATGCTGTCTTAATTGGTATCTGGTGCAAGTCGTTATGGGAATTTAGGACTCCATTGGGAATTCCGAGGCCGTGGTGGATTCGTAGGGCGTCTTTTTGTGTGTATGCATGTTTGTGTTGCGTTGTGAGGCATTGGGTGAAATGTGGGGTGATAGGGGAAAAAACTGGACAGAAAATCGAGCTACTGCCCAAAATGCACCACAATGGCGGTGGGAGTACCGCTGCAGCGGTAGCAGTACCTCTTGTAGCGGTAGCCCGGCCGCTGGAGGGACCGCAGTGGCGGGCCTTTGCCTGCTACAGTGATGCCACTATAGCGGGGTGGCGACTGCTATAGCGGTGAGCTGATTTATCTTGGGACCGCTATAGCGGGACCGCTGCAGCGGTGTAGTGACCGTCGCAGCAGTCGACGGGAAGCAACACCCGGGTGTTTAATGCCTTAGTTTTATTTTCTCATTCATAACACCCCAACACACTTCCCAACAAACACTTAGAGAGGATTCCCAAGCTAAGGCAAGATGCTTTGAGAGGTAAGCTCCTTCCATTCTCCTTCATGATTGTAATCCTCTTCATTAGTCTTTAATGGTGAAATTTAAATAGAAATCCTAGAATGTTAATAAACCTTCTAAACTGGATGGGTTATGGTTATTATCGCTTAGCTATCATCTAAATGAATTGGTTAGTTGCTATTTGTCATGAATTGAACACTTAGGATCATAAACTAAATGATTGGAGACCTAGGGTTTTATAAAAGTGGTATCTTTGCCATAGGAAACTGTTGTAATGGGAATGTTTGATAGAATGTGGTAGAAATTGATGGTTTATGAATATTAGGGGCTTTTGATAGGTTGTCTATCACCTAAAAAATCATCCACCCTTAGAATGGGGAGAGGGAAGGGTATTCCTGCCATGGTATTTGTAAATTGAGCAATGTGACTCATTGAGTCTTCTATTTCTAGACCGTGAACGTATTGAGGCTTTGAGAAAAGGAAAGGTTGTGGCAGAGTGATAGGCATTATTCCAGCTCTACTCTGAGGTAGGTTATGGTTTACTTGAGTTAGACTTTGGTTAGTTGAATGTATGTTTGTGATTTTATTAGGAGAATGTATGGTTATGATTTCATTAGGAGAAAACATGTCTAGTATTCATTACATGATATTGTGTGGTTAAGCTCCTATGTGCTTGTGATTGAGTGTTGTGTAGGCTTCATGCTATTATTTCTCTGTGATTTAATCTGCATTGGATGTATTGTGATGAGAAGTTAATATAGTTTTCTCAAGGCTATTATGATGTGAAATGACGATGTGAATATGGATATTGAGAAGGTAATAAACACTGTTTGGTAAAAGGTATGACAGGGCACACATATGGCCTAGATTATGGGTTCGTGGTCCGAGGATAGTTTCGAAAACGAGAGGTTTATTGTTATATCCCGCATCCAAGGTTCGTTCCGGAGCGGAGGTTGTGCTCGGGTCCGAGGGATGTTCCAGAACGAGTAATATATGGACACCCTGGGTTCTCTGCAGGTCATTACTACTGAGCTATGACATCAGATAGCATGTGTGTACAACGAGTGGGGTTATAGTGATAAATTTATCTCCGTTGAGGTTGACGTGTTTGTGATTCTTGGCAATTTGGTGATTTGTTGTGATTGTCCGTGTTTGACTTGTTGTGATGTATTGATGTTCGTGTATGATTGAGTGACTTGTTTATTTTATTGATTTCATAAGAATTGCATGATACTAATCTTAGTCGGCCTATGATGCTTACCGGTACATAGTGTTTGTGCTGATACTACCTTGCTGCATTCTTTGAGTGCAAATTTTGATATAGAGATCGCTACTCGTCCTCACATCTAGCGTGGAGGATAATTGCTGACAGAATTTGGGGTGAGCTTCTTCTCATGTCAGGCCGCCCGAAGATCTTCTACTTATGATGTCTTTTCTTATTCTTGACATTATGGATATTTATTAGGCAGATTTCAGTTCTTAGATAGGTTTTTGGCTTAGAGTCCTGTAGGATGACTTTCGGATTTTGGGGATTGTAATAGTTAGAACTTCCGCACTTACTATAGTATTTATGGCATGATTTACTTGTTCTTTTGTTGTTAAATGAGTAATAATTGTTTAGCCTGATCTATATAAAAATCGTATTGAATGGGTTAGGTGGTATGTATGTTGATTCGCCCATTAGGATTTAGATAGGTGCCGGTCATGGTGGGTTGGGTCATGCATTTATGCTAATAAGTTTGTTCATTTTGCAGAGCACGAAATTTTTTTACAAAAGTTTTAAAGACTACTAAAAGATATAATCACGATACCAAAAGCTTGGTCTCCACTAAACAGTATTGTGTCAAGGTATTGAGACCCCGGCCTAGGCGTCGCATGGCTTGCCTAGATACATTGACTGATTAGACGTCATAAAAATCTAAAAATTTAAAACGATGCATTGATATCGGTATCGAAATACAGTATTCACAATCGAGTCATGTCCTTTTGGAAGATGTGAACCCTGTCGACGGGCGGGTATTCTTCCCCGAAGTCAAAAAAGGAAGGTGTCAGTCTTGCCATCCGAGGTAAGCTTCATTCCTCACAATGACGATATGGATTAAATGACTACGTGACGAAGGGGCTGAGTCGTTATCCATATATATAGCTAAAAATAGGTTGTATAATTCTGAGGTTGATGTCCGCAATCGTTGAAATACGAATGCGATTCCTACATCAAGATTTGCGGTCGCTGTGGCAGTCTATTTCAAGTTAACGTAATCATGGTTCAGGAATAGTGGTAGTCATGAGAAAAGGCTCTGCACTTGAATATGCAGTAGTTAACTTGAATATTCTGACTAAATGTTGTAATTCTGGACACAAGGGTTAGTAGTCATCATGAAAGGAATATGATACTGCACTCTGATGTGCAGTCTACATTTGGGTATTTTTTACTTTAAGGGATGTGGTCCCGAACTGGTATAGCGCAAGCTTCGTATGAGGATAACGATGTAGTCGACACCAGATTTGCAACAGTCACCGCAATATATGAAAATGATATGAGTCCAAATTTCCAGGGGTGGCAGATGTCATAAGAAACAAAAATGACCCCGCACTTGAAAATATTGTTTTCATTAGTAGCATCTTGCTTACGAAAACGACAACCAAAGTGGGGTGTGTAGGTTCGCAAAAATGTGGTATAGCCCGACCCAAATCCCAACAAAAGTTATTATTGAACGATGAAAACATCTGAAAATGACAGAAAAAGAGCCGGTCAAAGTATCGTGATTATTATCCAGAGTAGATTTATTTTTTCAAAAATACACGAAAAACACACACTTGCAGGAGAAAAGAAAGAAAACAGACAGGGATTTGCGAAAAGACGGACATAATGTCAGAAGATGACTTCAATGTCAACAAAACGGCAAAATGCCACTCAGGTATGACTACATTAGAATCAAAATTTCCAAAAGACTAACACGTAGGACTCAGCATTTGGAAACGAGATAGAAGCTACTCAAGATGGAAGCAAAAGCCGGGCTCAAAACATGCGGAGCATACGTGGAACTTTTTCTTGGGCAGCCGGTCAAAAATCGTGTACGAAAGTCAAGCTTTCTACACCAGGGATTGGAGATCGCTTCAAGCATCAATGCTAATAAATCCTTTCCAAAAATCGCCTCCAGTTCGAATTTTTCAACCGGAAATAGCCAAAGGGATTCCTACATAAAGGGATATTCCTTTTCAGACTATCGAGTCAAACTACAATTGGCCTGATTCCCAAAGCCAGGGATATGTAGGCTACTCAAAATTCGAGGCTCGGCCATATTCCTATAATTATCTCGAGAGACCTTGAGGTAGTTTAAAGAAAACTCTTATTTTTCATAGTCCTCATAGAGTCAGAACTACAAACGGCCTGAATTCTCACATAGCCTGAGATATGTAGGAAGCCCAGAAATCAGGGTCCGACTATACTTTCGAAATTTTATGCAAAAGAAGGCTGTAATTTCTTTTATTCAATGAAAATTAGGTTTGTCAAATTCGCAGCTCAAGGATGGCCTTGCTATCCTGGAACTTCGAAGGAGCAGCTGTTGACACCTAATTTTCACCTAATAAAATGCATATTTTAATTTTCAAATTTCCCAAGTCCAAGATGAAGTAAGGATGCCCTTAAAAAATTAAAAAATTAAAAATCCCGAGAAAATTACAAAAATTGACGTTTAATTATTATTTTCATAAAAATTAAGAATTATAAGAAATTACGAGTTATTTACTTTCACAAACGTGATTTGAAAAGAAGATACATATCCCGCTCCGTCTAACTCGGAAAAATTGTTAATTAAAAATGACGTATGAATTACTGCTTATTTTGACCGCAGTTTTTTACATTTTTAAATATTGCTCGGAAGTATATCAATATTGGGCTTGTTTTAAAGCGCGTATTTTAAAACGGCGTAGTATAATTTTTATTTCATCAAAATATTATTTTACGAGGGGTGTATTAGACTAATTAACCTAACAATATAAAAACTATGCTACATTTTTATAAAAAATAAGAACGGGCTTTTATCCATTTGTACCTTTATTGATACTATTTGGATAAGGTCTTTTTGGGGGGAAAAGTACAGTCAAGTGGCCTATTTTTGTTCATAAAATTCTAAATGCTTAGTTGGATGATCTTGAAAATTTGAATAAGGATTTTTGAGGGGAAAAGTACAGTCAAGTGACCTATTTTTGTTCATAGAATTCTAAATGCTTAGTTGGATGATCTTGAAAATGTGAATAAGGATCAAGTGGCCTATTTTTGTCCATAGAATTCTAATTGCTTAGTTGGATGATTTTTGAAAATTTGATTAAGAATTTTGGGGGGAAAAGCTATGGACACATGGCCTATTTTTGTCCATGAAATTCTAAATTGGCTTGCCTACAAATAGAAGGGATAGACATTAAGAAAAGGGGACATTTTTTTGGAGAGAAAAAAAGAAGAAGGAGAATCTTCTTTTTTCTACTTTTGGGAAAAAGAGAGAAAAAAAAAGGAAAAAAGTGAAAATGAGAAAAGAAAGAGTTCAAATTTGGCATCCTAAAAACTAAAGTTTGATTTATATATTCAAAGCTTAGCAACAAAAGATACAAATATAAGATACACATATAGAAAAAGAGAAAACAAAATTAATAGAAAAAGGGGTTTAAAGATTTGTGAAGTGTTTGGTGCTTGAAGTAGGTTGAACCAATCCTCATTTTAATTTTTAGGTTGCCCCATCAAAAGGTAACCTTTCATTCTATCATTTATTTCATTTCTAGTTATGATTATATATTTATTATGATACTTGTGTTAGTTAAAAATGATTCTTTGCTAGCTTAGTCTTGTTTGATGATTAAATGGATATTATGTGAATTTGATACCATTTGAAAAAATGAAAATAAATTAGAAGTTTGATTTAGACAATGTTAAGTGATTTTAGGTTAGTTAAATTGATATACTTTATTTCATTTCTAGTTATTATTATATATTTATTATGATACTTGTGTTAGTAAAAAATAATTCTTTGCTAGCTTAGTCTTGCTTGATGATTAAGTGGATATTATGTGAATTTGATACCATTTGAAAAAATAAAAATAAATTAGAAGTTTGATTTATACATTGTTAAGTGATTTTAGGTTAGTTAAATTGATAAAAATAAGAAAAAAATTCATCCTTTATTTCATTTTAAGTTATGATTATCTATTATTTATGATGCTTGTGTAGTTGAAAAGGATTAGGTGCTAGCCTAACTTTATTTACATGATTAAGTGAGTATCCTATGGATTTATTACTATTTGAAAAAATGAAAATAAATTAGAAGTTTGATTTAGGAAATGTTAAGTGATTTTAGGTTAGTTAAATCGCTAAAAATAAGAAAAAGAGATTACATCCCTTATTTCATTTTAAGTTATGATTATATGTTATTCATAATTCTTGTGTAGTTGAAAAGGACTATTTTAACTTTGTTTACATGATTAAGTGAGTATCCTATGGATTTATTACTATTTTTGACAATGTTAAGTGATTTTAGGTTAATTAAAATTGATAAAAATAAGAAAAATACTAGCTTAAGTTAGAATTTTGACATTGTGTTTTATTATATATATATATAAACAAAAAAAAAAAAACCTTAGTTCTTGTGCGTTTTTTACTAATTCATAGCAACTATTGGGCTTTTTCCATATATTGTCCTTTTATTTATAAATATGATAATTATGGGCTGGGTTTAAAAGTATTGTAATTCATTTTTTTTGGCTTTGTTAATTAAATAATTGACCTAGGCCTATTACTAATGTTTTGTACACCTATCTTTTGTGACCTCCCCAATTTGTTGGTGGATCGAGGCCCACTAACATTTCTAGATTCAGACAATCCCTATCATGGAAGGACTAAGGCATTGGAGTATAATTTAGAGCGGAAATATTTATTTATGCATTTTTCTATTGGGCTTGGTCGGCCCAATTCCCTACTCTTTATATTATTTACTTGATTATATATAGGAAAAAAAACATAAGTAGGCAATGGTTAAAAAATAATTCCATTAGCTTAGCAACATTATTAAGTTTTCATTTTACAGAAAGTAAATATTAACAACTTCCAAAAGAAATCCCTAGAATTAAGCAGGGTCAATCCCAAACCAAACCTCTTCTTATTTGTTTGGACAGAATAATTATCTTCCATAACTCAAACAATCATTTAATTTTTTTTCGTCCTTCCTTTTCTACGATATATTTTGCAGAAAAAATAAAATAATCCAGCAGTTGTGTATATATATGTTTATGTGTAGTTAACATATAGTACAAAAATATACTTGGTATTTTCGCAAAAATATATCTACACGATAAATATACATGGTATTTTCACTAAAAATATATTTATACCAGAAATATACATGGTATTTGTTCAACTAAGATGTAGTTTCATGTAACATATTTATATCACAAATATGCATGGTATTTTCACAAAAATGTATTTATACCACAAATATACATGGTAATTAACAAAAAATTATATTTATACCCATAGATATACATAGTATTTTCACACACAAAATTATACCATAAATATATGTGGTATTTTCACAAAAATATATTTACACAATAATAACTGAAGCATGTTGATTTAATTCTTATTCCCCAAATAAAAGAAAACATAAAAGGAAAAAACTAATAGTATCTAACATGAAATAAAAAGGAATGGAAATAGATAATTAATCACTCAACCTAATGACTGACATAGTAGCATAGAGTCGAACAACAAAAAAAAAGAGAAAATTAAGATATGGGGGATGGGGGTGGGATTGTTGATTAAAGAAGGAACAGAAATGAATTGAAAAAATAGAATTAAGATAAAATATTGAATAGTTGTGGATCCCTGAATTAATGAAATAAATTTAGTAATTCTCCCTGAATTTGTGGAGTAAATGAACGTAAGTTAAGTACACCCAAATTTAATAAAAGCTGCTATTTTTGTTCCACTTTAATAGTTGTGCTAATTATGTTTATAACTCTTAGAGCATGACATGACATGCCATGTAAATTTCTCTTATATATATGTATGCTTGTATATAAATTGAAACCCTAAATGAGATTATCACGCCTAAGAGTTGCTAAAATTGATATTTTTTAAAAAAAAAACAGTTTGGGCAAATTTAGGATTGCGGATGGTTTTGAGGATTTTGGATATCTTTGATATGATTTTGAACTTATAGGCAAACTTTAGGACTACTATGATTGATTTGAAACTTGAGTTGGAAAAGATGTTTTGTAAACTTGGATTATCATTTGGGTGAACTGTTTTGACTATTAAAAAGGCTAATGAGTTAATTTTGAGACTTTTTGTAAAGATTAAAATCAAGAATTGGATAAAAGTTCTAAAAATATGGCTAACCTATGGAGTATATTAGTATGCCTATAAAAACTATTTTCTATACTTAAAAACATTTTTTCTAAAAAAACTTTTTCTAAACTCGGGTGGGCTTACGTGGTGTTCTACTTGAGTTAACACCTTCGTATTTTAACCTAGGTGTTCTAGTCCGAAATCCAAAAAATGCCTAATTTTGGGCAAAACTCTACCATTTTTTGTTTCTTGAAAAGGAGTGTTTTTGGCATGAATGACTAATTCCTATTTGCGAAAATATGAAACAAAAACTATTTTTATCACAAGCAATTTATATCTACTAAGATATACTATTAGAACCCGTAGGTCAATCGTATTTTACTGATCCTTAATACCGGGGTGCCTAACACCTTCCTTGAGGGATCACTAGAACCCTTACCCATACTTTGGTTAGATTAGGATTCTTTTAAAATTTAACCGTTTTGAATGAACCCTTTTCGAACTGGTTTTCCTAATTTCCTAAAAATTAGGTGGTGACTCTAAAATAAAGTCCATTTAGAGCACCATCCATGTAAAAATATATTTTTTCCATTTTTTAGGTACGATTGAACATTGTACTTCCCCGGGACACTTTTCTTTTTAAATGAGGCAAGTGCAAATACGAATCGGAAAAAATAGAACCGCTACATCCATTCCCCATTTCATGAATGGCCATGGGGAAAGGACCGAATGAGGTTCCTCTCCTGGTTGATGTATCGATGGAGCGTGTCTTTGGCACTCGTTGCATTTTTGGATGAAGGCTTTTGTGTCCTTCTTTATCTCGTTACAGTAGTAACCGGCCCTGATCAACTTGCGCACCAGTGAATCAGCTCCCGAGTGATTTCCACAAGTCCCCTCGTGAATTTCCCTCATAGCATAGTCGGTTTCTCCTGGCCCCAAGCACCTTGCCATTAGACAGTAAAACGACTTTCGATACAACTGGCAGTCGACCAGGAAAAATCTAGCTGCTTTGGCTCGAAAGGCCTTCGATTCTTTGGGATCAGATGGAAATTTCCCTTTTTCAAGATAGTCTATATACTTGTTTCTCCAATCCCAAGTGAGCCTGGTCGAATTTACCTGAGCGTGGTTGGTCTCGATGACTGAACTCATCAACTGCACCACTGCTCCGGAATTGAATTCATCCGATTATACCGATAAGCCTAAGTTTTCCAGGGCATCGGCCTCATTATTTTGATCCCGAGGCACGTGCTCCAGCGTCCACTCTTTGAATCGACGTAGTATCACCTGTAGTTTTTCTAAGTACCTCCGCATCCGGTTGTCCTTGACTTCGAATGTACCGTTTACTTGATTGACCACTAGGAGGGAATCACACTTGGCCTTAATGTTCTCGGCTCCCAAGCTTTTGGCCAATTCTAAACCTACAATCATAGCCTCGTATTCGGCTTTGTTGTTAATCAAATTAACAGATCTAATAGATTGCCTTATTACATCACCAGTGGGTGGTTTGAGAACGAACCCTAACCCGGACCCTTTCATATTGGAAGCACCATCTGTGAATACGGTCCACACCCCCGAACTATTCCCCGAGGTAAGGAGTAATTCTTTATCGACCTCGGGGATCATGGCCGGTGTAAAGTCGGCCACGAAGTCCGCTAGTATTTGGGATTTGATAGCAGTTCGAGGTTTATATTCAATATTGTACCCGCTAATCTCGACAACCTATTTTGCCAATCGGCCTGAAAGTTTGGGTTTATGCATAACATTCCTTAAGGGGTATGGCGTTACGACACATACAGTATGACACTGAAAGTAAGATTTTAATTTCCTGGATGCACTCAATAAAGCAAGTGCTAACTTTTCTCAGTGTGGGTACCTGGTTTCAGCGTCACCCAAAGACCTGCTCACATAATAAACTGGGTATTGTGTACCTTCTTCTTCTCGAACCAGGACGCCACTTACCACTCTCTTGGATACCACCAAGTACAGGTACAGCTACTTGTTTGCCTTTGGTGTGTGCATCAAAGTTGGGCTCGATAAATACCTCTTGGGTTCTGCTAAAGCCTTCTAACACTCGGGGGGTCCAGGCGAAGTCGGTCTTTTTCTTCAGCAATGAGAAAAATCGATGACTTTTATCCGAGGATTTGGAGGTGAAACGGCGTAGTGCAGCTATCTGCCTGGTCAACCTTTGCACCCCTTTGATGTCGTCTATAACGGTGATATCTTCTATTGCCTTTATCTTGTCCGAGTTGATCTCAATTCCTCGATTCGATACCATGAATCCAAGAAACTTACCCGAGCCAACACCGAAGGCACATTTTTCCGGGTTCAGCTTCATGTTGTATTTCCTTAATATGTCAAAAGTTTTCTACAAATGCTTTAAATGGTCCTCTGCTCACAGGGACTTACAAACCATGTAATCTATATAAACTGCCATTGATTTTCCTATTTGGTGTTCGAACATGCGGTTGACTAGCCGCTGATAGGTGGCACCGACATTTTTCAAGCCGAAAGTCATTACATTATAACAATATGTGCCAAAGATATGATTTGCTCAAGTTCCTTGATCGTTGACTTAGTGGCATCTGAATTATCGGGTATCACGAAGGATCTCGGGATTCCAAAGTCGATTTCTTCATCTAGTGCGTTCCTATCCCGATCTTCCAAAGATATCGGGATCGAAACCTGTGATTGCTATTTGGCGTCTTCCCCTTTGCTCGACTTCCCGTCCTTCAATACCGGAGCCTTAGCCACCGAAACAGCTTCCTCGACCGCAAACATTTCCTTTGCGGCCTACTGCTCATCATGAACGGTTTTGATTCCTTCTAGGGTCGGGAACTTTAAAGCTTGGTGCAGAGTTGAGGGCACCGCTCTCATATTTTGAATCCATGATCTTCCAAATAACGCATTATATCCCATGTCTCCCTCTATCACATAAAACTTGGTCTGCTGCGTGGTTCCAGCTGTGTTGATTAGTAAGGTGATTTCACCCTTCGTCATTTTCGCAGGCCATGTTGAACCCCTTGAGGACTCGGACTGTTGGCACGATCTGGTCTTGTAGTACCAGCTGCTGGATGACTCTCCATCGAATGATATTAGTTGAGCTACCTGGATCAATCAGCGCAAGTTTAACTTTAAATTTATTAACAAGGACAAATATTGCCAGTGCATCGTTGTGGGGCTGAACAATGCCTCCTATGTCCTCGTCACTGAACGAGGTAGGACTCACGGGGTCATAACTCCGTGTACGTTTTTCTCTAGTGATGGAAACTTTGGTGATTTTCATTATTGGCCCCTGTAGAATGTCCACTCCCCCAATAATCATGTGGATCACATGTTGTGGCTCTTCCTATCCATCTCGCTTGTTGGCATCCATGTTCTTGAAATGAGCTTTGGCCCGTTCACTTAGAAATTCTCAAAAGTGACCCAGGTTAAACAGACGAGTGACCTCCTCCCTTAATTGTCGACAGTTTCGGTTCGGTAACCATGGGCATGATGGTACCTGCAAATCAGGCTTTTATCTCGTTTTTCGGATCGGACTGGATAGACCTAGGATGCCTCGTTTCTCGGTTGCGGATGACAGCTGCTGCTATGGTGGCCACATCGATGCCGAAGTTATACTCCGATAATCTCGGGGCTTCTTTATTTCCCGATGGTCTATCAATCACATTCCTGTTCATTAATCCTCGATTATTCGGACCATGATCATTCCTTCTATCATTCCTGCCCAAGTCACCATTGTGCCCATTGCCCCTTCAATCAGGTGGATAAGGCTGATACCTATCATGGGATGGTCTCGGTTCTCGATCTGTCGTTCTTCTCGAACGATCGTTCCCTTTACTGGAATTCCATGATCCTGATGCAGTCCTCAAAATTTTATCATCCTCGACCCTGATCTTCGATTAATATCTATTGTGTACATCGGCCTAATTGATTGCTGGATACTCTACCAAATTTTGCTTCAATTCTAGAGATGTGATCGAGCTTCTTGGGTTGAGCCCCAGAGTAAAAGCTTGAATGGCTCAATCGTCTTGAACCGGTGGTAGATCCATACGTTCCATTTAAAATCATGCCACAAACTCACGGAGGGTTTTATCATCTCGCTGTTTAACGTTGAATAAGTCCGACTTACTCGTTTCAACCTTAATGGCTCTAGCATGAGCTTTGACAAAGGCACCTGCAAGCATAGCAAACGAATCAATTAAATGCTCGGGTAATTTATGATACCATATCATTGCTCCCTTTGATAGGATTTCCCTGAACTTCTTAAGTAGCACTAACTCCCTCTCATCCTCTGTGAGGTCGTTGCCCTTAATAGCACATGTGTACGTGGTCACATGCTCGTTTAGGTCATTGGTCCCATTATACTTTGGAATATCGGGCATGCGAAAACTTTTTGGGATCAGTTTTGGTGTAGCACTCGGTGGGAAAGGCATTTGAACGAACTTTTTCGAGTTCGATCTTTTCAGTATCGAGGGCGCACTGGGAATTTTATCGACCTTCGCGTTATAGTTCCACCTTCTGTCATTTGCCTCTATCTTCTTTTCCCCGGACTCTACTCGTTTCGTTAGTTCTTCGAGCATTCTTATCAGCTCGATATTTTTTCCGGGGTCGTTCCCGTTGTTTCCAACAACGTGCCTTTCCTCCCTTGGGGCAGTCTCCTCGGTCTGTTCAAATTAAACAGCATTGGGCGCTCGATTTTGATTTTGCAGTTGTGCTATAACTGCTTGTTGGGCCTGCAATTGTGCCATAGCCATTTCCAACTGGTTCCTGAGCTATTGCAATGTGGCTCCATTATCCCATCTACTAGCACATCACCTACTGATGACCCGGTCTGATTAGGATCGACTGGGGGCACGTTGTTGTTTGGTACCCTATTGTCGTTTCCCTCGTGGTGGCTCGATTCAGCATGAAAATTGACAGAGTGAGAGTCTGACATGTTGGGTAGACCTGAAATCAAACTTCAAAGAATAAGTGTAAAATATCGAGCGTTATCAAAAATCATATTAACCCACCACTATTATCCTAGACTTCACGGTGGGCGTCAAACTGTTTACCCTTAAAATGGATAACAATTAAATTTCTACGCGGTTCAAAGGATATGCTGTTTAATTTAATACGAATGATTGTAAAACAATAAATAATAGTGGGAAAATGGGTAAGAACAATTAAACCACGATAAAGCAATGATTGGTCCTAGGAAACAACCGATCGGTTGGTTCGAGTCTCTGGAACCGGACTCGTACCACTGTGGTAGATAAATGAAAACCTATGGAACGCTTAGAGAGATTGATAAACACTTAGAATCAAATTGTGTTGCTTAGTCTATTTATGCATAGGCGGAACTAGTCAAAAATAAAGAGGGGCCTCCTCTTTATATAGTTGAGAAGTCCTAACCCTAGTACAAGTCTAAATAAGGTACATAATCTTTAATAACTGACGAGTGAGATCAGTGCCGAAATATCCTGCTGATGGCCAATATTTTGGACCCTTACTTATCATGATTAACCGCCTTCCCACCCTATTTCAGTATTTGGCTCCAACCGAACTTAACAACCTAGGACCAGATATGGTCGGTCTGTCTAGGATCCAATGGTCGACTTCAACCCCGATTGGGACTTGTCCGATCCAGCTAAGACCATCACGGTCTTAATTCTCTTGTCAAGAAACCGAGGATACCTTGTCCTCAGTTTTACCCGTATACATAGTGAAATTAATTCCTTCTCCACCTTCCTGATATTCTCTCCATGGTTCAACTATATTTTTGCCTTCCTCAATAGTGAAATATGTGTTATCACCACATTGTTTCTGAATTTCAGGAGTTAATTTGTCAAAAGGGCCAACTACCTCTTTTATTGGCATTTCTTCAAAAACCAGTTGCTTCTGGTTTTGAATACCCATTTTGCTACACATAGCATGGGCCAAGGGTTGCGCAAAAAATTCAATCTCTTCCGTATGGACTCCATTTTCCTCTAGTCCATCCGCATCAACTAGCGAATCCAAATTCATAGAGTTATTATCTTGGTTGAATGCAACAGTGGCACCAACGGAAAGAGTTTCGAGAGAACGGACCTCACAATAAAGGAGAGAATCAGTTGCAAATCTTTGTAAATCTAAATTATTGCAAATCTTTGTAAATCTAAATTATCATTGTGATGAAAGATCAAGAAATCCAAGAAAACCAATAAAAACAAGATTGAAATTCAAGAGAAAGAAAGTCCAAGAAACTCAAGTTTGAAGATTATTTTCGTACAAGAATGAGAATTCTTGTTTCTTGAATAAGAATTCTTGTTTCTTGAATCCTTTTCTAAATAGGTTTCTTTTTTCTTGATTTATATTATAATAGGGATTTAATTTTCTATCATTAGTAGGATCTATATCCTAATTCTAGTAGGATTCTAGTTTTCTTTATTCTTTTCCTTATAGAGTATGGATTTAACTTTTCCTTGTCTTTAGCTATTTCCTTTCTAGAGTAAAATAGGGATTTGTACTCATAAAAGAAGAGACCTTAGGCCTTTATTGTTACACCCCGTACCTTGGAGAAGCACTTGTTAACTTTTAATGTAAGTATGTCGAGCTATGGCTGGGTAAAACAACTTTGGAGTGTGAGAAACGAAGCATTATTAAGTATATCGTTTAAATAAAGGATGAATTATGATCCTGTAAGTCGTAGCCGAGAAGGACAATCTTGAAACACAAAACATGACCATTATCAAGTATAATAAATGATGAATATCATGTAGGGGGAGTTTTGGAAGATTCCAGGACCAGGCAAATCAAAGAAAATAAGTTTGTCGAAAATTTGGAAAAACGTTGGCAGAATTAAGAATAGAAATTTGGGTCAACTTTGGAGGGGTATATCTCCAGGTATATGAGGAGTTTTAAGGTGTTTCAAAAGCCTAAAATGAACTTTGCCGAGTCTAGTTTCTAACGCAATGAACCGCTCATTGATATGACGTCGGAGTAGAGAATTATGGACGTCGCAATTCAGCTGACAGAGCAGAAACAGCGTTGCTACAGTGCTGCTACAGTGAACCGACTTTAGCACCTATATAAGGGGCAAAAACCTCATTTTTCAGCACAAAAATGTTCCAAAACCTTCCAGAAAAATCAGCAAGCATAAGAGGGCAAATATACTTCACAAAGTGAGGATTTTGAGTAATTTCAAGTGACGGAGTATTAATTGAGGTCCGAGTAACGTGCGGTTGTGATTATGGTATTGTCTTGCAGCGGAATTGGTTTGGATTCAAAGTGAATATTGAAGATATTGCTGCTCTAGCAAGAATAAGGTATGAATCTCTCCTTATTAATATTAATTTCAGTTTATTAAGGGAAATAGAGTTATGAAATGATCGTATAATGAACTGTTGATGGAGAAATTGAATAAACATCATGTGGGATGTTTATGGAGCATCTTGGTGTTGATATTATTATTGTTGATGTTGGTATTGTTGTTATTGTTGATTGGTTGTTGATATTATGATTTCGGGCTAGGCATATAAACAGGGGAGATGCTTCCCGAATTTCGGCAGATTCTAAATGGATTTAAATTAAGGGTTTAAGACGAGCGTATGACGATGAGCCTAACAATAGTATGAATGGTTGTATATGTAGATTACGAGGCTACGAATGATCTTAAGTGAATTGCAAGACAGGAAGTAAGTTGGAAGTCGAGAAATTATCTTCCAGGTATGTTAAGGCTCGTCCCTTTCTTTCAAAGGCATGATTCTGATGTTATGGCTTCATAAATGTTTCCATATCTTCCTCGTTTCAAAAGTTAGATGTTTATGACTCCAAGGCATAATTCCGTTTCTAATAATTCATAGTTGTTTTCCAAAATGTTCGTATTTTCTAAATCAGAGATTTATGGCTCTGTGAGCTCTTATGATAACCACGATGAACCTGTTTTCACAATCATAATGATGATGTCAGAGATGAGAATATTTTCCTACTTGATTATGATGATGATGATTCCGAGTTTAAAGGTTCCAAGTTTACGATTTCAATGACGATATAAGAATGTTGAGCTATTTCTTGATTTCTCAATTTTACTCATGGATGATGAATATTTTTAAAGATTCCAAAGTATTTGAATTGACGCCTTATGAGATTTATGATCTTATTCTACGTTCTCTTAATGCTATTCTTTATTGATAGTCTCACCTTATAATAATTGTTCCTTCAAGGTGAGACAAAGCCATGATAATTATTCCATAATATAATCGGAGGTTACCGACCTTACGTCACTCCGATGTATTTATAGATCTTATTTGGCTCTCATGCATGCTTTATATATATGTATGTATTTTCTCACACCGCGCCACGCTATAGTCGGTCGGGCATGCCACATAGATGTGCACACCACTGCAGTGGGCATGTTATGGTATTGCCCCGGACGCGGGAGGCCCGGACACGGGCTAATGATGATAACACCGAGCCTTAATGGCCGGTCATGATACTATATCTATGACACCGAGCCTTAATGGCCGGGCATGGTACTATGTATATGTATAAAATGTTTTTCTTAAGGCTAAGCATGCATGGCATCCGCCTTATGAGGCATCCAAATGTACAGGTTATCTCTCATATTCCATGTTACCTTTCATATCTATATTATGTTGTTATTCATGCCTTACATACTCAGTACATTATTCGTACTGACGTCCCTTCTTGTGGACGCTGCGCTCATGCCCGCAGGTAGACAGGGAGACGGATCAGACCCGTAGGTCTTCTATCAGCGGATTCTCAGGAGCACTCCACTTTCTTCGGAGCTTCAGTCTATTTGGTATTGTCCTTATGATCATTCGTATTCCATGTAAAGGCTCGTAGACGTGTGTGTATAGTTAGATGTGTTATAGCTCCACCGGTGCATATTATCGTATAATATATTGGTGGCCTTGTCGACCTTATTTTGAGCTCTTGATACTTTACTGTTAGCCTTGCAGGCTTTATGAAGTACATTATGTTGTGGCTACCTTGTCGGTCTGCATATGTACATATGTGCCGAATGAGCGGATATTCCTATGTTGGGCCTTTTCTGCGTGCAGGTGTTCTTTGAGTTATGGTTTATAATGTTCAAAGTAACAGATAAGTCAGGTGGTTCCCAGTCGGAGCCCGTCATACTCCTGGTAGGGGTGTGACATTTATAAAGGTTCTGATGACTTGTAAAGACTGAATTCACCCTAGTTTGCAATAGAGTTATTTTCTCTATCTGGTGTTCTTTATCCTTGTTTTTGGTTCCAAGCAAGGTGGTGATAGTCTTTACCTTGTTTTCAGTTGCGTGTGGTGTTTCTTTATCACGTTTATTGATTTCAAGTGGTGACCTAGGAACTTTATAGGTTCGTGATCATTCAAGAACATGTTTCTTGATTTAAAATTCGTTTTAGTTCAAATTGATACCAAATTGATGTGATTAAAGAACCAATCGACCAGGATCTTGTTGTTGAAGCGATTTGATGGGCAAATTAAAGAAACAGACGTTTCTCAAGCTATACGCCTCAGATTTAAGTGACTCAAAAACTATGTGAAAGATGACTCTTTGAACTATAAAAATAACTGTTGAATCATATGAAACGAGTAAATATTGAGAGCGTAATGATAGAAAGAAAGTTAAGGTTCTTGGTATGAACTATAACGAATTTTAAATTAAGAAACGTGTTCTTGAATATTCAAGAACCTATAAAGTTCCTAAGTCACCACTTGAAATCATTAAACGTGATAAAGCAACACCACATGAAACTGAAAACTGGGTAAAGACTATCACCACCTTGCTTGGAACCAAAAACAAGGAAAAAGAACACCAAATAGAGAAAATAACTCTATTGCAAACTAGGGTTTAAGGTCAAAAACGTGAATTCTGTCTTTACAAGTCATGAGAACCCTTTATATAGGCCTAGGGTCTCTTCTTTTATGACTAAAAATCCCTATTCTACTATAGAAAGGAACTAGCTAAAAACAAGAAAAGTAAAATCCATATTCTATAAGAAAAAGAATAAAGAAAACTAGAATCCTACTAGAACTAGGGTAAGGATCCTACTAATGATAGGAAATTAAATCTCTATTATAATATAAATCAACAAACAAGATACCTATTTAGAAAAGGATTCAAGAAACAAGAATTCTCATTCTTGTAAGAAAATAACCTTCAAACTTGAGTTTCTTGGACTTTCTTGCTCTAGAATTTCAATCTTGTGTTTCTTGGTTTATTGGATTTCTTGATCTTTCATCATTCTCCCCTTGTTGAGAAAGACTCGTCATCGAGTCTAAAGGATCCATAAACGGTGAAAGATTAGCAAAAAATATTGGGAACAACCCATACTTACCAGGCTCTAAGTTGCATTTTTCTAACTTGTCATAGAGCTTCATCATGTTGAAAGAAAACTTTGCATATGGCCTAACTGTTAGAATAAATAACGGGGCGAGAACAACATTTCTTACCTTTTAGCGTAGCGGAAGATCATTGAACTCACCACCGAAAAAAGTTACCCTAAGTCGAACTTCGATTCACTAGAAAACGAAGTTTAATTACCACAAACTAGATGTCTTTTCATGTGTGTTTTTGCGCAGAGAATAAGAGAAAATTTCTCCATACAAGAAGGAAGAGAGAGCCTTATTCTTGTGAGTAGAAGTTCCAGAAAGTTATAATCATCACATAGCCTATACACGTAGATATAGTAGTGCTAAAGTTATTTTGTGAAATAACTTCCTTGCAACTTTCCAAGTAACTTCTTCAAATTATCCATTGTAAATTGGTCGGGTTAGTCCACATGGGCGACCCGCCATCCAGACTCAAATTTCCAACATCTCCCACTTCGCACATAATGGACTAGGCTTAAACCAGTACGATGTCCGTAACACACTTAATTCATACTGACAAATAGTTCGTGCAACCTGCGAGCATCAAGAGCTATACCTTTTAATGTTTTACAAGAGCTATATGTAGGAATCCAGTCACATGCGGAAAGAATTCACTACTTACATGAGGATCTTATTACTCGCAATACCCAGACATCATTCGCTACTTCAGTAGCTAGTTATCTAATCCCTTATCCTCAAAAGAGGCGAACTCGGGTTCATGTATAACTTTATTCATAATTACACTTGTTACCCCTGTGGTAAGCGTAATGGTCGACCTGTGAATACAAGTTATATTATTAATCTTCGTTGTCGTCCCTTTCTACTCGAAACTATCCATCCTAGATCAACTACTTTCCTAGACATGCACTGCATTGCCGAATCACTCATAGCTATTAGTGACATGCTAAAGTAGCAACACTGATCTGCACTTCAAGAAACAGTAAAAGGTCAAAGGGTATTCCAATGGAAAGTTAATATTACTTTCTGGGCCTCACACAATGAAGAAGCAGGGATCCATTCCCCATAAACCCATTGGTCGCTAAGCACACGTGGTATGAAACATGTGTTACGGTGTTCTTACCTTATATTGGCGCGCATGTCTCTTTATTTTACTCATTCAGCACCGCACAGATCTTGGTCTAGACATCTCTAGGTGTCTAACCTAAGTTTTTCTCTTCAATGATCCTCAATTTAATCTTCTTAGAGAAACTCATATCTAGCTTACGAATAAGTCATAACATGGTGGTGGAATTCATCCCTTCATGTTCCTCAATGTAAGAGGCAATTGCTCGTGTGAGAGAGCAAATCTCGTGACTTGTTCGACACACCTATATCCTTCACTAGGATATCATCACATTCATATAGAATATCAACATAATCTTAATCATAATTCATCGATGAGTATATTTTACAACACATAAATTTCAACATATTCTTCACAAACCTAGAGCCACAACATGTTTCTCAAATATGTCTCTAGATATTGATTTTGTAAGAGGATCAACTATCATCTTTGCGTAGGAATATATTGCAATGTTATTTATCCACTCGCCATGATGTCTCACAAAAGTTATATATACTTGAAATCAATTTGTTTGGTTTATGATACTTAGGATCTTCTGTATATGTAATAGCCTCTTGATCATCACTATATAAAATTATGGAACCCTGAGAATTCTTTGCAATATGAAAATTCTCAAAGAATCCTTAACCAAACAACTTCTTGTACTACAGATACGCAAATCGTGAATTTAGCTTTCATGGACGAAAGCACCGTGGAAGCTTATTTCTTACTTTTTGTGTAATAGTACCATCATTAAGTAAGAATGCATAGCCGGATGTCGATTTTCTATCGTTCCGATCACCACCCTAATCAGCATATGTATAACCTCTCAATTGTACATCATTTCCACTATAACATAGTGAATAATTAACAATTCCTTTCCGGTATTGAAAGATCCTCTTCACAGCTTTCCAATGATCTCTTCCAGGATTCGATTGGTACTTGCTAACCAGACCTACGACATAACAAATGTCTGGACGAGTACACATCATAGTGTATATGAAGCTCCCGACAACACTAGAATATGGAACTCGAGACATGTCTTCTTTTTCTTTTCAATCTCTGGACACATATCAAGGCTCAAAGTTTCACCTCTTGCTATAGGAGTATATCTATGGGTTTGCAACTGTTCATTCGAAAGCGTTCCAATTTTTTTCTTTACGTATATTTCTTGAGACAGACTCAAAAATTTCTTGGAATGATCTCTTTTTAACTTAACACCCAATATATAGTCTGCTTCTCCCATGTCTTTCATGTCAAATGACTTTGAAACCCAATATATAGTCTGCTTCTCCCATGTCTCTCATTCCTTTATTTTGCCCTTCTTTGAAAAATCATTTTCCAGAAATATGACGTCTCGTGATTTAATTTTAGTACCACTTCCATCTTTTAATTACCATTGAACACATACCCTTTGGAGCACTAAGTATTGGTTTAGCAGCACCAATCCGCTCATCTACAAGCTCCACATGATGGGAAACAATAATGATTGTTTTGATGTTATCATTATGAGTCACATTAACCTTTAAAGATTCTCAAATGCTAGCACGAGACCCGATCACTGCCTATCCTTACTGCTTATCCAATAGAACATGACTAACACTTTTAAGTTGAGTAATCATTTCAGACATCACCCTTTGGTGTTGCTTGACACGATGAACAATTCACTTCTTCTACGTGCCAAACTTGATAGTCAACTGTTTGAGGCGAGTCACAATTGTACTGCAATATATATCGTATATATGTGCCTACATGGCATGAGCAGTAGAATTTATTTCACATTAGAGATGAGATCATTAACAGCTAAACTTAAAATAATTCCACATGTAAGTATCAAGATCTCTCCTATATTAGCAGTGTTACCATCCTCTGGGTGATACATCACGAAGTTTATACTCTTTAGAGCATCTTGATTTCCAGTACAAACCATATCTTACGGCTCCATGTATCATTATTTTCGCCATTCGACTTATCACCCTTATTTATATAAGCAATTGTACTTTTTGGAGCCATAGTAAAACTCATCAATTATGCATGTAATATACATAATCAAGTAAATAAATTCCCATAATGACTTCACATTTAGTGTAGAATCGAAAGGTCATTTAATTTCCAATCATCATCTACTATCCAAATGATTAATCAAAAACAAAAATCATTTCTTAGTATGTATGAAATTACATTTGTGACTAGAATCACACAGATTCTTTAAGTCTCATCCTCTTACATACTATGTTATACATATCACTGAGAAGAAAATATAACAGAAGACACAAACAACATATATTCATTAAAAATTATTTCCAACTCATTTAGCTAAGGTCTTAGCTAGCTTGTCTATAGGAGAAGGTTGATAAATACGAGGCCTTAGACGTGTCTTTAGAAGCGACGATTTCAAAGCTTAAGCTTCTATGTCCTTTTTTTTCTTCCCACTTGGCCTCAAGCGCCAAAGTATATAACAAAGGGACTAATTTGGACCATACTCATGATGAATATTATCCAATCTTCGCCCCAGTACTCTAGGAGAGAATCTAGACAAAATGACTCAGTATTCAACACATAATGAGTTATCAATTTTGCTAATTTCGCCCCAAACAGGCAAAGACGTACTAGTATAGTAACAGAAAAATCCATTTTCAACTTTATAAATTCCTCATAGTTTCTCCTCCCTTCCCTATCACAAGCTCTCTCATCCCTGAAGATCCTTTGTATCATCGTCAAAACATTAGACTTGACGATCTCAGAATCTTAATCAGTACTGATAATGGTCCTACATCAACGTACTCTTCTACGTTGTCCCCTGTCTTGACTCTAAATGTCACTCCCACTTGGAGAACTTCAAGCTCGTTCCCCTCCGGTCATCATTAAAATGGGAACAAGAAAACAACTAAAATGGTTACAACCATTCAATGTGACAATATATGTCACAATAATTCGCAGAAGAGAAATTAGCAAATGATCATATCCTTATTTATTTAAATAAATTTTTGACCTTTCAGGACCACTATAGTTTCAGTGAAAGGAATGATTAAGACTTAGCTAAATTCTTTCAATTCAAAAAATAATGCATGGAAGTATGCACATTATCGCTGATTATATCGTATGGATATGCAACCAAAAAATTAGAGTTATTTTGAGAACAAATATATCCTCGAGACAGTGCACCGTCATATCTTTAGACCAACGTTACCGCAAAACAAATTGCAGTTGATAAGAAATGTATTAGCATGGTCTATATAGCTTTGCACATGGGAAAAAAATATGATTTTCCTTGTCAAGATTTCTTTTTAAACACTTTTTTTTTATCCAAAGTTTTATGTTTTGCAATGACACACTTCTGGTCACACAATTAATAACAAGCAATGATATCTAACTATAATCATAGTTATTTGTAAAAATTACATAATACATGGCTGTAGCAAAACTTCTACCCAAAACATTCATAGTATAAACATATATTATCCATATAGTGGCAGACATAAGAATATACTATGTAGCAAATTATTCTTTCCTTTGGTATTCAATTAACGCCGAGTAATTGAATTTTCCCAAGAAGTTTTTTCTTTCAAGTTATCAACGAAGAGAACCCATCTAATCAGGAAACACCACCGAGACAGTTCTTCGCACAAATCACGAACACCGAGTTTGGTCGAACTATCTTTTAATCCAAGGTGTGTCAAGAAAAAAAAAATTAACACTGATTAAATTATTGTGTGTTCATATTAAAAAAAACACACGTTAACCATCTCTGATGCCATTGTTAGAATAAATAACGGGGCGAGAACAACATTACTTACCTTTTAGTGCAGCGGAAGATCTTTGAACTCAACACCGAATAACGTTACCCCAAGTCGAATTTCAATTTACTAGAAAATGAAGTTTAATTACCACAAACTAGATGTCTTTCCATGTTTATTTTTGCATGGAGAATAAGAGAAGAAAATTCTCCATACAAGAAGGAAGAGAGAGCCTCATTCTTGAGAGTAGAAGTTCGAGAGAAAGTTATCATCATCACATAGCCTATACACGTAGATATAGTAGTGCTGAAGTTATTTTGTGAAATAACCTCCTTGAAACTTTCCAAGTAACTTCTTCAAATTATCCATTGTAAATGGGTCGGGTTAGTTCACATGGGCGATGTCACGACCCATTTATGGATCGCGCGGGCACCTACCTTTCCCACCTCGATAGGTGAACCCTCTATCGAATAGCACGTCAATTAAATAGAGACGAATTATTTAAACCAATGATTTTTAGAAATAACAGCGGAACGTTACAAAATATTCAATAACCTCAAGTATTTATAAGATTACAACAGTACATGATTTGAAACTCGATACACTTTCCCATGACCTGGTCTAGACTAGTACAAGAGCGACTAATAATCTCAGATTACCACTATATTCTAAGACTCAACCTCTGTCCTGGAATGAAGTGGGAGGAGGCTTTCTAGATAGGCATCGCACATTGCAGCTTTATATCATAATCAACCACCTGAAACAATCTATACCCAAAAAGGGTATAACATGTGCAATATCAGTACAATCCACGTACTGAGTAAGTATCATAGGCCGACAATGGTTAGTAACATATATCAGTAAAAGAATTCACAGAAAAACATGATACAACTCAATCAAGTCATACGTGTTACACCTTCGAAATTTTCCCCGTTAACGTGCAATGAATAAGCTAGCGAAGGACACAACGTATATGATGATTCGATAAGTAAGAGATAGCATTTGGTGATTTTAATCGAGACTTGAAGACGATAGACGTAAAGAAAGAAGTTTGACGAAGGAAGTAAGGGATATGTTATGTATCGGGTAGGAATCATGGACAACGAGTTAATGATGTCTTAGAGACATGTGATAACGTCTCTTAGATTGGTATTGAAGTGTTGGATAAGTGTTAAGAAGGTTCCATAAGGATCGGAGATCAAACGAGTCGACGAAAACAAGTTCCGAACAACTGGATATTATACGGCCAGACATACTGGCCGTATAAAATTCACGGACCGTATGTCCAGGCCGTAGATCCAGTCCAGAACAACATGGCTCACTGGACCAAACATACGGTCCCAACATATGGTCAGTGAAAATTATACGGACCGTATGTTGGTTCGTATAAAGTGGTTTGGCCAGCTATGTTGAATTACTATAAGGGACCCTTTTCATTTCATTCCCACTCTCCACAAGTCAAGAGACCTCTAGAACATTCTCTAACATCCATCCACAAGAAAATTAAAGGAAATCAATGATCAATAACACCAAATCCATGAAACCAAGTGTGTGAAACCTAGCTAAAGTTCATCTATCTCAAGAAAACCCAAAAGAAGTGAAGTAGGGTTTTGGTGCTAGAGGAGCGGTTCCACTCAAGGCTTGTTCCACCATCATCTAAGGTAAGTTTCATGACTATACCATGTTGTTTACGGTATTGGAAGGTTAAGATACTTGAATTGTAGAAATACATAGGAAATGGGTCATTATTGAGTGAATAGTGTTATGGTTGGATGGTAGTTGGATTGAATCATGAATGTTGATGTGTTGTGATTACGAATACATTATAAATGACATTTAGACCATGAAATAAGCATTATACATGAGGAAACGCGATAGTGAGCTATAACCATAAATGTGGAGAAATTGAAGAGAAACAGTGGATTGTGGTCAATGTATATAAATGATGATTGTTGATTGCAATATTGTGAATGTTGTTGTGAGCGTTTGGAGGTTGATATAGAATGTGGGAAAAGTAGTATAAACAAAGGAAGTGATTCCCAATTTTCCTTAGAAATAGTCGCGCGTTCTTATTGTTACACCTCGAAAATTTCCCCGTGAACGTACAGTGAAAAGTTGCAGGTTTGCACTTTGGCCCAGTTGGTCGTAAAGTGGAATACGGCCCGTAAAGTAGTTTACGGATCGTAAACTACTATCGTCCTCCAACCTTCCAAGATTTCAACTTTCTGCCAAATGGTTAAATACGACCCAGAATACGGACGGTAAATCGAAATACGGCCCGTAAACTGTGACCGTAAACTACCATGACTCTAGCAAACCTTTCTGGTTCTGTTATGCTTAAATACGGTCGCGAAGGACGGACCGTAAACCAGAATACGGCCCGTAAAGTGGGTTTACGACCACTGTGCATCCCGACTACTGTTCATAAAAAAACTCATATTTTGTGATTAATATAAGGGACCCTTTTTATTCATTTTCATTTCATTTCTCATCTACACCACTCAAGAACTCTCTAGAAAATTCTCCAAACACTTCAACCATAAGAATAACAAGGAAATCAACGATCAACAACGTTAAATCCATGAAACAAGGTGTGTGAAACTCAAGTGAAGTTCATCCAAACCAAGAAGTTCCAAGAAAGGTGAAGTAGGGTTTTGGTGCAAAAGGAAGGTTTCCACTAAAGGCTTGTTCCACCATCATCTAAGGTACGTTTTATGACTTCATCATGTTGTTTAAGGTATTGGAAAGCTAAGATACTTGAAATAGGAAAAAAACATAGAAGATGGGTCTTAAAATGGATGAATAGTGTCACAATTGAATGGTAGTTGAATGGAATCATAAATGTTGATGTGCTATGATTATGAATATGTTGAAAAGGATGCTTAGACCATGAAATAAGTATTATATAGGAGGAAACGCGATAATGAGTTATAAGTATAAATGTAGAAAAATTAGAGAGAAATGGTGGATTGTGGTTAGTGCATGTAAATGATGATTGTTGATGTCAATATTGTGAACGTTGTTGTGAGCGTTTGGGAGTTAATATAGAATATGGGAAAATTAGTATAAACAAAGGAAGTGCCGCCCAATTTTCCTAGGAATAGTAGCACGTTTTTATAGTCGATTAACTAACCTTAATGCGAATTCTCTCTTGAAGGTAGAAACGTGACATTGAAGGAGAACAAGCGAACGATAGCTTAGTTAAACATAAAAGGTATGTGAGGCTAGTCCTTTCTTTCTAATGGCATGAATCCTGTGGTGTACTTTCTTTCTTATCCATGAACTTCTTAAGTCCCGAAAGATATGAGCCTATGTCCATAATTAGCTACACAAGGTAATGAATTAAAGTTTAATGATTCTAATGATGTTATTTATTGCTTACACTCACCTTATATGCTAATCCCTTCAAGGTGAGGCAGAACGCCAATGATTGCTCCATAATGCAATTGGGGGATCACGACCTTACGTCACCCCGATAAAATATGGTTGATCTTGAGCCTTATGCATGTATTATGATAAGTTAAGCATATTGTGATGATATTACTATTACACCGCGCCTATTTGGCCGGGCAGTCACCGCCAAGGCGGGCAGCTATGCGATACACCATGGCCAGATGGCATGGGCAGACACCACTAGTGGGCGGCATGAGATGTTACCCCGGACGCGGGAGGCCTGGACGCAGGCTCATGTTATGATTATCACACCGAGCCGATATGGATGGGCAGTCTATAAATGATGCATATATGATATGATGATGAGCATAAGTAAGACATCATGACTTGTTTTCTTTATACTTGACAATCAGATTCAGATGTGCTACACTGATATCTTCTTTACATCATTGTCTTATTTCATTGTTTATGCCTCTCATACTCAGTACAATGTTCATACTGATGTCCGTTTTCTTTGGACGTTGTGTTCATGCCCACAGGTAGACAGGGAGGAGAGCTCGTTCCAAATCCGTAGTAGCTGTCAGCTGATTGGAAGCCCTCCATTGTCCCGGAGGTGCTTATGATTATTCTCTTGTGTGTATATGTATAGCTATGTATGTGTATTTTTGGGCACGACGGGGTCTTGTCCCGTCCTTATGTTCAGTACTCCAGTAGAGGCTCGTAGATACGTAGTGCGGGTTAGATGGTCTCACGAGGTCACCACTGTATATATATATATATATATATATATATATATATATGTATTATTTTGATAGCTTAAAGGCACATGTATATGAAAGTATTTTGTGTTTTAATATGAAATATGATTTTCCTACGCTAAGAGTATAAAGATGATAAAAAGAGCATTAAATGAGTAAAACGAGCGACAGAATGAGCGGTGCTCGGCGGTTAGCCCCGGGTACCCGTCGCGGCCCCTAGTTGGGTCGTGACAAAAGTGGTATCAGAGCCGTTCGGTCCTAGAAAGTGTCTACCAGCCGTGTCTAGTAAAGTCTTGTTTATGGTGTGTTGCGCGCTACATCAATAAACAAGAGGCTACAGGGCATTTAGGAAGAATGACCATCCTTCTTCTCATGAGATCGTGTGATAGAGCCATGTTTAAGATTTTATCCTCCCTGATAGTGTGTTATGATTTCAGAATGCTGCTAAAGGGAAAGGCTACAGCCGCCCAGAGGGGCAAGGCTACGACAAAGAGGCGGGTAGAAAGAGAGCCTCCGATGAACATAGAAGAGGGCGAATCGCATAATGAGGCCCTGTCTAATACCTCTTCTACCCCGCCTAATGTGGGAGAGCAAAGAGGGGCCCCAGCTCCAATTCCTCCACCAGTTTCTTCGGGCCAACAATTGACCGAGGCCATCAAGTTATTGACGCAATTGGTTGCCGTACAGGCGCAACGACAGAATGTGGGTTCAAGCGATCGGGTAGCAAGTACCAAAGCCCGTGATTTTATGAGCTTAAACCCTCCGGTGTTCTTCGGGCCAAAGCCGGAGGAAGACCCGCAAGGTTTTATTGATGAAATGTTGAGGACATTGAAGATTGTCCATGCCTCCGAAACTGAATCTGTGGAGTTGACATCTTATAGACTCCAGGATGTGGCTGTTTTATGGTATAACAACTGGGTATTATCAAGAGGGGAGAATGCGCCTCCTCCGGTTTGGCAAGAGTTCGTAGATGCCTTTATTCGTCACTACCTGCCACCCGAGGTCCGTCGAGCTAGAGCGGACAGGTTTCTAAATCTGAGGCAAGGAAATATGAGTGTCCGGGAGTATAGCATGCAATTTAATTCCTTGGCAAGGCATGCCCCGGCTATGGTGGCCGACATGGGAGACCGGGTGCATAGATTTGTAAGTGTCCTAGGGCCACATTTGTTTAGAGATTATTTGACGGCTTCCTTGCAAGACGGGATGGATATTTCCCGAATACAAGCCCATGCTCAGAATTTGGAGGGGCGACAACAACAACAAAGAGGCGACCGTGATATTGATAGAAGGCAAGGCAAGAGGGACAGATCCATGGGAGCTAGCAGTGATCATAGAGGGGGATCAAGGCAGACATATTCTGGGTACTCAGGCCAGTCAGTGACGAGTGCACCTCCTCGATTCGCAGGTAGGAGGTTCGATCGCTCCTTCCATTCAGGATAGGGCCAGATTACATGCCGGACAGTGTCGTCAGGGTTCGGATGCCTACTATACTTGTGGTCAGGTGGGGCATATGATGAGAGATTGCCCATCGATGAGTGGCAGAGTGGGAGTTCAGCCTACAGGTTCAGCAGCTGGTTCTTCATCAGTACGCCCGGAAGAGCAGACTCCCCAGATGTCAGCAGGTCGAGGTAGAGGCAGAGGGGCAGCATCTACTTTAGGTGCCACTCAGCCCCGTGTATATGTTTTAGCCGGACGACATGATCTCGAGTCCTCTCCGGATGTAGTTACAGGTATATTGTCTATATTCTCCCGTGATGTGTATGCATTGATAAATCCGGGTTCTACATTCTCTTATATTACTCCATATGTTGCTGGTTGTATTGGGGTAAAACCCGAGTCAATTAGACCCTTTGAGGTTCTCACTCCGGTTGGTGATTCCGTGATAGCAAGGCAAGTGTACAAAAATTGTGTCATTCTGATATGTGATTATCAGACCAAAGCTGATTTGATTGAGCTGAAGATGATAGATTTCGATGTAATTATGGGTATGGATTGGATGGCCTCATGTTATGCCAATGTTGATTGCCGCACGAAAGTGGTTCGATTCCAATTTCCGGGAGAGCCCGTGCTCGAATGGAAGGGTAATGCAGCATCTCCAAAGGGTAGGTTTATTTCCTACCTTAAAGCGCGGAAGATGATAGCCAAGGGCTATATTTATCATTTAGTTCGGGTTCATGACACCGAGGCACAGGCCCTAACTTTTCAGTCAGTTCCGGTAGTGAATGAATTCCCAGATGTGTTCCCAGATAAACTTCCAAGACTTCCTCCAGAAAGGGAAATTGATTTCGCCATTGATGTGTTGCCGGACACCGAGCCCATTTCTATTCCTTCTTATCGAATGGCTCCGGCCGAACTGAAAGAGCTAAAGGCACAGCTGAAAGACTTGCTTGACAAGGGATTTATTAGGCTCAGTTCATCGCCATGGGGAGCACTGGTCTTGTTCGTGAGAAAGAAAGACGGATCTCTACGAATGTGTATCGACTACAGGCAATTGAACAAAGTGACGATAAAGGACAAATATCCTCTTCAAAGGATTGATGATTTGCTCGATAAATTACAAGGTGCCAAGTGGTTTTCCAAGATATATTTGAGGTCGGGCTATCATCAAGTGGGGGTTAGAGAAGCGGATATTCCCAAGACAACCTTCAGAACGAGATATGGCCACTATGAATTTCGGGTGATGTCATTCGGGTTGACTAATGCTCCGGCCGTATTTATGAATTTGATGAACAACGTATTCAGGCTTCTCTTAGATCTATTTGTGATAGTATTTATCGATGATATTCTGGTGTATTCTCGCACAGAATCAGAACATGCAGACCATCTGAGAATTGTTCTTGGCATTCTTCGAGCCCGAAAATTGTATGCAAAATTTTCAAATTGCGAGTTTTGGCTAAATTCGGTAATATTTCTGGGCCATGTTATTTCAGATGATGGTATTCGAGTCGACACTCAGAAGATTGAGGCTGTGAAGACTTGGCCAAGGCCTACGACACCCACAGAAGTTCATAGTTTTCTGGGTTTGGCAGGTTATTATAGAAGATTCGTAGAGGGCTTCTCATCTATTTCAGCCCCATTGACTAAGCTAACCTATAAGTCAGCCAAATTTCAATGGAATGACTCTTGTGAACGCAGCTTCCAAGAGTTGAAGGACAGATTGACCTCAGCTCCAGTTTTAACACTTCCAGAGGGGTCAGATGGTTAAGTTGTGTATTGTGTCGCTTCCGGTGTAGGATTGGGATGTGTATTGATGCAACATGGTAAGGTTATTGCATATGCTTTGAGGCAATTACGGAAACATAAGAAGAATTATCCAACTCATGATCTCGAATTGGCTGCAGTCATTCATGCCTTAAAGATGTGGAGACATTATTTGTACGGTGTGCACGTTGATATCTATACAGATCACAAAAGTCTTCAGTACATTTTCAAACAGAAGGAGTTGAATTTACGGCAGAGGCGGTGGTTAGAATTATTGAAGGATTATGATGTGAACATTTTGTACCACCCCGGGAAAGCAAATGTAGTAGCCGATGCGCTTAGCCGACGATCGATGGGTAGTTTATGTGAAATCCCTCTAGAAAGGAAAGAGATGGTTCAAGAACTTCGCCAACTAGCTAGTCTTCGAGTACGTGTAATAGATTCGGGTGATGCAGGGATTAGTATCAATGATTCCACAACCTCGTCCTTGGATACGGAAGTGAGGGAACGACAGTATGAGGATTCTCAGTTGTGTCGTTATAGAGACGCATCTCATGGGAAAGAAGAGTCTCCATTTGAAGTTTCCATTGATGGAATTCTTAGATACTGAGGCAGGTTATGTGTGCCGGATGTGGCGGAATTGCGCCGACGAATTCTAGAAGAAGCGCATTGTTCCCGGTATTATATTCACCCAGATGCGACCAAAATGTATCATGATCTCAAGATGATGTACTGGTGGAATGGCATGAAAAGAGACATAGCAGAATTTGTAGCACAATGTCCAAATTTCCAACAAGTAAAAGTTGAACATCAGAAGCCAGGAGGCTTATTGCAAGCAATAGAAATCCCTGCTTGGAAATGGGAAGTGATCAACATGGATTTCATCGTGGGATTACCCCGTTCCCGTGGCAGGTATGATTCTATATGGGTGATCGTGGATAGACTGACCAAAGAATCCCATTTTCTTCCAGTTAGGACCACGTACTCAGCGGAAGACTATGCGAGGTTGTATCTCAAGGAAATTGTGCGACTCCATGGAATTCCATTGTCTATTATCACCGATAGAGGAGCACAGTTTACAGCTAAGTTCTGAAAATCTTTTCAAGAAGGTTTGGGCACGCAAGTGAAGTTTAGCACGACATTTCATCCGCAAACTGATGGGCAGGCCGAGCATACCATTCAAACCTAAGAAGATATTTTATGGGCGGGTGTGTTGGATTTCGGTGGTAGCTGGGATGATCATTTACCCCTTATTGAGTTCGCATATAACAATAGCTACCATTCTAGTATACAATTGGCTCCATATGAAGCTTTATATGGAAGGAAATGCAGATCTCCAATCGGGTGGTTCAAAATAAGAGAAGCTCAATTAGTGGGCCCTGAATTGGTCCAACAAGCAATAGAAAAAGTCAAGGTGATCCAAGATCGGTTGTTGACAGCTCAAAGTCGCTAAATGTCCTATGCGGACAACTGCCGACGAGACTTGGAATTTCACATTAATGATTGGGTATTTTTGAAAGTGTCACCAATGAAAGGGGTGATGAGATTTGGTAAGAAAGGGAAGCTAAGCCCCAGATACATTGGACCCTACAAAATCATCCGTAAGGTGGGTCAGGTAGCCTATGAATTGGATCTACCTTCGGAGCATGAATCAGTCCATCCAATTTTCCACGTTTCGATGCTCCGTAAGTGTATTGGAGATCCCACAAAGATTCTCCCGATAAACGATGTGAAAATAACGGAAAAGCTAACCTATGAAGAAGTGCCTATTGCTATCCTCGACAGGCAAGCGCGAAAACTCCGAAACAAAGAGGTGGTTTCAGTTAAAGTCTTGTGGCGAAACAATAACCTGGAAGAAATGACGTGGGAAGCGGAAGAGAGTATGAAGTCGAAGTATCCGCATTTATTTCGACCCCCAGGAGAGATTCAAGATGAAACGCCAACGATATGAGGTGCGGCTTATTTTCATGTTTTTGGTCGTGTGTGGCCATAGATATGTCGATGTTGTGGTGTAGCCCTGTGAGGCGATGATATTATGGGATGTTGTGACAGGTTGGTAGTGCCAAATTACAGGGGAAACTCTAGCGAAATTTTTCTAGAATCCCCGATGACTTAACATTCGAGGATGAATGTTCCAAAAAAGGGGGAAGAGTGTTACACCTCGGAAATTTTCCCGTGAACGTACAGTGAAAAGTTGCAGGTTTGCACTTTGACCCAGTTGGTCGTAAAGTGGAATACGGCCCGTAAAGTAGTTTACGGACCGTAAACTGCTATCGTCCTCCAACCTTCCAAGATTTAAACTTTCTGCCAAATGTCTAAATGGCTAAATACGACCCACAATACGGACGGTAAATCAAAATACGGCCCGTAAACTGTGACCGTAAACTACCATGACTCTGGCAAACCTTTCTGGTTCTGTTATGCTTAAATACAGTCGCGAAGGACGGACCGTAAACCAGAATATAGCCCGTAAAGTGGGTTTACGACCACTGTGCATCCCGACTACTGTTCATAAAAAAACTCAGATTTTGTGATTAATATAAGGGACCCTTTTTATTCATTTTCATTTCATTTCTCATCTACACCACTCAAGAACTCTCTAGAAAATTCTCCAAACACTTCAACCATAAGAATAACAAGGAAATCAATGATCAACAACATTAAAGCCATGAAACAAGGTGTGTGAAACTCAAATGAAGTTCATCCAAACCAAGAAGTTCCAAGAAAGGTGAAGTAGGGTTTTGGTGCAAAAGGAAGGATTCCACTCTAGGCTTGATCCACTATCATCTAAGGTAAGTTTCATGACTTCATCATGTTGTTTAAGGTATTGGAAAGCTAAGATGCTTGAATGGTAGGAAAACATAGAAGATGGGTCTTAAAATGGATGAATAGTGTCACAATTGAATGGTAGTTGAATGGAATCATAAATGTTGATGTGCTATGATTATGAATATGTTGAAAAGGATGCTTAGACCATGAAATAAGTATTATATAGGAGGAAACGTGATAATGAGTTATAAGTATAAATGTAGAAAAATTAGAGAGAAATGGTGGATTGTGGTTAGTGCATGTAAATGATGATTGTTGATTTCAATATTGTGAACGTTGTTGTGAGTATTTGGGAGTTAATATAGAATATGGGAAAAGTAGTATAAACAAAGGAAGTGCCGCCCAATTTTCCTAGGAATAGTAGCACGTTTTTATAGTCGATTAACTAACGTTAATGCGAATTCTCTTTTGAAGGTAGAAACGTGACATTGAAGGAGAACAAGTGAACGATAGCTTAGTTAAACATAAAAGGTATGTGAGGCTAGTCCTTTCTTTCTAATGGCATGAATCCTGTGGTGTACTTTCTTTCTTATCCATGAACTTCTTAAGTCCCGAAAGATATGAGCCTATGTCCATAATTAGCTACACAAGGTAATGAGTTAAAGTTTAATTATTCTAATGATGCTATTTATTTCTTACACTCACCTTATATGCTAATCCTTTGAAGGTGAGGCAGAACGTCAATGATTGCTCTATAATGCAATCGGGGGATCACGACCATACGTCACCCCGATAAAATATGGTTGATCTTGTGCCTTATGCATGTATTATGATAAGTTAAGCATATTGTAATGATATTACTATTACACCGCGCCTAATTGGTCGGGCAGTCACTGCCAAGGCGGGCAGCTATGCGATACACCATGGCCAGATGGCATGGGCAGACACCACTAGTGGGTGGCATGAGATGTTACCCCGGACGCGGGAGGCCTGGACGCAGGCTCATGTTATGATTATCATACCGATCTGATATGGACGGGCAGTCTATACATGATGCATATATAATATGATGATGAACATCAGTAAGATAGCATGACTTGTTTTCTTTATACTTGACAATCAGATTCAGATGTGCTATACTGATATCTTTTTTACATCATTGTCTTATTTTGTTGTTTATGCCTCTCATACTCAGTACAATGTTCGTACTGATGTCCGTTTTCTTTGGACGTTGTGTTCATGCCCACAGGTATACAGGGAGGAGAGCTCGATCCAGATCCGTAGTAGCTGTCAGCTGATTGGAAGCCCTCCATTGTCCCGGAGGTGCTTATGATTATTCTCTTGTGTGTATATGTATAGCTATGTATGTGTATTTTTGGGCACGGCGGGGTCTTGTCTCGTCCCTATGTTCAGTACTCCAGTAGAGGCTCGTAGATACGCAGTGCGGGTTAGATGGTCTCACGAGGTCGCCACTGTATATATATATATATATATATATATATATATATATATATATATATATATATATGTATTATTTTGATAGCCTAAAGGCACATGTATATGAAAGTATTTTGTGTTTTCATATGAAATATGATTTTCCTACGCTAAGAGTATAAAGATGATAAAAAGAGCATTAAATGAGTAAAACGAGCGATAGAACGAGCGGTACTCGGCGGTTAGCCCCGGGTACCCGTCGCGGCCCCTAGTTGGGTCGTGACACTTATAGTCGATTAATTAATGTTAGTGTGAATTCTCTCTTGAAGGTAGAAACGTGATATCGAAGGAGAACAAGCAAGCGATAGCTTAGTTAAACGTCGAAGGTATGTGAGGCTAGGCCTTTCTTTCTAATGGCATGATTTCCTTTCCTCTTCATAAGTTCCTATATTCCGGAAAGCTAAAAGCCTATATCCATAAATGGCCATATAAGATAAGAGATATGATATGATGATTCTATAACGATGATGATGTTATTTATTGCTGACACTCACCTTATGTGCTACTTCCTTCAAGGTGAGGCAGGATGTCAATAATTGCTCCATAATGAAATCGGGGGCTCACGACCTTACGTCACCCCGATAAAGTAAAGTTGTTCTTAAGCCTTATGCATGTATTATGATAAGTATGTTACAATAAGCATATTATGATGAGAATGTATGATGATGATATAACACCGTGCCTATTTGGCCAGGCAGTCACCGCTAAGGCGGGCAGCTATACACCATGGCCAAATGGCATGGGCAGACACCACTAGTGGGCAGCGTGAGATGATACCCCGGACGCGGGAGGCCTGGACGCAGGATAATGTTATGATTATAACACCGATCCGATATGGACGGGCAGTTTATACAGTATGCATAAATGATACGAGGATGAGTATGAGTAAGACAACATGCATCACTTCATCTATATTTAACAGTCAGACATAGATGTTTCATATTGATATTTCCTTTCTATATCATTGTCGTATTTCATTGTTTATGCCTCTCATACTCAGTACAATGTTCGTACTGACGTCCGTTTTCTTTGGACGCTGTGTTCATGCCCACAGGTAGACAGGGAGGAGAGCTTGACCCAGATCCGTAGTGGTTGTCAGCTGATTGAAAGCACTCCTTTGTTCCGGAGGTGCTTGGTTATTCTTTTGTGTGCATTCATGTATATGTGTTTTTGGGCATGACGGGGTCTTGTCTCGTCCTTATGTCTAGTAATCCAGTAGAGGCTCGTAGATGCGCAGTGTGGGTTAGATGGTCTCACGAGATGCTTTTATGTATATGTATATATTATTTTGATGGCCGAGAGGCTTATGCATATAAAAGTATTTTTATGTTCTCAAATGAAAAGATGATTTTCTTATGTCCTAAGCATAAATTGATAAAAGAGCATTAAATGGGTAAGATGGGTAGCAGAACGAGTGGTGCTCGGTGGTTAGCCCCGGGTACCTGTCACGGCCCCTAGCTGGGTCGTGACAAAAGTGGTATCAAAGCAGTTCAGTCCTAGGAAGTGTCTACGAGCCGTGTCTAGTAGAGTCTTTTTTATGGTGTGTTGCGCGCCACATCAATAAACAAGTGGCTACACGGCACTTAGGAAAATGACCATCCTTTTTCTATGAGATCGTGTGATAGAGCCATGTATAAGATTTTATCCTTCCTAATAGTGTGGTATGATTTCAGAAAGCCACCAAAGGGAAACGCTACCGCCGCCCAGAAGGGCAAGATTACGGCAAAGAGGCGGGTAGAAAGAGAGCCTCCGATGAATATAGAAGAAGGCGAATCACATAACGAGGCCTTGTCTAATACTTCTTCTACCCCGCCTAACGTGGAAGAACAAGGAGGAGCTCCAGCTCCAATTCCTCCACCGGTTGCTTCGGGTCAACAAATGACCGAGGCCATCCATTTATTGACACAATTGGTCGCCGCGCAGGCACAATGACAAAATGCGAGTTCAAGTGATCGGGCAGCGAGTACCAAAGCCTGTGACTTTATGAGCCTAAATCCTCTGGAGTTCTTCGGATCAAAGCCGGATGAAGACCCGCAAGGTTTCATAGATGAGATGTTGAGGACATTTAACATTGTACATGCCTCCGAAACCGAATCCGTGGAGTTAGCATCTTATAGACTCCGGGATGTGGCAGTTTTATGGTATAACATCTGGGTATTATCAAGAGGAGAGAATGCGCCTCCTCCGGTTTAGCAAGAGTTCGTAGATGCTTTTATTCATCATTACTTGCCACCCGAGGTCCACCGAGCTAGAGCGGATAGATTTCTAAATTTGAGGCAAGGAAATATGAGTGCCCGGGAGTATAGCATGCAATTTAATTCTTTGGCTAGGTATGCCCCGGCTATGGTGGCCGACATGGGAGATCGGGTACATAGATTTGTGAGTGGCCTAGGGCCACATTTATTTAGAGACTATTTGACGGCTTCCTTGCAAGATGGGATGGATATTTCCCGAATACAGGCCCATGCTAAGAATTTGGAGGGGCGGAAACAACAAAGAGGTGACCGTGATGTCGATCGAAGGCAAAGTAAGAGGGCCAGATTTATGGGAGCAGGAAATGATTATAGAGGGGGATCAAGACAGACATATTCCAGGAATTCAGGCCAGTTAGTGACCAGTGCACCTCCTCGATTCGCAGGTAGGAGATTTGACCGCTCCTTCCGTCCAGGACAGGGCCAGAGTTCGAGGGCCTCAGATTCCCAATTCAAGGAAGATTATAGTCAGAGGAGACCCCCAGTACCACGATGCAGCCAGTGTGGTAGATTTCATTCCGGAAAATGTCGCCAGGGTTCGGATGCTTGTTATACTTGTGGTCAGGTGGGGCACGTGATGAGAGATTACCCGTCGACGAGTGGCAGAGTTAGAGTTCAACCTACAGGTTCAGCAGTTGGTTCCTTCTCGGTGCGTCTAGTAGGGAAGACCCCCCAGATGTCAGCAAGCCGAGGTAGAGGCAGAGGGGCAGCATCTACTTCAGGTGCCACTCAGCCCCGTGTATATGCTCTAGCCGGACGGCAGGATCTTGAGTCCTCCCCGGATGTGGTTACATGTACATTGTCTATATTCTCCCGTGATGTATATGCACTGATAGATCCGGGTTCTACTTTTTCTTATATTACTCCATATGTTGTTGGCTGTATTGGGGTGAAACTTGAGCCGATCAAACCTTTTGAGGTGTCTACTCCGGTTGGTGATCCCGTGATAGCAAGACAGGTGTATAAAAGTTGTGTAATCGTGATATGTGATCGCCAGACCACAGCTGATTTGATTGAGTTGGAAATGTTGGATTTCGATGTAATCATGGGTATGGATTGGTTGGCCTCGTGCTATGCAAATGTTGATTGCTGATTGAAAGTGGTTCGATTCCAATTTCCAGGAGAGCCCGTGCTTGAGTGGAAAGGTAATGCAGCATCGCCAAAGGGTAGGTTTATTTCCTACCTTAAGGCAAGGAAGATGATAGCCAAGGGATATATTTATCATCTAGTTCAGGTTTATGACACCGAGGCAAAGCCGCTAACTTTCCAGTCAGTTCCAGTAGTGAATGAATTCCCAGATATGTTTCCAGACGAGCTTCCAGGCCTTCCTCCAGAAAGAGAGATTGACTTCGCCATTGATGTGTTGCCGGACACCAAGCCTATCTCTATTCCTCCTTATCGAATGGCCCCGGCAGAATTAAAGGAGCTAAAGGCGCAGTTGAAAGACTTGCTTGAGAAGGGATTCATTAGACCCAGTTCATCACCGTGGGGAGCGTCGGTCTTGTTTGTGAGAAAGAAAGACGGTTCCCTGTGAATGTGCATCGATTATAGGCAATTGAACAAAGTGACGATAAAGTACAAATATCCTCTTCCAAGGATTGATGATTTATTCGATCAGCTGCAAGGTGCCAAGTGGTTTTCTAAAATAGACTTGAGGTCGGGTTATCATCAAGTGAGAGTTAGAGAAATGGATATTCCCAAAACAGCCTTCAGAACGAGATATGGCCACTATGAATTCCGAGTGATGTCGTTTGGGTTGATTAATGCTCCTGCAGTGTTTATGAATTTGATGAACAATGTATTCAAGCCTCTGTTGGACTTATTTGTGATAGTATTTATTGATGATATTCTGGTGTATTCTCGCACAGAATCAGAACATGTAGATCATTTGCGAACTGTTCTTGGCATTCTTCGAGCCTGAGAATTGTATGCAAAATTTTCAAAGTGCGAGTTTTGGCTAAATTCTGTGACATTTCTGGGCCATGTTATTTCAGATGATGGCATTCGAGTCGATACTCAAAAAATTGAAGCTGTGAAGACTTGACCAAGGCCTACGACGCCTATAGAAGTTCGTAGTTTTCTGGGTTTGGCAGGTTATTATAGACGATTCGTAGAGGCTTTCTCATCTATTTCAGCCCCATTGACGAAGCTAACCCAGAAGTCAACTAAATTTCAATGGAATGATGTTTGTGAGCGCAGCTTCCAAGAGTTGAAAGACCGATTGACCTCAACTCCGATTTTAACACTCCCAGAAAGGTCAGATGGCTATGTTGTGTATTGTGACGCTTCCGGTGTCGGATTAGGATGTGTATTGATGCAGCATGGTAAAGTTATTGCATATGCTTCGAGACAATTACGGAAACATGAAAAGAACTATCCAACTCATGATCTCGAATTGGCTGTGGTTATTCATGCCTTAAAAATATGGAGGCATTATTTGTATGGGGTGCATGTTGATATCTATACAGATCATAAAAGTCTTCAATACATCTTCAAGCAAAAGGAGTTGAACCTGTGGCAGAGGCGGTGGTTAGAATTGTTAAAAGATTATGATGTGAACATTTTGTACCACCCCAGAAAAGCGAATGTAATAGCCAATACGCTTAGCCGCCGATCAATGGGCAGTTTATGTGAAGTCCCTCCGGAAAAGAAAGAGATGGTTCACGAGCTCCACCAACTAGCTAATCTTGGAGTACGTGTAATTGATTCGGGTACTGCAGGGATTAGTGTTAGTGATCCCACGGTTTCATCCTTGAACATGGAAGTAAAAGAGCATTAGTATGAGGATCCTAAACTGTGCCATTACAGAGAAATATCTCGTGGGAAAGAGAAGTCTCCATTTGATGTTTCCTTAGATAGAATTCTTAGATACCGAGGCAGGTTATGTGTGCCGAATGTAGCAGAATTGCGCCAACGAATTCTAGAAGAAGCACATTGTTCTCTGTATTCTATTCACCCGGGTGCAACCAAAATGTATCGTGATCTCAAGATGATGTATTAGTGGGATGGCATGAAGAGAGACATAGCCGAATTTGTAGCACAGTGTCCAAATTTCCAACAAGTAAAAGTTAAGCATCAAAAGCCAGGAGGCTTATTGCAAGCAATGGAAATGGGAAGTGATCAATATGGATTTTATTGTGGGGTTATCCCGTTCCAGAGGTAAGTATGATTCTATATGGGTGACGTGGATAGATTAACAAAGGCAGCTCATTTTCTTCCGGTTAGAACTACCTACTCAGCAGAAGATTATGCGAGATTGTATCTTAAGGAAATTGTGCGACTTCATGGTATTCTGTTATCCATTATCACAGATAGAGGAGCGCAGTTTACAGCCAAGTTCTAGAAGTCTTTTCAAGAAGGTCTAAGTACTCAGGTGAGACTTAGTACGGCATTTCATCCACAGACCAATGGACAAGCCAAGCGTACTATTCATACTTTGGAAGATATGCTACGAACATGTGTGCTGGATTTCGGTGGTAGTTAGGATGATCACTTACCCCTCATTGAGTTTTCATACAACAATAGCTACCATTCCAGTATTTAAATGGCTCCATATGAAGCTTTATATGGAAGGAAATGTAGATCTCCAATCGGATGGTTCAAAATAGGAGAAGCATAACTAGTAGGCCCTGAATTGATTCAGCAGGCGGTGGAAAAAGTTAAGGTGATCCGAGACCGATTGTTGACAGCCCAAAGCCGCCAAAAGTCTTATGCGAACAATCGCCGACGAGACTTGGAATTTCAAGTTAGTGATTGGGTATTTTTGAAAGTATCACCAATGAAAGGGGCAATGAGATTTGGCAAGAAGGGGAAGCTAAGTCCTAGATACGTTGGACCCCATAGAATTACCCGCAAGGTGGGTCATGTGGCCTATGAATTGGATTTTCCTTCAGAGCTTGAATCAGTTCATCCAGTCTTCCACGTTTCGATGCTCCGCAAATGTGTTGGAAATCCCACAACTATTGTCCCGATAGATGATGTAGAAGTGACAGAAAAACTAACTTATGAAGAAGTGCCTATTGTTATTCTAGACAAGCAAGTGCGAACACTTCGAAATAAAGAGGTAGCTTCAGTTAAAGTTTTGTGGCGGAACAACAATCTGGAAGAAATGACTTGGGAGACAGAAGAGAAGATGAAGTTCAAGTACCCGCATTTATTCCAACCCCCAGGAGAGATCCAAGATGAAACGCCAACGATATAAGGTATGTACGCTTACTTTTATGCTTTTGGTCGTGTGTGGCCATGGATATGTTGACACTGTGATGTAGCCCTATGAGGCGATGATATTATGGGTTGTTGTGATAGGTTGGTAGTGCCAAATTATAGGGGAAACTCTGGCGAAATTTTCGTAGGATCCCGAGTGTTTAACATTCGAGGACGAATGTTCCAAAAAGGGGGGAAGAATATTACACCTTGGAAATTTTCCCCGTTAACGTGCAATGAATAAGCTAGCGAAGGGAACGACGTATAAGATGATTTGATAAGTAATAGATAGCATTTGGTGATTTTAATCGAGATTTAAAGACGATAGACGTAAAGAAAGAAGTTTGACGAAGGAAGTAAGGGATATGTTATGTATCGGGTAGGAATCATGGACAACGAGTTAATGATGGCATAATGATGTCTTAGAGACATGGGATAACGTCTCTTAGATTGGTATTGAAGTGTTGGATAAGTGTTAAGAAGGTTCCATAAGGATCGGAGATCAAACGAGTCGACGAAAACAAGTTCCGAACAACTGGATATTATACGGCCAGACATACTGGCCGTATAAAATTCACGGACCGTATGTCCAGGCCGTAGATCCAGTCCAGAACAAAATGGCTCACTGGACCAAACATACGGTCCCAACATACGGTCAGTTAAAATTATACGGACCGTATGTTGGTCTGTATAAAGTGGTTCGGCCAGCTATGTTAAATTAATATAAGGGACCCTTTTCATTTCATTTTCATTTCATTCCCACTCTCCACAAGTCAAGAGACCTCTAGAACATTCTCTAACATCCATCCACAAGAAAATTAAAGGAAATCAATGATCAATAACACCAAATCCATGAAACCAAGTGTGTGAAACCTAGCTAAAGTTCATCTATCTCAACAAAACCCAAAAGAAGTGAAGTAGGGTTTTGGTTCTAGAGGAGCGGTTCCACTCAAGGCTTGGTCCACCATCATCTAAGGTAAGTTTCATGACTATACCATGTTTTTTACGGTATTGGAAGGTTAAGATACTTGAATTGTAGAAAGACATAGGAAATGGGTCATTATTGAGTGAATAGTGTTATGGTTGGATAGTAGTTGGATTGAATCATGAATGTTGGTGTGTTGTGATTATGAATACGTTATAAATGACATTTAGACCATGAAATAAGCATTATACATGAGGAAACGCAATAGTGAGCTATAACCATAAATGTGGAAAAATTGAAGAGAAATGGTAGATTGTGGTCAATGTATATAAATGATTGTTGATTGCAATATTGTGAATGTTGTTGTGAGCGTTTGGGAGTTGATATAGAATGTGGGAAACGTAGTATAAACAAAGGAAGTGCTGCCCAATTTTCCTTAGAAATATTTGCGCGTTCTTATAGTCGATTAACTAATGTTAGTGTGAATTCTCTCTTGAAGGTAGAAACGTGATCGAAGGAGAACAAGCAAGCGATAGCTTAGTTAAATGTCGAAGGTATGTGAGGCTAGTACTTTCTTTCTAATGGCATGAATCCTCTAGCATGATTTCCTTTCCTCTTCATAAGTTCCTATATCCCGAAAAGCTAAAAGCCTATATCCATAAATGGCCATATAATATAAGAGATATGATATGATGATTCTATAACGATAATGATGTTATTTATTGCTTACACTCACCTTATGTGCTACTTCCTTCAAGGTGAGGCAGGATGTCAATAATTGCTCCATAATGAAATCGGGGGATCACGACCTTACGTCACCCCGATAAAGTAAAGTTGTTCTTAAGCCTTATGCATGTATTATGATAAGTATGTTACAATAAGCATATTATGATGAGAATGTATGATGATGATATAACACCGTGCCTATTTGGCCAGGCAGTCACCGCTAAGGCGGGCAGCTATACACCATGGCCAAATGGCATGGGCAGACACCACTAGTGGGCGGCGTGAGATGATACCCCAGACGCGGGAGGCCTGGACGCAGGCTAATGTTATGATTATCACACCGATCCGATATGGACGGGCAGTTTATACAGTATGCATATATGATACGAGGATGAGTATGAGTAAGATATCATGCATCACTTCATCTATATTTAACAGTCAGACATAGATGTTTCATATTGATATTTCCTTTCTATATCATTATCGTATTTCATTGTTTATGCCTCTCATACTCAGTACAATGTTCGTACTGACGTCCGTTTTCTTTGGACGCTGTGTTCATGCCCACAGGTAGACAGGGAGGAGAGTTTGACACAGATCTGTAGTAGCTGTCAGCTGATTGAAAGCACTCTTTTGTTCCGGAGGTGCTTGGTTATTCTTTTGTGTACATTCATGTATATGGGTTTTTGGCCACGACGGGGTCTTGTCTCGTCCTTATGTCTAGTAATCCAGTAGAGGCTCGTAGATGCGTAGTGTGGGTTAGATGGTCTCACGAGATGCTTTTATGTATATGTATATATTATTTTGATGGCCGAGAGGCTTATGCATATAAAAGTATTTTTATGTTCTCAAATGAAAAGATGATTTTCTTATGTCCTAAGTATAAATTGATAAAAGAGTATTAAATGGGTAAGATGGGTAGCAGAACGAGTGGTACTCGGTGGCTAGCCCCGGGTACCCGTCACGGCCCCTAGCTGGGTCGTGACAATACGGCTATCTACCACACACTGTATATCAATACCCTTAAGCATTAATTTCACTCTAATAATTCACCAGTCAAGCTCACAACGATATCGGAACTCACATATCATTAAATCGATCGTTTCGGTGTAGTAGTCAACTCATCATTAAGACACCTGTTATCCTACATCACATAGAGACCAAACATATAACTAATCTTACGGACGGTCTGTAGGATACCTCAACAATTTCAATCAATAAATCCAGATCCAAGGACACGTTATTGCCTAAGTAAAGCATCTAATCCCAAATGTGCCAAGTCTGAATAAATCAATCGGAATCCAATCACCACAAGTAAACACCAAATCATCTGCACAAGCCATAATGCAATGCAATGTAAGATGTATGGATACAATGCCATTCCATGAAAATTAGGTGTACTCCGGACAGAAATATTGGACGTCTCGGTAGCACAACCCAGTGTGACTCGAGAAGTCTGAGTGCCACCTGTTCTGGATCTTTGCCAAACAGACAGACGGGACCTTGGCTAATTACTCACAGGGGATGTCTCACCGGCACTATTACACCCCGTACTTTCAGAGAAGCACTTATTAAATTGAACATAAGTATGTCGAGCTATGGATAAGTAAAACAACTTTGGATTGTGAGGAACGAAGCATTATTAAGTATATTGTATGAGTAAAGGATGAATTATGATCTCGTAAGTCGTAATCGGGAAGGACAACCTTGGACCCAAAGGACATGACTATTATCAAGTATTACTAATGATAAATATCATGTATGGAGAGTTTCGGAAGATTCCGGGACCAAGAAAACCGAAGAAAGTAAGTTTGTCGAAACATTTGGAAAAAAGTTGGCAGAATTTTGGGTCAACTTTGGAGGGGTATATCTCTGGGTATATCAGGAGTTTTAAGGTGTTTCAAAAGCCTAAAATGAATTTCACTGAGTCTAGTTTCCAACGCAACAAACCATTCGTCAATGCGACATCGGAGAAGGGAGTTATGGGCTTTTAAAACGGACAGTCAGATGAATCCGAACCTGGGCGGAAAATCCAGAAAGTTCACTTAAAAGGCCCAACAATTTCGGCCCAATGGAACCTAAACCAACCCACAGACCTATAAATACCCCTCTAACTTATCATTTTTCATCATCTTCTCATCCCCACACATCTAAAGAGTTCTTGAGGGTTCCATAACCTTCTATAATCTTCCATAATCTTCTATAACCTTCCATAACCTTTCTATATCATCAAGAGAGAAGATCAACATCAAAACCCAAAGGATAATCCATGGAAGGTAATTGTTCTTGTTTTTCTTCAAGGTGGTGATGAACTTGATCTTGGAAAGAGTTGAATAAAGTGAAGTTCTTCTACTATAAGGTATGTTCTTCCTATTATTTACATGATTGAGATGATGTAAAGATTTAGCAAGTCTTAAAGAGGAATGAATCATAGGATAAAAAAATCATAAAGTGTTGAATTGAAGTTGATGGCCATGAGGTGAGTTTGAAAGAGAATTTTAGATTAATTTGAGATTAAATTGAATATAATTCTTTTATTATGGTATTGTGGATATTGTTATGATTGGTTCAAAAACTGGAAAAACATCGTGTGGGATGTTTTATGGAATATATTGGTATTGATAATATTGTTGTTGATGTTGGTTGCTGGATTGTGATTTCGGGCTAGGCATATAAACAAGGGAGATTCTGCCCGAATTTCGGCAAATTTTAAATGGATTTTAATTAAAAGCTTGAGATAAGTGTATGATGGTGCGCGTAAAAATAGTATGAATGGTCTTATATATAGATTATGAGACTACAAACGATCATAACTAGATTGCAAGATAGGAGGTAGGTTGGAAAGTCCGAAAGTAAGCTTCCAGGTATGTTAAGGCTAAACCTTTCTTTCTTAAGGCATGATTCCTTTGTTGTGAACCTATATATGACGTCTTCAATAAACTCGTTTCTAAAAGTACTAAAGCTTACAATTCCCGATGTTCTTGTAATATCCTTGAGCTTGTTTCATGGCTATTGATGTTATTCATTGATGTTGATCTCATCTTATGACTTTTCCCCTTCAAGGTGAGACGTGATCATGATGACGGTTCCATAATAATAATCCAATGAGTTTAGGAACAGGTTCTTAAGGAATGTTTTATAGGACATGAATAGAGTGCTAGCAAAGGATCTCTAATGAGGTATTTAATGTTCGAACAGAGGTTCATATTGTATCTTAGGATTTGATTTTAGTCTCGTCAAGTGGAAAGAAGTACTAATGGCCTGAGTTGTGCTTATAAGTCTTATGTGATTATGTAGACCCTACGGGTTAAGTGATGACCACGGGAAGTGTATAGATATTACTTGTAGAAGTTTAGTTATGCTGTTGATTATAATTACCACTGGTCTACGACCAGTCAGGCAGATGTTACCACCATGCTACGGTCGGCTGGGTAGTTATTACCACCAAGCTACGGCCGGTTGGGCAGTTACCACTGATCAGGCTAGCAGTTGCGCTCTACCATCGGGCGATAATTAGACGGGCAGTTGTTACCACCAAGGTACATCCGGTCGGACAGTTACCACTGATCAGTTAGGCAGTTAGCACTAGACAGTAAGTAAGTTAGAGATACAATATTGTCCATAGATGCAGTAAAAGATATGAGAGTATTAAGAGACATGCGTACCAGATTCGCATCGGTAAGTCAGAAGTGTCAGGTTGATTCTTATCCTCTTTCCTTGCAGCATATGTTGATTATATTACATTTCCGCCTTACATACTCGGTACATTATTACTGACGTCCTTTTTTGTGGACGTTGCGTTCATGCCCGCAGGTGTAGACAAACGGGATGAGGATCTTCCGCAGTAGGCTACTTTCAGGTACCAGTTTTGATTGGTGGGCTCCATTTCTTCCTGGAGCATTGCCGAGTCTGAGTTGTGTATGTTTTTGTGACAAGAGGGTATGTCAGGGGCCCTGTCCCGACTTGTGTACTTCAGTCATGTTCATAGAGGCTTTGCAGACAGATTCCTGTGTACAACCCAGTGATGTTTTGTTAGTGGATATGTAGACGTCGCAGGCCCATTGTATATATGCGTATGTATGATATTATATTCATAGTTGGGCTTCTTGGCCTTATTTTGCGGTTTGAGACATAGAGGATGCGAGTTATCAGTTGGTTCGCTCGGTTTTCGTAAGGTGTCGGGTGCCAATCACACCTCACCAAGGTTAGGGCGCGACAGGCACCACTTTGGGGGATCCGCGGAGACCATGCACTAAAATCGATTTCGGAATAACATCGGAATCAGCTATGCAACAACGATGCCCGAATATAACCATCGGACATCGGCCACCTCACAATCACTCAAAAGAGTTGTCAAATATCAGTTTCATAAATCAATGATTCTGGAATTGAACCTCGGACATCAGTCTCCTCACAATCACTCAGGTAAAAGAGTTTATCAAGTGTCAGTTTCATATAAACAACGATTCCGGATTGGATCTTCGTACATCGTCTTTTTTCACAATCACTCAAGTAAAAAAGTATATCAAATATCAGTTTCGCTCAATCAACGATACCGGATTATCACCGGATATCAGCCTTGCATGACAATTATGAGAGAATGCGTGCAATGCATATGTTAATCATCAACAAGCAAGCTCAATATCACAAGTACCTCAACGGGGTACGCCAATGATGTGGCGTGATTTTACGCCACAATCGATGCTTTTTAACTATAAGTTTTACTTGTTTTTAAGCAAGTCTATGTCATTTTACGTAGTTTTTGTCATGTTTCAGGTAATACGAGGTCCCTAGAGCCTAAGTGTGGAAAACAAGCAAAAAAGTTGCAAAACTGGAATTTACTGGAGGTTCTGGAAAATATAGTGGAAAAATACTCTGCGCGATCGCGCAGAGTACCCACGCGATCGCGTCCACGCGGGAAATGTACTCCACGCGATCGCGCTGGAATTTAACGCGATCGCGCCTACGCACGTTGTTAATTCCACGCGATCGCACCGTATCGACACGCGATCGCACCGTATCGACACGCGATCGCGATGAAGGGAGCAGTGGAAGCTGACGTCATCCACGCGATCGCGCAGACACTTGGCGCGATCGCGATGAAGGATTTTCGGCAATTTCGACCAGAACTCGGATTTTGACGATTTCTTCCATTCCAGTACATATAAATAGAAAATTAGGGCAAAACATGAGACATCTTTGGCACAACACACAAGTTCTTGGAGGCTAGGGTTCATCACCAACACCTTGGAAGAGAAGATTTGGAGACACCAATGAGAAATTCTTTACCCATTTCTTCTACTCTTGCTATGTATTGAATATTTATGTGTGTAGTATTTCATTTCAATACTTGAATTTCATTTATGGAAATATTCTTGATTAAAGTTTGGATTGAATCTCTTGTTTTGCTTATGTGTTGAATGATTTTATTCCTAATGAAGTGAGTTATTGTTTCTTTAATTAATCTCATTTTGAATGATTCTTAAGGGAGTAGCTAACCCTAAGACTTGCCCATTTATTTCGGTTTAAACTTGGAAGAGGCAAACTCGGGATTGGGAAAGATTAATTAACAAGAATTTGGGGCGTTAACCCTCATCTAATGGAAATCGACCTAGGAATAGGCGACACCACTTGTAGCCATATTCGGGTGTTCTTAATGCTCCTAATTGCTTTAGGGATATTCAATTAGGTAGTCTAGTTAGTCTTCGGAAGAAGCTAATTTAGAGTCATTATCCGAGGCTAAGTAATATAAACTCACCATTATTTGTAAATCATGAAGTACATTGGATCGTTACTTGAGCGTAGTTTCCCTTGTATCCATGCTTGTGGCCATTGATCATTTTACTTTCTTTCTAGGTTAGTTTACATTTTTGCATTAGTTATAATTCTCTCAAACAAAACCAAAACATTATCTATCGTTTGGCTTTAGCGTAGTTGGTGAAAATTCCTACTTTTCCTAATCGCCTACTTATTGTTCTCTGTGGGATTCGACCCCGACTCATAGTTGGGTAAATTATATTTGCATACGACCGTGCCCATTCCAATTAATAGGGTGGATTTGGACGTTATCAAAAAATGGCGTCGTCTTAACCCCTCATTTCCTCCACTTTTTCTCAAAAGCAAAAAAATTCTCTCTTAATTTTCTCTCCAATTCAACTTCAATTTTTAAGAAGAATTCTTCAACTTGCAACCACAAGGTATGTGATTCTTTCATTGTCTTGTTCCTAGGGTTGTGTTTATCATCTTTCCATGTTAGAAATTGTGAAAGAAAAATTTTCTTCCACTTGTTTAAGCATGAAAATGTGATGAAATTGCTGAATTTCTTGTCATGTGAAGTGTTGTTTGTTCTGAGTAATGTGAGTTGAGATATGGGTGTTGATATGAAGAAAAAAATGGGGCAAAATACAAGCTTAAAATCGTTGAATCGAAGCCCCAAAAATCATGCACGCCACCTGTTTGTCAAAATGTTTCTGAGAATCTGAAAAGACTCTGCGCGATCGCGCTGAAAATAGACGCGATCGCGCTGAATAATTTCTGAAAAATTACGCGATCGCGTCATGTTGAACCACGATCGCGGTGAACAAAATTCTCAAATTGGCGCGATCGCGCCTGGTTGCCACGCGATCGCGATTAAGAAAAAGTGGCAGTGCCCAAACAGAATGCTCGTTCAGAGCTGCTCAAAACTTGGGGGACAAATTTCCTTAACCCAACTCCTCATTATACATCATTGTAGGTGTTCATATGCATTGTGTTTGTTTTGTAGGTACTTAAACTTTAAAAAATGGCTTCATCATCCAGTGCTGCCCAAGTACCCTTGATTGAATATTATGAAACCACCACCTTCCAATCAGCAAAATGTTCGAAGTTGTATGATAGGCTGCTGGGAAAGAGCTTCATTGAAGAGAGGGGCTTTGTAACAGAAAATCTGGAAGAAAAGATGCCCGAGTTCTATGGAAGGTTGGTAACAAGTGGCTGGATACGCTTTGCAGATGAACCAATCAGGGCAAACCATACCCTTGTGCGGGAATTCTACGCAAATGCTGCAGAGGCAGACATTACACATAGGGCAATTGTCAAAGTCAGAGGTGTGGATGTCCTGTGCAATGCCTCAAGAATAAATGCCTATTACAATCTGCAGGATGGTGACAACAGCGAGATGACACAGATGTATGAACAACTGCGGCAACAATGGTTTGTGACCCACCTCCACGGTGGGGAGCAACCAAAGTGGCTGACAACAATGCAGAGAAAAATTGACTCTGCAGAGTTCACTGCTGAGGCCAAAACTTGGCTTGATATTGTCGCATCCAGGGTGTTGCCTTCCAAACATGAGTCAGACGTGCCCATTGAGAGGGCCAAATTAATTTGTGTTGTGATGGAAGGGTTGCCTGTCGACGTGGGGAGGCTCATTATGCAAGAAATCCGGGAGGTGGTGCTTGAACGGACTAAGAGTCTATTCTTCCCGTCATTGATCACTTACCTGTGCTCCACTGATGGAGTGCCCACAAGGCCAGGTGACAAAGAAAAGGGGCCTGGGGGACCAATTCATCCTTTGAAAAAGAAAGGGTCTGTTGCTATACAAAAGAAAAGGAAGATTGATATAGCAGGCTCGTCATTTGGGCAGTTTACATCTACTGCATCATATTCTACTGGTGGGGCATCTGCTCCTCCTATGGCTATACCAATCCTACCACCAATACAAGAAGCAACCAGGCCTTTCCAATATATCTCCACCCAGGTCCATGGGATGGACAATCGGCTTCAGCAGCTAGTGGCTAGTCTCCCTGCGGGCCCACATGGAGAAGGCGCATCTACAGCTCCCTCTGTTTCTATTGGTCCAACATTAGCAGGTATTGTGGAGGACATGAAGCATATCAAAGAAAAGCAGGGAAAAATAGAGAGGAGGCAGAAAAAGGCAAGGGAGCACGCCAAGAAGCAAAGCAAATTCCTGAACAAAATGATGAGCATTCTGAGGAGTGTATGCGGCGCACAACATGAAGAGGAGGAAAATGAAAACGATTTTGTCCTGCCAGAGCCCAGCAGCTCCAGTTCAGAGGGTGAGCAGAGATGACCATAGCACGCAGTGCTAGGAGGTATGAAAAAAAAAAATCTGTGTTGATGTACTGCAGTGAGGACACTGCAAGTGTTTTAGTTAGGGGTAGGAACCTCCTCGGCTTTTCTTTGCCAGAGTTCTTTTCCTGAGGGGGGTTTTATTTTGTTGAAACTGGCATGTTTAGGATGTTACTTAGGTTGAATAGAGTAATTTTGTTTTATTTGGTACTACTTGGCAACTAATGGCATGTATTGTGTTTTGTTGAAATTTTTGGACCCCTCGAAAAGTTGAAAAATGCATACTTAGAACAGTTATTGTCTGACATGATTGATTCTTTATATGACATTGTGATTATTGGGGTGTTGTGTGTGATGAATTACTACTTAGGAAGTCACAAGTGTAAAAATTATTGTCCTTATGCCGATGTGTGTGTGAAGTGTTAGTTTGATTTTGTTTATGCATGTATAATCTAGAACTTGCCCGGTTGGTCTTGTTTGAAATGCGAAAGTTAGTTTGGTTGTGAAATGATCTTAGGCTTTCTTTGTTGAAATAGTCACTTTGCCTAAATAAGCCTTACCAAAAGTGTTAAATACCCTTAGTTTCCCTTTTGAGCCTTTTTGACCTTTTTCTTGGCTAGCAAATTATGAAACCTTACCCTTTGTGAAATTAATCCATCTTCGCACCCGTTCCCTCCTTGATGCTACTAGTTAGATGAGGCAAAATGCCTAAGTTGGGGGTGAATTAAATGTGAAGTACATGTTAAAAACATAAGTTGGGGGTGGTGGAGTTTGCTAGTGGAGATTCGATGTGGTAGTTGCGTATAAATATATATATATATATATATATATATATATAAAAAAAAAAATTCAGAAAATTGTAACGCAAAACGAATTGTAAGTTGGTTAGAAGTAAAACCACATCGAGGTCGAAAACTGAAAGAAAATAAAGGGGTGGAAAGAAAAGAGGCGAATTAAGGTGACAAGATGTTGTAGTGTTCAAGGAGGGTGAGTCACTAATTTCCAAAAAGTATCCGACCCGTCCCTAAACCTACATTACAAGCCGAAACAAGTCCTAATGTGATCACAACCGAACGAGCCTAGGATGAAAACATAGAAAATAAGGGCAAGCCTATGGTATTTGCATGTGTAAATATGAATTGTCGTTGTGAGTGTGAGTGTCTTTCTCTTCTCTTTCGTCTTCGTCCCATTCTTGTCGTATATATGTGTGTTGGGACATTCTTTGGTCTATGTGAGGGCATAAGGATGAGAATTGAACAAAATAAAGTGACCGCCTAAAGTAGCGTTTGTGTGCACCATAATATGTTCGATAATGTAATGTCATTCATTGAAGCTTCATTGTTAGTCGTAGTGTTCTTGAGTTATGCATATTGTTTTAAAGTAGAAAGTTGGGGTGGTCGTTTAAAGGAAAACATGCATGCCGGTAGTTCAGAGTCAAAACCAATGTAGACATTGTTATTCTATAATATCTAGGTGTTAGATTGAGTCATGCTTTTGTATGGCTTGCTTGAGGACAAGCAAATACTTTAAGTTGGGGGTGTTGATGTGGCGTGATTTTACGCCACAATCGATGTTTTTTAACTATAAGTTTTACTTGTTTTTAAGCAAGTCTATGTCATTTTACGTAGTTTTTGTCATGTTTCAGGTAATACGAGGTCCCTAGAGCCTAAGTGTGGAAAACAAGCAAAAAAGTTGCAAAACTGGAATTTACTGGAGGTTCTGGAAAATATCGTGGAAAAATACTCTGCGCGATCGCGCAGAGTACCCACGCGATCGCGCCCACGCGGGAAATGTACTCCACGCGATCGCGCTGGAATTTAACGCGATCGCGCCTACGCGCGTTGTTAATTCCACGCGATCGCACGGTATCGACACGCGATCGCGATGAAGGGAGCAGTGGAAGCTGACGTCATCCACGCGATCGCGCAGACACTTGGCGCGATCGCGATGAAGGATTTTCGGCAATTTCGACCAGAACTCGGATTTTGACGATTTCTTCCATTCCAGTACATATAAATAGAAAATTAGGGCAAAACATGAGACATCTTTGGCACAACACACAAGTTCTTGGAGGCTAGGGTTCATCACCAACACCTTGGAAGAGAAGATTTGGAGACACCAATGAGAAATTCTTTACCCATTTCTTCTACTCTTGCTATGTATTGAATATTTATGTGTGTAGTATTTCATTTCAATACTTGAATTTCGTTTATGGAAATATTCTTGATTAAAGTTTGGATTGAATCTCTTGTTTTGCTTATGTGTTGAATGATTTTATTCCTAATGAAGTGAGTTATTGTTTCTTTAATTAATCTCATTTTGAATGATTCTTAAGGGAGTAGCTAACCCTAAGACTTGCCCATTTATTTCGGTTTAAACTTGGAAGAGGCAAACTCGGGATTGGAAAAGATTAATTAACAAGAATTTGGGGCGTTAACCCTCATCTAATGGAAATCGACCTAGGAATAGGCGACACCACTTGTAGCCATATTCGGGTGTTCTTAATGCTCCTAATTGCTTTAGGGATATTCAATTAGGTAGTCTAGTTAGTCTTCGGAAGAAGCTAATTTAGAGTCATTATCCGAGGCTAAGTAATATAAACTCACCATTATTTGTAAATCATGAAGTACATTGGATCGTTACTTGAGCGTAGTTTCCCTTGTATCCATGCTTGTGGCCATTGATCATTTTACTTGCTTTCTAGGTTAGTTTACATTTTTGCATTAGTTATAATTCTCTCAAACAAAACCAAAACATTATCTATCGTTTGGCTTTAGCGTAGTTGGTGAAAATTCCTACTTTTCCTAATCGCCTACATATTGTTCTCTGTGGGATTCGACCCCGACTCATAGTTGGGTAAATTATATTTGCATACGACCGTGCCCATTCCAATTAATAGGGTGGATTTGGACGTTATCAGCCAACAATGCATCACATCACAATATCACCAGTGGGTATGCCAACATATATAAATCAAGTGCCAACAATGGATACGCCAATAATGTACAAATAATCTAAAGTACCAACAATGGGTATGCCAATAATATATCAATATCATAATATCAACAGTGGGTATGCCAACAATATGTTAATATCACAATACCAACAGTGTGTATGACAACAATGTATCTATATCACAATACCAACAGTGGGTATGCCAACAATATATCCGAACCAAGACGGATAACAGGATCTAATCTCTATCAACAACTCATGGCATCAAGCCAACACAATAGAACAGTCAAACACAACACAATAGGGTGGCTGGTCCCAACACACTATAGGTCAATCAATCGATATACATCATTACCACTTCCTTAAATCAGCTTATTAGCTTAGAACTCGAATCTCACCCTACACTCAAAATTATTCATCACAACTTATTTAGAATTTAGTCACAATCGTTGGTACATTTTATCCTCCCATTTATCCATTAGATTCACTAATAATGGGATAACACAAGTAATCACATACTACGGGAAATTTTCATCATTAGGCACAAATAAGTTCCGTCCGCTACTCCCAAATCACACAAATCCACCGATGTTCAAGAACAACCACATCAAACAACCTAACGAATCTACACGCCACAAGCCCGAACAAACAAGTCACACAACAATACCATCATATGATTCCATCCCAAATTTCCGATTTCCTAAACATGCATTCTCCGTTTCTTCTAATACAAAACTATGGGAAACTAACTAGAGTCTACCGAAGGGAAGCCATAACCTACCTGGCAGCCGAACAGGTGCCACGAACCCACGCGTTGCCTTGTCTTTCGAAGCGTCTCAAAATAACCAAACTCTATCACATATCAATTATATGTAAGAAATCATGAATAATGATACCCATATTGACTACTTTCTATTCTGGTCAAATTCCAACCTTTAATTTAGGAAAAACGGGTCTCAAAGGCAAAACGAGAATTTTATGATCAAAATACCAAATTCAATACAAAAAGGGAAAACCCCATTACTTTAATTGTAGGAATACTCAAATAATTCTTAAAATTATCATTTATATGAAAACCCCCAAATTTAGGTCTAAGAACCCTAACTTTGATTCAAGAATTTCAACTCTAGAATGGAAGATTATTGTTTAACAAGCCTAAATATATCATTATCTATCATAAATAGAAACATTAAAATCATTTATTCACAATCTAGGAAGCCAATTCTGTTTTAGAACTCTTTCATGAAAAACCCCAATTTTGGGTTGAAGAACCCTAGGTTTTGCATAGAGATTTTTGGAAGAGGAAGGGTTTTACAAAGCCAAAATGATGGATTAATTAATGGAAACTATTAAGCATGAGATTTGGACCTTACCCATAGGAACAATCTTGAGAAATAATCAAGAATTCATTCATGCCCAAGCATCCAAGAGAGAAGGTATCCTAAATGAGGTCTAAATCCGACATAGTCTCTGTTTTTCCTCGATTGTCGTGGCAATATGACCTCAGAATACATATTGGATGGCGTCATTGGATTCGTCCTGAAATTTCCTTGAATCTTGGCTTTTGAATCGCCTCATTTAGACTTAATATGAGGGAGATATGAGGGTTTTAATATTGGGCCCGACTTCAAGTTTTAGCGGGACCGCTTTAGCGGCAACCACCACCGCTACAGCGGTCAAACCGCTGCAGCGGTCCTAAGGGCGCTGTAGCGGTGCCGCGTCAGTGGTAAAGGGTCCACTGTAGCAGTCACCAAATACCAGATGCCTCGATTTTATGGTTTTTCGCCCCGGAACTCCTAAAGCTCATCTGGAACCCGATTTTGACAAACCAAATATGTAGATATAGGTAAAAATGCGCTACGAACTCATTCGCGCACTCAAAATTCCCAAACGGAGATACCATTGACTAAGTCAACTCCCGAGCGGCTAGGAACTAACTTTCCAACCCAATTTTTGATAATCATCCGAGGTCCGATTTCAACAAACAAAATATGCATCCACATGTAAAAACACGCTACGAATGCACCTGTGACCCCGGATTTCCCAAACGGAGATCCTGTTGACTAAGTCAACTCCCAAACCTCAATAACCATTCCCAAACCAAGTCCCAAAATGCAACCGAGTGCATTGGGAGCCGAACCAATCCCACCAATGCATCATAAATCCGCCTATGAACCTTTCGGAATCGATGGATCTCCGAATGAAATCCGTTCACCCAAAAGTCAACTCCCAGTCAAATTATTTTCGCTTAAAGTCAAATTTTACTAGAAAACATTCCAAAGCCCAAAATGATGCCTAGGAAGTCATGCCAACTATCTTCTCAGGTTAAAATAGTTCTAACGAGACTTAGGAACTGGTCAACGAGGGCAAAAACGGAAGAATCACGATAACGACAAAATGGGTCATTACATCAGATACCAATTATACAGTCGCTTGTCCTCGAGTGAAGAACGAGAGTAGGAGAATCTTACGGTAACCAAGGAAATCATATCGTAATCAACACGAAGCTCTTACAACACGAAGCAAACCCAAACCGCAATTCGTCCGTACTTAGCCAAAAGACCCAATTACCATGTCTCTAAAACACACAACGGATCTCTCGTAGATAAATCAAATAGAATGAAACTTTAGACATAACTAATCATAAAACATTCAGAACTGGTAAGATATTCTGAGCTAGTCGCTCTTTGAATCACAATTTCTCAAAAGTACACAATACAAACCAAAACCATGATTTACTCTTTCCAAAAGAGAATCCTAAATCTTCCAAAAAACTCTAAACTATTTCATCGAAACTTGTCTTTCTCGTAATTTAAGTCTCCTTAGCTCTTCAAATCACTTATCTAGGAAATTACCATCGAGTATTGCATAGAGCAAGATCTGCTAACATCCAATGATCAGAACGGAGCCTTATCACAATCCTAGAATCTCTCCGAAGCATAACCATTATCATTATAATCCACTGTACTAATCGAAAGGCTGAATCTGGTGAAATACCACAAGGACTACTAATAACAAACCTCAAAAATCAGGTGTTCCTTATCACATCCGTTTAACTGATTTACTCTGAACCCATAAGTTCCCTTGGAGTTACAAACTCTATCTAAACATTTCCATTCAAACCATAATGACCCACAATGAACGCACCATTTCAGAATATACCCATAATCACACAAATTGATTCCAAGATCCGAAAGCCATCACACTCTTACCGTGCTTAGCAAACCATAAGTTACCGTTCTTGGCTCTAAAAGCTGAAACTTACCCGAATTGTTCTAAAGGTACCGGATGACTAAATCTTGCGAATGCGACCTCAAATTCCTTAACATTACCCAATACGCATTCCTGGTACAACCCAAATTATTTTGACACTAAAGACTTATGCAACTTATAAATTAATCTTTTAACTATCAAACTTTCCATTATAATACCTCAATAACCCATAATACTTCTGAAAGTATCAAAACCTCACCATCTCTGGCGCTAACAAGCATAATCACTTCGGGCCCACTATAGCCGAAGTCATTCCGTCAATATTGTTCATAGCATAAAACACTTAGCACAACACGATCCCATCTCGGAAACACTGATAGCCCTAACATACTAAGAATTTCTACAAATCCTTTCTCTTAAACACACACTAACTCATTCACTAGTCACCACGTCTTATCACTTACCCATTCCATAATCTTACGTTCTCAATCACAAGCTCTTCTATTCTATACTAGACTACAATACCATCATTCAAATAAATTCAAGTACTCCCAAGGGCGCACCTAATTCTTGCCACTCTCGACTAACATCAACCAATTCTCGAAGCCACTAAATCAATTACCGCAAATCATAAGTCTTGCACACTACCGAACTAACCTTGAAGATAGAATCACACCGCACACTTTACACATTAAAGTTACCTTTCAACATATTAAAGTCTTAACCGACTAAACTCTAAATCCAACGAAGCACATACTTGGTCCACAATGACCCACTTTTCTCTACCAAGGTTCCCTCATTCCATTCCTTATTTTGAATTCAAAAATGATCCATATAACTCGAAAAGGTTTAAACCTCATCTCTGATTCACTAAATTAGAATGTCTCCATTGTCAAACCTAAGCACACCTAACCATTCAAGCGATTGTACCATCAACTTCAACCTGATAACAACACTGATAAATAATAAAACTCACTGAAGCCACACAACAAGCACAAAGGCTCTCAGCCTCAATCCGATACTGGACATAACTCCTAACAGTTGCTTGGTTACTAGAATCTCACTCTTGTAATAGTCACAAACACATTCTCATAAGTATGCCATATACAAATGTACACAAATCCTCTTTATCTTGACTCAATTCCATGTACACAACAAGTACCAATACCAATCCCCCCATTTACCATTTTCGAGCAACCGACCACTAGGATCACAGATATCCTTCGGCTCTTATTACCAACTCCACATCTCTCAAAGAACCAACAATGAAACATCTTAACAAAATTCCACAATTGAAACTCACACAATAACTAAAACTGAACTTGGTCAAGCGTCTGAATTAAGAAGGCACTTTTCATATTGTATCGCAACCTGATATACGAAATCGATAGCACAGAATTTAGAATGGGTTTCTGCCATTCGAGGGAGAATACAACAAGAATTCACTGATACCAATTGGACCCTACCGAGATACCAATTCGACCAAAGTAGCACGAATAGAAGGAATGAAGGGAGTTTTCCTAACATGCCTCATAGCCTCTCGTGGATGGGTATAGAAATCTTCGTACCATTCCACGAGACTCTACTACACATTGCTCTTGTACCTAGTAGACCGGTAACCTAGGCTCTTATACCAACTTGTCACGACCCATTTCTGGGTCGCGCGGGCACCTACCTTTCCTACCTCGATAAGCGAACCCTCTATCGAATACCACGTCAATTAAATAGAGAAGAATTATTTAAACCAATGATATTTAGAAATAACAGCGGAACGTTACAAAATATTCAATAACCTCAAGTATTTATAAGATTACAACAGTAAATGATTTGAAACTCGATGCACTTTCCCATGACCTGGTCTAGACTAGTACAAGAGCGACTAATAATCTCAGATTACCACTATATTCTAAGACTAAACCTCCGTCCCGAAATAAAGTGGGAGGAGGCCTTCCAGATAGGCACCGCACATTTCAGCTTCATATCACAATCAACCACCTGAAACAATCTACACCCAAAAAGGGTGTTGCAAGTGCAATATCAGTACAATCCACGCGTACTGAGTAAGTATCATAGGCCGACAATGGTTAGTAACACATATCAGTAAAAGAATTCACAGATAAATATGATAACAACATAATTAAGTCATACGGCTATCTACCACACACTGTTTATCAATACCCTTAAGCATTAATTTCACTCTAATAATTCACTAGTCAAGCTCACAACAATATCGGAACTCACATATCATTAAATCGATCGTTTCAGTCTAGTAGTCAACTCATCATTAAGACACCCGTTATCCTACATCACATAGAGACCAAACATATAACTAATCTTACGGACGGTCTATAGGATACCTCAACAAGTTCAATCAATAAATCCATATCCAAGGACACGTTATTGCCTAAGTAAAGCATCTAATCCCAAATGTGCCAAGTCTGAATAAATCAATCGGAATCCAATCACCACAAGTAAACACCAAATCATCTGCACAAGCCATAATGCAATGCAATGGAAGATGTATGGATACAATGCCATGCCATGCAAATGAGGTGTGCTCCGGACGCAAATATTGGACATCTCAGTAGCACAACCCAGTGTGACTCGAGAAGTCTGAGTGCCCCCCGTTCTGGATCTTTGCCAAACAGACAGATGGGACCCTGGCTAATTGCTCACAGGGGGTGTCTCACCAGCACCACTCTAGGGGGACCCGCGGAGCCCGTGCACTATTATCGATTCCGAAATAACATCAAAATAGGTCATGCAACAACGATTCCCGAATATAACCGTCGGACATCAGCCTCCTCACAATCACTCAAAAGAGTTGTCAAATATCAGTTTCATGAATCAACGATTTCAGAATTGAACCTCGGACATCGGCCTCTTTACAATCACTCAGGTAAAAGAGTTTATCAAGTGTCAGTTTCATATAAACAACGATTCCGAAATGGATCTTCAGACATCGGCCTTTTTCACAATCACTCAAGTAAAAGAGTATATCAAATATCAGTTTCGCTCAATCAACGAAGCCGGATCATCACCGGATATCGGCCTTGCATGATAATTATGAGAGAATGCGTGAAATGCATATGTCAATCATCAACAAGCAAGCTCAATATCACAAGTACCTCAACGGGGTATGCCAACAATACATCACATCACAATACCAACAGTGGGTATGCCAACATATATAAATCAAGTGCCAACAGCGGATACGCCAATAATGTATCAATAATCTCAAGTACCAACAATGGGTATGCCAATAATATATCAATATCATAATATCAACAGTGGGTATGCCAACAATATGTCAATATCACAATACCAACAGTGTGTATGCCAACAATGTATCTATATCACAATACCAACAGTGGGTATGCCAACAATATATCCGAACCAAGACGGATAACAGGATCTAATCTCTATCAACAACTCATGGCATCAAGCCAACACAATAGAACAGTCAAACACAACACAATAGGGTGGCTGGTCCCAACACACTATAGGTCAATCAATCGATATACATCATTACCACTTCCTTAAATCAGCTTATTAGCTTATAACTCGAATCTCACCCTACACTCAAAATTATTCATCACAACTTATTTAGAATTTAGTCACAATCGTTGGTACATTTTATCCTCCCATTTATCCATTAGATTCACTAATAATGGGATAACTGTCACGACCCAACCCCGTAGGCCGTGACTAGTGCCCGATCTAGGCACCCAAACCCATCTATCAAACGCATTCAAATATATAGCAGAAGCCGACAAGGCTATATTCCAAATTTAGACAATTTCCAGAAAAATTTCGGCAGAGTTTCCTTTGTTTATCGGACTATCCAGAATAATCCTGCACACAGCAAACACCAGAAAAGGCCACCCAGGGCTAACAAAGCAACATATAAACATATGCGGACCGGCCGCCTCGGCGTATGGGATCGCCCAAACAACATATACACATATCCGAACAGAAAGACCATAACCCACAGACATGTCCACAGACCTCTAAACTGACCGACAGAATCATATGACGGGACAGGGCCCCGCCGTACCCAAATAGTCAAATATGCAGAAATATATACATGGCGAAAGACATATATATATACCAAAAGTGGACTCCGAATCAAAGGGAGTACTCCGAAATAGCAAAAGTGGAGCCAACAGTGGTGGATCACCGGCGTCTGTACCTGCGGGCATGAAACGCAGCCCCCGAAGAAAGGGGGTCAGTACGAAAGATGTACTGAGTATGTAAAGCATGGAGTACAGAAACATAGGCCACAACTGAAAGCGAACAGAATACAAAAGAGAGAAATGCCGAACAGTATATCAAAATGTTTATCAAAATCATATATATATAATGCAAACAAAATCATGCAAAGCTCAGGAACGTGGTCACCACTCCGACGCTGGTGCCACACACAACATAACACCAGAAGATTCAAATCTCCGTACATCCCCGAGCACACACATATCAGCATATCATACCACCAGCCATATCACAGCATAACTCCAAACGGAACCCGGCCTTATGGCGAGGTCTCAGGAACCGTAACACAGCATACGGCCGAATTTATCATAGTGCGCACGAATCATAACCGGCCCGGGAACCAGTGAACGAAGTCATAATAAGGCACGAGCGGAGTCGTGAGCAAATAATGAAATTTATATATCAAAATAGCCTTTCAAAACTTGATTACTTCATAAGTCAATTCATTAATCAAAATAGTCGAATAATTAGTTAGTACAGAAGTTCATTTCACCAAAATGTTTCCAAAGTGGTACGTATGGCTCAAAACATAGCTTAGTATATTATAATAATCAAAACATTATTTCATAGAGGACAACTTCAACATCGAAGACCCCTTGTCAAGATTTTTCTAAAAAGGAGAGCCTAATAGAACAAACAAGGCATCTCGGGGTTAGCGGGCCCAACTCGGGTCAAGTCGAAGTGGCGAACATAATTTACGGACCTTTAGGGTCTATGGGATCATACATAAAGGTTTCGAAGTAATCCGATCACATTTACATAAGTTTCGGACGTTGATTGCTTTCTAGCCAAAATAGGGTCAGTAGGCTTCAATTGGATTGAAAGAATAGTAGCCGTTTTCCAATTCGGATTTCGAGGAGCAGGATTGTTCCCGGGGTTCCGATATCAACCTAGCATACTAAGACATGCCAAAAGAAGAAGTGGGTAGCCTTACATACCTTATAAACGTCTTATGCTCACCCCCAAACTCAGATCCCGTTTCGTCCAGAATCTGCAAATGGTCAAAGTTACCAATTAGAGATTTTAAAGCTTAAGAATTCCTTTAACTTCATTTTTGTCTACCGAAATTTTGGCAGCACTTCCCCTATATATATAACACCCCCGAGACTTAGCTCGGCTCAATAAACATCAACACAACAACCCAAACATCATAAACAACATAACCCAAAGCTAACTCACTTTAACTTCAATTTTCTTCCTTTTTATATAAGTTGACAACTTTCATTCAAACTTCACAATACCAAACTAATGTCCACATTATTGTATTCATTTACTCATTCAAGGTTATCCAAACATATCCCAATTATGTTCCAAACAATATACATAAATTCAAGAAGTTCGTCACTTTCCATATTTCCATCCGAAACGTCGACAACTCCGACGAACATACTAACTCGTATTGTTTCATCCCACATTCATTAGCAACAACCATAATTCACATTTAAAGTCTTAATGTCATATTTATACAACAATATACACGAATATACAAAAGTCATATACTTTCCCATAATAATCCGCAACCATTTTCCAACGCCAATTCAACTCATTAAACATTCATTTACATTATAAATGTCACAACGACGCAACTAACGAACTAAATAGAATTCAATTCGCCTTCCCTTCCAACCCACCTAACTCACGGCCACTACACCATATTCACACACACCCACGGTTTCATACACATATCAAAACTACGAAATTCTCGTCTATTCTCAATCCTTAACATATTCATACAAAATTCCATAACACTAAAAGGGCAAAAATTCTTACCTTTTCTTAAAAATCCGACTCGTCGCAAACGTGCTCCTTTCGCCAAACTAATTGTTTCCCGTTAAAGAGCGTCTTGAGTACACTACAAATATGGGAGGAACAAGATTTTTGAGCCACAAACAAAAGCTAGAAATTTTTTCTTTCTTTCCCAAAGGGGTTCGGCCGAGAGAGCTTCAATGCTCAAAGTTGAGTTTGATTTTTCTTGTTCTAGATAATTCTAAGGATAGGTATGTATACATACATGATTAGTTGGTCACATGGTGGTCACATGAACACTTAAAAAATGGGTTGGGCCTTGGCCTCTTGGCCGGCCACCCCAAAGACTTGGGCCTCAATTTTTGTTCCAATTTTTTTCTTGGCCCAATTCGATGAAGGCTCGTTTTGTAATTCCCGAAACTAATTTCCGAAATTCCAAATTTACCCTCGGCCTTCCCCAATGTATTTACGCCAATAATTTCATAAACGACATAAGCATAATGACTAAAATCAATTTATCTCCTTATAACATACAAGTCTTAATTATTTTTCTCGATTTCCAATTATGCGAAAACACGGGACATAACAATAACACAAGTAATCACATACTACAGGAAATTTTCATCATTAGGCACAAATAAGTTCCGTTCGCTACTCCCAAATCACACAAATCCACCGATGTTCAAGAACAACAACATCAAACAACCTAACGAATCTACACGCCACAAGCCCGAACAAACAAGTCACACAACAATACCATCCTATGATTCCATCCCAAATTTCCGATTTCCTAAACATGCATTCTCCGTTTCTTCTAATACAAAACTATGGGAAACTAACTGGAGTCTACCGAAGGGAAGCCATAACCTACCTGACATCCGAACAGGTGCCACGAACCCACACGTTGCCTTGTCTTTCGAAGCGTCTCCAAAAAACAAAACTCTATCACATATGAATTCCATGTAAGAAACCATGAATAGTGATACCCATATTGGCTACTTTCTATTCGGGTTAAATTCCAACCCTTAATTTAGGAAAAACGGGCCTCAAGGACAAAACGGAAATTTTATGACCAAAATACCAAATTCAATACCAAAATGGAAAAACCCTTTAATTTAATCATAGGAATACGTAACTAATTCTTAAAATTATCATTTATGTGAAAACTCCCAAATTTAGGTCTAAGAACCCTAACTTTGATTCAAGAATTTCAACTCTAGAATGGAAGATTATTGGTTAACAAGCCTAGATATATCATTATCTAGCATAAATATCAACATTAACATCATTTATTCACAATCTAGGAAGCCAATTCGGTTTTAGAAATCTTTCATGAAAAAACCCCAATTTTGGGTTGAAGAACCCTAGGTTTTGCATAGAGATTTTTGGAAGATGAAGGGTTTTACAAAGCCAAAATGATGGATTAATTAATGGAAACTATTAATTATGAGATTTAGACCTTAACCATAGGAACAATCTTGAGAAATAATAAAGAATCCATTCATCCCCAAGCTTCCAAGACAGAAGGTATCCTAAATGAGGTCTAAATCCGACAGTCTCTGTTTTTCCTCGATTTTCATGCCAAGATGACCTCACAATTCAGATTGGATGGCGTAATTTAATTCCTCATGAAATTTCCTTGAATTTTGGCTTTTGAGGACTTAAAATGAGGGAGATATATGGGTTTTAATATTGGGCCCGAATTCAATTTTTAGCAGGACCGCTTTAGCGGCAACCACCACCGCTACAGCGGTCAAACCTCTGCAACGGTCCTAAGGGAGCTGTGGCAGTGCCGCCCCAGTGGTAAAGGGTTCGGTGTAGCGGTCACCAAACACCAGATGCCTCGATTTTTTAGTTTTTCGCCCCGGAACTCCGAAAGCTCATCCGGAACCCGATTTTGACAAACCAAATATGTAGATATTAGTAAAAACGTGCTACGAACTCATTCGCGCACTCGATATTCCCAACGGAGATACCATTGACCAAGTCAACTCCCGAGCGGCCAAAAATCAACTTTTTAACCCGATTTTCGATAATCATCCGAGGTCCAATTTCAACAAACAAAATATGCATCCACATGTAAAAACACGCTACGAACGCATCCGTGATCTCGGATTTCGCAACGGAGATACCGTTGACTAAGTCAACTCCCAAATCTCAATAACCATTCCCAAACCAAGTGCCAAAATGCACCTGAGTGCATTGGGAGCCGAACCAGTCCCGCCAATGCATCATAAATCTGTCTATGAACCTCTCATAATCGATGGATCTCCGAATGAAATCTGTTCACCCAAAAGTCAACTCCCAGTCAAACTGTTTTTGCTTAAAGTCATTTTTTTCTAAAAAAACATTCCAAAGCCCAAAACGATGCCTACAAAGTCATGCCAACTATCTTCTCGGGTCAAAATAGTTCTAATGAGACATAGGAACTGGTCAACGAGGGCAAAAATGGAAGAATCACGACAACGACAAAATGGGTCGTTACAGGCGACCCGCTATCCAGACTCAAATTTCCAACACGAACTAAATCCCACTTTCTTAGTAGAACTTTGTTCCATGATTTCTCAAATATATCATCTTAAACTATTCTTCAAAGTTTAAACAATGATCAACACTTATTTCCTTTTGATCTTCAAGAATCTTGAACACTCCCTTGTCTATGTGGTATTTGCATCAAAAATCTGAGTTACTGTCATGAAACCCATTAAATAAATCAAATTCAAGTATCTTTGATCAATGTATGAGATCAAATCATGTCTTCAAGAACTCCTCGATGATGTTGCTACTCCCATATTTGACATGATTATAGCCATTAACCCCAATGAAGTTGAGAGATCTTAAATGTACACATTCTTGCAAAGATTCAACCTTTTGAGAAATAATTCTTGCTCGAACTAGATCATAAATTAAACTCTCATTCATAGACTTCTTTTTCAGCAACTCGTTTCGCTACTGAGAATAGAAATATACACTTTAGCTCTAATTAGTTGGTTACGGAGTATAAATGCGTTCTTGTTACTTCTTGCGATCATAGAAATATAGACATTAAGAGTAGCATCTATAGGCTTGTGAGTAATTCGAAAGAACATAGTAAAGTTAACATTAACCCGTCAACTAGTAACCTAAGAAATAAAATAGGTAGAACGATCAGAAGACTCAACTGGATTATTGGTGGTTATAGCCCTAGATCTATCTCTTCCCCGATAAAAATCCGATCTTTCTTGTTTGAAGTTCATTATTTGTTTTCTTTTAATTTTAGTTAGATATAAATATAATTTTGGATTCTATTTCTTGTTTAGATGAATTAGAATTAGTTTAACTTAGTAAATAGTTAATAATAAGTCTTTATGGGTATGATATCTGGACTTTAATCCTATATTACTTGTACAACTGCGTATACTTGCGTGTGCGGAGCAACAGTAGTAGGGACAAAAAGTAACGAGGGACAAAAATTAAAGACCAGTGCGTTTGACAAAAAAATGCCTGCCCTTGTTTTTGGGTGGTCTTTAAATATTGCCCTCATATTTGTGGTCTTTAAGTTTTGCCCTTCGCTTGAAAAATGACCTTATAGCTGAGGTTAGGGGTGGGCATGGTATGGTATATACCGATTGCCGTACCGAAACCGAAATTTTTTATGGTATTTGGTATGCATTTTTAAAAAGTTCGGTATTCGGTATGGCATTCGATATTTATAAATAATATACCGAAATACCGAAATACCGAATACCATACCGAATTATATAGGTACATATACAACTCATATATGTTAGTATTTTAATACTAACAAATATATAAACAAGTATTAGTACAAAATTAATTGTTTAAACATTGAAATTTTGATTAATATATGTTAATTGAAATGCTCTGTTGTGTAATTGATTTACGAAGGGGATTAATTGTGCTTCTTTTTAATATATTTACATGTGTAAGGTGTTGTACGACATAATTGAGACGTTTCTTGAATAGCCAAAGTCGTAATTATCTATTATATAAGTATATGTGGGTCGAAGTTGAACAAACTATGGTTACCGATTTACCGTACCGACGAATACCGAAATCGAACATAAAAATACCGAACCATACCGAATTAATTTGGTATGGTAATGGTATACTATTTTTAAAAATCGAAAACCGAAATTACCGTACCTAACTTTCCAATACTGTACCATGCCCACCTCTACATGAGGTTCTGAGTTTGAACCCCCGCTCAGACATAAATTAAAAAAAAAAAAATCGCAAGGCAAGGCTTAAGTCGGGAATAACCAAAGTTATGCCGGATCCGACATACTTATGCCTTATGAGAAAACTTTTAGTTAAGCCTTAACTAAAAGCCTGCCCGTAAGGCATAAGTTTTCCTTAAGACATAGTTTAGTTATGTCTTACGGGGCAGACTTTCAGTTAACGCATAACTAAAACTATGCCCCATAAGACATAACTTTTCCTTAAGACATAGACTTTGCCTTATGTCACGACCTAACCCCGTGGGCCGCGACTGGTGCCCTACTTGGACACCCAAACCGACATACAAACCAAATCATCATATTATAGCTTGACTCAGATTTCATATTCGTCATTTTAAACATAGTTAAAAACAAATATTATCTTGCGCGATTGCGCGTACAAAACATCGCATCAGAACCAAAAGAAGCGGCGGAATATGCATCGCCGAATATATGCACATATACAAATATACAGGCCATTCTGGCCGTATTCAAATCTGATAGGTTAGCGGAATATACATCGCCAGATACATATACGTATACAGACAAATGGGCCATTTTGGCCATAATAGCAAACGGAACTGCGCTAAGACGCAGATCATACACAAATAAACACACACATGAGCCATGACCCACATATATGACTACAGGCCTCTACGAATCATAACGAAATCATATGACGGGACAGGGCCCCGCCGTACCCCAAACAGTCAAATATACGGAGACATATACACCATAAAAGATATGTACCAACATATGGGCTCCGAATCAAAAGGAGCACTCTGTGATAGCAGAATGTGTGGCCTACACTGGCGGATCTCGAACCTCTGTACCTGCGGGCATGAAACGCAGCCCCCCCCCCCCCCCGAAGAAAGGGGGTCAGTACGAAAGATGTACTGAGTATGTAAAGCATAGAGTACAGAAATACCAACCATAACTGACATAAAAAGGTACAGGGAGACGATACTGAATCAGTACATCAGAGTCTGTGCTGAAAGCATATGTATATATATATCATGCAAGTAAAAATCATGCATAAGGCTCAGGAACGTGGTCACCACTCCGACGCTGGTGCCACACACAGCATAACTCCAGAAGGTTTCAAATCTCCGTACATCTCCGAACATAACACATCACATCATCAATCATATCATAAGCCATATCACAGCATAACTCCATAAGCGGTACCCGGCCCTATGGCGAGGTCTCGGGAACCGTAACACAGCATACGACCGAATATATCATAGTGCGCACGATCACAAAACCGTCCCGGGAACCGGCGAACGATGTCATAATAGTAGGCACGAGCAGAGTAGTGCGGAAATCATATGCATATACATAATTAAATTCCCAGACTCGACAAATAAGTACGTATACATATATTTTGAGATCAGAAAGTCCAAAGTAAGTATCGAGTCCGTCGGAAGTAGTATACAAAAGATATAAGCCTTTAAATTTACAAACTTTCGAAAATATACTTCATAAGCCTTTTTCTGAAAATTTGGTATCATTCACATTGGGGAGCTTTCAAATAACTTATGGAGCACATCAAACGAAGCCACTAAAATACCATTCTTTGATAGCCAGAATCATAAACAAATGTTCCTTCCTAACATTATACCAAAGTAAGTCGGATAGGACAAACGAAGGAAATCTCTGAGCTAGTGGGCCCACCTCGGGTCAAGTCGAGGTGGCGGACATGAATCACGAACATTAGACTCTATGGAGTCATCCATGAAAGTTTCAAAGCGATCAGATTACATTTGTGAAAGTTACGGATGCTTGATCATTTTTTTTCCAACAAAACGTACCATTTATAGTTCAATGGCATTGAATGAATAGTACCAAAAATCAAACTCGGATTTCTATGAACAGAATTGTCCCCGAGGCTCAAATCTCAACCTAGTAAATCTAGGACATGCCAAAAGAAGGAAAGGAATAGCTTTACATACCTTACTTGCGTCTTACGCTCGTCCAAACTCAACTCCCGTTTCGTCCAAAATCTACAATTGGTCATAATTGCCAAATATGAGTTTCAAGCTTTTTAGAATTTCAAGTCTTAAATCCATATTTGTCTACCGAAATTTCGGCAGCATTTCCCTTATAAATTCCACATCCCCGAGAATCATCTCGGCCCAAAATATCAACAACAACAACACAACAATACCAACAACCACAATCAAACACATTCTAACACAACTAGTCTTCTTTTCTACATAATGCAACCCTTCCATTCCAACTCCACAATTCCAAACTAATATCAACACTTCCATATTCATTAAATGATCACATGGACCATTTAATTGTGGGCTTGGGCCAAAGACTTGGCCGGCCACCCTCAACTCTTGGGCCTCAAATTTTTCTCATTTTTCTTGAGCCCAATTAATTAGAAATCTTATTTTGTAATTCCCGAACAAATTTTCAAAATTCCAAATTTTGCCCTTGGCCTTCCTCCGTATTTCCGCAACAATATTTCTCATAAATATCACACACATATGTTAGATAAAATAAACATAGCCTTATTTCTTTCAAGTCAAACTCATTTCTAATTTTCCGAATGCACAAAACACGGGATATAACACCTTATAAGGTAAACTTTTAGTTATTCCTTAAGGAAAAGTTCCGCCTTATGGGGCATACTTTTAGTTATGTCTTATGGGGCATACTTTTAGTTAAGGCATAACTAAAAGTATGTTCCTAAGGCGGAACTTTTCCTTAAGGCATAACTTTGCCTTATAAGGCGAAACTTATAGTTATGCCCGATCTAGTATAACTTTAGTTATTCCTTAAGAAGTGTATGCCGGGTCCGGCATACACGGGACCTAAGCCTTGCTTTGCGAATTCTTTTTAATTTATGCCTGAGCGGGAATTCGAACCCAGAACCTCATGATTTCTACGCGAAGCTCAGGATTGCAACACGAAAGGCAAAAATTAAAGACCAATATTTTGAGGGGCAAAAACTAAAGACCATCCCAAAGGAAGGGCAATTCGCAAGGGCTATCCATGCAAAAACATGTATATAATCTACTACTAACTACTAAGTCCAAACAAATTACCTGAATTTACCCGTATGTATAATCTATTTATCCGAAAATCCATACGCTCAAAATAATTACACGAACACCCATTCGCATTTGCTTTGACCAAAACAGGAAAATGTTGGGGGACGTGGCATTTTGGCGTCGGGCAAAGCCATCAGTTGGATATCAGGGGGCCACCACATGCATCTCCTTTAATGCAAAAGTGGTATTAGTTCAGTTTTGAGTCAGTCAATGTTAGGGGTAGACATTAATTATTCGGTTCGGTTTTTTTAAAATTTGAGTTCGATAATCGGTAGTTGAATGTAGATATCAAATGCCGAACTAAAAAAGTTTGGTTCAGTAATTCGATAATCGATAAATCAAACTTCGGTACAGTGTGATATTCGGTAATACGGTATTGAAGTTGGAATTGACTAAATTATAAATTTAATACCGTTTTCAATTATTTCTGTTTTTCGATGTGGAGGCACGATTTAATAAAAGAACAACAATCAAGAAGACATCAAGAAAAGCCAATTGACAAAACTAACACTCTGTTTGGATTATTGATACCCATCATTTCATAATGTACTTTATTGTTTTGTAGATACAATGTTTGGATAGACTGCATTGTTTCTGCTGTTTAATAACTTTTCTTGTTTAGATTAACTGTATCATACTGTATCGTAATCGATAAGTGTACTAAAATGCCCTAAACTACTGTAAATATTAAATTTATCAATAATTACTAACAAAATTAATTTAAGACGACTTATTTATGCTATTTTGTCACAAATTATGCATTATAAATATATTAAGCCGTTAAATCCATGCAAAAGTGTTTTCTACACTTCACTAATAAATTAAAAATCTTGCAAAAATTACTGTGCCTCAATCATCAACACAAACAAAAAGTGAAATTCTTTATGATAGTGTTTGCATGTTAAAGTTCATTAAAAAAATTACATGAATTTAATAAAGATAAATAAAATATTGATGCGTAGTAAAAGTTAATGTCCAGCTAACAATAACAGAGTGAGTAACGAACAACAGCTTAGCAAAAAAAAATATATATAGAGTGACGAACAAACATAAAGAAAAATCTAGAACGAAGAAGAGGGTATTTGGGTGGAGTTATGTAATATAGGGTAAAGGATAAAATAGGATTACGAAATATTAAGTAAGAACATAATTGGAATGAGAAATTAGATAACGATGGAATAACACCAAATTGGTTGTTACATAAAAATATGGGGCTTTTCATTGTTACGTAACGACGGATTTAACAATATGATACAATACTTTTTAGATAACAATCAAAGCAAACATGGTATTTGTAATAACATACAATACGAATATACGATACAATGGATAACAACGATCCAAACAAAGTAAAGACATCTAGGATATCGAATTAGAAAAGGCTAGAAGATAATCCAAATGCTGCTACCAAAGGATTATACAAGAATTGCAAATAGCAGTAGCACTAGTTACATGTCCCTATTTTGCTACTTTGTTACAGATACTCAGAGTCATGTACGACTAGTCATAGCTCATGGAGACTAAGGATTCTTTGATTGACTATTGATGGTCCTATTAGATATATAAGTTATAATTAGGGATGAACCTTTATTCAGTAGACAATTCGGTCTTGGATAAATACCGAATACCAAACGGGATTAATATCTTATATCAAACCCGAACCCGAATACCGTACAGAAATACTGAATACCAAATTATCAAATTTTTTTGTTCGGTTTGATAATTCGGGTTTCTATATTTTATGCCCTGCCCTAAGGGTGTTCATGGGTCAGTTTATGGTTAGAACCAAAACCAAACAAATTTAGTCGGTTTTTTAATTATTAAAACCAAACCAAACCAAACATAATACATATCCCTCGGTTTGATTGTTTTTGGTTTGGTTAGTTTTGCATCGGGTTTTCGGTAAGAAACTTAATGGTATTTCTCTTTTCCTTTTTTTTTTTCTTCCTACGACTAGGAAAGACTTTTCCATCCCTTTTCAACTTATTATCAGTTATTACCATTGTGGGAGCTATATTTTTCTTAGATTATGGAGAAAATGTCTTAAGATTTATAAGTTTTAATCAAGTGAATAAAGTTTATAAGAATACAACTTTATTTAGGTAAATCCTAAAGTTGTTTCTTTGAATAAATGAGTTTGAATTTATGAATTTCTTTTAATACATGGGCTTAAGGTATGTAGTTCATTAACCTAGTAGAGATAAAAAAAAATGATGGAAAAAATAAACAAAGCACTTAAAATTATTTATGAAGATTAATACTCCCTCTGTTTCAATTTATGTGAGTCTATTTCCTTATTAGTCCGTGCCAAAAAGAATGATCTCTTTCTATATTTGGAAAGACTTTACCTTTATGCAATGATTTATAGTCATACAAAATATCTGTGACTCATTTAGGACCACAAGTTTAAAAGTTTTTTTTTCTTTCTTAAACTCTGTGCCCTGTTAAATGAGTTCACATAAATTGAAACGGAGGGAGTATATTGTTACATAATTTATGTTTTTCTACTCTACTATTATCGTCATATACTCTAGAAATTGCATAAACTGTTTTTATTAGACCAGGACATATATAGTTAATTAATACAAGTATAAGATCCATCACAATTAATTCTTTTTCAATTCTTCTTTCATTGAGCTATTTAAATATAATTTTATTTATCTAACATTTGTATTTTAATAAAACAAAAATATATATAGACAAAAAATCAGAAAAACGAAACATTCTAAATTATGTATCAAGTGATGACATACCATCATATATCTCACCGTAAGAAAAATAACAAAAACGCTTTAAAACTAGTGTTCCTCATGTGGTCTACTATTTTTCTATCACTTATTAGTAATTATAAAAATTGTGTATATTATTTGGTTCGATTTTTTCTTTGGTTTGTTTTTAATAAAATCAAACCAAATCAAATATTGTCGATTTTTTAAAATTCAAACTCAAACCAAACCAAAACCAAACAACTATTGGTTTATTTAATCGGTTTTTTTTTTTTTTTTTTGAAGGAATGAATTTGCCCTCTATGATACTCCTGTCAGTATATGTTGGTACATTAAATGACTGAGCTCTTTTGTGAAGAGATGAATCAGTTCTATATGATAGATTCAGTATATCAGTATATGCTATATACTATGCGGGTAATTAACTAAAGTTTAGAATGTAATTGTCATTCACCTTTATGCAATTAATTCATTACCTATACTAATGAGAAATAAGCGATTTATAGTAATGTCATAAAGGTTGTTGGTCTTTATGCCTCATGGACAAAACATCAGGTCAAAATTCATGAATTCTGCTAGTAAATTAAACGACAAATTATTAGTTGTGAATGATTTATCTTAAAGATTAAACTAAAATAATAGTTTACCACAATTATTGATATTTGTTTTGATACTTATAAAACGTGATACACCAGAGAAAATTCAAATTAAACAGAGTCGCACTTGGAAGAAATTGCATACCAAAATATGAAAGTGGTCCTTAGGTAATCATAATATTCTTAATACATAATACACCTTCATAATAGTTAAAAACGCTCTAGAAATAACCCCCTGTCGAATACAAAAGCACTGGTCTATTGCAAGTCACTGAAAGAAAACTTCACCAGTTCCTACACAATACCCTTCTGTTTCCTCTACAAATTCCTTCACAAAGAGGAACTGACAAATATCTCCCTTGCTTCTACATTTTGATCAACACCATTGATTCTCTTCACTAAGAAGATCGATCGATCTAAACATGTTATCAGCAGATAATGCTTGTACCCATCATCCCACGATTTGGATGTCGCAATCATTTGCACAACACGGTGTTGGACATCATGCTTCTCAATAACCTCATACTCTGCTGCCAAAAGTATTTTATGTAAAATTCCTGCAAAATGTGCAATAATTCTTCGTGTGCAAAAATATAAAAATAATTCCGTATTATTTTTGCTGGAAAAAAAAAAATTCGGATCGTTTTGAGTTATTTTAGTGGGTAAAAAATTATTTGAGGGTAAAATAATTTTGAAGGGCTGAGATGATGCCACGTGGCAGCCGTTAGACATAAGGGTATAATTGACCTCATAGTATAACTGTAAGGGTATAATTGGCCCTAAAGTATAACTGTAAGGGTATAATTGGCCCTAAAGTATAACTGTAAGGGTATAATTGGCCCTAAAGTATAACGAAGGGTATGGATGAACTATTTTTCAAAGTTCAGGGATAATTTTGGCCCTTTTCCGTAAATTTTAAGGTTGTTTTGCTTTTTCCTTCTGGTAAACAAGAATAAATAAATAATAATAAGTGGCAGTGGATATTTTGTTTTCTTGTGGTATTCTTGTATTGTTGAAAATACCAAGAAAGAAGTTTTTTTTACTGGTTGGTTAAATTTTTTCTTTGTGGTTCGTCATTATTGATCCACAGTTTTTAACTTTGATCTTCTCTGAAAACATTCATAAAATTGTTTTGATTGTCTTTTGGTTGTTTTTGTTCCTTTCGTTAATAATTTATGAGAACAAAAACAGTTTTTTGCCGAAGACATTGTTAAACAGAGGTGTTTCTTTTTAACCAAAAATTATTTCTGCAGTTTTTTGGTCACATCAACAATCTTTTTTCTCTAATAAAAAGAAGAATATTGTGTATCCATATTCATAGCACTTTGCTGTGCAGTGACTTGTAGGATAAATCCACATACATTATTTTCCTTTTGCCCTTGATTAAAAGTTTTGTGGGTATAATAAAGGCAAAAGACATAAATTGACCCTTAAATTATACCCCAAATATCGATATCACACTTAAACTTTACCAGTGACTTGTTACACACCTAATATATGAAAAAGTGATATTATTTAACCCCTTAGAGCTGAAAACCAGTCACATGGTGGGAGGTGTTACACACCCTCTCGCCACATCAGCGCCATGTCAATATCACGTCAGAAATCTTTTAATTTGTAATATTTTAATATTGAAATGAAAAATTATAATTAAATTTTTTTTATCACTCCTTCTTCTCCACCCCCCCCCCCCCCCCCGCCGTCCCCAACCCGTCACCCCGACCCCCCAAACCCTTCCTCTTCATTAGCACAACCCCCGCTTCTTCTTCATCTTCATTTCCTTCACCCTCATTCCACCACCACCACGCCCTCTTCTCCTCCAACGCCACCCCCAAAACCCTCCTTCTTCTTTTTCTTCATTTCACCATTTTCTGGTTTATCTACTTAATTAAGAAAAACCCAAATGCTAAAAACAGAAGAAAAAAAAACTCAGAATTACAATTAAAAATGAAATGAAATCAAAGGGTATTGAAATTGAAAATGAATGGGTATTCAACAAAGAAAAAGAGGATATGGAAAAGTACCAAACTTAGGGGAGAGTTATAGAATTTGAGTTTCGTGGATCGAAATTGATTTGTAGGTTTTCGGTTCTTATTTATAAGATAAGACACAATGATGATAGGGGAGGAGGAGGAGAAGGGGTGGGGGGAGCAGTGACAGAAAAATGAAGAAGAAATGGGGTGGGCGTGGGATTAAAAAAATATTAATTTGGTATTTAAAAAAAAAAGAAAAATGAATTAATTTTAATAAAACGCGCTCCTTTTAAAATTATTTTTATATTTTGTGCCACATCAGCTCTCAGGGGATAAATAATATCACTTTTTAATATATTAGGTGTGTAATAGATCACTGGTAAAATTTAAGTGTGATATCAACATTTAGGGTATAGTTTAAGGGTCAATCTATGTCTTTTGCCTATAAATAAAGCCAAAGTTTTTCATGTCAATTCTTCGGCCATGTGTGGCTGACATGTGATGTCTCAAAGAATCTCTACTGCGAGCAATTCTTTAGAAAGAGAAAAAAAAATATTAAAAAAAAAAAAAGGAAAAACTTGTGCATCCATGTGACTGCCTGTAACGACTCAATTTGGGACCGTGTGGGCACCGACTTTTCCCATCTTGGTAGGCGAATCCTCCCATTTATTATTCACATCAATAAAACAACAATTCATTTTAACGGATAAATAATTAAGAATAACAGCGGAACTTCGAAATACATTCATTAACTCAAATGTTTACGTGGTTACAATAATACTTGATTACAAACTCGATACAAATTCCCATGACCTGGTCTAGACTAGTGCAAGAGCGATTAATAATTTCAGAATTTCCACTTCATTCTAAGACTCAACCTCCATCCCTGAATGAAGTGGGAGGAGGCCTTCCAGATAGGCACCGCACATTTCCACTTCACATCAAACCAAATACCTGAAGGGTGTAGCAAATGCAATATCAGTACAAACACGCGTACTGAGTAAGTATTATAGGCCGACAATGGTTAGTAACACATATCAGTAAAGAATTCACTGGAAAACATGATGACAACTCTACCAATTCATACATTTATCCATCGTCCAATTTACAACAATACCATTTTCAGTCATTAATTTCACTGCAGTACTCACCAATCAGACTCATAACAATCTTGTCACTTCTATATCATTTTCCTTATCACTTAATCATTCGTTTAGCCTAATGGTCAACTCACTACTAGGACACCCATTACCCTACAATACATAAAGACTGAACACACAAATAAGATTCCGGATGATCTACAGCTACTTCATCAAGTACAACAACGAATCCAAACCTAAACACTCATCATTACCTAATTAAGGCAACTAACTCGACTATGCCAAGTCTGAGTATATCTGATCCAATCCAACCATCACAATCCAATCATCAAACATCTCAATCAAGTCATAATGCAATGCAGTGCAATAATGGTATGAATGCAATGCCATGCCATGCCATGCAAATGAGGTGTACATATGTACTCCGGACGGAAATATCGACGTTTCGGTAGCACAACCCAGCGTGACTCACGAAGTCTAAGTGCCACCCGTCCTAGATCTTTGCCCAACACACAGACGGGACCCTGGCTAATTGCTCACAGGAGGAGTCTCACTGGCACCACCCTGGGGGACCCGCGGAGTCCATGCATTAACAACGATTCCGGTATATCATCGGAATCGGCCATGCAACAACGATTCCAGAATAGATCATCGGACATCGGTCATCTCACAGTCACTCAAGTAAAAAAGAGTCTGTCAAATATCAGTTTCATACAATCAATGATTCCGGAATTGAACCTCGGACATCGGCTTTCTCACAATCACTCAAGTAAAAGAGTTTGTCAAATATTGGTTTCATATAATCCATGATTCCGGAATGGATCTTCGGACATCGGCCTTTTCACAATCACTCAAGCAAAGAGTTTATCAAAATATCAGTTTCGCTCAATCAACGATACCGGATCATCACCGGGTATCGGCTATTGTTACACCTCGCACTTTCCGATCATGAGCATGAGCATGCCACGTATTTCACCGTATTAATGGAGTATCAGAGACGTCCCATAAAGTTTTGGAAGGTACAAGCCATGGGAAGTACGTATTAATGAAGTAAAGGATGAATTACGATCTCGTAAGTCGTAACCGGGAAGGACAACCTTGGAACAAAAGGAAACGACTATTATCAAGTATGATCAATGATAAATATCATGTATGGAGAGTTTCGGAAGATTCCGGGACCAACCAAAGCGGAGAAAATAAGTTTGTCGAAAATTCGAAAAAAGTTGGCAGAATTTTTGGTCAACTTTGGAGGGGTATATCTCCGTGTATATAAGGATTTTTATGGCTTTTCAAAAGCCTAAAATGAATTTCTTCGAGTCTAGTTTCCAACGCAACAAACCGTTCGTCAATGCGACATCGAAGCAGGGAGTTATGGACGTTACTAGTTAGACGGACGGAGCAAAAAAATGCTGCTACAGTAACCGGGTGCTATAGTAACCCAACCCAACACACACCTATAAATACCCCTCTAACCCATTAATTTTCATCATTTTCACCTTCTTCTCATCCTTCATATTTCTAAAGAATTCTTGAGGGTTCTATAACCTTGCATAACTCTCCATAAACTTCCATAACCTTCCATAATCTTCCACAACCTTTCCATATCATCAAGAGAGAATATCAACATCAAAATTTCAAAGAAAATTCATGGAAGATGATTGTTCTTGTTTCTCTTCAAGGTGGTGATGAACTTAGTCTTGGAAAGGGGTGAATAAAGTGAAGTTCTTCCACTATAAGGTATGTTTTTCCTACTATTATTTACATGATTGAGATGATGTAAAGGTTTAGCAATTTTTAGAAAGGAAAGAATCATAGGAGAAAAGTCATAAAGAGTTGAATTGAAGTTGATGGCCATGAGGTGAGTTTGAAAGAGAATTTTGGATTAATTTGAGATTAAATTGAATATAATTCTTTGATTATGGTATTATGGATGTTGTTATGGTTGTTTTGAAAATTGGAGAAACATCGTGTGGGATGTTTTATGGAATATATTGGTATTGATATTATTGTTGATGTTGTTGGTATTGTTTGGGAGTTGTTTTGGTATTTGGAGGAGGTAAATAATATAGGGGAGATGCTGCCCGAATTTCGACGGATTCTAAATAGATTTCATTTGAATGCTTGAGACAAGTGTATGATATTGAGCCTAATGATAATATGGACGATTTATGTGTAGAGTTACGAGCTTGGAAGATTAAACGTTGAACGACTAAGGCGACCGAAAGGTATGTTAAGGCTAGTCTCCCTTTCTTTCAAAAGGCATGATTCTTATGCTATGATTCCATATATATTTCCATAACCTTCTTACTTCCAAAAGTTAGAAGTTCATGATTCTTAAAAGCTTCTTATGATAATAAAGATGAGATGTTTTCTATGATGAACATGATGATGATGATTCTAATTCTAGAAATTCCAAGGCTTATGATTTTGATGCTATCACGAGATTGTTGAGCTTATTTCATGATTTTCTTTATTTTAATCGTTGTTGTTGATCTCACCTCATGATAATTGTTCCTTCGAGGTGAGATATAGCGATGATGATTGTTCCATAATATAAATTGGAGGTTACCGACCTTACGTCACTCCGATAAAGTCGTAGCTTTTATTTGGGGTCTCATGCATGCTACTTATATTATATATGTATATGATTTTTATATGTATATAGGGGATATGGGGAAAGGTGAGGCGTTATATACGCATAATCACCTGATCAGTTGGTATATTATGATATCGTCCCGGACGCAGGATATATGGATAAATGGATCGGGTCATTCGTTCCGCGGCAATATTTATGGATCATGCTACACATTTCGCAACAATATAAAATATTTATGGATCGGGCTACACATTCCGCAACACTATTATTTATACACATATATGAGAAATGTTTTCTTTGAGAGCTAAGCAAGCATGATTCTCGCCTTATGAGGCAATCAGATGTACAGGTTATCTCTTTATCTCCTGTTATGTTCCATATTCTTATTATTATATTATTCATGCCTCACATACTCAGTACACTATTCGTACTGACGTCCTTTCTTGCGGATGCTGCGCTCATGCCCGCAGGTAGGCAGGGAGATGGATCAGATCCGTAGGTGCTTTATCAGTGGATTTTCAGGAGCACTCCACTTACTTCGGAGCTGCAGTCTATTGGTATTGGTCTTCATGGTCACTTGCATTCTATGTAGAGGCTCGTAGACATGTATGTACAGTTAGATGTTTCATAACCCTACCAGTTCATATTGTTGTGTAACATTTTAGTAGCCTTGACGGCGGGTAATGATGGGCATAATTGTCGAAGATTATACTGAGATGTGCTGTTATATTGCGATATATGTCTTTACAGATTATGATATCCATGAGCTATTTTTATGGTCCACCCAGAAATGATTATAAGATTTATGTTTAGAGGTGCTCGGCGTGTTAGCTCCGGGTGCCCGTCATGGCCCTCTAGTTGGGTCGTGACAGCCATGCATCATGAGTATGAGAGAATGCGTGCAATGCATATGTAAATTAATCAAGTTCAATACCTAAGTACCAATAATGGGTATGGCAATACTATCCAAATTAAGACGACAAAGCAGAATTCAATATCTACCAATTCCTCATGACATCAAGTCGGACAATAGAACAATTTAAGGTACACATATAGCGGGGTGACTAGTCCCAACACACACATCAGTCAATCAGTTGGTACACGCCATACCACTTTCTTACCTCAACCTATTAGTTCAGAATAAGGATCTCACTCCACACTCAAAGTTATCCATCATACAAATTTAGGACCCAATCACAATCGTGGGTACATTTTATCCTCTCGTTTAACGGTTAGACTCACCCTAAATAATATAACTCATTCAATCATATGTTATAGGAAGTTTTCATCATTAGACACACACAGGTTCCATCCGTTACTCCTAAGTCACATAAATCCACCAATGATCAAGGAAAACCACATTAATACCTAAGGAATCTACGGGCCACAAGCCCGAACAAACAAGTTACACAACAATACCAACCTAGAATTCCATCCCAAATCCCCGATTTCCTACATATGCATTCTCCGTTCCTTCTATCACAACGATACGGAAACTAACCGGAGTCTACCAAAGGGAAGCCATAACCTACCTCATGGCCGAGCGGGTGCCACGAACATCCATTAATTTCTTTAAATCGATCGCTCCATCGTAATCCGCACGAAATAGATTGGAGACAACCGTGTTACCCAAGATTAATGCTTTCCATTTGAATCCTTCATAGGGGATTTGGATTAACAGGGAGGTTTGGGGGTCTTAACCCACCTCTAGTTTTCTTTTATACCCATGCTAAGAGATTTTCCCATTTTCAAGCTTATATTTGGGAAGAACCCATTTCCAAGATCCATACAAGAATCTATTTTTAAAGAAAAATGAGTGTAGTGGTCTAGGTTATTAGCTCACTTTTGATGAAGAACATGAGAGGTGGCTTAGAGAAAATTTAGGGGGAAATGTTGCTACCTCATCACTCTTTCAACTCTAGATTATTTGAAACACCCACTTGATGATTCTTTAAGTAAATATGTTTAGGAGTAATTTCTTAGGTGGGAGGAGGGTTGGAGGGTGTTAGAAGGATTTATTTGGACTAAAAATCTCATTTTTGAGCTTTCTCACTAAGCTGGGCGGCTGGAATTTAGAGTTATGAAAAATGGGACAATTCCCGAAATGACTCTTTAAATAGGGAAATTCACTGTACGATACCGCCCCAGCGGTACCGCTAGGGCGGCCAATATGCCGCTATGGAGGTTGTGCAGTCATAGGCATTTACCGCTATGGCGTTTAGTATACCGCTACAACGTTACCGCTGTAGCGTCAATACGAGCGCTATGGCGGTCAAGTTCTGTCTGTTCGCCCACGTTTCTATTCCTTACGCAATGCGTACGGCGATCTTGGTTTGGCTTGAAAGGTTTCTAGGATGTGAATAAGTGGAGACACTGTTAAGGGGCCATAGTTGTCATCTTCCTTCGAAATTCACAGTAACGACGAAACGGGTTGTTACATCAGATACCAATTGAACAACCGTTCATCCCCAAATGGTAAGGGAACGAACCAACGCCGACGGGTGACGCGTCCAGTAGCCAGGACTTATTAGTACCATCTTACTCTCGTATATTTGAGTCCGACAGGGAGGAACAGGGTGAATAACGTAGTCGGGGAACCCCTTGTGACTTAGTGCTTCTTACACATAACTCAATAGAGTAGCCCAAAAGACATCACTAAAAACTCATAGTGGCCATAGCTCATCTGAAATGCTGTCTTCGGAATATTCTCCGCCTTAATCTTCAACAGGTGATAATCTGAACGTAAATCAATCTCGAAAAACACCGAAGCACCCTGAAGCTGGTCAAACAGATCATCAATACAAGGCATAGGGCAATTGTTCTGAATAGTGACTGTTATATCCCGTATTTTTGAACGTCAGATTATTTGCTGAGGTGGGGCCCACACATCGAGATTTTTTTGGGACATCTGAAAAGTCATATGAATCACATATGTGAAGTTAAACACAACTCAAGAAGGACCCTTGGGCCAAATCAAAGTGGAAGTCCTCCAAACGAATATTTTTAAGAAAACGTTTTCGGGTGATCTGACTTCTAGGGGAAAAACCGGTATTATAAGTTTGGAATTTGGAAAATACCAAGAAATATAAGTTGTAGATAATTGAATTAGCTTTCCAACCATAGGTCGTGGGTTCCCAGGTGACATCGGTACAAGGAGATATGGACGTTTTAAGGTCGAAAGGTCAGTGGGCTAGGTCCAACTCGGGATCAACCGAGTTGGCCCAAAAAAATAAAAAACGAATTAAGGCCCAAAGGAGAGGGGTGGCCGGCCATCTTATGGCCCAAGCCCACAAAATTAATAAATTTCCCATGTGATAATTAATATAAAGGATCATTAAATTGTCTTGAAACATTTAGAAGTTTCAAGACAATTGAGAAAGAGAGAAACAAGAGAAAGAAGAGCAAGAATAAGAAGGCCATTTTCGGCCAAGCTCTAGACCAAAAAAAAAAAAAAAATTTTTTTTTTTTTCAAAAATCATTTTCTAACAATTAAAGGGTCCTTTACAATTTGGTGTAATTATTTTGGAAGAAAGAACACTTGTTTCTTCAAGTTGACAACTTGGTCAAGTGAAGAAGATTGTAGAAAAAGGTAAGAATTAATCCCTTTTTATTATGTTATGAAGGTTGGTTTATGTTGTAGTATGTAGAAATTAGTAGAATTTATGGAAATATGGAAGTTTACAAAGTGGGTGTGCATATATGTAAGTGGACATATATGTATATTGTTGTATAAATAATATGAGTTGAATTTTATGTTGTATTCTAGTTGTGGTTATGGTGAAATTTATATTGGAAATGGAAGAAAATGGTTCAAGTTGGCATGGAAAATTATTGGGAATAGTTATAGGAAATTATATGATTTTAATGAAGTTTTTATGTAATTATAGAAGTGGAGTTTTAAATGTGAATTATTATGTTAGTTGGTGAATTTGGAAGGATAATAGTCCATATTGGCATGAAAGATTGGTTGTTAAGTGGTTATGAGAAGTTTTGTGATTTTATGGTAGATTTATGTAATTATGAAAATGAAATTATTAAGGTGCAAATTATGATTATGGTTGATGAAATTGGAAGATGGAAATATGTTATGAATATGTAGATTGAAGATTTGAAGTTTTGGATGGATTATGGTTTTGGTGGAAAGTTTGTATATTTTGTGTATCTTGTGAATATTTGGTAGAAATGATATGAAATGCTTCCGAATTAGATTGTAATGATCTTGATTAGTAATGAATGTAAAAATATTGAGATTGGTTTGGAAATGTGAAGTTGGAACGAAAGCTATTGCATTATGTTGGAAAGAAGACTAGTTGTGTTATATTGTGTTTTGTAGTCATGGTTGTTGTCATTGTGTTGATAGTTTGGCCGGGTTGAATTCCCGGATTGTTCTTGATTAAAAAAATTGGCTAAGTTGAATTTTGGGGATGGTGTATTTATAGGGGAGATGCTGCCCAAATTTTTGTAGACAAGTATTGGTTAAGATTGAAATCTTAAAGCCTTACAATTAACATTTGGTAATTGTGACCAAATTGTAGATTTTGGCGAACTTGAAACTTGATTTTGGAGACGTGTATGAATCGGAAAAGGTATGTAAGGATTCACCTTTCCTTCTATGGCATGTCTTAAACGTAATAAGTTGGATACGAGCCTCGGGGACAACTCTATTCTCCGAAATCCGCACCCAAAGTTTCCCCTTTTTCATTCAATAGAATTGAATTAAATATTGTATGAAATGTTGAAAAATTGCCTAAACATCTAGAACTTGCACAAATAGGACCCGACTACCTTAAAACTCTCACAAGTGACGTCATGAAATGTAACGTATGTAAATCGTGTACGCCACCTCATTTGACCCGAGGTGGGCCCGTTATTCCCGGATTTTCTTAATTGTTTCGTTTATCGAACGATAAGTATATGTACATGTATATGGGGAAGATTGGGAAAGAGAAGGCGCTATAGACGCATAGCCACCTGATCAGTTGGAGTATGGTACATGATATCGTCCCGGACACGGGATGCCCGGACGCGGGATATATGGTTAAATGGATCGGAGCCGACGCCTCGGCAATATATATATGAAAAGAAATGTTTTCCAAGAAAGCAAAGTATTATATGTATATGGATCGGGTTGCACGTGCCGCAGCAATACGTTATAGTATATGCACATATGGATCGGGCTGCACGTTCCGCAGCGCTAAGCATGCATGGTATCCGCCAACGTGCACTTATATGTACAGGTTGTGTTTCTACTTCATGACATGCGCTATATCTCTTTTATGTTATTATTCATGCCTTACATACTCGGTACATTACTCGTACTGACGTCCCTTCTTGTGGACGCTGCGTTTCATGCCGCGCAGGTCAACAGGTAGACAGATTTGACTCTTAGAAGCTCCATCAGCAGTACTGTGGCAGCGCTCCAGTTGTTCCGGAGCCTCAGTTTCTTGGTACTACTTTTGTGTACATATTCGGGCACGGTAGAACCGGTCCTTCTTGTATATGTAGATGTACTTTGTTTAGAGGCTCGTAGACAGATATGTACAGTTAGATGTTTTGTACTTTTGTGGTCCTCGTCGTTGTATAATGTGCTAGCAAAGTTTATAAGTCCATGTCTACAATTATGCCATTAATGTTAGCGTTAAGCAACAGAAAAAAAAAAGATACGGTATAGTCTATACGGCCCACCTAGTAGTAAAAGTACGATACGAGATAAGGGGTGCTCGGTACAAGTATCGGGTACCCGTCGCGGCCCCTAGTTGGGTCGTGACAGAAGTGGTATCAGAGCAGTTCGTCCTAGGGGTTTGTCTACGAGCCGTGTCCAGTAGAGTCCTGTTTATGGGTGTGTAGCGCGCCACACTTATAAACAAGAGGCTACAGGGCATTTAAGAAAAATGACTGTCTTTCATCTTAAGAAATCGTGCGATAGAGCCAAGTTAAGGATGTAACTATCTAAATTTTTTCTGTTTAATTTTCAGCAATGCCTTTGAGAAAGAAGAAGAAAGTCAGCACAATACTAGGCGCTGCGGGAGAAGGCACCAGCCGAGAGCCCCCGGTTGAACTTGGACATAGTGAGTCTCAGAGTGTCACTCCCTCGCATGCTACCTCTATCCCTCCAGTAGCAGAAGAGCATGAAGAGGTCTCCACTCCAGCTCCAGTGCATCCAGTCCCTACACCGGTTGCTTCGGGTCAACAAGTGACCGAGGCCATCCATTTACTGACACAGTTGGTTGCCTCCCAGGCACAACGGCAGAATGTGAGTTCAAGTGATCAGTCAGCTAGTACTAGAGCTCGTGACTTTATCACTCTGAAGCCTCCAGAGTTTTATGGATCGAAACCAGAGGAAGACCCGCAGAATTTTATAGATGAGATGCTGAGGACACTGAGGATCATACATGCTTCGGATACAGAGTCAGTGGAATTGGCTTCATACAGGTTGCGGGATGTAGCAGTTCAGTGGTATAATAACTGGATATCTTCGAGGGGAGAAAATGCGCCTCCCCCGGTTTGGCAGGAGTTCACTGAAGCATTCCTGCGACATTACTTACCACCGGAGGTCCGACGGGCTCGAGCCGATATGTTCTTGAATCTCAAGCAGGGAAATATGAGTGTCAGGGAGTATAGTCTTCGTTTTAATTCTTTAGCCAGGTATGCCCCAGCCATGATAGCTGATAGGGGAGATCACGTACACCGGTTTGTGAGTGGATTGGGGCCACATTTAATTAAGGAGTGTCTGACAGCTTCCCTCCAGGATGGAATGACTATTGCTCGTATCCAGGCCCATGCCCAAAACCTGGAGGAACAATATCAGTTACGGAGAGAGGAGCGCTATTCGGATAGGGGTTCCAGAAAAAGGGGCAGATCTTCCGGGACTAGAAGCGAGTATAGAGGGGGACAGGCACAGGAGCAATCTAGGTATTCAGGCCAATCAGCGGCCAGTGCACCTCCTCGATTTGTGGATAAGGGATTTGATCGTTCTACTTATTCAGGAGCAGATCAGGGTACTAGAGCTTCAGGATCCCAGTATAGAGCTGATTCTACCAGGGTGATGCCACCCCCGCCACGGTGTCCTCAGTGTGGTAGGCCACACTCTGGAGAGTGTCGCGCAGGTACACGTGCTTGTTATACTTGTGGGCGGGTTGGCCATTTGATGCGTGATTGCCCACTGAGGAATGAGGGAGACCAAACCCAGCCCGCCGGATCCGCAATTGGTTCATCACCGTCCGTGCGCCCTCCTGGACAGGCTTCCCAGGCCCCAGCAGGTCGTGGTCGAGGTAGAGGGGGGGCACCCGGTTCAGCCGGTCCTCCGCACCGCCTATATGCATTGACAGGACGGCAGGACCCTGAACATTCTGCAGACGCGGCCACAGGTACACTTTTGGCATTTTCTATGATATGTGTGTGTTAATTGATCTGGAATCTACTTTATCATACACCGTCCCTTGTGTTGCTGAAAATTTCACAAATGTAGGAATAAGAGACGAATGTAAAAAAAAAAAAAAAATCAGGCAACCTAAGTCCCTAAAATGGATATCTTAAGCGACGCGTGAGATAATTACAAAGGAGACCTCCCCGAAGTATTATAATACACTATGAGGCCAGTTTGACATTCGAGGACGAATGTTCTAAAGGGGGGGGAGGATGTTATATCCCGTATTTTTGAACGTCAGATTATTTGCTGAGGTGGGGCCCACACATCGAGATTTTTTTGGGACATCTGAAAAGTCATATGAATCACATATGTGAAGTTAAACACAACTCAAGAAGGACCCTTGGGCCAAATCAAAGTGGAAGTCCTCCAAACGAATATTTTTAAGAAAACGTTTTCGGGTGATCTGACTTCTAGGGGAAAAACCGGTATTATAAGTTTGGAATTTGGAAAATACCAAGAAATATAAGTTGTAGATAATTGAATTAGCTTTCAAACCATAGGTCGTGGGTTCCCAGGTGACATCGGTACAAGGAGATATGGACGTTTTAAGGTCGAAAGGTCAGTGGGCTAGGTCCAACTCGGGATCAACCGAGTTGGCCCAAAAAAATAAAAAACGAATTAAGGCCCAAAGGAGAGGGGTGGCCGGCCATCTTATGGCCCAAGCCCACAAAATTAATAAATTTCCCATGTGATAATTAATATAAAGGATCATTAAATTGTCTTGAAACATTTAGAAGTTTCAAGACAATTGAGAAAGAGAGAAACAAGAGAAAGAAGAGCAAGAATAAGAAGGCCATTTTCGGCCAAGCTCTAGACCAAAAAAAAAAAAAAAAAATTTTTTTTTTTCAAAAATCATTTTCTACCAATTAAAGGGTCCTTTACAATTTGGTGTAATTATTTTGGAAGAAAGAACACTTGTTTCTTCAAGTTGACAACTTGGTCAAGTGAAGAAGATTGTAGAAAAAGGTAAGAATTAATCCCTTTTTATTATGTTATGAAGGTTGGTTTATGTTGTAGTATGTAGAAATGAGTAGAATTTATGGAAATATGGAAGTTTACAAAGTGGGTGTGCATATATGTAAGTGGACATATATGTATATTATTGTATAAATAATATGAGTTGAATTTTATGTTGTATTCTAGTTGTGGTTATGGTGAAATTTATATTGGAAATGGAAGAAAATGGTTCAAGTTGGCATGGAAAATTATTGGGAATAGTTATAGGAAATTATATGATTTTAATGAAGTTTTTATGTAATTATAGAAGTGGAGTTTTAAATGTGAATTATTATGTTAGTTGGTGAATTTGGAAGGATAATAGTCCATATTGGCATGAAAGATTGGTTGTTAAGTGGTTATGAGAAGTTTTGTGATTTTATGGTAGATTTATGTAATTATGAAAATGAAATTATTAAGGTGCAAATTATGATTATGGTTGATGAAATTGGAAGATGGAAATATGTTATGAATATGTAGATTGAAGATTTGAAGTTTTGGATGGATTATGGTTTTGGTGGAAAGTTTGTATATTTTGTGTATCTTGTGAATATTTGGTAGAAATGATATGAAATGCTTCCGAATTAGATTGTAATGATCTTGATTAGTAATGAATGTAAAAATATTGAGATTGGTTTGGAAATGTGAAGTTGGAACGAAAGCTATTGCATTATGTTGGAAAGAAGACTAGTTGTGTTATATTGTGTTTTGTAGTCATGGTTGTTGTCATTGTGTTGATAGTTTGGCCGGGTTGAATTCCCGGATTGTTGTTGATTAAAAAAATTGGCTAAGTTGAATTTTGGGGATGGTGTATTTATAGGGGAGATGCTGCCCAAATTTTTGTAGACAAGTATTGGTTAAGATTGAAATCTTAAAGCCTTACAATTAACATTTGGTAATTGTGACCAAATTGTAGATTTTGGCGAACTTGAAACTTGATTTTGGAGACGTGTATGAATCGGAAAAGGTATGTAAGGATTCACCTTTCCTTCTATGGCATCTCTTAAACGTAATAAGTTGGATACGAGCCTCGGGGACAACTCTATTCTCCGAAATCCGCACCCAAAGTTTCCCCTTTTTCATTCAGTAGAATTGAATTAAATATTGTATGAAATGTTGAAAAATTGCCTAAACATCTAGAACTTGTACAAATAGGACCCGACTACCTTAAAACTCTCACAAGTGACGTCATGAAATGTAACGTATGTAAATCGTGTACGCCACCTCATTTGACCCGAGGTGGGCCCGTTATTCCCGGATTTTCTTAATTGTTTCGTTTATCGAACGATAAGTATATGTACATGTATATGGGGAAGATTGGGAAAGAGAAGGCGCTATAGACGCATAGCCACCTGATCAGTTGGAGTATGGTACATGATATCGTCCCGGACACGGGATGCCCGGACGCGGGATATATGGTTAAATGGATCGGAGCCGACGCCTCGGCAATATGATATGTTCTATGTTATATATATATGAAAAGAAATGTTTTCCAAGAAAGCAAAGTATTATATGTATATGGATCGGGCTGCACGTGCCGCAGCAATACGTTATAGTATATGCACATATGGATCGGGCTGCACGTTCCGCAGCGCTAAGCATGCATGGTATCCGCCAACGTGCACTTATATGTACAGGTTGTGTTTCTACTTCATGACATGCGATATATCTCTTTTATGTTATTATTCATGCCTTACATACTCGGTACATTACTCGTACTGACGTCCCTTCTTGTGGACGCTGCGTTTCATGCCGCGCAGGTCAACAGGTAGACAGATTTGACTCTTAGAAGCTCCATCAGCAGTACTGTGGCAGCGCTCCAGTTGTTCCGGAGCCTCAGTTTCTTGGTACTACTTTTGTGTACATATTCGGGCACGGTAGAACCGGTCCTTCTTGTATATGTAGATGTACTTTGTTTAGAGGCTCGTAGACAGATATGTACAGTTAGATGTTTTGTACTTTTGTGGTCCTCGTCGTTGTATAATGTGCTAGCAAAGTTTATAAGTCCATGTCTACAATTATGCCATTAATGTTAGCGTTAAGCAACAGAAAAACAAAAGATACGGTATAGTCTATACGGCCCACCTAGTAGTAAAAGTACGATACGAGATAAGGGGTGCTCGGTACAAGTATCGGGTACCCGTCGCGGCCCCTAGTTGGGTCGTGACAGTGACCTTGTTCAACTGTTGGTAATCGATGCAAATCCTCATAGTCCCATCTTTCTTCTTCACAAATAACACAGGAGCACCCCAAGGGGAGACGCTCGGTCTAATGAACCCCTTGCTCAATAAATCTTGTAATTGTTCCTTAAGCTCCCTCAACTCGGCAGGTGCCATCCGATATGGTGGAATGGAAATGGGACGAGTGCCTGGGTCCACATTGATACAAAAATCAATGCCGCGATCGGGTGGCATGCCCGGCAAATACAACGGATTTACCTCAGCGAACTCGCTCACAATAGGGATAGACTCAAGGGACGGAGATGCAATAGTCGTATCACAAACATGTGCCAAATACGCTAAACACCCCTTACTTACTCACTTCTTTGCCCGAAGGAAGGAAATGATCTTCTTCGGAGCAGGACTAGGAGTACCTTTCCACTCAAGCATAGGAATGCCTGGTATAACTAAAGTGACTATCTTGGCGTGACAATCCAAGATCGCATGATAAGGAGAGATCCAGGACATACCCAATATAATATCAAATTCCACCATATCAAGAATCATCAAATCTACCCAATTGTCGTACCCCATAAAAGTAACCAAACAAGATCGGTAGACTCGATCAACAACCACAGAATCTCCGACCGGAGTAGACACATGAACAGGTATATCTGTGTTATTACAAGGCAAATCCCAACCAATGGCATGAAATGCAGATACATACGAATAAGTAAATACAGGATCAAATAGCACCGTAATAGACTGATCTCAAACAGAAACAATATCTTCCGTCGCTATATCAGGGATCTCCAACCGGAGACCTAGCTGCCCTCGCCCTCGCCCTCGCGGCCTCAAATCTCACTGCACAGTAAACAATGGTCTGGAACGAAGCGCCCTCGGCCTCAAGCTAGATACATGGTAGCTGGAGAGGATTGAGGGTGTGAGGGGTTGGGTGAGGCCCACTACTGTTACCGAGATTCATAGTTTTGTGGGTTTGGCCAGTTATTACCATCGCATTATGAAGGGTTTTGCTGCCATTGCTTCGTCCTTGACCATATTGACTCAAAAGGATGTTCCCTTCCAATGGACGGATGATTGTGAGGAGAGCTTTTAAAAGCTCAAGCTTCTTTTGATTACAGCCCCGATCCTAGCCTTACCTGTGGAAGGCAAGGATTTTGCTGTCTATTATGATGCTTCTCGTATGGGTTTGGGTGCGGTGTTGATGTAGGAGGGTAGAGTGATAGCTTATGCTTCCCGTTAGTTAAAGGTTCACGAGAAGAATTACCTTACCCATTATTTGGAGTTATTGGCCGTAGTCTTCGCCTTGAAGCTTTGGAGCCACTACTTGTACGGTGTCCATTGTGAGGTTTTCACCGATTACCGTAGCCTTCAGCATGTGTTTACTTAGAGAGATCTTAATTCCAGGCAGCGCTGATGGATGGAGCTCCTGAAGGACTATGACACCTCCATTCTGTATCACCCTGGTAAAGCCAATGTGGTAGCTGATGTCTTGAGTCGCAAGACAGTGAGTATGGGGAGGCTAAGGAGGTCGTGATTGATTCTGAGGGCATTATGAGGATTAGAGGACGCGTGTGCGTTCCTCGTGTTGGTGATTTGATTCAATTGATCTTATCTGAGGCTCATAGCTCTCACTATTCCATTCATCCGGGCGCGACTAAGATGTATCGAGACTTGAGACAACACTATTAGTGGCGTCGTATGAAGAGAGATATAGTTGATTTTGTGGCTAGGTGTGAGAATTGTCAGCAGGTAAAGTATGAGCACCAGCGACCCGGTAGGGTACTTCAGAGGATGCCCATTCCCGAATGGAAGTGGGAGAGGATTACCATGGATTTCTTCACGGGTCTTCCGAAGACGCTTGGCAAGTTTGATTTGATTTGGGTGATAGTGGATCGGTTGACTAGGTCCGCTCACTTCGTTCCAGTTCAGGTTTCTTATACCGCGGAGAAGTTAGCTAAGATGTATATTCGGGATATTGTGAGATTACATGGGATCCCTATTTCTGTTTTATCTGATCGGGGTACTATCTTCACCTCTTGATTTTGGAGGGCATTTCATGAGGAGTTGGGTACTCGATTGGATCTTAGTACAGCTTTCCATCCCCAGACCGATGGCCAGTCCGAGCGGACCATCCAGGTAGTCGAGGACATATTGAGAGCGTGTATTATTGACTTTGATGGTCATTGGGATCGGCACTTTCCCTTGGTAGAGTTTGCGTACAATAATAGTTATCATTCGAGTATTGGTATGAAGCTTTTTGAGGCCGTAAATGGTAGGAGGTGTAGATCTCTGATTGGTTGGTTTGATGGGTTCAAGGATCGACCTTGGAGCGTGGATCTATTGATAGATTCCCTTGACAGAGTGAGAGTTATTCAGGCCAAGCTTGTGGCAGCTCAGAGTCGGAAAAAGATGTATGCAGACCGGAAGGTTCGAGATTTGAAGTTTGCTATTGGTGACCAGGTTCTATTGAAGGTTTCACCCATGAAGGGTGTTATGAGGTTTGGTAAGAGGGGCAAGTTGAGCCCCAGGGTCATTGGTCCGTTTGAGATTGTGGATTGTATCGGTGATGTAGCTTATGAGTTGGCATTACCGCCAGGCTTGGCGGGGTTCATCCAGTCTTTCATGTTTCGATGCTGAAGAAATATCACGACGACAGTACCTACATTGTCCGTTGGGATTCTATATTGCTTGATGATAATTTGACTTATGAGGAGGAGCCTATCGTGATCTTGGATAGGCAGGTTCCGAAGTTGAGGTCAAAAGAGATTGCTTCTGTATAGGTGCAATGGAAGCACCGCCCTGTGGAAGAGGCTACTTAGGAGACTGATTCCGATATGCGTAGCCGATATCCCCAATTGTTCACTGATTCAGGCACTTTCCTTACTTTCCTTCTTCTTCGCTCGAGGACGAGCAACGGTTCAATTGGTATCTGATGTAACGACCTGTTTGGTCGTTATAGTCTCTTCGGCGTTTTCGCCTATTTTCGAGCATTTGTTAGCTCACTTTTGACCTGAGGGGACCGTTAACACGCTTCCCGAGGTGTCTAGACTGGATTCGGGCAACTTTGTTGGAAATATAGGCTTAAAGTGAAAAATGATTGACCCAAAGTTGACTTTTGGGCAAACGAATCTTTTTCGAAATTTCATCGATTTCGATAGGTCCGGATGGTCGTTTAGAACCTGTATATGTATTTGGTTCGGTTCCCAATGCATTCAGATGTATTTCAGGACTTGGGATGGGAAATTGGAATTCAAGCATCGAGGGTTGACTCGGTCAACGAGGCCTCCGTTGGAAATTTCGAGACCATAAGCGCGTTCGCAGAGTATTTTGTGTGGGTTTAGGTGGTTGGTTGTGAGCAAATGGCCTCGGGAATAACCCGAGATTTCGATTGAAGACTTAGGAAAAAAAGGGGAATTCTGGTGTGTGGTGCCCGTAATGGCGGCACCAGAGCCGCCCCAGCGGCACCGCTGTGGCAGTGTGATGACCGCTGGGGCAGCCATGTGTAATGTTGGCCATACCGCTGTGGCGGTATCTCGGCTGTCGTAGCATCATCCCTACCGCCGTGGCGGTGTCGGGCAGTTATATATCATTAAATGTGTCTTAAATAAGTCTTAGACCCTCATTATTTCCCATCTCGATATTGGAGCATGAGGAAACTGTTCTTGGAGATAATTTGGAGAAATTCTTGGAGATTAACCTTGCCTAATCCTTCACTCTTCCTTAATCACAATCATCTTAGATTTCCCCCTTCCCTTTAACAATCTCTTAGAGATGGAATTTGAAGGAGGGTTTTGGGAAACTTTTCCTTAGGGTCATGTATGACAAATTGATGATGATTGTGCTAAAATTTGATGAATCTAAGCTTATTAATCACATATCTTCCACTTTTAAAGTTGAATTTCGGATTTGGAGATTTAAGGTTTATACCCAATTTGGGGGTTTTGCTTGAAATAAGATTTTAGGCTAATCCTTGGGCTAAATCAACAATTAATGGTTGGGTTAGGATCACCTAGTACTTAATTTGGTAATTTGCCTCTAAATTTCTCGTTTTGCCCCTGTGGGCCCGTTTTCCCAATTTCTAGGGTTAAAATGGACCGAATTGAAATACTAACAATATTAGTATCATTCTTCATAATTTCTAATATAGAATTCGATTATGGTTAGACTAGTTTGGTTCCAAGGTTCAGCGCAAAGGCAAAGCAAAGGAGTGACTTGTTGGTGTTGCGGTTCGGCAATCCAAGAAGGTTATGGCTTACCTCTAGTGAGACTTCGCATAGCGAAGCACATATTTAGAATATAATGTCGGAGACAGCATGTGAACCTTCGGGTATGAAGTCGGGTTAGATATTGCCTTAGGTTGGGAACTAGCCACCCTGTTATATGTGCTTTGATCGTTCCATTTGATGGTTGATGCCATGAGTAGTTGGTAGATATTGGAATCTGTGTCATTTTTTTGATTGAGGTAGAATTTACATACCCGTTGTTAGTATTTGTACTTGGATACATTGTTGGCGTGCCCACCGTTGGTACTTGTGATATTGATATATTGTTGGCATACTACTGTTGGTATTGTGATATGATACATTGTTGACGTACCCCGTTGTTGGTACTTGTGATATTGAGTTCTATTGTTGATGATTGATATTCGCATTGCATACCTTCTTACTCATTCATGATGCATGGCCGATACCCGGTGATGATCCGGTATCGTTGATTGAGTGAAAATGATATTTTAATAAACTCTTTACTTGAGTGATTGTGAAAAGGCTGATGTCCGAAGATCAATTCCGGAATCGTTGATTGTATGAAGTTGATATTTGATAAACTCTTTACTTGAGTGATTATGAAAAGGCTGATGTCCGAAGATCAATTACGGAATCGTTGATTGTATGAAACTGACGTTTGACAAACTCTTTACTTGAGTGATTGTGAGATGGTCGATGACCAATGATCTATTCCGGCATCGTTGTTGCATGGCCGATTCCGATGATATCCTAGAATCGTTGTTAGTGCATGGAAAATCCGGGATGGATGGCACTTAGACTTCGCGAGTCACGCTGGGTTGTGCTATCGAGACGTCAATATTTTCGTCCGGAGTACATGTGTACACCTCATTTGCATGGCATTACATTTCATTCACCCCATCTTTGCATTGCATTGCATTATGACTTGATTGAGATTCTTGGTGATTGAATTGTGATGATTGGATTGGATCGTATATATTCGGACTTGACATATGTGAGTTAGAGGTTTTATATAGGCGATGATGGATACTTGGTTGTAATCTTATTTTTCTTATACTTGTGAGATTCCTTGAGATCTGCTTATCTTCTGAATTGTATTAACTATACTGTGGTTTGTACTGACCTGTACTTGATGCATTCTTTTATGAATGCAGAGCACCAGGTCGGATCTACTTCTCTGACCCGTGGCTGATCGACTCTTCAGCTTCCACTGGAGTTTTCCAGGGTGAGCATGGCGTCCGCTGACCGTGAAGACTCTCCTATTTTCATGTCTTGCTTTATTCCAGAGACATAGATATTATGTATTAGTACTTCCAGATTGTATTATTCAGACTAGTCCCTGGGGGTATTTACTTTCTTCCACACTTTTTACTACTATATATATATATATATATATATATATATATATATATATCGTGAGACTTACATATTTGTTATTTCCGCGACTGCCAGTGTCTTAAAAGGCGAGGGTATAAGGCGGGGCGTTTTACATTTGCCTCGGTGAGGCGTAAGCCCCATGGGTATTTACTTTTTTGTATTTCATAAAATAATATAATTAAAATAAATATTTTTAAATAGGTAAAATTACATTAAAAAAAATTAGTGTTGCCTTTTTTTATTTTTCATACTTGTTGTAAAGTAATTCATATAGTAACATTAGTATTTATATTAGTGAGGATCAATTTAAGTCAATAAGATATTAGCCATGTGTTTTAAAGAAATTACCTAGGATGTTATTGTAAAAAATTTATTTAATAATATGAAGATTTGAGTAGTTTAGTTCAAAGTTTTAGAATATTGCTCTTAATACATAGATAGTGTTTTTTCTTTCTTTTGTTATATATATTTTATACTTCTTTTTACAATTTTCAACATTATCTAAGAGAAATTTAAATCATAAAATTCATTGGTAAAATCTTTTGGGGCCTAAAGCAAAAGTTTTACTAGCTTCACCCTCAAGCCACCCCTGCTTACAACTTGTAATTATATATAATATAATTTTACAAGTATAAACAATACAATGAAATAAAAGCTATTATGGAATACATATCAACTCTAACATCTTAACTTTCAAATAATGAAAAATCACAATTTCTTAAAACAATATTACTAGCATACTGTTCATTTTGTATCAATAAACTTTATCAGTATTATAATTAAAATGTAACTCGTTCATGAATAAAATTAAATTACTTTCAAATAGCGAAATAATAAAATATGATAAATTTGATACGTAGGATAAAAGACCAATGACAAGTGATAATAATGTACAAATTGGCTATGGTATTTTTAAAAGAAATATTAAGTGATATTAACCCTCACAATGTTCTCAAATAGTAATATGCAATACTACGAATTGTTATTTGAGTTACACCCAGTCTTCTTATTTGTATAGATGAAAAACTATAAAATATCATTCATTTTTTAAAGAATTATGAGGGTCAGCGATTTTAATTAAGGAATTTAACATATAATTTGTGTAAGAACTGTTAGGCGAGCCCCGAGCCTTGAGCATTAGGCGGGTTTAGGGCGTACAATCGGGCGCTTAGGGTGTAAGCCTCATAGGAATTAAGCCCCGAACGTGAGTCTCGGGGCGTTTTACCAGCGCCTCGCCCTAGGCGAGCCTCGGGGTGAGTCTTGAAACTGCCTTTTAGAACACTGGTGACTGCATATCTTATTAACCATTGTCCATGAGTGAATAAGTTTAAGTAATATGGAATTACAAAGACAGTAGTGAATATACACATGTGTGTATATTTATGAAAGTCTAATATTCTCTGCATGTGTTATGATTAAATCACGGTTCATTTTAATGAGTGTAGTTGTTCATGTGATATTATATTCGTATAAGTATGGTTGTTAAATAGAAATAAGGTATGTCAGCCGTTGATAATTTTGTCAACAGCCAATTGTTCTCGAATGGGGTCATTCAAGGATGTAAAATGTGTGAGTGTATTTGTACGAATGATATAGAATTATTGATTGTTTAGTCTTGAATTTAAGTAATTTAAGACAAGTGTTCCTTAAAGAACTAATAATATTAGAATTTTGGATGATGATTGGGAACATAGTGAACTTTCGATTCTAGGTCTAATGTGAGATAAATTTCAATATGGTTAATTATTTTAAGAATTAGTATGTATATGAATTTTAGAATCTAAAATGTGCATAGATATCTCAAATAGTATATCCTTTTTTATCGATCTGTCAATTGCTACGAGAATATTAGTCCCTGAGATTGCCATAAGTGCAAAGCTGAACCGTGACGTAATGTGCAGTATGTCCTAGAAGAGCAAAAGGCTCTTAAGGCTTTACATGTGTCTATGAGGCCTCATAATGTATCTTGTTTGTATTTTGAAACATACGAGATATGGTGTTAGTTATTCCTCTGATGATTTTATTATATTGGATGTTGTTTATAATTTCAGTAAGAATATTTATTTGTGCTTATTTGCGTCAAGTGTTGATACAAATATACGACATGCTAGACTTGACCTTAGTGGTTAACAACGAAAGAATTGTTTAGCCAAACAAGGTTTACTTAGTTCTATAAATAAAGTAGATTTGTCTACTTATTAATATTGTATAGCTAGAAAATAATAAACCATTTGAAAAAGTTAATGCACCGATGCTCCATTGCAATTTATTCCATCTGACATCAATGATTCAAACAAATAAGGTTCTGTTTAAGTAGGCATTTGGACATGTGATTTCAAATCATGGTTTCATGTCATGAGATGAAATCAGCGTTTGGACAAGCAATTTTGTCTCATGGTTTCATGTCATGAGATGAAATTCCAAATCATCCAAAAAGGCATGATTTGGGATTTCAAACCATGATTTCAAAAAATTTAAATGTAAAACTTCACCCTTAAGTTAGTAGATATTTTTAAAAATTAATCTCGCTAACCATTTATCAACCATTAACTTCTACCAAGTCATAGTTACATTACTATTCATGTTAAATTTTCTTTTTTATTGAACTAAAGTTTGATTAATTGATGTTGTATTTTTTAGAAAGACCTTCTAGTAGCGTATTAATTTTGTTATGAACTATGACTTGTTCATTTGGTAAGATTATATAAGAATTGGGAATGTTTTGATAGTTTTCACAAATTGTGGGGTTTTTATGTCTATAAGAAAAAAAAAAAAACTTAAGAAATCCAAATTGCATGTTCAAACATGATTTCAAATCATGGTTTCATCTCATGGTTTCAAATCATGTCCAAACAACACCTATATTATTGTTATTCCATATAAGTAGTGGAAAGCAAAAGCTTGATTTGAGTTTGTGCAACTTTTATTCATAATTCATTCCCCCCACATGGAATTAATTCCAAGGGGAAGGAAGTTTATCTTTCTACGGTACTCTATGTAGTCCAAGGGTTATGTTGTTCATATATGAACAAAAGTGACATTATAACTGAATTTGAATCACGGGACGTTGCATTCTTAGAGAACGTGCTTTACCAAGTAGGGTGGGATAGGTCGTGACTTATCTCTTGATGTAACTACAGACCAAATTGCTTCCGCTGTATATACACGAATGGATTTGGGTGGATGCAGTTGCTGATAATGGAGATGTTGCTATCACATCAATATACCATCAAAAGAGAATCCATTTAATATTATTGGTCCCAGTAGGAGTAACTAATTAATTGATAATCAGTTTGTCAATCTCAACCTCGACACACGAGTCATCCTTGCATTCTCCCTCATCGATTTGAGATTGAAGGGGAAGCATATATAGTTACTCCACTTGATGAAAAGAGCCACATGGTGTAAAGTATGATCTTATATACCCTACTAAGTATAAATAGTTACAACAATGGAAATTGAAATGAAGTCCGTGAAATCAAACCAAGTGGGAGTTGATTGAGATTGTGGATCTTAAAGCTATCGAGAACAAAAGGTTCTCAAACTCAAGCATAAGGCTTGAAGCGTCATGTATTCTTGATCCATAAATACTTCTATTTTTAGAGACGAAATTTCTAGTGGGAGGATGTGTTCTCTGACTCCACAAGACAATAATACTGGAAAGCAGTTAAGATGATACAAAGGTATTTTAAAGGCACAATAAGATGTGCCTTGTTTTGGCAAAGAATTGAGAAGGATATTTAGATGTGAGAAAATCTAAATTTGAGTAGGTTCTTCTTGCTATTGAGAATATAAAATATATTGATATTAAGTGTAAGTGTGTGTCAGAGACATAGTTGTATATAGAGAAGTGAACATGAAGTAAATTATACGCATCACATGGTAGAAGACCTATTAAAAAAAATCCATAGCATTTGTTGCTTATGAAAGATATGATATCGTTGGATTTGTGCAGTGCTGATGCATTTGCATTTTCTTATACTTCATGCTCATGTCCACGTAAAAACTGCATTTTGAGATAAATGTTAGTTGACGCCTAAATTATTCATTATTGTTGCTTCATATACGTAAGATGAGTTTTATGTTTAGAACATAAATTTCAAGTGTAAGTATGTCAGACAGAAAAAAAGATTGGCCTATTCACATGGGCAATCGCCTCTATTGTCTAGGTGGCAGATAAAGATGAGACGATTATAAACTAATTATTGTCAAAAGTGACGATAAAACAGAGCTTGAAGTTTATAATAAGAATGTCGTTATTTTTTAGTTTAATCATATGTGATTAAAATGTGATAGTAAGTACCAAATGTGAGTTCTAATGGAAAAAATGTATGAGTAGACATGTGAACTCAAAGTTAGATATGAGTTGTCTGATATCATCTGCATAGTATTTTAATTTGCCAAAAGACATACGCTCCACAAGGAAGGAGTAAATATTGTGGTGCGTGATTCATACCACGTATGCATTAATGACCTATACGGCATATACAAGTTTAATCTCTACTTGTTATCGTGTGAAGCCCTGCAAATTATTAGTAATTTTCTTTCTCTGTACCCTCATGACTTTGGCCAATTTCTTGAGATTCAATTTGATGTTTACTATCTTAGGGTGTTGCTAAGACATCATGGATGATTCGGTCTGGCGGAACATTTCTAGAAAAGCATATCAAATTGGGATTGAGAGATTCATGAGATGAGGAAGATCATTGAGTATTATCACATTAATTGTGTTCATTGGTCGACCCTTTATGTTTGTCTTCGAGACAAGAACATAATGATGAACTCAAGTTATGACAAAAGAGATGCTGAGAAATGAATGTGATAAATGATTTAGGGAACTGCATGCTACAATCTACTCCAAGTTCCTTAAATCGAGATGTTATATATTCTTAACAGATGTATAGCAATTGTGCTCTCGAAGTATGCACTGGTCACACGGTCTAGTCATTATGTATGAACGTTACAAAATAGGAATGAGAGTTGACCCACCATGTGTGAGTGAGGAATATTGGAAATACGTTTAGGCACCTATGTGGGTCAGCCTAAAAGGAAATAAATAAAATAAAAAGAGAAGAGACACAACCCTTCGCAAAGGTTGTGTCACTTAAGATATAAATAAGAAGTTGTTTTGTTTATAAGAAATTCTTCTTCTTTTTCCAGAAAAGTGTGTTCTTTTCTTCTTTTGAAATATAAAATTATTTCTTTTCCAAAAGATAGAAAACAAATTACTCTCTTTTTCTCCGTGAAGAAACTACGGTGGTAGATTCGTACGAAGATGAACATGATCTTCACCAAATACCGGAACAATCTTCTGAAACAGGTACAATTTAGACTGTGAACTTTATGGTATAGTTCGTGTTATATACATTTGATTATACTGTCAATTAGTGAAACAAATATATGAATCTTGGAGAACGGTGTGTTCTTGGATTATTGTATTTTCTTTCATATTGTTTTTCTCAGGCTCCTAATTTCATTCGATCTTCATGTTGTTGTTAACATTCATTCACTTTCTTTGCACTTTAACTTCATTCTCCAATGGAAGCCCCAAGAAGAGGCTGGAATTTTCTACCTAATGACCAGGAAATTTTAGACTTCTTGAAAGATTACGTTACTGGAAGGATGAAGCAACCAAACGACGCCATCGCCATGCATGAACTTTATAGACTACATAGCCCATGAGTTGGTTTTGAAGCCATTACTGGAGATCCCAACAGTCCAAATATTAAATACGTAATCAGTTCAACAAACAACAGAGGTCGCATGAAGTCTAGAACTGTGGGGAGGGGAAATGGCAACAAAAAGATAAGACAGTGATGATTCTTGAGCGTGGTAGCAAAATGAGACTCACATTTAAGAGGCCAAATGTAAATGTTGGTGTTATTACTCAAGAAGAGAGACAGTTCGAATGGATCATATGGGAATATAAACTCTCACCTATCCCTTTTGGAACTCTAGCTACGCGCAGGAACATAGTCTTTTGTCGTTGGCAAGGGTATCAAAACCTGTGCAGGTGTTATTCATAAAAGGGATTTTATTTTCTTAAAAGATAATAATGAGTTCAAGATTGGTCAAAATATTTCAGCTTTTTAGTTATCATATACTACTAAAAGTGGGAAGCCCCATAGTTGAAAATTGGATTACGATAATACCCTTTAAAAGTATTGACTATATTGTCCTTAATGAAATTCAAGACCTTTCATTTAATATTTTTTATTACATTGAACGTGAAATGGAAAATTCTTCCATCTGCCCTTAATTATTGCAGGTATAAATTTGCTTAATTGTGATACATATTTATTTCATTTTTAATTGTTTGTTACTTTCATCTTCCGTGTTAATAGTAACACCCATAGGAATTTCATTCTTATTACTGTTTGTTTCTTTCATCTTCCACATTAATAGTAATAATTTTGCATAAGCGTTTCAACCCATTTTTATCTTTCTTGGCTTTTCATATCTTTTTACGCTATCTATAAATTGCATATTGAATGGAAGATTTAACTTCATTGTGTCAGTGTGATTCTTTGTATGCACAGTCAAAGTTCTCAATCTTCTCCCTGCTATTCGCATATGTAATTCTTTTTATTATTGTTACAGAACTTGGAGGTAGTTATATTAAAGCATGTACATCCTCATGTTCATTCTAATTTACCATGCAGTTTTTTTATTTTTTTTTATTTTTTATACTTTATTATGCAGTCCAGATATGATTTTATGTATAATTTAAAGTTCTAAGAATTTTTCACTTATGATGTGATTTTTCATTTATAATAATATTATAAAATCTATTCTCTTGATGTTCACTGCATTATGTCGAGAAAAGAGCTTAAGAAAGAAATGGAGATAATGACTTTAAAGATCCATTTCGTGTCTCAAAATAAAAATAGGAATGGTCTTCTTTGTAATGACCCATTCGGTCGTTATTGCGTTTTTACCCTTTTTACCCCTGTTGACCCTTTCCCCAGCGTCGTTGGAGTGTTTTTAACTTGTGGGGATTGGTGACACAATTCCCGAGGCAATCAAGTATGTGAGAAGAAAAATCTAGTTTTGAAAGTTCTAAAGTAAAGCTAATGAAAAGGTTTGAACAAAGTAAATATCTGAGGTTAACGAGTTCGGATTCGAGTTTGGGGTGTTCTGCTATGTTACATCCCGTACTTTTGGACGTTTGATGTGTCATAAGTTAATCGACATAAGTCTAAGGACAAGGTTAATTTTTGAGGTTATAAGTGTTTATGCGATGCTTAACAAGTGATAAGTAAGTGTCGTGAAGGTTAAACGAATCGGAAGAAATAAGTTTTGTCAAAGTTTGGGATGTTGAACAAGTTATACAGACTGTATGGAATTTTTGTCATATTCAAGTATGCAAATAAAGAGATCGGTGTATAAAAGTTTGAGGTCCCGAAATAATTTAGGACTTAACAAGTGTGACGGCGGTGATTGAGGATAATATTTTGTGTGTGCCAAAAAGAGACTATGGACTAGTACTATATATCATGACATGGTAATGAGCAAATGAGATGTGTTAAATGATTATTATGTAAGTGAATTGAGATCTAGCAATTAATTATGTGGTTAATTAGTTAAATGCTTTATTGTAGTGGGACACCAAAGAATTAATTGAAGAAATATTTGGATATTTATTAGGGGACATTATGTCCACATGGCATTATGAAGAAAGTTAATAAGTGACTAGACATTAGGTGGTGGTGGCACTTAATTATGAGATGTATTATTAGGGTGATAAAGTCTCTACACGTGTAATATGGAAAAGTGACCTTTAGATCCTTTAGTTCACTTATTTTTTGAGAATTCAAAGAGAATATGGGCAGCACCTAGCTATGGTGTACAGAAACGTACTTGAGATGAAGCTTTGGGAAATTTATTTGGTAAGAAGAACCAAAAACGTTCCTAGCAACAGTAGTTTACATTGGGGAATTCATTTGAACTACTCAAATGTTCCAGCAACAATGCTATGACGTGGAGAAATTACATATTTTCCTTCTTCTCCTCAACTTAAATTAGGAAAAGTCCTCTTAAGAAAATTATGAGCAGCAACGTGTGGAGGTGGAGATATCCTCGTGTGTTGAAGAAAAAGGAGATAAATGACATAAAGGTTATGCCCACGTCGGTTTCCTCCGGATGGTAGCAAATCAGAGATTTCTTTGAAGTGAAGTAAGGTGGAAGAAGAGTAGTTCTTGGCTTATAAGGTAAGATTTTATCATTTCTTCATGTATTTGAGTGTGTCCAAGTCCTAGCCAACTCGTTTGATAGGAGAATAAGAAAGATATATTGTACATCATATTCTTGTTGTCGTTGGGGTGTGGACTGTTTTGGTGGCTGTTTTAATGTTTTGAAATGGCGGGAAAACCATTAAGGATGATGTTGTTGTTGCTGTTATTGCACTACACCTTTATGAAGGAAAAGAAGTGTATAGAGTAGTTGGTATATTGGGTTTTTTTTAATATATTCTTGATTTGCTTTACGGCTAGACATTCAGGGGAATAGTTGGGAGGTGTTATTGATGTTGTTGAACTTATTGTTGGGTTATGAGATGTGTAAGAAGTAAGGGAATTGCTGCCCAATTTCTTATAGAAATGAGCTTGTCGCTCGATATACGATATATACTTGTAATCCCCGAGTTGACAAGTGTATTGTCCTTATTATAGGTGGAAGTGATGTGGCTTGAGTTGGTACTGAGATCAATTAGACGAAAAGAGGTATGTTAAGGTTATGCTTTCTTTCATTTTGGCATGACCCATGATAGAACGAAACCTAGACGAATGTTGCTCCATAATGGTTCTACTCTTAGAACGTTAGAGAAGTTTACTCTTTGACATTCTTATGATTGAGCTTCCAAGCATATTGTTCCTTAAGTTCCTAAGTCCCGAAGGGGCATGTACGAGGTTTCACATTTCCACATATTTCTTGACTAAATCCAAGTCCCCAAGGGGGCATATGAGTATGATGACTAGAGAGTTACTCCGAAGGGAGTTTCGAGTTTTATAAGCTTTGTCATGCATTATACATATATACATATTTATATACTTATGTATCATGATTTTATGGGGAAGGGGAAAGGGCTATGGCGTTATAAAAGCAACTCACCTGATCAGCTGGTATATGATGATTATGATGCCCGACGGGGCGAAGCTTGAATGAGCGAATGGGTAACGGTGCATATATATATATATATATATATATATATATATATATATATATATATATATATATATATAAGTTTTCAAAAGTACATTATGCATATTCATGATCCTTAGCGACAGTCACAGGTACAAGTTGACTCCTACATTCTTCTTATCCCTTGAGTCTTGATATGTTGTTTCATCTCTGCCTTACATACTCGGTACATTATTCGTACTGACGTTCCTTTGCCTAGGGGCGCTGTGTTTCATGTCACACAGATGTACACAGATGAGTAGTGGATTCTTACTGTAGGATGTCCCCGGGATATCAGCTAGATTAGTGAACTCCATTTCTATTCGGAGTATCGCCGAGTCGGAATACGTGTGTTTAAATATATGTGTTATATGCATTATGGGTAGGTCGGGGCCCTGTCCCGACTTATGTTATGGTATTTTGGTCCATATTAGAGACTTTGCAGATAGTGTTTTGGGTATGGTGTGTCGAGATGTCGACAGTGTCTATAGCAGTCAAGAAAATCTGCACATTCATGTGTATTCTTCATGAAGAGTTTTACTAAGTTTACAATAAATTGATAGCAAGCATGAAATGAATGGTTTATGGGCTCACGTAAGGATAATAGAAAAGGAATGAATAACATGGTTACGCTCGGTCAGGCAGGGCATCGAGTCTCGGTCGCGGCCCTTCGGTTTGGGTCGTGACACTCTAGGTCCGTGATGTTTAAGTGAGAAGGAATTTAATGCCCCAAAGTATTAAGGGGCTATTTTTCCAAGCAATCAGAAAAGATGGAACAAATCTAATGGGTCGTAGCCCAAAGAACAAAAGTACAAGATTTAGAAAAATTGAAATATGCTTCTAGCTTCGGCCGGGAGCTACTATTTTAAGAAAGCAATTTTTAGCTTCTGTAGAAGCTTTGTGAAGGGGATTGGGTGATGATAATAATGACCATAAAAAGTCATCCTTGGTTAATAGAGATACAACGTTAAAGGTAGTGGGCAAATTTAATTTCCTTGTCTTGTGAATAAAAACAAAAGCAACGAAGTAGTGGCTTGTTTACTACTTGTTGTAACATTAAAAAGGGGATCTTTAGCAATTGATGGCTATATTGGATCAACAATAAAGAAAGAGTGTTGGGATATGTGAAAGTTAGGCAACTGTGTTATTCAATAAGCAACGACAAAGCAAGTTTTGCAACGCCATTTTTGACACTTTGAGCTACGGACTTGTTTTTTTTTTTTTTTTGATCTCCGTTTGAGGTGATTTTCTCGATGTTGTTCTCATCTTAATGAGGGGTCGTTAATTGTTTCAAGGTTCTCTAAAGAGGAAGGCAAGGCTAAGGCTTGGCGATTCGAGACTGTTGCTCGGCATTTCAGGTAGGTTACGGCTTACCTTAGTTAGACTTTGATTAGCGAAACATATGTATTGTGTAGAATTGACAGGAGAAAGCATGATTAGGTCTTCGGACATGGTGTTTTGGTTGGATATTAGCTAGTTCGGTATGACTTCTGATTTTGTGAGCTCGTCGCCATTACTTTATGTACTGAAATATGAGGTGTAGTTGTATTCATACTGTGGCGATTCAGGATGGTTTTCTATTAGGTTGATTGTTGTTGATAGTGGCTTGTTGCCTTGTTATTGTGATTAGACTTATTGCCTAAATTATCGTGTTGTACTGAGTTCTCTCTTATTGTGGCATATGTTATTGGAGAAAGGAAGGATAATGAGTTTAGGCTTGAATTGTGATATAAACTTATGCCAGTACGTAGATGAAAACTTGATGTATGATTTATTGTTGATGATAATATATAGCAAAGTGGAGCTTCTTGGTGATACAAGACTTAGTTGTGAGGCGTACTTGCTACATGTGGAAGTAAAGAGGGACATAGACTATTATGTTGGTTGAGACGGTTTGTATGATTCATTTCATGGATGAGTTGATCCAAGTCTTGCTATGACTTGTGGCTTTGTGACTTGTACCTTCACGGTTGCTTTATTGGTTTGCATTGATTTACCACGCTTACACTCATTTATGCATTCATACACTCATACATGATGGAAATGGTTTGGGAGACTTGTGCCATGATGCCTTGTGTTTGACATTGATATTGCTACTTGTTCATAGTCCATACATACTAGTGAACTGGAATACGTTGAGACATACATGGTGATGTGAAATTAGTGAAAAAGTTAATATAATCTTCTTGTTGAACTTGTGATACTATTTAATGCTAGTTGTGAGCTCATGGTCCGAGGTTCGTTCCGGAAACGAGTAGTATATATATATATATATATATATATGAACATGCACATTTGACCGGGGATGAGGATGTGACCTAGATTATAGGCTCATGGTCCGAGGTCAGTTCCGGAGCTAGTGGTACATGATGTGGATCCGCGTCCGAGGTTCTTTCCAGAGCGGAGGATTTATGGCTCGGGTCCGATGAGTATCCGGAACGAGTGGTACATGGACACCATGGGTCCCCTGCAGGTCATGACTACTGAGCAATGACATCAGTTAGCATGTGTGTATTTGGCCAGCGCATTGCATGTGTTGATACCCAATTTTGTCCCGCCTTCCTTTCAAAAAATATTTATTGACGTTTCTAATATTTTAACAGCTTAAGAATAGTCATTTATACTTTACCGCAATTTTAATTTTTCTATTAATACCGCCGTTTATTATCCAATTATAGTTGTGGCCTATTATTATTATTATTATTATTATTATTATTATTATTATTATTATTATTATTATTATTATTACTATTATTATAGTCATTATTATTATATAATCGGCATAATCACTTTTAACATTTCCATTTACCATCTTACGCAAAAACGCATCGCATTTATCTTATTACTTACTTTTAAACTTATAAATATTATCGCGCAACTATTACGATATCATTTTATTTGAGTACTAATAAATATATTTTTATACTAATTAATATTTTAGCACGCATTAATATATAATTACCTAAAGAGTGTCTTTCATTTAAATTTAGAAGCCCAAAGAAATATAAGAGGAGGTATTTTCAGTCCAAGAAGACTTCATACTAGCCCAAATTCATATAAAAATTTGATCCTAATTTGGTTAATAATAACCCAAAGGAGAGCCCAATCCACACAACTCATTCCATACAACTTTTCCACGTGAATTCCACGCATGGTCAATAACACACTACAAGCATACACCTCCCACACTACCAGCACACGTCCCCCACACCCCCCCACACGTCCCTGCCACGTGTCTCCTCTTTATTGGCTAGTTAATTGGGAAAATACCATTCTGTCCCAACATAACCATCCTAAATGACTAAAATGACAACCCCCCCCCCCCCAATCTGAAACCCTAAATCTGCTCCTAGATGCCTCTTGTCTCATTCTTCTCTAGGGCAGGAGATATGTTGTCTCTTTGCCTATTTTGGTCGATCTGCACCCTTCCGCCAACCGAATTCAGATTTTCCCTTCTCAATTCGGGTAAGTTTTTGCTTTTTCTGCCAAATTCAGAACCTTTTCTCCCTCTTTTTCTCTGTGGCAGCGACTTCGTGGTCTTCCCGCCCATTTTCAACTAACGCTTCCACCTCTATCAACAATGGTAGAGCATGGTTTTTCCATTTTGGAGTAAGATGCCAGTCCCCTCATCTCTCCTCTTTAATAGAGTCAACACAAAAAAACAAAATAGAATTCAAGTTTCTGAGAGAAAATCGATTTGCAGAGATTGATTGTTGACTTAAAACGACTCTTGATTTTCGTTTTGGAGCCAAAAAAAAAAAGTTATTTGAAATCCGAAAACCCTAGTCCGCAGCTATAAATAGGAGCTTATAGCATTCATTTGGGAGGGTTAACAGCCATAGCCTCACTCTAAAAAAAAGCAAAGAACAGCCAACATATTACTCTATTTTCACTTTTCGGTTTGAAGCTTTGGTTAATTTAAGCGGATTCGGTTTCGTCGTGTTTTGAGTGTGGATCCGGGACCTAAAAGCTCTAGTTCACTGCACCTGGAAAAGGTTAGTGTTATTCATTCCTTTCCTCTCTGTTCGATTCAGTCTAGAGTTTTGTTGTGTGTTCACAATGTTGTTTCCCATCCTCGTCTTAGTTTTATCTTTTCATTCCGTGTATTTTCAGTTATGTGATTAGTTTAGTTTAATTTTTTATGTTGAGTCTAGTTGAATCCTGTAGTGATGTATGAAGTATGAAATTATTTGTTCATCGCTTTACGAATTCGTTAAGGATGTAAAATGTGTTATGGTATTGTTCATTTGTGGATGTTCATGGATAACCTTCTTGGTTTAATAGTTCAAGCTCTCCCTTACTTCCCTGTTTTTTGGGAAACTAGGATATTCAAGTGCAGATATTAAATAGTTGTGTTTTGGATTTACTTTGAAGAACAAATAATTTCCCCTTTCATTTTCGTGTTCTGTTTCCATTCGGCCCATGAGTATATTTTTCTGTCCAGGATTTAAAGAGGAATGAACGAAGAAGAGCTTATCTTCTGAAAACAGAAGTACTTTGTTTGAGATTCTGTTATGCAGAATATGGGTTTAATCGTATGTTTCTAGTATGCTTGAGGTGCAAATTACTTGTTTAAGTTTGGTTCTTCATGTTATGGCCGTGTGATTCTTTTACTGTATTACTTTTCTTTTCCACTTATTATGAAATTATATTTCACTGCTCTAACTTTCTTTTCTTTTCCTTTTTTTTTTGCATGACATCCGGGATTGCGAGGAGTCTCGAATGAGACTCGATTACACCGCGAGATCAAACGATTTCATCACTCCATTCCGTGTTCCTAATCCGCCGAATTCGGCTAAAAATGAACGAGAAAGGCTGCTGCTTTCTTTTAGCATATCTTATATTTGTTTAATTTAATTATGTTCGTAGATGATTATTTAGCTACTTTAGAATAATTAATCTAGTGAGGGTTAATTGGGGCGTTATTTTATAATAATGGCAGTATTTTAAGCATCTTTTGAAGGAAAAATAAGTTTTCAATGTTTCGAAGTCTTCATTCTTGCCAAGTACTTAAATTAATCAAGAAAGGTTCATTTATAAAGCTATTTTTCAAATTTGCACAAGCCATTTATCTACCCTATCTGGTCATTCAATATATTTGTTTTTAGCTGTTAAAATCAATTAATACCTAAGCTATTGAGTTGTTAAAACGTTACACGATCCTGCACTTTCTTTAATTTACTTATAACCAAAATCTTTTATGCAAAATTATTATCTTTCAGCAAGTCTTATTTTAAATAGCATTATTATATTTCCATTTATAACCTTAGCAACACTTACAAGCTATTTTCTTAAATATTTAAAATGCTATATTTGTATTGTTTTTTACTTTAATTAATTAATCTAAGTTTGGACGGTAACCGTGTTTTAACGGATCTTAATGGATGCCTGAGACCTTCCCATTAGGATGTCTAGGACTCTTATCTAGAATCACACTAATTAAGCAGATCATTAGCAGAGGCTTAGTTTAGGTTTACCTTAGTTAATAATTAAGTGCTCTAATTCACCATTAAACAATTAGGTGACGACTCCTTAAAAAATAAAATAACAGGAATCACCAAAATGTTGTACTCCGATTTGATCCGTTTAAATGGGGTATGACAGCATGCACTTCATCATATTTTGCATTGCACATCATTACATTTTATTCTGCATTATTATATGCTCGTTTAGTTCTGATTTTGCTATGGTTGGTTGAATGGCTTTTGGGATATAAATATGACCATTGATTGAGTTAAATTGTGGATTAGTGATTCTACCTAGGGACGGAACTTGGACTTGTGATTATCAGGTGAGATTATTAAAACTTGACAGACTTGTGGTTTAGAAGCTTCATCTTAGGCTGTGACTCTGTTATGTGATATTCTGTGACTTGGATTTGAGTATTAAGTGTCTATATGTTTATCTTGTTGATTTTATGCTTATATATGTGAACTAATCTTAGTCGGCCTATGATGCTTACCGGTACATAGTGTTTGTACTGATACTACCTTGCTGCACCCTTTTTGAGTGCAGATTGTGTTTCAGAGATTTCATCCAGACTACATCTCTAGCTTGAAGCTAGTTAGCTTGATCGGATCCGAGTGTGAGCTTCTATCCATGCCATGCCACCTGAAAATCTCTCTTTCCAAATGTCTACTTTCATTCCAGACATTATTTGTTATTAAATTTGAGATATATTTCATTCTTTAGACGTTGTTGGTTAGAGTCCTTGTACGATGGCTTTCAGATCTTAATTAAGGGTGTAATAGTTAAGACTTCCGCACTTATATAATTAATTATGAATTGTTTTATTTATTTATTCATTCACATGATCATTGGTTGTTTAAGTATAAATGATTAAAGAATTTAAAATTGGCTAGTGAATAATGGGTTAACGGGTAAGGGTTCGTCTACTAGCAATACTAAGGTAGGTGCCCGCACGATCGGTAGCTTGGGTCGTGACATTCTTTCAAGTGGATCACTAGTATTAAACCGGCCGGAGAGTTTTAAAAAGAACGACAGTGGTGACTCAACCAGCTTCCTCATGATTGCTGGTAGTTTCACTTATCTTAATTGTGTAGCTCGAGTTTATTGGTTTCAGGTTACATGATTTTATTCCACTTCATCAGTTCATTTTTGTTGTTTTTTTCCTTTTATGTAGTAGATGATCATGGATGCTGCAATAGCGACAATAGTGTCCCAAGCCTTAGCATTGAATTTTTTTTTTTTGTCAAATTTTGTGGCTAATTGAGTTCAATTATCAAGTCGCTAAATTTTATCATATTCATGAAAGTTTGACTTTTTAAATATGTAGTTTGTTACTCGAAAACATATTTTAATACAAAATATTATACATAATAACTTGGAGTACACGTGCAACGCACGTGCCAAAAACTTGTTTAAAGATAAGTGCATATCAGCTTTTTAGTGTTTCAAAGATACAAGTTCCAAAATAACTTTTTATTTTATCAAAAGATAAGTCCTGTTTATTTTGATAGAGTTTAATCAATTATGGAATACTTCTTTTTGCTAATTAAGTAGGTGTTTTATAGAACAAATATTTTTTGATTAAATCATTCTTGAATAGTAAGCTTTTTTGTTAATTAAGTAGGTCTGAATAAGACTTAGTTATAACTTTTTGTTAATTAACAGGTGTTTAGGGGAAAAAATAAAAAGATGTTTGTTTTTGCTCTGGTTGTTTAGTAAATGAGTTAAATTGTTATAGGTTTACTCAGGTTCAGCACCAACAACAGTACTTGGTCAAGAAAATGAAACTGGGGGAGAAGAACACAACCACAAGAACATTATCTTTATTTCTTCTTTAAGAGATTGCTAGTCCCTTTTGAGATTCTTTTCAATTAAGTATTGATGATGTATTTACGACTCTTTGTATCTCTCAGCAGGTTCCCGTTCCAGTGCCAATGCTAGTACCACCACAACCACAAGTGCCAGTGCCAATAGCCGCAACAATCTCCTAAACTAGTGACAATTAATCTGCTTTCAAATTTTTCACAACAGGCAGCACATCAACTTCAAGAAAACCATGATGAAGAGGAGGAACAGCAGATTCAACTGAATCTATGAATAAGTCTTAGAATAATTAATTCAGGAGAACCATGATGTAGAGGAGGAACACCACACTCAACTGAATGTAAATGGTGATGTTGTTACTCAAGAAGAGAGAGAGAGAGTTCGATTGCATCACCTGGAAATATAAACTCTCCCATTTTCCTATTGGAATTCTAACTACGCGATACAAGTCTCAATATAATTTTTTATTTTATAGAAAGATAAGTTTTGTTTATCTTGATAGAATATTCAAGAATTGATTAAACCCCAACAACCAGTACTTGGTCAAGGAGAGGAAATTGGGGGAGGAGAGCCACAACCACAACACCATGTATCTTTATTTCTTGTGATTCAATTCAAGATACTTACTTAAATGCCGCAATAATCTTCAATTCATACGAATTGGATTATCTTCTTTCCCAAAGTAAAATTCATTAATTAAATTGTGGTCGAGGGAGTATTGCATGAATGATTTATACCCGAAATAAACTAATATTCTAATCCAAAATAACATAATGTACGTGGATGATATACTGTCTTTTTTCCCCTTGATGATACATGCTTTTGGTTTGCTAATTTCATGGATAAGAAGAATCATAGCCTCATCTATGAAGTCATAGTTGGAGTATGGACCAAAAACTTCCAAATTTTCAGCTGTTTGATAGTTTAATGTTTATCCGATTGTACATTAGGTTTGTGTTTAACTTGTATTATTTTCGGCGGGTCGTCCCCCCTTCCTACGGTTCTTTGCTTACCTAGTGACACATCAATCTGTTAGAATCGAAATAATTAGGGCGTCATGCGAGAAGCTAATAGTTGCAAATCATGAACGATGATAAATCAGATTACAATGAAAAATATACTAAGACGCATAATACTTTGATATTATTTGGTCAATTGACCTATATATAAAAGAGAACATAAAACTATTGAGAGAAAATCTCCCCCTAAACAGAACTCTCTAAACGACTACATTATGGATGTTATTGTGTTGTTTATGAGAATAAAGGATCTCCTATTTATAGAAGTCCAAAACTCCTCGAAGAAAAAGATATACTAGAATCCTTTTAAAAAAAAGAAAATCTTTTGAAGTAAAACACAATTATAAAATTCAAATAAGGTAGAAATTAAGGACAAACCCTAGCACAATCATGTCCCTTCTCTTTCTATTATCATAAAGCACTCTGTTCCCTTTTCTTGTCTTTCATCCCCCCAAAAAGTAAGACTCTGCTCTTTAATTCTAATTCATTTAAAAAAAAAAGGGGAGGCGTAAGAAGGTTATTTGTTTTTGTTTTTTCTTAGAAATTTTTATTTAAAGAGGAGTCTCTTGATCCTTAAAGGCCGACAAAAACACAAAATAAAACTAAAATAGAAATAGGCTCGAACATGCCACGGAAATGACCTAGTAATTTGCAGGCTTTGAGTCCCTAGTCCCTACTTCCTTCATCATTTTTTGGCCTGTTTGCTACAAGAAACAAGCAAACAGATAAGTCAGCAACCCTATTTTTCTTTCAATGTGAATGACATATAAGGCAATTATTGTAGCACTATATATATATATATATATATATAAACATAAAAGAGTAAAAACAACTGCTACACTATCACTACTACGCTTAAATCCCTAGAAAGTTGATGTTGGCTATATTTATGAATCCTCACTGTCTATATCACTCAATTTAGGCCCGTCTTGATCCAATGATAATATACAAAAAGAGTAATAATAAAATTTCAAAATAGGCCACATTATTCCCCTCATTAGGGGTGTCTTAAGAATGAGGGGAATTTCCCTAATTTCCTTGACGTCTCACCGTGTCTTATTAATACTGTTTGAAGAAGCCAATTCTGTATCAGGTGCCTCTGATAGCTCTCTGAACTTCTTGTATATATCTCCTTTGTAAAACTGTCGAGTTCTCGCAACCAAAACCAAAGAGGCCATAGCTCCAAAAAATGTAACACTGGCCAGGATAATGAACGCGAGCCGATAACATTGGTTACCCATACAAGTCAGTTCCTTAACAGATGCTCTAGTCAAACCTTTTTTCTGGAGATCCCTCAATGCCTCCCTATCATAAAGTGGTCCAGTAAATTTCACATTCAAGATGTATGAGCCAAGAGGACTAGCCAATTGCCCACAATTGAACAATGTCGAATAGTACTTCAATCCAAAGAGCTCAGAAATGATTGTGAAAAGTAATGGCAATTGAGCACCAAATGAGAAGCCGATGATTATAGATGCCACGTACACTGAACCGGGGAAAGGGAAGGCGATCATAAGGAGGCCGATGCATGAGACCAAAAGGACTAATGTCATCATAAGGGTTCTAGGAAATTTGTACCTCACTAGCAAGCTTTCAGACACAAATCCCGAGAAAATTCTCCCGAAAAAATTCCATATGCTGAGAAGCGACACAAAAGATTTAACGGTAGTCTCCGGATATCCTAAAGATCCACCTATCTGACCCATGTTATCAACTGCGGTTAGACTTGATCCGAGTCCACATAATGTAGCAAGGAACAGAATCAACATATCAGTACTTAGGAGTGCTTGTAAGATGGTATAATCTTCTCCTCTTGCTGGTTTTTCAAGGAAGATGTTTGAAAAACAAGAGGTTGTCTTAGAGTTGTTGATTTCTTTTGGAAGCTGTGGGATTTGGTTCATGTCCTTCTCCTTCTCCACCATTACTGGTGGATGATTTTCGGTGATTGTGTTTGCAGATCCACTAACTGACGGTTGTTTCATTTGACGCCAGATAGCCAGCTCCTCTCTAATGAAAACTAAAAGAGGGGAGAAAAGTAAAGCACAGGAGACAGTGGCGGTTACAACATAGGCAGCATGAGAAAATGGTATTGCTTTCTCGATCAGTGTCATAACCATAAGAAACAATGCTAGAACGATCGATATTAACAAGCAATAGTAGAAAACAGTTTGCTGATTTGGTTGCCTAACGACTTTCATTTCTCGAATAGTATAGACAAAAACTACCGATAACGCAGCTGGCAGCCAGGCAATAAGGAGGATAAGTGATTGAGCATCATTTCCATAAACAGCCAAATATAATTGTGTCATTATAGCTCCACTTAGACCTGTAAATCCTTTCAAAAGACCTATCATGTTACCTCTACTCTCGGGGAAGTTCCTCACAGAGGTAACAAGGGCTCCTGTATTTGCAAAATTCTGAGAATTTGCTCCAATGCATATGTATATACACATTTGCCAAACTTTTGGCTTGGAAATCTTGCCAATAACCGAAAGCCATATCATAAAGTAACCTGTGAAGTTCATAGCTGCACCAACTAGGAGCACGAACCATGTTGGGCTTACCTCGGCTATTAGGCCAGAGAGAACTCCGACGTTAGCTCCAAAATCCTTGAAGAAACCTAAGAGAACAAGTGTGGTCTGATCATATCCTAGAGAGAGTTTTATTTCTTGGGAGTATGTACCGAAAAGGTATGTAGCCCCCGCTCCGGACATGATGAGGAAAGAGGCGAAAAGTGAGAACCATCGACCTCGAACCACGTGTAACACAAATTGGAGGCCTCCACCTCCCATGGTGGTGCCACTACCCGCTTTCACCTCAGCCATATCTACTTGTCTGAAAGTTGAACAAACAGAAACAAAGAGTGACAATCTATATGGATAAATACACCTGCCATGACTTGGTTGATTATGGAATACATATATATATATATATATATATATATATATATATATTTAGCTCATGTTACTAACTCTGTGTAGTAGAGACTAGAAAGGTCATGGAGAAGCTGATTAAGAACTATCTAAAATACAGCATAAACACTAAAATAGTTATTTGAACCAGTAGGAAAAGAATTCTTCCCTGGATAAAATGGTTCATATCGTAGTTACTATATGTAAACCAATTCACTAATGCAAATATGATTTATAAAAATCACTCACCAAATTTTCAACTTGATGGTTCTATGGTATGCTTGGCATGAGCTTCCTGGATTAATTGGACTTTACGGCTCCTTTCTTACTGGATAGTTGATGTACTGGATTAAAAATCTTATTCTTCACCTTCTCTATTCCTGGAAACATAAAATTTCAGTAGGTGCAACTTAAAGATATATTGAGTACAATAACAAAAAGTCATTCTTTAGATAAACAATGGATTTTTAACGACACCGCCTTTTCAGTCGGGATAATAAACCATCATAATCCTACAGCTGATTATGGTCAAAATCCATAAATTGATAATCTAGGGCTGATATTGTCTTTAATATTAGTGGAGAATGGATTAAGCAACAAAAATTGACTAGTCTAATCATCCAAATTTGGTTGCCTGAGGAGCCAAAAACTAATTCTCTTTTGGATACACTACAAGAAAGGAGTTGTATGTTCTAATCTATGCAAATAAATTAAAACTTCCCCTGACTAAAATCTACCATTCGTTCTAAAGAACAATTATTTTAGATCCTTTACTGGACATGGGCGAAGCTAGGATACCACAAGAGGGTTCATTCGTATCCCCTTCATAAAAAAATCACACTTTATATACAAGGTTAATTTTTTTTTTATGCATGTTCCTTCACTCCTTTATATGTTTACTTCTTTATATTTTGAATTCACTTAATAAAAATTCTGACTCCGCCGCTTAAAATTGGGTCTTGGCAAAAGATAACATCAAAACAAAACTGTATATTGACCACCACTCTCACAATGATAGAGGCACTATAATACCCTGATATAACTTGTGATTTGGTAATTCTTCAATATACAAGGTCAGGTCGATTGTACATTTAACTACGCACCCTTAGCTTGATTGGTTGGACATTTAACTATGTACTCTTAACTAATCACAAAGCCTTCTGGCAGAACAGAATCTTCAAATTCCCACACAATCTCAGCTCTCCGCCTCTCCGTTTTAATTTTTTGCTCTGCAATACAAAGGACTAGTTTAATTCAAAATTCCTCGAGATATATATACCCAAGCTCCTAGTACTGCTTATCGTAACAGTTGCACAAAAACGTTTTATATCGATTATGTCCACCCCACTTTTGCAACATATCCATATTGATTCCCAATACTATGGTATTATAGTAACGAGTGCTCTTAGTAAGCATAAAAAAAGGCCACGGAGTTTCAAGTACTGAAATACATTAATGCTTTATCTTTTCATTACTATTTGAACCTTGCAACAAAATACCAGTAACCCATGGTATCATCAAGGAAAATACATCATCATGTTGTTGCTAAGATCGCATACATCTTGTAGAACTAGCCGTACAAAAAGAATTTTCGTTTCTACTCATTTTCCACATGCTTGGGAAAAGGTGAATGCGTATGGACATAACGTATATGATGAACTACATATAATAAAAAGCACTCCTAGAAGCAACAAAAAAGTATGGGATTAATCCTAACCAAGCATACAACAAAATCAATTAATGTAAATTGTAATGTCTTCTCATATGCCTAAATTTTAGTGGACAATGACCTCTATTTATAGGAGATACCAAGTACTCCGTGAAATAATCAAGGCACGAATAAGTTGGTCCAGAACCACTGTTTATATGGATTAAACCTAGAAAATCGTAACCGAGCTATTGACATATAGCATGAGTGTCCAATAGTTACTATAACGTAAGACATGTGATACGAAATGTTAGTCAACAAAAGAAAGACACATATATTGGAAGACATACATGAGGACAACATCCAAAAAGGTTCCGTTGGTTCTGTCCATTTGATTAATCTGCAAATATTTCCAACATAATCTAGACCAAAGCCTTTTCTTTCAAAAATAATTACTCCCTCCATTCACTTTTACTTGTCACGTTTCGCTTATCTAGAATCAAATTATATGGATTTTGACCGACATTTTAAAATGTACTTTTTCATCATATTAATATGAGAAGAATTGCAACTTATAATATTTTTCGAATAGTTTTTGAACATCTAAATTTTAATTTGAAAATATTCAAAAATTAGACAAATTGACTCTCGAGAAACGAAACGTGACAAGTAAAAATGAATGGACGAATATTTCCAAAAAGGTCATTTAAGTTCTCTCACTTTCTTTTAACGCATCAATCGCAATCTTCCCCTCAATATTTAATTCTAACATTGGAAGTTTCACCCATGCAACGCACTAAGACGAATGTGAATAATAAGAAGTCTTGATCTGGAGTCAAGTAATTGGAAGCGTCATTTGTTGTCATAACGGAAGTGCATCACAAGATCATACAAGTTGCTCCCCTTGCCTTGCTAGTGATATATGTTTCTAAAAGTAAGTCATTTTCAAAGACAGATCCTCTTATACCATGATAATCCCAATTGCAAAAAGCTAATTAAATTATTATATTGACAAATGATTTTCTTGAAAGAAAGAAGTTAGACTGCACGTACCATTTCTTGATAAAATTATGGCGAAGATGTTGCAATTGGCAGGTATTAGCGATTTCAAGAATGAAAATCGATCGCCTGATCATTGAGAAAAACGATATTTGATTCAAAAGGCTGGATCTTAAGCTGCACCATAGAGGTATTTGCAGCCATGCACGTATAATGAAAGCTTGATTTTGGAAGTTAGAGGGAAGAAGAAAATACATTAGTGAATGGATTATCCAAATTCTTATCTTTTATTATGGCCAAAATATCGGAAGAAAAGTATGAACCGCGAATTGGACGTAAGGATTGAATTAACGTTATTCACGCCTTGGGTGTCTCATGTCTGTATACGATCTCCCACCCCTTGTTTCTTTTCCTTTTTTCAAAAAGGATTAGTAGAGAATGAATATAAGTACTTTCTCGGTCTCAATTTACGTGAAAAACTTTCTTTTTAATCTATCTCAAAAAGAATGTCACATTTTCTTAATTAGAAATAACTTAATTTTGAAATTCGTCTTTTACCGTACCCTTAATGAAATGATTTTTAATCACACATATTGTTAAGTATCTGTTGGCTCAATGATCATGAGCTTACATTGAAGTTTTGATGATTTGACAAATAATGTACCCATTGAAAAGCAAGGGAGATATAAGAAAGGATTCAATTGAAGAACCAGACATCCAAGCGAATCTCCAAAGGATTCAGGGAAGCAGTCATATCAAGAAAGTAACTGCTCAAAGGAACTGATCCTTACTATGCAACTGGAGACTGGACTTAGAGGAGATAAAACATTGACTGATTCCTGTTTGATGAAGAGTTGGATTTCAAGTTATGATAATATTCTCACAATTACCATAAGTTGATCAATATGGAAATTAGCATTGAAGTAGAACAAGGAAGCCGACGTGCATCTAAGGTAAGAAAGAAAAATCCAAGTCAAACTGTAATGTCGTAGTTGAATTGGGAATTTGGGGAAATTGATTTGGGGTTGTCGGCGTATGAGTTAAGAGGTCAGTTGAGAGTACACATGGAGGCTCAGGATGAAGCCAACAAATTAATGAGTTGTGATGCGGATCCTGATCTGACGGCCCAGAACGAGTTGAGATCAAGAGACAAGATTAGCTTATTCTTGACAACTTCAACACACTATATACACATCAGATTAGTGATTGGAGGTTATGCAAATTCTTGTAAAATTGATATCTTCCTAAAAATCTTCTCTCTACTCAAATTCTCTCTCGATCTCTTCTCATTTCTTTCTTCTATCTTTTTGAAGAATCATCGCTGCAGCTCAAGCTCAGCAATGGAGTTTTAGCATTCTATTGTCTCTTTTCATGTTAACCATCCCATGTAATTCATGTATTGAGTTCCAATACTAATAAAATTCCCAATTTTCGTGCAATTACTATTTTACAGTTCTAGTATATTACAATTGGTATTAGACCATCCTAGCCCTAAACTAGAAAAAATCGATAATGACAGTTACAAAAACCAGATCTAAGTCAATGGAGGAAAATGTAAAGCAAATTGAAGCACAATCGCAAAGCCACATGGTAGAAACAAGTAAGAAATATGAAGCTATTGATGTCGATGGAGAGGCTTCTTCCCATGCTAGATGGTATACTTGGTAGTCCACCAAGGGTGAATGTGCAGTCGAGTGGTTCAGGTAGCCGGCCTAGGGTAGGGCACCTATAGGAAAAAACCAAACGAACAGTCGTATTCATAAGATTGAATTTCCATATTTTTAGGATGGATATCCACAATCCTGGTTGAGAAATGTGATAGATACTTCAAGTATCATCATGTTGAGTATCATCATGTTGAGGATCAACATGACAAGATGGAAATGGCAGTGCACCTGAACAAGATGGAAATAACAGTGCACCTGATGCTTCACTTATCATGTAAGTATGGGAAGAACTATTAGATGGGCTGAATTTACTCAGGAACTGTGTAAAATTTATTAAGGGACTATGTAAAAGGTTCACAGATTATTTGAACAGACCCTTGAATCTCTGTCTCGACCCAATTTATCTAAGTCGCGTGGGCACTTACCTTTTTCACCTCGGTAGGCGAACCCTCAACCCAACAATAGTAAAAGCATAGACAAATAATTAAATGAGCGGAAGAGATAAAATCACGTAAATTTGACGATGATATTATAGAAAATATGCGGAAGTAAGGAAAATACACCCCCAGAGTTTGGTCTAATCCATGTAAGAATGTATAACTAGAATCCATAAGTCTGGAATATCAATATTACATCACGTCTGAATATGTCTCGGAACAGAAAATAAAACATAAATAAGGAAGAGTCTTCAAGGCGACAGACGTCTCGTGCTCACCCTGTAGACTCTAAGCAACTCTCGAAGCGAATATCAGCCACGAGAAACGGAGGTAGATCCAACCTGAAATTCTGCATTCATAAAAGAATGCAACAAGTGCAGGTCAGTACAAAACCACAGTACTAGTAGGTATCATAGGCCGACTAAGTTTAGCTAACATAATCCAGACAATAAATTAAGATAAGCAGATAAATCAACAAGTATAAGTTAAACACAAGCTAGAACTAAGTCCACGTCATCACCTAGGTTCTAGCATCTAAACCCAAGTGTGTCAAGTCTCAATATATCCAATCTGAATCCAAAGACCACAAGAAAATCATCAGATCATCACAATATAAGCCATAATGCAATGCAATAATGTATGAATGCAAATACAATGCAATGCTGTGTACACATGTACTCCAGACGGAAGTGTCGACATCTCGGTAGCACAACCCATGGGGGACCCACGAAGTCCATGTACCATTCGTTTCGAATCTTTGCCCAACAGTAATGAGTCTCCAGATCTTTGCCCACGGAGGATCTTTATCAAATCATATCATGTAATATCACATCACCCGGAACCATTTCCCATCGGGTATTTAAAACATTTTCTCTTATAGATACCATAAGTCTTTCATTAATTAGTTCCAAACCATTTCCATCATGTATGAATGTATGAATGCATAAATGCCAACGAATATGCTATGGAGGTCACAACACTATAAGACCTATCAAGACTTATATAAATCAACTCAACAGTAAGCATGATCTCATCATCAGCAGTCAGATCAATATCATAAGTACCAAGCATGGGTATGCCAACAATATCATGAAAAGGCTACACAAGCCATATAGAACACTATCCTTGTATCGAAAGTCAACAAGTAAGATACTTGAAGAGGTATATCAATAGTCTCCAATATCTACTATCACCATGTCGCATCAAGCTAACAATAATAGCACAAATCAAGTCATAACACAACGAGGTGGCTAGCCTCAATCACACAACAGGGCCCAACCTATAACAATATCCAATCCAACTTCATACCCGAAGGTTTACATGCTTTCTCGAAAAATATCATCTAAATATATGCTTCGCTAAACGAAGTCTCACCATAGGGTAAATCGTAACCTACCTGGAAGGCTGAACAACAACAACACCAACAATCACTCCTTAGCATTTCCTTTCCGTTGAGCCTTAAGATCAAGAAAGTCTAAGCATATTCGAATAATGGAATTAGAATCAAGAAGAACATCAAAACTAACCCTACTACTATCAAGACCCAAATCCCCAACCTATGGAATATGGTTTATGAACTAGATGAGTGAAATTAGGGATCTAAAGGTCCCAACATGAAATTAAACCTCTAGATGATCAATTCCCATCATTAGCAAGCTAGAATAATCAACAATTCACTCTAATTCGGATTCTAGTCAAAACCCCCAAATTTGGGTATAAACCCTAACTTCTAAATCCACAAATTAGCCTCTAATTAGGAAGAAGTTATGAAATAAATGATTCTAATCATCAATTCAATGCTTAATGAAGCTAACACAACTAACAAATCATGATTTAGAAACCTATATAGAATATTCATTAAACCCACTTTTAATATTCATCACTTAAACAAGATGAAAGGGATTCTATGATGATTGGGGGTAATGGAATAGCAAGGAGATTAGAAGGACTTACCACCAAGAATCTTCTCCAAGAATCCTCTAGAATGGCTCTCAATAGATCAATTTTCGGAATAGTAATAAATGAGAGACTAAGGGCTTTTAATACACAATTAATGAATATAACAGATCCGATACCGATACGGCGGCATCGGGACCGCTGCGATGATACTGCCCCGATGGCCTCTCAGACCACCGGGACGGCCAGGCTACAAAGCACTGGGCCAACACAGAGGCCAGTACCACTGCTCTGGCAGTAATGGTACCGCCAGGGCGGACACCAGCACAGATTTTCCCAAAAATAATCCCAATCTCAATCCGAAATCTCGACTAATACCCAAGGCTATCTGCTCACAAACCACATACACAGACACACATAAAAACACTCTATGAACGCACTCATGGCCTCAGAATTCCCAACGGAGGTCTCGTTGACCGATTCAACCCCCTATACCTCAATTCCAACTTCCCAACCCAAGTCCAAAATGCATCTGAGTGTATTGGGAACCGAACTAGATATACACACAAGTTCTAAAAGACCATCCGGACCTCTCGGAATCGATGGATTTTCGAAAAAGGTTCGTTTACCCAAAAGTCAACTTTGAGTCAACTCTTTTTCGCTTTAAGCCTAAATTTCACAAAAAGTCACCCAAATCAAATCTAAACACCTCGGGAAGCATGTCAACGTTCCCCTCAGGTCAAATGTGAGCTAAACAAGCTCGGGAAAAGATCAAAAGTGTCGGAAAAACTATAATGACAAAGCGGGTCGTTACATCAGATGCCAATTAAACCATCGCTCGTCCTCAAGCGAAGAAGGAAAAAGAGCAGGGAAGTACCTGAATCGGCAAACAACTGAGGGTATCAGCTACGCATATCGGGCTTCTCCTAGTAGGAAAGATTCTCTTTGAACAAAACTGAATCCCAACGGATGACATAGGAACCATCAGAAAGGCACTTCTCCAACATAGAAGCATGGAAGACCGAATGAATGCCTGACCGGCCTGGTGAAAAACTAACTCATAGAACAAAGGGTCCAACAACGGGTAGTCTCAAATGGCTAATACACCTCGGGCTCACTTTCCCTCCTTTCTAAATCGCATGACACCCTTGCAGGGGTGTAACCTTCAAACCTGATCGTTCACTCTACTAGTCACAACCCTCTAACTTAGCTCAAGCTCCAATTCTCATAACTCTGTATTCAAATTTCCCTCACAACCGATCCTCCAATAAACGAATTGCTTTTACTCGAATTCTCTGATTGGATAAAATCGCAACTCTGAACGCGATCAATAGGCCCCGCAAACAATTTCCCAAACCAACGCAATCCTCTGAAACATGGTCACGAACCATGGCCTATTCTGAACCGATAAAAGACCCTGATTCCGCTAACTCCTTCTCCCACATCTTCTAAAGCCGTTACTCGCACCATGATTTCTTAGAAACATTTGAACACACATACTAAAATTCTGAAACCAAGACTTATTCTCACTAGAAAGAATACCTGATTCATCTGTGATCTCTACGCAATTCCATCAAAATTGATCTTACCGACAGCCAATTTGGCCAGTTCCAAATCTTCTTAAACCTTGAAATCACAATACATGAACCATACCACTAAATGTCTCGACAAGCAAACAACTGATCACTATATAAGCCTCTCGCACAACAGTTCCTCCTCAAATCTGTACTAGGCTCATTATATACCCTCGTTCCGTCCCAAATAACTGTTCTCGGAAAGTATCATCAAATCCACTAGAAAACCTTGACAAGCTCGGTAAATCTTTCATACTTCAAATCTGAGCTGAAACGCTTCGAGTCCTTAGATATCTTTTTGGAAATGTAATCATAGACTTTTCAGCTTAACTCGAACAATGCTGACCCTGAACGAATGCACAACTCTCAAACATCACCAACAGTCATTAGAACTAACTCTAAATTTCAAACCCAATCACCGTCATAGCACGCATAACAAATCCTGTCTATCATTTTTGACTCCACAAGTTGAGTCCTATCCAAGTTATCAACCTAGTACCAAAAAGCTATACCTTACAATTTCAAATTTTATGTTTTTCAACCTTTACCCGATACGCAAATCTGATACAACCCCGAACTTTTTGATGCGAAACCTGAAGCCTCATATAGTAATTATATAACCATCGAACCTCTCATAGTATAACCTCGATATGCTCATAAATTCTCTGAAGTATCCTGTCACGACCCATCTAGGGGCCGTGACGGGTACCAGGGGCTAGCCACCGAGCACCACTCGTTCTGCTACTCATCTTACTCATTTAATGCTCTTTTATCGATTTATATTTAGGACATAAGAAAATCATCTTTTCATTTTGAGAACACAAAAATACTTTTATATGCATAAGCCTCTCGGCCATCAAAATAATATATACATGTACATGAAAGCATCTCGTGAGACCATCTAACCCATACTGCGCATCTACGAGCCTCTACTTGAGTACTGAACGCAAGGACGGGACAAGAACCCTCATGCCCAAAATACATATACATGACTATATACACAAAAGAATAATCATAAGCACCTCCGGGACAATGGAGGGCTTCCACTCAGCTGACAGCTACTACGGATCTGGATCGAGCTCTCCTCCATGTCTACCTGTGGGCATGAACACAGCGTCCAAAGAAAACGGACGTCAGTACGAACATTGTACTGAGTATGAGAGGCATAAACAATGAAATAAGACAATGCTAATGGGAATGATATCAATATGGAACATCTGAATCTGACTGTCAAGTATAAAGAAAATAAGTCATGCATGCTATCTTACTCATACTCATCATCTTATCATATATGTAAAATGTATAAGCTGCCCGTCCATATCGGATCGGTGTGATAATCAATAACATTAGCCTGCGTCCAGGCATCCCGCGTCCGGGGTATCATCTCATGCCGCCCACTAGTGGTGTCTGCCCATGCCATCTGGCCATGGTGTATACATATAGCTGCCCGCCTTAGCGGTGACTGCCTGGCCAACTAGGCGCGGTGTTATATCATCATCATCATAATGTGCTCATCATGGTATTCTTATCTTATCATAGTACATGCATAGGGCTCAATATCAACTATACTCTATCGGGGAGACGTAAGGTCGTGATCCCCCGATTGCATTATGGAACAATCATGGACATTCTGCCTCACCTTGAAGGAATTAGCGTATAAGGTGAGTGTAAGCGATGAATAACTTCATCAGACTTTTGGTACTTTAACTCATTACCTTGTGTAGCTAATTATAGACATAGGCTCGTGGATAAGAAAGTAGTTACACTATAGGATTCATGCCATTAGAAAGAAGGGACTAGCCTCACATACCTTTTATGTTTAACTAAGCTATCGTTCGCTTGTTCTCATTCAATGTCACGTTTCTACCTTCAAGAGAGAATTCACATTAACGTTAGTTCATCGACTATAAAAACGTGCTACTATTTCTAGGAAAATTGGGCGGCACTTCCTTTGTTTATACTACTTTTCCCATATTCTATATTAACTTCCAAACGCTCACAACAACGTTCACAATATTGAAATCAACAATCATCATTTACATGCACTAACCACAATCCACCATTTTTCTCTAATTTTTCTACATTTATACTTATAACTCATTATCGTGTTTCCTCTTATATAATACTTATTTCATGGTCTAAGAATCCTTTTCAACTTATTCATAATCATAGCACATCAACATTTATGATTCCATTCAACTACCATTCAATTGTGACACTATTCATCCATTTTAAGACCCATCTTCTATGTTTTCCTACCATTCAAGCATCTTAGCTTTCCAATACCTTAAACAACATGATGAAGTCATGAAACTTACCTTAGATGATGGTGGAACAAGCCTATAGTGGAAACCTTCCTTTTGCACCAAAACCCTACTTCACCTTTCTTGGAACTTCTTGGTTTGGATGAACTTCAGTTGAGTTTCACACACGTTGTTTCATGGATTTAATGTTGTTGATCATTGATTTCCTTGTTATTCTCATGGTTGAAGTGTTTGGAGAATTTTCTAGAGAGTTCTTGAGTGGTGTAGATGAGAAATGAAATGAAAATGAATAAAAGGGTCCCTTATATTAATCACAAAATCTGATTTTTTTATGAACAGTAGTCAGGATGCACATTGGTCGTAAACCCACTTTACGGGCCGTATTCTGGTTTACGGTCCGTCCTTCGCGACTGTATTTAAGCATAACAGAACCAGAAAGGTTTGCTAGAGTTATGGTAGTTTACGGTCACAGTTTATGGGCCGTATTTCAATTTACGGTCCGTATTCTGGGCCGTATTTAACCATTTAGACATTTGGCAGAAAGTTGAAATCTTGGAAGGTTGGAGGACGATAGCAGTTTACGGTCCGTAAACTACTTTACGGGTCGTATTCCACTTTACGACCAACTGGGCCAAAGTACAAACCTGCAACTTTTCACTGTACGTTCACGGGGAAATTTTCGAGGTGTAACACTCTTCCCCCCTTTATGGAACATTCATCTTCGAATGTTAAGTCATCGGGGATTCTAGAAAAATTTCGCCAGAGTTTCCCCTGTAATTTGGCACTACCAACCTGTCACAAAATCCCATAATATCATCGCCTCACAGGGCTACATCACAACATCGACATATCTATGGCCACACGCGACCAAAAACATGAGAATAAGCATACGTACTTCATATCGTTGGCGTTTCATCTTGAATCTCTCCTGGGGGTCGAAATAAATGCGGATACTTCGAATTCATACTCTCTTCCGCTTCCCACATCATTTCTTCCCGGTTATTGTTTCGCCACAAGACTTTAACTGAAACCACCTCTTTGTTTCGGAGTTTTTGCGCTTGCCTGTCGAGGATAGCAATAGGCACTTCTTCATAGGTTAGCTTTTCCGTTATTTGCACATCGTTTATTGGGACAATATTTGTGGGATCTCCAATACACTTACGGAGCATCGAAACGTGGAAAACTGGATGGACTGATTCAAGCTCCGAAGGTAGATCCAATTCATAGGCTACCTGACCCACCTTGTGGATGATTTTGTAGGGTCCAATGTATCTGGGGCTTAGCTTCCCTTTCTTACCAAATCTCATCACCCCTTTCATTGGTGACACTTTCAAAAATACCTAATCATTAATTTGAAATTCCAAGTCTCGTCGGCGGTTGTCCGCATAGGACTTTTGGCGACTTTGAGCTGTCAACAACCGATCTTGGATCACCTTGACTTTTTCTATTGCTTGTTGGACCAATTCAGGGCCCACTAATTGTGCTTCTCCTATTTCGAACCATCCAATTGGAGATCTACATTTCCTTCCGTATAAAGCTTCATATGGAGCCATTTGTATACTAGAATGGTAGCTATTGTTCTATGCGAACTCAATAAGGGGTAAATGATCATCCCAGCTACCACCGAAATCCAACACACACGCCCGTAGCATATCTTCTAAGGTTTGTATGGTACGCTCGGCCTGCCCATCAGTTTGCGGATGAAATGTCGTGCTAAACTTCACTTGCATGCCCAAACCTTTTTGAAAAGATTTCCAGAACTTAGCTGTAAACTGTGCTCCTCTATCGGTGATAATAGACAATGGAATTCCATAGAGTCACACAATTTCCTTGAGATACAACCTCGCATAGTCTTCCGCTGAGTACGTGGTCCTAACTGGAAGAAAATGGGCTACTTTGGTCAGTCTATCCACGATCACCCATATAGAATCATACTTGCCATGGGAACGAGGTAATCCCACGATGAAATCCATGTTGATCACTTCCCATTTCTAAGCGGGGATTTCTATTGCTTGCAATAAGCCTCGTGGCTTCTGATGTTCAACTTTTACTTGTTGGAAATTTGGACATTGTGCTACAAATTCTGCTACGTCTCTTTTCATGCCATTCCACCAGTACATCATCTTGAGATCATGATACATTTTGGTCGCACCTGGGTGAATAGAATACCGGGAACAATGCGCTTCTTCTAGAATTCGTCGGCGCATTTCCGCCACATTCGGCACACATAACCTGCCTCGGTACCTAAGAATTCCATCCATGAAAACTTCAAACAGAGACTTTTCTTTCCCATGAGATGTGTCTCAATAACGACATAACTGTGGATCTTCGCACTGCCGTTCTTTCACTTCCATATCCAAGGACGAAATTGTGGAATCATTTATACTAATCCCGGCATCTCTCGAATCAATTACACGCACTCCAATATTATCCAATCGATGAAGTTCTTGAACCATCTCTTTCCTTTCTGGAGGGATTTCACATAAACTACCCATCGATCGTCGGCTAAGCACATCGGCTACTACATTTGCTTTCCCGGGGTGGTACAAAATGTTCACATCATAATCCTTCAATAATTCTAACCACCGCCTCTGCCATAAATTCAACTCTTTCTATTTGAAAATGTACTGAAGACTTTTGTGATCTGTATAGATATCAACGTGCACACCGTACAAATAATGTCTCTACATCTTTAAGGCATGAATGACTGCAGCCAATTCGAGATCATGAGTTGGATAATTCTTCTCATGTTTTCGCAATTTCCTCGAAGCATATGCAAAAACCTTACCATGCTGCATCAATACACATCCCAATCCGACACCGAAAGCGTCACAATACACAACATAACCATCTGACCCCTCTGGAAGTGTTAAAACTGGAGCTGAGGTCAATCTGTCCTTCAACTCTTGGAAGCTGCGTTCACAAGCGTCATTCCATTGAAATTTGGCTGAATTCTGGGTTAGCTTAGTCAATGGGGCTGAAATAGATGAGAAACCCTCCACTAATCTTCTATAATAACCTGCCAAACCCAGAAAACTACGAACTACTGTGGGTGTCGTAGGCCTTGGCCAAGTCTTCACAGCCTCAATCTTCTGAGTGTCGACTCGAATGCCATCATCTGAAATAACATGTCCCAGAAATATTACCGAATTTAGCCAAAACTCGCATTTTGAAAATTTTGCATACAATTCTCGGGCTCGAAGAATGCCAAGAACAATTCTCAGATGGTCTGCATGTTCTGATTCTGTGCGAGAATACACCAGAATATCATCGATAAATACTATCACAAATAGATCCAAGAGAGGCCTGAATACATTGTTCATCAAATTCATAAATACGGCCGGAGCATTAGTCAACCCGAATGACATCACCGAAATTCATAGTGGCCATATCTCGTTCTGAAGGCTGTTTTGGGAATATCCGCTTCTCTAACCCTCAGTTGATGATAACCCGACCTCAAGTATATTTTAGAAAACCACTTGGCACATTGCAATTGGTCGAATAAGTTGTCAATCCTTGGAAGAGGATATTTGTTCTTTATCGTCACTTTGTTCAATTGCCTGTAATAGATGCACATCCGTAGAGATCCGTCTTTCTTTCTTACAAACAAAACTGGAGCTCCCCACGGTGATGAGCTGGGTCTAATAAATCCCTTTTCGAGCAAATATTTTAGCTGCGCCTTTAACTCTTTTAATTCTTCCGGGGCCATTCGATAAGGAGGAATAGAAATAGGCTTGGTGTCCGGCAACACATCAATGGCGAAGTCAATCTCCCTTTCTGGAGGAATTCCTAGAAGTTCGTCTGGAAACACATCTGGGAATTCATTCACTATCGGAACTGATTGAAAAGTTGGTGGCTTTGCTTCGGTGTCATGAACCCGAACTAAGTGATAAATATAGCCCTTGGCTATCATCTTCCTTGCCTTAAGGTAGGAAATAAACCTACCTTTCGGTGATGCTGCATTACCCTTCCATTCAAGCACGGGCTCTCCCAAAAATTGGAATCGAACTACTTTCATTCGGCAATCGACATTAGCATAGCATGATGCCAACCAATCCATACCCATAATTAAATCGAAGTCTACCATTTCTAGCTCAATCAAATCATCTTTTGTTTGGCGATCACATATCACAACTACATAATTTTTATACACTTGCCTTGCTATCACGGGATCACCAATCGAAGTAGACACCTCAAAAGGTCTGATCGGCTCAGGTTTCACCCCAATACAACCAGCAACATACGGAGTAATATAGGAAAGAGTAGAACCCGGATCTATCAGTGCATATACATCACGGGAGAATATAGACAATGTACCTGTAACAACGTCCGGGGAGGACTCAAGGTCCTGTCGTCCCGCTAAAGCATATACACGGGGCTGAGTGGCACCCGAAGTAGATGCTGCCCCTCTGCCTCAACCTCGGCCTGCTGACATCTGGGGAGCCTACCCTACCGGGCGCGCTGAGGAAGAGCCGGCTGCTGAACTTGTAGGCTGAACTCCAACTCTACCACTCGTTGACGGGCAATCTCTCATCATGTGCCTAACTTGGCCGCAAGTATAGCAAGCGTCCGAACCCTGGCGACACTGTCCGGAATGCAATCTACCGCACTGGCTGCATCGCGGTACTGGAGGTCTCCTCTGACTACAGTCTTCCCTGAACTGGAAATTTGAGGCCCTCGAACTCTAGCCCTGTCTTGAACGGAAAGAGCGATCAAATCTCCTACCTGTAGATCGGGGAGGTGCACTAGTCACCGACTGGCCTGAGTACCCAGAATGTGTTTGCCTTGATCCCCCTCTATAATCACTGCCGGCTCCCATAGATCTGGCCGTCTTGTCTTGCCTTCTATCGACATCACGGTTGCCTCTTTGTTGTTGTTGTCGCCCCTCCAAATTCTGAGCATGGGTCTGTATTCGAGAAATATCTATCCCGTCTTGCAAGGACGCCGTCAAGCAATCTCTGAATAAATGTGGCCCTAGGCCACTCACAAATCTATGTACCCGATCTCCCATGTCGGCCACGATAGCCGAAGCATAGCTAGCCAAAGAATTAAATTGCATGCTATACTCCCGGGCACTCATATTTTCTTGCCTCAGATTTAGAAACCTGTCCGCCCTAGCTCGGCGGACCTCGGGTGGCAAATAGTGACGAATAAATGCATCCACGAATTCTTGCCAAACTGGAGGGGCACATTCTCTCCTCGTGACTTTACCTAGTTGTTATACCATAAAACAGCCACATCCCGGAGTCTATAAGATGCCAACTCCACGGATTCAGTTTCGAAGGCATGGACAATCTTCAATGTCCTCAACACCTCATCTATGAAACCTTGCAGGTCTTCATCCGGATTTGACCCGAAAAACTCCAGAGGATTTAGGCTCATAAAATCACGGGCTTTGGTACTTGCTGCCCGGTCACTGGAACCCACATTCTGTCGTTGCGCCTGTGCGGCAACCAATTGCGTCAATAACTGGATGGCCTCGGTCAATTGTTGACCCGAAGCAACTGGTGGAGGAATTGGAGCTGGGGCCCATCCTTGCTCTTCCACATTAGGCGGGGTAGAAGAGGTATTAGACAGGGCCTCATTATGCGATTTGCCCTCTTCTATGTTCATCGGTGGCTCTCTTTCTACCCGCCTCTTTGTCGTAGCCTTGCCCCTCTGGGTGGCTGTAGCCTTTCCCTTTGGCGGCATTCTGAAATCATAACACACTATTAGGGAGGATAAAATCTTAAACATGGCTCTATCGCACAATCTCATGAGAAGAAGGATGGTCTTTTTTCCTAAATTCCTTGTAGCCTCTTGTTTATTGATGTGGCGCGCAACACACCATAAATAAGACTCTACTAGACACGGCTCGTAGACACTTCCTAGGACCGAACTGCTCTGATACAACTTTTGTAACGACCCATCTAGGGGCCGTGACGGGTACCCGTGGCTAGCCACCGAGCACCACTCGTTCTGCTACTCATCTTACTCATTTGATGCTCTTTTATCGATTTATATTTAGGACATAAGAAAATCATCTGTTCATTTTGAGAACACAAAAATACTTTTATATGCATAAGCCTCTCGTACATCAAAATAATATATACATGTACATGAAAGCATCTCGTGAGACCATCTAACCCACACTGCGCATCTACGAGCCTCTACTGGAGTACTGAACGTAAGGACGGGACAAAACCCCGTCATGCCCAAAATACATATACATGACTATATACACAAAGGAATAATCATAAGCACCTCCGGGACAATGGAGGGCTTCCACTCAGCTGATAGCTACTACGGATCTGGATTGAGCTCTCCTCCGTGTCTACCTGTGGGCATGAACACAGCGTCCAAAGAAAACGGACGTCAGTACGAACATTGTACTGAGTATGAGAGGCATAAACAATGAAATAAGACAATGTAATGGGAATGATATCAATATGGAACATCTGAATTTGACTGTTAAGCATAAAGAAAATAAGTCATGCATGCTATCTTACTCATACTCATCATCTTATCATATATGCTAAATGTATAAGCTGCCCGTCCATATCGGATCGGTGTGATAATCAATAACATTAGCCTGCGTCCAGGCCTCCCGCGTCCGGGGTATCATCTCATGCCGCCCACTAGTGGTGTCTGCCCATGCCATCTGGCCATGGTGTATACATATAGCTGCCCGCCTTAGCGGTGACTGCCCGGCCAACTAGGCGCGGTGTTATATCATCATCATCATAATGTGCTCATCATGGTATGCTTATCTTATCATAGTACATGCATAAGGCTCAAGATCAACTATACTCTATCGGGGTGACGTAAAGTCATGATCCCCCGATTGCATTATCGAAAAATCATGGACATTCTGCCTCACCTTGAAGGAATTAGCGTATAAGGTGAGTGTAAGCGATGAATAACATCATTAGACTTTTTGGTACTTTCACTCATTGCCTTTTGTATCTAATTATAGACATAGGCTCTTGGATAAGAAAGTAGTTACACTATAGGATTCATGCCATTAGAAAGAAGGGACTAGCCTCACATACCTTTTATGTTTAACTAAGCTATCGTTCGCTTGTTCTCCTTCAATGTCACGTTTCTACCTTCAAGAGAGAATTCACATTAACGTTAGTTAATCGACTATAAAAACGTGCTACTATTTCTAGGAAAATTGGGCGGCACTTCCTTTGTTTATACTACTTTTCCCATATTCTATATTAACTCCCAAATGCTCACAACAACGTTCACAATATTGAAATCAACAATCATCATTTACGTGCACTAACCACAATCCACCATTTCTCTCTAATTTTTCTACATTTATACTTATAAATCATTATCGTGTTTCCTCCTATATAATACTTATTTCATGGTCTAATAATCCTTTTCAACATATTCATAATCATAGCACATCAACATTTATGATTCCATTCAACTACCATTCAATTGTGACACTATTCATCCATTTTAAGACCCATCTTCTATGTTTTCCTACCATTCAAGCATCTTATCCTTCCAATACCTTAAACAACATGATGAAGTCATGAAACTTACCTTAGATGATGGTGGAACAAGCCTAGAGTGGAATCCTTCCTTTTGCACCAAAACTCTACTTCACCTTTCTTGGAACTTCTTGGTTTGGATGAACTTCACTTGAGTTTCACACACCTTGTTTCATGGATTTAATGTTGTTGACCATTGATTTCCTTGTTATTCTTATGGTTGAAGTGTTTGGAGAATTTTCTAGAGAGTTCTTGAGTGGTGCAGATGAGAAATGAAATGAAAATGAATAAAAAGGGTCCCTTATATTAATCACAAAATCTGATTTTTTTATGAACAGTAGTCGGGATGCACAGTGGTTGTAAACTCACTTTACGGGCCGTATTCTTGTTTATGGTCCGTCCTTCGCGACTGTATTTAAGCATAACAGAACCAGAAAGGTTTGCTAGAGTCATGGTAGTTTACGGTCACAGTTTACGGGCCGTATTTCGATTTACGGTCTGTATTGTGGGTCGTATTTAACCATTTAGACATTTGGCAGAAAGTTGAAATCTTGGAAGGTTGGAGGACGATAGCAGTTTACGGTCCGTAAACTACTTTACGAGCCGTATTCCACTTTACGACCAACTGGGCCAAAGTGCAAACCTGCAACTTTTCACTGTACGTTCACGGGGAAATTTCCGAGGTGTAACATATCCAATCTTACTTTGCCGCTCAAATCTCACGCAATTACCCCTAAGTTCTTAAGAACCAAAGCTCTTACCCAAACTATCCAGTTAATATTACTTGCAATCATACTGTATTACCACAAGTAAGGTCCTTCTCGAAAATATAACTCTAGCCTCACATGATAGGAATTCCACAATTCTTTCTCTTAAATCACACTTACTCATTCACTGTAGAAGGTCACGAAACTTATCCGACGGTGTACCACCAAGCCATTTTTTATAAACCTCAACAAGTTGGTTCACTGAAATATGCTTCTCACTAGTCGCGGATCACGAACCTCACGGAACTCTGTCATATCACCTAGTCCATCCCTGTAGATTTCCTTCTTAAATTCATGCATCAAACACATCTCAACTGGAATATGCAAGTGGACAACACCACAATCCATACTGACCTAAGAAATCCCCAAGATGTACCCTTTTTCTTATCGATTCACCATCAACTATACCTTTTCTTGACTTGTCAATTCCCAAAATGTATACCGAACTTAACTCAGTTAACCCATCATAGTCAATTCTATCATTTCAAGTACCCATGCTTACTGATCCCTTACTCAAATCCTTAACGTTACTAGTCCTCGAACAATCACCTCTTACCTCAATTATCGAATCTGAATACCTCTAACCACTTGCACGACTATCCCATTTTTTTAAATCATCCAAGTCGAGTAATAACACCATTAATAGCGGATCTAGTCAATTTTACACAATGAATACAAGGTTTCCAACCTTACTCCATCACTGACCTCTATTAGTCTAGGTAAGAAATTCTCAAGTACGGTTCTAAGGAAAGGAATTGAACTACCTATTCCGGCCGGGGAGAACAGGCCATTCAACAGGGAGATTCTTTTTTTATCTCTCCCGCATTTTTATTTGTATAAGTATTTCACATTTACGATGAAATTTATGAAAATTGACCCACCACTTCTTATTCTGGACAAAGGAATCCTGTCTCGTAGTTCTTGGTCTGTGAAGATGCGTTGTTAGGTGCTCCATTTTATTTTCCCATTGAGGCCGAACCTAAACCTGTGCTCGAGAGATAGCTGTCCATACACTGATAAGGGATTGGAATTTGGTTATTCACCATGTACGAGGATCCCCGCTAAGCATCCATGGCTGAATGGTTAAAGCGCCCAACTCATAATTGGCGAATTCGTAGGTTCAATTGGTCTACGACATAACCGAACATACAACGCATCCATAAACTCTTAAGCCCACTTTACACTGCCCATTCGCAACCAAGCTCCCACATTACTAACTCTTGCTTCAACAATTTCCTTTCTGCCCTTAACCTCGAAGACACCCATCAACCTCATCGGTCACACCCCTCCCTGTACATCATGATATAATGTTCCTGTAATCCAACACGACTCACCTACCCATATTTCATCTCAAATCTTACGAGCCTTAATCTCCTGAACCTGATAGCAAGATGTCTCATTGTAATCCTTCAGTTCGCGTAATTAACTTCAAATGACTGTATCATTATCAACCAACAACAACTCAAATCCACTCGATCCTCTAAACCAATCATCCCTCTGAGCCAAACGAGACACAAATAATATCAATACTTCTCCTCAAATCGAAGTGTAGCAACCAGTAGCTTCCCAAGTCATTAACTCATTAAGTCATATTTACTAGTCGATTACTAATTTCTCAGAAGTCTACAACCCAGTCAATTTACCGATCAAACGATATGCCCATAGCATTCACTTAATAACCGGCTAGTCCATTAACATCGACAAGCTTATATCAAGAATAACTTTTAGTACCATATCCCCGAAATATCACGTGAACCTATAAGTACGATTGTTACCCAACCATGCCTAATTATTTACGCAAGATTTAATACTCAATATTAACCATAGCTTAGACTACCACTTCCATCGGTTCAATTCTGTCATGCTGAACACTCTTTACCTTTCACAACCGAACACGAAATTCGCCCTCGTATCAATTTTACCTTATCCTGATAACCATGTCAGATACCAATTCTTTTCCTTCCAATCTCACGAAAAGCACTCATGGCTAAGATATTCTATGAAGTCTCACTTCGCTACACGCTTTCCACAAAAGTCTTCCTTCATGTCCTTATTGTCAACTTCCTTTCTTTACTACATGTGGTTACAATACGTTTGCCCAATTTGATGGTCATTACCGAGCTTACACTTGCTCTCATAAACGAAGTCTAATACTATACCGTTGCTGAATCGTCGGCCTGCCATTGGTACACTAGTATTATGCACACCATCATTATGCCCTGACGAAGTTGAAGTCAACCGATCACATCACCAAGCAACCCAACACCGAAACATGGAGTCCCTGTAACCCTCTGAACTATCTTTCCATTCCTCACGAACTTTCACAATAAACGGTTTTAATCGTGACTCCACATAACAACCGAGTCTAATCGCGACTCCACACAATCGAAACCTCGGGCCATAACTAGTGACTGAACTGGGTCACGCATCCGAATCAGAATAACACATCTCGTACCATGCCACGACACGTCATAGATCAACCATTCGCGTAAGAATTTAAGGACGGATTTCTATCTTCCGAGGATGATCAAGATAAGAAGGTCCAGTTACCAATTGAAATCTACTAGATACTGATTTGAATAAAGCCGCATGAGAGAATTAAAGAATTCGAAGATTCCTAAATGTCTTATAGCCTCTCGCAGATAAGTATGGAGCTCATCGTACCGATCCACGAGACTCTACTAGACACGCTCTTGTATTATAGATCGGGTAACCTAGGGCTCTGATATCAACTTGTCACGACCCAATTTAGCCAAGTCGCGCGGGCACCTACCTTTCCCACCTCGGTAGGCGAACCCTCAACCCAACAATAGTAAAATCATAAACAAATAGTTAAATGAGCAGAAGAGATAAAATCACGTAAATCTGACTATGATAATATAGAAAATACGCTGAAGTAAGGAAAATACACCCCAGAGTCTAGTCTAATCCATACAAGAGCATCTAACTAGAATTTACAAGTCTAGAATATCAATAATACATCACGTCTGAATATGTCTCAGAACAGAAAATAAGACATAAATACGGAAGATTCTTCAAGGCGGGGGACGTCTCGTGCTCACCCTATAGATTCTAAGCAATTCTCGGAGCGACTATCAGTCACGAGAAACGGAGGTGGATCCAACTTGGAATTCTGCGTTTATAAAAGAATGCAACAAGTGCAGGTCAGTACAAAACCACAGCACTGGATGGTATCATAGGCCGACTATGTTTAGCTAACATAAACCAGACAATAAAGTAAGATAAGCAGATAAATTAACAAATATAAGTCAAACACAAGCCAGAACCAAGTACAGGTCATCACTAAGGTTGTAGCATCTAAACCCAAGTGTGTCAAGTCTCAATATATCCAATCCGAATCCAAATCGCACAAGAAAATCACCAGATCATCACAGTATAAGCCATAATGCAATGCAATGCAATGCAATGCAATGCAATAATGTATGAATGCAAATGTAATGCAATGCTGTGTACACATGTACTCCGGATGGAAGTATCGACGTCTCAGTAGCACAACCCAAGGGGGACCCACGAAGTCCATGTACCTCTCGTTTCGGATCTTTGCCTAACGGAAACAAGTCTCCGGGTCTTTGTCCACGGAGGATCTTTATCAAATCATATCATATAATATCACATCACCCAGAACCATTTTCCATTGGGCATTTAAAACATTTTCTCTTATAGATACTATAAGTCTTTCATTAATCAGTTCCAAACCATTTTCATCATGTATGAATGCATAAATGCTAAATCAATGCAATAAATGCCAACGAATATGCTATGGAAGTCACAACACTATAAGCCCTATCAAGACTTATATAAATCAATTCAACAGTACGCATCATCTCATCATCAACAGTCATATCAATAGCACAAGTGCCAAGCATGGGTACGCCAACAACATCATGAAAGGATACATAAGCCATATAGAACACTATTCTCGTATCGAACGTCAACAAGTAAGATACTTCAATATCATGAAGATGTATAACAATAGTCTCCAATATCTACTGTCACCACGTGGCATCAAGTCAACAACAATAGCACAAATCAAGCCACAACACAACGGCCCGGCTAGCCTAATCACACAACAGGGCCCAACCTATGATAATATCCAACCCAACTTCATACCCGAAGGTTTATATGTTTTCTCCGACAATTTCGTTTAAATATATGCTTCGCTAAATGAAGTCTCACCATAGGATAAACCATAACCTACCTGGAAGGACGAATAACAACAACACCAACAATCACTCCTTAGCCTTTCCTTTCTGCTGAGCCTCGAGATCAAGAAAGTCTAAGCATATCGGAATCATGGAATTAGAATCAAGAAGAACATCGAAACCAACCCTACTACTATCAAGACCTAAATCCCCAACCTATGAAATAAGGTTTATGAACTAGAAGAGTGAAATTAGGGATCTAAAGGTACCAACATGAAATTAAACCTCTAGATGATCAATTCCCATCATTAGTAAGCTAGAATAATCAACAATTCACTCTAATTTGGATTCTAGGTAAAACCCCCAAATTTGGGTATAAACCCTTGTTGACACCTAATTTTGGCTCGACGTGCTTAAAATTAACGTTTTGGGGGGCCCTGATTCGTTAAAGAGCACGAAATACATTTTTTTTTACACATTTTTACACTTTTCAACAATTTATTGATGATTATCATTATTTTGGGAATTTTATTAATTTATTGTCATTTTTTCAAGAATCATTATTTTGCACATGTACAGCACAATACTACCATTTTCGTACAATTAATAATTGTTTCTTAATTTTATAGCAATACATTTTCATATCTTGCACATTAATATTTATATTTTATATACTTACGTTATTATTTATACATGTATTAATTTACTATATTTTAGTACAGTCCGACAGTGCAGAGAAAATCGGAGCAATTAATTTTTAAATGCAGAACAAAAATTCGATCAAGTTAAGGTCCCGTCGCCTTTTTAAAAGTTGACATTTGAGGTGATGGGTTGGGTTCTTCATCCATTGGTTGATATATTTTTTATACATTGGTTAAAAGGGTGAAATCCCCATTGGATAATAACCCAAGGATTAAAATGTGCATTGAGGAGACAAGGGGGTGCTGCGCCTTCATATTTTTTGGACAATAGAAGGGGCTAGTTTGTATTATAAAGGAATGGAAGGGGTTAATATTTTTTTTATGGACTCATTTTTGAAACACATATTTACACACACACACCACATAAACATTTCAGATTTTTTTTTTCCTTAAAACCTAAAACACTCTCTCTCTCTTCTTCAAACAAAACCCTAAACATTTTCTCCCTCCTCTCATCTTTTGTTTCACGCCCAGCCGCCACCTCCAAGCTGGAGCTCCGTTGACGCCCCACGAACCACCACATCACCACCACTTCTCCATCATGACAGCACCACCACGCCACTTCGCTGCTCCTCCAGCCCCTTTTCTCCCTCCTCATGCTGTTACCACAACAACCACGCCGCCCTTCACCATGGTTCCACTTTTCTCCATCATTTTTGCTGAAATGTCCATAGAAGGGTTTTTTTTTTTTTAAGGGATGATGACCCTTTGCAGTTAGCTCAGTGAATATCTCTTTGTTTTGAAAGTTAAGATCTTTGAGAAAGATTGGATCTTTTCTTATTATTATTGAAGCTTTCTCAGTTTTGCTGAAATGTCCATTAAAAAGGGTCTTCTTGTTAAAGGATGATGATGACCATTTGCAGCTGTCACTCTGAGTTTATTTAGAAAAGCAACGGTTGTGGCTGCAACAATTTGGGTTATGTCTGTTCTGCTTATTCAATTCCTCAACTAGCCTATTTCTAAATTGACTGGCTCATGTTAAAGTTGCCCCTTTTACTGTATTAAACTATGTTATTTTATGTAAATGCGTTGATTAAATCCACAAGTTATTATAATAGCTGCAAAGCTAAAGGCATCATCAATTTCAGATTCTTACTGACAATGGGTGCTTCAGAAGCAGCCCTACAACTTTTATCCGGGCGAAGCCACCGTGGCCGATGAAGAAATTTCCGTCGATTTCCAAGGCCTTCCATGTACAAAGACGGATTTTTATTTTAAGTTTATTCATTATTTTTTAATTCATCCGATAATTATTTATTCTCTTACTAATATTTTTTATTAAGTCTCATGCAGGTATCTGAAGTTATTTTTTGAAGATGACACTCAAAAGAAGTTCAAATAGCTTCTTAAATTCTTTGTTTATATTTTTTTTACATTCTTAAGTTATGCAAGCATAAAATATAGTGAAACTTTACTTTTTAGAGTGTAGGTTAGTGGTATTTATTTATGATCTGCTTAGGTGATTTAAATTTTATGTGTTTTAGACAAATTAATATTAGGCAGTTATTATTTTTGTAGCTAATATTCTTATAGTTATCATGTTTTGCTAGAGTTTTAATTCAATAGCTTAGCACACTTAAGTGAATAAATAGGGTGATTTGCCTCAATAGTTAGGCTTTATAATATACTTTCATAATTAATTGATTAGGCGTACATACTTAGCTAGTAAAATTAGTTAACTCGCTTCGAGTGCAAAATAATTTCATGCCCATTTTTTATACCTTTGTCACATACCCAAGCTTCTAAGTTGCACATAACTTTTTTTTTTTAATAATTATTATAACACATATGTATAAAATACGTATTGCATGATTATTTATGTGAATATTCATATTATTCTTTAGTCGAAATTCTATTAATTTTTGTAAATAATAAAGCCTTTTTACACATCCCTCGTATAGTTAAATTGGTCCAGCCGCGAACCACATTTGTGGATTCTGAAGGATGCCTAACACCTTCCCTTCGGAATAATTTGAACCCTTACCTAGAATCTCACTTATTTTCGTAGATCATGTTAAGCTGCATATATTAATAATTTATAGGTACCCTAGTATACCTTAAATGCTAGGTGACGACTCTGTACATAATTAACTATTTCAGAGCTCCATAAGTTGTGCTTTGTTTAGCCTTTGGTAAAAAATGAGGTGCAACAACATGGCGACTCTGGGGACACTTAGGTTCTAACCATATGGACTCAATTTGTTATTCGAGGTATGTTATCTTTATTTGAATTTTTCTTTATTTTACTTGCTTGTATTTATTCGTCATGTATATCCTTTCCCTTGTTCCCTTATTTGTTTACGTACATATCTGCTTTTAATTTATACACTGTATTATTGCCTTTTTTACTAGCAAGTTTTATTACCATACTCATTTTTTATTTTTTATTTTATTGTAAATTATGCATATTGCTTTTACTGTTTCTCTTTAATTGCTATCTTTTTGTGGTTTTATATTAATATTCATATGTGTTATCGGTTTATATAAAATGGCATGTCGTTCATATTTCCGCCACTTCTGGAAAACTCACACTATCACACGTACACGCGAGGTGTGTTTTGCGCACCCGCGAATTTTTTTCGTAGAATCCAAATTTTAGGAGAGTTGGCGTATGCGCGGGGTGCCCGAGTAACGGGGACCGCGTAGCCTTCTCACTCGAGTAGTCCGCTCGGGAGCCTTGTGTCATAGGAAAACCAACTCTTAGAATTCCTAGGTTACTGTACATCCCATTTTGCAGTTATTTTTAGCTAGGTTGAATTTTATCTTTTATTTCGAACATTTTTTCATTTTTCACATACTCTTTATTTGTTACATGTTTTGTTCTTAAATAAATATTGTTGTTATTTGCTTTGCACTACCTTATCACTTTATCTAAGTATTTTTTAGTTCGCTTGCATTGAACCCTGCATTTTGTAAAACGTTTTTTCTTCAATCATGCATTTTATATCCTATTTGCAAGAACTACGCACACCTGATTCTCTTCTTTGATGAGATACGTAGGCAGCCCTTTTGGGTTCGGTATTCATTATTAGAAAAAAATCACAAAACAAAAATCTTTATTTTTAAAAATCACAAAAATATTTTATTTCTTTCTATCCTATTTGCAAGAACTACGCACCCCTGATTCTCTTCTTTGATGAGATACGTAGGCAGCCCTTTTGGGTTCGGTATTCATTATTAAAAAAAAATCACAAAAAAAAATCTTTATTTTTAAAAATCACAAAAATATTTTATTTCTTTCTATCCTATTTGCAAGAACTACGCACACCTGATTCTCTTCTTTGATGAGATACATAGGCAGCACTTTTGGGTTCGGTATTATTATTCAAAAAAGTCACAAAAAAAAAAAAACTTATTTTGAAAAAAAAAATCACAAAAATATTTTGTTTCTTTCTATCCTACTTGAACGAACTACGCGCACCTGATTCTCATCAAAGATGAGATACGTAGGCAACCCTTTTCGGGTTCGGTACCCCTATTCAAAAAATACAAAAATATTTTTTAGATTCATATCTTTAACTTGGTTGGTACCAACACAGTTAGGATTGTGCATACGAAAGAAACAAGTGATAATCAATATAATGGAGAGGACTGACTTCGTGGTAAAACTATAGATTCTTTTGGTACCTCTCATTCACACTTTAAGGGACACTTGAAAAATTCTCTTGCATGCTTGTAAGACAAGAACAAAACCAACCTCATTGTTTCATGTGCATTGTGTGGTGAGCTTTATATAACGTTCAATTGCATTGCATTGTGATCTAGAACTTGGCCTGAATGTCTGTTGAGGTGAAATTATGAGTAACACTCAGCATAGAAAACGATCGTAGGCCTTCTTTGACCCGTTTGAGCCTTTCTAGCCTACCAAATGACGTTATCACTAGCATTCCCCCTTTGAGCCTAAAGCCTTTTCTTTGACGACCACATCATAAGCCTATACCGTTTCTGAGTACTTACATGCACTATCTCTCTCTTGGCCCAACCTCCCTGAGCGCACTAAAAACGTGCAACCGCGGATAGAGATCTGAGCTGAAGCTTCAAAAAAAAAAAAAAAAAAAAAGGATTCGACCGTCCCAGAAAAACAAAGGCTAAGAACGACCTCCAAAGCAAGAAAGAGCCCACACAAAAAAAAAAAAAACTTAGTCATTCAGAATCTCGGACATACAACCCGTTATTTTTTTTTTTTTTCACACTCAGGCATACAACCTGGAATTACTATCAAGACCTCGGGCATGCAACCCAGGTCAATTCCCTTAATCCCCACAGAGTTTCGGGCATGCAACCCTAAACTCAAAAAAAAAGAAAAAAAAAAAACGAAAAAAGGCTTTAACTTGCAAAAGAGGTCGCACAAGTACAAAAGAAAGGGACAATAAAACAAAGTGTCAGAGCACACAAATACTGAGCACAGACATAGTGCAACACTTAGGGAAGGATTAGTCACTCCTTACCCAAATAATATCCTACCCTTTTCCCAAGCCTACATTACAACACCATAACAAGCCCTACGTGATTCTATGCTAAGGTTTCTCTCATTAGTGAATACTTACATGACGGCCAAGCTTATGGTATTACAATTGCAAGCATTGAACATCTTTCTGAGTTTGAGTGTACTTCTCTAGATGTCTCAAAGTTCAAAAATACTGAATATGTGTAAAAAGGGACTTTCTTTCTGGTGAGGGCACTTGAAACATGAGGATAGGTATAGTTCATAATCCTTGTTTGAAGCAAAATGAACCAATCTTGTCGATCTTTAGGTATGTCTGAGGTACCACTTGAAGCTATAGGAATTACCAATAAGTCGATCTTGGTTTGTTGGACGATAAATAATGGTGAATTCTTATGCACAATACTAATTGTTGGTACCAACTGAAGTCGGGGCATGTTATATCAATCATTGTTATTATTAAAAAAAATAAAAAATAATTTTGCTGGATTTTGCTTTCGTGATTTTGTTATTTTTTTTTCTCTCTTAATTTTGTTTTTTATCGTTGCACAGTAAATATAGTTCAATGTTGTTGTGTTGTTACTAACTCTACGAGGTATCGACATCTGGTCTTACCATGAAAGATCCTCGTATTTCTCCGCTGAAGCATGAAATTGGGAGAACATTTTTGAGTAGCTTAAAAAAAAAACAAGTGCACATCACTTTCCGCTGGAAGTATGCGAATTTTTGTTTGTTTAAACTGGGACAGAATTTTTGAGAGGGCCCTAAAAAATTCCACCAATGGCACATTTTGAGAGAAAAGGCACGGGCTCATCCGGCCCCACAGTAGGACACTGCATTGGCTCGTCCAGCCCCACAACAGGACATCGAGGGAGTCATAGTCTAAAGGCATCATTATCATCGCCTAAAGGCACCATTTCATGGCCCAAGGACCTTACCTTCTGCACTTCATTCGCGCCGAAGCAAAGGCGTTACCCTCCACACCAGCATTGCTTTATTATTTTCAAATGCCTCTGCGTATGCTCGCAGCCGCATTGCATTGCACCTGCATTGCTCACCGCCTTTTATTACTGCCTGGGCCATGCACCGCCCTTTTAAATTTCTGCATAAGGCTGTGCACCACCTTTCATATGATGCATTGGCTGCGCACCGCCCTTTGCATCGCTTTCATATATTACACGGGTCATGCACCGCCCTTTGTAATTTCTGCATAAGGCTGAGCACCGCCTTTCATATATTACATGGGCCATGCACCGCCCTTTGTAATTTCTGCATAAGGCTGAGCACCGCCTTTCATATGATGCACGGGCTGCGCACCGCCCTTCGCATCGCTTTCATATGTTACATGGGCCATGCACCGCCCTTTGTAATTTCTGCATGAGGTTGAGCACCGCCTTTCATATGATGCACGGGCTGCGCTCCGCCCTTCGCATCGCTTTCATATGTTACATGGGCCATGCACCGCCCTTTGTAATTTCTGCATAAGGCTGAGCATCGCCTTTCATATGATGCACGGGCTGCGCACCGCCCTTCGCATCGCTTTCATATGTTACATGGGCCATGCACCGCCGTTTGTAATTTCTGCATAAGGCTGAGCACCGCCTTTCATATAATGCACAGGCTGCGCACCGCCTTTCGCATCGCTTTCATATGTTACATGGGCCATGCACCGCCCTTTGTAATTTCTGCATAAGGCTGAGCACTGCCTTTCATATGATGCATGGGTTGCGCACCGCCCTTTGCATCCCTTTCATATGTTACATGGGCCGTGCACCGCCCTTTGTAATTTCTGCATAAGGCTGAGCACTGCCTTTCATATGATGCATGGGTTGCGCACCGCCCTTTGCATCCCTTTCATATGTTACATGGGCCATGCACCGCCCTTTGTAATTTGCACCGCCTTTCATATGATGCACGGGCTGCGCACCGCCCTTCGCATCGCTTTCATATGTTACATGGGCCATGCACCGCCCTTTGTAATTTCTGCATAAGGCTGAGCACTGCCTTTCATATGATGCATGGGCTGCGCACCGCCCTTTGCATCCCTTTCATATGTTACATAGGCCATGCACCGCCCTTTGTAATTTGCACCGCCTTTCATATGTTGCACGGGCCGCGCACCGCCCTTTGAAAATTTCTGCATAAGACATCGCACCGCATCTACCTTGTTTTATTATTGTTTTCTTATTGCCCCTGCGTATGCTCGTAGCCCATTGCACCGCACCTGCATTTCTTTATTGTTTTCAAATGCCCCTGCATATGCTCGCAGCCGCATTGTACTGCACCTGCATTGTTTTATTGTTTTCAAATGCCCCTGCGTATGCTCGCAGACGCATTGCGCCGTACCTGCATTTGTTTGTTTTAAATGCCCTGTGTATGCTCGCAGATGCACTGCACATACATTGCATCATTGCTTTGCGAATGCTCGCAAACACTGCACATGCATTGCATTATCATTTTCACATACCCTTCAAACGCATTGCATCATGCCGGCTTAAAAAAAAAAAAGGGGCGTTACATAACACGACCGTTCTTCATCCTACACTTGCTAGGATCATTCTGACAACACTGGGGCAAAATTTTGATTGGACGATCAAAATTTTCCACAACATCCATTAGTTATCACCTTTCGAACTACATTGACCTGATTCTCGTGATTGACGAGATATGTAGGAAGCTCTATGCAGAGTTCGGTCACATCGGGACGAGAATCATTCTTTCCCCAGCAAGTACACAATCTTGCACCTTCCCAGTATCTCGTAGCTCGATACTGGGGCAATTTTGGAAGCGACGACGTGGGTATGCGAATATTTTTTCGGCCCTGAACAATCCTTCCTGTTTATCATTTTTCTTTTCATTGCAACCCTACCTACAGACTGAGAGTATTGTCAAAGCTCTACCAACGTCTGGCCTCTTTCTCCGTACATATCCTTTTAACAATTCTTTGTCGAGCCAAAATAGGCTACATGTCAACGTCTTCGTCCGAAAACTCTTTCATCGTCTCCGGTCGAAGAGGGACAAGTTGTTGACACCTAATTTTGGCTCGACGTGCTTAAAATTAACGTTTTGGGGGGCCCTGATTCGTTAAAGAGCACGAAATACATTTTTTACACATTTTTACACTTTTTCAACAATTTATTGATGATTATCATTATTTTGGGAATTTTATTAATTTATTGTGATTTTTTCAAGAATCATTATTTTGCACATGTATAGCACAATACTACCATTTTCGTACAATTAATAATTGTTTCTTAATTTTATAGCAATACATTTTCATATCTTGCACATTAATATTTATATTTTATATACTTACGTTATTATTTATACATGTATTAATTAACTATATTTTAGTACAGTCCGACAGTGCAGAGAAAATCGGAGCAATTAATTTTTAAATGCAGAACAAAAATTCGATCAAGTTAAGGTCTCGTCGCCTTTTTAAAAGTTGACATTTGAGGTGATGGGTTGGGTTCTTCATCCATTGGTTGATATATTTTTTATACATTGGTTAAAAGGGTGAAATCCCCATTGGATAATAACCCAAGGATTAAAATGTGCATTGAGGAGACAAGGGGGTGCGCCTTCATATTTTTTGGACAATAGAAGGGGCTAGTTTGTATTATAAAGGAATGGAAGGGGTTAATTTTTTTTTATGGACTCATTTTTGAAACACATATTTACACACACACACCACAGAAACATTTCAGATTTTGTTTTCCCTTAAAACCTAAAACACTCTCTCTCTCTTCTTCAAACAAAACCATAAACATTTTCTCCCTCCTCTCATCTTTTTTTTCACGCCCAGCCGCCGCCTCCAAGCTGGAGCTCCGTTGACGCCCCACGAACCACCACATCACCACCACTGCTCCATCATGACAGCACCACCACGCCACTTCGCTGCTCCTCCAGCCCCTTTTCTCCCTCCTCATGCTGTTACCACAACAACCACGCCGCCCTTCACCATGGTTCCACTTTTCTCCATCATTTTTGCTGAAATGTCCATAAAAGGGTTTTTTTTTTTTAAGGGATGATGACCCTTTGCAGTTAGCTCAGTGAATATCTCTTTGTTTTGAAAGTTAAGATCTTTGAGAAAGATTGGATCTTTTCTTATTATTATTGAAGCTTTCTCAGTTTTGCTGAAATGTCCATTAAAAAGGGTCTTCTTGTTAAAGGATGATGATGACCATTTGCAGCTGTCACTCTGAGTTTATTTAGAAAAGCAACGGTTGTGGCTGCAACAATTTGGGTTATGTCTGTTCTGCTTATTCAATTCCTCAGCTAGCCTATTTCTAAATTGACTGGCTCATGTTAAAGTTGCCCCTTTTACTGTATTAAACTATGTTATTTTATGTAAATGCGTTGATTAAATCCACAAGTTATTATAATAGCTGCAAAGCTAAAGGCATCATCAATTTCAGATTCTTACTGACAATGGGTGCTTCAGAAGCAGCCCTACAACTTTTATCCGGGCGAAGCCACCGTGGCCGATGAAGAAATTTCCGTCGATTTCCAAGGCCTTCCATGTACAAAGACGGATTTTTATTTTAAGTTTATTCATTATTTTTTAATTCATCCGATAATTATTTATTCTCTTACTAATATTTTTTATTAAGTCTCATGCAGGTATCTGAAGTTATTTTTTGAAGATGACACTCAAAAGAAGTTCAAATAGCTTCTTAAATTCTTTGTTTATATTTTTTTTACATTCTTAAGTTATGCAAGCATAAAATATAGTGAAACTTTACTTTTTAGAGTGTAGGTTAGTGGTATTTATTTATGATCTGCTTAGGTGATTTAAATTTTATGTGTTTTAGACAAATTAATATTAGGCAGTTATTATTTTTGTAGCTAATATTCTTATAGTTATCATGTTTTGCTAGAGTTTTAATTCAATAGCTTAGCACACTTAAGTGAATAAATAGGGTGATTTGCCTCAATAGTTAGGCTTTATAATATACTTTCATAATTAATTGATTAGGCGTACATACTTAGCTAGTAAAATTAGTTAACTCGCTTCGAGTGCAAAATAATTTCATGCCCATTTTTTATACCTTTGTCACATACCCAAGCTTCTAAGTTGCACATAACTTTTGTTTTTTAATAATTATTATAACACATATGTATAAAATACGTATTGCATGATTATTTATGTGAATATTCATATTATTCTTTAGTCGAAATTCTATTAATTTTTGTAAATAATAAAGCCTTTTTACACATCCCTCGTATAGTTAAATTGGTCCAGCCGCGAACCACATTTGTGGATTCTGAAGGATGCCTAACACCTTCCCTTCGGAATAATTTGAACCCTTACCTAGAATCTCACTTATTTTCGTAGATCATGTTAAGCTGCATATATTAATAATTTATAGGTACCCTAGTATACCTTAAATGCTAGGTGGCGACTCTGTACATAATTAACTATTTCAGAGCTCCATAAGTTGTGCTTTGTTTAGCCTTTGGTAAAAAATGAGGTGCAACAACATGGCGACTCTGGGGACACTTAGGTTCTAACCATATGGACTCAATTTGTTATTCGAGGTATGTTATCTTTATTTGAATTTTTCTTTATTTTACTTGCTTGTATTTATTCGTCATGTATATCCTTTCCCTTGTTCCCTTATTTGTTTACGTACATATCTGCTTTTAATTTATACACTGTATTATTGCCTTTTTTACTAGCAAGTTTTATTACCATACTCATTTTTTATTTTTTATTTTATTGTAAATTATGCATATTGCTTTTACTGTCTCTTTAATTGCTATCTTTTTGTGGTTTTATATTAATATTCATATGTGTTATCGGTTTATATAAAATGGCATGTCGTTCATATTTCCGCCACTTCTGGAAAACTCACACTATCACACGTACACGCGAGGTGTGTTTTGCGCATCCGCGAATTTTTTTCGTAGAATCCAAATTTTAGGAGAGTTGGCGTATGCGCGGGGTGCCCGAGTAACGGGGACCGCGTAGCCTTCTCACTCGAGTAGTCCGCTCGGGAGCCTTGTGTCATAGGAAAACCAACTCTTAGAATTCCTAGGTTACTGTACATCCCATTTTGCAGTTATTTTTAGCTAGGTTGAATTTTATCTTTTATTTCGAACATTTTTTCATTTTTCACATACTCTTTATTTGTTACATGTTTTGTTCTTAAATAAATATTGTTGTTATTTGCTTTGCACTACCTTATCACTTTATCTAAGTATTTTTTAGTTCGCTTGCATTGAACCCTGCATTTTGTAAAACGTTTTTTCTTCAATCATGCATTTTATATCCTATTTGCAAGAACTACGCACACCTGATTCTCTTCTTTGATGAGATACGTAGGCAGCCCTTTTGGGTTCGGTATTCATTATTAGAAAAAAATCACAAAACAAAAATCTTTATTTTTAAAAATCACAAAAATATTTTATTTCTTTCTATCCTATTTGCAAGAACTACGCACCCCTGATTCTCTTCTTTGATGAGATACGTAGGCAGCCCTTTTGGGTTCGGTATTCATTATTAAAAAAAATCACAAAAAAAAATCTTTATTTTTAAAAATCACAAAAATATTTTATTTCTTTCTATCCTATTTGCAAGAACTACGCACACCTGATTCTCTTCTTTGATGAGATACGTAGGCAGCACTTTTGGGTTCGGTATTATTATTCAAAAAAGTCACAAAAAAAAAAAAAACTTATTTTGAAAAAAAAAATCACAAAAATATTTTGTTTCTTTCTATCCTACTTGAACGAACTACGCGCACCTGATTCTCATCAAAGATGAGATACGTGGGCAACCCTTTTCGGGTTCGGTACCCCTATTAAAAAAATACAAAAATATTTTTTAGATTCATATCTTTAACTTGGTTGGTACCAACACAGTTAGGATTGTGCATACGAAAGAAACAAGTGATAATCAATATAATGGAGAGGACTGACTTCGTGGTAAAACTATAGATTCTTTTGGTACCTCTCATTCACACTTTAAGGGACACTTGAAAAATTCTCTTGCATGCTTGTAAGACAAGAACAAAACCAACCTCATTGTTTCATGTGCATTGTGTGGTGAGCTTTATAAAACGTTCAATTGCATTGCATTGTGATCTAGAACTTGGCCTGAATGTCTGTTGAGGTGAAATTATGAGTAACACTCAGCATAGAAAACGATCGTAGGCCTTCTTTGACCCGTTTGAGCCTTTCTAGCCTACCAAATGACGTTATCACTAGCATTCCCCCTTTGAGCCTAAAGCCTTTTCTTTGACGACCACATCATAAGCCTATACCGTTTCTGAGTACTTACATGCACTATCTCTCTCTTGGCCCAACCTCCCTGAGCGCACTAAAAACGTGCAACCGCGGACAGAGATCTGAGCTGAAGCTTCAAAAAAAAAAAAAAAAAAAGGATTCGACCGTCCCAGAAAAATAAAGGCTAAGAACGACCTCCAAAGCAAGAAAGAGCCCACACAAAAAAAAAAAAAAAAACTTAGTCATTCAGAATCTCGGACATACAACCCGTTATTTTTTTTTTTTTTCACACTCAGGCATACAACCTGGAATTACTATCAAGACCTCGGGCATGCAACCCAGGTCAATTCCCTTAATCCCCACAGAGTTTCGGGCATGCAACCCTAAACTCAAAAAAAAAGAAAAAAAAAACGAAAAAAGGCTTTAACTTGCAAAAGAGGTCGCACAAGTACAAAAGAAAGGGACAATAAAACAAAGTGTCAGAGCACACAAATACTGAGCACAGACATAGTGCAACACTTAGGGAAGGATTAGTCACTCCTTACCCAAATAATATCCTACCCTTTTCCCAAGCCTACATTACAACACCATAACAAGCCCTACGTGATTCTATGCTAAGGTTTCTCTCATTAGTGAATACTTACATGACGGCCAAGCTTATGGTATTACAATTGCAAGCATTGAACATCTTTCTGAGTTTGAGTGTACTTCTCTAGATGTCTCAAAGTTCAAAAATACTGAATATGTGTAAAAAGGGACTTTCTTTCTAGTGAGGGCACTTGAAACATGAGGATAGGTATAGTTCATAATCCTTGTTTGAAGCAAAATGAACCAATCTTGTCGATCTTTAGGTATGTCTGAGGTACCACTTGAAGCTATAGGAATTACCAATAAGTCGATCTTGGTTTGTTGGACGATAAATAATGGTGAATTCTTATGCACAATACTAATTGTGGTACCAACTGAAGTCGGGGCATGTTATATCAATCATTGTTATTATTAAAAAAAATAAAAAATAATTTTGCTGGATTTTGCTTTCGTGATTTTGTTATTTGTTTTTCTCTCTTAATTTTGTTTTTTATCGTTGCACAGTAAATATAGTTCAATGTTGTTGTGTTGTTACTAACTCTACGAGGTATCGACATCTGGTCTTACCATGAAAGATCCTCGTATTTCTCCGCTGAAGCATGAAATTGGGAGAACATTTTTGAGTAGCTTAAAAAAAAAACAAGTGCACATCACTTTCCGCTGGAAGTATGCGAATTTTTGTTTGTTTAAACTGGGACAGAATTTTTGAGAGGGCCCTAAAAAATTCCACCAATGGCACATTTTGAGAGAAAAGGCACGGGCTCATCCGGCCCCACAGTAGGACACTGCATTGGCTCGTCCAGCCCCACAACAGGACATCGAGGGAGTCATAGTCTAAAGGCATCATTATCATCGCCTAAAGGCACCATTTCATGGCCCAAGGACCTTACCTTCTGCACTTCATTCGCGCCGAAGCAAAGGCGTTACCCTCCACACCAGCATTGCTTTATTATTTTCAAATGCCTCTGCGTATGCTCGCAGCCGCATTGCATTGCACCTGCATTGCTCACCGCCTTTTATTACTGCCTGGGCCATGCACCGCCCTTTTAAATTTCTGCATAAGGCTGTGCACCACCTTTCATATGATGCATTGGCTGCGCACCGCCCTTTGCATCGCTTTCATATATTACACGGGTCATGCACCGCCCTTTGTAATTTCTGCATAAGGCTGAGCACCGCCTTTCATATATTACATGGGCCATGCACCGCCCTTTGTAATTTCTGCATAAGGCTGAGCACCGCCTTTCATATGATGCACGGGCTGCGCACCGCCCTTCGCATCGCTTTCATATGTTACATGGGCCATGCACCGCCCTTTGTAATTTCTGCATGAGGTTGAGCACCGCCTTTCATATGATGCACGGGCTGCGCTCCGCCCTTCGCATCGCTTTCATATGTTACATGGGCCATGCACCGCCCTTTGTAATTTCTGCATAAGGCTGAGCATCGCCTTTCATATGATGCACGGGCTGCGCACCGCCCTTCGCATCGCTTTCATATGTTACATGGGCCATGCACCGCCGTTTGTAATTTCTGCATAAGGCTGAGCACCGCCTTTCATATGATGCACAGGCTGCGCACCGCCCTTCGCATCGCTTTCATATGTTACATGGGCCATGCACCGCCCTTTGTAATTTCTGCATAAGGCTGAGCACTGCCTTTCATATGATGCATGGGTTGCGCACCGCCCTTTGCATCCCTTTCATATGTTACATGGGCCGTGCACCGCCCTTTGTAATTTCTGCATAAGGCTGAGCACTGCCTTTCATATGATGCATGGGTTGCGCACCGCCCTTTGCATCCCTTTCATATGTTACATGGGCCATGCACCGCCCTTTGTAATTTGCACCGCCTTTCATATGATGCACGGGCTGCGCACCGCCCTTCGCATCGCTTTCATATGTTACATGGGCCATGCACCGCCCTTTGTAATTTCTGCATAAGGCTGAGCACTGCCTTTCATATGATGCATGGGCTGCGCACCGCCCTTTGCATCCCTTTCATATGTTACATAGGCCATGCACCGCCCTTTGTAATTTGCACCGCCTTTCATATGTTGCACGGGCCGCGCACCGCCCTTTGAAAATTTCTGCATAAGACATCGCACCGCATCTACCTTGTTTTATTATTGTTTTCTTATTGCCCCTGCGTATGCTCGTAGCCCATTGCACCGCACCTGCATTTCTTTATTGTTTTCAAATGCCCCTGCATATGCTCGCAGCCGCATTGTACTGCACCTGCATTGTTTTATTGTTTTCAAATGCCCCTGCGTATGCTCGCAGACGCATTGCGCCGTACCTGCATTTGTTTGTTTTAAATGCCCTGTGTATGCTCGCAGATGCACTGCACATACATTGCATCATTGCTTTGCGAATGCTCGCAAACACTGCACATGCATTGCATTATCATTTTCACATACCCTTCAAACGCATTGCATCATGCCGGCTTAAAAAAAAAAAAAGGGGCGTTACATAACACGACCGTTCTTCATCCTACACTTGCTAGGATCATTCTGACAACACTGGGGCAAAATTTTGATTGGACGATCAAAATTTTCCACAACATCCATTAGTTATCACCTTTCGAACTACATTGACCTGATTCTCGTGATTGACGAGATATGTAGGAAGCTCTATGCAGAGTTCGGTCACATCGGGACGAGAATCATTCTTTCCCCAGCAAGTACACAATCTTGCACCTTCCCAGTATCTCGTAGCTCGATACTGGGGCAATTTTGGAAGCGACGACGTGGGTATGCGAATATTTTTTCGGCCCTGAACAATCCTTCCTGTTTTATCATTTTTCTTTTCATTGCAACCCTACCTACAGACTGAGAGTATTGTCAAAGCTCTACCAACGTCTGGCCTCTTTCTCCGTACATATCCTTTTAACAATTCTTTGTCGAGCCAAAATAGGCTACATGTCAACGTCTTCGTCCGAAAACTCTTTCATCGTCTCCGGTCGAAGAGGGACAAGTTGTTGACACCTAATTTTGGCTCGACGTGCTTAAAATTAACGTTTTGGGGGGCCCTGATTCGTTAAAGAGCACGAAATACATTTTTTACACATTTTTACACTTTTTCAACAATTTATTGATGATTATCATTATTTTGGGAATTTTATTAATTTATTGTGATTTTTTCAAGAATCATTATTTTGCACATGTATAGCACAATACTACCATTTTCGTACAATTAATAATTGTTTCTTAATTTTATAGCAATACATTTTCATATCTTGCACATTAATATTTATATTTTATATACTTACGTTATTATTTATACATGTATTAATTAACTATATTTTAGTACAGTCCGACAGTGCAGAGAAAATCGGAGCAATTAATTTTTAAATGCAGAACAAAAATTCGATCAAGTTAAGGTCTCGTCGCCTTTTTAAAAGTTGACATTTGAGGTGATGGGTTGGGTTCTTCATCCATTGGTTGATATATTTTTTATACATTGGTTAAAAGGGTGAAATCCCCATTGGATAATAACCCAAGGATTAAAATGTGCATTGAGGAGACAAGGGGGTGCGCCTTCATATTTTTTGGACAATAGAAGGGGCTAGTTTGTATTATAAAGGAATGGAAGGGGTTAATTTTTTTTTATGGACTCATTTTTGAAACACATATTTACACACACACACCACAGAAACATTTCAGATTTTGTTTTCCCTTAAAACCTAAAACACTCTCTCTCTCTTCTTCAAACAAAACCATAAACATTTTCTCCCTCCTCTCATCTTTTTTTTCACGCCCAGCCGCCGCCTCCAAGCTGGAGCTCCGTTGACGCCCCACGAACCACCACATCACCACCACTGCTCCATCATGACAGCACCACCACGCCACTTCGCTGCTCCTCCAGCCCCTTTTCTCCCTCCTCATGCTGTTACCACAACAACCACGCCGCCCTTCACCATGGTTCCACTTTTCTCCATCATTTTTGCTGAAATGTCCATAAAAGGGTTTTTTTTTTTTTAAGGGATGATGACCCTTTGCAGTTAGCTCAGTGAATATCTCTTTGTTTTGAAAGTTAAGATCTTTGAGAAAGATTGGATCTTTTCTTATTATTATTGAAGCTTTCTCAGTTTTGCTGAAATGTCCATTAAAAAGGGTCTTCTTGTTAAAGGATGATGATGACCATTTGCAGCTGTCACTCTGAGTTTATTTAGAAAAGCAACGGTTGTGGCTGCAACAATTTGGGTTATGTCTGTTCTGCTTATTCAATTCCTCAGCTAGCCTATTTCTAAATTGACTGGCTCATGTTAAAGTTGCCCCTTTTACTGTATTAAACTATGTTATTTTATGTAAATGCGTTGATTAAATCCACAAGTTATTATAATAGCTGCAAAGCTAAAGGCATCATCAATTTCAGATTCTTACTGACAATGGGTGCTTCAGAAGCAGCCCTACAACTTTTATCCGGGCGAAGCCACCGTGGCCGATGAAGAAATTTCCGTCGATTTCCAAGGCCTTCCATGTACAAAGACGGATTTTTATTTTAAGTTTATTCATTATTTTTTAATTCATCCGATAATTATTTATTCTCTTACTAATATTTTTTATTAAGTCTCATGCAGGTATCTGAAGTTATTTTTTGAAGATGACACTCAAAAGAAGTTCAAATAGCTTCTTAAATTCTTTGTTTATATTTTTTTTACATTCTTAAGTTATGCAAGCATAAAATATAGTGAAACTTTACTTTTTAGAGTGTAGGTTAGTGGTATTTATTTATGATCTGCTTAGGTGATTTAAATTTTATGTGTTTTAGACAAATTAATATTAGGCAGTTATTATTTTTGTAGCTAATATTCTTATAGTTATCATGTTTTGCTAGAGTTTTAATTCAATAGCTTAGCACACTTAAGTGAATAAATAGGGTGATTTGCCTCAATAGTTAGGCTTTATAATATACTTTCATAATTAATTGATTAGGCGTACATACTTAGCTAGTAAAATTAGTCAACTCGCTTCGAGTGCAAAATAATTTCATGCCCATTTTTTATACCTTTGTCACATACCCAAGCTTCTAAGTTGCACATAACTTTTTTTTTTTAATAATTATTATAACACATATGTATAAAATACGTATTGCATGATTATTTATGTGAATATTCATATTATTCTTTAGTCGAAATTCTATTAATTTTTGTAAATAATAAAGCCTTTTTACACATCCCTCGTATAGTTAAATTGGTCCAGCCGCGAACCACATTTGTGGATTCTGAAGGATGCCTAACACCTTCCCTTCGGAATAATTTGAACCCTTACCTAGAATCTCACTTATTTTCGTAGATCATGTTAAGCTGCATATATTAATAATTTATAGGTACCCTAGTATACCTTAAATGCTAGGTGGCGACTCTGTACATAATTAACTATTTCAGAGCTCCATAAGTTGTGCTTTGTTTAGCCTTTGGTAAAAAATGAGGTGCAACAACATGGCGACTCTGGGGACACTTAGGTTCTAACCATATGGACTCAATTTGTTATTCGAGGTATGTTATCTTTATTTGAATTTTTCTTTATTTTACTTGCTTGTATTTATTCGTCATGTATATCCTTTCCCTTGTTCCCTTATTTGTTTACGTACATATCTGCTTTTAATTTATACACTGTATTATTGCCTTTTTTACTAGCAAGTTTTATTACCATACTCATTTTTTATTTTATTGTAAATTATGCATATTGCTTTTACTGTCTCTTTAATTGCTATCTTTTTGTGGTTTTATATTAATATTCATATGTGTTATCGGTTTATATAAAATGGCATGTCGTTCATATTTCCGTCACTTCTGGAAAACTCACACTATCACACGTACACGCGAGGTGTGTTTTGCGCACCCGCGAATTTTTTTCGTAGAATCCAAATTTTAGGAGAGTTGGCGTATGCGCGGGGTGCCCGAGTAACGGGGACCGCGTAGCCTTCTCACTCGAGTAGTCCGCTCGGGAGCCTTGTGTCATAGGAAAACCAACTCTTAGAATTCCTAGGTTACTGTACATCCCATTTTGCAGTTATTTTTAGCTAGGTTGAATTTTATCTTTTATTTCGAACATTTTTTCATTTTTCACATACTCTTTATTTGTTACATGTTTTGTTCTTAAATAAATATTGTTGTTATTTGCTTTGCACTACCTTATCACTTTATCTAAGTATTTTTTAGTTGGCTTGCATTGAACCCTGCATTTTGTAAAACGTTTTTTCTTCAATCATGCATTTTATATCCTATTTGCAAGAACTACGCACACCTGATTCTCTTCTTTGATGAGATACGTAGGCAGCCCTTTTGGGTTCGGTATTCATTATTAAAAACAAATCACAAAAAAAAAAATCTTTATTTTTAAAAATCACAAAAATATTTTATTTCTTTCTATCCTATTTGCAAGAACTACGCACACCTGATTCTCTTCTTTGATGAGATACGTAGGCAGCCCTTTTGGGTTCGGTATTCATTATTAAAAAAAAATCACAAAAAAAAAATCTTTATTTTGAAAAATCACAAAAATATTTTATTTCTTTCTATCCTATTTGCAAGAACTACGCACACCTGATTCTCTTCTTTGATGAGATACGTAGGCAGCACTTTTGGGTTCGGTATTATTATTCAAAAAAGTCACAAAAACAAAATTCTTATTTTGAAAAACAAAATCACAAAAATATTTTGTTTCTTTCTATCCTACTTGAACGAACTACGCGCACCTGATTCTCATCAAAGATGAGATACGTAGGCAACCCTTTTCGGGTTCGGTACCCCTATTCAAAAAATACAAAAATATTTTTTAGATTCATATCTTTAACTTGGTTGGTACCAACACAGTTAGGATTGTGCATACGAAAGAAACAAGTGATAATCAATATAATGGAGAGGACTGACTTCGTGGTAAAACTATAGATTCTTTTGGTACCTCTCATTCACACTTTAAGGGACACTTGAAAAATTCTCTTGCATGCTTGTAAGACAAGAACAAAACCAACCTCATTGTTTCATGTGCATTGTGTGGTGAGCTTTATATAACGTTCAATTGCATTGCATTGTGATCTAGAACTTGGCCTGAATGTCTGTTGAGGCGAAATTATGAGTAACACTCAGCATAGAAAAGGATCGTAGGCCTTCTTTGACCCGTTTGAGCCTTTCTAGCCTACCAAATGACGTTATCACTAGCATTCCCCCTTTGAGCCTAAAGCCTTTTCTTTGACGACCACATCATAAGCCTATACCGTTTCTGAGTACTTACATGCACTATCTCTCTCTTGGCCCAACCTCCCTGAGCGCACTAAAAACGTGCAACCGCGGATAGAGATCTGAGCTGAAGCTTCAAAAAAAAAAAAAAAAAAAAGGATTCGACCGTCCCAGAAAAACAAAGGCTAAGAACGACCTCCAAAGCAAGAAAGAGCCCACAAAAAAAAAAAAAAAACTTAGTCGTTCAGAATCTCGGACATACAACCCGTTATTTTTTTTTATTTTTTTTTCACACTCAGGCATACAACCTGGAATTACTATCAAGACCTCGGGCATGCAACCCCGGTCAATTCCCTTAATCCCCACAGAGTTTCGGGCATGCAACCCTAAACTCAAAAAAAAAGAAAAAAAAAAACGAAAAAAGGCTTTAACTTGCAAAAGAGGTCGCACAAGTAAAAAAGAAAGGGACAATAAAACAAAGTGTCAGAGCACACAAATACTGAGCATAGACATAGTGCAACACTTAGGGAAGGATTAGTCACTCCTTACCCAAATAATATCCTACCCTTTTCCCAAGCCTACATTACAACACCATAACAAGCCCTACGTGATTCTATGCTAAGGTTTCTCTCATTAGTGAATACTTACATGACGGCCAAGCTTATGGTATTACAATTGCAAGCATTGAACATCTTTCTGAGTTTGAGTGTACTTCTCTAGATGTCTCAAAGTTCAAAAATACTGAATATGTGTAAAAAGGGACTTTCTTTCTGGTGAGGGCACTTGAAACATGAGGATAGGTATAGTTCATAATCCTTGTTTGAAGCAAAATGAACCAATCTTGTCGATCTTTAGGTATGTCTGAGGTACCACTTGAAGCTATAGGAATTACCAATAAGTCGATCTTGGTTTGTTGGACGATAAATAATGGTGAATTCTTATGCACAATACTAATTGTTGGTACCAACTGAAGTCGGGGCATGTTATATCAATCATTGTTATTATTAAAAAAAATAAAAAATAATTTTGCTGGATTTTGCTTTCGTGATTTTGTTATTTTTTTTTCTCTCTTAATTTTGTTTTTTATCGTTGCACAGTAAATATAGTTCAATGTTGTTGTGTTGTTACTAACTCTACGAGGTATCGACATCTGGTCTTACCATGAAAGATCCTCGTATTTCTCCGCTGAAGCATGAAATTGGGAGAACATTTTTGAGTAGCTTAAAAAAAAAAAAAAAAAAAAAAAAAAAAAAACAAGTGCACATCACTTTCCGCTGGAAGTATGCGAATTTTTGTTTGTTTAAACTGGGACAGAATTTTTGAGGGGGCCCTAAAAAATTCCACCAATGGCACATTTTGAGAGAAAAGGCACGGGCTCATGCGGCCCCACAGTAGGACACTGCATTGGCTCGTCCAGCCCCACAACAGGACATCGAGGGAGTCATAGTCTAAAGGCACCATTTCATGGCCCAAGGACCTTACCTTCTGCACTTCATTCGCGCCGAAGCAAAGGCGTTACCCTCCACACCAGCATTGCTTTATTATTTTCAAATGCCTCTGCGTATGCTCGCAGCCGCATTGCATTGCACCTGCATTGCTCACCGCCTTTTATTACTGCCTGGGCCATGCACCGCCCTTTTAAATTTCTGCATAAGGCTGTGCACCACCTTTCACATGATGCATAGGTTGCGCACCGCCCTTTGCATCGCTTTCATATATTACACGGGTCATGCACCGCCCATTGTAATTTCTGCATAAGGCTGAGCACCGCCTTTCATATATTACATGGGCCATGCACCGCCCTTTGTAATTTCTGCATAAGGCTGAGCACCGCCTTTCATATGATGCACGGGCTGCGCACTGCCCTTCGCATCGCTTTCATATGTTATATGGGCCATGCACCGCCCTTTGTAATTTCTGCATGAGGTTGAGCATCGCCTTTCATATGATGCACGGGCTGCGCTCCGCCCTTCGCATCGCTTTCATATGTTACATGGGCCATGCACCGCCCTTTGTAATTTCTGCATAAGGCTGAGCACCGCCTTTCATATGATGCACGGGCTGCGCACCGCCCTTCGCATCGCTTTCATATGTTACATGGGCCATGCACCGCCGTTTATAATTTCTGCATAAGGCTGAGCACCGCCTTTCATATGATGCACAGGCTGCGCACCGCCCTTCGCATCGCTTTCATATGTTACATGGGCCATGCACCGCCCTTTGTAATTTCTGCATAAGGCTGAGCACTGCCTTTCATATGATGCATGGGTTGCGCACCGCCCTTTGCATCCCTTTCATATGTTACATGGGCCATGCACCGCCCTTTGTAATTTCTGCATAAGGCTGAGCACTGCCTTTCATATGATGCATGGGTTGCGCACCGCCCTTTGCATCCCTTTCATATGTTACATGGGCCATGCACCGCCCTTTGTAATTTGCACCGCCTTTCATATGATGCACGGGCTGCGCACCGCCCTTCGCATCGCTTTCATATGTTACATGGGCCATGCACCGCCCTTTGTAATTTCTGCATAAGGCTGAGCACTGCCTTTCATATGATGCATGGGCTGCGCACCGCCCTTTGCATCCCTTTCATATGTTACATAGGCCATGCACCGCCCTTTGTAATTTGCACCGCCTTTCATATGTTGCACGGGCCGCGCACCGCCCTTTGAAAATTTCTGCATAAGACATCGCACCGCATCTACCTTGTTTTATTATTGTTTTCTTAATTCCCCTGCGTATGCTCGCAGCCGCATTGCACCGCACCTGCATTTCTTTATTGTTTTCAAATGCCCCTGCATATGCTCGCAGCCGCATTGTACTGCACCTGCATTGTTTTATTGTTTTCAAATGCCCCTGCGTATGCTCGCCGACGCATTGCGCCGTACCTGCATTTGTTTGTTTTAAATGCCCTGTGTATGCTCGCAGATGCACTGCACATACATTGCATCATTGCTTTGCGAATGCTCGCAAACACTGCACATGCATTGCATTATCATTTTCACATACCCTTCAAACGCATTGCATCATGCCGGCTTAAAAAAAAAAAAAGGGGCGTTACATGACACGACCGTTCTTCATCCTACACTTGCTAGGATCATTCTGACAACACTGGGGCAAAATTTTGATTGGACGATCAAAATTTGCCACAACATCCATTAGTTATCACCTTTCGAACTACATTGACCTGATTCTCGTGATTGACGAGATATGTAGGAAGCTCTATGCAGAGTTTGGTCACATCGGGACGAGAATCATTCTTTCCCCAGCAAGTACACAATCTTGCACCTTCCCAGTATCTCGTAGCTCGATACTGGGGCAATTTTGGAAGCGACGACGTGGGTATGTGAATATTCTTTCGGCCCTGAACAATACTTCCTGTTTTATCATTTTTCTTTTCATTGCAACCCTACCTACAGACTGAGAGTATTGTCAAAGCTCTACCAACGTCTGGCCTCTTTCTCCGTACATATCCTTTTAACAATTCTTTGTCGAACCAAAATAGGCTACATGTCAACGTCTTCGTCCGAAAACTCTTTCATCGTCTCCGGTCGAAGAGGGACAAGTTGTTGACACCTAATTTTGGCTCGACGTGCTTAAAATTAACGTTTTGGGGGGCCCTGATTCGTTAAAGAGCACGAAATACATTTTTTACACATTTTTACACTTTTTCAACAATTTATTGATGATTATCATTATTTTGGGAATTTTATTAATTTATTGTCATTATTTCAAGAATCATTATTTTGCACATGTATAGCACAATACTACCATTTTCGTACAATTAATAATTGTTTCTTAATTTTATAGCAATACATTTTCATATCTTGCACATTAATATTTATATTTTATATACTTACGTTATTATTTATACATGTATTAATTAACTATATTTTAGTACAGTCCGACAGTGCAGAGAAAATCGGAGCAATTAATTTTTAAATGCAGAACAAAAATTCGATCAAGTTAAGGTCTCGTCGCCTTTTTAAAAGTTGACATTTGAGGTGATGGGTTGGGTTCTTCATCCATTGGTTGATATATTTTTTATACATTGGTTAAAAGGGTGAAATCCCCATTGGATAATAACCCAAGGATTAAAATGTGCATTGAGGAGACAAGGGGGTGCGCCTTCATATTTTTTGGACAATAGAAGGGGCTAGTTTGTATTATAAAGGAATGGAAGGGGTTAATTTTTTTTTATGGACTCATTTTTGAAACACATATTTACACACACACACCACAGAAACATTTCAGATTTTGTTTTCCCTTAAAACCTAAAACACTCTCTCTCTCTTCTTCAAACAAAACCATAAACATTTTCTCCCTCCTCTCATCTTTTTTTTCACGCCCAGCCGCCGCCTCCAAGCTGGAGCTCCGTTGACGCCCCACGAACCACCACATCACCACCACTGCTCCATCATGACAGCACCACCACGCCACTTCGCTGCTCCTCCAGCCCTTTTTCTCCCTCCTCATGCTGTTACCACAACAACCACGCCGCCCTTCACCATGGTTCCACTTTTCTCCATCATTTTTGCTGAAATGTCCATAAAAGGGTTTTTTTTTTTTTAAGGGATGATGACCCTTTGCAGTTAGCTCAGTGAATATCTCTTTGTTTTGAAAGTTAAGATCTTTGAGAAATATTGGATCTTTTCTTATTATTATTGAAGCTTTCTCAGTTTTGCTGAAATGTCCATTAAAAAGGGTCTTCTTGTTAAAGGATGATGATGACCATTTGCAGCTGTCACTCTGAGTTTATTTAGAAAAGCAACGGTTGTGGCTGCAACAATTTGGGTTATGTCTGTTCTGCTTATTCAATTCCTCAGCTAGCCTATTTCTAAATTGACTGGCTCATGTTAAAGTTGCCCCTTTTACTGTATTAAACTATGTTATTTTATGTAAATGCGTTGATTAAATCCACAAGTTATTATAATAGCTGCAAAGCTAAAGGCATCATCAATTTCAGATTCTTACTGACAATGGGTGCTTCAGAAGCAGCCCTACAACTTTTATCCGGGCGAAGCCACCGTGGCCGATGAAGAAATTTCCGTCGATTTCCAAGGCCTTCCATGTACAAAGACGGATTTTTATTTTAAGTTTATTCATTATTTTTTAATTCATCCGATAATTATTTATTCTCTTACTAATATTTTTTATTAAGTCTCATGCAGGTATCTGAAGTTATTTTTTGAAGATGACACTCAAAAGAAGTTCAAATAGCTTCTTAAATTCTTTGTTTATATTTGTTTTACATTCTTAAGTTATGCAAGCATAAAATATAGTGAAAATTTACTTTTTAGAGTGTAGGTTAGTGGTATTTATTTATGATCTGCTTAGGTGATTTAAATTTTATGTGTTTTAGACAAATTAATATTAGGCAGTTATTATTTTTGTAGCTAATATTCTTATAGTTATCATGTTTTGCTAGAGTTTTAATTCAATAGCTTAGCACACTTAAGTGAATAAATAGGGTGATTTGCCTCAATAGTTAGGCTTTATAATATACTTTCATAATTAATTGATTAGGTGTACATACTTAGCTAGTAAAATTAGTTAACTCGCTTCGAGTGCAAAATAATTTCATGCCCATTTTTTATACCTTTGTCACATACCCAAGCTTCTAAGTTGTACATAACTTTTTTTTTTTAATAATTATTATAACACATATGTATAAAATACGTATTGCATGATTATTTATGTGAATATTCATATTATTCTTTAGTCGAAATTCTATTAATTTTTGTAAATAATAAAGACTTTTTACACATCCCTCGTATAGTTAAATTGGTCCAGCCGCGAACCACATTTGTGGATTCTGAAGGATGCCTAACACCTTCCCTTCGGAATAATTTGAACCCTTACCTAGAATCTCACTTATTTTCGTAGATCATGTTAAGCTGCATATATTAATAATTTATAGGTACCCTAGTATACCTTAAATGCTAGGTGGCGACTCTGTACATAATTAACTATTTCAGAGCTCCATAAGTTGTGCTTTGTTTAGCCTTTGGTAAAAAATGAGGTGCAACAACCCTAACTTCTAAATCCATAAATTAGCCTCTAATTGGGAAGAAGTTATGAAATAAAGGATTCTAATCATCAATTCAATGCTTAATGAAGCTAACCTAACCAACAAATCATGATTTAGAAACCTAGATAGAATATTCATTAAACCTACTTTTAATCTTCATCACTTAATGAACTAACAAGATGAAAGTGATTCTAAAATGGTTAGGGATAGTGGAATTGCAAGGAGAATAGGACTTACCACCAATAATCTTCTAGAATTGCTTCCAATAGCTCAATTTTCAGAATAGTAATAAATGAGAGACTAAGGGATTTTAATACACAATTAATGAATATAACTGGTCTGATACCGATACAGCGGCATTAGGACCGCTGCGATGGTACCACCACAGCGGCCTCTCAGACTGCCGGGACAGTCGGTCTAAAAAGCACTGGGCCGCCACAGCGGCCAGTACCACCGCTCTGGCGGTACCGCTATGGCTGTAATGGCGCCGCCAAGGCGGACACCAACACAAATTTTCCCAAAAATAATTTCAATCTCAATCCAAAATGTCGAGTAATACCTAAGGCCATCTGCTGAGAAACCACATACACAGACACACATAAAAACACGCTATGAACGTACTTATGGCCTCGGAATTCCCAACGGAGGTCTCGTTGACCAAGTCAACCCCCGATACCTCAATTCTAACTTCTCAATCCAAGTCCAAAATAGATCCGAGTGCAGTGGGAACCAAACCAGATATACACAAAAGTTCTAAAAGACCATCCATACTTCTTGAAATCGATGGATTTTCAAAAAAGGTCCGTTTACCCAAAAGTCAACTTTGAGTCAACTCGTTTTTGCTCTAAGCCCAAATTTCATAAAAAGTCGCCCGAATCAAATCTAAACACCTCGGGAAGCATGTCAACGGTCCCCTCAGGTTAAATGTGAGCTAAACAAGTTCGGGGAAAGATCAAAAGTGCCGAAAAGACTATAACGACCAAGCGGGTCGTTACAATCTCTTAGGATAGTTTAATAGGATTGCTCAAAAGGATCAGTAAATGAATATATAGAGAAATTTGAGGATTTAAAGGCATGGGTTCTCATTAAAAATCCTAGCACTCATGAGGTATTTTTCCTAGGGTTCTTTGTTGAAGGGCTTAAGGAGGATATTAAGCATACAATCAAATTGCTTGACCCTTACACCTTGAGTCAGGTTATTGACAAGGCTAAGCACCAGGAGGGTGCTTAAGACAACAAACAATGAATATAACATCATAGGGAAAGGGAATAACACAATACAATACTCAAAATAATTACAACAGTACTAAGGGACCTATGATTTCCTCTAAAGAATGAGAGAATTCTAGAATTTCTGTCGATAGACTGCTAGAGTCTAGAAGGGCTCAAGGCCTATATCACAAGTGTGGTGACAAATACTCTTATGGTCATCAGTGTAAAACTAAACAGTTAAATGTCATCACTGCAGCTGAGGAGCAATAGGAGATGGAACAAGGAGAACTTATGATGAGGAAACAGGTCCTATTGTGGAGTTTCAAGATGAGGAAGTGGTAGATGAGGCCATTAGTTTGCATACACTTTCAGGAACTGAAATATCTAACACTATCAGATTAGATGGTGAAGCAAAGAAGAAGGTATCATATGTTCTATTGTGTCACGCCCCGAACCATGGCTTGGATGTAACACGACACTCGGTGCTTGACTGCATGTGACCGAGTGAACTACATGGCTTGCTGAATCAATATGAGACGTGTGTTGATGCAGAATATAAATCAATCTTGAAGATCTGAATGAAACTTGGGTTTAAAATATAATAATGTATGAAAACATAAGTTTGAAGAACATGATACTAAAGCCGGCAAGGCTAAACATGATGGAGTATATGACATGACATGCTAAACTAGTCTATGAAACCTCTGACACGAGCCTGAATACTAAACTATTTATCAGGACAAGGCCACCGGCATACATCTACTACATAACATGACATAAACATAAATAAAGATAACACCCCGAATGAAATAGGGCTCACCAATAGTTGATACGATATATCCTAGTGTGTAGATCCGTCGTCCTGTAAATCAATGCCTGGATCGTGAAATGCAGGCTCCAGGTAAAAGGGACGTCATTACATTTAAATTTCACTGGTATGTAAAGCTATTCCATGAATAAATATGGCAAAGGAAATAATAAGGATTGAAACTGCAACTGAAACTGTAAACAGAACATGAACATGGATATAGCCTGATATGAGATTATAGTATAACATGAGTAAAGAATTTTAAGTGAGAGAGCCTTAATATAACTGACATGTAACCACCATGTCAGAACGTAATGTCTGATCTCTGCCCGATCGGCTAAGCTATCTCATACCTTGCAGGGGTACGAGACATGAACATGACATGAATTGATCCATAAAATATCCCGCAATGGAAAACATGAATCGTCCTAACTGGGTGGAGCGATCCTTATCCTACGCTGGCATATGTAGTTTTATATATTAAACCTTTCCGGTAAATTATGCAACTTCCAAAAACTTGAACATGAACATGGTTGGCTGAAAAACCCATGATTTGTCTAACATGACTTGCAAACATAATATGGCATGTATATAGATAAATAATGTAACTTGTGTAAAGCATGAAAGCATGTAAAATGAAAGGAGTAGAGTAATCTTGATTCTTGACTTGTAATTAAGAACACATGGAATTTAAAACATGAGTATTCGAGGATTACGCATGGTAATCGAATTGATATTCATGAATGCAAATAACGTAAACATGATTGAGAAAGATAATATGAAATTATTGACATGTATCTAGGGTCTATCATGAATTGAGACATAACTCTCTAACTCTGAGTAGAAAACGTGTGTCATGAATTAACGTGGCGTGGGGAATAACAATGACATTCCCATACATGGATAGAATCCCTACATACCTTAATTCCTTCCTTGAAGCGTACTACAAGGTTTTTCACCTCCTTTCGATTTTAATCTATATCAATAGTTGTCAATGGAATAAACATTAGCAACAACACCTATGTTTTGGCCATCTAGGCATTTTATCAAATACTTGGTGGGCATAAAGCTCCACAACTCTCATCAATGGTGTTTCTACACCCAACAACCCATTCTCTTACTCCTAGATGATTCTATAATCTCATATTGCTATAATCAATATCATTCTTCAGCACCCATAAGATAAACATCACTCTTAGACAATAATCAACAATCAACAACTCAAACCTATAACCTTCATGCTTTTCTATGAAACACATCAACTCATATCTCATGAACTTAGAGTTTATAATCATCAATACAAAACTATAATCGATTAAAGGATGAAGGTTTTACCTTTTTGACGTCCAATTCCCTTGAATTCGGATTCTAAGGTTCTTTTGTCCAAAATCAAGTCTCAATTGATTTTTTATGGATTTGAAGGGTTTAATAATGTTAATAAAGTATTGGGGATTGAAATCAACTTGAAATCATCATTAAAACTTGCCTTGAAGGGTTCTTGAGGCTTGGGGTGAGTTCTATCTCTTTATAGGTCGTTTTCCCACTTGGGGAAGTTGGGGAAATAAACCTCAACCTTAAATATATAGTAAAATACGTAACTAGGAAAAATACGACTCCCGCGCTACCCTTGCATTGTAACGGTTCCGTACAAGGAAATTTTTTCTTCCGAGACTGCTTCTGCTTCCGCCACCCTTGCGATGCAAGGGTGTCGCTGCACTAGCTTCAGTAAAAAAGGCATAACTGTTTGTATAGAGCTCCGTTTGGGCTCTAACATATACCATTGAAAATGTATTTTAAAGGGATACAAATTTTATGTTTTAAGTTTTCTCAAATTCCCAATGGATTTTCACTAAATCAGGCTAGAATACAGACCTGTCAAAAACTTAGTCAATTTTATCGAATCTTATGCACCTCGCAATCTGTCTTGAATCCAAAGCAACTATTTCCGCCCAAACTCATCTCGATGGGACTTCGTATGGTTAAAATGTCACGATAACACTCATTTAACCCATTCACACCTAATCCGAATTTATGGAGTGTTATACTATGTCCCCCTTAAGATCATTCATCCTCGAATGATTGTCCTGGTTGTAACTATGACTAACTATTGATCATAAACGTGACTGATGGGAACACGTGGACTCTAAAGTGCGATGAGCACTGAAATATAGAGATACTAAGATGAATGATTACTGTACTGACTGAATAGATATTGGACTGAATGTCTACGGGACATTCTGAATATCGGATATATAGAGATTATAGCATGAAGTCTGAATGAAAAGGTTAGTTACCTTCAACACTTTCTACTTGCTCTTCAAAGAGAGGGGGATACCTGGACCTCATGTCCTCTTCGGCTTCCTACGTAGGATCTTCAATCTTCTGATTTATCCATAGGACTTTCACTGATGCAATTTCCTTTGTTCTCAATTTGCGAACTTGACGATCAAGAATAGCCACTGGAATTTTTTTGTAAGAATAACCCCTGTGTCTCTGTAGGGACAAAAGAGTTGGGTACCCTATGAACTTCTTCAACATAGATACATGAAACACTGGCTGTAAAGCAGCCAATTCTTATGGCAGCTCTAGCTCATAAGCTACTTGCCTGATCCTTCGTAGGATCCTATATGGCCCAATATTATGGGAACTAAGTTTCTTCTTTTTCCCAAATCTCATAACACCCTTCATAGGTTAAACTTTTAGGATACCCAATCATTAATATGAAACTCTAAGTCTCTACTCTGCATATCTGTGTAAGGCTTTTGGCTACTCTATGATGTTTTCAACCATTCCTGAATCAGTTTGACTTTCTCCATAGCCTGGTAGACCAAGTCTGGTCCTAACAATTTTGCTTCGCCGACTTTGAACCAACCAATTGGCGACCTACATCTTCGCCCATATAGAGCTTCGTACGGTGCCATCTTGATACTAGAGTGATAGCTGTTATTATAGGCAAACTCAATGAGAGGTAAGTGATCATCCCAATTACCTTTAAAATCAAGGACACATGCCCTTAACATATATTCAAGTGTCTGAATAGTGCTCTCTGCCTGGCCATTTGTCTGAGATAAAAAGTTGTACTGAGGTTTACTCCTGTGCCTAATCCTTTCGCAAAGGATTTCCAAAAGTTCATTGTAAATTGAGCACCACGATCTGAAATGATGGATACTAGGGTTTCATATAGTCGGACGATCTCCTGAATGTACAACTTGGCATAATCTTCTGTTGAATCTGTGGTCTTTACCGACAGGAAATGCGCTGCCTTGGTAAGTCTGTCTATAATCACCCAAATCGAATCATGCTTCTGAAATAAGCGCGGTAAACCTGTTATGATGGAAATTTCTATGTCCTAAGCCAAGCCATCAGGCCTCTGGTTCTTGGCTTTCACCTGTGGATAATTCGGACACTTGACCACATGATTTGCTACATTCTTTTTCATGTCATTCCACCAATAAATCTCCTTGAGGTGATGATACATCTTTGTGGAACTTAGGTAAATGGAATACCTAAATTTGTGGACTTTTAACATGATTCTCTCTTTATGACCATCAATATCTGGAACACATAATCTGCCTTGGTACCTCAAGGTACCATCATCTCCCCCTTGTTCAAAAGCTGTGGTTTTATGTTTGTGAATCCCCTATTTCAGCTGCAATAAGTAGGGATCATTAAACTGTTTCTCCTTTACTTTGGCTACTAAGGAGGAATAAGCCCTGTTTTGAACAACAACTCCACCATAGTCCAAAAGTAGAACTCCTAGATTAGCTAAGTGGTGGACTTCTTTCACCATCATTCTCTTGTCTGACTCAACGTGAGCTAAACTTCCCATAGAATGCTAACTAAGGGAATCGGCTACAATATTTGCCTTCCTTGCGTGAAAGAAGATATCCACGTCATAATCCTTTAGTAATTTGAGCCACCTCCCCTGTTTGAGATTCAGCTCTCTTTGCTTAAAAATATATTGAAGGCTCTTGTGATATGTGAAAATATCAATGTGAACACTATACAAGTAGTGACACCATATCTTTAGTGTGAAAAATACAGTTGCCAACTCCAAGTCATGAGTCAGATAATTATTTTCATGAATCTTAAGCTGTCTGGATACATAAGCTACTACCTTACCATGCTGCATTAGAACACTCGCAAGACCAACTCGTGAACCATCGCAATTGTAACACCCTAAATTTATTATTGGCATTTAAATAATCTTGCTCTTGTAATAAATACTTTTTATTATTTTTCTTGAGTTTAAAATTTTAATTTTTGTTTGAAAAAAATAAAAATTTAGACTTGACATACTTATTGGATCTTGAAGTCCATTTTGTAGACCCATTTGATAAAAAGGGGTACTAACCTTCTGTATCAAAGGGTAAAGACTATTTCTTTCACCCTTCATAAGACTCTCCTCTTGTTCTTCTCCTAACCCCCATTAGAGACCTCAATCCACATAAATTACTCTCCAAATATCATTAAGATCCTTCTATTTTCATGCTTTGAATATATTTTGGAATATTGCCACCAAGAATCAAGATAGGTTAAGCCTTGTTTTGAAAAATCTAGGTTTTGGGTTTGTGAAGAAGCTCAATAAATCTTGTGGTAAGCTTGTTATTCGACTCTTTTTTTTTTTTGGTGAAATATTCAAGTTTTTGTCAGAGATTTTGAAACCTTGAAGTAAAACAATTTAGTCCCGTTTTTGGAGCTGGCAGCAGTTAGTATTTGGACCATAACTTTTTATCTATAAGTTGAAATGAGGTGATTCAAAAGGCTGTGGAAAGCTAAGAGAATTACCCACAACTTTCATGCTTTGCAAAAATCCTAATTCCTTTGTTTACTAAGTGAAAAATGGGGAACAGGGAAGCACATAGCTGCTGTCCAGAAATTTTTCTACTTAAAAATTAGCAATAATGGTGACCCATATAGCACCGTTTTTGTTCGTCATGATTTAGCTTCTATACCGTTAAATTCCTAACCTTAAGTGACTATTCCATTGTGTATTTAAGTTACAAGAGGCACTTGTAAAAGCTAAGGAAGTCGATATAATTGCTTGATCGTTGCTTTGGAGATTTGTAACTGCTTGCTGTTTATTTGAGCTTTAGAGTCACTAAAGCTCCAAGGTTTGCACATATTCTTGGATTTAACACTTAATTTGGTTGGAGTATTTTGAATATCTTAATCTTGGATAAAACTTCCATTTACTTTAATTTATTATCGCATTCGGTTGTTGCTAGTTAAATTCTTATTTCGCAATGTTTAATTGAGTATGAATATTTTGAGTCACTTGGAAAATTTGAATATCATTTGGTACCATGTGGAATACGTTTTAAGACAAACTAACTCGCCCATATATGGGGATTGCTTGAGCAGTATGGCATTCTTGTTGGGACTTTGTGCTTCTTGTGATAGTGACTTTGTCAGTTATATTGACATGCCTCTTGAGATTATTCAGATCTTGTCCCATCTTCACTTTGGATTCACATTTCATCTTAATTATGGATCTTGGTCTATCTTAAGTATGAATGGGGAAGCTACTTTCAACATGGTTCTTGATTCTCTTGATTATTGGGTGACGACCCTACTTGATTTGGGACTGCGGTCCTTCTTGTTATTCTATTATGCTTTGATGTGATTGCATGATGTATGTGTTGGGCGAAATTAACCAAATAGAGAACTTTCTTGGATTTGCTTTCCAAAGATTCTTGATATTTGAGATTTTGAATATTGATATCTTGAACTATTTTATTTTTTGATATTTTATTCTCTTGAAAGGATTGTACCTTCATTTAGTTCTTGATGGTGATTTTGACAAGCTTATTCTTAGAATTTATTCTTGTAATCCTTACATATATATTTTTATATTAAGTGAGTTGAGGATGGCCATTTGAAGTAGACTCTTTGGAAGCTTAGATGAAGATCACATTTGCATGAGCATGTTCATTTCTTGTACGTGATCCATGTGATACACTTAGATATGCGCTTTAGAATGAAATTTGGGTCATGATGCTAATATTTTGAAGCTTGGTTTTGATGAATGACTTGACTATTTTGGGAGTGCCCATGCCCAAGACTTGTAATATTTTAAATTAAGTACTTTTGTTGAAGTTGGGAAACTTAACTAGTTTGTATTTGAGATTGGGAGTTGAATTTCATTCTTGGTATGAGCCTTGGATGTTGTAGCATGAAAAATATTTCTCTACTACGTGTTTGATAATTTCTAAAATGTTGTTTTAACTCAAAATAGGTGTTGTCCATTTTTATGATTGGATATTTCTATCATTTTTTTAGGAGTTTTTTTTTTTAGATCCTACTATGTCGAGATGTTGTATTTTAAAACTTGTTCACATGGGCCTATTTCCGCTACCACATGATAAAGTCATTGTTTTAAATTTATTTCTTCTAAATTTTGTGGTACACTCAGATATGTATATATTTATTATTTTGTTCTATCGTGAACATGTTGTCACATAAATTTTATCCTTAAATTTAGTTATTAGTCTATTTTGGAAAAATAGTTCGGGACGAATATTTAAATTAGTTAGTATGAATTAATTTCGTTAGGTAGCATCCTCCCTAGGGGGTTGCTACAACAATACACCACGAACCTTTCGGTTCCACGATGCCTGACTGCATGTGACCGAGTGAACAACATAGCTTATTGAATCAACATGAGATATATACTGATGCGGAATATAAATCAAACATGAAGATCTGAATGAAACCTAGGTTTAAAATATAATACTGTCTGAAAGCAAATGTATGAAGAAAATGATATTGAAGCTGAGAAGGCTAAACATGATTGATTATCTGACATGACATGCTAAACTAGTCTATGAAACCTCTGACACGAGTTTGAATACTAAACTGTTTATCGGGACAAGGCCCCAACATACCTCTACTACATGACATGACATGAAGATAAATAAAGATAACAGCCTGAACGAAATGGGGCTCACCAATACGAGAAATCATAGCGTGTAGATCCATCGTCCTGTAAATCAATGTCTACATCATGAAATGCAGGGTCCGGGCAAAAGGGACGTGAGTACATTTGAATTGCACTGGTGTGTAAAGCAACTGAATGAATAAACATGGCACAAGAAATAATAAGGATACTGCAACTGAAACTGTAATCAGAACATGAACATGAGTATAGCCTAATATGAGATTATAGTATAACATGTGTAAAACATTTTACATGGGAGAGCCTTAATACACCCGATATGTAACCACCACGTGAGCACATGGCGTCTGATCTTTATCCCATCAGATAAGCCATCTCATACCTTGCCGGGGTACGAGACATGAATATGACATGAATGGTTCCATAAAATATCACGCAATGGGAAACAAGAAGGAATCGTCCTAACTGGGCGGAGCGATCCTTATCCTATGCTGGCATATGTAGTTTCGGGTATTAAACTTTCTCGGTAATCTGTGCAACTCCCCAAAACGTGAACATGAACATAGTTGGCTGAAAAGCTCATGATTTTTATAACATGACTTGTAAACATAATATGGCATGTATATAGATAAATAATGTAACTTGTGTAAAGCATGAAAACATGTAAAATGCATGGAGTAGAGTAATCTTGATTTCTAGCTTATAATTGAGAACCCATGGAATTCAAAACATGAGTAGTCATGGATTACAGACAGATTTATGGTAATTGAATTGATATTCGTGAATACAATATAATATAAAATTATTGACATGTATCTAGGGTCTATCATGAACTGAGACATAATTCTCTAACTCTGAGGAGAAAACGTGTTTCATGAATTAACGTGGCGTGGGGAAGAACAATGATATTTCCACACATGGATAGAAGCCCAACATACCTTAATTCCTACCTTGAAGAGTACTACAATCTTCGTCTCCTCCTTTCATCTATATCAATAGATGTCAATGGAATCAACATTAGCAATACCCAAGTTTTGGCCATCTAGGCATGTTATCAAACACTTGGTGGGCATAAAGATCCACAACTCTTAGCAGTGGATTTTCTACACCCAATAACCCATTCTCTTGCTCCTAGATGATTCTACAATCTCATATTGCTATAATCAATATCATTTTTCATCACCTTTAGTCAATAATCAACAATCAACAACTGAAACCTATAACCGTTCATGCTTTTATATCAAACTCATCAACTCCTATATCATGAACTAAGAGTCTATAATCATCAATACAAAACTATAATTGATTAAAGGATGAAGGTATTGCCTTTTTTATGTTCAATCCCCTTGAATTCAAATTCTAAGATTCTTTCTTCCAAAACCAAGTCTCAATCAATTATCTATGGATTTGAAGGATTTAACCATGTTAATAAAGTTTTGGGGAATTGAAATCAACTTTGAATCACCATTAAAACTTACCTTGAAGGCTTCTTGAGGCTTGGGATGAGTTGTATCTCTTTCTATGTCATTTTTCGCACTTGGGGAAGTTGGGAAAGTAAATCCCAGACCAGCAGAGCTCCCATACCATGCCAGGGGTATGAGATGAATACATGACATGAAAGGATCCAATCAATATAACATGAAGGATTCGTCCTAGCTAGGCGGAACGATCCTTATCCTACGGTGGCTAACGTAGTTTCAGGTTATCCGAGCCTTCTCGGTTATTCGTGCAACTCTAAAAAACATGAACATGATATCGTTGGCTAAGAAGCCCATGATTTTTGTGACATAACTTGCAATCACGAATTTTGGTTTCATTAAGTAACTTGTAGGCATGTTTTCTAAATGATATCACACACACACGGTTTTATATCAAATAGCTTGTAAAACATGGGATTGAACAATATAGTTAAATAATATACTTGCATGAAAACGTATAAAGCATGTGGAGTGCTTTCTTAAAAATAACATAATGATTTATAACTTGCATGTAGGAACCCGTGGAATGAAAAGTATGGGTTTTCATGGATAACAGATAGATTCTCAATAATCACAATGATGTATCAAGAAGAAAATGAAGAATTTATAACACTTTAATACATAATATAACATGGGGCGTTGAACTAGGGTTATCATGAATATGGTTAAAAACCCTAGTTTTCGTAAAGCTTCATACTTTATGGAAGAAGAAGTGCGGGGAAGAACAATGATGTTCCCACACGTAGATAGCAATCCTACATACCTGGTAATGCTCCAAGCTTGAAATAAAAATTTGAACTTGGAAAAAGAATTCCAAGGTTTAAGTCTTAAGTCCTTTAAATGGGTTTTCTTGAAAACCCTATGTTATGAACAATGAATTTCATGGTTAGATTATGAGAACAAATGTTAGAATTGATTTGGAAGGGCTTGGATTAACTTACCTTGATGTTCTTGGTGTTGGAGGAGAGGAACAGGTTGCTCTAGGGTTTAGGGACTTGTAAAAATAAAATTAGAACTGAAACCAGGTATTTATAGTTTCTGGTGCAACATGGGAAATACAGACCAAATACAGTCCGTATTCTGAATTACGGTCCGTAAAGCTGGACTGTAATCAAGCATGTTCAACAGGACAGAAACAGTGTAGCACCTCCTTCCCAAATACGACCATCAAATACGGGTCGTATTTCAAGATACGGTCCGTGTTTAACTATATATATTCCCCAAGCCAAATTCCAGAATGCACAGTGATTTAGATGCCAAATTACAATTTGAAATACGACCAGTATACTGAAATACAGTCCATATTCTGGGGCGTAAATCCCCATCTAAAAACTGAAGAGAAATTTCCAATTCCCACATTCTTTATCTGATTTTCTAAGTCTAGAATCATGAATATAGCCTAAATTAAAGGTACGGGGTGTTACAATATCTCTTCCTTGGGATCATTCGTCCTCGAATAATGGGTCATGGTTAAGAATATGGCTGGACATGGCTTGAATACATGAACGTGAAAGAAACATGACATGAAACATAGAGACTGAATTAACATGACATGGTTACATGGATACCAAAACATGGTACATGGGCACTGGATACATGACATGAGCGTGAAACATGAGATATGACATGACAGGACTATGAAAAGTTACCTTGAGCGTTCTTTTCTTGCTCTTCAAACAAAAATGGGTACTTGGATTTCATGTCTTCCTCGGCTTCTCATGTAGATTCCTCAACTTTCTGACTTCTCCATAACACTTTTACTGAGGCCACTTCCTTAGTTCTCAACTTGCAAACCTGACGATCAATAATGGCTATGGGAATCTCCTCATAGGTGAGGCCATCCTTAACTGTTATAGTGTCAGCAGGAACAACCAACGACGGGTCTCCTACACACTTCCTCAACATGGATACATGAGCACTGGGTGAACAGCAGCCAACTCTTTGGGTAACTCAAGTTCATAAGCTACTTGACCGACTTTTTGCAGAATCCTGTAAGGTCCAATATATCTGGGACTACTTGACCGACTTTTTGCAAAATTATGTAAGGTCCAATATATCTGGGACTAAGCTTCCCTTTCTTCCCAAATCTCATAACACCTTTCATGGGTAAGACTTTAAGGAATACCCAATCATTAACTTGAAATTCTAAGTCCCTTCGTCTCACATCTGTGTAAGACTTTTGGCGACTCTCAGCCGTTTTCAAATGCTCTTGAATCAACTTGACTTTCTCCATAGCCCGATGAACCAAATCCGTCCCTAACAATTCTGCTTCACTAACTTCAAACCAACCAATCGGTGACCTACACCTTCAACCATACAGAGCTTTAAATGGTGTCATCCTAATGCTAGCATGATAACTGTTATTATAAGAAAACTCAATGAAAGGTAAGTGATCATCCCATTTACCTTTGAAATCTAGGACACATGCTCTCAACATGTCCTCCTAAGTCTAAATAGTGCGCTCTGCCTGATCATCTTCCTGCGGATAAAAAGCTGTGTTGAGGTTCACCTTGATACCTAATCCTTTCTGAAAGGATTTCCAGAAGTTCGCTGTGAACTGAGCACCACGATCTGAAATAATGGACACTGGGGTCCCATGCAATCTGACAATTTCATTAACATACAACTTGGCGTAATCTTCTACTGAATCTGTGGTCTTTACTGGAAAAAAGTGTACCGACTTAGTGAGTCGGTCAATGATTACCCAAATAGAGTCATGCCTCCTATCTGAACGAGGTTGACCTGATACAAAGTCCATATTGATCATTTCCCATTTCCAGACAGGAATATCAATATTCTGAGCTAAGCCACCAGGCCTCTGGTGTTCGGCTTTCACCTACTGACAATTTGGACACCTAGCCACAAAATATACTACATTTTTCTTCATATCATTCCACCAATAAATCTCCTTAAGATCATGGTACATGTTAGTGGAACCTAGGTGAATGGAATACTTGGAGTTGTAAGATTCTGACATGATTCGCTCTCTGAGCCCATCTACAGCTGGAACACATAATCTGCCTCAGTACCTCAAGGTACCATCATCTCCCCCTTGTTCAAAAGTCGTCATCTTATTCTTCAGAATCACCTCTCAGGTGCAATAAGTAGGGGTTGCTAAACTGTTTCTCTTTGACTTCAACCACTAAGGAGGAAAGAGCTATATTCTGAACAACCACGCCACCATCCTCGGAGTCCAAAAGTCGAACTCCAAGATTGGCTAAATGGTGAACTTCCTTGGCTATAACTCTCTTATCTGCATCAACATGGGCTAAACTCCCCATGGAATGCCGACTAAGAGCATCAGCTACAACATTCACTTTCCCCGGATGATAAAGAATATTCACATCATAATCCTTAAGCAATTTGAGCCATCTCCTCTGCCTAAGATTTAGCTCTCTTTGCTTCAAAATATACTTCAGGCTTTTATGATCAGTCAAAATATCAACATGCACTCCATACAGGCAATGATGCCATATCTTAAGTGCAAAAACCACGGCTGCCAACTCTAAGTCATGAGTCGGATAATTCTTTTCATGAGTCGTAAGCTGTCTAGATGCATAAGAAACAACCCTACCATGCTGCATTAAGACACATTCGAGACCAACTCCCGAAGCATCACAATAAACCACGAACCCTTCGGATCTTCTGGTAGCGTCAAAACTAGAGCAGGAGTTAGTCTCTTGTACAACTCTTCAAAGCTTCGCTTACAAGTATCTGACCATTGAAACTTGAACTTTTTCTGAGTCAAATTAGTCAACGGAGTAGAAATAGAGGAAAATCCCTCCATAAGACATCTATAATAACCCGCCAGACCCAAGAAACTTCTTATATCAGAAATAGAGGTGGGTCTGTGCCAATTCTTTACGACATCAATATTCTGAGAATCAACTTTAACACCTTCACCTGGGATCACATGACCTAAGAACGCCACTAACTTAAGCCAAAACTCACACTTTAAGTTCACAATTTTTAAGAGTCTGCAACAATATTCTGAGATGTTCTGCATGATCGGCCTCAAAACGGGAATACACCAAAATATCATCAATGAAGACAATGATGAATAGATAAAGGTAAGGCTTGAAGAACCTGTTCATAAGATCCATGAAAGCAGCTGGCACATTTGTCAACCCGAAAGACATAAGAAGAAATTCAAAGTGACCATAACGGGTTCTGAAAGTAGTTTTCAGAATATCAACTTCCTTAACCTTCAACTAATGGTAGCCTGATCTGAGGTCAATCTTGGAATAACACTGAGCACCCTGAAGTTGATCAAATAAGTCATCTATTCTGGGAGAGGGTACCTGTTCTTAATGGTGACTTTGTTCAACTGGCGGTAGTGAATGCACATGCGTAAGGAACTATTTTTCTTTCGGACAAATAAGACTGGCGCACCCCAAGGTGAAACAATGAGCCTAATAAATCCCTTGTCAAAAAGATCTTTCAACTGGCTTTTAACTCTTTTAACTCTGCTGGAGCCATTCTGTATGGCGGAATAGATATCGACTGAGTGTCGGGAAGTAGATCAATTCCAAATTCAATCTCCCTGTCAGAAGGGACTCTGGGAAGATCCTCTGGAAACTCATTTACAACTGGGACGGACTAGAGAGTCGGAGTCTGGGCATCTGAATCCTTGACTCGAACTAAGTGGTAGATATAACCCTTGGAAATCATTTTTCTGGCTTTTAAATAGGAAATAAACCTACCCCTAGGTACCACTAAATTACCCTTCCACTCTATAACTGGCTCATTTGGAAACTCGAATTTCAGTACTTTGGTTCTACAACATACTGTGGCATAATATGAAGCCAACCAATCCATACCCATGATTACATCAAAGTCTACCATCTCTAACACTGCTAAGTCAGCTATGGTTCAGCGTTGGTAGACTAAAAATGGAAAACCCCTATAAATACGCCTAGCTATGACTGACTCACCCACTGGGTTGGACACCTCAAAGGGTTCATGTAATTTTTTTGGTCAATCCCAAATTTCTTAGCACTAAATGGGGTTACATAAGGTAGGGTGGATCCTGGGTCAATAAGGGCATAGACGTCAAAAGTGAAGATTATTAGTGTACCTGTGACAACATCTGCATTAGCTTCTATATCCTGACGACCTGTCAATGCATATAAACAGTTTCGTCCTCCGCCTGTGTTTCCAGACTTAGCTGCACTGTGCCCCTGCTGGGCTTGATTGTGACGAGGAGCTACAAAATTTGTGGACTGCATCACATTACCTCCAGTGCCTTGCCTAGCTGACGGACAGTCCTTCTAACCACATATAAAGCATGCATCAGTACCCACATATCAGATTGTTATATATCGACTGACCCACACTAGCCTGAGAGTAAGAGCTTGATGGCCTGAAATTCTGCTTCTTATCATTACGTAACTTGGGGACTGGGGCACTTGCTGTGGAAGGAGCAGGTCCTGTTGACTTGTTCTTAAAGAACTTTCTGTTTCTGTTCCCGCTGAATTGATCTGTAGATTTGGCCCTCTTGTTGAATTCTCTATCTTTCTCTTTTGCAGGGCTTCCTCTTCCTTCAGCCTCGTCTCATTTCCTTATGCAGAAGCAACCATTTTGGAGATAGTCATCTCCCTATTCTGTGAAGTAATATTGGCCCCATCGTACAAGTGGGGATCAAGACCATAAACAAACCTCCTCACTCTTGCCCTCATGTTCGGTATCATAAGTGGAGCATGCTTAGCCATACTAACAAACTACAAATAGTAGTCCTAAACTGGTCTGCCATTCTGCTTAAGTTTCAGGAATTGTTCAGCCTTAGCTTCTCTGACTTCTATTGGCATGAAGTGGCCCAGGAATGCGCTTGCAAATTCATCCCATGTAGCATCAGGTGCATCCTCCCCTTGGGGCAACTCCCAAGATTCATACCAAGTGTTAGCAATGCCCTGCAGCTGATGAGCTCTAAAAGTAACTGCCTCAGTCTCTGTGACAGTCATAACCCTAAAGGTTTTTTGGAGAGCATCAATGTTATCCTGAGGGTCCTCGTCTTTTTTTGTCCCCGTGAAGACTGGGAGTTTCATCCTGAGAAATTCCTTGGTCTTAGAAGACTCTCCATTATTTCCTGAACTTGACCCAGATTCCTGCTGCTGGGCCTGAGCTGCTACTAACTGTGTGAGCATGTTAATAGCGCTTCTAACATCAATATCATTAGTTCTGGTTGGAGGAACTGGAGTCTCTGTTGGATTAGTAGTCGTTGGTGGCGTAGTTTCTGGTAGAGGTGCCTGATCCGATGTGGTTCAGATAGCCTCTGTCCTTGCAACATTTGCAGCTGCACTTTGGCTGTTAGAAGTCTTCCTCTTTGCAGGCATGATTCTGGAAATACATACACACACGAATTAGAAAGGCATCCTGAGAGTACTGCTCTAACTGCATGATCTAGAGTATGAAAGAAGTGAGACAATCCTGAATGTCTTGGTGGTCAACTGTTTATATGTGTGGGGCCCTCACACATATACAAGTGACCCCACTAGACATGGTCTCATATACTCTCAAAGACACTTGAAACTGGGGCTCTGATACCAAGCTTTGTCACGCCCCGAACCATGGCCGGGGCGTAACACGACACTCGGTGCCATACTGCATGTGACTGAGCGAGCCACATGGCTTGCTGAATCGTCATGAGGCATACATGAGCAGAAATATAACATGAATGTGATGAGCTTTTATAAAACATGCGAATCATAACGTTAGTAAAATACTGATTTAACACATAAATACGGAAGTATCATAAATGAGCATAAATGGCTATCCGACTCTGAACATCTGATATGACATGACTGACTAGTATGGTCTATGAAACCTCAAACATAAGTCTGAACATGAAAATATACTCGTTGGGACAAGGCCCCCATCATACCTTTGAATGCATATCTTATCGTGAAAATAAAATAAATAATAAATGTCCAAGCCTCGGAAAAGATGGGGCTCACCAATAAGCTGATAAGTGCGAAGTCCTACTAAGCAGATGCATCGTCTTGTAAATCAGTACCTGCATCGTGAAATGCAAGCCCCCGGCAATAAAAGGGGACATCAGCACATTGAATGTACTGGTATGTAAAGCAACTGAATGAAATAACATGATAAGAAGCAAAACAGAAAACCTGGACATGAGCATGAGCATGAATACATATATACATATATGTTAAGTAGGGAAAGTATTGCATAAACCGACAACATGATATCACCACGTGGGTACGTGGAGTCGGGTACCTCGCGGGGTCAGCAGACCTCCCACACCTTGCCAGGGGTATGAGATGAAAACATGACATAAAAGGATCCAATCAACATAACATGAAGGAATCATCCTCACTGGGCGGAGCGATCCTTATCCTACGGTTGCTAACGTAGTTTCAGGCTATCTGAGTCTTCCCGGTAATTTGTGTGACTCCCAAAACCATAAACATGATATAATTGGCTAAGAAGCCCATGATTTTCATGAAATAACTTGTAAATAACTTGTAATCATGAATTCACAAAATAACTTGTAAACATGGTTTCATGAAGTAACTTGTAGGCATATTTTGAAATGATATAGCACACATACGGTTTCATATCAAATAGCTTGTAAAATATGGGTTTGAACAATATAGTTACATAATATACTTGCATGAAAACGTGTAAAGCATGTGGAGTGCTTTCTTGAAAATAACATAATGATTTATAACTTGCATGTACGAACCCATGAAATGCAAAGTATGGGTTTTCATGGATTACGGACAGATTCTCAATAATCACAATGATGTATCAAGAATAAAATGAAGAATTCGTAACAGTTTAATACATAATATAACATGGGGCATGGACCTAGGGTTATCATGAATATGGTTAAAAACCCTAGTTTTCGTAAAGCTTCATACTTTATGGAAGAAGAAGCGTGGGGAAGAACAATGATGTTCCCACACGTAGATAACAATCCTACATACCTGGTAATGCTCCAAGCTTGAAATAAAAATATGAACTTGGAAGAAAAATTCCAAGGTTTAAGTCTTAAGTCCTTTACATGGGTTTTCTTGAAAACCCTATGTTATGAACAATGAATTTCATGGTTAGATTATGAGAACAAATGTTAGAATTGATTTGGAAGGGCTTGGATTGACTTACCTTGATGTTCTAGGGTTTACGGATTTGTAAAACTAAGATTAGAACTGAAACTAGGTATTTATAGTTTCTGGTAGGACGTGGGAATTACGGACCAAAATACGGTCTGTATTCTGAATTACGATTCGTAAACCTGGACCGTAATTAAGCATGTTCAATAGGACAAAAACACTGTAGCACCTCCTTCCCAAATACGACCATCAAATACGGGCCGTATTTGAAGATACGATCTGTATTTAACTCTAAATATTCCCCAAGACAAATTTCAGAATGCGCAGTGATTTAGATGCCAAATTATGATTTGAAATACCGGCCATATACTGAAATACGTTCCATATTCTGGGGCATAAATCCCCATCTGAAAACTGAAAAGAAATTTCCAATTCCCACATCCTTTATCTGGTTTTCTAAGTCTAAAATCATGAATATAACCTAGTTTAAAGGTACGGGGTGTTACAGAGGTTTTGTTTGGATTATAGGGAATTAAACGAGATGATTGTAAAGGAATAATGGATGATCTATTAGATGAACTAAGTAAGACAACTATATTTTCTAAGATTGATCTAAGGGCAGTGTGTCATCAGATTAGGGTGAATAAAAATGATATCTCAAAAGCTGCTTTTAGGACTCATTTGGTCCACTATGAATTCAAATGTTATGCCATTTGGCTTAACTAATGCCCTAGCCATATTCCCAATTTTAAGAATCATGTTTTTAGGGAACATTTAAGAGATTTTATTCTTGTGTTCTTTGATAATATTTTGGTAAAAAAGATATTGGATATTTTAACAAAAGAGCAATTGTATGAAAAGAGATCCAAATTTTCATTTAGTCGAAGGAAAATGGAATACTGGGGTCATATCCTAACTGGGTAACGAGTAGCTACTAGCCCTACAAAATTTAAGGCTATGGTGTCCAGGCCTACTCCTAAATCTCTTAAAGCACTGAGGGGATTCTTAGGGTTGATATGTCACTATAAGAGATTGGTCAAGAATTACGGGTATATTAGCAAGCCTCTAACCAACCTACTTAAGAAAATTCCTTTCAATGGGGGTCTGAACCAGAGAAGCTCTTGGGGAGTTGAAGAAGGCTATGTCCTCTGCCCCAGTACTAGCCTTAGCATATTTCACCAAACCTTTTATTATATAAACGGATGCCTATTCTAAGGGTATTGATGTATTATTGATTCAAGAAAGAAGACCTATAGCCTACTTTAGTAAAATATTGGCTCCTAGGCATTGGGGTTTGCCTACTTCTGAAAAGGAAAACCTAGCAGTCCTGTCTGTTGTAGAGAGGTGGAGACATTACTTAATGGTGGTCATTTTATTATAAAAATTGATCACCATAGTCTCAAATACCTATTGGAGCAAAGCGTGACTACATCACTCTAAAAAAAATGGGCTTAACTAAATTGTTGGGCTTGGACTATGAAGTGCAATATAAGACATGCCTTGACATCACCAGAAGACAAAAATAAGAGGGTATTAGTTGTGCTATTACTATCACTGAGCCTACTTGGATGAAAGAAGTGATTAAGAGCTATGAACATGATGTTGCAGCTCTACAATTGTTGACTGAGTTAATTATTGGTACTAACAACTAGGGCTAGTATTCACTCCATCAAGGCATTATTAGATGTGAACAAAGGATATATGTGGGAAGAAACACTGATTTGAGGAAAAGGATATTGGAGGCTATGCATCAATCTCCTCTTGTGGGGACATTCAAGGCAACAAGCTTACAAGAGGATTAAGATGATTTTCTATTGGCCTAATATGAGGGCTGATATTTTCAAGGGGGTGGATGAATGTGATGTTTTCCAAAGGTGAAAATATTCATCATCCAGGTTTATTACAACCATTACCAATACCAGACATGACTTGACAAAACGTTGGTATGGACTTCATTGAAGGATTAACTTCATCTAAACATGAAAGTTACATTTTAGTTGTGGTTGATAGGCTGACCAAATATGGTCATTTTCTACCATTTAAATATCCTTATACTACTCAGGCTGTGGTTGAATTGTTTTTAAAGAAAATTTACATGTTGCATGGCTTTCCTAAATCTATAGTGACTGATAGAGATTCTATCTTCACAAGTCAATTTTTGGCAACAGCTATTCAGGTCATTGGAGACTCGATTGAACATGACTACAACCTATCATCCACAGTCGGATGGGTAGACTGAGAGGCTCAATCACTGTTTAGAGACTTATCTAAGTACTATGGTTTTTACTAAACCTAAGGACTTCATTATTAGTATAGGTGGTATAATACTAACCACCACAATGCAATACAAGCTACTCCATTCGAGGCACTTTATGGATTCCCCCCCCCCCCTCCTCTAAATACCACTAGGGTCACTACCTCAACCGAGTAACGCACAAGTTGGTGCATGCATTACTAACAGGGAACAATTAATACAACAATTGATGGACAACTTACAGGTTACTCAGGCACGAATGAAGTTTTACGCTGACATAAATAGGTAAGAAGGCACCTTACAAACAGGTGACTTAGTCTAGCTACAACCATATAGACAGTCATCAGTTCAGGTTCAGAGAAACATCAAGCTTAGTTCCAAGTATTACAGGCCTTACATGGTTTTAGAGAGAGTGAGAATAGTTGCTTGCCGTTTGGAGTTACCATCAGGGTCACAAATCAACCCAGTGTTCCATATGCCTCAATTGAAATGTTGGGTGGGTCCTAGCAACACCCCATAAAAGAAATAACCAGCATGCTATGGTAATGGACATGTTTTGGTGGAAACCTTGGCCATTTTGCGCTTTCTATTCAAGTTTTAATTTAGTGGACGAACATAAGCACAGATAAAGCGACATGGGAGGATTGGACTTACATGCGCAGGAGATTTCCCACCTTTGTGGCTCAGATACATTTTTTTTTAAAGGGGAAGGGATTGTAATGTCGTACTTGAATTGAGAATTTGGGGAAATTAATTTAGGGTTGTTAGCGTAGGAGTTAAAGGGTTCAACTGAGAGTACACATGGAGGCTTAGGATAAAGCCAACAAATTAATGAGTTGTTATATGGACTATAATCTGACGACCTAGAATGAGTAGAGATCAGCGAACAGGATTAGCTTATTCCTAACAACTTCAACAAACTATATACACAACGGCTTAGAGATTGGCGGTTATGCAAATTATGGTAAAATACATATCTTCCTAAAAATCTTCTCTCTACCCAAATTCTCTCCTGATCTCTTCTCATTTATTTCTTCTATCTCTTTCAGGAATCATCACTAAAGCTCAAGCTCATCAATGGAGTTTTAACCTTCTACTGTCTCTTTTCATGTTAATCATCCCATGTAGTTCATGTATTAAGTTCCAATATTAATAAAATCCTCAATTTTCATCCAAATTACTATTTTACAATTCTAATATATTTCACAAATAAGGTTTGTTTTTAGGGTACAATTTATGAAATCAAAACTTTGTTTGATTCAACTATTCAAGACGGCAACTACTTCTATATATAGGCAGCAGGAACATGCTTTGGATCTTAACCCTACAACTACAAATCAAGGCATTCCAACGAGAGGCTTAAGTGAGAGTAGTTGACACTTAGTATTAGAAGAGCCAACTGCATGAAGACGAAGAACCAAGCTTATCAAGATTTATTTTCAAGTTCTTTAGTTTGTCTATGTTAGGTTTTGTTGTGGTTTCATCTATTTAACTTTGCAAGTATTGTGTAATAGGTGTGTTGGTTAAATTGTTTAGATAGTGACTTTAGGCAGACTATTCGGTGACAAGTCCTTAAGTTATTGTAACTGTTATAAGGGCTCCTATTTTAGTGAAAGAAAATTTGGTAAATCCTATTGGAAGATAGGTCGTGAATTTTTTACTCCCTTGAGCGAGGAGTTTTCTGCGTGAAATTCTTGTGCTTATTTACATTCCGTTGCATTACTTTCTTATGCAAATTGTTTTAAGAATCAAATTCTTAGAGCGCATAAGGGTAGCCCGAACCTAACCCATATGTCTCGAGTTTATTACAATACTTGGTTAAATTAAGTTTTTGTTTTAACCAAAAAAAGAAAAAAAAAGGCTCTATACAAGATTCCATAGTAGGAACAACAATAACAACATACTCAGTGAAATCTCACAAAGTGGGGTCCAGAAAGGGTATAGTGCATGCAGCCCTTAACCCTACATTGGGAGTTAGATAGGCTATTTCAACAAGATTTTATTTTGGGAAAAGGACCAAAAGTACATCTAAACTATTTGAAGTAGGTAAATTTCGTCTTTGTTATGTCTTACTTTTAAGGTAAAAAATGGGGAAGGGCCTAAAATGCCCTTGAACTTTTAGATTTTGTACAAAAATGCCCTCCTTCCACCTTTACGCCCCCAAATACCTCCATTGTTTACCTATGGGGTCTAAATGACCTTATTTTTAACGGACTCATTTCATTTATTACGTGGCACCCTGTCATTAATTAGCCATATAATTAACTATAACTAATTAATTTTGAACCCATTTAATAAGATCCACCTACTAAATCCTGACCCGCTCGAACTAAATCCATATTAAGCCAACCCCAATTAAGATCGATGCAATGAAGGGGATGGAGTTGTTCAACGGAACAACGAAGGGGAAGATCTTAATTTGGATTTTTTTTATCAGACTATGACCAACTCCACCACCGGCGAGTTCATTAAATTTCCACGACCAACGTGGTTGAAGTTGTGTGATGGGGCAGTGGCGGTTTTGGAGGTAAATTTTGGTGTTGGAAAGGCTTGGAGTTTCATTGGGGTGGTATTTTGGTTGTCGGGCTAGGTAGAGACGTGTGGTTAATGGTTTTTGCTGGTTTGGTGCATCGGAATTCAGGCTGGTTATTTGGGTTTCGTCGACATTGTGGGGATAACGAGGATGGATAGCTGTGGCTTGTGGTTCGACGGAGCTCTGAACTCCGACGTAGAGGGGATGATAAGAGAAGAAAGAACATGTGACTGTTAGTTCGCTTGTCGTCATGGCAGAGCTCATCGAAAGAAAAGGGATGGGGAAGATGGAGTTCGGTGGTCGTCATAGAGCTAGTCAGAATCAATGAAGCACATTTTGTGTAGTGGGGTTGGTAGTTAGTTGTTGGAGATAGAGTGGTGGGTTTTAGCTGGTGGCATGGAGGAGCTGGTAGTGGGGGAGGTGATGGCGTACTGGGTAGTGGCAGTGTTACGGCAAAAACGAGTTAGTAGCGATGGTGTAGTAGGACATGGGAATTTGGCGGGTCGGGGTTTAGTGGGTGGATCTGGGTAATGGGTTGGGAGTTAATTAATTTAGGTTAATTATAGGGATGACCAATGATAACATTCCACGTAATAAATGAAATCCTTAATTGTGTTTTATAATTGATTCGTTGAAAATAGGGGCATTTTAGACCCCATAGGTAAACGACGGGGGTATTTGGGGGGGGGGGGGGGGGAAGGTGGATGGAGGGCATTTTTGTACCAAATCTAATAGTTGACGGCATTTTAGGCCCTTTTCCGTTACACAAAATGCTCTCACTATTAGTCAATTAACTCAAAAATTCCCTCCAACTAACTAAATATCTCAAAGATACCCTTCGTACTAATGGTTGCTCCAAACCAAGGGAAAATGACCAATCTAGCCCTCGAACTATTCAAAGTGGGGAAATTTCACCCTCCATTTAATGTTTGGGACAAATGTCTTAAATATAAAGAATTGAGCAAAAAGTTATAGTGGAGATTATGACATTTTTTAAAAATAAATTGTCCATCTCTGCTCAATGGACCTGGATATATTTATCAGAAAGCAGCTACACAAGTAGGAGTCTTGGCTTCCCAATTCTCCTAGTGCTACGAAAGGTAGAACATCCTCCATCCTATCCATGTGTGTAGGTATCCAAATAAGGAGATTACGACATTACATTGATTATTATTGTATACGGTAAAAATCGGGGTCTAAGATCCCGACCCAACGACCAACGGTTCAGACATAAAATGAGGCGTAGTAGATCAGTTGAGCTCGTCTAACTGGATAGAAACGTTTCTGACTCTATCGCCCGGACCCAGTAATTTTCGAAGAGTTATGTTTCATAATTGATAAGAGTCCGAGAAATCCAGCCCGTTACAGATTTCACTCCGCATAACGCGTTATCCAGTTGTCAAGCTCGAGATTTAGGGGATCACTATCCATAATTGATTTAGTTACCATGTCAAATACGAATACTTGTACTATAAATAGGGGAGTGAATCCTCATAGGAGGGCATCTCGCTTTTTACTGTCTTCTACACAAATACACTGAACCCAAATTCTCAAAAGTTCTGTAAACATCAAAGTTAATAAAATTCTCAAAAATTGGTTCGAAGTGTTTGAGCCTCAGTCAGTGCACGATCTTCACTGAAGCTATCTCTTACCTTCTTATTCTCAATCTTTATTTTGTTTTTGTTATTCTTTCACTCTATAAACGAATCAAGTCACGTATCCTTTAAACCATATACAAATTTAATTGTTACCTTTTTAAGGGTAAATAGTTGGGCGCCTACTGTGGGGCTAAGGATAATAGCAGTGATTTGTTTACAACGCGACTTTCACTTGCTCTTTTTCCTTTTTTGTGATTTCAGGTTGACTTCGAAATGTTGACCGCGAACAATGCAAAGTACAACAACCACGACGAAAACCCCAACAATGGGGTACCATTGAACATCATGCCACCAGGTGATCCAGTCGACGATCCTCCCGCTAACTCTAGTGTTGCGAACTCTAATGTAGCTGTTAACGACAGCGGAGATACGCCCGCTGATAGTAAAACTGATCGTAGGGCAGCCGGAGAGGCGGAAGAGGAGATTAACTTACGTGTGATTTATGACTTATTGCAGGATCATCTGGTAACCATGTTGCAGCACTAGGCTGCTATATCCCAACTCTAAAAGAGCAACAATGAGGTCAGGATAGTGGAACCGAATAGAATACTCGTACCAGCTCGTAGGGAAATTGAGGTAAGTAGCGATCGAGAACGGTCGGTGCCCAAAGATTCTTCCGAGGTGATAAAGATGTTGGAGGCGCTGTCTAAACGGATCGACTCCAATGAAAAGAAGGTGGAATACTATAATTCCCGAGTGGATCAGATTCCGAGGGCACCACCAATTCTGACCGGACCGGAAACTAAATATATTGTTTGAAGGCCTTTACCACCGAGTACAGCTCCAAAATTGATCTCAAAGAGATTTAAGGTGCCGGATATACTGAAATATGACGGGACAACGGATCCTCAAGAACATATAACCACCTACACATGTGCTATAACGGGCAACGATCTGGAAGATGATGAAATTGAGTCAGTAATGCTGAAAAAGTTCGGTGAAACATTGACCAAGGGAGCCATGCAATGGTATTGTACGCTGCCCCAGCACTCTATTTTATCCTTCAAGCTGCTCGCAGATGCCTTCATGAAGGCTCAGCCGGGGCTCGGAAGGTGGAGGGGAGAAAGGCCGAATTATTCAAGATCTTCCAAAAGGACGACAAATGACTCATAGAGTTCATGAAAATATTCCAGAAGAAAAGGATGTTGTTGCCCCTGGCTCCCGATGAGTGGGCGGCTCAAACTTTCACGAAGGGGCTTAACCCCCGAAGTTCTACTGTTTCCCACAAGCTGAAAGAGAACCTATTGGAGTTCAGAGCTATCACTTGGGCGGATGTCCATAATAGGTATGAGTCCAAGAACGGGAGGAGGTTGATCAACTCGGTCTCCCACCAGGTCCGGTTAATCGGATAAAAAATTCGGATTGACCGAAGAGGATAATAGAAGCCAAATTTCAACCATCAAGGGATATATATCATCCATTCCCTCAACCCGAGAGGTCCTCCTTCAGGTCGGATAAGGAAAGAAGTGGTCCTGGCCCCAATACAGCGAGAAGTGACAAATGAAGCCATCGAGGCTCGGGGAGCAGGGGTTTGCAGTTCAGAAACAGCACCGTTGGGATGTCCGACATCGGCGAAAGCCTGAAGTTGTCCGAATATAACTTTAACATTGACTCGGGAGCCATTGTAGTGGAGATCGGTCATATCAAAGACGTGAGACAGCCAAGGCAGCTGCGAACTGACCTTTCGCAACGGGATCCAAATCTGATATGCGAGTACCATGGTACTCATGGACATCGGACTGACGATTGTAAAAGGGTTAAGGGATGAAGTTGCACGACTACTAAAAATGGTCATCTTCGAGAGATTCTGAGTGAATGAGCAAAGAATCACTTCAAGAACAAGGAAACGAGCAAGAAGACCGAACTAAAGGAATCCTAACATGTGATCAACATGATCATCGGTAGGGTAGAAATACCCCAAGGTCCGACGATGAAGAAGACAAAATTCTCAATCACTCGAGAGAAGAGGACTAGGGACTACGTACCAGTTAGTTTTTTCTTATTTAGTGATGAAGAGCAGAGGGCGTCATTCAATCACATAATGATACTTTGGTAATTTCTGTCCTTATAAATAAAACTCATGTGAAAAGTATTTTGATTGATCCAGGTAGCTCGGCCAACATTATTCGATGGAAGCTAGTGGAGCAGCTGGGATTGTTAGATCAGATGGATTAGATTGTACCAGCAGCCCGGGTCCTAAATGGGTTTAATATGGCATGCGAAACTACAAAAGGAGAGATCACACTGCCACTGAATGCAGCCGGTGTAGTTCAACACACTAAGTTCTATGTCATTGACGGAAAGATGGGGTACAACGCCTTGCTTGGAAGACCGTGGTTGCACATCATGGGGGCGGTACCTTCAACCTTGCACCAAATGCTGCAATTTCCAACCTCAGAGGGAGTAAAAATAATTCATGGAGAGCAATGAACGAGGGTGCAGAGGATGCCAACGAAATAAAAGATGTCAAATAGCAATCACAGGACACGGAGAAAAAATCAATGGTGGAAGAGCTTGAACAAGTCATTTTGTTCATCTATCTACCGAACAGAAAGGTATACTTGGGCACGGGGTTAACCTCCGAGCTCAGGAGTAAATTAATCAAATTTCTTCAAGCTAATACCGATTATTTTGCATGGTCCCACTTACATATGACAGGTATTCTGCCCGAGGTCACCACTCATCGGCTAAGCCTTGATAAAACATTCACCCTGATAAAATAGAAGCGGACACCAATGGCTAAGGTCAAACATAAATTCGCCAAGGAAGAGGTAACAAAGTTATTAAAAATAGGATCCATCCGGGAGGTTAAATGTCACGACCCAACCCTGTGGGCCGCGACCAGTGCCCGAGCTGGGCACCTATACGTACCCGATACCCCAAATTAGCATATTAACAGAATAATAATATAATAATAATATTAGTGGTCGCTACAGAATTTAGCAGAAAAGCAGACTTGGCACACATAGGCCGATAAGGCCATCACAGAACAGAATATCCCAAACATATGTACAGAACCCACACAGATGTATCCACAGACCTCTACAGAACATATCATAATCATAAGACGGGAAAGGGCCCCGTCATACCCTGAACAAAGTACCTATCCAGATAGCAGTGACAGACTGTACCAAAAGATGGGCTCTGTAGAAGAGAGCACCCCAAATAGCAGAAATAGGATCCTAAACGTGTGGATCAGCGAACCAGTCGTCAGTACCTGCGCGGCATGAAAACGCAGCCCCCGAAGAAAGGGGGTCAGTACGAAATATGTACTGAATATGTAAAGCGGAATCACAGAAGTCAAATCATAATGGTTACAGAAAATGAGTACAGAATCCAGAGTGTCAAATGCATATTTCCAAAACAGACAGAATGCGTACAGAAACATATGTCATATCATATCATATCCGGTCCCTGACACGGGACTCGGCAGACAGAATGTGGCCACCCTCCCGACGCTGGTGCCACTATACAGAGGAATCAGAAAAAGGGGCGTGGCCCCGTATCATATAATGTCATATCAAAATGGCCATACAGATCAGATCAGAATAGGCGGACATGGCACATCATACTCCACAGACCCATGTACGCGTATACCTGCCCCCTCACATCGGGACGCGGCGAACAATGCAGAGAATTACGCTTGACAACATATCCTGGCCCGGGCTCAGTGTGGGAAACATTGGGACATCCACGAATGGAGTAGTGAGAGACTAATGCAATTTAAAAATATAATAAATGTTTTCAAAGACTCGATGAAGTGTATCAAAGACAAACAAATCCAATGGGGTCGGACGGAATCATAATAAATGTATTTCGGATATCATAATAAATTACAGAAGTATAACTTTCCCGAAGTCATTCCGAGTGTCAAAATAATTTATAATATTTAACAGAATATTTAAAATAATATTCGTTAAGCGATTAGTAGGGTAATTAAAACGTTTCTTTCAAAAATCGCTTAAAAAGGAAGCTTTAACACATTAGGGGCAAAACCGTAAATAGCGGGCCCGCCTTGGGACAAACAAGGCGGCGGGCTCAAATTGTGCCCTCTAAGCATATAGTATCACCTAAAAAGGTTATACAAACATTCTATGATTTTCTGAATAATTTAGAGCAAAATTGCATAATTTCAGAAAAAGCGTATCAAAATGGTTCAATTCTACTGAAGGAAAAACTGAAATTTTGTCTTGCGGATTCCGAGGGCCAAGAGGTCCTTCGAGGCCCGGATCCGACCCTAACACACTAGGGGCATGCCAAGGGAAGAATTGGGGTTGCTTTACATACCTTTCGCGCTCCTTAAGCCTTTCCAAACTCACTTCCCGTTTCGTCGAAAAACTGCAATTGGTCAAGTTTACCAATTGTGAATTATTAATGCCATTATTTCAACTTTAAGCATATTTGGCTACCGAAATTTCGGCAGCACTTCCCCTATACATATGACACCCCGAGAATTCAACTCGGCTATAAATCATCAACAACAACCCAAACGACAACAACAATATCAACAATGAACATTAAAAACACAAATATCCTTCAACTAGTCATTTTTCTCACAAGTTGACATAATCTTCAATTCAACCCAACTTTCAACTAAGATCAATAATTTCATATTCAACAACCATCATGATCATCACCATATAGTTCTAGAAACATTTCATATCGTTTTCCTTAAGATATACACTCGATATACATGATATACAATCTTCCGCCAAAATCATAACTTATGCAAAACATCAAATTTTTGGCATACAACTTCATAACAAGTTTCCAACTTCCAAATTCATCAACCATAATCATAATTCACATCTTAACAACTTCATTTCCATAATATCACAAAATTATTCTAAAGTGACATAATCATCTACATTCCAACTTCAACCAAAATTCATTCAACTTTCATTCCCAATATAATTTCCATCATAACCACAACTAGAATGCAACATAAAATTCAACTCATATATGTATACAACATATATACACCCATGGCTACATATATATATACATACCCACTTTGCAAACTTCCTTATTTCCATAATTTCTACTCATTTCCACATACCACAACATAAACAAACCTTCATAACATAAGAAAAAGGAATTGATTCTTACCTTTTTCTACAAACTTCTTCACTTGAACAAGTTGTCAACTTGAAGAAGTAAGTGCTCCTTCTTCCAAAACAATTACACCAAGTTGTAGAGGACACTTAATTTAGTAGGAATTCAACAAGAAAATAATTTTAGAGGCAAGATTTTGAGGGGTGATTTTTCTATGGCCAAACCCGAAATGCCCTCTTTTTGTTCTTGTTTTTCTCTTGTTTTTCCTCCTATTCTTTCTCTTGAAAGTTCTATGGAATTTGGATGATTAAGTGGTCTTTTATTCATTGACCACATGACTTAATTCCATGGGCTTGGATCCTTTTTATGGACCATGGCCGAATGGCTCCTCACTTGGGCCTGAATTTTTTTTTCATTTTTTTTGGGCCAACTCGGTTGGTCCCGAGTTGGGCCTAGCCCACTGACCTTTCGACCTTAAAACGTTCATATCTCCTTGTACCGACGTCACCTGGGAACCCACGACCTATGGATGGAAAGCTAATTCAATTATCTACAACTTCTATTTCAAGGTATTTTCGAAATTCCAAACTTACAATACAGTTTTTGCCCCCCAAAGTCAGGTCACCCGAAAACGTTTTCTTAAAAATATTCGTTTGGAGGGTTTCCACTTTGATTTGGTCCAAAGGTACTTCATGAGTTGTGTTTAACTTTACATATGTGATTCATATGACTTTTCAGATTTTCCAAAAAAAAATCTCGGTATGTGGGCCCCACCCCAGCAGATGCTCCGAGGTTCAAAAATACGGGATATAACATCCTCCCCCCCTTTAGAACATTCGTCCTCGAATGTTAAATTAATCTCATAGGGTTTGAAAATACTTTGGGGGAGTTCATGTTTACAGACATCACATATGACACACGATTGATATTGGAATAAATTAAAGCAGGGATTTAAGGTTACCTGTGGGTATAGAGAACAAATGAGGATATTTCTTCTTCATTTCCTCTTCGGCCTCCCATGTCATTTCCTCCCAATTATCGTTCCGCCACAGTACCTTAACAGAGGCTACATCTTTATTCCGAAGCCTCCTTACCTGACGATCCAAAATAGATACGGGCTGCTCCTCGTACGATAGTTGCTCCGTCACCTGAATATCATCAGCAGGAAATATTCTAGAAGGGTCACCGACGCATTTACGAAGCATAGAGACATGAAATACCGGATGTACCGCTTCCAAATCAGATGGCAAATCTAGCTCATAGGCGACATTTCCAGTTTTTCGAACAATCTGATAAGGCCCAATATAACGCGGACTGAACTTACCCTTTCTGCCGAACCGCATCACGCCTTTCATAGGCGATACCTTCAGGAATACCCAATCGCCTACCTGAAACTCCAACGGTCGACGCCGTTTATCCGCGTATGACTTCTGTCGACTCTGGGCTGCCAACAGTCGCTCCCGAATAAGTTTTACCTTGTCCACGGCCTGCTGGACCATATCTGGGCCAATCAACTCTGACTCGCCAATATCAAACCAGCCAATCGGCGATCTGCATTTCCTGCCATATAGAGCCTCGTACGGAGCCATCTGGATGCTGGAATGGTAACTGTTATTATATGCAAACTCAATCAATGGCAAGTGATCATCCCAGCTGCCCCTGAAATCAATAACGCAGGCCCGCAACATATCCCCTAGCGTCTGTATAGTGCGCTCGGCCTGTCCGTCGCTCTGAGGATGAAAGGCCGTGCTCACACTCACCTGAGTCCCTAGACCCTCCTGAAACGACCTCCAGAAACGCGCCGTAAACTGGGCGCCTCTGTCAGAAATAATAGATATAGGAACTCCGTGAAGCTTCACAATCTCTCTAATATAGAGCCTGGCATAATCCTCGGCGGAATAAGTAGTCCTGACGGGAAGAAAATGGGCTGATTTCGTCAGCCTATCAACAACGACCCAGATGGAATCATACTTCCGTGGAGTGCGAGGCAAGCCTGTAATGAAGTCCATATTAATAACCTCCCACTTCCAAGTCGGGATTTCCATCTCCTGCAACAGTCCACCCGGCTTCTGATGCTCAATCTTGACCTGCTGACAATTAGGGCACTGGGCGACGAACTCTGCAATATCCCGCTTCATGCCGTCCCACCAGTATAAGCATCGGAGATCATGGTACATCTTCGTAGACCCAGGATGGACCGAATAGCGAGCATAATGTGCCTCGCTCATAACCTGCTGCCGAAGGCCCGCAATATCAGGTACACACAACCTGCCTCTGTATAACAAAGTACCGTCCGGTGAAAACTCGAACGAAGTCCTCTCCTTATCATAGGCTGTGTCCCTGTACTGAGCTAAGACAGGATCTTCGTATTGACGCCGCTTAATATCGTCCCTGAGGGATGACTCAGAAACCCCTCGAACAGAAATCCGTGTATCTCCAGAATCGGCCAGACGAACCCCGAGACTAGCCAACTGCTGAATATCACGGGCTATCTCTCTCTTGTCTGGCTGTAAATCGGCCAAACTGCCCATAGACTTCCGACTGAGCGCATCGGCAACAACATTAGCCTTACCCGGATGATACAGAATATCCACGTCATAATCTTTCAGAAGCTCCAGCCACCTCCGCTGTCGCAAATTAAGCTCTCTCTGCCTGAAAATATACTGGAGACTCTTATGATCAGTATAGATATCCACATGAACGCCATATAAATAGTGTCTCCATATCTTCAGAGCATGAATTACCGCTGCGAGCTCCAGATCGTGGGTAGGATAATTCTTCTCATGCTGCTTGAGCTGCCGGGAAGCATACGCTATAACTCTGCCATGCTGCATCAATACACAGCCCAACCCCATGCCAGAAGCGTCACAATAAATAACATACCCGTCCGGTCCCTCTGGAAGAGTCAGAACTGGGGTTGTAGTCAGCTTCTCCTTCAGCAACTGGAAGCTCCGTTCACAAGCGTCAGACCACAGGAACTTAGCTCCCTTCTGAGTCAGCCTTGTCAAAGGCGCTGAAATCGAAGCAAACTTCTCCACAAATCTCCTGTAATAGCCTGCTAACCCCAGGAAACTGCGTACCTCTGTGGGCGTCGTAGGTCTGGGCCAATTCTTCACGGCCTCAATCTTCTGTGTGTCCACCCGGACACCATCAGCTGCAATAACATGCCCCAAGAAAGCCACTGAAGACAGCCAGAATTCACACTTAGAAAATTTCGCATATAATTTCTGATGCCGGAGTACCCCTAATACCGATCTCAGATGATCTGCGTGCTCCGCCTCAGACCGGGAATAAACCAGGATATCATCAATGAATACAATTACAAACATATCCAAGAATGGCCTGAATACCCGGTTCATCAAATCCATGAATACTGCGGGGGCATTAGTAAGCCCAAAAGACATAACCCTGAACTCGTAATGCCCATATCGGGTCCGGAAAGCTGTCTTAGGGATATCAGCCTCTCGTACTCGCACCTGGTGGTAACCGGATCGAAGATCTATCTTCGAAAAACACTTAGCGCCCTGCAGCTGATCAAACAATTCATCAATCCTGGGGAGGGGGTATTTATTCTTTATAGTTACCTTATTCAGGTGCCGATAATCAATACACATACGCAGCGACCCGTCCTTCTTACGCACAAATAATACCGGGGCTCCCCAAGGCGAAGTACTGGGTCTGATGAAGCCCTTATCCAACAAATCTTTCAGCTGCTCCTTCAACTCCTTTAATTCAGCAGGCGCCATTCTATACGGAGGAATAGAGATAGGTTGAGTGTCTGGGAGTAAATCAATAGAGAAATCTATCTCCCGCTCTGGAGGAAGACCTGGAAGCTCGTCGGGGAAAACATCTGGAAACTCATTAACCACGGGGACTGACTGAAGTGTCGGCGTCTCTGCGTCCAAGTCTTGCACCCGTACCAGATGATAGATATAACCCTTTCTAATCATTTTCTTTGCCTTAAGGTATGAAATAAACTTACCTTTCAGCGATGCTGTATTTCCAGCCCAATCTAAAACTGGCTCCCCGGGAAACTGGAAGCGAACCACCTTATTCTGGCAGTCAACATTAGCATAACAGGAAGCTAGCCAGTCCATACCCATAATAACATCAAATTCAGTCATATCTAACTCTACCAGATCTGCCTTAGTATCACGGCCACATACAATCACAGAACAGTCTTTATAAACCTGTTTCGCTACAATAAAGTCCCCTATCGGTGTGGCTACCTCAAATGGCTCTATAGGTTCAGACATAATACCAATTTTACCGGCAACAAGAGGTGAAATATATGATAAAGTTGAACCTGGATCAATTAATGCATACACAGACCGAGAGAAGACCAATAAAGTACCTGTAACGACATTAGGAGATGCCTCCTGATCCTGGCGGCTGGCCAAAGCATAAATACGGTTCGAAGGACCGCTAATACCAGAAGCTCCACCACGGCCTCTGCCGCGACCCGCTGGTGCCGAAATACCCTGCCCCGTATGGCGCATAGCCACTGACGAAGATGAAGACCCAGCAGCTGATCTGGTAGGCTGCGCTGCACCACCCGAACTACCCTTATACGGGCAATCTCTCACAGAATGGCCCTGACGGCCACAAGAAAAGCATGCACCGGTGGCTCTGTAGCACTCTCCCGTATGGTATCTGCCGCAAAAAGAACACTGAACCCTGGGTGGCCTCATCTGACCAGAACCCCTATCTGTCCGCGAACCTGAAGCCTTGGAGCTCTGGCCTGCTCCTAAATACCCTGGGCTATCGAATCTGCGACCTGCAGGCTGGGGAGGCGCGCTCTGCGCCGGCTGAGATGAAAATCTGCTAGGCTGCTGCGGCTGTTGGGGCTGTCTGCCCCGAAAGTCTCTAGATGACCTGGCCCTCTTGGGCTGTCTCCGATCCTGGCCCCTGTCAGGCTGGTGTCCTCCTCTGCCCCGATCCTCTATGCCCTGGGCATGGGCCTGGATACGGGCAATGTCCATACCGGGCTGAGCAGCCAATACTAAGCAGCTATCAACAAAATACCGATCCAGCCCCATAATATATCTATGCATCCGGTCCGCCATAGTAGCCACCACAGTAGGTGCATATCGGGCCAAGGAATCAAACTCCAAACTATAGTCCCGAATACTGCGGCCCTTCTGCCTCAATAATAAGAATCTATCAGATCTGGCTCGTCGCAACTCTGGGGGCAGAAAGTGTCCAAGAAATGCCTGAGAAAAATCGCCCCAAACTGCTGGAGGAGCGCCGTCCCCCCTGGATAGCCCCCATGACTCGTACCAGTTTGCCGCCACATCATATAACCGGTACGAAGCTAACGCGACTGACTCTGTCTCGGAAGCATTAATCAAATCTAGAGTGCGTCGCATCTTCCTAATAAACTCCTCAGGATCCTCCTCGGGCTTTGTCCCGAAGAACTCTTGAGGGTTACAAGTCAAAAACTCACGGGCTCTCGAACTATCACGCCTGACTGCCCGGTCACCTCCCAGTCCATGCCCCTGAACCTGCCCTGCCACAAGTCTAGTCAGCAACTGGACTGCCTCCCTCATAGACTGATCCTCAGTGCCTGGCCGTGGAGCTGGAGGCTCAGGTACTGGAACTGCGGGAGCTGGCAGTGGAGCCGTCCCCCGATCTGCAGCTACGGCTGCCCCAATCTCCTCCACGAGTGGCGGTGTAGAAGAACCCTCTGTCTGGGGCAAAGTCTCCGGAGCAATATATACCTGGGCCCTGGTAGTCCTCTGGACCCGGCTAGTCTCTCTTACGGCAACTGACTTAGCCTTTTGGGCCGCTGTCGCCTTTTTTGGAGGCATATCTGCAAATATAGCCACTCGTTAGGAAGGGGTCATCCTGATAACACAGCTCTATCGCACGATCTAAGACAGAAAGAAGGGTAGTATCCTAAATGCCCTGTAGCCTCCTGTTTATAGGTGTGGTGCACAACACACCGATAAACAAGACTCTACTAGACACGGTCTGTGGACATTCCGAGGACGAACCGCTCTGATACCACTTTTGTCACGACCCAACCCCGTGGGCCGCGACCAGTGCCCGAGCTGGGCACCTATACGTACCCGATACCCCAAATTAGCATATTAACAGAATAATAATATAATAATAATATTAGTGGTCGCTACAGAATTTAGCAGAAAAGCAGACTTGGCACACATAGGCCGATAAGGCCATCACAGAACAGAATATCCCAAACATATGTACAGAACCCACACAGATGTATCCACAGACCTCTACAGAACATATCATAATCATAAGACGGGACAGGGCCCCGTCATACCCTGAACAAAGTACCTATCCAGATAGACGTGACAGACTGTACCAAAAGATGGGCTCTGTAGAAGAGAGCGCCCCAAATAGCAGAAATAGGATCCTAAACGTGTGGATCAGCGAACCTGTCGTCAGTACCTGCGCGGCATGAAAACGCAGCCCCCGAAGAAAGGGGGTCAGTACGAAATATGTACTGAATATGTAAAGCGGAATCACAGAAGTCAAATCATAATGGTTACAGAAAATGAGTACAGAATCCAGAGTGTCAAATGCATATTTCCAAAACAGACAGAATGCGTACAGAAACATATGTCATATCATATCATATCCGGTCCCTGACACGGGACTCGGCAGACAGAATGTGGCCACCCTCCCGACGCTGGTGCCACTATACAGAGGAATCAGAAAAAGGGGCGTGGCCCCGTATCATATAATGTCATATCAAAATGGCCATACAGATCAGATCAGAATAGGCGGACATGGCACATCATACTCCACAGACCCATGTACGCGTATACCTGCCCCCTCACATCGGGACGCGGCGAACAATGCAGAGAATTACGCTTGACAACATATCCTGGCCCGGGCTCAGTGTGGGAAACATTGGGACATCCACGAATGGAGTAGTGAGAGACTAATGCAATTTAAAAATATAATAAATGTTTTCAAAGACTCGATGAAGAGTATCAAAGACAAACAAATCCAATGGGGTCGGACGGAATCATAATAAATGTATTTCGGATATCATAATAAATTACAGAAGTATAACTTTCCCGAAGTCATTCCGAGTGTCAAAATAATTTATAATATTTAACAGAATATTTAAAATAATATTCGTTAAGCGATTAGTAGGGTAATTAAAACGTTTCTTTCAAAAATCGCTTAAAAAGGAAGCTTTAACACATTAGGGGCAAAACCGTAAATAGCGGGCCCGCCTTGGGACAAACAAGGCGGCGGGCTCAAATTGTGCCCTCTAAGCATATAGTATCACCTAAAAAGGTTATACAAACATTCTATGATTTTCTGAATAATTTAGAGCAAAATTGCATAATTTCAGAAAAAGCGTATCAAAATGGTTCAATTCTACTGAAGGAAAAACTGAAATTTTGTCTTGCGGATTCCGAGGGCCAAGAGGTCCTTCGAGGCCCGGATCCGACCCTAACACACTAGGGGCATGCCAAGGGAAGAATTGGGGTTGCTTTACATACCTTTCGCGCTCCTTATGTTATGTCCCGTATATTCGTATAACGGGAAATCAAGAAATAAATAAGACTTGTGTGTGTTGAGGAGATATTTTGATTCAAGTTGCTATGCTCATGTTGATTATGAAATCATTGATGTCGAGACCTCGGGGAAGGCCGAGGGTAAATTTGGAATTTTGGAAATTAGTTCGGAAATTACAAAACGGGACTTTTAATGAATCGGGCCAAGAAAACTTAATACAAAAATTGAGGCCCAATTGAGTTAAGTGGCCGGCCAAGGGGGGGGGGGGGGGGCAAGCCCAAGCCCATTTCATTAAGGTCATGTGCATAGCACATGACCTATAATTGGATATATATCACATTGTAATGGGCATTATCTAGAACAAAAGAAAAGAATTTCAAGATCACCCACAAAAAAGGGCATTCGGCCGAAGGGTTTAGAAAAGAAAAAAAAAATTCCTTGGCCTTGCTTCTACTCCAAACACCTAGTTTCTTTTGTAATGATTGATGAGTTCGAGGTGCTCTTCGTTGTGATACAATTAGTTTAACGAAAGGGCGACGTTTGCGGCGAGTCGGAAATTCAAGAAAAAGGTAAGATTTTTATGTTTTAATGTTATGAAATGGATATGTATGTGATAGTGATTGATGTTGCATGAGGATTGTGGGATGGTGTTGTGTTTGTGCATGGTGTGTGTGTGTATAAAGGGTGTGTTTGGCCGTGAGGGGATGAGGTGCAAGGCATAAGAATTTTATCTTGTTTAGTTTGAATAATGTGTTGTTGTGATCTTTATGTTGTAAAGGATTGATTAAAGAATTGAGTTGGTGTTAGAAAATAATTTCGGACGTTATCGGAAAGCGTATACATTTGGTATATTTGTGTATATCATAGTATATTTATGACACTAAAGACCTTAAATAAGATTTATGGTTGATGATAACGAATTTGGAATGAAACGACGCAAGTTAGAACGTTCGTCGTAACTTTGGTGTTTTGAATGAAAATTGGAAAGTAGTGAACTCTGGGGATGTTTGTATGTGATTTGGAACTTGTATGTAGTGTGTTTGAATAATTGGGAATGAGTGAATGAATGGACTAATGTGGAAATAGATTTGGAATTTTGAAGTTGAATCAAGAATTTGCCAACTTATGTATTAAAGTGAAATTTTGAAGTTAATGTAGTATGATTGTGGTTTGTATGGTTTAACGATGTTTGGGCTGTTGTTGTCGTTGTATTTTGAGCCGAGCTAAGTCTCGGGGGTGTTAGATTTATAGGGGAAGTGCTGTCGAAATTTCGGTAGCCAAATATAGCCCAAAGACGAAAATGTTAATTCTCATGAATAGTAACTGGTAAAAGTGACCATTTGCAGTTTCTGGACGAAACGGGAATTGCGATTTGAGGAGCGTAAGGCGCCAACCAGGTATGTAAAGCCTACCTATCATTCTTTTGGCATGTCCTAGACATACTAGGTTAAGATCGGCCCCTCGGGAATAATCCTACTCTTGGAAATCGAAGTTCAAGTTCGAGCACTATTCATTCAGCGCGATTGAACCCTTTTTGTCGCATTTGGTTAAAAGAATGTTCGTACCTCCATAACTTGTGCTGTCGTGTCCGAAACTCTTCGAAACTTTTGTAGATGGCTCTATGGAGCCGAAAGTCTGTGATTTGTGTCCGCCACCTCAATTTGACTCGAGGCGGGGCCCGCGAGCCCCGAGGCTCCCCTTATTCGGTTTGTTTGATTCGTTTGTGTCCGTTATGATCCGCAACCGTCTGTTTAGGACCCAAGGATGTGTTTGAAACTTCCTATGCCATTAATGTACGTTCTGTACTTTGAATGATGTGAGATTTTCGGAAAATGACTTATGAACAGTTTTTCTTGCGAATTTGACAGTTTGGAACTTCGTAACTTTTATACGCATACTTTGATCAGTCTGATTCCTACTCCGATCCTTCGGGCGTCAGTATATACCTCTACGTAAACTATATGTTAAGTCCGACAAATTATTTTTGATATGCATATGATTTCTGCACTACTCTGTTCGTGCTGTCTGCTATGACTTCGTTCGTCGGTACCCGGGCCGACTTTGTGATCGTGCGCACTATAATATATTCGGGAGTTATGATGTGTTACGGTTTCCGAGACCTCGCCATAGGGCTGGTTACCGCTTATGGAGTTATGATGTGATATGGCATTTGATACGTTCTGATGATATGATGTGTGTGTGATATGATGTGTCTGGAGATTGTACGGAGATTTGAAACCTTCTGGAGTTATGATGTGTTGTGGCACCAGCGTCGGGGGGTGACCACGTTCCTAAACCCTATACATGATTTGATTTGCATTTGTACGTTCGCCTCCCGCACAGGTTTGCTTTGTTTGTGATGTTGGTGTGTTTGTTCTTTCTGACTCCAGTTATGTTTGTGATTTCTGTACCTTCTGCTTCACATACTCAGTACTTCTCCCGTACTGACCCCCGTTTCTTCGGGGGCTGTGTTTCATGCCCGCAGGTACAGAAGCTCGTTTGGGTGGTCCTCCAGTTTAGGCTACTCATTCTGCTGTGTTGGAGAGCTCCCCTTTGATCCGGAGCCTACTTTTGGTACATATCTTTTGTTGTGTCTGTATTCTGTATATTTGGATGAGTGGGTACGGCGGGGCCCTGTCCCGTCCTATGTTCTTATGTTCTGTTTTGTCTAGAGGCCTGTAGTCAGATTTGTGGGTCGTGGGTCCGGTGTGTTTGCATGTGAGTCTGTTTTGCGATCTTAAGCGGCCCGTACGCTGCTATGGCCAAGTCGGCCTCTGAATTTGTATGTATGTGTATGTACTTGGGGGCGATGTGCATTCCGCCACCCTTCTGATGTGTGTGTGTGAAATTTGGCGATGTATATTCCGCCTCCTTTCTAATTTGTGATTTGTTTGATCTGTACGGGCGACTGCTCAGGACAAGTGTTCGGTAGTTGTCTGATTACGATGTTGAGTTCGAATAACGTACGTTGAGATTGGACGAGTCTGATTAGGATGATCTGGGTGTTAGTTCGTTTGGGGTGTCCCAGAAGGGCACCAGTCGCGGCCCACGGGGCTGGGTCGTGACACCTTAAGCCTTTCCAAACTCACTTCCCGTTTCGTCGAAAAACTGCAATTGGTCAAGTTTACCAATTGTGAATTATTAATGCCATTATTTCAACTTTAAGCATATTTGGCTACCGAAATTTCGGCAGCACTTCCCCTATACATATGACACCCCGAGAATTCAACTCGGCTATAAATCATCAACAACAACCCAAACGACAACAACAATATCAACAATGAACATTAAAAACACAAATATCCTTCAACTAGTCATTTTTCTCACAAGTTGACATAATCTTCAATTCAACCCAACTTTCAACTAAGATCAATAATTTCATATTCAACAACCATCATGATCATCACCATATAGTTCTAGAAACATTTCATATCGTTTTCCTTAAGATATACACTCGATATACATGATATACAATCTTCCGCCAAAATCATAACTTATGCAAAACATCAAATCTTTGGCATACAACTTCATAACAAGTTTCCAACTTCCAAATTCATCAACCATAATCATAATTCACATCTTAACAACTTCATTTCCATAATATCACAAAATTATTCTAAAGTGACATAATCATCTACATTCCAACTTCAACCAAAATTCATTCAACTTTCATTCCCAATATAATTTCCATCATAACCACAACTAGAATGCAACATAAAATTCAACTCATATATGTATACAACATATATACACCCATGGCTACATATATATATACATACCCACTTTGCAAACTTCCTTATTTCCATAATTTCTACTCATTTCCACATACCACAACATAAACAAACCTTCATAACATAAGAAAAAGGAATTGATTCTTACCTTTTTCTACAAACTTCTTCACTTGAACAAGTTGTCAACTTGAAGAAGTAAGTGCTCCTTCTTCCAAAACAATTACACCAAGTTGTAGAGGACACTTAATTTAGTAGGAATTCAACAAGAAAATAATTTTAGAGGCAAGATTTTGAGGGGTGATTTTTCTATGGCCAAACCCGAAATGCCCTCATTTTGTTCTTGTTTTTCTCTTGTTTTTCCTCCTATTCTTTCTCTTGAAAGTTCTATGGAATTTGGATGATTAAGTGGTCTTTTATTCATTGACCACATGACTTAATTCCATGGGCTTGGATCCTTTTTATGGACCATGGCCGAATGGCTCCTCACTTGGGCCTGAATTTTGTTTTCATTTTTTTTGGGCCAACTCGGTTGGTCCCGAGTTGGGCCTAGCCCACTGACCTTTCGACCTTAAAACGTTCATATCTCCTTGTACCGACGTCACCTGGGAACCCACGACCTATGGATGGAAAGCTAATTCAATTATCTACAACTTCTATTTCAAGGTATTTTCGAAATTCCAAACTTACAATTCGTTTGGAGGGTTTCCACTTTGATTTGGTCCAAAGGTACTTCATGAGTTGTGTTTAACTTTACATATGTGATTCATATGACTTTTCAGATGTTCCAAAAAAAAATCTCGGTATGTGGGCCCCACCCCAGCAGATGCTCCGAGGTTCAAAAATACGGGATATAACATTAAATACCTGGATTGGTTAGCTAACGTAGTAGTTGTGCCCAAAAAGGGTAACAAACTTAGAATGTGTGTGGGCTACAAAGATTTGAACAACGAATTCCCAAAGGATTTCTTTTCTTTGCCTAACATCGATCGCATGATTGATGCGATGGCTAGTCATGCAATATTGAGATTTCTTGACGCTTTCCCCGAGCACAACCAAATCCGAATGAACCCAGAAGATCAGGAAAAGACTTCCTTCATAACTAAGTACGAGACTTACTGTTAGAACATAATGTCGTTCGGATTAAAAAATGTTGGTGCTACCTATCAATGCCTAGTTAATAAGATGTTCGAAAAACAAGTAGGTAAAACAATAGATGTTTATGTTGATGATATTCTAGTTAAGTCCCTGGAAACAGAGGACCATATGAAGCATTTGCAGGAAACCTTCGATATACTGTCCAAGTATAACCTGAAGCTGAACCTGAAAAAGTGCGCCTTCGGAGTAGGTTCGAGAAAACTCCTGGGTTTCATGGTGTGGAATCGAGGAATTGAAATTAACCTGGACAAGATCAAGGCGATTGATGATATCCAGGTAGTTGAGGATGTAAAAGGCGTGCAAAGGTTGACCGGAAGGATTACCACCCTAAGTAGATTCCTCTATCGGTCCTCAGCTAAAAGCTACTGTTTTTCTCGTTGCTCAAAAAGAAAAATGACTTCATATGGACACCGGACTGTCAGCTAGCCCTAGAAGAATTAAAAAGCTATTTATCAAGCCCGCCTCTGTTGCATACCCCGAAGGCAAACGAGCAGTTGTACTGGTACGAGAGGAAGAAGGTACGCAATTTCCAATTTATTATGTTAGTAGGACTTTAGGGGATGTGGAGAAACGTTATCCCCACCTAGAGAAATTGGCCCTAACTTTATTGAGTGTATCTAGAAAGTTAAAGTCTTATTTTCAATGTCACTCTATATGCGTAGTAACGACATATCCATTAAAAAAATGGTATGCACAAACCGGAGTCATCCGGTAGGCTAGCAAAGTGGGCAGTCGAGATCTACGAGTATGATATCAAATACAAACCCCAAATGGCTATAAAGTCTCAGATCTTGGCAGACTTCGTGGTAGATTTCACCCTAACAATGGTGCCCGAGGTAGAGAAAAAACTTCTATTAACCTCGAGTAAAGCCTCGAGGATCTGGACCCTGTACATTGACAGAGCATCCAACATAAAAAGGTTCGGGCTTGGGATTGTACTTAAAGCCCCTGCGGGGATATCATCCGGCAGTCCATAAGAACTTTGAAATTGACTAGCAATGAAGCCGAGTATGAGGCTATGATTGTAGGTTCAGAACTGGCCAGGAGCTTGGGGCCAGAGATCATCGAAGTGAAATGTAACACATTCTTGGTCGTGAATCAAGTAAATGGGGTCTTTTGTTACGCCCCTCGTCTTCGTCATAGTAGAACTAATGATTTCCTAGCCGAGTATGTCTTGAGAATAGGGACCCGTGCCCGAGTTTGAGGATATAAAGTGTTGTACTCCATGTACAAATGTATCAATAGGTATTCTGGGTAAATTATGGAGTTAGAAGCTGAATGGATCGAATCGACGAAATCTGAACTGAATCAGGAAATTTTGTAGACACCAGTCACTGTCGATGGGTCGTCACTGTACACCATCCCTATGTTTCTGCAATCAGAGATTTGCAGGCGTAAGTCGACAGAGCAAGTCGACTAACCGGCGACACGTCGACGGGTCATCGACCCACTCATCAAACTGCTTCACTGGAACTTTCAAGTTCCAGTTATAAATAGGCGAACGATGCTCTTATTTTTCAGATTTCACTCTCCCCACAAGTCTTGAAAGCTCTATAATATTACCTCCATAATATTAACATAAATCCAAGGTAAATCAAAGATCAAACACCAAGAATTAAGTGTAACAAGTGTATGGGCGTTCACTAGGGTGAATGGAAGCTTGTAATTCTCTTTAGAATTGAAGTTGGTGTTGTCCTCAAGTGGAGTATCTTACTCCAAAGATCATTTCTACATCATCAAAGGTGAGTTTCATGTTCATTACACGTTATTAAGAGTATTGAGGGGTTGAATGACTTGGATTAAGAAAGAAAATAGACTATGAAGCATAAATGTATAAATAGTGGTATTCTTGAATAGAACTTGACATGAATCATAGTTTTTGATATGCTAGGAGTATAATCTTGTTATGAATGACATTAAGAATGTTGAAGAAGTATTATATATTAATGAGTATGACGTTGTGTTGTATTTATGGTCGTGGATGACCTTGAAAGTGAATTTTGAGAATTGGATAATGCTTAACATGGTAAGGATTATTGATTTTGATATTATAGGTGTTGCCATTTATGTTTGGGAGTTGTTTATTTTATGGGGAAAGTTTTAGAAACAAAGGAGGTGTTGCCCGATTTTCATTATATCTTAGTCGTTTAATTTAGACCTGATATACCTCTAATAATCTAATGTAGTACAAATTTCCTTGAATGTAGAGTTGTGAGCTTGGAAGGAGAACGCCTAGTTGTTAAGGAGACGTAAAGGTATGTAAGGAAAGTCCCCTTCTTTCAAAGGCATGACTTCTATAGTATGATTTCCTTTAAATATTTCCATGACTTTCTTACACTCCGGAAATTACGAGTCTATGATTGTTAAGAGCTTCTCATGAGACAAAGATAAGAGATGAGCTATGATAATGATGACTTTAGTCATAGAAATTCTAAGCTTATGAAAAGATGCTATTATGAGACTAATGATCTTGATGTATGTTGTCCATGATTGTTATTCATTATTGATAGTCTCACCTTATAATGCTGGTTCCTTCGAGGTGAGACATGATGATTATGATTGTTACATAAGATAATCGGAGGTTACCGACCTTACGTCACTCCGATAGAGTTATAGTTGTTACTTGAGCTCTTATGCATGCTTCATGTTTAGTGTATAATGACGATTACACCGTCCCTAAATGGCCGGGCTGCACCGCTAAGGCTGGTGGCTGGTTACACCGTGTCTATATGGCATAGGCAGATACCACTAGTGGGCGGCATGAGATGATTACCCCAGACGCGGGCTAATGATGCTGTTGATTCAGACAGTTTATGCATATATATGTGATATGTTCTAAAGGTAAATGTAAGCATGCGTGATTCTGCCGCAAGAGGCAAGCAGTTACAGTTATCCTTCCTTCTTATGCTTTCTATATATCCTTATAACTTCATCATATATACCTTACATACTCAGTACATTGTTCGTAATAACGTCCTTTCTTTTATGGATATTGTGTTCATGCCCACAGGTAGACAGGGGACGAGCAGACACTTAGGAGCATAATTAGCAAATTTGTAGGAGCACTTCACTACTCTGGAGCTGCCACTTCTTGGTATATTCTTTGTGTACATATTTGAGGCATGGCGGGGTCCTGTCCTATCCTTATGATTTCAATACTTCAGTTAGAGACTCGTAGGTACTTGTATGTAGGTTGTAGATGTTATGAGACTTCTTCAGTGTATATTTTGTACATCATTTTGTAGCCTCGTGGGCTTATGCATACATACATGTTTTGGGAGACTTGGAAATGGGTTTATAACAAGATCTATGTTGGAAATGATATATGTCCAGGTTGAATATGATAGATAGCATGATGAGTGGAGCCCGATAGTCAGCTCCGGGTACCCATCATGGCCTCCTAGTTGGATCGTGACAAAAGTGGTATCAAAGCAGTTCTGTTCTAGGGTGTGTCTACGAGCCGTGTCTGGTAGAGTCTTGTTTATGGGTGTGAAGCGCACCACACTTATAAACAGGAGGCTGCGGGCCATTTAGGAACAATGATCGTCCTTCTTCTTCATAGATCGTGCGGTAAAGCTGTGTTATAAGATTTTCTTTTCTTTTCCTAATTGTGCGTTATGATTTCAGCGATGCCGGTAAAGAGAAAAGCAACAATCGCCCAGAAGGGCAAGACTGCGGAAGGAAGGCGGGTTGAATAAGATCCACCGGTACATATAGAGGAGGGTGAGTCCCATAATGAGGTTCCATCTCATACCTCTCACACTCCGCCTGTTCTAGAGAAGCATGATGGGGCCTCAATTCTAGCTCCAGTGCCTCCAGTTCCTCCACCAGGTGCTGCGGGTCAACAGATGACCGAGGCCATTCAGTTATTGACTCAGTTGGTTGCCGCTCAGGCTCAACGACAGAGTACATGCCCAAGTCATAGAGCGGTTAGTGCAAGAGCCTGGGACTTTATGAGCTTGAACCCTGCGAAATTTTTCGGGTCAAAGCTGGATGAAGACCCGTAAGGCTTTATAGATGAGATGTTGAGGACGTTGAGGATCATCCATGCTTCTGATACTGAGTCCGTAGAATTAGCATCCTATAGGCTCCGTGATGTGGCGGTTCTTTGGTATAATAATTGGATTTCTTCAAGAGGGGAAAACGCACCACCCTCGGTTTGGCAAGAGTTCGTGAAAGCTTTCATCCGTCATTATTTGCCACTCGAGGTTCGTCGGGCCAGAGCTTATCAATTCTTGAATCTGAAGCAAGGGAATATGAATGCCCGGGAATACAGCGTTCACTTTAATTCATTAGCTAGATATGCTCCGACTATGGTAGCCGATATGGGAGACAGAGTGCATCGATTTGTGAGTGGCTTAGGGCCACATTTGTTCAAAGATTGTTTGATAGCTTCGCCTCATAAAGGGATGGACATTTCCCGCATACAGGCCCATGCCTAAAATTTAGAAGAGCAGCAGCAACCGCACCGAGCTGAGTGTGACGTTGATAGAGGGCCAGATCAGTTGGTGCTAGTAGCGAGTATAGAGGGGGTCAGAGGCAGTCATATTACAAATATTCAGGACAGTCTGCCACTAGTGCAACTCCTCGATTTGCGGGTAGAAAATTTGACCGCCCCATTTGTTCAGGACAAGGTCAGAGCTCGAGAGTTTTGGGTTCCTAGTTTGGAGGGGATCCTAGCCATATGAGACCACCAGTCCCACGATGCAGCCAGTGCAGAAGGTTACATTAGGGTCCGTGTCACCAAGGCTCGGATGCTTGTTATGCTTGCAGACAGATTGGGCATATGATGTGTTATTATCCCTCGATGCGCGATAGAGGTGGAGTTCAGCCCACAGGATCAGTAGCCGGTTCTTTTTCGTCCGTGCGCCCTGTAGGGCAGACTCCCCATACTTTAGCAGGCTGTGGTAGGGGCAGAGGGGTAGTATCCATTTAAAGTGGCTCCCAGCCCCATATTTATGCATTGGCTGGACGACAGGATCTTGAGTCCTTTCCTGACGTTGTTACATGTATACTATCCATATTCTCTCGTGATGTTTATGCATTGATTGATTTGGGTTATACGTTGTCGTACATCACTCCTTATATTGTTGGGCGTATTGGGGTGAAACTCGAACCTATTAAACTTTTTGAAGTGTCTACTACGATTGGTGACCCTGTGATAGCTAGACAAGTGTATAAAAATTATGTGATTGTGGTGTGTGGTTGACACACTGTAGCTGATTTAGTTGAGCTGGAAATGCTATATTTTGATGTTATTATGGGCATAGATTGGCTGGCTTCCTGTTATGCTAATGTAGATTGTAGAACCAAAGTGGTTCGATTCCAATTCCCGGGAGAGCCAATCCTAGAATGGAATGGGTAATACAGCATCTCCAAGAGGCAGATTTATATCCTATCTCACGGCAAGAAAGATGATTGCTAAGGGCTACATTTATCATTTACTCCGAGTTCATGACACCGAAGCAGAGCCGCCAACTCTTCAATTCGTCCCGGTAGTAAATGAGTTTCCGGATGCATTTCCAGATGAACTTCCAGACCTTCCACCAGAATGAGAAATTGACTTTACTATTGATGTGTTTCCGGAAATCGAACCTATATCTGTTCGTCCTTACATAATGGCTCCTGCAGAACTGAAAGAGCTAAAGGAACAACTGAAGAATTTGATCGAGAATGGATTTATTAGACCCAGTTCATCACCGTGGGGAGCACCTGTCTTGTTTGTAAGAAAGAAAGATGGTTCCTTGTGAATGTGCATCGATTATAGGCAGTTGAACAAGGTGACGATAAAGAATAAATATCCTCTTCCGAGAATCGATGATTTTTTTGACCAATTACAGGGTGCCAAGTGGTTTTCTCAAATTGATCTAAGATCGGGGTTTCATCAAGTAAGGGTTAGAGAAAAAGACATTCTGAAGATGGCTTTTAGAACCAGATATGGGCATTATGAATTTCAAGTAATGTCATTCGGGTTGACTAACGCTCCGGCAGTGTTTATGAATTTGATGAATAATGTGTTCAGACCCTTCTTAGATATATTCGTGATCGTGTTCATCTATGACATTTTGGTATACTCCCGGTCAGAAATAGAGCATGTAAACCACTTGTGTATTGTCCTTGGAATTCTTCAGAATCATGAACTGTTTGCCAAATTCTCAAAAAGTGAGTTCTGATTGAATTATGTGACTTTTCTGGGCCATATCATCTCGGCTGACGACATTCGGGTAGATACTCAGAAAATTGAGGTTGTGAAGACTTGGCCAAGGCCTACAACACCCACCGAGGTCCGTAGTTTTTTTGGGATTAGCAGGTTATTACAGAAGGTTTGTGGAAGGATTCTCTTCTATTTCAGCACCATTAACGAAGCTAATTCAGAAATCAGCAAGATTTCAATGGACCGATGCTTGCAAGCGCAGTTTCCAGGAATTTAACGATAGATTGACTTCAGCCCTAGTCCTGACACTTCCAGAATGATCAGAAGGCTATGTTGTTTATTGTGATGCCTCCGGTGTCGGGATAGGTTGTATGTTGATGCAGCATGGAAGGGTTATAGCCTATGCCTCCAGATAGTTAAGGAAACATGAGAAGAATTACCCGACCCATGATCTTGAGTTAGCTGCGGTTATTCATACACTATAGATATGGAGACATTATTTGTATGTCATGTTGATATTTATACAGATCATAAGAGTCTCCAGTATATCTTCAAGCAGAAGGAGTTGAATTTGCAGCAGAGACAATGGCTAGAGCTATTGAAGGACTATGATGTGAGTATCTTATATCATCCGGGAACAGTAAATGTGGTGACTGATGCTCTTAGCCGCAAATCCATGGGCAGTTTATGTGATGTTCAACCGAAAAAGAAAGAATTAGTCCGTGAGCTCCATCAGCTAGCTAGCCTAGGAGTTCATTTAATCGATTCAGGCAGTGTAGGAGTTGATATTCATAATCCATCTGTTTCATTCCTAGACATGGAAGTGAAAAGGCGCCAATATGAAGATCCCTAGTTGAGGCACTATAGAGATACACTTCCCCAGAAAGAGGAGTCACCATTTGAGGGTTCTGCAGACGGGGTTCTCAGGTACCAAGGCAGGAAATGTGTTCCAGATGTTGTGGGATTGCGTCATCAAATTTTGGAAAAATCTCATTATTTTCGTTATTCTATTCATCCAGGAGCGACGTAGATGTACCACGATCTCAAGTTAATGTATTGGTGGGATGGAATGAAGAAGGATATCGCAGAGTTTGTAGCTCAATGCCCAAATTGCCAACAAGTGAAAATTGAGTATCAAAAGCCAGGAGGATTATTGCAAGCCATGGAAATTCCAACCTGGAAATGGGAGGTGATCAACATGGTCTTTATTGTAGGTTTGCCTCATTCTCAGCGTAAGTACGACTCCATATGGGTAATCGTGGACAGACTTACAAAATCAGCTCATTTTCTTCCAGTCAGAACTACATACTCAGCAGAAGATTATGCAAAATTGTACCTTCAAGAGATAGTGCAACTTCATAGTGTACCAATATCTATTATCATAGATAGATGGGCACAACTTCATAGTGTACCAAACCAATGATTGGGTGTTCTTAAAAGTGTCGCCCGATGAAAGGCGTAATGAGATTTGGCAAGAAGGGCAAGCTCAGTCCCTAGTATATTGAGCCTTACAAGATTGTACGTAAGGTGGGTCAAGTGGCTTATGAACTAGATTTACCTCCAGAGCTTGAATCTGTCCTTCTAGTTTTACATGTGTCGATGCTCCGTAAATGTGTTGGAGACCCTTCTAGAATCGTGCCAGTGGATGATGTTGAAGTTACTGAAAAGTTGGCTTATGAAGAGGTACCCATTGCCATACTAGAGAAGCAAGTGCGGAAACTCAGAAACAAAGAGGTAGCTTCAGTGAAGGTCTTGTGGAAAAACAATAATAGAAAAGAGATGACTTGGGAAGCAGAAGAGGATATGAAGATCGGATATCCACATTTATTTCCACCCCCGAAAGAGATTCAAGATGAGACGCCATTATCCCCAGGTATGAAATGCTTCTTTTATTGCTTTTGGGTCGGGTGTGGCAAAGCCTCTTAGTGTTGATGTTTTAGCCCTATGTGGGGATGTTATTTTGGGTTGTGGTGACACGATGATAGTTTCATATTACAGGGGAAACTCTGGCAAAATTTCTGTAGAATCCCAGAGAACATAACATTCGAGGACGAATGTTCTTAAGCGGGGGAGAATGTTACGCCTCTCGTCTTCGTCATAGTAGAACTAATGATTTCCTAGTCGAGTATGTCTTGAGAATGGGGACCCGTGCCCGAGTTTGGGGATATAAATTGTTGCACTCTGTGTACAAATGTATCAGTAGGTATTCTAGGTAAATTATGGAGTTAGAAGCTGAACGGATCGAATCGACGAAATTTGAACTAAATCGGGAAATTCTGGAGTCACCAGTCACTGTCGACGGGTTGTCGACATGTCGACGGGTCGACAACATGTCGACGGACCATTAACATGTCGACGGACCGTTGCTGTGCACCGTCCCTGTGTTTCTGTAATCAGAGATTTGCAGGCGTAAGTCGACGGAGCAAGTCGACGGACCGTCGACACGTCGACGGGTCGTCGACCCGCTCGTCGAACCCTTTACTGGAACTTTCCAGTTCCAGTTATAAATAGACGAACCATGCTCTTATTTTTCAGATTTTACTCTCCCCACAAGTCTTGAAAGCTCTAGAATATTCCCTCCATCATGCTAACATAAATCCAAGGTAAATCAATGATCAAACACTAAGAATCAAGTGTAACAAGCGTATGGGCGTTCACTAGGGTTAATGAAAGCATGGAATTCTCTTTGGAATTAAAGTTGGTGTTCTCCTCAAGTGGAGTATCTTCCTCCAAAGATCATTTCTACATCATCAAAGGTGAGTTTCATGTTCATTACATGTTATTAAGAGTATTGAGGGGTTGAATGACTTAGATTAAGAAAGAAAATAGACTATGAAGCTTAAATGTGGAAATAGTGGTATTCTTGAATAGAACTTGATATGAATCATAGTTCTTGATATGATAGGAGTATAATCTTGCTATGAATGACATGAAGAATGTTGAAGAAGTATTATATATGAATGAGTATGACATTGTGTTGTATTTATGGTGGTAGATGACCTTGAAAGGGAATTTTGAGAATTGGATAATGCTTAACTTGGTGAGGATTATTGATTTTGATATTATGGGTGTTGTTATTTATGTTTGGGAGTTGTTTATTATATGGGGAAAGTTATAGAAACAAAGGAGGTGTTGCCCGATTTTCATTTCTCTTTTTTTAGTTTAGACCTAAGTATGCTTCTAATAATCTAATGTAGTATGAATTTCCTTGAATGTAGAGTTGTGAGCTTGGAAGGAGAATGCTTAGTCGTTAAGGAGACGTAAAGGTATGTAAGGCTAGTCCTCTTCTTTCAAAGGCATGACTTCCATAGTATGATTTCCTTTCTATATTTCCATGACTTTCTTACACTCCGAAAATTACGAGTCTATGAATGTTAAGAGCTTCTCATGAGACAAAGATAAGAGATGAGCTATGATAATGATAACTTTAGTCATAGAAATTCTAAGCTTATGAAAGGATGCTATTATGCGACTAATGATCTTGATGTATGATGTCCATGATTTTTATTCATTATTGATAGTCTCACCTCATAATGCTAGTTCCTTCTAGGTGAGACATGATGATTATGATTGTTCCATAAGATAATCGGAGGTTACCGACCTTACGTCACTCCGATAGAGTTATAGCTGTTACTTGAGCTCTTATGAATGCTTTATGTTGAGTGTACAATGATGATTACACCGTGCCTAAATGGCCGGGCAGCACAGCTAAGGCGGACGGCTTATTACACCGTGTCTATATGGTATGGACAGACACCACTAGTGGGCGGCATGAGATGATTACCCCGGACGCGAGAGGCCCGGATGCGGGATAATGATGTTGTTGATTCATACAATTTATGTATATATATGTGATATGTTCTAAAGGTAAAAGTGAGCATGCATGATTCTGCCACAAGAGGCAAGCAGTTGCAATTATCCTTCCTTCTTATGCTTTCTATATTTCCTTATAACGTCATCATATATGCCTTATATACTCAGTACATTGTTCGTACTGACGTCCTTTCTTTTATGGACGCTGTGTTCATGCCCACAGGTAGACAGGGAGACGGCGTAGACGCTTAGGAGCTTATTCAGTTGATTTACAGGAGCACTCCCCTACTCCGGAGCTGCCACTTCTTGGTATATTCTTTGTGTACATATTTGAGGCATGGCGGGGTACTGTCCCGTCCTTATGACTTCAGTACTTCAGTTAGAGGCTCGTAGATACTTGTATGTGGGTTGTAGATGTTATGAGACTTCTTCAGTGTATATTTTGTACATCATTTTGTAGCCTCGTGGGCTTATGCATACATATATGTTTTGGGAGACTTGGAAATTGGTTTATAACAAGATCTATGTTGGAAATGATATATGTCCAGGTTGAGTATGACAAATAGCATGATGAGTGGTGCTCGGTAGTCAGCTCCAGGTACCCGTCATGGCCCCCTAGTTGGGTCGTGACATCTTTGATATAAAATATGACAGGATGCAAAAATACTTGGAGACGATTCAGGTGGTTCTACATCGATTCAAAGAATGGACTATGTAGCATTAGCCGAGGGAACAAAATACCAAGGAAGATGCATTAGCTAACTTGGGTTCTTTGGTAGGAATAGATGAATTTAACTCGGGTACTGTGGTCCAGTTGATGAACTCCGCCGTTGAGAGAAGCCACGCCAAAGTCAACATGGCAACTTTAACCTGGGACTGGCGAAACAAGTACATAGACTACCTGGCTGAGGGTAAATTACCAGCAGATCCTAAGGAATCACAAACTCTTAGGACCAAGGCAGCAAGATATAGCCTAATCGAAGGAAAATTATACCGACGTTCATTTTACGGTCCTTTAGCCAGGTGCCTGGGGCCCAGAGAGATGGATTATGCAATGTGCGAGGTCCACGAAGGGACCTGTGGTAATCACTCCGGAGCTGAGTTATCGGTTCGGATGCTAATTCGAGCCAGTTACTACTGGGATCATATGGAAAAAGACACAAAGAATTTTGTTCGGAAATGTGATTGATGTCAAAGGCACGCCCCAATGATCCATCAGCCGGGGGGATTGCTTCATCCGGTATTGTTCCCATGACCATTCATGAAATAGGGAATGGACATTGTCGGCCCTTTGCCTTGGGCACCAGGTAAGGCTCGTTTCATTTTGTTTATGACTGACTATTTTTCTAAATGGGTTGAAGCACAGGCTTTTGAAAAGGTGTGGGAAAAGGAGGTTATCAACTTCATATGGGATCACATCATATGCCAGTTCGGCATGCCGACTGAGATCAGATGTGACAATGGCCGATAATTCATAGGCAACAAAGTCAATAATTTCCTTGAAGTCTTGAAGATCAAGAAGATAATGTCCATTCCGTATCATCTGAGTGCAAACGAACAGGCAGAATCAACGAACAAGGCTATTATTCAGAACTTAAGGAAACGGTTGGATGAATCCAAAGGCAAGTGGAAAGAAAGCTATCCAGAAATACTCTGGGCTTATAGGACGACTTCGAAGTTGAGCACTGGTGAGACACTGTTTTCCTTGGTGTATGGAGCAGAGGCGTTGATCCCAATTGAACTCGGATAGCCGAGCCTAAGGTTCCCATAAGCCATGGAGAAGTCAAATGACGAGGATATGGCAGTAAAACTTGACTTCACGAAGGAACTATACGAAACCGCTCTAGTCCATCTAGCAGCACAGAAACAACGAATGGGCAGGTATTACAACCAAAGAATGAACCTTCCGCACTTCCAAATCGGGGACTTGGTCCTTCAAAAAGTCTCATTACACACAAAGAACCCTCACAAAGGGAAGCTTGGTCCGAATTGGGAAGGGTCGTACAAGGTAATCAGAATAACCTACAAAGGCTCGTACCACCTCGAGTCAGAGGATGGCCAACAACTGCCAAGAAATTGGAATATAGCACACTTGAAGAGATATTATTGTTAAGGTATGACTCGTACCCTCTTCATGAATTTTTAAACCTACCTGTTTCAATCCTTGCAGGAAAAAGCCCGAATAAAGTCGAGAAGATTAGATTTAGGCCTGAAAACACGTGTTGCACTCTTTTTTCCTTAGCTCGGTTTTGTCCCGAAGTGGGTTTTCCGGCAAGGTTTATAATGAGACAACAACGTAAAGCATGTTACCTTAATGGAGAAGACTAGCCAAGTGCTGGGATCGGGGACTGTTTTGTATCAACGATAGTGATTTCTGTTCTCATACTTCAAACACAAACACTAGGGGACTATCATATAAGCCCAACGAGGCCAAATCAATTGTTTATTGTTTCTTTGAAAATCCTGCATTAGGATTTGTTATAAGGACCAAACGACCGAGTGAGTCATGCTCAGGTAGTCTATTTTGTTACGGCAAAAACGAATTGGATGACCCCTCAGCAGTTGTACCATACAAGTTTGTATAATGAGAAGAACACTTCGGAATAAGCTCTGCATGTATTGACATAAATTACTATTACGCGAATATCCACTTCACATTTATAAGTCTGTTTTATGTCTAAATTCACGAACAATCATGAACTAGGGACTATTGCCAAACAATCAACGAACGAAATAAGGGTTCGTCTTCAAACAAATTCTAAGCGAACTGTGCCCGACTTGTACACGAAGGCTTTGAAAGTCCCAAGTAGACTTAGCCCAAGGAAAAAGACTAAAAAATGCTTAAGTCTAAAAGGTTGGAAATGTCAACCCAAATGCTCGAAGTGATTTAGAGATGTACGAATTCGCGAGCATAAAATATGCATAGTCCCCAACAGATAAAACCCTCGGTGCAAAACTCGCTTGTTTTCAAAGGTGGCTCACCTTAAACAACGAACTCATGTAAAGATCATCCAAGGTGGAGCCTAACTTATACTTGAATGGGATATCAATATGAATATATTTTGTTCAAGTAGACATTAAGCAAACAATGTTTAAAATGTCAAAAAATGAGAAGATCGTCTTTTAAAGACATCGGTGAAACAAGCACTTCCAAAATATATATACATAAGACCAGATAACGACCTTGACAAAAATTTGCAAACACAAGAAGAAATATACATTTTTCTAGCCTAAGGGCCTATCTACTCCTCCTCGGAGGAATCTAACTCCTCGGAAGCAGCAGGCTCTTCTTCCGAACTGTCGCCCAAGAGTCCATTGCTTCCTCGACCTGGGCAATCTTCGCGCCTATATCCTCAAGGCCGCGCTGGACTTCTTGAAGGGTGAGCACGCGGTTTTTCATTTCATATGCTCAGCTCCCAAAGTAAAATGGTCATTGGAAGCTTTGACGTCGGCATCAGCTTGGGCCTGGATCCAGTCCCGCTCGGACAAGGCTTGCTATATCTGGGTCGTCAGCCCGACATTCTGCTGAGATGGCACGCTCAGATCTCGGTTGGCCGCTTCGGGCTGTTCGTTAAGATCCTTGACAGACTTGGCTCGGCCATCGGCCTTCTCTTGGGCCACCCTCGGCAATAAGGTTGGCGATCTCAACTTTGGCAGTATCAAGCTCTTGTAGTAGATTGGCATTGGCAGCCGCCTCCTTTTCAAGTACTGCCTCAGTTTCCAATTGAAGCCTCCGCTTGTCCACCGAAAGAACGGTATATTTATCAAGTAAGTCTGTCAGGTCGTTCTCAACGTGGAGTTTACCCTCCTTGGCAGCAATAAGCTCGGCCTTAAGTGCCGAAGGGTCATCCACTGCTACCAGCTGGTCTTCTTTTTGCTACAAAAGGATCTTGAATTTTTCGGTCTCTCGACCTTGAGCATCCAACTGGCCCCGAACATCTTTAAACTGGCTACGCAGCTCGGCGTTTTCCTACATACATCGCAAAAATCCCTCGTGCTGCAGAATGACGGACTTAAAAAAAGAGGAAAAACTCAGAATTAGGCATAAGCACAAGTTATGAGTTATAACTTAAATAGAGGGTGTTGAACATGCCCGATTGGCAGAGTGCATGCTCTCGTTGAAGAGACATTACCACAAGACTCGATTCATTTTTTCTCATTCCTCATCAGCCAAGACATGAAATGTGTGTCTATAGAGACAATGACAACGTGGACCTGGTCTCATTCGATTTAGCGCTCGGAGCCAGAAAAGTATCCACATGGTTAGGTCGAGAACCCGATTTTGCCTTTTAAAAAAAAATAAAAAAATTATTTGGTTGGACATTGAAGTCAATTTTTCATTTCAGCTTGAAGTTGAATTTCTCAATTTGAATAACTAGCTCTAAACTTTTTCAAGTAATTTTTTTTTTCATTCGCAATAACTTTAATGTTTTTCCAAGTGAAATGCATTTCCAAACTTAACTTTAATTTTCAAATACACTTCTTAAACTTAACTTTAATTGCTATTTCATTTTCAAATTTCACTAAATTTATGTCCAGACGCTTGCTTAGTTTTATCTGACGTTAATGTTATATTAAAGTTGGATATTAAAAAAAAAAAAAAGACCAGTGCTTTATTTCCTTAGTTAATGCTCAGAAAAGTCAAATATGTTTAGTAAATTTGAATATGCTCAAATCAACCGTACATATTCTATTTGTTTTAATTTATGTGATATATTTAAATTGATGCAACATTAAAAGAATTGATTCAAAATATTTCATATTATTTGTTTGACTATAGTTTTTGAAAATTATGGTCTTAATCATATCATAATATTTGTATTGTTATAAAATTTCTCATTAAAGATAAAATGATATTATGTCAATCTAACAAAAACAAAAAATGTGCCACATAAATTGAAACTCACCTAGCGAGCGTAGCAATGTGGCTGTCATCCTTTTGTCATGACACGTCTTCAGATAAACCCTTTATTCCTTTAATGCGGCTGCCTGGTTGGGTTATTAAATATTTGACATTTCAACTGTTATAATAACATATTATTTATTAAGGATAGAAAAGAAGTTTAAAGGTCAGGAGTTTCTAAATACATTTGTATTGGGGATGAAATCGACCACCGTGGCTCTATTTTTTTTTTCTTTAATTATCAAATTCTTTTGGGAGCAAGACAATGGAGCTTATATCATGTCATTATCAAATCAACACTGTTGTAAATGCGGCGAGTCATGTTTCCACGTGTCCATTAAAAATTAATTTAATAATTGCGTCTCCAGCAATGGCAATATTCTTTCTGTTTGCCCTTATCAGTAAAGCTAGAAATTCAAAGAAAAGCTGATATGCCCTTTTTTTCCTTTGGGGATGAGGCATCAAGACATGAGAGGTAAAATTACCGACTCCACACTTAAATTATGTTGGGGTTCTATCAACCTTCAACTTATTGTTTTCATATTATTTACTTCATTCACTAATTACCTAATTACCTGATAAAAAATATAAGTTAAGATATATCATGTGCATACACACACTTATACTAACCAAAAAAAAGAGATTTTAATACTCCCTCCATTCCAAAAAGATTGTCCTCTTTTGATTTGGCACAAAATTTAAGAAATAAAGAAAGATTTTGAAATGTGTGATCCAAAACAAGTCTTAGATATTTGTGTAACTGTAAATCATCTTATAAAGTTAAATTGTTTCTAAATATATAAAAAAAAAGGACAATCTTTTTGGGACAAACTAAAAAGGAATGAGGACAATTTTTTTGGAACAGATGGAGTATCTTATTTAATTTGACTTTTTCGGACCTAAACCAACAGGACCTCATCGTCTCTATTCTTCCACATTCTAGTACTCAAAAGTCAAATATGTTTGGGATCCGTTGATGTCAACCTACCATGCACCCATATAGAGCATTGTGAAAACACTCTTAATTTTTTGGTACAAGCCATTTAAAAGTACAACTAGTTAAAATAACAAGTAGTTTAATTTTGAGAGGATCATAAAGGCATGGAAGCCAATAAGGTGGAGATCATATTGAAAGAAATGATCAAACCATCATCCCCAACTCCTTCACCTCTTAGAATCCACAAACTATCACTTCTTGATCAAATCTCACCTCCAGTTTTCATCCCTCTAATTTTCTTATACCAACATCACAACAATATCAATCGTGCCACAAAGTTATTAAAGCAATCTCTATCCGATGCTTTAACGCGATTCTACCCATTGGCTGGAAGGCTCAATAATGATAACAAATATTCCATTGATTGTAACGATGCTGGAGCCGAGTTTATTGAAGCTGAAGTTCATGGTTATAACCTCTCACATGTTATACAAACTCCAAAGATGGAGGACTTAAGAGAATTCCTCCCGCGTGTACTAGGAAATGACGATGATGTCCTTCTAGCAGTCTAAGTTAATTTATTTGATTATGATCAAGGGATTGCAATAGGTGTGTGCATGTCACACAAAGTTGGTGATGGCTCGTCCATAGTGACATTCATCAATGCATGGGAAGCCATTACCTGAGGGGACGTCGAAATTGTGAAACCTAATTTTAACCTAGCAAGTACTCTTTTCCCGCCGATAGACTTGTCTAATTCGAATTTCAAACCATCCATAGGGATGAAGAAGGAAAAGCTGATGATGACGAGGAGATTCGTTTTCGACAAGGAAAAGCTTGATGCCCTCAGGTAGGGGCGTCAAATTGGCGAGCTGAGCTAAAAAGCGGGTCATAACCCAACTCGTTCAATTCTTCTATGTTTTAATTTCCTTGCTTGTTCTTTTAAAGTAATTTCTTAATACCTACTAAAACTATTTTTTCTTTCTTTATTATGGTTATATATAAGATATCAAATGATAAAAAATGTCTTTTCTAAAATATATTGATAAGATCTCTCATGGGTCCAAATCACAGTAGCCCAAGATTTTAAGAGAAAAATTGATAAATAGCTACAGCTTAGAGTGTAATAACAAAATGTAGCTACGGTTTGCGTATTTATGAAACGTAGCTACAGTTGTTGTATCAGGTAGATATCAGCTGTATCAGCGAAAGAGCAGTATCAGGCGGGTATTAGGTGGGTATAATTGTATCAGCGTATACTCTATCAGTTGATATCGCATGAAAGAATTGTATCAGCACATACTGTATAAGCGCTAATAGCTACATCTTGTAGTTTTTTGAAACTATAGCTACGCTCATAAATACAAACGTGATTTTTCCATTTTGTAATGGGGTAAAATGGACTAAGCTAATAAATTGATGGGTCAATGACCAACTCACACTTAGACAAATTAGGCGGATCATGTTTTCATGAGCTAATTTTACTAACCGTGCCCTTAGGAAATCGGCTTCTTCAAGATCACAAGTGAAGGATCCCACTCGTATGGAAGCTCTCTCAGCCTTTGTATGGAAGCACTTCATGAAAAAAGATTCTAAAAAGATGTTTGTTGCAGTTCATGCGATGAATATAAGGTCAAGAATGAATCCAACCATACCGGACAACTCTTTTGGGAACTTATGGACAGCTGCGCTAGCATTTCCAGAAATGATGGCCAGTACTAATGATGATGATTTGGTGTACCAGTTGAGAAATGCAATAAGGAATATTAATAGTGATTATATTAAGATATTACAAAATGGACAAGATTTTCTGAAACATATGGGGAGATTAGTGGAAATGTTTTCAAAGGGGGAAGTTGAGTTTTGTAATTTTACAAGTTGGTGTAGGTTTCCTGTGTATGAAGTGGATTTTGGATGGGGAAAGCCAATATGGGTATGCACTACCACTTTTCCATATGAGAATATGTTCATATTTGTGAATACAAAATGTGGAGAAGGAATAGAAGCATGGGTTAATATGCTCGAGGATGATGATGACCTTATTTAATTTGAAGTTTCGATATGATTTAGCCACAACATTTTTTCTATTAATTAATGTTTTAGATATAAACTGCGTGTTGAAGTACTTAGGGAAAATAGTGATTTTTTTTAAAATTGTTTTTATTACATAGGGGGTAGGGGAAGGGGAAATGCGGAAGGTGATTACAATGTGGGGATTCGAACCCTCACCAACAAGGTGAGAGTTCAAGTAGCCAACCAACTGAGCTACTAGATCCCTACCGAATTTTGGTCCTTGTGTTATTGCTTAATTCTATTTTGAGCCTTGTATTATTCAACTTATCTCATAAATCTTCAATTATACTATGTATTCATGTTTGGTCCCTAAGCTAATCAAATTAACAGACAAAATAAAACAGAAAACTTAAATGGATACAGATTTAAAACCCAGAAATAATAACAGAGAGAGAGAGAGAGAGAGAGAGAGAGAGAGAGAGAAAGAGAGAGAGAGAGAGAGAAGCAGAACTCCAATATAGTTTACAAAGTATAATCCATAAGATCCTCCTCTTCGTCATCCTATAAGTACTGTAACGCCCACTGTCTCCGTTAGCTACGAGGTCAGTTGGAAGAAGCTAAGTTTGTCTTTAAAGTTGTTGTTAGGCTAACTCGCGCAAATATATCAAGAATCCTTTTTAGTGTACATAGCAATGTTGAAGATAGTGATCAAGACAACTTGCAGAATCCATCTCTGGATAAGGGACTTAGCCTAGAGTCGGTTACTTGAGTATAGTTATAGTAGGGATCAAACTCTTGTAATGTATAGCTAAAGGATAAGTCTAACTCTAGTAGTGTTTAACTCGAATAAGAACTTGTGTATTACACTTGTAGTAGGCTAAGTATTCTTCTGTATTGCTCCTTTAAATGGAGCCTTCTGTACTCGCTTAATGTATCATAAATACACTTTAGTTTTCTCCTAAATAGCTTGAGAATTCTACATGGTATCAGAGCATTAGAACTCTTCTTGTTGCTTAAGTTTTGAAACCTCAAAAACTGTTTTTCTGTTCATCCAAAAGTGGCCCCTACAACATCTGCTACCAATACTCTCTCAACCTCATCGCTACATCATCCCATTGCCTCATGTTCTATCAAACTTAAGCCAACAAACTACCTTATTTGGAGGACACAGATGCTGCAATTGATTCAGGTGGTCGGATTAACTTATCCTATCAAAGAAGCTACACCTGAATAATCATATGTGAAATCATTTGAGGAAGCTGCTGAAACTAGTTCTGAAAAGGCTAGTGAAACAAATTATGGGGAGGCTGTTGGAGATAGTAGTAGTGAAGATGATTGGGAAGACAAGGTTGTTTTGCTTAGGAGTTGGATTTCATGCACTTTGATAGAAGAAAGTATGTATCTCATAGTAGGTTGTTCTACTGCAAAAGAGATGTGGGAGTGTTTGGAGGAAGTTTACCTTCAGTCAACAAAGGACAGAGAATTCCAACTAAAGCAGTAACTGCAGAATGTTAAGTTGGGAAGCAAGAAGATTGATGAATACATCAAGGAATTCAAATGCATCTGTGATGGACTTGCAACCATACACAAACTTGTTGATGAAGACAGCAAAGTGATCAACTTTGCAAGGGGCTTAGATCTCAAATAATAAACATTCAAAATTGTCATGTTAGGTAAGGCACCTTATCCTACTCTAAACCAATTTGACAATGCATTCACGGGTTTCGATATGAGAGAGGATGAAGAAGAAGCTCCTCAATAGAACTTCAATATGGCTTTCTCTGCTCAAAGAAAAAGAGGAAGAGGAAACTATTCCCAAACAGCCAGAGGTAACAACAATTTTAACTCAAGGGGAAGAGGTTCCAGGCCTGCTGGCCAAGGAAACAATAATAAGAATAATCAAAGTTCTCAAGGTGGAAGTCAAAATAAGGGAAAAGATGTATTAAGGCATGTCAGATTTGTGGTAGGCATAATCACAATGCTCTAAAGTGTTTTTAAAGGTGGGATTATTCATACCAAGATACAGATGAACTACCACAAGCACTAGCTGCTGTAAATATGTAGAACACATCAGATGCAGATGATGCTATATATGTGGACTCGGGAGCAACCAGTCATATGACAAATAACTCAGGTAATCTATCTGAACTTAAAGATTACAATGGAACTGATAAGAGTGTCATTGGAAATGATTCTTAGTTAGACATTACTCATGTTTGCAACACAACTAAATCAGGATTGAAGTTAAAGGAAGTTCTTGTGGTACCTAAGATCATTAAGAACCTGCTTTCAGTTAGTAAGATTGCAAAAGATAACTCGTGCACTCTTGAATTTGACGAATCTCATTTTGTTGTTAAGGACAAGAAGACAAGGACACTACTGGCAAAGGGATCTACAAAAGAAGGACTTTATGCTTTGGAGGATAACAACCTTTATGCTTTAACTGCTACGCAAGACTGAAAGAATTTAGATAGTATTTGGCATGTTAGATTTGGACATCCTAGTTTGAAGTCTTTACAAATTTTGAGTAGAGATAGTTGCATTAATGTTAGTAGTGGATTAAAGTGCCTATTGTTTGTTCTAGTTGTCAGCTGGAAAGGTTGTAAACTACCATTTGGCTTGAGAAAGAACCTTTGTTAAAAATCCATTATGATCTCTGGGGTCCTGCTTCTGTTGAATCCTCTCAGCATATGAGGTATTATGTAGTGTTTGTAGATTACACAAAATATACATGGATTTATCCACTGAAAAAGAAATCCAAATTTTTTGAAATATTTCTCAAATGTCAGAAAATGGTAGAGAAACAGTTTTCAAAAGCTATAAAGATATTTCAGTGTGATGGAGGTGGTCAGTTCATGAATACAGAATTTATTAAGCATTTAGGGAGTTTTGGAATCATGAGAAACATTTCTTGTCCTAACTCACCAGAATAAAATGGAATTGCTGAAAGATAACACATGCACATTGTTTAGGCTGGTTTAATTTTACTGTTGCATGACAAGCTGCCTTTATTCCTATGGGTAGAAGCATTCTCGACTGCTCTGTTTCTTATCAATAGAGTGCCTTCTTTAGTACTAAAGATGGAAACTTCTTTGTTAAGTTGTATGGTGCACAACCTGATAATAATAGTTTAAAGGTGTTTGGATGTAGGTGTTTCCCTATCTAAAAGGTAGCACAAAGTTTAGTCCTAAAACCTATCTATGCGTGTCCATAAGGTATAACAGTCTACACAAAGGATATAGATGCTATCATCCTCCAACGAGAAGAGTGTATGTGTCCACACATGTGATCTTTGATTAATCCATCCTGCCTTATGTGCACTAGAACTGTTACATGCAAAAACTGATGTTTCAACTCACTTAGCTACTTTGGCTGAATTCTTCTCTAAGTTGCAGGAACAAAATCCTGATACTATCACTTCAGGGGAAGCGTTTCCAAGTAATGCAGATGCAGGAAGTGAAACTACAGCTAGAAATGTGTTGCCTTCACTTGATGATGGAATTGCTAATGGTGAAACTCGGCATGGCTCTACTAATCTAGATGGTGTGATGCCAAATAATGAAATTGTACCTGACTCTACAACAATAACAGATGACACGTACTAAATAGTGATCCTTAAAAGATCAGTTAAATGATGAACTAACTGATTAGACAGCAGAGATGATTCAGATGTTGCACAACATAATATTGTTTATGTTTATGACCCTCATGGCATACATTTTAAATTGATCTTTCAAATTGGTTTAACACAGCTTAGTCAAAATGTTGCAGATCAACAAGCAGAAAATGTTGTAGATCAAGAAGTTCCACTTCCTAATCACATAGCTCCTGAAGAACAAGGGCATCACATGTTGACAAGATACAAGACAAATACAATTCCCATAACACATATGTCACTTGCTGCAAGTAGAGAAGAGACATATAGGGAACCAAAACCTGCAAAAGAAGCACTAAAATCTCCACACTGGCTTGCAACAATGCATGAGGAGATTAAAGCCTTGAACATCAACAAAACTTGAATATTAGTACCCAAGACTATAGGAATGAACACAGCTGGGTCAAAATAGGTGTTCAAAACCAAGTTAAAAGAAAATGGAATCATAGACAGATATAAAACAAGACTAGTTGCTAGAGGATTTTCTCATCTTGAAGGGATTGATTTTAAAGAAACTTTCAGTGTTGTGGCTAAGGATACAACCATAAGGAAGGTTCTATCAGTTGCTATCAGTTTAAAATGGAAAATTAGCAACTAGATGTCAAAAATACTTTTTCACATGGGCATCTGCAGGAAGAAGTACACATGAGCCAACCTCCAGGATTCATTGATCCCAGGTATCCTGATCATGTTTTCTTATTAAAGAAAGCATTGTATGGAATTAAACAGGCACCTAGAGCCTGGTTTGATAAGTTCAGTTTGCATTTACTTCATCTTGGATTCATATGTAGTAAAGCAGATCCCTCTTTTCTTACACTTCATTGTAAGAGAGGCACAATTTTACTCCTGTTGTATGTAGATGATTTAATAATAACAGGAAGTTATCAAGAGTATGTCTCAGAGGTGATTACAATAGTTGGAAAGGAATTTGCAATGAAGAATCCTGGACCTCTTCACTTCTTCTTAGAAATTGAGGTCAAGTACTTCCCGGGTGGAATCCATTTAAGTCAGGGTAAGTATGCTACTAAACTTCTTCATAAGACTGACATAGCTATGGAAAAGGCAATGAACACACCTCTAGCATAGAAACATGGTTTACAAGAGGCAACAAGAAGTCCTGTTGATGCTTAATTATACAAAAGCATTATGGGAAGTCTTCATACTTAACACTGACCGGGCTTGATATAACTCATCGAGTAAATCTAGCTAGTCAGTTAATGCAGAGTCGAAACATTGAGCATCTTCAAGGTATCAAGAGAATAGCCATATACATCAAGGGAACTCTACAACAGGGGCTCAGAATCATTTCACAATCATTTTGTAGGTTATATGGCTATTCAGATGCAGACTGGGGAGGCTGTGTTGACACCGAATTTTGGCTCACTATATTTAAAAATAACGTCTCAGGAAACCCTGATTGTTAAAAAAACACAAAATAGCACTTTTTACACATTTATTGCATTTTTCAGCAAGTTAATGACAATTATCCTTATTTCTGCAAATATTAGGATTTTTATCAATTTATTGTCACTTAAATTAATTTCAGTAATCATTTTTTTTGACACCAAGCACATACACAACACTGAAATTTTATTTCAGTAAGTAATCTTTTTTTTTCAAACACAGTATATTTTTCAAGTATCAATCACATTTTAATTTACATTTTTTAATTGCATAATAATACTTATATCTTTTTTTTATGCATAGTTATATTTAATACAGTCCGTCAGTACAAGAAACCCATAAGAGTTTATCACAAACACAGTTAATTCAGAGATATCTCAAAATTCTCTTAGTGTACAATTAAATTCTCACGTACCCCTATTTCCCAAATCTGATTTTTTTCTCCACTCATTTTCTCCGCGAGCCCCACACGTTTTCTACTTTTGACCTTTTTTATTTTCCCTCAATTCAGGGGATTTTATCTTTGGCATTGGGGAAGATTTGGGAAGAAAAAACTCTCCCAGATCTTTTTATACATCACACACAGAGACACCTCTCCTCCTTAAAAAATTATATATAAAAAAAAAAAAAAATCTCCATCTCACAATCTTTTCTTAATTTTTTCTAACTTTCATCTTTCTCTACACTCACACACACTACGAACATATTTTTTTTCTTTATGAATTGGGTTTTCTACTGTTTTGCTATGGACTTTTGGATCTCTACTTGACATATTTTATTCACTTTATTGTTCTTACTCTTAGACATTTTTTAATTGTTAAACACTTTGCATGTATGCATATGTTTGGACAAAGTAGTCTAGGTAATCAATTGATTTTCACACCTTTCCTCTTCTTCTGCCCACACCATAGCTTCACCATTTTCCTTCTTCATCCAAAGCAGCGAACACACCAGACCACCCTCGTCCCGCACTACGCGTCACCATCATCCCATCAATGTGAACCTCTAATCTTCTTGTCACGGCCCAATTTCACTAAGTCGTGCGGGCACCTACCTTTCCCACATCGGTAGGTAACTCAACATTCACAAATATTAAAAAAATAGCAGAAGAAGTAAAATAGCGTAAGTCTCAAAAATATAATATAAATAAGAAAATGTAGAAGTAAATGAAATCTGCTCCAGTATCTGGTCTGGTCATACAAGAGCATCTAACTAAATACTACAAGTCTGAATCATAATAATACATAAGTAGTCTTAAAGATCATGTCTCAGAATGAAAATAAAGACACAATAATAGAAAAAGTCTTCGAGCAGTGAACGTCCTCATGCTCATCCTGAAGGACTCGAATCAGCCATCCTCGAATATCAGTCACGAGGAGTAGAAGTCGATCTCACTTGGTACTCTGTATTCATAAAAGAATGCAGCAAGTGCAGGTCAGTACAAACAACAAGTACTGGTAGGTATCATAGGCCGACTAAGACCAGCTAACGTATATAAAGACAACAAAGCAAGATAAACACATAAACCAACAAGTACAAGTCAACACGAATTTATATCCACGGAACAAGTCATCTCCTATGTTATAGCATCTAAACCCAACTGTGCCGAGTATCAGTAGAATCCATCGGAACCAGTACATCACAATAGTATCACAACAAGTCATCACCTATGTTATAGCATCTAAGCCCAATTGTGCCATGTCTCAGTATAATCAATCTGAACCAGTACATCACAATAGTATCACAACAGGTCATCACCTATGTTATAGCATCTAAGCCTAACTATGCCTGTCACGACCCTAATTACTGATCGTGCGGGCACCTACCTTATTATCCCAAGTAGGCGAACCCTTACCCATTAACCTATTAATAATTAGCCAATTTCAACTTCTTTAATCATTTATTAAAAGTCAATGAGCATGCGAATGAAGAAATAGTCTATCAAGTCATAAATAATAATTAATATAAGTGCAGAAGTCTTAACTATTACACCCAAAAATCGGAAAGTCATCGTACAAGGACTCTAGCCAACAATGTCTAAAGAATGAAGTATGTCTCAAATATAACAAATAATATCTGGAATGAAAGTAGACATCTGAAAAGAGAGTTCTTCAGGTGGCATGGCATGGATAAAAGCTCACCCTCGGATTTGATCGAGCAAACTAGCTTCAAGCTAGAGATGTAATCTGGATGAAATCCCTGGAACACAATTTACACTAAAAAAGGGTGCAACTAGGTAGTATCAGTACAAATACTATGTATCGGTAAGCATCATAGGCCGACTAAGATTAGTTCATGCATGTAAGTATAAAATCAACAAGATAAACAGATAGGCACTTAACACTCAAATCCAAGTCACAGAATATCCCATAACGGAGTCACAGCCTAAGATGAAGATTCTAAACCACAAGTTTGTCAAGTTTCAATAATCTCACCTGATGATCACAACTCCAAGTTCCTTCCTTAGGTACAGTAACTAATCCACAATTTTAACTCAGTCAATGGTCATCATTATATCACAATAGGCATTCAACATCCATACCAAAATCAGAAACAAATGAGCATATAATAATGCAGAATAAAATGTAATGATGTGCAATGCAATGCAATGCAATGCCATGCACTGGCCAATCACTCGAACTATACACACATGCTAACTGATGTCATTGCTCCGTAGTCATGACCTGCAGGGAACCCATGGTGTCCATGTACCACTCGTTCTGGATTCACTCCTCGGACCCAAGCATAAACCTCCGCTCCAGAACAAACTTCGGACGCGGGCCACATCAATGTACTCTCATTTTCGGAACGAACCTCGAACCACGAGCCCATAATCTAGGTCACATTTGTGCCTTTCCATATGTATAGTAACACTGTCACATCACTCTCAATGATCAATTCATCAAGTACCATGTATCAAATAGTATCACAAGTTCAACAAGAAGATTATATTAACTTCTTCACTAATTTCACATCACAATGTATGTCTCAACGTATTCCAGTTCACTAGTATGTATGGACTATGAACAATTAGCAATATCAATGTCAAACACAAGGCATCGTGCCACAAGTCTCCCAAACCATTTCCATCATGTATGAGTGTATGAATGCATAAATGAGTGTAAGCATGGTAAATCAATGCAAACCAATAAAGCAACTGTGAAGGTACAAGTCATAAAGCCACAAGTCATATCAAGACTTAGATCAACTCAGCCATGAAATGAATCATACAAACCGTCTCAACTAACATAATAGTCTATGTCCCTCTTTACTTCCACATGTAGCAAGTACGCCTCACAACTAATTCTTGTATGACCAAGAAGGTCCACTTTTCTATGTATTATCATCAACAATAAATCATACATCAAGTTTTCATCTATGTACTGGCATAAGTTTATATCACAATTCAAGCCTAAAATCATTATCCTTCCTTTCTCCGATAATATATGCCATAATAAGAGAGAACTGAGTACATCATGATAATTTAGGTAATAAGTCAAATCACAATAACAGGAAAACAAGCCACCATCCACAACAATCAACCTACTAGAAATCCATCCTGAATCGCCACAGTATGAATACAACTACACCTCATATTTCAGTACATAAAGTAATGGCTACGAGCCCACAAAATCAGAAGTCATACCAACCTAGCTAATATCCAACCAAAACACCATGTTCAAAGACCTAATCATTCTTTCTCCCATCAATTCTACACAATACATATGTTTCGCTAATCAAAGTCTAACTAAAGCAAGCCATAACCTACCTCGAATGCAGAATAGGAGCCACAAACTACTCCACACGAGTCTTCTATTTTGAAGCACCTCATAGCGGTCAAAGTCTAACTATATGATGCTAATTAAGAAACAAACCATGTATTTAAACAAGAACAACAATTTGGGGAAGAATACCCAGTTATTTCTACCCTTTTCAATGGATGAAACCATCATTTAATGGTGAACTTGTCATAACTTTTATCTCTACAATCATTAACCTTCAATTCATGGGGTTCCAATCAATTTACCCTTTCAAACATATTTTAGGACAAAATTTCCATTTTTATTAGAACCCTAAGTCTCAACATGCAATTTCAACCATAAGAAATCAAATTCCCTTTCTAGGAAGTGATAATCTATACTCCTAGATGATTAATCAATAACAAGATCAACAACCCACCAATTATTTAAGGGTTAAACTAATTCTAGGGTTCTAGGATTTTCACCCACCATTGATGGACCTTAAACTAATCATGGAACTTGAAGAAGAAAGGAAAAGGAACAAATAAAGGTGGAGACTTACCCTCCAAGGTGCTTTCACCAATGAATGGAATGAATTTTGCCTCTATCTCTCTTGAAAATTGACTTTGGGGTCTTGGGGATAATGCTTAGGAGTTGGAGTATAAAAAGAGGACATTCTACCCCCGTCGGTCACTGGCAGCGGTCAGTTGGTCGCTGCGACGGTCCCCCTATGGCGGCCCTTTGGTCGCTGCCAGCGGAACTACTGGAGCAGTCCGCACTAAAATGGTCATAACTCCCTCATCCGGAGGAGAAACGCCACGATTCTTTTTTCTATAGCTTCGTAATTTTGATACGGATCTAATGGTTCAAACATAACTCAAAACAAAGGTTGTTTGATCAATCTGGAGTCGTTTCTATCGACAGACCTACGGCGAAAGCATCGAATATGAGTGCGACAAAAAGCCAAACCCATCTGAAACTCTTCGGAACCTCACCAAAACTTGTGGACAAGCTCAAATCATCATATTAACATGTTGGAACTTCCAAAACAGTGACACGGGGTCATCCTAACCCGACATTGACCATGGTCAACTCTAACTTGCTAACTTAACTAGCTTCTCCATCAATGACTCAATTTACACTCGAACCTTGCCCAAACCAACCCAATGAATTCATTAAGTTATAGATCATACTAACGGGACTTGGGGAAAGGGTCAACAAGGTTAAATGGATCAAAACACTATAATAACTAAACGGGTCGTTACAATGCCAAGTCTCAGTATAATCAATCCGAATCAGTACATCACAATAGTATCACAACAAGTCACCAGAATCAATGGAACAGTGCAATGCAATAATGTATGTGCAGCGATTCTATTTTTTTCGATTCGTATTTGCACTTGCCTCATTTAAAAAAGGAAAGTGTCTCGGGGAAGTACGGTTATCAATCATACCGAAAAAAGGAAAAAATATACTTCTATGTGAATGGTGATCTAAATGGACTTTATTTTAGAGTCGCCGCCTAATTTTTAGGAAATTAGGAAAACCAGTTCGAAAAGGGTTCATTCAAAACGGTTAAATTTTAAAAGAATCCTAATCTAACCAAAGTTCGGGTAAGGGTTCTGGTGATCCCCTGAGGAAGGTGTTAGGCACCTCGGTATTAAGGATCCGTAAAATACGGTTGACCTACGGGTTCTAATAGTATGCCTTAGTAGATATAAATTGTTTATAGTGAAAAAAAACTGTTTCGGTTTATATTTTCGCAACAAAAGGTTAGTCATTCATGCAAAATATATCACATTTCCAGAAACGAAAGTGGTAAAGTTTTGCCCAAAATTGGGCGTTGGGTTTCGGACTAGAACACCTAGGTTAACTCTCGAAGGCCTTTAACCTAGGTAGAACACCACGTAAGCCCACCCTTTTAAGTTTTAAGTTTTTTTAAGAGTTTTTATTTAAGTGTAGAAAATAGTTTAAGGCATACTATTAGTGTCCATTTGTCCACTATATTTATTTTTTTATCAATTTTAATCCAATTTTGGTCCAAGTTTTGGAAGTCAAAATCGGTCCAATAAGTCTAAATTAGTCCATATGCACGGTCCACAATTATTTTTTATCTTGTAAGTCCATAAAATTTATCAAGTCATTTTTGTTCAAAAATCATGATTTGAATTCAAAGAATGTTCATTTTTTTTATCCGTAAGGCAGTCTTAGTCTCAAAAATCATTTGGATGTTAACACTTTTTATAAGTTAAAAACGGTTTTGGCAACTCTAGATTTCTGTCACGACCCAACCCGCCATCACTGGCACCCACACTAACTCCTAGTGGGCGAACCAACACACAAGTCATCTATTCATTCAAGTCCAATTTTATGTTAACTAAGTTAGTCAGTTATTACTCATTCAAGCATAAAATAAATAAAAAATAAGTCATGCCACAAAATACTGAAATAAGTGCGGAAGTTCTAACTATTACAAAATCCCTCAAATCCGAAAGTCATCGTACCAGGACTCTAATCTAAAACATGTCTAAGGAATGAAATTTCTCTAATAAATATCCATAATGTCCAGAATAGGAAAAGATATCATAAGAGGAAGATCTTCGGGCAGCCAGGCATGGATAAAAGCTCACCCTAAATCTGTCAGCAACATCCTCAACACTAGATGTGAGGCAGGTAGCAGTCTCTATATCACAATCTACACTCAAAAGAATGTTGCAAGGTAGTATCAATACAAACACTATGTATATGTAGATATCATAGGCCGACTAAGATTAGTATCATGCATATCTCATAAAATCAATAGAATAAACAAGCCAGCCAACAGACACGAATATCAATAAACTACAACAAGTCAACCCAGGGATAATCACAATCAAGTCACCAAGATATCAAGAATCACAATCAACGGAAGCCACAACGGAAAGAAGTTTACCACAATAACCATACTCACTGTACACACATGCTAACTGATGTCATTGCTCAGTAGTCATGACCTGTGGGGGACCCATGGTGTCCATGTACCACTCGTTCCGGATACTCATCGGACCTGAGCAAAAGCCTTGGCTCCGGAACGAACCTCGGACACGGGCCATATCAATATATCTCTTGTTTCTAGAATGAACCTAAAACCATGAGCCCATAATCTAGGTCACATTTGTGCCTTTCCATATCCCTTTCCATGACAGTATTTATTACCTTCTCATTTGTCACGACCCAACTAGGGGCCATGACGGGTACCCGTGGCTAACCACCGAGCACCGCTCGTTCTGCTACTCATTATACTCCATAGGCCTTCTTTTATCAAATTCATTCTCAAATTATAAGAAAATCATTTTTCATTTAAGAACATAAATACCTTTTTATATACATAAGCCTTTCGACTATCAAAATGATAATACATATACATATATATATTGTAGTAACCTTGTGAGACCATATAACCCACACTGCGCATCTACGAGCCTCTACTGGAGTGCTAGATATAAGGACGAGAAAGGACCCCGTCGTGCCCATAATATACATATGTACACAAAAGAATAATCAAAGGCACCTCCGGAACAATGTAGTGCTCTCAAATCAGCTACTAGCTCCTACGAGTCTGGATTAAGATCACCTCCCTGTCTGCCTGTGGGCATGAACACAGCGTCCAAAGAAAACGGACGTCAGTACGAATATTATACTGAGTATGAGAGGCATAAGTAATGAAAATACGTCAATGAGATAAAGAGGTATCAATAAGGAGCATCTGTATCTGACTGTCAATCATAAGAGAAACAATGCATGCCGGCTCACCCATAATCATCATGTCATATATGCATATGTATATAAGTATAAGTATAGGCTGCCCGTCCATATAGGTACGGTGTGATAATGTATAACCTGCGTCCAGGCCTCCCGCGTCCGGGGTATAAGCTGCCCACTATAATGGTGTGTATGTCTGCCCGTCCATATAGGTACGGTGTAATATCATCAACATATTCTCATCATAATGCATGTATAATAACTCCAAGATAGCTATACTTTATCGAGGTGACATAAGGTCGTGAAACCCCGATTCCATTATGGACATCTATAAGTATCCTGCCTCACCTTGATGGAAATAGTATATAAGGTGAGTGTATACAATAACTGACATCATTAACTTAATAGTATTCTGCCTCACCTTGAAGAAAATAGTATATAAGGTGAGTGTATACAATAACTGACATCATTAACTTAATAGTATTCTGCCTCACCTTGAAGGAAATAGTATATAAGGTGAGTGTATACAATAATGATATTTTTAGCTCAATGGTATTCTGCCTAACCTTGAAGGAAATGGTATGTAAGGTGAGTGTGTACAACAAACAACATCATTAACTTTTAGAGGGACATCATATCATGGACTCTAGAATCTTTAGACTCAAGCTTGTCATTATCATTATCGAACTCATAACATATCTCTTATCTCATATAGCTATTCATGATCATGGACTTTCGACTTTCCGTGATATAGAGAATTCATGGAGAGGAAGGAGAATCATATCATCGGATTCATGCCATAGAAAGAAAGGAATAGCCTCACATACCTTTTACGTTTAAATATTCTATCGCTTGCTTATTCTCCTTCAATGCCCACATTTCTACCTTCAAGAGAATTCGCATTAACGTTAGTTAATCGACTATAAGAATGTATTACTATTTCTAGGGAAAATTGGACAGCACTTCCTTTGTTTATACAACTTTTTCCATATTCTATATCAAATCCCAAACATTCATAACAACCTTCACAATACAATAGACAACAATCATCATTAATTTACATTATCCGCAATTCACCATTTCCCTTCAATTTCTCCATAATTGTGGTTATAATTCACTATCGCATTTTCTCACGTATAATACTTATTCCATGTTCTAAATGTCATTCATAACATATTTACAATCACAATATATCACTGATCATGACTCAATCCCAACCTTTACTCAACAATGTCACTATTCACACTTTCATGACCCATTTTCTATATTTTTCTACAATCCAAGTGTTTCTAACTTTCAATACCTTAAACAACATGGAATGACCATAAAACTTACCTTGGATGATGGATAAACAACCCTTGAGTGTGACTTCTCTTCTTGCACCAAAACCCTAACTCACTTCCCTTGAGTTTTCTTGGTGTAGATGAACTTTTGCTAGGTTTCATACACTTGTTCTCATGGATTTGGTGTAGTTGATCATGGTTTTCCCTTGAATTATTGTAGATGAAGTTTGTGGAACCTTCTAGAGGTCTTGAGAGATGAAGAAGTGTGTGGGAAATGAAATTAATGAAATGGGAACACATTTATATAATCAGAACTTATTCAGCTCGTCGGGACTTCCACGGACACTTTCACGGTCCGTGGAATATTGTACGGCTCGTGGAACCGGTTGTGGATCACCACCAGGAGACCATCATCTCTGCTGGGTGTTGTACGAACCAGTACACGGTCCGTGAAAGGTTTCACGGTTCGTGGACCAGGTCATGGAACTTTTAGCTTTTTCCGAAGTTGTCTGCGTCGTTTCGTTTGATCCCCAATCCTTATACAACCTTCTTAACACTTGTTTAATACTTCATTAATGATCTAAACATCCCTATAACTCGCCCTCAAGGCCTTGCCAAATAATTCTTAATGCAATAATTTTATGAAACCTTTCCTAAACCTCATTTATACTTCACTTATTCTTATCAATCCTTATTCCATCAATTCATGTAACTTCAATATCTTAACGTACGCATTCTAAAACTACCCAATATTCGTCTTATAGTCTTAAGAACTTCCTGTTACCCTCAAGCTCACATTGGTTCATTCACTATGCGACGTCATGAAATTTCCAAGGTGTAACATTCTTCCCCCCTTTTGGAACATTCGTCCTCGAATGTTAAACACTCGGGAATCTACGAAAATTTCGCCAGAGTTTCCCCTGTAATATGGCACTACTATCCTGTCACTACAACCCATAATAACATTGCCTCACAGGGCTACAATACAATATCAATATATTTATGGCCACACACGACCAAAAGCATGAAAAGTAAGCATACATACCTCATGATGTTGGGGTTTCATCATGAATCCCTTCTGGGGGTTGGAATAAGTGCGGGTACTTGGATTTCATACTCTCCTCTGCTTCCCACGTCATTTCTTCTCGGTTGTTGTTTCGCCACAACACTTTGACTGGACCTACTTCCTTATTTCGAAGTCTCCGTACTTGCCTGTCTAATATGGGAATGGGCTCTTCTTCATATGCTAGCTTTTCTGTCACCCGAACGTCATCTATTGGGAAAATCCTTGCAGGATCTCCAATACACTTGTGGAGCATCGAGACATGAAAGACTGGATGGACTGATTCAAGATCTGAAGGCAAGTCCAATTCATAGGCTACATGACCCACCTTGCGGATAATTCTATAGGGTCCAATGTATCGAGGACTTAACTTCCCTTTTTTGCCGAATCTCATCACCCCTTTCATTGGCGATACCTTCAAAAATACCCAATCGTCAATTTGACATTCCAAGTCTCGCCGGCGGTTGTCCGCATAAGATTTTAGGCGACTTTGAGCTGTAAACAATCGACCTCGGATCACTTTGACTTTTTCTACCGCTTGCTGAATCAATTCAGGGCCTATCAGCTGCACTTCTCCTATTTCAAACCATCTAATTGGGGACCTGCACTTTCTTCCATATAGAGCTTTATACGGAGCCATTTGGATACTTCAATGATAACTATTGTTGTATGCGAACTCAATCAGGGGTAAGTGATCATCCCAGCTACCACCAAAATCTAATACACATGCCCGTAGCATATCTTCCAAAGTCTGAATAGTACATTCGGCTTGTCCATCAGATGGAATGCCGTGCTAAGCTTCACTTGAGTACCTAGACCCTCTTGAAAAGATTTCCAGAACTTAGCCGTAAACTACGCTCCTCTATCTGTGATAATGGATACTGGTATACCATGGAGTCGCACAATTTCTTTGAGATACAACCTTGCGTAGTCTTCTGCTGAGTATGTGGTTTTGACTGGAAGAAAATGAGCTGATTTTGTGAGTCTGTCCACGATCACCCATATGGAATAATATTTGCCTCTATAATGAGGTAATCCCACAATAAAATCCATGTTGATCACTTCCCATTTCCAAGTAGGGATTTCCATGGCTTGCAATAATCCTCCTTGCTTTTGATGTTCAATCTTTACTTGTTGGAAATTTGGATATTGGGCTACAAATTCTGCTATGCCTCTCTTCATGCCATCCCACCAATATATCAATTTAAGATCTTGATACATCATATTTGCACCTGGGTGAATAGAATACCGAAAGTAATGGGCTTCTTCTAGAATTCGACGGCGCAATTCCGCGACATTCGGCACACATAGCCTGCCTCAGTATCTAAGAATTCCATCCATGGAAACATCAAATGGGGACTTGGCTTTTTCATGAGATATGTCTCTGTAATGACACAATTGAGGATCTTCATACTGACACTCTTTCACTTCCATATTCAGAGAAGAAACTGTGGGATCATTAATACCAATCCCTGCACTACCCGAATCAATTACACGTACTCCAAGATTAGATAGCTGGCGAAGCTCATGAGTCACTTTTCTTTTCGGAGGAATTTCGCATAGACTGCCAATGATCGGCGGCTAAGCGCATCAGCTACTACATTTGCTTTTCCGGGGTGGTACAAAATATTCACATCGTAATCTTTTAATAATTCTAACCACCGCCTCTGTCGCAGATTTAACTCCTTCTGTTTGAAAACGTATTGAAGGCTCTTGTGATTTGTATAAATATCGACATGCACACCGTACAAGTAATGTCTCCACATTTTTAATGTATGGATAACCGCAGCCAATTCGAGATCATGAGTTGGGTAGTTCTTTTCATGTTTCCGCAGCTGTCTCGAAGCATATGCAATAACTCTACCGTGCTGCATTAACACGCATCCTAACCCAACGCCGGAAGCATCACAGTACACAACATAGCCATCTGGCCCTTCTAGAAGTGTTAAGACTGGAGCTGAGGTTAATCTGCCCTTCAACTCTTGGAAGCTGCGTTCACAAGCATCATTCCACTGAAACTTAACTTGCTTCTGAGTTAGCTTTGTCAATGGGGCTCAAATAGACGAAAATCCCTCTACGAATCTTCTATAGTAACCTGCCAATCCCAGAAAACTGTGAACTTCTGTAGGCGTCGTAGGCCTTGGCCAAGTCTTCACAGCTTCAATTTTCTGAGTGTCGACTCGAATACCATCATCTGAAATAACATGGCCAAAAAATGTTACAGAATTCAGCCAAAACTCGCACTTTGAAAATTTTGCATATAATTCTCGGGCTCGAAGAATTCCAAGAACAATACGTAAGTGACCTGCATGTTTTGACTCTGTACGAGAGTACACTAGAATATCATCAATGAATACTATCACGAATAAATCCAAGAGCGGCATGAATACATTATTCATCAGATTCATGAACACCACCGGAGCATTAGTCAATCCAAACGACATCACCCGAAATTCATAATGGCCATATCTCGTTCTGAAAGCTGTTTTAGGAATATCTTCTTCTCTAACTCTCACTTGATGATAACCTGACCTCAAGTCTATTTTAGAAAATCATTTGGCACCCTGTAGCTGATCAAATAAGTCATCAATCCTTGGGAGAGGATATTTGTTCTTTATTGTGACCTTGTTCAATTGCCTATAATCGATGCACATTCGGAGGGAACTATCTTTCTTTCTTACGAACAAGACGGGTGCTCCCCACGGCGAGGAACTGGGTCTAATAAACCCTTTCTGAAGCAAATTTTTCAACTGTGCTTTTAACTCTTTCAATTCTGCCGGAGCCATTCGATAAGGAGGAATAGAAATAGGCTTGGTGTCCGACAACACATCGATAGCGAAGTCAATTTCTCTTTCTGGAGGAAGGCCTAGAAGTTCATCTGGAAATACATCCGAAAATTCATTTACTACCGGAACGGATTGGAACGTTGGCGATTTTGCTTCGATATCATGAACTCCGAGTAGATGATAAATGTAGCCTTTGGCTATCGTCTTTCTTGACTTAAGGTAGGAAATAAACCTACCTTTTGGGAGGCTGTATTACCCTTCCATTCAAGCACGGGTCTCCCGAAAATTGAAATCGAACCACATTCATTCGGCAATCCACATTAGCATAACATGAAGCCAACCAATCCATACCCATAATCACATCGAAATCTAACATTTCCAGCTCAATTAAATAAACTTTGGTCTGGCGATCGCATATCACAAGTACACAATTTTTATACACTTGTCTAGCTATCACGGGATCACCAACCGGGGTAGATACCTCAAACGGTTTAATTGGCTCAGGTTTCACCCCAATACAACCAGCAACATATGGAGTAATATAAGAGAGAGTAGAACCCGGATCTATCAATGCATACTCATCATGAGAAAGCACGAAAAATGTACCTATAACCACGTCTGGGGAGGACTCAAGATCCTGTCGTCCGGCTAAAGCATATATGTGGGGCTGAGTGGCACCTGAAGTAGATGCTACCCCTCTGCCTCTACCTCGACCTGCTGAAATCTGGGAAGTCTGCCCTACTGGGCGTACTGAGGATGAACCAGCCACTGATCATGTGGGCTGAACCCCAACGCTACCACTCATCGACGGGCAATCTCACATCATGTGCCCAATCCAGCTGCAGGCATAGCAAGCATCCGATCCTTGGCGACACCATCCGGAATGTAACGTACCGCACTGGCTGCACTGCGGTACTGGGGGTCTCCTCTAGCTATAATCTCCCCCAAACTGAGAATCTGGGGCCCTCGAACTCTAACCCTGTCCTGGACGAAAGGAGCGATCAACTCTCCTACCTGTAAATCGCGGAGGTGCACTAGTCACCGACTAGCCTGAGTATCTAGAATGTGTCTGCCTTAATCCCCCTCTATAATCACTGCCTGATCCCATAGATCTGGCCCTCTTGCTTTGCCTTCTGTTAATGTCACGATCATCCCTTTGCGGATGTCGTTGTTCTTCTAAATTCTGGGCATGGGCTTGTATTCGGGAAATATCCATCCCATCTTGCAATGAAGCCGTTAAGAAATCTTTAAATAAATGTGGCCCTAAGCCGCTCACAAACCGGTGTACCCTATCTCCCATCTCGGCCACCATAGTTGGAGCATACCTAGCCAATGAATTAAATTGAAGACTATACTCTCGGGTACTCATGTTTCCTTGCCTTAGATTTAAGAACCTATCCGCTCTAGTTCGACGGACCTCGGGTGGCAAATAGTGACGGATGAAAGCATCCACAAATTCTTGCCACACGGGAAGGGGCGCATTTTCTTGACTTGATGCTAGCCAATTATTGTACCACAATACCGCCAAATCCCGGAGTCTATAAGATGCCAACTCCACAGATTCAGTCTCGGAGGCATGAATAATCCTCAATGTTCTCAGCATCTCATCAATAAAGCCTTGCGGGTCTTCATTCGGCTTTGACCCAAAAAACTCCGGAGGATTCAAACTCATAAAGTCAAGGGCTCTAGTACTAGTTGCCCGATCACTTGAACTCACATTCTGCCGCTGTGCCTGGGCGGAAACCAACTGCGTCAATAGATGAATTGCCTCGGTCACTTATTGACCCGAAGCAGCCGGTGGAGGAACTGGAGATGAAGCTCCTCCTTGTTCTTCTACATTGGGCGGGGTGGAGGAAGTATCGGATAACGCTTCATTATGTGATTCACCTTCTTCTACATTCATTGGCCGACTCTCTTTCTACCCGCCTTTTTGTCGTAGTCCTGCCCTACTGGGCAGCTGTAGCTTTTCCTTTTTGCGGCATTTCTCAAATCATAACACACTATTAAGAGGGGAGAATCTTATAACACAGCTCCATCACACGATCTCTTGAGATGAAAGATGGTCATTTCTCCTAGATGCCCTGTAGCCTCTTGTTTATTAGTGTGGCACGCAACACACCATAAACAAGGCTCTACTAGACACGGCTCGTAGACACTTCCTAGGACTGAACTGCTCTGATACCACTTTTGTCCCGACCCAACTAGGGGCCATAACGGGTACCCGTGGCTAACCACCGAGCACCGCTCGTTCTGCTACTCATTATACTCCATAGGCCTTCTTTTATCAAATTCGTTCTCAAATTATAAGAAAATCATTTTTCATTTAATAACATAAATACTTTTTTATATACATAAGTCTTTCGGCTATCAAAATGATAATACATATACACATATATACAGTAGTAACCTTGTGAGACCATATAACCCACACTGCGCATCTACGAGCCTCTACAGGAGTGCTAGATATAAGGATGGGACAGGACCCCGTCGTGCCCATAATATACGTATGTACACAAAAGAATAATCAAAGGCACCTCCGGAATAATTGAGTGCTCTCAAATCAGCTACTAGCTCCTACGAGTCTGGATCAAGATCACCTCCCTGTCTACCTGTGGGCATGAACATAGCGTCCAAAGAAAACGAACGTCAGTACGAACATTGTACTGAGTATGAGAGGCATAAGTAATGAAAATACGTCAATGAGATAAAGAGGTATCAATAAGGAGCATCAGTATCTGACTGTCAATCATAATAGAAACAATGCATGATGGCTCACCCATAATCATCATGTCATATATGCATATGTATATAAGTATAAGTATAGGTTGCCCGTCTATATAGGTACGGTGTGATAATGTATAACCTGCGTCCAGGCCTCCCGCGTCCGGGGTATAAGCTGCCCACTATAGTGGTGTGTATGTCTGCCCGTCCATATAGGTACGGTGTAATATCATCAACATATACTCATCATAATACATGTATAATAACTCCAAGATAGCTATACTTTATCGAGGTGACATAAGGTCGTGAACCCCCGATTCCATTATGGACATCTATAAGTATCCTGCCTCACCTTGATGGAAATAGTATATAAGGTGAGTGTATACAATAACTGACATTATTAACTTAATAGTATTCTGCCTCACCTTGAACAAAATAGTATATAAGGTGAGTGTATACAATAATGATATTTTTAGCTCAATGGTATTCTGCCTCACCTTGAAGGAAATAGTATGTAAGGTGAGTGTGTACAACAAACAACATCATTAACTTTTAGAGGGACATCATATCATGGACTCTAGAATCTTTAGACTCAAGCTTATCATTATCATTATCGAACTCATAACATATCTCTTATCTCATATAGCTATTCATGATCATGGACTTTCGACTTTTCGGGATATAGAGAATTCATGGAGAGGAAGGAGAATCATACCATCGGATTCATGCCATAGAAAGAAAGGACTAGCCTCACATACCTTTTACGTTTAAATATTCTATCGCTTTCTTGTTCTCCTTCAATGCCCACGTTTCTACCTTCAAGAGAATTCGCATTAACATTAGTTAATCGACTATAAGAACGTGTTACTATTTCTAGGGAAAATTGGGCAGCACTTCCTTTGTTTATACAACTTTTCCCATATTATATATCAACTCCCAAGCATTCATAACACCTTCACAATACAATAGACAACAATCATCATTCATTTACATTATCCGCAATTCACCATTTCCCTTCAATTTCTCCATAATTGTGGTTATAATTCACTATCGCGTTTTCTCACGTATAATACTTATTCCATGTTCTAAATGTCATTCATAACATATTTACAATCACAATACATCACTAATCAAGACTCAATCCCAACCTTTACTCAACAATGTCACTATTCACACTTTCATGACCCATTTCCTATATTTTTCTACAATCCAAGTGTTTCTAACTTTCAATACCTTAAACAACATGGATTGACCATAAAACGTACCTTGGATGATGGATAAACAACCCTTGAGTGTAACTTCTCTTCTTGCACCAAAACCCTAACTCACTTCCCTTGAGTTTTCTTGGTGTAGATGAACTTTTACTAGGTTTCATACACTTGTTCTCATGGATTTGGTGTAGTTGATCATGGTTTTCCCTTGAATTATTGTAGATGAATTTTGTGGAACCTTCTAGAGATCTTGAGAGATGAAGAAGTGTGTGGGAAATGAAATTAATGAAGTGGGAACACATTTATATAATCAAAACTTATTCAGCTCGTCGGGACTTCCACGGACCGTGAAACGGTCCGTGGAATATTGTACGGCTCGTGGAACTGGTAGTGGATCACCACCAGGAGACCATCATCTCTGCTGGGTATTCCACGGACCAGTACACGGTCCGTGGAAGGTTTCACGGTTTGTGGACCAGGTCGTTAAACTCACAGCTTTTTCCGAAGTTGTCCGCGTCGTTTCGTTTGATCTCCAATTCTTATACAACCTTCTTAACACTTGTTTAATACTTCATTAATGATCTAAACATCCCTATAACTCACCCTCAAGGCCTTGCCAAATAATTCTTAACGCAATAATTTTATGAAACCTTTCCTAAACCTCACTTATACTCCATTTATTCTTATCAATCCTTATTCCATCAATTCATGTAACTTCAATATCTTAACGTACGCATTCTAAAACTACCCAATATTCGTCTTATAGTTTTGAGAACTTCCTGTTACCCTCAAGCTCGCATTGGTTCATTCACTATGTGACGTCATGAAATTTCCAAGGTGTAACATCATTATCAATGCTCAAATCATTATTTCATATCACAATTCCACCGAGAAGGTCATATTAACTTCTCATCACAACAATATCAACTGAAGATTCGACACACATGAACAGGGAATGAAGCCTACACAGTCACTCAATCAATCACATATAGGAGTTCTAACACACAATATCATGCATGAAGACTAAACATGCTTTCTCCTATAGAATTCACAACACATACAATCAACTAATCAAAGTTTAACTCAAGTAGACCGTAACCTACCTCAAACGTAGAGCTGGAACAATGCAAGTCACTCTGCTATATCTTTGCCCTTCCTCAAAGCCTTGGAACGCTCAAAGTCTAGAAATAGAAGGCTCAATGAGTCACAAATACTCTAGTCACAATTACCAATTCAAGAATACCCTTCCCTTTACCCCCATTCCAATGGGTGGATGTTTTTCCTAGGTATAAAGCAACCTAACAAGGGCCTTAGTAATCATTAATCATCAATTTATAACAAATATTATATCAACATTCCAACTACAAGCAGTTTTCATGGTTAAGATACCATTTTTATAGACTCCTAGGTCTCAATTCACTTAGTTTATGGCTCTAAGGACTCAATTCATGACTAAGAGCAATTAACCCAAGCCATAAGATGATAAATGAGTGATAACCATCAAAACCCAACAAGTTTAGAAGGTTTATTAATTCCAGGGTTTGTTGACACCCAATGTTCACTGCGTAAGACGTATAGTTTAAATTTTCATATTTCCTGAGTCCAAGACGGAGTAAGGATGCCTTTTACAAAAAAATATAAAAATAATAATAATAAAATAAAAATCCCCAAAATTGTAAAAATTGACGTTTTATTATTATTTGCGTAAAATTAACAATTACAAGAAATTATGAGTTATCTGCTTTTATGAATTTGATTTTAAAATATACATTTCGTTCCGTCCAGATCGAGAAATTGATAATTTAAAACAACGTATGAACTACGACACTTTTGACCGCATTTTTTTGCATTTTTTAATATTGATCGGAATCATGTCAATATTGGGCTCATTTTGAAGCTCGTATTTTAAAATGACGCGTTATGAACTTTATTTTTATTTTTACGAACTTACGTGTTAAGTTTTATACAAATACATCGTTTTATAAAATTGTACATGTTTATTTAAGTTATGTGCAAGGGACCTTCAAATATTGTTTTAAAACTCAAGGATTTTTTTTTTAAACTTGCAAAATATTTTTTTTTGGGGGGGGGGGGGGGGTGTTATATTACGTAGAGAACCAAAGTTGCAATTGAGAAAATTTGATCCCCTTCTATTCCCGTCTGTGTATCTCTCTTTCTCTAAGCTCTAATGGCGATTTCTAGGGTTCTGGTTTCGCGATCTTTGCCATGGCCATTTCATGGCTGCTTTCGGGTAAATTCTTGAGGGTTTTTGCTCCCCTTATCTTCCTAGCCCTAATGGCAGGCTTATTTTTAAGTTTTAATTACGTTTTCATATTCGATTCAAAATCTTAATTTGGAGTTTACACTTGTTTTCTCTGTGCCATAGGAGCCATGGACAGGGGCCTTTGAGCCTGCTGTTAACTTGGCACTATGACACACAATGGAGGGAATTAAAGAGGGAAAGCCCAAGGGATCCGAATCGATTAGGGATTTTGGGAATTCTATCCTTTAAATGTACTATGTGAATATTGTGTTGTACTGATTTTGACTGCTTGTGTGACTCACAGTACTATCTTAGTATTTCCTATTTTTTGCTGAATTTTTATTCGGATTTTTAGGATACAACCTATCAGATTTTTGTCTTGTTGTGTGATTTGTACAAAATCTGATAAGGTTATAGTACTGTTGGTACGAATTTGTGGAGAAATGGTTTTGTCTTTTATTAAATTTGAATTTGTTCGATTTAGGGTTTGAGAATGAGGGGGAAAATTTGTTGAAATTCAGGTTTTACCTCTTTTGTCCCTAAGTCTTACTCCTATTATTATATATAGAGGGTCTTATGACCATGGAAGGAGGCTGAAATTTTTCTTTCAAAAAAAAAAAACCCCTTTGAGTATCAAGAGTTCTAAGAAGTCTTAAATATTCCTCTCCATATACTACACAAATATCTGAAAATATTACTACTATACTATATATAAGAATGCTATAAAAGGTTACACTACTTTTGGAATAGAGATTTACTACACAAAAAAAAAAAAAAAAAAAAACAAGGATGTTTTAAATTTTCTTTGGGTGTGGATAATTGAAGTGTTGATTCAACCCCTCTCCTTTGATCTTTTGGTTGCCCTACAAAAAGGTAATACCCTATACTAGTTCATGTTTTTCCTGTTTTCAATCTATTTGATGCACTACCTTGTTCATATTTGATTTAGAAGTTGTTTCAAGTTGCTGTTTTTTTTTATGTAGCTTGTGTATATGAAATAGTGTTGTTTATGTTAATATAAGAGCAAATTGGCTACTGTTTTATTGAAACATTAAGGCTACTATGTTATAATGCTAGTATAATGAGGCTTAAAAGGATTTTTAAGAGTCAATTAATAACTGATAAGGTTAAAAAAAGTTAAGAAGAAGCAGATGTTGGTCCTAGTTGCTGTTTACTGCTTTCATTGAAATTTTTCTGATCTGCTATATTGTAATGATAGTTGTAATGGAGTTTAGGAGTTGTTAAATGATACTTGCTAAGGTATCAAGGCTAAAACAGGTAAAAATGAGTTAGGTGTTGGCTTAGGTTCTTGTTTACTGCTTCATTGGTTGATCTTAAGGGATTGGGGAGCTATCCTTCCATCTTAGTGACTGCCTGATTATTGTTCTGTGATTTCTGAGTATCCCCAGTTTTGTTGTAACTACTATAGTGCATTTTATGCATTAACTTGACTAGACTTGTTTAAAGATGATTTTAAGTCACTATTCTTATAGAATATAGTTTGTACACATGTATTAATGCCACTTATGCTAGTATAGAAGTTGTTTAGTTGCTGTTTATAGAGTTGACTTATTTTATATAGCTAATGTGGTTAACATTTACTTAAAGGTTGCTTAGTAGTTTGTCTGTTGGCCTGGTAAGGATGTTGTGTTATAATGTTACTATGATGGGGTTAAAAGGGATTTTAAGTATTAACTGGTAGATTTAAGGTTAAAATGAAGTGGTTGATAGTTTTGTTTCTTGCTTATTGTTTCATGTTTTAGTTTTTAGGGGCTGGGGTGATATCTTTACAGACTGTTTGGTTACTGTTCTGTAGTTTCTGAGCATTCTCAGTCCTATTATGGTTATTTAGTTCATTTTTCTAAGTTGTTGGATGACCCTCAATGAAGCATGTATCATTTGGTTTGTTTTATAGATGTTTGTCATGTGTCTGTCATCTAAAACTGCCTAGGGTTTTTTAAAATAAGTTCATGTTTTTATATTTATTGATTAGTAATTTAGGTTTAGTCTAAATGATGTTTTAAAGTAACTCTGAAGTGGTCAAGTGATCTTTAAACAAGAAATACCCCTTGAAAAAGGAGTTTAAGCCTTTTACCTTCCCTTGAAGTGGTCTGTTTGAGCGTATTTTTGAAGATTGTGAGGTCTGACACTTGTTTATACTTATATGACCCTCTATGATCAATTCAGATTTAAAAGACCTTAAAAATCTGAAATACGATGCTTGCCCCTGTATTGTTTACATGTATTGAACTAAAAGTTATTTAGGCCTCTGGTTTGTTTGTCTTCTCCATGTCCATGATTGAACCTGTTCCCACACTTTTAAGACAAAGAGGATTTGAGACCAAAAAAAATATAGTTTTCAAATCCCTAAACCAACAGATCTGTCTGTAAAAGCTTATGAACCTTTAAAAAATTTCAAACCTCATATTCCTCTATTCTTCACTAAATGGATGTCAAGATAATAAGAAGAGGATTTGTATGTTTTGTGACTGCTTGGCTTCACTTTTATGCACTCTGTCATTTTTAGATCTTGCTAGGCTTCTAAAAAGTAAAGTTATTTACTTGTTTGCTGTGTGAATCCTGGAACTGCTGGGCATGGTTTGAAGTTTTCTAAAACTGTAAGTTTTTGTTGCAAAGAAATCAAGACTTGAAAAGCTTATGCTGATTCTAGGAAAGTCTAAGTCCAGTTTGGTCCTTTGTGTGTGCTGATCATCTGTTTTGAGAAGTATAATAAGTAAATAAATCATGGAAGGTAGAAGAATTGATAGATAAAGGGCCAGGCTAGTTGTTTTGAGTTTTGTAGTATGTTGTTCATGCTTCTTCTGTAACTTGTCCTTTCATCCAAACTTGTTTTCCATGTGGTTTATCCTAAAGCTTACATATTCCATTCCCTGCTTATCTTTTGTACTTCATGTGTTTTGAATGGTCTAAAACTGAATCTAAACTTGCCCTGCTCCCCTTCAGTGTACTATTGTTGTTTTGAGCATTAACATTTGATATGCCTTGTACCACCACTCTTATAATTTCTAAAACTATTTGATTCATTTGTTTTTGTGACTACTTGAGCTGTTCTGTAACCTTCCTGAGTTATATGCATTGAAAATTGACATTAAGTTGCATTATTATAGACCTCTTTGCTTGCTTAATTTGCTTTGGTTTGTAACTGGAACTTGACCTTGAAATTGGGTGAATTTCTGGGGGAAGGGGGGGGGGGGGGGGGTTATGACTCGCATATAACCTGAATATGGTGTTTAGAGTTGAGGTTAATCGAATATTACAATTTATATCAAGTGCATATGGACGGTATGCCCTTCAAAGGGTTTTGCTCCTCATATTTTAGTAGTATACTAGTGGTATATCATGTATACACAGCTTTGACACTTATGAAAATTTTAAGAGGGAAAAATGGTTTGGGCTTCGGGTTAGCCATTAGCGTCTCTATGCTTGACTTAATGTTACTACTATTTTTGGGTCTATTTTTTTTTCTTGGGCTACTGAATTACCCACTGTTATCAGTCATAATAAATGGGCTTGGCGCAATAATGTTGTGATTCATTTTTGGCTATGTAATAATTATTCTACATTTTAATTCTTAGTTAGTTCAATTTATGAATGTATACTAATATTTTGTATACTCGTTTGCATCCTTGTCCATCCCAAACCCGTTGGTGGGCCCCACGGGGCGCACTAACGCATCTAGATCGAGTCGAACAAATTCGGAGCAAAATGGAGCATACGTATGGACTTAGGGACCAACTTGCATAAATCTTTCGTTTGGGCTTGGTCTGCTCAAAATCCTTACTCTCTACTTTTATGCGATTTCCGTATTTGTGCCTTTAAATTCAATATGTTGGAACCCTTATATGATTATCATACAATTTAAAGTCGCTAAAATTAATTTTTAAAATCCAACTCGTGTGAAAAAATAATAATAAAACGGACCAAGAAACTATTTTGGACTCGGAACGCTGGACTTAGGAAAATTATTGGACCAAATTGACATTATTGGAACTTTGAGACTGAACTGCCTGGGACCCTTTTTGGACTGTTTTTAAACTTGCGGACTGATTTTTGATATTAAGGACTTATGAAAATATGTATAAAAATAGGATTGAAATTTTGGTTACACAAAGAATATAATTGACAGATTAATAACATAGCATAATTATATATATATAAATTATGATAAAACTATTTTCATAACTTAAAATTCCTTTTTTCAAAAATATATTTTTTGGGTAGACTTACGTGGAGTCCTACCTAGGCTAAGAGCCTTCGGGTGTTAGCTTAGGTGTTCAAGTCTGACACCGATGCTCAATTTTGAGCGGAACTATACTTCGACGATTTCTTAAAAAATGAACTTTTGCATGTAAATGACACCCTTTTATTGCGGAAATCTAGACTTAAACATTTTGTCCAAAACGATTTATAATCACAAGGTAAACTATTAGAACCCGTAGGTAAACTACAATTGAGCGGATCCTTAATACCAGGGTGCCTAACACCTTCCCCGGGAGATCACTAGAACCCTTACCCAGACTTTGGTAGATTAGGATTCTTTTAAATATTTTAAATGAACCCTTTTCGAACTAGTTTTCCTAATTTCCTAAAAATTAGGTGGCGACTCTTAAATATATCCTTTAGAGCACCATTAAGTGGTTTACGGGTTTTTCCGACTTTCGCGGTACGATTCACAACCGTACTTCCCAGGGACACCTCCCTCCTTTCATGAGGTATGTGCGAGTCGGTTAAACTTAGAATTTCCCAATGCCCGCTACAGGGTTACTATTACAAATTTCACCATGGAAGACCCATAAAAGGATGATAATCATGAAGATGATACAGAAAGGTTGAAGTGATGATTGAAACTTACCTCTCAAGAGTTTTCTTGCCCGAGCTTGGAATTTCACCCTAGGTGCTTGTGGGGAACTGTGTTGGAGTATTGTGAATAAAGAATGTGAGACTAAGTGCTTAAACCACAGGTTATTGTTTTCTGTAGACTGCTACAGCGGTCCCGCTATAGCGACCAAGTGACCGCTATAGCGGACCCAGAGAAATCCGCTCACCGCTATGGCGGTATTACTGTAGCCGGCCATCGCCCGCCACAACGGCCACAGGGAAAATGGCTGGCAGCTGGCAGCGGTCAACCCACTGCAGCAGCAGTACTCCCATCGCCGCAACGGTACCATTTGGGCAGTGAGCTCGACTTTTTGTCCAGTTTTCCCCCCTTTCATTCAACATTTCATCCAATGCCTCACAAACACAAACAAAACATGCACATAGACATAAAAACATCATATGAATCCACCCACGGCCTCAGAATTTCCAACGGAGTTCTAATTTCCTACGTCACCCCCCGACAGACTCAATCAAAATTAAACAATAATCACAAGCAAGTCAAGTTTCAGCTCTTAAGCTTACACAATCAAGTTTCTACTGGCTCGTTCTACTCTTGGAAAGGCTCTATTTGGTGGGGTGATCCTACATTTCCCATAACGACCGGAAGGGTCGTTACAATTTCATGACCCTTTTTTAAGGGTTCCAATAAACACATTTCATCAATTTTCTAAGTAAATAATACAAAGTAAAGGGGGTTTGGCCTACCAAGCCCAACAGAAATAAATGCAATTTTAAACTTATTCGCTTCAAATCTGCTCCAATTGCTCAGCCCATCCATAATGAGGTTGACTCGATCTAAGTGAGTTGGTGGGCCTCGTTGGAACCACCAACGAATGGGGAGGTTTACAAAATAAAGGGTATAAATATATTAGTATCTAATCTTACGGACATAAATTAAATTTACAAGGCCAAAATTTAAATTACAACAGAATTGGGCTAGACCCATAATTATTAAACTAATGGGAGAGGGACAATTATGCAAAAGGGACATTTTTTCAAAATGTTTATCGGCTGGAGCACCAAGCAGGCCCAACTGGCCCAGCTATTAGAATAGGCGTGAAATTTTTCTAAGTGTCAAAACATGGTATACATAGTATACTAGATGATATACTCTCATATGGAGAGCAAAACCCTTTAAAGGGCATACCCTCCATATACAACTTTTATACACTAAGCTTCTCTATATTCACTCTACATATACCTCCTTTAACTACCCAAAGAAACTCAAAATTCCCAGAAATTGCCCAGATTTTCCAGGTTCAGGAACATTCAGTGTAACGACCCGCTTGGTCGCTATAGCCTTTTCGGTATTTTCTCCCTTTCTCGAGCAGTTATTAGCACATTTTTGACCCGAGGGAAGCGTAGGTGTCTAGATCGGGATTCGGGCAACTTTTGTGAAATATAGGCTAAAACCGAAAATGAATTGAAAGTTAACACGGTTAGCGAGAGCTCCATTGGGAATTCGGGGGCCACGGGCACGTTCTTAGCATGTTTTTATGTGTGTCTATGAGTATGGTATGTGAGAAGATGGCCTTGGGGACTAGTCGAAAAATCGGATCAAATGGTGAAACTTAGGAAAACTTTCTGGCGTCTGGTGCCCGCTGTAGCGGCACCAGGACCGCTGCAGCGGTGTGGTTACCGCTGCAGCGGCAAGTTGAATTCTAGCTATACCACCATTGCGGTCTGAGCACCGCTGGGGCGGCGCGATGGCTGCTGTAGCGGCATAACTGTACCAGAATACCCTTTTATTTCATAACCCCTTAGACATTTCCCATAACTTCTAAAAACTCGTGTAAGCACTCTTGGAGGCGACTTGAAGGTCTAGAGAGCCATTTTCTTCTTAAGGTAAAGTTCTTAACCTCATACTTACTTAGTTTCACCTTCTGATCGTTAATATAACCATAGAACTCACAGAATCAAAGAGGATTTATGGGGGGTTTTCTTGAAAAGGTTCTCAAAATGAATTGGCATCCTAGATTGTGAATAAATGATGTTAATGTTGCTATTTAAGCTAGATAATGATGTATCTAGGCTTGTTAACCAATAATCTTCCATTCTAGAGTTGAAATTCTTGAATCAAAGATAGGGTTCTTAGACCCAAATTTGGGGGTTTTCATATAAATGATTATTTTGAGAATTAATTGAGTATTCCTATGATTAAAGTAATGAGTTTTGACATGTTAGTATTGAATTTGGTATTTTGGTCATAAAATTCCCTTTTGCCCTTGGAGTCCATTTTTCCTATATTAAAGGTTGAAATTTGACCCGAATAGAAAGTAGCCAATATGGGTATCATTATTCATGGTTTATTACATATAATTAATATGTGATAGAGTTTGATTATTTGGAGACGCTTCGAAAGACAAAGCAATTTGTGGTTTCGTAGCACCTGTTCGGCTGTCAGGTAGGTTATGGCTTCCCTTTTTGGTAGACTCCGATTAGTTTCCCATATTCGTGTATTAGAAGGAACGGAGAATGCATGTGTAGGAATTGGAGATTTGGGATAGAATCATAGAATGGTATTGATGTATGATTATGTGTTCGGGCTTGTGGCCTGTAGATTATTTAGGATGTATGATGTGGTCTTCTTGAAAATCAGTGAAATTTTATGTGAATTGGGAGTAGCGGTTGATACCTATTTCTGTGCCTAATGATGAGAATTCCCATAATATGTGATTAATTGTGTTATGCTATCAATAATGAATCTAGTTGATAAATGGAAGGATAAAATGCAACACCGATTGTGACTGAGTTCTAGATTGAGTTGTGACGAATGAGTGAGTGTAAGGTGAGATTACCTGTTCTAAGCTAATAGGCTGACTTAGGGAAGTGGTAATAATGGATATCGATTTGATTAACCTGTTGCGTGTTGGGAATTAGCCACCCCGTTGTGTTGTGCTTGATTGTTCTATTGTGCTGGCTTGATGCCATGAGTTGTTGACACATATTGGATTCTGTTATCATCTTGATTACGATATTGTTGGCATACCCACAGTTGGTATTTGTGATTTGGTATATTGTTGGCATACCCAATTGTTGGTATTTGTACTTGGATATGTTGTTGGCGTACCCACTGTTGGTACTTGTGATATTGATATATTGTTGGCATACCACTGTTGGTATTGTGATATGATACATTGTTGGTGTACCCCATTGTTGGTACTTGTGATATTGAACTTGATTGTTGATGATTGATATACGCATTGCACGCATTCTTACACATTCATGATGCATAGCCGTTACCCTGTAATAATCCGGTATCGTTGATTGAGTAAACTGATATTTTGATAAACTCTTTTACTTGAGTGATTGTGAAAAGGCCGATGTCCGATGATCAATTCCAAAATCGTTGATTGTATGAAACTGATATTCGATAAACTCTTTTGCTTGAGTGATTGTGAGAAGACGGATGTCCGAGGTTCTATTCCGGAATCGTTGATGGTGTGAAACTGATACTTGACAGACTCTTTTACTTGAGTGATTGTGAGATAGCCGATGTCCGATGATCTATTCCAGCATCATTGTTACATGGCCGATTCCGATGATATTCCATAATCGTTGTTAGTGCATGGATTCCATGGGTCCCCCAGAGTGGTGCCGGTAAGAGTCTACCTGTGAGCAATTAGCCAGGGTCCCGTCTGTCTGTTGGGTAATGATCCTGGACGGTTGGCACTTAGACTTCGTGAGTTACATGGGTTGTGCTGCCGAGACATCGATATTTTTGTCCGGAGTACATGTGTACACCACATTTGCATGGCATCTCATTTCATTCATACACTACTATATTGCATTGCATTCATACACTGCTGCATTGTATTGTATTATGGCTTGATTATGAGATGCTTTGGTGTTGTACTTGTGATGCTAGATTTGGATTGATACATTGAGACTTGGAATGAAAGTGGGATTAAATGCTGTTTAAATAATGATGTATACTTGTCTTGATCAGATTTGATTTTACTGGTTGGTTGTCTTGTGGATCGTTTGTAGGATATGTCGACCTCTAGGGGGATGTATAATAAAGGATTCTTAATGATGAGTTGACTTCTAGATCCAAAGTGTAGGTATAATGACAAATGATTTGGTAAGGAAAGTTGTGGAATTGTCTTGTGATTGTTAGAAAGAAGATACGGATTTAAGGATCTTGAAGTTATAATGAGCGGTGCATGGATTACGATTTGATTTAGTTACTATCATGTTTATTCGTGAATTCTTTTACTGATATGTGTTACTAACCATTGTCGACCTATGATGCCTACTCTGTACGCGAGGATTGTACTGATACTGCTCGTGCTCCGCCCTTTTTGGGTGTAGAGTGTTTCAGGTGATTGATTGCAGCATGTTCGGTGGTGCGCGGTGCCTAATCTGCAAGCCTCCTCCCATTTCATTCCGGGATGGAGGTTGGGTCTTATAGTGTTACTGTAATTCGTGTCCTAGTCGCTTTTGTACTAGTCTAGACCAGGTCATGAGAACTTGAAAAGAGTCTTACTTATTTAACGGTTGTAAATATTTTCAATATTGAAATTTATTTTATATTGATTTTCGCTGTTAATCGAAATTAGTTATTGGAGTATTCAAATTGTCTTACTGATTTCTATGTTATTGATTGAGGGTTCGCCTACTGAGGAGGGAAAGGTAGGTGCCCGTGCAATCCTAAATTGGGTCGTGACAAGTTGGTATCAGAGCCTAGGTTACCGGTCTACTGGGTACAAGAGCAATGTGTAGTAGAGTCTCATGTAATGGTACGGAGACGTTTGTACCCATCCATATGAGGCTATGAGGCATGTTAGGAAAACTCCCTTCATTCTTTCTATTCGTGCACTTTAGTCGAATTGGTATCTGTGTATTTTTGTTGTATTCTCCATCGAATGGCAGAAACCCGTTCTAAATTTTGTGCGATCGGTTTCCTATGTCAGGTTGCAATACGATATGAGATGTACCGTCTGGATTTGGACGCTTGACCAAGTTCAGTTTTAGTTATTGTTTGAGTTTTCGTTGTGGGAATTTGGTTAAGACTGTTTCATAGTTGGTTCTTTGAGAGATAGGGAGTTTGTAATAAGAGCCGAAGGATACTTGTGATCCTAGTGGTCGGTTGCTTAGAAGTGGTTAATGCATGGGGGCTTAGTAAGAGCGATCTGCTTGTGGATAGGATTGGTTTTGGGAAAAAAGGTTTTGCTCCGACGAGGGTCGTGATGGTATGTGTGGCACGTGTGAATCTATGGCAGGTTAATGATTCTTCAATGGTTAAGCTTTTAGCATTAGTACGTAAGAATGTGTGTAAGCTCGCTAAAGATTACCGGATTCGACGAATATAGTGATTGTGTGTAATAGATAAGAGAAGTTGAGAGTAAGTACTAAAAGGGAAGATATTGTGAGAGAGCATAGAGGATTCGAATTCTTAAGGGGATTGGTATTGGTACTTGTTGTGTACATGGAATTGAGTCGTGATAATGAGAATTTGGATAGAAAATTCTTGAGCACTAAGAAGGCAATAATTGGTATCTAGCATATTTATGAGAATGCGTTTGTGACTTTTATGAGAGTGGATTTCGTATTCTAGTGTGATGAACCAAGTTGAGTTCCGACATGATTGTATATTAAGTGGTTCGTAAGCCTTTTCGGATAAAGGTGTGTCTTTGGACTTTCGCATTTAAAGAAATGATAAGGATTTTATGGAATCAAGGTTTATTAGTTTGAGGGTGATATTACGGATAGGCGTGGTAGATGTGCAACAGGATTCAGTGTCGAGATTTATGAAAGTGGTTACGTTGTGGGCTTATGATAATTGATAGTTAATTGAAAGGATGAGTTTAGGGTTGTACGAGAGTGAGATTCTAGTAACCAAGCAACTGTTAAGAGTTATGCCCAGTATCTAATTAAAGCTGTGAGCCTTTATAGTTGTGGTGTAGCTTCGGTGAGTTTTGTTATTTATCGGTGTTGTTATCCGGTTGAGTTGATGGTATAGTCGCTTGAATGGTTAGGTGTGTTAGGGTTCGACAATGGAGACGATCTAATTTAGTGAATCAAAGATGAGGCTTAAACCTATTCTAGTTATATGGATCATTTTGGAATTCAAAATAAGGAATGGAATAAGGGAACCTTGGTAGGGAAAACTGGGTCATTGTAGACAAAGTATATGCTTCGTTGGATTTAGTGTTTAGTCGGTTTAAACTCTGATGTGTTGAAAGGTAACTTTAATGTGTAAAGTGTGTGGTGTGATTCTATCTCCAAGGTTGGTTCGGTAGTGTGCAAGACTTATGATTTGCGTAATTGATTTAGTGGCTTCGAGAATTGGTTAGTGTTAGTGGAGAGTGGTAAGAATTGGGTACGCCCTTGGGAGTACTTGAATCTATTTGAATGGCGGTATTGTTGTCTAGTATGGAATAGACGAGCTTGTGATTGTTGTGTGATTTTGAGAAAGTAAGTTTACGGAATGGGTTAGTGATAAGAAGTTGTGACCAGTGGCTGAGTGAGAAGTGAGATTTCAGATAATCGACATGTTGGATTTATAGAAAGTGGCTTGTGTGGTACCCCTTTGGATAGTTTCGTAGTATTTTGCAGTGAATGAGTTAGCGTGTGTTTAAGAGAAAGATTTGTAGAAAATCTTAGTATGTTATAGCTATCAGTGTTCCGAGATGGGATCGTGTTTTGCTAAGTGTTTTATGTTATAAACAACATTGACGGAATGACTTCGAATATTATGGGTCCGAAGTGATTATGCCTGATTAACGCCAGGGATTATGAGATTTTGATGCTTTCGGAAGTATTGTGGGTTATTGAGGTATTACAATGGAAAGTTTGATAGTTAAAAGATTAATTTATAAGTACATATGTCCTTAGTGTCGGAAAATTCGGGTTGTACTAGGTATGCGTATTAGGAAATGTTCAGGAATTTGAGGTTGCATTCGCAAGACTTAGTTATCCAGTACCTTGAGAACAATTTGGATAAGTTTTAGCTTTTAAAGTCGAGAGAAGTAACTTATGGTTTGCTATGCGCGGTAAGAATGCGATGGGTTTCATACCTTGGAATCAGTTTGTGTGATCACTGATATATTCTGAAAAGGTGCGTTCATTTTGGGTCATCATGGTTTGAATGGAAATGGTTAGATCGAGTTTGTAACTCCAAGGGAAGTTATAGGTTCTAAGTAAATCAGTTTAATGGATGTGATAAGGAACGCTTGACTTTTGAGGTTTGTTATTAGTAGTCCTTGTGGTATCTCACCAGTGTCAGCCTTTCGGTTAGTACAATGGGTTGTAATGATAATGGTTGTGCTTCGGAAATATTTAAGGATTGTGATAAGACTTCGTTCTGATCATTGGATGTTGGCAGATCTTGGCCTATGCAGTACTCGATGGTAAGTTCCTAGATAAGTGATTTGAAGAGTTAAGGAGACTTAGACTGACCAAGTTGGCTACGAGAAAGATAAGTTTCGATGAAATAGCTTAGAGTTTTCTAGAAGAATTAGGATCCTCTTTTGGGAAGCTCATAGTTTCGATTTGTATTGTGCACTTCTAAGAATTGTAATTCAAGGAATGACTTGGAAAAAGGGTGAATCAAAAGGATTAGCTAGCTCGAAATATCTTACCAATTCAGAGTGTTTTATGATTTAGTTATGCCTAAAGGTTCGTGCCATTTGGTTTATGTATATGAGATCCGTGTTTGTTTTAGATGTGTCGTAATTTGGTCTTTTGGCTAAGTACGAACGAGTTGCGATTTGGGTTTGCTCTTTTCGTAAGAGTTTCATGTTGGCTATGATATGATTTCCTTGGTTACCGTAAGCTTGTCCTACTTTCGTTCTTCTCTCGAGGATGAGCGATTGATTAATTAGTATTTGATGTAATGACCTGTTTGGTCGTTATAGCCTTTTCTGTACTTTTTTCCTTTCCCGGGAAGTGATTAGATCATTGTTTACCTGAGGGAACCGTTGGCACGCTTCCCGAGGTGTCTAGACCAGGATTCGGGCAATTTTTGTGAAATATAGGCTTAAAGTGAAAACGAGTTGACCCAAAGTTGACTCAGTCAACGAGAGCTCCGTTGGGAATTTCGAGGCCACGGGCACGTGCGTAGCGCATTTTTATGTGTGTCTATGTGTATGGTATGTGAGCAGATGGCCTCGGGAACTAGTCGGAAAATCGAATCAAATGGTGAAACTTGGGAAAAATTTCTGGTGTCTGGTGCCCGCTGTAGCGGTGTGGTTGCCACTGTAGCGGCAAGTTGAATTCTAGCTAGACCGCAATAGCGGTCTGAGCACCGCTAGGCGGTTCGCTGGCTGCTGTAGCGGCATAACTGTACCAGAATACCCTTTTTATTTCATAAACCCTTAGACATTTCCCATAACTTCTAAAAACTCGTGTAAGCACTCTTGGAGGCGACTTGAAGGTCTAGAGAGCCATTTTCTTCCTAAGGTAGAGTTCTTAACCTCATACTTAGTTTCACCTGCTAATCGTTAATATAACCATAGAACTCATAGAATCAAAGTGGATTTATGGGGGGTTTTATTGAAAAGGTTCTCCAAACGAATTGGCTTCCAAGATTGTGAATAAATGATGTTAATGTTAGTATTTATGCTAGATAATGGTATATCTAGGCTTGTTAACCAATAATCTTCCATTCTAGCGTTGAAATTCTTGAATCAAAGTTAGGGTTCTTAGACCCAAATTTGGGGGTTTTCATATAAATGATTATTTTGAGAATTAATTGAGTATTACTATGATTAAAGTAATGGGTTTTGACCTTTTAGTATTGAATTTTGTATTTTGGTCATAAAATTCCCGTTTTGCCCTTGGAGCCCATTTTTCCTATATTAAGGGTTGGAATTTGACCTGAATAGAAAGTAGCCAATATGGGTATCATTATTCATGGTTTCTTACATACAATTATTATGTGATAGAGTTTGATTATTTGGAGACGCTTCGAAAGACAAGGCAATTTGTGGTTTCGTAGCACCTGTTCGGCTGTCAGGTAGGTTATGGCTTCCCTTTTTGGTAGACTCCGATTAGTTTCCCATATTTGTGTATTAGAAGGAACGGAGAATGCATGTGTAGGAATTGGAGATTTGGGATAGAATCCTAGAATGGTATTGATGTATGATTGTGTGTTCGGGCTTGTGGCCTGTAGATTATTTAGGATGTATGATGTGGTCTTCTTGAAAATCAGTGAAATTTTATGTGACTTGGGAGTAGTGGGTGATACCTATTTCTGTGCCTAATGATGAGAATTCCCATAATATGTGATTAATTGTGTTATGCTATCAATAATGAATCTAGTTGATAAATGGAAGGATAAAATGCACCAACGATTGTGACTGAGTTCTAGATTGAGTTGTGATGAATGATTGTGAGTGTAGGGTGAGATTACCTGTTCTAAGCTAATAGGCTGACTTAGGGAAGTGGTAATAATGGATATCGATTTGATTAACCTGTTGCGTGTTGGGAATTAGCCACCCCGTTGTGTTGTGCTTGATTGTTCTATTGTGTTGGCTTGATGCCATGAGTTGTTGATAAATATTGGATTCTGTTATCATCTTGATTACGATATTGTTGGCATACCCACAGTTGGTATTTGTGATTAGGTATATTGTTGGCATACCCAATTGTTGGTATTTGTACTTGGATATGTTGTCGGCGTACACACTGTTGGTACTTGTGATATTGATATATTGTTGGCATACCACTATTGGTATTGTGATATGATACATTGTTGGAGTACCCCATTGTTGGTACTTGTGATATTGAACTTGATTATTGATGATTGATATACGTATTGCACGCATTCTCACACATTCATGATGCATAGCCGATACCCGGTAATTATCCGGTATCGTTGATTGAGTAAACTGATATTTTGATAAACTCTTTTACTTGAGTGATTGTGAAAAGGACGATGTCCGAGGATCAATTCCGAAATCGATCATTGTATGAAACTGATATTCGATAAACTCTTTTGCTTGAGTGATTGTGAGAAGGCGGATGTCCGAGGTTCAATTCTGAAATCGTTGATGGTGTGAAACTGATACTTGACAGACTCTTTTACTTGAGTGATTGTGAGAGGGCCGATGTCTGATGATCTATTCCGGTATCATTGTTGCATGGCCGATTCCGATGATATTCCGGAATCGTTATTAGTGCATGGACTTCGCGGGTCCCCCTGTGAGCAATTAGCCAGGGTCCCGTCTGTCTGTTGGGTAAAGATTCGGGACGAGTGGCACTTAGACTTCGCGAGTCACACTGGGTTGTGCTGCCGAGACGTCGATATTTTCGTTCGGAGTACATGTGTACACCACATTTGCATGGCATCGCATTTCATTCATACACTACCGCATTGCATTGCATTGCATTCATACACTGCTGCATTGCATTGCATTATGGCTTGATTCTGATATGCTTTGGTGTTGTACTTGTGATGTAGGATTCGGATTGATACATTGAGACTTGGAATGAAATTGGGATTAAATGTTGTTTAAATAATGATGTATACTTGTCTTGATCAGATTTGATTTTACTAGTTGGTTGTCTTGTGGATCCTTCATAGGATATGTTGACCTCTAGCGTGATGTATAATAAAGGATTCTTAATGATGAGTTGACTTCTAGATCCAAAGCGTATGTATAATGACAAATGATTTGGTAAGGAAAGTTGTGGAATTGTCTTGTGATTGTTAGAAAGGAGATACGGATTTAAGGATCTTGATGTTATAATGAGCGGTGCATGGATTACGATTTGATTTAGTTATTATCATGTTTATTCGTGAATTCTTTTACTGATATATGTTACTAACCATTGTCGGCCAATGATGCCTACTCAGTACGCGTGGAATGTAATGATGCTGCTCTTGCTACACCCTTTTGGGGTGTAGAGTGTTTCAGGTGATTGATTGCAGCATGTTCGGTGTTGCGCGGTGCCTAATCTTAAGGCCTCCTCCCATTTCATTCTAAGACGGAGGTTGGGTCTTATAGTGTTACTGTAATTCGTGTCCTAGACGCTCTTGTACTAGTCTAGACCAGGTCATGGGAACTTGAAAAGAGTCTTACTTATTTAACGGTTGTAAATATTTTCAATATTGAAGTTTATTATATATTGATTTCCGCTGTTAATCGAAATTAGTTATTGGAGTATTCAAATTGGCTTAATGATTTCTATGCTATTGATTGAGGGTTCGCCTACTGAAGAGGGAAAGGTAGGTGCCCGCGCGATCCTAAATTGGGTCGTGACATTCAGATTTTATCAAGCAATCAAGCATATAGGCAACTTAAGGTTGTAGGCTAAAATAACAGGTTTTGAGCAAAGATTATCAAATACTATTCCAGCCACTAAACAGGAAAGGAACAAACATTTTAAACAAAGGCAAATGCATAAGAGACTATGTCCAGAACTTAATGCAGGAAAACAGATTTTTTGAAGTCAGTTTATCATTTAAAGTTCATGATCAGTCTAGGCTAATAGGTAAAGCAACACTTGGTCAAAATAAAGCTTTTCAGAGTTTTTAGGAAGTTGATACACAGTTTCCACAAACACAGTTCACAAATAAGATTTTCAATTCAAACTTCGCCTATTTTATAGGATTTCAAGGTTGTTGACAAGTAAAATATACTTGGGTTTACAAACTCAGTCCAAAACTAGGCAAGTTCAGTCACTGATGTCAAGTTTTGCAAGGTTTCTAAAGACTTATGTCACAGACAAAGGTTTTCAATTCAAATTTGGTTGATTTTGAAAATTCAGGGATGAACATAAGCTTACAGGTCTTTAAGGTTTCAAAATTTGCAATTCGTAGTCTATTTTCAGAGTTCAGCTATACCTAGTCTCCTAATGTTAGCTTAAGTGAATCAATCTTACAAATTCAGGCAGTTTTAAGTAGGGGACAAGCGGGGATTCATAAGCAAAGACCATACTTAGCAGTTATGTTAAATAACACAATGATGCACAACAAATAAGAACAGAACTGCATTATATTCTTATAAGTTTTCCTAATCAAACAAATAGGCCAATTCCAACCAGGACTTAGGCAATGTGTAGTGTCACTGAGAATCAATACAAGGTAAGACACTAAGTAAAGATTAAGGAATAGTCAAGCTAATCAACAAACAGGAAAAAGCATCTTCATATTTTCAAACTTGCAGTTCCTTTTTTAAATTTCTTTCTAGCGCAAGTAATAAACTTTCAGTCTTCACACTTATCATTTTCAGTCTTTCAGCCTTTAAAACAGGTTCTGAGTTTTACATGTGGCAAAACATTCAAAGAAAAGTAAGGGAAAACAACTTCACAAATATTCCAAGTAAGGCATATACACATACAGTCTCCACTTAGTCTCAAGTCAATTTGAAGTTTTCCAAAGATCCAAGATATAGTGCATCCTCCAAAATAACAGGAATCCACATATCTTTATACCAAAGGATCCAACTCATGTAATTTGAATCTTTAAAGGATCCTATAATCACTACATATGTAATGCCAACTCTGATCCAATACCAGTTTTAGGCTAAATGTCAATACTATGAAAGAATTCTGTCTAAGTGCAGGGTCTTAAAATGATAATTTAGCTTAGTTACATTCTCAGAATTTAAACAAATAGGCCCAAACACAAATGTGGAATCAAACAGGATTCTACTGGGACACATAGAGTAATGAAGACAGGCTTAACAACAAAGCTTTAAGCCATTTTAAACCAGTTTTAACCTTAAGTAGTTTCAAATACTAAGTAAATAGGTCTGTAAGTTTAACAAGCATTCCAGGTTTCAGTCAAGGTATGTTGTAATCAACTTTAGCCATTTCTAATCCCCCAAAATCACCTCAGCATCTAGCAAGTACAACAGACGAACAATAGAATCTCCAGGACACCATAAGCTTGTTCTATTTCCAGAACTTGCACAAAAGAGCCACATATACAAGTAGGAACCTATGAAGATCACAATGGGTGCATGAATGCTATCCTAAGCTGGAAATAAAATGCTAGGTGTAGCATGCTTCAATAGTTGGCAAGGAGGAAGAATGCATATGAGACAATCTCAGATTTCACAAGAAAATGACAAGGGGGGAGGTGTATCACAAAAGCAAGTATCACACTCAATCTTTTAAAATAGCCTTAGTCCTAGTTTAGACCCTTTACACTTAGTCTATTAGGTGATCATATTAGGCAAAGAGAACCAAGTAGTCTATAAGCAATCCAAGTGCAACATACAATTCACAAATGACAAACCAACATTAACATTGCAGACAAGTAACCAATATGGGACAGAACAAATGGTCTGTAGGTCACAAGCAAATCAGAAGTGAAAAGAAACTTCAGGTAGGAGGAGTGACAGGTTTCAAGAATTCCAAAATTGAGACAAAAAGGGTTCATGGCACTGTCCTACGTGCAGGAGATGGTTTACTAGACAAGACTTGATTCAAGCAAACAAACAAGGCCAAGTAGCTGAACATTACAAGCAAGTCAAGTACAAACAGGATCACCTAAGCATGGTTTCAGTTTTAAGATTCATTTTAGTATACTAGGTGATTATGTTAAGCAAGAGGGATTAAGAAAACTATAAACAATATCAGTATGAAGAGGGTACAAGACACAAATGGCAAGTTATATGGACACTGCAAACAAATATCAAGCAGGACACATGATAGGAATGAAACAGAATCCCAAACAATATTGATCCTTTCCTAGACCCATTATTGCACCTTAAAGTCAAAACACAAGCCTTTCTCCTATAGACTTGAAAATCACATGACCAGAATAAGAAATCAAGGTTCATTTTAGAAATTCTTAGCATTAATTGGTTTCATATTCTTCAAACACCTTTCAAGTCCAAGTTACAAGTTATATTGGAAAAATATGAAAAGTCATCTTTCTGTAAAACAATGGCTATAGGTTTCAAGATAGAACAAACTAAGTAATAGAGGCCATGGACATCTTTAGTTTAGGCTAGATAATTAACACAGAGAAACAAGAGTACATTTCAGATTTTTCAAAGTCACTTTTTCTTTGGGCTTAAGATCAACCTTAGAGAGTGTGATGGAGTCCACATACAACAAACACTGCTATATACTCAAAACAACAAGAAACTCTAGGGATATTTAAACATACTAAAGCACAAGCAATCTCTGTTGAGTTATAAGTCATATATGGGCCACCATATCCTTCAGTGAGCTCTAGCTATGAGTATAGGGGTGCTTGGTCAGTAGAGGTCAGGCATCCGTCACGACTCATCGGTTTGGGTCGTGACAGAAGTGGTATCAGAACAGTTCCGTCCTAGGGTTGTCTACAGACCGTGTCTAGTAGAGTCTTGTTTATGGGTGTGTTGTGCACCACACTTATAGACAGGAGGCTGTCAGACAGTTAGAATGTTGTCGTTCTTTCTCTCTTAGATCGTGCGATAGAGCCTTGTAGTAAGAGTTCGTTTTCAAATAATTTGTTCTGATTTCAGCGATTCCTCGAAAGACAGCTACAGCTGCCCAGAAGGGCAATGGAGTGGATGGTGAGGTTACTAGCCGTACTCAATGGGCTACCAAGGCTCGGGGCGAGTCCCAGAGTGACAAGCCATCTTAAACTTCACATACCCCGCCTCCAGCATTTTCCCCAGTACCTCCTGTCCCTCCGCTAGATGCACCAAGTCAGGATATGCGGGATGCAATACAGTTGTTGACTAGATTGGTAGCCGCTCAGGCTCAGCGTCAGGGAGTTAGTGTTGATCAGGTAGACCGAGCTAGTAGTGCAAGGGTTAAGAATTTTCTTGGTTTGGATCACTCAGAGTTCTCCATGTTGAGGCAGAATATGGACCTTCAGGACTTTATTGATAACATGCAAAGAACTATAAGGGTCATGCATGCTAATGAGGTTGAGTCAGTGGAATTGGCTTCTTATAGGCTCTGGGATTTTACAGTGCAGTAATACCGGATGTGGGAGTTATCTAAGGGAGAGGATGCCCCTCCAACCATTTGGTGAGAGTTTTCAGACACCTTTATTCATCATTATTTGCCGCAAGAGTTTCGGTGGGCCCGAGCAGACAGGTTTTTGCATATCCAGTAGGGCAGTATGAGCGTTCTGGAGTACAGTGTATTCTTTGATTCATTGGCCAGATATGCCCCAGCTATGGTAGCTGAGATGGAGGATCGAGTTCATCATTTTGTGGCTGGTCTAAGGCCACATTTGATTGATGAGTGTACGACAGCGGCGTTACAGCCGGGTATGGATATTTCTCGCATACAGGCATATGCACAGAATCTGAAGGATCGTAAACGTCAGTGGAGGACAGAGCGTGAGAGTGACCGGGGCCATGGTAAGAGGGCTAGATCTTTAGATATGGCTGGTGAGTTCAGGGGAGGACAGAGACAGCAGTATTCCCGGTATACATTCCATTCAGCAACGAGTGCACCTCCTTTCAGGTTTCAGGCCAGAGGTTTGATCGGTCTTCTTATTCAAGAGCGAATCAGAGTTCTAGAGCTCCGGGTTCTCAGTACGGACTAAAGCCAGGCCAAGTGATCCCACCTTTTCCACGGGGTACCCAGTATGGTAAATTACAGTACCCAGTGTGGTAAATTACACGGTGGACAGTGTCGATTGGGATCAGATGCTTGTTATGTTTGTGGCTAGCCAGGCCATATTATGAGGGGATATCCGTTGAGAGTGGTGCAGGCATTGTTCAGTCTACAGGGTCCGCAGTTGGTTCTTCTTTATCTGTACACCCTTCAGGGCACGGTTCTCAGGCACCAGCAGGACGTGGTAGAGGAAGGGGTGGAGCATCTAGTTTGAGCGGTCCTCAGAACCGTATCTATGCATTAGCTGGTGGACAGGATCGTGAGTCGTCTCTGGATATTGTTACAGGTATACTATCAGTTTACTCCTATGATGTATACACATTGATTGACCTAGATTCCACCTTATCATATGTTACTCCATTTGTTGCTGGCAAGTTTGGGATAAATCCTAAATTGATTAAACCTTTTGAGGTGTCTACGCCAGTTGGTGACCCAGTCATAGCTAGGCGAGTATATTGAGGTTGTATAGTCACAGTTTGCAATCGCCGCACTATAGCAGATTTGATTGAGTTAGATATGATCGATTTTGATGTTATTATGGGCATAGATTGGTTGGTTTCTTGCTAGGCTAATGTTGATTGTAGACCGAAAGTGGTTCGGTTCCAGTTTCCAGAAGAGCCAGCTTTAGAGTGGAACGGTAATGCTGCTTCACCGAGAGGTAGGTTTATTTCTTAGCTTAAGGAAAGTAAGATGATCAGAAAAGGCTATATCTATCATTTGGTTCGGGTTCAAAATCTGCAAGCAGAGTCACCGACCCTTCAATCTGTTCATGTGTTTGATGAATTTCCAGAGGTGTTTCCAGATGAGCTTCCAGGCATTCCGCTGGAGCGGGAGATCAATTTTACTATTGATCTATTACCAGATACTCAGCCAATATCTATTCCTCCTTATAGAATGGCACCCGCAGAGTTGAAAGAATTGAAGGAGCAATTGAGGGATTTACTTGAGAAGGGCTTCATTAGACCCAGTACATTGTCGTGGGGAGCGCCGATTTTATTTGTAAGAAAGAAGGATGACTCTTTACAAAAGTGTATTGACTACAGGAAATTGAATAAAGTGACTATAAAGAACAAGTATCCACTTTCGAGGATTGATGACTTATTTAATCAGCTGCAAGGTGCCAAGTATTTTTCAAAAATAGACTTGAGATCAGGGTATCATCAGGTTAGGATGAAGGAGGAATACATTCCAAAGAAGACATTCAGGACTAGATATGGGCACTATGAGTTTCATGTTATATAATTCGGGCTAACTAATGCTCCAGTTGTATTCATAGACTTGATGAATCATGTATTCAGAACCTTTCTAGATCTTTTGGTGATTGTGTTCATAGATGATATTCCGGTTTATTCGTCATCAGAGGTCGAGCATGCAGATCATATACGTGCGGTGCTTAGAGTTCTTCTAGATAGAGAGTTATTTGCGAAATTTTCTAAGTGTGATTTCTGGCTGAACTCTGTGGCTTTTCTTGGCCACATTATTTCAGATGAAGGTATTAGAGTGGATACTCAAAAGATTGAAGTTGTGAGGAATTGGCCAAGGCCCATGACACCAACGGAGATACGCAGTTTCTTAGGTCTGGCAGGATATTATAGGAGGTTCGTAGAGAGATTTTCTTCTCTTTCAGCCCCGTTGACCAAGTTGACTCAGAAATCAGCTAAGTTCCAGTGGACGGATGCATTTGAGCGTAGTTTTCAAATATTGAAGGACAAGTTAACCTCAACACCCGTTTTGACTCTTTCAGAAGGAACATATGGCTATGTGATTTATTGTGATGCTTCAAGTATTGGGTTGGGCTGTGTATCGATGCAACATGGCAAGGTTGTTGCTTATGCCTCTAGATAGGTGATGAAGCACGGACGAATTATCCAACCCATGACCTTGAGTTAGCCGCGGTGATCCATGCTTTGAAAATGTGGAGGCACTATCTATACGGTGTCCATGTTGATATCTATACCGATCATAAGAGGCTCTAGTGCATCTTTAAGCAGAAGCACTTGAACTTACGTCAGAGGCGATGGCTAGAGTTGCTGAAAGATTACGACGTTGATATTATGTACCATCCTGGAAAGGCTAATGTAGCAGCCGATGCTCTTAGTCATAAATCCATGGGTAGCCTGTCATATTTGCAGCCAGAGAACAGAGAGCTAGCCCGTGAAGTTTGTCGGCTAGCCAGTCTTGGAGTTCGATTGATAGACTCAGGTAATACAGGAGTTACGGTTCAGGATACAGTGATTTAATATTTGGTAGCTGAGATAAAGGAGCGTCAGCACGAAGACTCTACCTTAGTTCATCATCGAGATACGGCTCCTCAGAAAGAAAAGACACCCTTTGTGATTACGGGGGATGGAGTACTTAGGTATCGAGGTAGATTATGTGTTCCTAATGTTGCAGGACTTTGTCGACAAGTTATGGGGGAAGCCCACTATTCTCGCTATTCTATTCATCCGGGCATAACAAAAATGTACCATGATATCAAGGAAGTTTACTGGTGGGATGATATGAAGAAAGACATAGCGGAGTTTGTCTCTTAGTGTCCAAATTGCCAACAAGTTAAGATAGAGCTTAAGATAGAGCACCAGAAGCCCGGAGGTTTATTGCAGGCTATTGAGATTTCGACATGGAAATAAGAGGTAATTAATGTGGATTTCATTACAGGTTTGCACCCTACTCAGCTGAAGTATAATTCAATATGGGTCATAGTTGATAGGCTTAGAAAGTCAGCCCATTTTTTGCCTGTCAGAACTACTTATTCAGCTGAAGATTATGTGAAGTTGTATCTTAGAGAGATTGTATGACTTCATGGTGTTCCTACAGCCATTATCTCAGACAGAGGGGCACAGTTCACAGCTAACTTCTGGAGATCTTTTCAAAATGGATTGGGGACTCAGGTAAGTCTTAGTATTGCATTCCATCCGCAGACAGATGGACAAGTTGAGCGTACTATATAGACACTTGAGGATATGCTGAGAGCGTGTGTGATTGATTTTCGAGGTAGCTGGGATAATCATTTGCCTCTTAATGAATTTGCATATAATAACGATTACCATTCTAGTATTCAGATGGCTTCTTATGAGGCATTATATGGGCAGAGATGTAGATCGCCTATAGGATAGTTTGATGTTGGAAAAAATCAATTAGTAGGCCCAGACTTGATACAGCAAGCGGTTGACAAAGTGAAAGTGATTCAAGAAAAGTTGTTGGCGGCACAGAGTCAACAGAAATCCTATGTAGATAATCAACAGCGTAACCTAGAGTTTGAAGTAAGCGATTGGGTCTTCTTGAAGATCTCGCCTATGAAGGGATTGATGAGATTTGGTAAGAAGGGTAAATTAAGCCCTCGATACATTGGGTCATATAGAATTATTCGTACAGTGGGTAAGGTAGCATATGAGTCAGAACTACCTTCTGATTTAGAGTCTGTGCATCCAGCATTTCATATGTCCGTGCTCCGTAAGTGTATAGGAGATCCCTCGAGAGTTGTACCAATAGATGATATCTAGGTGATTGAGCAGTTGTCATACAAGAAAATCCCTGTGGCTCTATTAGATAGACAAGTTCGTTTGCGGACTAAGGATGTGGCTTCCATTAAAGTGCTTTAGAGAAATAATAATGTCGAAGAAGTAACATGGGAAGCAGAAATGATATGAAGACCAGATATCCACATCTATTCTCGCCTTCCGAGGAGGTTCAGACTTCAGGTATGTGATATACTTATTACTGTTTGATTTTTGGTCATGTGAGACCATGGTTGCTATTGCTTTGTGTAGCCCTATGTAGCATTATTTTGGGTTGCTGTGTACAGGTTGGATTGGTATATTTACAGGGAAGACTCTGCCAAAATTTTTATAACTCATGACTTGCATGAACATTCGAGGACGAATGGTTCTAAGGGGGGGATAATATTACACCTCTCGCTTTTGTCGCATGAAAGTCCTTGGCTTATTGATAATTTATACCCTTAGTATGGAGATATGCACCCGAGTTTTCGAGATATTAAGTGCCATACCTCGCGTGTACCAAAGTATAAATATATATTCTTTGCAATAAGACAGGATTAGAAGTTAAGCGAATCGAATCGACGCGAGTTGAAGCGACTCAGGGAAACCTGCAGAAACCAATCACCTTTGACGAGCTGTCGATACGTCGACGAACCATCATTGTACGCCGCCGACCTGCGGCAGCCCCTAAACTTTCAGGTGATAGTTCGACGGAGCACGTCGACGAGCCATCGACCCATCCGTCAACCCGCATCGCTGGAACTTTCTTGTCCCACTTATAAATATGTAGCTCCATGTTTTAATTCATTATTTTCACCCCAAAATCAGAGATACCCCTAAGATATTTTCCTCTCAACATTTCCCATCATATTAAAGGAAGTTTTAGCAAGATCCGAATCCCGTGACCCCGAGCTAGTGAAAGAAAAGTTGTTCCTAGGGTTCCATTGAAGTTGTTGGGTTTGAGAGTTGGAGTTGAAGTTGTATTCTTAGAGTTCTAGTTCTTTCAAGGTGTGTATATGATTCTTATCTTTGTTTTTGAGTTAATTATCAAGAGTTTTAGTAGTTTAAGGTGAAGGAGATGGTGTTGTGGAGACATAACCTAGTTTGTTGATATGGTTGCCTTGTGGGCTGATTTTAATTAGATTTTTGGAAAATATTCTTGCTTTTCTATGTTGTCATATGATGCTATGGTTGTGGTTGAATTTGTTGTTGGTGTTTGGGATGAATTGAAAATTGAGGGATTGTTAAGTTTACAAAGGAGATGTTGTCCGAAATTCGTTAAGTTCCTTTTGTACTTAGATTGGATAGCAAGTGATGTAAATGGTCTAATTATGGCCTATGTTATCTTGATTGTAGGCTATCAAGTTCGAGAAGTAGACGTTAGGCGATTAGATACGCTTCAAGGTATGTTAAGGCTGACCTTTCTTTCATTTTGGCATGATCCTTATGACATGAGCGAACGAACGAATGGACTAGCTTCCATATTACTTTACTCTTAGAAGCATTAGGAGTACTCTAGTCTTTGATGATCCTATACCCTTTTTATGATTGTTCCTTCTGTTCTTGGGTCCTGAGATTTAGTATATTGATGATGTTAGCTCAAAAGATGTCTATCGGAGATAGTACGACCTTATGTCACTCCGAGAGTTCTAGTTACTCATTGTACTTATGCATTGCATTCATTATACATATGCACATTGACCCATGACCAGAAGGCATTATGTACGTGTATATTATATGTATATGGGGTATGGGGAAAGAGATAGGTGTTATATACACGTATATTATATGTATATGGGTATGGGGAAAGAGATAGGCGTTATATACGCATTACCACCTGATCAATTGGTGGACAGTGACTCTGAGCTGTTAATAATTGATCCTGTATAAGCTTGACCTTTTCTATAGCTCGCTGGACCAAGTCTGGCACAATAAGCTTAGTTTCCCCCACTTCGAACCACCCACTTGGCGATCTGCACTTGCGAGCGGACTTTGTAAGCCTCATAAGTTTAATATTATCGATTTTTCGGAACAATTTGGTCTTTATTAGTGCAGGACGAAGGTGATCAACTCAACTTTCATCGCCCCCGTCGCTGCTCGGCAAAGAGATTGAATGAGCGGAATGTGAGAACATTTCCGCACTAGTGAAGCCCACAAAGTGATGTACTGTAAATGAGTGTGCTGCTACTGGTTCAGACTCAGTTTAGCAATTTGACGCCCCAGGTTGTTTCTCTCCTTATCTTTAAAAATGTAATTGTTTGCCTCATTTTATTAATGTACAATTTATTTAAGCCTTGCCAGCTGTTGTTATGTCTGTTTACCTTTCGTTGTTGCCCATTTGTGATAATCTTGCTGCATCCATGTTGTTATTTATTGTCATGTTGGGTTGTCATACTAGTGACCATTTTAAGCCTAATGGTTGCTGCATTTGGGGCTTCAAAACTGCTGCTATATTCGGCTTGCTGCTGCTGTATTTTGGGTGAGTGCTTGCTGCATTTCGAGGCTAGATTTGCTGTATTTTTAGAGGGGTTGGTGGCTCGTGTTTGAAGGCCCATTCTGTTGATGAATAGCCACTGTGTTTGGGCTGTTGTCATGACCTTAAGGCGAATAATCTTCTCCATGTTGATTATCATTTTGGGGCAATTTGCTGCATCATTTTGGCCAAACTATCACTGCATTTTTTGAGTACATATGGGTTCGTTATGGAACTTTTGTTGAGCCAAATGACTGTTACGTTCTGGCCATTCGTTGCTGCCCTTTAAGGGCAGATTGTTGCTGCGGTTTTAGCCCAAATGTTGCTGAATATTGGGTACTTTGAGTTGGTTGCTGTCACTAAGTCAATTGCTATATTTTGTCCAACTATGCTGCATGTTTGAGGTTAAAACCAGCTGCATTCGTGGGACAATTTTTGGCCACATTACTGCTTTATTTAAAGCTTCAAACCTGCTTTATTTGGCTTGTTTCTTAGTTGTCGTTTGAGCGTAATAACTGGTGCATCTTGAGAGGTTAGCTATTGTGTTTTCTAGAAGAATAACTGCAGCACCATGAGTGTTGGTTGAACTGCTTTGGAGCGGGCTGATTATTGTTCTCTAGAGTCCCATCTTCTGGTGGAAATAGTTGTTGCTATGTCGCTCGAAGAATTGCTATTTTTCTTTAAAAAGAACAGATACCTGTACTTGGTAAAATCCCACTGATTCGAACACGATAATACACTAGGGCCAATGAAAAAAAGGATTTTTAGGCCATGCCTTGTCCTGAAAGGTTATCCCTCGGTTTAGGCAAGGATGATCTCACATTGATATCACGAGGTAGGAACCAACATGCGCTTGGCAAGACAACTAGAATGACCCCTTAGTTTGCAGCCGCGACATGATTTGGATATTCGGAACTGTGAGTCTGAGCCTCCGTAATCAAAGCTTTCAAAGTTTGATACGAGTCCGAGGGATATTATTGTTTATGTTCCGAAGCGTCACCCAATGGGGTGGCGTATCATTTTGCCTAATTATTTTCCTTTTCATTGTGCAAGGTACTAATAAAACAAGCACGGAAAGCAAAGCTTAAGGATGAAGCAAAAGGATCGGATGCTTACAGCTTCGGACGAAGGGCTAGAAGAGTATGAGATTTGGGCCCAAGGCTAAAAAAGCTAAACTTCTTTTCCCTTCCTTGTAGCATAAGTTTTACATTATTTTCTGCATAAGTAAGCAAAAAATACACTTGTATAGATATTGAAACCATTATAAATTGGAACCGAGGATTTGGGTAGATGATGTTTCAAATTGTATCCAAACGATAAAAGAATTGTATTCCACTTGATTAAAGTAAATAAAAAGTGAAAGTATATTTTTCTTGCACAAAAGTTGATTATCTTTGAATACATCTTTAAAAGTATATTTTATAATTTGAGAAATTTGAGAAAAGAAAGTAAAAGAAATATTTGGGATAGACCCAACTTAATGAATTCAAATAAAATGGAATTGCTTTCACCCGAGTTGGTAAAATAGTTCTGAGGATATGGTTGACCAAAGAGGTAAAAATGTGGATAATGTATGAATTAATAAAAGACTGTACACATGCATATACATATATATTTTCTTTCAAACAAACACATGGCATTCAGTTTTAGATGGGACATATCCAGTATATTATCCTTATAGGTAAAAGGATACTATTACTTTTTTTTTTTCAAATATTTTAAATCCGAACTTAAGCTACTCTTATTTAAAGGGAAATTCTTTAATTCTTTTAAAGCCAAAATGATATGCCATGATAGTATTTTCATACGGGAAATTAAAAACATAAATAGTTGATACAAAATCACGCATTGAAACTCGAAGGTCAACTGTTTACTACGGATCCTTAATACTAGGGTGCCTAATAGCTGCGCTAGGGGATCACCAGAACCCTTACCTAGAACTTTAGTTACAAAGGCTTTTTTCATGGCGTTTGAATAAATCCTTTAAACTCGATTTTCTTAATTTCCTAAAAATTAGGTGGCAACTCTTTTTCAAAATAAGTTCGAAAGAGCACCAACAAACTCGTAGTAGCTTTTCTGAGCGCTAACTCTGCCCGCTAAATGCGAACCGTAACAGTGCTTAGTGACTGCATTTTGATTGCTTACCTGCCTATCTTTCAGTTTCTTTCTTTTATATATGTTAGCTAATTTTTGTCGGCATATCTACCAGTACGTGTTGTTTGTACTGATACTACTCTTGCTACACCCTTTTTGGGGTGTAGAGTTGTTCTAGGTACATGAGCGAGATTCAGTTAGCCTTCAAGGATCTTATGGAGTTCATCTAGACTTTTCTGTTTAATTCTCATTCTAAACAAAAGTTGTATTCAGGTTGTGGTTGTAATTGTTATTCAAGTTGTATACTTAAAAGCTCTTGTACTATTCAAACCAGATTCCTTGAGTAGTTGTTGTATTCCGCATTACTATCTATCTATGGTTTTAGACTTCTGTTGCTTGTATTTATTATTTATGTTGTTGGATGAATATTTAAGGGATGGGTTTGCCTACCAGGTAGGAAAAAGGTAGGTGCCCACACGATCAATGATTTGGGTCATGACAGATGTGGAATCTGTAACAAACTCTGCACTCAGAAAAGAATGCAGCAAGGTAGCATCAGTACAAACAACAAGTACTGGTAAGCATCATAGGTCAACTAAGATTAGCGCACGCATATAAAACACAGAATCAGAGAAGATAAACAGACAAGCACAAACATCCACATAGATCACAAATGATCAATAGCCTAGTCATAGCCTATGGTCAAGCACCTAAACATAAGTCTGCCAAGTCTTTCACTATTTCCTCAGAATAGCCAAAACACAAGTACAACCACAAATCCGATCAATAGATGTCAAATGAGATGATGATATATCAATGCAATGAGATGGATGTCAATGAAATGCAATACAATGGCCAATAACACAACCTGTACAAACATGCTTCGAACTGAATCTCGACGTCTCGACAATCATGACCCACGGGGACCCATGGTGTCCATGTACCAGTCACTTCGTACAAAGCCCAGAGGTGACTTTCAACTTTCACTTTCATAAAACCAGCCAGTTCGCACAAACCCTAGAGGTGACTTTCATCTTTCACTTTCATAAAACCAGTCACTCCGCACAAAGCACAGAGGTGACTTTCATCTTTCACTTTCTTAAAATGTTTCCAAAGTCTTTTTCTATCAATTGTTCCATGATTCTTTTATCACACTATTTTCCACAACATTTCCATCATGCATGAATGTATGAATGCAAGAATGAGATATCAATGAATCAAAAGCCAATGAATATGCTATGGAAATCACAAAGCACCATAAGTCATAACAAGACTTGCATAAATCACAACCACCATGAAAATGGGAACAACACAGAGTTTCAATAATCATAGTGAATCTATCACCTCACATCAACAAGTAAACCACATCTCCCAGTGAGTAAAATAATGGCGATAAGCCCACATAATCAGAAGGCATACCTACCTAGGAGTATATCCATCCCAGCATCATGTCTGAAAACCTAATCATACTTTCTCCGTCAATTCTATGCATACATACATTTCACTAATCAAAGTCTAACTAAGGTAAGTCGTAACCTACCTCGATGCCAAGCTAGTGCCACAAATCGTCAAACCCTATCCTTGCCCTTCCGAAGAGCCTCTGAATACCCAAAGCCTAGACATTCCTAAATCTAAGTTAGAAACAGGGAACAACGGTACCCATATTGCTATACATTCGATCGAATCAAAATCAACTAAGGGAAATCAGACCCACAAGGGTAACATGGGTATTTCAAAAGATATAGTTGGTAACCCAACATTCTAGAAGTTCAATTCTGGTCTCCAATTGCAAATTAAGCTCAATTATTGACCAATTCATCATTCAAGGCAAAAGCCCCAAATTAGGCATAAACCCTACCTTTTCCTTATTCAATCTCTTAACTCAAATGGAAGAAGAATATTGGTTACTAATTAATGAAATTACATGCTTATATTAGACAAATTCATCAATTATTCTTACATTTGAAGCCTAAAGTTCAATAACAAAATTAAGGTTGAGACTTATCTTCTTCAACTAGCTTTCTAGATTTCCACCATAGATTCAAGACTTACCCCAAGAAGAATCCTCTTAGAAACACTTCAAATCTCCCTTGAGACACTTTGGAGAAATAATTTTGGGAATGGGAAATGAAGGGTTTAAAGGCATTTAATGAATTTAGAATAGCATCTTCCGCTCTAGCGGAAAAAGTCCCGCCGCCACGCATTTGCCTTATCGGAATAAAATCCACTGGGGCAGATTTCTATAGAATCCATAATTTTCGCTTCGGTGGACCAAGCCTAGCCGAGGCGGGTCCGCTGGGGCGCACCCAGTCTAGCTGGGGCGAGACATCAGTAACCAGTAATTTCTGGTTTTTCACCAAGTTCTTTCCAAATCCCGACAATCACCCGAGACCTCCCAGATACAAAACAGATATGCTCACATACATAAAACCACACTACGGACTCACTTATGGTCTTGAAATTCCCATCAGAGGTCTATTTGAACAGGTCAACCCCGAACGGCCAAAAACTAACTTTCTAACCAATAGCCCAAAACGCTCCCGAGTGCCTAGGGAAAAAATATGAACACCCCACCAAGTCATAATCAACCTCCGGATCTCGCGGAATCGACAGATATTCGAAAAAGATCCTACATCCAACAGTCAACTATCGATTAACGGTTTTTCACTTTAAGGTTCTAATTCTTATATGTCACAACAAATGTAATGAAACATTGGGTTGTTATGTGAGTTTTGACCATTTTACCCCTGTTGATCCATTCCCGAGACTTTAAATGAGTCTAGTGAAAACTGAAGGATTTAGAATCCTTAAGTGAAAGCGTTTGACCAATAGTTGACTTTTGGGTAAATGGACTTTTTTTTCAGAATTCCATCAATTTTGTGAGGTCCAGAGGTCGATTATGACTTGGTAGGATTGATGGTTCGGTTCTCGAGGCGTTTGGTTGCGTTTTGGGTACTTGGTTAGAAACTTATTTTATTTTGTTTGGGAGTTGACTTGGTAAATTAGGCGTCCGTTGTAAATTCGAGGCCACGGGAAAATTCGTAGTGCATTTTTATGTGTGTGTGTATATCTAGTTTGTGTATATGAGGCCTCAAATTGATGTTCGGATTTTGGGAAAGACTTGTGAAAACAATATTTTTGCTGGATCTGATGTGACTTCTCGATCTCCATGGTGAGAAACTAGCATTTAATGATCATTCGCCATGGCAGATGGTCTAGTCGCCACAGCGGGACCGCCCTAGCGATCCTTCTGACCGCCGTAGCAGAATGACGGGACTAGAATCCCATTTATTCTCTTAAGTTCGATTTCATTAGTAAAAACACTCCTAAAACCTATCCTAAGAGCTTAGAGATGCAATTATTGAAGAACTTTGGAGAATCGTCTTTGAAGGTAAGTTCTAAACCATTATCTTGTTCATTTTCATTTCCCCTGTAAGATTCCAAGATAGTTCAAGTTCTAAAATTAGGGGGTTGAAGACCTAGAATGCTAAATCATGAAACCTTAGCTTTAATTGGTTATTATTGTTTAATTCACTATTTGTATCATCTAGAAGTGTAGATTAACACATTCTAGGGTTGAATTGCTTGGCAGTCCAAAAATCAAAGTATGAGACTTGGGTTTCACCCAAATTTGGGGCTAATTGATGAAATTGAAGGGCCTAATGTGATTAGAAACCCATGAATTTAAGGATTATGATTCTTGGGACTATGGGTAAGTTAATTTCACCCTTAATATCCCGTTTTCCCCTCGTGACTCATTAGGGGTATTTTGGGTACTTTGAGTAACCTTTCCCGAATTGATTTCTCATTCGATTAGTTGGTTGTTGTGGTAATTTACTTACTAGCGATGTTATTTACTAGACTACCATCATTCTGAGGCGCTTCGAAAACAGAAGGCTCGTGTGGAGTAGTTCGTTGCTTCTGTTCTGCATTCAAGATAGGTTACGGCTTACCTTAGTTAGACTTTAATTAGCGAAACGTATATATTGTGTAGAATTGAAGAGAGAAAGCATGATTAGGTCTTCAGACATGATGTCTAGTTGGATATTACCTAGGTTGGTATGACTTCTAACTATGTGGGCTTGTCGTCGTTATTTACGCATTGTGATGGTGTATTTGTATTTGTACTGTGGTGATTTGGGATGGTATTCTATTAGGTTGGTTGATTGTGGCTTGTTGCTTTGTTATTTTGATTAGGCTTGTTGCCTTAATTGTTGTGTTGTGATACGTGTTGCATTCAATTCTCACTTGTTATGTCATTTATCATCGGAGAAAGGAAGGATAATAAGATTAGGACTGAATCGTGTTTTATAATTGTGATGATACCATGCATGGCATACATTCTCATTTCACATGTATATTGATATCAAATTATGACTTGATACTAATGATGATACATGAGTAACTGGAGCACTTTGGTGACACAAGACTTAGTTGTGAGGTGTACTTCTTAGATTTGGAAGTAAAGGGTGCCATAGAGTCTTTATGTTGATTGAGATGGTTTGTATGATTCATTCCATGGTTGAGCTGATTTATCTAAATCCTGAAATGGCTTATGGCATTGTGACTCGTGTTGACACCCAATTTTTGCCCTCCAAAAATTCAAATTAACTAGTCAAGCTTTTTGAATCGCAAACAGAGTAAAATAGATATTTCTAAGAGTCAAAAATATTTTCTTAACAAGTTTTAGAGTTGTTTTGCCATTTCATTTGGCAACAAAATATCCTAATATACATTTATATATATTTTACATATAACTTGAAATATTAATTATTTATTTTATCAATTTGTGACAAAAATAAGTATTTAATTAAGTACGTATTTTCAAATTGTCAATTTAAAGTCATATTTCACTTTGTTAAGTCAAGAAGCTTAATTAGTCAATTGAAACATTAATTTGTCTCGACTTTACTTCAAATTACTTTAATTTTAAAAGAGTGATTTGATTCAACTGATTGGCTATTTTTGTAAGAAATCTGGTTACAAGTGAAATGAATAGGTTGCATTTTAAATCCAATTTCAGCCATATTTTAAAGTAAAATTTACTTGGCATAACTTACATTATTACCTATTTATGGAACATAACTAAACTTTACAATAATTATATTTAGTAGCTAAAATATAACATATTTACTTCCTATAGCTACCATGTTTTTACCACTAATTTGATAACTTCCCACACCCCTAAATTTAAGCCAAAAAAAAAAAAAAAACATGCCTCTCTCCTATCCCCCTAAATACACGCCATTATGCCCAATATCCCTTAATTTCCTCCAATTTCAAATCAGTTTTACAATAGTTCAACATCCTTGTTTATCTCTAATTAACTACTCATTAATTTCACTCATACATCAAATCTAATTCCCAAAAAAGGTAAGATTCTATACTGATTATTAATTTTCACCCTGTATTTAACCTATATTTTCGGGGGTTTTTTTTGTTTGAATCAGCAATGCAACTCTAAATAATTAATTATCACTGTTTGTTCTTGGTTGTTTTTTCTTAGATTCAAGTGAAATGGCTAAGAAAGCTTCTACTCCAATGAGGAATAGAGGTATAGAACCCGAATTTTCAATTCCTAATTTTTCTTTGGGAATTTCTCAACATGAAACTGCCATTGCAGGCTCTTATGCTGAGAATCGTTCAAAAAACAATTAACGATCCTAGGCATTCTGCTGATTATTTTGATTCGAAGAGTAAACAATAAGAAAAAGTGAAAAGGCTTCTCAAATGGAGATACAAAAGAAGAGAAAGGCTGGTAACAATGTTGCTAATGTTAAGGGCAAAACAATTGCTAAAACCAAACATAATGTCGATGAGGATGATGATGCAGAGGTATATTTATGTTGTATTTTCAGTATATTTAGTTCGCTTGTATTTTTTTAGTTCAGTTATTACAGATCTGTGACTTAACCAGATCTATATTTTATGTGCATTTTAAGTATATTTTGTATTGTTATTTTTTTCACATGTTTCTTCAGTTAATTCGTGTTTATTGTTCTTCACCATAACTGTAATTTTTAAGATTTTTAAGTATATTTTGTTGACAGTTATTATAGATCTGTAATTTACATATTTAGTCAATATATGTCATTATATTTTCAATATATTCATATATATTTATTGTTGAATTACATTATATTTTTTCATTGTCAATCACAGTTTTGTTGTATATTTGTATATATTTTTGGTTGATCCCTTTTTTACCTGATTGTGTTCACTGTTTTTTGTCAATCATATGTGTTTTTTGACATGTTTCAAGTATCTAAATTTTTTGTTACCAAGCACCCTGCTGTGGCACCATCTATGTGTAGATACACGAATGTTAATGTAATGCAAGATATTAGAGGCAAACTAACAGACGCACAGAAGGATATGTTCAGGAATACTTGTTTTGGTAAATATCTCAGAATGCAGCAACTGGATGTACAAGCACAGATTTTTCGGTGCTTTATGGTCAAAGAACTTAGGGGCAGCACATATAGGTGCTTTACAATTGAAATAAATGGTAAAGTTCTGCGTTTCGACCTTAGAGAATTTGCACTGATCACTGGGTTAGATTGTGTCTCTGATGAAAACGATTTTGTTTATGATAACTCACAACCGAATAGGCTTATGGTTGAATATTTTAGTAGAAATAATAAGAACCAACTGCCAGTTAAAAGACACGAGCTTATTGAGTGTTTAAACAAGACAGTTTGGGATGATAAAGGGGAGGACGCAGTCAAGATGGCAATATTGTATTTCATAAATACGTGGGTACATTGTGGTGAGCCAAACTCAACAAACATACCAAGGATCCATTTTGATGTTGTAGAGGACGGGAGATATAATGAGTATCCTTGGGGTAAAGAGTCATTTAGAGAGTTGGTTGTAAGCATCAGGCAAAAATATGCTGGTTTTAAGAGATATTATAGGATTCATGGGTTGCCACTTGCTATGCAAGTCTGGTTGTATGAATGTTGCTCAAAAGTCCCATCCACCATTGCAGTTAAGACGGGGAATTTAGTTCCTAGAATTTTGAACTGGCGGACTACGAAAGAAAAACCAGAATTCAAGAGATTGATGGATGGCATATTCAGAGACGACAAAAACCCGGTAAACTAGATTTTTAACAAACTGAACCGTTATATTTGTTCGTGTCCTTTACCATTTAACTGTTTTCATATGTTTGTTTTTCATAGTATATTTTGATTGTATTTTGACTATATTTATGAAGTAAGGCATTTGTGATCAATATATTTTGATTATATTTTCCTCAGATTTTAGTATGTTCCCAATGTAGATATATATGGTAATGTAGTTTCTATATTTTGTTGTTCACAGTCTTGTAGAGTGGAGGAAGTTTTGCCAACACCCCATGAGTTGGAGACTCTTAATTTGCCTCCTGTTGCACATGATATACTAGACGTCAAACATGGAGTTGGTAGACGATGATTATGATGATTTTAGTACCACACCACCGCATCTGTCCAGTGGCAAACAACACCAAAGGAGTGTCAATTCTGATTCCCCGCGATGCAAGAAACGGACACAGTTTCCCGTTTCTATTTCTCCTTCTAGGAAACAACCATCACGGAAGGAATCTTGGATAAAAGGGACAAGGAAACTAGATGCACCTATAGGACCCGGAACAAATGAGTTTAAACTGATAAGGAAAGAGATTCATATTTTCAAGAAAGAAGTAGGCATTTTGTTTTCAATATGTTTTTGTTACTTCATATTGCTTGTGTCAAGTAATTAACAATTCTAATTCTATTTTTGTGTTTCAAAACTGTAGGTGTTTGACTACATGGATAACAATTTCAAAAAGTTGTTAGATGCAATAAAGGGCAATCAAACACCAGATAAGGTAAAAATCAAAACTAAAAGTTATGTTCAATAAATACATTATAGGCATTAACTAGCCGGTTTCCATTTTTATTAAAAAGATCTTTTTTTTAAGCTCGCTGATAGTAAAGCCTCGTCACATCAACAAGATGTTGGCATACAACACTCATATGAGAAAATCCAACGTCATCGTTCTGATAAAGGGACACCAACTGTCAACGACGTAGTCAAAGACAACATGGTAAAAATGAAAATTATTAACTTATTAAGTTATTTTGATATATGTATTAGAAGACTTTATATTTTTTTTTGGAAAATTTTAAAGGTCGGAGACACAATGTTGCAAGCTGACTTACATACTGATGGTGGGATTTCTCGAGGCAATCAAAGTGGTGGTGCATTAAAGGTTTCAACCGAAGAGAATCAAGGTGGTGGTGCAACTTCCGTGCAGAGGAGTCATCAGTGGTACTCATTTTTTCTTTCACTTTGCTATATTTGCAGTATATTTTCAAAGTAAAACTCTTGCAATTATTTGTGTTTAGTATTACCTATAGTGTATTTACATACATATTTTCACCTAGTCATTTTTTAGTGTGTCCCATTTGCTGTATCTATTTGTGCTATATTTGGTATGATTGTGTTTATATATAATAACAGTGCTATAGTTGTTTTGGATTGATATTTTAATAGTTGTTTTTCATATATATTTTGGCTATATGTTAATTGTCTTTTGATTATTATGTTCAATATTACTTATTCTGGTTTCTGTTGACTATATTTCAGATATATGTTTCATATATTTTGACGATATTTAGATGAAACTTTTAACTTTTATAGCAGTGCTATATATGTGTATATGTGTATCTGTTTTACAGTTGCCTGTAAATTTATTTAAACCATGTTTTTATTGTTTTAGGTTGAGGCAGTTGGGTTTCCAATTAATGATTTGGTTTCTGTTGTTGATGTGGATAAAGAAACGGGAGTTAAAAGTGATGTACAAACAGATGGAGTGCCCATAACACCAATCGATTTAAAATTTGATGTAAGTACTGAAATTTGGCTTTTAAGTGCCAATCACATATCATTTTGATAAGCAATAATTGACAAACACCAGTCGTTTTTTGTTTGTTTTTTATTTCAGGAATCTCAGCGATCTGGTGATATGGAGAATGCTAATGCTGAATTTACCGCATCAGAGGAAATGATAGCGGACTTGCTAGTCAACTGTCCTTTAGCATCTGTTATTCCTCTCGGTCCTCCTCCAGTACCACGCGATGATCAAGCCGATTTGTCAAGTTTAAGGACCCCTCGGATTCCGGACGATAACCCGGTAACGATCTCTCAGTGGATGATTCGTGATTCTCAGATATCAATCCAACTTGGAGTACAACCAACAACTGGACAAAGTTCAAAACTGAACAGCAAGTTGGAGTACAACCAATTGTTGGCCACAGTTCAAGTGATGAAACTGGACAACAAGTTCTTATACAACCAAATGCCGGTCAAAGCTCAAGTGATGAGACTGCATAGCTTTCAAACCCTGAAGCACAAATCATTGTCTATCCAGGGTCTGCCCGAGAAAGGAAACCAAGCAAATACAACCTGTCCCCTTACTGTCCCAATTTCAGCTCAGCGGGTTTTTCTGCCAAAAATATCAGTCCTTGCATTTATCAGAAAAAACACCCATTTGTTGAGCACCCTATCAATGCCCTGTTAGATACTTCGTTTCTTCAAGAATATCAAAAGTGTCTTGAGAAGGATCTGTTGAAATCGCACGACAAAAAGTAATTATTTTCACAACTTATTTTTTTAGTTTTCCAGAAATCAATTCTTAATAAACTTAACGTATGTTCTTTCCATTGTTGATATAGAGGAAATCCAAGGAAAATCATTACAGAAAGAACAAGGAAGGACTGGATCCTGCTGATGCCGAACTTCGGTTATATTTAGCGTTACAGCCGTATCCGACAAAAATCGGTTCTACTTGTTATCTATGGATGGACAAATTTGGACTGATGAGGTTTGATGTCTTTCTGCTTGTTATCTAAGTTTTTTATGTTTTATAATAGAATTACAGTGTGATGTATCTAGAGTATATTTTTACTATATTTGACATATATATAGATCACAATTCTGTACTTACATTATTACTGGATTGTATTTTAAAAATATTTCATCATTATATTTGCACTATATTTAATATAGAGACATTAATTTATTAGTTGAGTATAGTACTGATTAAGTACAGAATTGTATTTTTGCCATATTTAACAGTATATTTCACTATATTTAATATATATATACAACAATATTTTTATTGAAGATAGTATTGACTATAGTCACTGAATTGATGTTTTTACAGCATATTGATGTTATTTTCTACTACCCACGCAAGAAGGGGAAGTATCACAATAACAACAATTATAGATTTACCACTGTCAGCTGTATTTTTCATACTTTAGTTGTTGAAATTTACACATCTTGGGAAAACCCCGATTCATCCAGAAGTGTCGCCAGTAAGAAAGATGAACTGTGTGAGTACATTAACAGGCACAGGCTGTTGACTAATGTAGCATGGTATACTGTTGACAACGTACTAATTCCTGTCAATGTAAAAGAGGAAAAACACTGGATTTTGGCTGTGATATCATTCACTGACAGGTGTGCTCTCATCCTTTGAAAAAATCATTCATTTTTCTACAAAATTTATATGTTTGTTGTTATCGTATTTTTTCTTTTTACAACAGGTGCATCTACGTATACAACTCATACCGAGTTGCAGGGCATGATGCAGTCATTAGAGCCGGAATGAAAATGTTGGCTACTCTTGTGACAGACAGTCTAAAAATGACTGATTTCTATGAGAAGAAGGCGGATATAGATTTTGACACACATCCTTCTTACAGAAACAGAGAACAGACCGACAACTTTGACATTGTGAATGTAGACAATCTTCCGCAACAAGCTCCAGCTAGCATGTAAGAATTTCTTCCAACAAATAATACATCTATTTTTTCTTGGGTTTTGATTAGTAAATTTTTGATCATTTTTTCAAGGATTGTGGTGTGTATGTGGCAGCCTTTGCTAAATACTTGAGCTCAAGTGAAGTCATCCCAACCTAATTCGATGCAAAGTTACTCCGTATGAGATACGGTGACCTTTTATGCGACTATGCATGGGATAAGTCAAACAACAATGCATCAAGTGATAACGAGCAGCCTCCAAGACCAATTAGACCGGCAGTTGATTACGATGCAGTTGATAAAGAGGATCTTGATTAGGCCACCAAGTCTTTTGTGTTTTTGATTTTCATGTTGAACATTAGCATAGTTGGTTGCGACTTTTGTTGCTATTTTTTCATTTTGGACATATCGTTTTATGTGCAGTAATGTTTTTTAGGATGATTAATGTTGAATACCACCTTATGGTTTTTATATGGTTGTTTCTTTCAAGTATGTTATTTTTTCAATGTATAAATTCCATTTTCATTTTCTGTAAAATGTATTCCTTAAACAAAGTAGTATATTTAACCATTTAAATACAATCGAAGTATACAGAAAATATAACTTAGATATATTCCATAAGTCCACTTTTAATGTACAGTGTGTTACAGAAGTTAAAATTTCATCTAAATACACTCCAAATATATGTAAAATATATATGAAATATAGTTAACAGTAAGCCAGAATAAGTAGTATCTAACAGATCAGACAAAATGCAACTAAACTATAGCCAAAATATATACGAAATACAACTATTAAAGCATAAATCCAAAACAAAAGGTCAAATCAGTTTATATAGAGTAGACTTTTCAAAACTCATTAAACAACCAATATAACATAACATCGAAAAACATCGGATGTTCAACCATGTGAAATACAACCATACTAGAATAATATGAATTCAAGATGAATTCATTTTTTATTTTAAACAAAAAATTAAAGTAGAATTTTCTTAACAAATAATATCAAAATGGACTTATTTATTCTTCTTATTGAGCGGCAGATTATCACACGAACGCCTATTATGACCAAGACGTCCATATTTACGCAAGCATTCCTGCGTTTACCAATCATCAACTCCTGTAATGGCTTATCCCTCTTCTTTTTTAGCCTCCCAGGGAGTCTCTTATAGATCGGTGGCATAACAACTTCATCTGATATGCTTTTAGGAACATTCCACTCGGTCTCATCGGGAAGAGGATCAACCGGCACATCATATGTGTTCACAACTGTTTTTGGCTTGAATAATTCCGAACAATATGCATCAACAGTCAAATTTTTATTTTTCAATACTGCCCATGCATGAGAACACGGTATCTCGTCCAGTTGGAACATCCTCCAGCTGCAAATTTTCTTTTTCAAATCGATTATGAAACAGTTCGGTCCATCATTAACTGTGTAAACATATTTAGTTGACGCTTCAACCTGAGAACCATTTAAACAATAAACAAGCATTAACCTGAGCAGTTTTACCATATTGGGAATATAGATAAATATAGATTAGATATAGTAAAATACAGATTAAAATTTTGTGTTGCAAAACAAACATACCCTCATTCGTATTGATTTGTACTCGTTGATCGACAACATCTCCTGATATCGCCTCATCAGTGTTGTGAATGTGTAGGTACCATTTTTTCTATTTGTGCAATTCCATCTACCAAACATCTTCCTCACTTCTTCAAGAAAATAAAAAATATGTAACTCCCTTGCAGTAACCAGTTTTCCATTAATACATTCGGCTATATTCGAAGTCATTGTCCATCCTCTGTTAACAGGTGAATAAAGCCTAGACCATTTATCCCTTCCAACATCTTCTAGGTATCGTTTTACCCGAATATCAGCATTCCCAATCTTCTCCATCAATTTATCGAACTCATCCTGGGTGTATGCCTTCGCAGTGAATAAAATATAGGACTCAACACCTCACTGCTTGTTGTGTATTGCTTTGTCACATTTTTTCACAAATGCCATGTACAAGCCAAATGAGGAACAGTAGGATACACCTTAGAAACTGCGTGTATTATGCTTTCATGTTTGTCGAACACGACACACATATTTTGCCTAACACCATAAGCTTGCTTGAACAGTTCAAAGAATCATGTCTAGGACTTATTATTCTCAGAATCTGTCACGCCATATGCTAGTGGTAGGATATTAACTACAAAAATCAGTATATATTTATAATATATTCAACATATATTTTAACTGAATTTGATCTCACACTGTGTTTTTAGCAACATTATTTATAAAACAACAGTATATATTTACAATATATCCACCACATATTTACAGTGTATTTCAGCATATATTATTCACAAGTTAACACCAACAGTATATTCAGAGTACGTTTTTAGCAGCTTTATTTGCAAATCAATAGCATATTGTTGTATTTATATAAAAAAAAAAACATTCATAGAATAGAATTACACATACTTTCTCCATCCAAAGTACTTGCCGATACAAATGTACCATTATACGTTGATTTAAGGTGTGCACCATCCACTACAACTATTGGTCTACAACACTCGAATCCCTTTATGAATGCTTTGAGTGCTACAAACAAATACATAAACTCATTTTCTGGTGATTTATGCATTTTAACAAGCGATCCAGGATGCGTTTTATCAAGGATGTATATATATATATGTCGACAACTTCTTGTATGAATCACCTCTGCGATCTTTTATAGCCTTCTCTCTAGCTCTCCATGCCATCATATAAGAAACATCTATGCCGGATTCATTTTTGACATCGTCTATTATATCCCCAGGGGTGACCTTCCTTTTATGGTTAGTTATTTTCGCCTTCACAACCGCTTCTCCAATAAACCAACTTGTTGCTTGTCTTTGTGAATACACCTTGTCCTTCAATGGACATGTATGTTCGTCATCGAAAGATCTAACCCTGAACATTTCAGAATCCCCAATTTTCGGCGCTCTGAACTTCCATTTACATTCCGGCGACCAACATACCAGAGTATAGCTACATAATACAATGCAAATAGTACATATTGAATCAATTAAATACAGTCGAAATATATAAAAAAAAAATATATCAGAAATACATTGCATCAGGCATTTTTTAATAAACAGTGTGTGCTAAACAAGTTAAAAAATCATCTCAATATAGTACAAATATAACAAAAATACATCTGCAATATAGTTACCAGAATACATGTAGAAAATCATACTTTATAACATTCGATCTCTCTGTTTTGAAATTGAATCTTTCACGAATTGCGTATTTCGTCATCACAATTTTCAAAGTTTCCTTATCCTGGTAAATTTGATCGACAAAAACTCCTTTCGATTCTGGGTTTGAAATTACCAAATTGTTATCGTTCTCTAACAAAACAACAGCCTTTCCTGTAGAATCACAAACATTCATATCATCCCGATTCTCGCTATATCCAATTTGCAGCACATCATCTCTAATAATACGATTACCAGTTGCATCATCCTCACCATCAAAATCATGAATACTAACGCACATTGGATACATCCCAAAAACTCTGTTTTCTCTCTTAAGCTCAACGTACACACGAACTCCTATATCGTTGTGTATTTCCATTGGTTGAAAATCGCCTTCAATAGTATATTTTATTGAAATAGTTTTTCTGACAGTATCCACGCCTAAATGACTTGTAATCGTAGAAACTAATTCATCGTAATTGCAATTATCAATGAATACAACAACATCAATTTTGTAATTTACAAAACAGTTCTGATCGTTTCGAAAACCAGAATGTCGGATCAACGCAGTTACGCTTGTCATTATCCTGTTGTTTTCGAATAGAGCAATGTGTTATATTCAATTTAGTTGAAACAATAATATTTTGAATCTATGAATCTGAGGTTTCGTATATTCAAAATTTCAGAAAAAGCGAAAAAATAAAAAAGTTGCAGTGAAAACGTTGTTACCTCAATTATGAACTCAACTTGAATTCGATATTTTGACAGATGAATTCAAATATATATTTGTCGTTTAACACGATCTCTGTTCACTGGTTTGATATTGTTATTTTTCAATTTTTTTTGATGAACTAGTTTTTGAACCTTTTCTTTTTTGGTTAAAAATATGAATGTACTTTTTGAATTCACTTTTTTTTGAATTTGTTAGCTGTTTGAATGAGATATGAGATCAGATATGGAATGGGAGGATATTTGCGTGAATCAGGGAACATTAAAACTGATTTTAATTTAAATTGGAATAGATTTTGTTTCCATAAACATAGCACTTTCAGTTTTTTCAGCTTGTGTATTTCCGTTATATTTATACTATATTTAAGTCGACGCGTCTACTAGCTAAATATAGAGTTCTCCAGTTACAAATTGTAAATGTAGAACATGTAATTATAGGTTGTTAGAAGGAGCTAAAAGGTAGCTGTTTGTGAAAATTTTACTATTTTAAACTTCAAGACTCAGCCCATTTCTCACCACATCCATCGGCCCAAAACGCCTAATACCCGCAAACCCGGCCCACCTGATCCTTAAACTCCCAATACCCCTCTTCTAATCCCTCATTTTCCTCCTAAACATCAGAACACAGAAGACCCTAGAGATTATGAGCCTCCACGCCTACGCACAACACCTAGCTATCTCAAGCTATTTTCGACAATATTTCAACGTGTTTTCGACGAACCCAGTCCTTGCCTCGCCATTTTCGGCAAAGCATTCAAAGCTTTTGTCTTCTTCTCACGGAATGGAATGATAACATCTGTTCCTTTTCATTTTTTGTTCAATTCCTTTCATATTTCCCTTTTCTTTAGAAAAAGATTCAAATTTTCAAAAGAGATTAGGATTTCAAAATTTCTAAAAAAGAAAAAGGTTGGGTTCCAAGTCAATCCGAAAAGTCCCACATCGAAACCCATAGGAAACCCCCAACATTTGGGATTCTATAAATAGAACCCCCTTCTTCATTATTAAACAAGTTTGAACAGTCCCCAAGTTCTGAACTTTTCAATAATTTGTCTTAAAAAGAAGAAATTTTCTCTTGTAAATTGAGTTCTCGAATTATCGGAACAAGTTAAAATAATTTTTTTCGAGTTTGAGTTAGTCGTGGTGTTGGTTCGAAGGTGATTTGCAACTCTTGTCGCCCCCGTGCTGCTCAACAAAAAGGTAATTTCCTCGTCTTAAGTATTTTATGTTTAGTTCAGTCCTTATTTCATGTAGATTAATTAGAGTAGCTTTTTTTTTTTTTTTAGTTTTATCAGAATTAGATAAGTAATTTTCTTCCTCGTATTGGTATTTTTAGTTTTCGTGTGCTTCCGACTTCGTGTGTATTAGTTTAATTTTCATGTTGTTAAGAGTTAGATAAGTACTTTTATTCTCTGTCTTAGCAACTCTTCCAGTTCTATGTATTTTCCTTTTGTGTAGAATAGCTTAATCTTGATAAAGTATATGTTGAAACCATGAGGTCTGCTGATTACATTGTAAATGGTTGTTGAACCTGTTATATTTGTTGCAGTGTTTCCATGTAGCAGAAACCATATTTTGTGATGCTCTTTTCCTTTAGACCATCTAATTCAGGATATGGAGTGTTCGTGGGTAAATATTAAATATTGAGCTTTATATATTGGAAATATTCTTATTACAACTCTCTATTGCGTAGAGAATAACATAAACCCATGTTAAGAGTTTGTTAGAACTAAAAACTCAATGACCAACTCTTTGTTCTGATTTATTCTCTGTTTTATACCATCAGTAGATACCATGTTTTAGGATCTTTTCTGTTTATTTGTTTGAATTTGAAATATTGCCTTCGATATCATAGCCACAACCAAATGATTAGTGATGAAAGCATGTTTTGAGAATCAACTTTACAAATCACTATGGCTTTGAAAGAGAATCTTAGTGTCAAGTAGACATCATTCAGAGAGATCTTTGTGTTTAATCCAGTTTAAGAAGTAACTTTAGTGTTTAATTCAAGCAGCATGCTAAGAAGCTACCGTATCCATAAAAAAAAAACATAGTTAATTGTGTAGCTTAAGAAGTGTGATTTAAAAATATCCATTGAACTAAATGTTGCTGCGTATCTTTAAAGTTTTCAACCAGTGTTTTAAAAGGCGGGGGCGTAATGTGAGGTGTTTTACGTCTGCCTTAACGAGGCGTAAGCCCTGAGGCAAGGGGCGTAAGCCTCATGGGACTTTAATTTTTAGTATTTCATAATGGACTTAGTTTTGTACACATTTGGAGCTCCTAAAAACAGACCATCTAATGTAGAAATGTATTTAAGCTATTTACTCTTGGATCTGTATTTGTAGCCTGTCAAAAATACTATGTGTATTTGATTTCTTATGGTGTAACTTTAAGTATGTTTGTGGTTCATGGGGTTAGCCTTGAGTTTAAGTTTGATAAGTTGGAAAAGCCGCAAGGTTCTGGTTTCATTGTCGAGTATTTTCGCTGCTTGAATGTTTTCATTCTTTTAGTTATAGCATGACAGATTCCATGACTGGTGAGAACATAGTAGAATGAGGGATATATGGGTTGAAATGGAAAGAATGCTGTCATGTTTGTTTAAGTTTAAAATGCCTTTCATGCTCCAGCATTTCTACAGATTATAATACTGATATCTGAGATGTTTATTGGCCTAGATAATTCCCAGAATTACCAATAGTGAGCCATCCTACTTACATGTTTGAAACTAAATCTTAATAGTTGACCAAACTGGAGTTGATCAAATAAAGTTTAATTTTGTTGGAATTTGGAAACCTGTGTGTTTTGTTATTATGTTGGTGGGTTAAAGATTGACCTCTGGTCAATTTTAAATTGACTATAGGATCGGGAGTTGAAATATCTAAGATGTTTTTTAGTGTAATTTCTCACTGTGTTATAAAACGAGTACCTTTTTTCCATTTCTTAAAAGTACTTTCTAGTATCAATTTGCAAGAGTCGACTTTGCGTCATTTTAGTATCAATTTGCAAGATCTCAAAATCATGGGTTATTTGCAGTTTTCATTGAAAAAACAAGTTCTCAAATGAGTTATTTCAAGTATTTGTGCATTAGTAAAACAACAGTTTAGAGCCTTGCGTGTATACTCCCTCATGGTGCATTAGGAGTTAATTCTTGAATTAGGATCCTTAGGCTTAACAAACCCTTTTTTTTTTTTTTTTGGGAATCTGTTTCATGTTGCTGCCCACTAAATGTGGTATTTTTGACAGTTCTTGCTGCTCTCTCATTAACTTTGATTGAGAAATGACTAGTTTAAATCTGTCTCGATTCAAATACTAATCTTTATCTTGTTTTGTTGCATGTGAAATACCTCAACGAGTCTACATGGACTCTATCCTTTTGCATTCTGTTTTGGGCCTGTGGCCCAACATAATATTCTGTCGAGTCAGCCCCATCCCATTTCCAGCAGCAGCCGTGAATAGAAGGATCAACCATGGATGAAAAGGGTTCAAGTTTAGGTTGGTGGGATGGGTAAACCTCCCAGCCCATTTTTGTCATTTGTTATATATTTGTATTGCATGTGTGGAATGTTTGTATGGATATTGAAACTCATGGTTGGAACTTAGTCAAATTAGACAAACGATGCGCGTATTGTTTAGAACGGATAGGAACCCGGTTATAATTTCAAAACTCGGACCCGACAAAAGACAACGATTACTCTTTTCTTTCAAAAAATGACAAAGAAATAATTTTCTCTTTTTTATGAAATAACAAAAATGGAAACAGTGGAGTATATCATCTTTTCTTGGAAAAAGTTAACTTTGTCTTAAGTTTGAAATTTCTGGAATTGGGAACAGTGAATACCTTTTTGGGGAAAAATTCAACTTTTCTTAACTTAAGAGGACAACAAAAAGTCTGATTTTAAAGTAAATGTCCTTGAAATGGGATTCATGAAATTCAAATGACTTAAGAATTTTACAAGTTCCTTTGGAGCCCAAAGCTCAAACCTTAAGACATAAAAATAAGAGGAAATTCACTCGAAAGTACATTTGAAGTGAGATGACTTTGGTAAGTAGTATGGTTTACCCAACAAGCTAAAAATAGAATAAGAAATGAATAAAGTCTTTTCTCTACTCATAAAATCTATCCTATTGTTTCAAAGAGAGATATACTCCATTTATTTTCCTATGTATACATATGGAATTTATAAAGACAAAATCGTGACATTAGGACCAAAGTAGTAGGAATTCTACTTAAGAGAAAATCTTAAGTGTATTTTGGGCCGGAGATGAAATGATTTTCACCTTTATAACATTTTTTGAAAGAAACCAACTCTTTTTCCTTAGTATATATATATATATATATTGCCAAAAAATGGAGTTTTGATACGGAAATGACAATTTTTTGCGAGAAACAAAACATTTTAGCACATAATCACAATTATTTACACATTGAAGCTCGTAAGTTAATCGTATTCTATGGATCCTTAATAGTAAGGTGTTTAAAATTCTCCTAGGAGATTACCAGAATCCTTACCTTGAACTCTGATTTAAAAAGGATTTACCTCTTATTTGATTAAAACCCTTTTAACTCGATTTTTCTAATTTCCTTTATAAAATTAGGTGGCAACTCTAAAAAATATTAAATCCGAATAGAGTTTCACAACCTCTTAGTAACATTTATGCACCCGCGTAAAAGTGAACCGTAACATACTTTCATTGGCCTTTGATTTCATTGATTTATCATGCTTACTTTCGACTTGGTGTTTCATATTGGGGTTCTAGACTTGAACCATATTTGAATACTCGTCTTGCATATAATATATGTATATAAGGCACATCTGATAGGGGGTGAGAATGTGGCCTATCTTGTGAGACTCGTGATCCGAGGTCTGTTCCGGAGCGAGTGAACTAGTGATCCGAGGTATATTCTAGAGAGAGGGGTACATGGACTCTGCGGGTACCCCATGGGATATGATTATTGAACGAACAATGCCTTTAGCATGTGTGTACAGGTTCAAGGTATTTGGCCAATGCATTGCATTGCACAATATTGCATTTTATTCTACATCATCATATGGCTCTTCAGGTCTGATTTGGTATGGTCTGTTCGTATCATTGTGGTGGCATAAATTAGATTATGGACTGGGTCAGATTGCGGAGTAATATCTCTGCCTAGGTTCAGAACTTGGTTTTGTGATTATCGTTTGACATTATTGAGACTCGACAGACTTGTGGTTTAGAAGTTTCATCTTAGGTTGTGATTCAGTTATTGGATATTCTGTGACTTTGGTTTTGGTATTATGTGCCTATCTGCTTATCTTGTTGATTTTATGCTTATATGCATGAACTAATCTTAGTCGACCTATGATGCTTACTCAGTACTTGTTGTTTGTTCTGATGCTACTCTTGCTGTACTCTTCTTTGAGTGCAGAGTCTGTTACTAGTTCTAGTTCCCGTCCTCGAGGGTGGTCCGAGTCTACTCGACCGAGATTCCAGGGTGACCTTTTGGGCTAGATCCGCATTCAGAGACTCTTCTTGTATTTAACTGTTGACTTTGTATTCTTGGGACAGTACTGACATTTGAGATTTGTACTCCTATCAGACTTGTATCTATGTAATAATGGCTCTTGTACTAGTCTAGACTAGATTTTGGGTTTATTCTTACTTTCGCATTTATTATTCATCTAATTTGAATCTGTTAGGTAAATCATTATTTATATCCGCATAATTCTTATATATGATTAAAATGATTTGGGATTGGTTCGCCTACCTGGGGGACAGTGTAGGTGCCAACACGATTCACCAATTGGGTCATGGCAATTTGGTATGAACGCCTTAGGTTACCGGTCTTACAAGTATAGGAGCATGTCTTGTAGAGTCTTGCAGATCGATACGATCAGCTCCGTACTTATCTGAGAGAGGCTGTAGGACATTTAGAAAACTTTCAATTCTTTCAATCCTTCGTGCTACTGCATGCAAATTAGTATCTAGTCATTTCCAATTGGTATCTGAATTTCCTTGTCTTATTGTCCCACGAACAGTGGAAATTCATTTACTAAACTCTTATACGAGCGGTTTTGTTATGACATCACTTGGTATGGTACTAGATGTATCTTCCTGATTTGGACGCGTGACTAAGTTTAGTATCCAGCTAGGACTTGAGGTTTCCGTTGTATGGGATAGTGGTTGAGACTCGTTCATTGTGTGGGTTGTCTTGAGAAATGGGAGAGATGGTACAAAGGGTCATATGATCTCTAGTTTTCAGTGTTGGGTTACTCGGAAGTCGCAGAAGTGCATTTATGACTTAACAAGTATGATTTGTTAGAGATATGTTTGGTTTTGGGAATAAGTTTCGACTTTGTCAGGGTATTATGATGGTGTGCGTGGCATGAGTGTAAGTTCGGTAAGGATCATCAGATTTGGGCAAAAGTATAGTTAGCACGTGTAATAAAAAAGAGAAGTTGAGAATAAGGACATGAAAGACGACTTTTGTGGGAAACGCGTAGCAAAGTAAGAGTTTTTAAGGTATTTAGGTATGAGCACTTTCGTGTTAATGGGATGGAGGTGCAAGAAAGAGGATTTGGATAGACTAAACTCCGCCATTAAGAAGGGAACAATTTGTATCTGACATGCTCGTCAGGTTAAGGTTGCAATTTGTACGAGAGTGGATTTCATATTCGGTTGTGAAAAGTTAAGTTGGGTTTCGACGTGACTATATGGTAGTGGTTTGTGGGTTCTTTCAGGAAGGTATTTATCAGTATTAGATAGAAAAGCAATGTTACTTTTGATGAGTGGAGACTTAAGATGTTGGGCCGCTGTGCTCCTAGTCCTTCAGCAAAGGGTATATTCACCGGTTCTTCGTGTTTAGAGGAATGATAAGGATATCGTGGAATCGAGAGCTAGTGATTTAAGGATTATGTTGCCGTCATGCATGGTAGAATAGACACTAGGGTTCAGTGTCGAGTTGGTATGGTAAGCAATAGTGCATGAAAACAATGTAAGTAGTTCAAACAGTACAAGCATATTTCAAAGTAAACTACTAATGTGCCAGTCAGACAAGAAAGGTAGAGAACATAAGGGTTAAGACATCAGCCAAAGGAAGATAAAGGAAGGGAACAGAGACTGGAGGAAAATGCTAGGAACTAATTACTGGGGGTGATCCAACGCTTGAAGAAGATTTTCAATTTTCTCAATATGTCAATTTTCTCAATATATGTGCCCTGATCTTGGAGCATTTGGTTCCTGAGATCTTCCACTTTGATCTTCAACTAATCCCTCAGAAGAGCATTCTTACCTTTCAGCTGCTTAATTTCTGCATGTGCTGCCTTCAGGGCTTTGGTGAGAACATAGATGGTGGAGCCTGCTCCTTTATTAGGCGCACACTCACAATCTTCCAGCATCGCCATGTGTTACATCTCGGAAATTCCAGATTTGTTGACTTGAGAGTAGACTAATGTGAGCTTAAGATGAACACGAAGTTCTTATGAGATTAAAGAGAGTATCTAATAGTTTTAAGAGCATACCATAAGATTTTGAAGTCATAAGAATATGTGAAGTTAAGTTCGTCAAAGGAAGTGAGATACAAGACGTGTTTGGAAAGGTTTGCGCAATAGTTGATTCGATGCGTGTTTAGAAATGTCTTGAGAGGCTGCTATAGGGCCTATTATATGGTTAATAAAGGGTTATATAAGTTCCAAGAAGGTTCCACAAGGATTGGAAGTCAAACGAGAATGAAATTCGGGAATTTCCAGTTGTACGGACCGTATAAATTATACGGCCCGTATAATGGTCTGTAGATTACTTCCAGAGAAGGGTGATACCTGGTGAGATAATACGGTCCAATTATACGGACCGTATAAATTATACGACCAGTATAATTGGCTGTATAATCGGGTCGGGTCAGATTTTTCTTTTTATATACATGGACGACCCTTGCTCATTTTTCTTTTCCCACACCTCCTCCAAGCTCTCCAAATCTCCAAAACCCTTCTCTAAGCATATTACACCCAAACCCAAGGGAAAACAAAGATCAAATAGCAAGAATTAAGGAGTTCATGTGTTGGAAGCCTCACTGGGGTTAGTAGACTCCAAGAACAATTTGGGTACTGAAGCTAGGGTTTTCATACAAGTTGATAACTTTCTCCAAAGCTCATTCTTATGAGATAAAAGGTTAGTTTTCATGCTTATTTCATGTTATCAAGAATGCTTTGTTGTTGAACAACTTGGGTAGAAGGAGAATGTAGAAGATGAGGTCTAAATATAGTTTCCATAATGTTTTTGAGTAGTAAGCCAACTTGAATCATGATTCTTAGTATGATATAGATATAATCTTGTTATTAAAGGTAATAAAAATGATGAGGAAGCATTGTATGAAAATGTGTTGAGGGTTGGTGTGAAGTTGTTAGTATAAGTTGAATATGAGAATGAATTTTGAAGACTTAATGGAATGTGATTACTTGATTATGATATTGTGGATGTTATTATGGATGTTGGGAGTTGCTTTGTAATATGGTGGAAGTCGATGAAATAGGGGAAATGCTACCCAATTTTCGTTAGCTCATGAATTGCTCTAGTTTGAATTCAAGAGTGTCTTTAAGACTTAACCATGGTATGAATCCATTTAAATGTAGATTTCTCAAGCTTGGGCGGTGAACGTTAGATAGTCGGGAAGCCAAAGAGGTATGTAAGGCTAACCGTTCTTTCATTAAGGCATGATCCCATCATTATATACCTTCACATGAGTTCCATAAGGTCTTCCAAAATGACTTGATCCCTAGAATTACTAAAGCTCATGATTCTTGGTATTCTCACGATACCATTGCCTTCATTATATGATAGTTGATCCTCTAAGGAAGGACGTGGTGAAAATAATGACGATGACGATGCGGAGGTTGATGATACTTATGCACTTCTATGTTTATACATATAAATAGCTAAGCCTGACTATTAAGAACACCGAGCTTATATGGACGGGTATGATATCTATCGCGAGCGCACCACTGCAGTTGGGTACGGATAACACTGAGCCTTAGTAGGGCCAGGTATGCATGACACCGAACCTTATTATGGTCGGGTACGCAAGACACCGAACCTCTATGGTCGGGTATAATACTACTATAAGTATAAAGGTATGAAATGGAAAGTTCCTATTAGAAAAAGGGTGAGTGAATACGATGAACATCGCTAGAGGTATGAATGGCTCTATCCTCCCATGACTCTTCTAACTTATGTTACTCTTATGCTTCCATTATGTTATTGATTATGCTTTATATACTCAGTACATTATTCGTACCGACGTCCTTTTGTTTGTGGACGCTGCGTCATGCCTGCAGGTGGACAGAGATATAGACTTGATCCTTAGGCTGCTTATTCAGAGATTGCTTAGAGGAGCTCCATTTGATCCGGAGCTACAACTGTTGGTACTATTCTTTTATGTATATAAATATGGGCATGGCGGGACCCTGTCCCGTCCTTATGATGATGTTTCATACTCTTCTTAGAGGCTCGTAGACAGTCATGTATAGTGCATGTCTTTTTCCTTGTCGGCTCATATTTTAGTATATTGTTTTGTTAGCCTCGTCGGCTTATATACATGTATATAGGGGTAGTTATTGATGTTGATATAAAAAGTGTTTTAGTCGTTGAAAATGGTATTATTGAGGCATAGAGTTGTTGATAAGCCATGTGGCTCACCTAGATATGAATGTGAATGTACGATGAGAGGTGCCCGGTGGGTTAGCTCCGGTTGCCCGTCATGGCCCTCCGGTTGGGTCGTGACAAAAGTTGTATCAGAGCAGTTCTGTCCTAGGGTGTGTCTACAAGCCGTGTCTAGCAGAGTCTTATTTATGGGTGTGTTGCGCGCCACACTTATAAACAGGAGGCTGCGGGCATTTTTAGGAATGAATGACCTTCTTTCTTCATAAGATTGTGCAATAGAGCTATGATATAAGGATTTCTCTTTCCTTAACCATGTGTTATGTATTTCAGAGATGTCTGTAAGGAGGAAAGCTACAGTAGCCCAAAAGGGCACGACAGTGGCAGAAAAACGGGCCGAAAGAGTACCGCCAACGGTTATAGAGGAGGGTGAGTCCCAGAATGCGGTTCAATTTCAGTCCTCTCACTCGTTGCCTATTTCTGAGGAGCATGAGGGAGCCTCAGCCCCAACTCCAACACCCCCAGCTCTTCCAACAGAGGTTTCGGGTCAAGAGGTGAAAAAGGTTATTCAATTGCTGACTCAATTGGTTACCGCTCAGGCCTAGCGGCAAGGTATGGGTCATGGTGATAGGGCGGTTAGTGCAAGAGCCCGTGATTTTATTAGCTTGAACCCTCCGGAGTTCTTCGGGTCAAAGCCGAATGAGGACCCTCAAAACGTTATTGACGGAATGTTGAGGACACTTCGGTTAATGTATGCTTCCGACGTTGAATCGATGGAGTTAGCACCGTATAGGTTGCGGGATGTTGCGGTTCATTAGTATACGGTTAATATTTTGATGCTTTCCTTCTTCATTACTTGGCCCTTGAGGTTCGGCGGGCTAGAGCCGATAAGTTCTTGAAACTTAGGCAAGGAAGCATGAGCGCTTTAGAGTATAGTCTCCGCTTCAATTCTTAAGCTAGGTATGCTCCGGCCATGGTAGCGGATATGGGTGATCGAGTGCACCGATTTGTGAATGGCTTAGGGCCATATTTGATGGATAAGTTCTTGACTGCATCCCTTCAGGACAATATGGATATTTCTCGCATTCAAGCCCATGCCCAGAATTCGGAGGAAAGCCAACAACCGCAAAGAGGTGAGCGTGAGCATGATAGAGGTTATAACAAGAGGGCTAGATCTTCGGGTCCGATTGGTGAGTTTAGAGGAGGACAAAGACAGCAGTGTTTTAGGCATTCAGGCCATTCTATGACTAGTGCTCCACAGTTTACGGGCCAGAAATTTGATAGATCTACTCACTCAGGGCTGAGCCAGAGTTTTAGAGCTTCAGGTTCTCATTACAGAGGCGACTCGGGTCAGGCAAGGCCACCCATGCCACAATGTTTTCAGTACGGGAAGCTATATTGGGGCCAGTGTTGACTAGGTTCAGATGTTTGCTATGCATGTGGTCGGCCAGGCCATATCATGCGTGACTGCCCCTCGATTAGTGGTAGGGGCAGGATTTAGCCTTCAGGGTCGACAGTCGGGTCTTCATCATCTATACGCCCTCTGGGGCAAGGTTCACAGGTGCCGGTAAGCCATGGTAGAGGTAGAGGAAGAGCTCCTAGTTCTAGTGGTCCTCAGCACCATATTTATGCATTGGCTGGGCGACAGGATCTTGACTTTTCCCTTGATGTCGTTACAGGTCTATTGTCGGTATTTTCTTATGATGTGTATGCTTTGATAGATCCCGGTTCTGCATTGTCATATGTTACCTCATATATTGCGGGTCGATTTGGGGTCAAACCGGAGTCAATCAAACCTTTCGAGGTATTGACACCCGTTGGTGAACCGGTAATAGCTAGCCGAGTATATAAAAATTGTGTAGTTGTGATTTGTGATCATCGTACTATGTTTAATTTACATGAGTTGAAAATGGTGGACTTTGATGTTATTATGGGCATGGATTGGTTGGCTTCTTGCTATGCCAATGTTGATTGTAGAACGAAGATGGTTCGTTTTTAGTTCCCAGGAGAACCAGTTTTGGAATGGAAGGGAAACACGACGTCTCTGAGAGGTAGGTTTATTTCCTATCTCAAGGCAAGGAAAATGATTGCTAAAGGTTGTATTTACCATTTAGTCCTGGTTCAAGATGTAGAAGCCGAATCGCCGACTCTTCAGTCTGTCCCCGTGGTGAATGAGTTTCCGAATGTATTCCCGGATGAGCTTCCAGGCCTCCCTCCTGAGCAGGGGATTGATTTTGCTATTGATGTGCTACCGGAAACAAAGCATTCTTCCGTATAGAATGGCCCCCGCAGAGTTGAAAGAGTTGAAGGAGCAATTGACGGACTTGCTTGAGAAATGCTGCATACGGCCTAGTTCATCCCCATGGAGAGCACGTGTTGTTTGTGAGAAAGACAGATGGCTCCTTGCGAATGTGCATCGACTATTGACAACTGAATAAGGTGACGATCAAGAACAAATATCCGCTTCCAAGGATTGATGACTTATTTGAACAATTACAAAGCGCCAAATGGTTTTCAAAAATAGATTTGAGATCCGGGTATCATCAAGTGAGAGTTAGGGAGAAAGATATTCCTAAGACGGCTTTCAGAACAAGATATGACCATTTTGAGTTCCGGGTAATGTCATTTGGGCTAACTAATGTGCCGACAGTATTCATGGATTTGATGAACAATGGGTTCAGGCCTTTCCTAGATTCATTTGTGATTGTGTTCATCGACGATATCCTGGTATATTTTAGGTCCAAGGCAGAACATGTGGATCATTTACGTGCCATTTTTAGAGTTCTTCAAACTTGAGAGCTATTTGCAAAATTTTCAAAGTGTGAGTTTTGGTTGAACTCAGTGCCCTTTCTGGGGCATATTTTTTTAGCCGATGGCATTCTGGTAAATACCCAAAAGATTGAGGCCGTGAAGACTTGGCTAAGGCCTACAACACCTACGAAGGTTCATAGTTTTCTGGGCTTAGCAGGTTACTACAGAAGATTTGTAGAGGGCTTTTCTTCTATTTCTGCATCATTGACAAAGCTAACTCAGAAATCAGCAAAATTTCAATGGACGGATGCTTGTGAACGTAGCTTTCAAGAGTTAAAGAATATATTAACTTCGGCCTCGGTCCTGACACTTCCAAAGGGACCGAAAGGCTATGTCGTCTATTGCGATGCTTCAGGCGTTGGGTTAGGATGTGTTTTGATGCAACATGGTAAGGTGATTTCTTATGCTTCAAGGCAACTATGGAAACATGAGAAAAATTAACCAACCCATGATCTTGAGTTAGCTGCGGTGATCGATGCATTGAAAATGTAGAGGCATTATTTGTATGGCGTCCATGTTGATATTTATACGGATCACAAGAACCTTCAGTATATTTTCAAGCAGAGAGAATTGAATTTACGGCAACGGCAATGGTTGGAGTTGTTGAAAGACTATGATGTTAATATCCTATACCATCCCGGGAAGGCGAACGTTGTGGCTGATGCTCTTAGCCGTAGGTCTATGGGAAGTTTATGTGATGTTCAGCCAGAGAAAAGAGAGTTAGCTCGTGAGCTCCAGCAACTAGCTAGCCTAGGAGTTCAGGTAGTGGACTCAGGCAATGAGGGAGCTACCATTCATAATTCAGCGGTCTCGTCACTGGTAATGGAAGTGAAAGAGCGCCAGTACGAGGATCCCGTGATAGTTCATTACAGAAATACACTTCCTCAGAAGAAGAAGTCATCCTTGGAGATTTCTGGAGATGGAGTTCTCCAATGTCGAGGCAGGTTGAGTGTTCCTGATGTTGCAGGATTGCACCACCAAATATTGAGAGAAGCCCACTGTTCCTGATATTCTGTTCACCCCAGAGCAACAAAAATGTATCATGATCTGAAATCTATATATTGGTGGAGTGGAATGAATACAGACATAGCGGAGTTCGTGGTTCAATGTCCTAATTGTCAGTAAGTGAAAATTGAGCACCAAAAGCTCGGTGGATTGTTGCAAGCTATGGAGATTCCAATTTGATAATGGGAAGTGATAAATATGGATTTCATCGCAGGCTTACCTCGTTCTAAGAACAAATATGATTCTATATGGGTAGTTGTGGATAGACTTACAAAGTCAGCTCATTTTCTACCGGTCAGAACTACACATGTAGCGGAAGATTATGCAAAGCTTTATGTCAAAGAAATAGTACGACTCCATGGTGTTCCAATATCTATTATTTCCGATAGAGGGACACAGTTTACGGCTAAATTCTGGAAATCTTTTCAAGAAAGTTTGGAGACTCAGGTGAGTCTTAGCAGCATTTCATCCACAGACTGATGGGCAAGCTGAGCGCACCATTCAGACTCTTGAGGATATGTTACGGGCATGTGTGTTGGATTTTGGTGGTAGTTAGGATGACCACTTACCGCTTATTGAATTTGCTTATAACAACAATTATCATTCTAGCATCCAAATGGCCTCGTATGAGGCTTTATAAGGGCAAAAGTGCAGATCGCCAAATTGGGTGGTTCGAAGTAGGGGAGGTTAAATTGATAGGACCAGACTTGGTCCAGCAAGCCATAGAAAAGGTTAAGCTCATACAAGATTGGATATTAACAGCTCAGAGTCGCCAGAAATCTTATGCAGATAATCGTCGACGAGATTTAGAATTTCAAGTGAAAGACTGTGTATTCTTGAAGGTGTCACCAATGAAGGGCGTTATGAGATTTGGCAAAAAAGGAAAGCTTAGTCCTCGGTATATTGGGCTTTATGAGATTGTACGCAAGGTAGGCCAGGTGCCTTACAAATTAGATCTACCTCCTGATTTGGAGTCAGTTCACCCAGTTTTCCATGTATCGATGCTTCATAAGTGCATTGGAGATCCTTCCAAAATTGTACCGGTAGATGATGTCTAAGTCACCAAACAATTGTCTTATGAAGAAGTTCCCATTGCCATTCTAGATAGGCAAGTACGGAGGCTTAGGACCAAATATGTAGCTTCAGTTAAAGTTCTAGGGAGAAATAATAATATGGAGGAAATGACCTGGAAACAGAAGAAGACATAAAGTCCAGGTACCGCATTTATTTCCACCTCCAGAAGTGACTCAAGCATAGACGCCATTGTCCTCAGGTATGTAGTGCTTTCCTTGATGCTTTTTTGGCCCTGTGTGGCCATGGTTATTGATGTTGTCATTGTAGCCTTGTGAGGCAATGTATTTTGGGTTGCCGTGACAGGATGGTAGTGCCATATTACAGGGAAAACTCTGGCGAAAGTTTTATAGAATCCCCAAGAACCTAACATCCGAGGACGAATGTTCCGGGGGGGGGGGGGGGGGGGAGAATGTTACATCCCGGAAATTCCGGATTTGTTGCCTTGAGAGTAGACTAATGTGAGCTTAAGATGAACTTAAGATAAACACGAAGTTCTTATGAGATTAAAGAGAGTATCTAATAGTTTTAAGAGCATACCATAAGATTTTGAAATCATATGAATATGCGAAGTTAAGTTCGTCAAAGGAAGTGAGATGCAAGACGTGTTTGGAAAGGTTTTCGGAATAGTTGATTCGATGCGTACTTAGAAATGTCTTGAGAGGCTGCTATAGGACCAATTATATGGTTAATAAAGGGTTATATAAGTTCCAAGAAGGTTCCACAAGGATTGGAAGTCAAACGAGTCAACGAGAATGAAATTTGGGAATTTCCAGTTATACGGCCAATTGTACGGACCGTATAAATTATACGGCCCGTATAATGGTCTGTAGATTACTTCCAGAGAAGGGTGATCCCTGGTGAGATTATATGGTCCAATTATACGGACCATATAAATTATACAGCCTGTATAATTGGCCGTATAATCGGGTCGGGTCAGATTTTTCATTTTATATACATGGACGACCCTTGCTCATTTTTCATTTCCCACTCTTCCTCCAAGCTCTCCAAAGCTCCAAAACCCTTCTCTAAGCATATTAAACCCAAACCCAAGGGAAAACAAAGATCAAATAGCAAGAATTAAGGCGTTCATGTGTTGGAAGGCTCACTGGGGTTAGTAGACTCCAAGAACAACTTAGGTATTGAAGCTAGGGTTTTCATACAAGTTGATAACTTGCTCCAAAGCTCATTATTATGAGATAAAAGGTTAGTTTTCATGCTTATTTCATGTTATCAAGAATGCTTAGTTGTTGAACAACTTGGGTAGAAGGAAAAAGTAGAAGATGAGGTCTAAATATAGTTTTTATGATGTTTTTGAGTAGTAAGACAACTTGAATCATGATTATTAGTATGATATGGATATAATGTTGTTATAAAAGGTAATAAAAATGATGAGGAAGCATTGTATGAAAATGTACTGAGGGTTGGTGTGAAGTTGTTAGTATAAGTTGAATATGAGAATGAATTTTGATGATTTAATGGAATGTGATTACTTGATTATGATATTGTGAATGTTATTATGGATATTGGGAGTTGTCTTGTAATATGGTGGATGTCGATGAAATAGGGGAAATGCTGCCCAATTTTCGTTAGCTCATGAATTGCTCTAGTTTGAATTCAAGAGTGTGTTTAAGACTTAACCACGATATGAATCCATTTAAATGTAGATTTCTCAAGCTTGGGCGGTGAATGTTAGATAGTCGAAAATACAAAGAGGTATGTAAGGCTAACCCTTCTTTCATTAAGGCATAATCCCATCATTATATACTTTCACATGAGTTCCATAAGGTCTTCCAAAATGACTTTATCCCTAGAATTACTAAAGCTCATGATTCTTGGTATTCTCACGATACCATTGCCTTCATTATATGTAGTTGATCCTCTAAGGAAGGACATAGTGAAAACAATGACGATGATGATGAGGAGGTTGATGATACTTATGCACTTCTATGTATATACATATAAACATCTAAGTATGACTATTATGAAAACCTAGCTTATATGGACGGGTATGATATCTATCGCGAGCGCGCCACTGCAGTTGGGTGCGGATAACACTGAGCCTTGGTAGGGCCAGGTATGTATGACACCGAACCTTATTATGGTCTGGTACGCAAGACACCGAACCTCTATGGTCGGGTATGATACTACTATAAGTATAAAGGTATGAAATGGAAGGTTCCCATTAGAAAGAGGGTGAGCGAATACGATGAACGTCGCTAGAGGTATAAATGGCTCTATCCTACCAATAGTCTTCTAACTTATGTTATTCGTATGCTTCCATTGTGTTATTGATTATGCTTTACATACTCTGTACATTATTCGTACTGACGTCCTTTTGTCTGTAAACGCTGCGTCATGCCCGCAGGTGGACTGAGATATAGACTTGATCCTTAGGCTGCTTATTCAGAGATTTCTTAGAAGAGCTCCATTTGATCTTGAGATACAGTTGTTGGTACTATTATTCTGTGTATATAAATATGGGCATGGCGGTGCCCTGTCCCGTCCTTATGATGATGTTTCATACTCTTCTTAGAGGCTCGTAGACAGTCATGTCTAGTGGATGTCTTTTGCCTTGTCAGCTCATATTTTGGTGTATTATTTTTTTAGCCTCGTCGGCTTATGTACATGTATATAGGGGTAGTTGTTGATGTTGATATAAAAAGTGTTTTAGTCATTAAAAATGGTATTATTAAGGCATAGAGTTATTGATAAGCCATATGGCTCACCTAGATATGAATGTGAATGTACAATGAGAGGCGCCCGGTGGGTTAGCTCTGGGTGCCAGTCATGGCCTTCCGGCTGGGTCGTGACACCCTGGATATCATATTCTCTTCTATTCCCAAGGTGGCTTTGCCTGTCCTCACATTAAAATGCCCAAGGACCTTTGTCAGGAAAAAGCCATAAGGAAGACCAGGATTATTTTCACTAGTGCTCACTGCATTGATCATGATTGATGGTAGATTGATCGGTTCAAGAGTTGATAAAGCTTCCATGAGTACCATATGTTTTGAAGTGACACTGCCATCCCTTCCACTTCTTGGTATGGGCACCTTGTTCACAAACTCGAAAACTAGTTGACAAGTGGGTTCGAGATCTTTTTGAGGAGCTTTCTTGGACGGACTGACCTGCCTTCCTTAAGTATCACATTTTTGAAGGAGGTGGAAGCCCTTCCAGTCACATCCCTCAGCCCTTCGGTTGGTACTCCCAAGATTTCGGTAAGTACTGCTTCAGTCATCATAAAATCTGTCACATTCACTGTTAGGGCCAGAGCACTGTCATCAAGATGAAGTAGATTTGTATACAGTTCCATTACTTTAGCTTCATACACATAAGGAGCTGGTAGAGTAAGAAGATGAGTCCATTTTTGAAATTCCACCATCTCCTAAAGTTCTTTCATCCCAGTCTCCTCTTCCAGGTTTACACCAATCATCATCCCAAAAAGAATCTTCTGTGTTTGGAGATGTTCCTTTCTCAGTTCAATTTCATGTCTCTCAACGGCACTTGTCCTCCGTTTCTTTTGTGAAGCAGATTGATTATCACTTTCTTCTCCTCCTATCTCCTTTGATTTCCTTTTCTTGTTTTCCTTCATACCCCCAGAAATCTGACTGCACACTTTTTTTCCTTCATACCCCCAGAGATCTGACTGCGCACTTAACAAAGTATAATATCACCATCAGAGTCAACATTTTCTCCTGAGTTTTCTTTTGGGGAACCAGGTGCTTCAGCACAGATGGGACACCAAGTTTTCTTCTCAGGATGAGAGACGGGTACGACATCTGTAGCCTTTTATTTCCTGTTAAGATTTTCGACCTGTTGTCCTTCAGAGTTGTCGATGTTATCTCTTCCTATTTCAACCTCTCCACTTATTTCGTCTGATTCTTTTTAAGAGGAGTTTGACGATACCAGATATATATCTGCATCACTTTCCTCAAGATTCAAGGGTCCTCTTAGTTCGAAGAAACCAGATAGAGATATAGATATACTTTGGTTAGAGGAGATTGAGTGCTCTGAGGATGATGGTTGGGAGTTCATTTTGATTTGGCTTGAAGGAGGATTTTAAGATATTTGTACTTGGTAAGAGTGATGAGATAGGGGTTGGTTCCGACAGCCTTGTATAGGACAAAAGAAAGAATGAGAAGTTCGACGGTCTGACTATTTTGGTAAGTGAAGAGAGAGAAAGACACAAGAGATGAACTTAAGGTGTCCGAGATGACATTGTAGGACAGGTGTGAGAGACGAGATAGATTGGGTCAGAAGTTAAGCGTCGGTTGGAAGACTTAAGGTTTGAAATTTGAATTACAAGGCGCTTGACCGACTTGGTACTTAAATAGTTCAGAACATATAAAGGAACTGAAAGAACTACTAACTTGAGGCACAGAGAGACCGGGTCTCTGGATAGTTTTGACAGTGCTGAGCAACAGTTCTGTGCTTTGTTCATATGTTGTCCTGCACCTCCCATATGTGCATACCCCTTCTTCTTCTTCTTCTTCTTCTGAGGTCCTTTCTTTTAAAAACCAGTTCCTTTCGTGCCCAAACTTACTTTCCTTTTAATGAAGTCTTTGTTCCTCTGAAAAGATTCAATTTTTGCTTTGCAAGACTCCCTGTAATAACCTACTTGCTCGCAATGAGTGCACAACGTTTCAGTGGTGGAGACATACTTGTTGTGGGGATTGTAGGGTGTCTTCTTGTAACTAATCCCTTCCCTACTGCTTCCTTTACTCTTGTACATGGAGGTAATTAAGTCAGAGGACCAGGTCCACTTCAGAGTTTTAATAAGATCAAACTTAATTCTGTTCAAGTCTTTCTTCAATTGCTTGCTCCTCTCGACTTCAGTAGTGAGACTTAGTTTTGCCTTTTTGATCTCATCTTCAAGTAAATTTTACTAGCTTCACCCTTCCCTGTAATAGCCGCTATTGTATCCCTTTTTATTTGACCTTTCAGGATAATATTTAACTGATTGGTCTCATCTACCTGCTCTCTCATCTCTCTAATCGACACCAACAGATTGTCTATTTCAAGTTTGGAATTACTGATTTCAAGAGTTAGTGCATCCTTTTCCGAAATAAGGGCATGATAGGCATCAATTAACACACCTGATAGTGACATGAGTTTATTTAGAGAGTAGGCTTTCAGGTTTTTCTTTACCTCCAAGAAATTTCCTCTTCAAATTCATCAGTCTCGTCACTATCATCTGGATCTGACTTTGACATGAGTGAAAAGATAGACTCATACTTGGAGGCTTCATCTTCAATGACCACCATAGATGTATCCCCTCTGTCGTCCGCATCTTCAGACTCACTGGAGGAGTCTCTTAATGCAGCAAGTGTGTGCTTTACTATTTCATCAGCAATTTCCTTTCTTCTGAGGCTTTTGTCAGGAAGCATGCTTCTCCTTGCAGTTCTGTCATAACTGTCCTGTTTACTTAGAGGACACTCTTTGGCTAAGTGACCAGGTCTACCACACCTATGGCAGAGATAGTCATTTCCTCTGGAGTACCCTACCTTTGAGATTCCACCACTTCTTCGGATCAGTTTAATAAATCTTTGTGTGAGATATGCCAACTCAGATTCATCATCACTTGAGTCTTCTCTGGCAGCTTTGAGAACAAGACTCTTTTCTTTTTTTACTTTATTTTTTTCATCCTTCTTCAAAGTCATCTTCATCTCATAGGTTTTAAGGTTTCCAATGAGTTCATCGACCGTTAGCTTGGTGAGGTCTTGGGCTTCAGAAATACCATTTACCTTGTTGTCCTAAGAATGTGCAACACACCAAGCAACTTCCTCACCAGTTTAGTAGTTGTGATGTCCTCTCCTAGAGAATGAAGCTCATTAATGATAGAGTTGAATCTAGTGTGCATATAATGAACAGATTCATTCTCCTTCATTTTAAAAGTCTCATACTCTATGGCGAACATGTCGATTTTGGAGTTTTTCACCTGCGTTGTTCCTTCATGAGCAGTTTGGAGAGCTTCCCAGATCTCTTTAGCAGTTGAACACACTGAGACTCGATTGTATTCATTAGATCCTATTTCACACACAAGGATCTTCTTTGCTATATAATTTTTCTCCACTGCTTTCTTGTCAGCATCATTGTATTCTTTCCTTGTTTTGGCATTGATTTTAACACCATCTTCATTTGTGTGTGCTGGAATATGGGGACCATCACAGATGATATCCCACAACTCTAAATCTTCAGCAATGATGAAGTCGTGCATTCTCTTCTTCCACCACCCATAGCATATTCGGTTAAATCTGGGTGGCCTAGTGAAAGATTGACCTTTTTCCATATTTGGTGGGGCTGCCATTTCACAGATTCTTTCTTGGTATTAACCTTTTAGAAAGCACCTGCTCTAATACCAATTGATGTAGGCTATGCGTCCACCAAACAATGTATGGAGGGACCTGGTTGAGTACCAGTTCCCTTATGCAATGCAGAAACTAAAGAAGGCACTGTTTTTACTGTGGAAAACTCCTTGCTCAAGGGATTAAATATCACGACCTACTCCAGTAGGGTTTCAACTCCACTACACGATCAACTTCAGATTACAACCTATCGTAAGCTAAGAACTAACTCCCATAACCCCTCAACCCTTATAATGGTGGCAACCTAGGAACTAACTCCTATAGTCTCTCAAACTTTGCAATACACCGATTGCAAACACCTCCACTTGACTAACTCTAGCCACAAAAATCAAGGTTGACTACCTCTAGGAGCCACTTACTAAATTGAAAGGTAAACTGCCTAACAACTACTAAGAATTTGAAATACCTACAACAACTTCCTATAAGATAAGAGTAGGTTTACAAGTTAAACCACATGAAACAAAGCTTAAAACAAACTAAGAGAATAAAGCATATTCAGTGTTAGAAACAGGTCCTTCAGTTTGTGATAAGCTTTGTTGAACACTTGGAGAGTCTTGTGACGGCTGCACCTTTTGGGTGATTTTTAAGTTTTCCAAGTGATATACAATATGTTGCAACATATTGTATATATAGTGGGAAGAATGTGGGATGGATAAAGACCACTCATTCAATATTTAACCTAAAGCATGGGTCAGCTCAACTGTTGTACTTGTGTGCAGTGAGTAGCTCGGCTTTACAGCTGTCTCTGCTTACCACGCAAGATGCACAGAGAGCAGATCACAGACCAGGTCTCTGTCTGGTTCTGAATCAGTTTGACAATCATCAAAACACGAATGCACTTGAGCTTATCAGTAATGATTCGAGGAGGTACTATGGTTACGAGAGGTCTTTAGAGTGATCAGATGGGTTTCCTACGAACTTGGCTCAGCAACGTATTTAGTGGGTTCCAGTATGGTGATTTGAAGGTTTAAGAAGACTTGGAACTAGCAAAGTCAGCTATGAGTAAGATCAGTTTGATGGAATTACTTAAAGTTTCTCCGATAGAGCAAGAATTCTTTTCTGGCTAGAGTAAGTCATGGTTTCGGGCTTGTGTTCGTATGCTTCCAAGAAATCATGGTGCGAAGAACGGCTTTAGAAGGGTGAAAGAATGGTTAGCAGAATCATAGTATTTTACCAGTTCAGAGTGACCTATGAGTGTGTTTATATCTAAAGGTTCGTGTTATTCTGAGAAAAGTTATGGGACCTATTGGTCGTGTTCAGAGGTACAAATTTATCGAATAAGAGAATTCCAGCAGAAACAGTTCTAATATTCGGGAATCAGTTGTGAAGGAAATTCGAGTATGGGAAATATGGGAAATTAGATCTTGAGATAATTAAGAAAGTTTGATCAATAAAGTGAATGTGCAGTGTTTTGGCGTACTTCTCGCCATAATGGCTTTCGGAGGGTTATAATACAGGTTCCTTAGTTACTGTCTGCTTTCGTACTCTCTTTCTTCGTTTGAGGATAAAAGATTGTGTAATTGGTATGTGTGTTTTGACCATTTTACCCCTGTTGATCCATTCCTAAGACTTTAAGTGAGTCTAGTGAAAACTGAAGGATTAAGAATCCTTAAGTGAAAGCGTTTGACCAATAGTTGACTTTTGGGTAAACAGACTTTTTTTTGAAATTCTGTCAATTCTGTAAATTCGGGAGGTCGATTATGACTTGGTGGGGGGGATGGTTCGATTCCCAAGGCATTTGGTTGCATTTTGGGTACTTGGTTGGAATCTTATTTTATTCTATTTGTGGGTTGACTAGGTAAATTAGGCGTCCGTTGTAAATTTTGAGGTCACGCGTGAATTCGTAGCGCATTTTTATGTGCTATCTGATTTGTGTATGTGGGGCCTCAAATTGATGTCGGGATTTTGAGAAAGACTAGTGAAAACCAAATTTTTGTTGGTTCTAGTGTGACTGCCATGGCAGGCTTTGTGCCGCCACGATGGGGTCTGGACCGTCATGGCGAGAAATTGGCATTTAATGATTATTCGCCATGGCGGATGGTCTTGTCGCCACAGTGGGACCACCCTGGCAATCCTTGCGACCGCCATAGCAGAATTACGAGACCAGAATCCCATTTATTCTCCTAACTTCGATTTTATTAGTAAAAACTCTCCGAAAACCTATCCTAAGAGCTTAGAGAGGCGATTATTGAAGAACTTGGGGGAATCATCCTTGAAGGTAAGTTCTAAACCATTATCTTGCTCATATTTATTTTCCGAATCGATTTATCATTTGATTTGTTGGTTATCGTGGTCATTTACTTTCTTGCGATGTTATTTACTAGACTACCATTATTCTGAGGTGCTTCGGAAATAGAAGGCTCGTGCGGAGTAGTTCGTGGCACCTATTCTGCATTCGAGGTAGGTTACGACTTACCTTAGTTAGACTTTGATTAGCGAAACGTATATATTATGTTGAATTGACTTGAGAAAGCATGATTAGGTCTTCCGACATGATGTTTGGTTAGATATTACCTAGGTTGGTTGACTTCTGACTATGTGGGCTTGTCGTCGTTATTTACGCATTGTGATGATGTATTTGTATTCGTACTGTGGTGATTTGGGATGGTATTCTATTAGTTTGATTAATTGTGGCTTGTTGCCCTGTTATGTGATTAGGCTGTTGCCTTAATTATTGTGTTGTGATACGTGTTGCACTTATTTCACTCTTGTTGTGTCATTTGCCATTGGAGAAAGGAAGGATAATGAGATTAGGCCTCAATCGTGTTGTATAATTATGATGATATCATGCATGGAATATATTCTCATTTCACATGTATATTGATATCGAATTATGACTTGGTATCGATGATGATACATGAGTAAATGGAGCACCTTGGTGACAAAAGACTTAGTTATGAGGTGTACTTGTTAGATTTGGAAGTTAAGGGTGTCATAGTCTCTTTATATTGATTGAGATGGTTTATATGATTCATTCCAGGGTTGAGCTAATTTATCTAAGTCCTGATATGGCTTATGGCATTGTGACTCGTCCTTTCATTGGCATTTGATTTCATTGATTTATCATGCTTACTTTCGAGTTGGTACTTCATATTGGGATTCTAGACTTGAACCATATTTGAATACTTGTCTTGCATACAATATATGTATATAAGGCACATCTCACAGGGGAGGATGTGGCCTATCTTGTGATATATATATATATATATATATATAAAGCTACATATATAAGGCACATTTGATTGGGGGTGAGAATGTGGCCTATTTGTGAACTCGTGATCCGAGGTCTGTTCCGGAGCGAGTGAACTCATGATCCGAGGTATATTCCGGAGCGAGAGTTACATGGACTTCGCGGGTCCCCAATTAGTCATGACTATTGAGCGAGCAATGCCTTTAGCATGTGTGTACAGGTTTGAGGTATTTGGACAGTGCATTGCATTGCATAGAATTGCATTTTATTCTACATCACCATATGGCTCTTCATGACTGATTTGGTATGGTCTGTTTGTATCGTTGTGGTGGCATAGATTGGATTATGGACTAGGTCATATTGCGGAGTAGTGACTCTGCCTAGGTTCAGAACTTGGTTTTTTTATTATCGTTTGAAATTATTAAGACTCGACAGACTTGTGGTTTAGAAGTTTCATCTTAGGTTGTGATTCGGTTATGGGATATTCTGTGACCTTGGTTTGGGTATTATGTGTCTATCTGCTTATCTTGTTGATTTTATGATTATATGTGTGAACTAATCTTAGTCGTCCTAATACTTAATGGGGCGACACATAACTTATCATTTACATCGCTTATCAATACTTCACCTACGAAATATCCCAATGCTATTTAAAATTGCCCTGAATCTGTGGCTTTAATACATCTCCCCTCTCTTTTTGCCCAGCTAGCCAGACTCATAACTCGTGATCATTTCGAAATTCTATTCGTAAAGCTCACATGCTCCTAATTTCTCTCAGGGCTATTCTGGTTTCTCATGTTCTTTTTTCGTATGTCTAAATCTATAGGTCTTCCTAGCATATCTTTCTACGTCCTAACTGTAAACCCTGGCGATATAACTTTACTTAAAAATCTTTACTCGTACCTGTACCCTGTCACTTTGTCTAAAATAGTCAACCTCGCATCCTTTACTTTCCTGCCGCAGCCGAATCGATCCTTGCGATATTTTATCTTCACTTATACATATACTCTTTTCTCTTCTTACACATAAACCGACATCGCACCTAATTTCCCTATCGTCAAATAACCTTCACAACACCCGTCTGAAAAAAATTGAGGTGAAGCCTTCTTATAAGGATTAGTTAGAAATACACCACATATTCCTAAGGTTGATACAATTTTTACTTCCTTTTTCGGCCAAGCAACATCACATTTAGAAGTTATATAAACAATCCAGAAGACAATCATAATTGCAATTCCACTTACCCAACCATTTCTCATTCTTGAGTTCAAGGTCATCATTAATACCCGAAGTAACTTGTCCATAATGATTCTCAGAATAATACTAACTATCAAATACTCAGAATCCCCTTGAATTCGAATGACCGGTGACTTCTAAATCCCAATGTAAACTCACTTCATATAGGAAAGTTCGATAAAACGAGTCTGTGTGCCTGTTATCAACCCGTACTGATCTTATGTATATATATAAACTTCTAGAGTAAAAGTTTCCCTTACTCGTTAACTTCCTTTCCCATATCAATATCGCTTCATTATCCCTTACTCACCAATCCATAAATCGTGTTACTGCATTTGAATTCTTAATGCCAACTTTCCCTATATCTTCAATAAATCTCAATTCTCCGAAATCTCGAAAGCAACTCATTCCAGTTCCTTTAATTACTAATCATTTTTCCCCTCCCGGGTTCTTCCCTTAAATTAAATTAAAATCATTCTAAAACTTCTCTTTGAAAGCGTCTTATAATTGTTCATTCAATCATGACTTACCAAACATCCGATTGTCACATTTTCCCTTCAATCTTTCTCTATAGCATAGACATTCAAACAATTCAATTTGTAAAAATTTCGGCAGAGTTTCCTCTATACTTCTTACTGCCTCGTTCCTGCACACAGCCCAGAGAACACATCCAATGCCTCTCAGGGCGATCACAAATACCCGTAACATCTAGCCCAAGTTCTTATATCAAAGTCTATCAATATCAATAAGGCAGGAAACATACCTTTCAGAGTATCAACTTCAATTCTCATCAATTACCTCATAGTGGCATAATCAACTACTTATCCACAATCAAAACATTTAGGGTTAGAATCAGGGACATCACATCATACAATTTAGCTCTACGGTACGATCTAAGATGAGAATGAAAGGTCAATGGTTCCTAAATGCCCTGCAGCCTCTTGTTTATAAGTGTGGCGCACTTCACACCCATAAACAATACTCTACTGGACACGGCTCGTAGACATACCCTAGGATGAACTGCTCTGATACCACTTTTGTCACGACCCAATCGGAGGGCCATGACGGGCACCCGGAGCTAACCTACCGAGCACCTTTGAACATATGTCATCATACTCATTTATGGGTGGACCACAAAGATAACTCATGGGTATCATACTCTGCAAGGGCATATATCACAAGATAATGGCACATCTCTATATAATCGTCAACAACTGTGCCCATCATCACAAGCCGACATAGCTGCCAAAATATCATACAACAATATGAACCGGTAGGGTTAAAAAACGTCTAACTGTACACACATGTCTACAAGCCTCTACATAGAATACAAGTGACCATAAATACTAATACCAATAGATTGCAACTCCAAAGTAAGTGGAGTGCTCCTGAGAATCCGCTGATAAAGCACCTACGAATCTAATCCATCTCTCTGCCTACCTGCGGGCATGAACGCAGTGTCTACAAGAAAAGGACGTCAGTACGAACAATGTACTGAGTATGTAAGACATGAATAACAACATAACAACAGATAGAGAACATAACATAAGATAAGGATACCCTGTACATCTGATTGCCTCTTGATGCGAACATCATGCATGCTTAGCTTTCTTTTTAAAAAACCATTTTTCATGCATAAATAACATAATAGTGCTATGGAACGTGCAGACCGATGTATATATCATATCATCATTACATATGTTGTCGCGGAACGAACAACCCGATCTATTTATCCATATATCCCGCATCCGGGCATCCCGCGTCCGGGACGATATCATAGTATACCAGCTGATCAGGTGGTTATGCGTATATAATGCCTCAGCTTTCCCCATATCCCATATATACATATCTAATATACATATATAATATAAGTATCATGCATGAGAGCCCAAATAAAAGATACTACTTTATCCGAGTGACGTAATGTCGGTAACCTCCGTTTATATTATGGAGCAATCATCATTGCTAAATCTCACCTTAAAGGAACAATTATCATAAGGTGAGATCAACAACAATGATTAAAATCAAGAAAATCATGAAATAAACCCTATAGTCTCATAATAGCATCAAAACCATAAGCTTTGGAATCTCTTGAATGGGATCATCATCATCATTGGAAACATCTATCTTTAGCAATATAAGAACTTTGAGAATCATGAACTTCTAGCTTTTTGGGAATAAGGATATTATGGAAAACATGTATGGGTTCATAAGAAAAGAATCATGCCTTTAGAAAGAAAGGGACTAGCCTTAACATACCTTTTCAGTCGCCTTAACTTTAACTACTTAACGCTTATCCTCCCAAGCTCATAAATCTACATTCAAAATAATTCATACTATTATTAGGCTTATCGTCACATGCTTGTATTAAGCCTTCAAATTAAAACCCTTTAGAATCTACCAAAATTCGGGCAGCATCTCCCCTATATCTTCTACTCCCTACAATCTTCAAAATAACTCCCAAAGCACAATAAAACATCAACAATTCCATAATCAAAAGATTACATTCAAACTATACTCATAAACATGAAACTAAGATGAAATCTTACCTCAAAATTCAAGAACACTTCAATTCCATGGTTACTCCACCTTAAAAAAATACTCATCCAAACATCTTCAAGAAGAGAAGACAAGTGTAGACCTCACTTAGAACCCTTAACAACTTTAATCTTCACTTTGATCCTTGGTTTGGGCTTGGAAATATGTTGGAATATGTTTGGAGAGGTTTCTAGGACTTCCTAGGACTTGGGGCTATGTTAAAAATGAAATAAAAATGACCAAAATTGTCATATAGACTTGTAGGAATATATGTGCATGTTGTGGAAGTTGGAGGAATGTTCTAGAGGATTTGGGATATGTTTAGGGGTGTTTGGATTAAAAAAATAAGGGGTAAAACCCCTTTTATAATGTTCTAGAGTCGGTTGGCACCGACCTAGAAGTTTCGGGTACTGTAGCGCGCGTGTCACGCACTGTAGCTGTACATTTCTGCTCTGCGAGCCTGACTTGTAACGTCCATAATTCTCTACTCCGAAGTTGTATCGACGAATGGTTTATTGCGTTGGAAACTAGACTTCATGAACTTCAATTTAGGTTTTTGCTTTATTTCAAAATTCTTCATATACTAAAAGATATTCTTTCCTTGATTTAGGCTCATACTTTGTTGTTCAAAGTAACACTCATTTTTTCCCAAAGTCATACTAACTCAACTCCTTCCACTCAATTCCTTATAGGACCTTCCGGAATTCCTCATATGCATCCTTTACTCATAAAATATACTTAATAATGCTTCGTCTCTTATACTCCAAAGTTTTTTTACTTAGCCATTGTTCAACATGCTTACGCTCAAATTTGATCAGTGTTTCTCCGCAAGTGCGGGGTGTAACACTACTCGACAGAGATTCCAAGGTGAGCTTTTGGGCTAGATCTACATTCGGAGACTCTTATTGTATTTAACTGTCCACTTTGTATTCTGGAGACCGTATTGACATTTGACATTTGTACTTCCTATCAGACTTGTATCTATGTAATAGTGGTTCTTGTACTACTCCAGACCAGAATTTGAGGTTATTCTTACTTCTGTACTTATCATTTATATAATTTGAATCTATTAGTTAAATCATTGTTTTTATCCGCATAATTCTTATATATGATTAAAATGATTTGGAAATGGTTCGCCTACCTTGGGGGACAGTGTAGGTGCCATCATGATTCACGAATTGGGTTATGACAACAAAACTCGCCCGATTACCTCAGGAACTATGTCGCCCATCTCTACGGGTCGAAACTATACTAACAGGGCGCGGGGAAATAGGGGTAAATGGGTCAAAAGTGCAATAACAACCAAATGAGTCATTATAGCTAAATCATTAACCGGAACCCCGAAGATTAGTCTCGTGCAATAACACTATCCTTGTGACAAATAACTGGGCATGATCTCATAGCTATTTTGCTATCGCTTTATCAACAATAACTAAGCTCGACGGTCATTCTACTCACTTTGTGTTTCTCACACACTCTAGGCACATTCCTTGTGGCGATTATATCATTTTGCCCTCGTTACTGAATCGAGTTTCTTCATATCCCCTACTAAATATTTGGGTTTCAAATGTCCAACTGGGCTTACTGACGATTTTCACATCTCCCTCTTAGACAAAAGGTTAAGGTTTTGTACTTGAGAATCCTTTTCTCTTGTTGGGATCCGACCAACTTTCCTTATCTTCTGCAATTCTTGCACTTTACGTCACTGACGACTCATCTTTAGGCTCACTTCTGAGCAACCTTCCTTACTAGGAATAACTGAACTACTTACATGGACTGGGAACTAATGTATTTGCAACTATCATACACAATCTTAATGATTTAACTCTGCTCACACTGCCAATCTTTGGGAAACCCATTTTCGATAACTCTTAAAGGATATTCTTCTGTAGTTTGCTTCCTTACGATTTAGCTGATTTCCTCTTCCACTATAACTATCCTTCTAATGTAACTTAAACCCTTAGGGTTCTAACACACATTCAGTGTATTCAAATGGTTACCCATTCACTAGTGTTAACTTGACTAAGTAAATCAAATCGTGCTTCTACTAACTCTGTTGAAAATTGATAATTCATTGTATCTACTCAAAACATACTTATTATTCTTCTGTTAACTACCTGCTAGCATCATATTCTCTTCTTCTGCTCTAGATGCTAAAAAGAAGCATAACGTTATTTCTAACTCCCTCATCATTTGATGTTATTCTATGGTCGTATACTATCTTTTTTGAACTATAGACATGGATCACACTTAGGAAATTTTTATCTATCTTAAATGTAACATTGGAACAAGTAACCCCAAACTTTCTATACACTTCAAAATCATAACAGACTATACACATCCGGGGTAAACACTTAATCACATAACCTAAGTGTCATATCTCCTTTTTTTCAACACATTAATATTTGCTTCCTATAGAAACTTACTAACGTAGTACTTTCTAGTTCTGATCTGAAAAAATCTAAAAAAATGAACTGAAGCAAAATGTTACATCCCGGATTTTCGTTCAGCGTATGCGCTACTAAGTTGAGGTTGACGAATGCACTTAAAAATGAGAAATGATATTTTGGGAAAATAAAAAAATGAGTTGATTGCTAACCCTGCGTGCATGCTTCATTTACTTACTTCTCGTCCTAATTGCTTGAACTACTTGATACGTTTCTTAATTATGAAGTAAGGATGAGACACATGCCTAAATAATATAAGAACCAGCATCTGATATGTTTGAATTAAGAAAGTAGGTGATTAATATATAAGAACCAGCATCTGATATGTTTGAATTAAGCAAGTAGGTGAATCACCTACTTGCTAAAGGAGTGGCTGAAATTAAATACCCCAAAAGTGGGGGGAAGGGGGGTCAGCAAAAGGGCCCCTTAAAGCTATAAAATCTCTCACTTATTCACATAATTATCCAGAACATATAGTGACCATTAAGAGACCGTAAGAGTTCCCTCTCAATCATCCCCCAAACCCTAAGTGATTTCAAGTGTTACAGAGTGATTCTAGTGCCGAAAAACCCGGATTGTTTGCTAGTTTCCCTTTCTCCTTCTTGTAGCTTTGTTGGGGGACTGATTTCAGATGAAGAGAGGCTAGTTTTCATGGGTTCTACTCAGTCCAAGGTAAGTTTATGCTTCTCCTTCTCTTCTCTAAGCTTCTACGAGTTGTAACTTGATCATAAAGACTGGAACTTGCGAGTTGCGAAAGAGTAGTATGCTGTTTGTTGTTGCGCCACTGTTGGTTGGTTGTGAACTTGTTTTTAAATTGAATTCATGGCTGAGAAGAGGCTTAAATTATGTACTGTTGGTTGTGTTTCTCAATTTAAAAGAAAAGACAAGTCGGAAACGTGTTTTAGTAATCTGAAAATTGGTTTTGAGTTGCTGAACTTGTGGGACTATTATGGGGGCGTTTTAAGCTTATGTTTTGGTTGAAAATCAGTAGGAATGATTGAATATGTTGTGGTTAATCGTTTTAACAAGTTTTGGAAGGAAAGGGGCTTAAAATTATAGTTTGTTTAATCATAAACCGAGCTTGCCGCTCGTTGTACTATTGTTTGAATTGTTCTTACGTTGTTGAGGGCCTGAATGGATGGGATTGGTTGTTGATATTATTAATATTGTTGTTTGGTGCTGTTTTGAATTCGGAGAAGTCAGGAAATGTAGGGGAAGTGCTGCCCAATTTTTCGTAAGAGAGCTACTAGCTTAGAAACGTGTTTTGAGTTCTTCCATGGAACTAACCATAGTTCTAATACCTTAATGTTGGTTGAAGTACTATGAGCAGTAAATATTGAGTCGTTAGCAACAAAGGTATGTAATGGCTATCCTTTCTTTTCTTGGCATGATCCGTAGATAATAAGCGTTTATTGAATCTTAAAGAAAGAGAGCTATTGTTTAGAGCTGTCATAGAGGTATAACGATTCTAGATTTGATATTGTATCTTTCGAGGGATTTCTATCTGCTCCTTTGTCCATTGTTAATAGAAGAGTCAGAAAGAGACATGTTGATATCTCCATATATTTCCGTTCACACATGATATATACATATATAGTTTTCTTTAGCCTGGCCACTTGGTCAGTGAGACAGATTGCCTGGCCTTATGATCAGTGATATATATATATATATATATATAGTACAGTTGCCTATCCACTTGGTCAGTGAGATATATGATATTATTATATTGCATTTCATATGAGACAGGTCAGGTGAGGTATTCAAGGCATTCTTTGGCCTCCAAATTACTATGTTTTCAGTTTCAGTTATTCTATTGCCTTACATACTCAGTACATTGTTTCGTATTGAAGTCCCTTTTGCCGGGGGCGCTGCATTCATGCCTATAGGTGCTGATAGATAGACTGACAGACCCCACCCCCCAGTAGGCGGGACCAGATATCAGCTGATTAGTGAGCTCCCTTGTCCGGAGTTGCCACGTCCATTTGGAGTCTTTCTTTTGAGTATATAAAAATGATGGGTAGGCCGGGGCCCTGTCCTTACCATGATACAGTTGTATTTCCTTTAGAGGCTTGTAGACGAGTCCTGTATAGTATGTTAGTGTTGTGACCTTGTTGGCCCTCGTACATATCCATTTTGGTATTGTTAGTTGTAAACGTTCATGGCGGCCTAGTCAGCCTGCAGAGTTACGTATATATGTTTTGGGTGTGCGTGTCCTTTCAGACTAGATAACTACTTTACAAATATTCAGAATGTGACTTTGTCGGCCTTGTTGGTTTTTTCTGTTTGCAGGTAGGCCTTGTCAGCCTAAGTCGAGGGTTACCCCTCCAAAATTACAGGTTTAGAGTGGTTCGCTCGGGCAGAGTGTGGCACCGGGTGTCGGCCATGCCTCTCCAGATTTGGGGCGTGACACAAAAATAGCCTCTTACAGGTGTATAAGATAACCTAATAGGAGCTAAAATAAAATCCTAAATTGTAAAATTGGAGGTCCCAAATTCATAAACACATTTAACATTTTATATTTATTTATAAATCATTCCCTGAAATTCGATATCGCGTGCTCTTAATTCTCATTTTGTACATCATATCTTCTTAGTCATATACATGAGTCGTACCGAAAATATATCTTTGGTAATATCAAACGTTTCTGACTCCTAGGTATTTTGCCCTAAGGCTCTTTTCTGTCTAAAACTATAGTGATCAATTCTATGCTTACTGCGATTAAATTCTTAACCTGTTATACCGTGGGATCTGACATCTGAGCTATCATATTCCAACCTGTGGCTCCATTTAGAAAATTTAAATGAAATTGTTCTATGAGGTAAAGCACATACAAATACACTACCATGCGCAAACTTGTCCTTCAGAGTATACCATCGTCTGATAAATCGCTTTCTGCGCCATCCGACGAGCCTTAGGTCTTCACCGGGACCTAAAACATGCGAAGATTTAGCTATAATCACTGTTACTTACATTTTCTTTTAGCACCCATAGGCATCACTGTGTACTCACAAATCACCAGAATTTGGTTACACTGAAAATTGGAGATCTGGTAACTAAATAACTGAATACTAGCATACTGAATAACCATAACCCTACTATACATTGCATCCCACTTTTAACATCCTAGCCTCTCAAGTCTCATTTGTTACTAACATGTACTTCATAATTATACCACAATGGGCAATCATCCTCTCGAGGACTTGGGTTTTTCCTGCCCGTCGCTTGGGCATTCGATATGTCTGGAATTCGATAGGAACAGAAAGTTACTTATTGCTCTAAGCTTCATGGTACGATCTAGAGTAGAAAGAAGAGAGACAATCCTGAATATCTTGGCGGTCAACTGTTTACACGTGTGGCATGCACAAACACATAAACGTGACCCCGCTGAACATGGCTTCATAGACTCCTTGTGATACTTAAACCTAGTGCTCTGCTATCGAGCTTTATTACGCCTTGAACTTGGGCCTGGACATAACACATCACCCGGTGCCTGACTGACTGACTAAATCAACATGTGGTATCATATCATACTGAATGAAAAAATAAACTAACACATGCTGATATACTGAAATTCTGAATGATGCAAATCAAAATATGGAAACTCTAATATACGTCTAAAGAATAAACTGTAGCCAACATTGCTTAACATGAAAAGCCTGCGACTGTTGCCGGGAAAAGGCTCCTGGCATACCTGACTGTCTGTAAATACTGAAAGACTGTAAAATAATGATAATGCCCCGAAAGACTAGGGCTCACCAATCAGCTCATACTGGAAATCATAGTGAGCAGATTCACCATCCTGTAAATCATTACCTACATCGCGAGATGCAGTCCCCGGGCAAAAGGGACGTCAGTACATTTGAATTACACTGGTATTTAAAGCAACTGAAAGAAAAAACTGTAAGTAATGAAGCTGAAACTGAACTGATAATTGATAACTGATAACTGAAGTGAACAAAATAAGTAGGGATATGAATACTTCCTGTTCTGAATGGAGCATCACTTGTTTAACTGAAACATAATTTGTGGGGCCTCGACCCAATATAAGTGCACAAATCAATGGCCTTAGCCAAGTAAGTGCATTAGTCAATAGCCTTGGCCAAGTATACGTATACAGAAGACTGTGCCCTCAGGTAATCACATATGTTCGAAATTCATTTATTATTATTAAGGAATTGAGTTCACTGGAATAATGAATATTACTAAAGTAAGACATGTATTCAAGGACTGATTATGAGAACTGAAGCTTTAACTAGTTTATAAACATACCGAGTATTCTAAAATGAGACTCATGGGTATCAAACACAAGTCTATATTGATTACGTACTGAGCTCACAACATTCATAATGAAAGTCATGAACGAATTATGAAACTAGAGAATAGAAGTTCTGCAACTATTCAAGGAACTAAGATTAACTATATTTATGAGGCAATTCATAATGTTATAAAAGAATGTTACGTAGGAAAAATCATTAACATTCCCAAACGTAGAGAGTTAGCCTCACATACCTTAATTTCCTGCTCTTGAGCGTAATACAACCTTAGTCAACCCTTTCAACTTTAATCTATAGCAATACAAGTCAAAGAGATTCCATATTAGCAACAATACTCAAGTTTTGGCCATCTAGGCATTTTGTCAAACACTTGGTGGGCATAAAGCTCCACAACTCTCATCAATGGTGTTTCTGAACCTAACAACCCCTTCTTTTGCTCCTAGATGATTCTACAATCTCATATTGCTATAATCAATATCATTCTTCATCACCCAAAAGATAAACAACACCCTTAATCAATAATCAATAATCAATAATCAACAATCAACAACCCAAACATATAACCGTTCATGCTTTTCTATCCAACCCATCAACTCATATCTCATGAACTTATAGTCTATAGTCATCAATACAAAGCTATAGTCAATTAAAGTATGAAGGTGTTACCTTTTTGACGTTCAATTCTCTTGAATTCGAATTCTAGGGTTATTTCGTCCAAAACGAAGTCTCAATCGATTATCTAAGAATATGAAGGGTTTACCCATGCTAATAAGGTGTTGGAGAATTTAAATTAACTTAGAATCTTTATTAGAACTTACCTTGGATGATGGAGGGACCATGGAGGAAGTTGGGTTCTTGAGAGCTTCCCTTTCTAGAGAAAATTTTCGTGTTTAGGGTGTAGGGAATGATGTAGGGCTTTTAAAACGACTTACGTGGTGTGCGGCCACGTAGCTAACCATGCAACAAGGGTAGTAACACTGCCTCTGGTGCGCGGTCGCGTACCTGAAGGTTTCTTCGTGCAACTAACCGCGCAGACTGCGCAATGTATAGTAAAACGCACATAACTTTTTATACAGAGATCCGTTAGAGCTTCACCATATATCGATGGAAAGATATTTCAAAGGGTTACAATTTTTATGTTTTAAGTTTTCTCAAAGTATCAATGTATTTTCATGTAAACCCGCTAGAAGACAAACCTATCGTAAACTTAGTTGATTATATCGAATCTCATGCACCTCACTGTTCGTCTTGATTCCGAAGCAACTATTTCCACCCAAACTCATCCCGATAGGGCTTCACTTGTCTAAAATGTCACATGAATACTCATTTAACATATCCACACCTTATCCAAATTTACGGAGTGTTACATAGCCATAAGTACTCAAACTAACCCTCATATAACAGGAGTAACTGCTAGATATGCGAACTAATCATACTTAAACTGAATAACTAAGCAGGCTAACATGTTAAAATCCTATCACCCATATAAACCAGTCTACCATTACCAGAAACTAAGACAAAACAAGCTACATAAATTAAAGTCACTTAAACAATAACTAACACTTAAATAAAAACTAAACTAAAACAGACATATAAGCCAATAAACAAACAACTAAAAAAACAAATACATAAATAAACAAAGAAAGGAAAGATTTTTACCTTTTGCACTGGTAGCCTTGTCGAGAATGGAATTTGAGAGCCCTTTTATCTCCTTCACACCTCACAAGCACACAAACCATAAAGCAATTGAAAATTTTCATAAACTAAAACCAAATTTTAAACTAAAAAGGGTTTCAGGCAAACCAAAACCCTAAGTATGCTCACAAACTCATATAAAACCTAGAAATGGGTTTTTTTACTGAACTTGCAAGTATTTTTCCATGTGTGTATAATGAAGAATTGGGGGTTATTTATATAGAACCCCAAATCGTAGGGTTTCATTGCTAAAAACCCGATGTGGGACTAGTGGAATTGGGAGGAATTCATCTTGAATTCCCTCCAATGGTATGACTATCCAATCAGATTCGAGTATTCGAAATCAATACAATACAAAATCCATTAAGAAAATATGCAGAAAAGCAAAAGAGGGGCAACCTCACGTCATTGACTCATTTTCTACGGTTAATATGGAGGAGAGAGGGCAAGAGAATTAATTGCTCTTGCCGAAAATGAACTAGCAGCTCTGAGAAAGCAAGAGTGTACATTGTTTCTATGCCATTTTTGGCAAAAACGAAGAGAGAGAGAGAGAGAGAGAGAGAGCATGCAGGCGGTTCTAAAGTTTTTGAAACACTTCTACTGAAATTGAAATATTTAAAGGTCGTTTGGCATAGTGTAGAAGTGGTGTTGGGGTATTGGGTCGAGTCGTCGGTTGAAACCGAGTGGGCTTTGGCCCAATTTTTGTGAATCAAAGGAATTAAGAGAAAAGGGTTACTTTGCTCAAATGCGGCTGATTTGTAAATTCTACTCATATGACCAACATTTCGATTGTAGCCATTTTAAAAATAAACAATCATTTCTATAATAGACCAATTATAAAGAAAGACTTAATTGACTCTTTCAAACATGACCATAATTGATGTGCAGAAGATAATTTGATCTTTCAATCAAACCACAATTAAAGTATAGAAAGAAAATTGGAATTTGACATCTCAATTTTAACCATGGTTAATGCATAAAGTATTTTGGCCTTTTCAATTCTAGCCATTTGTAAATACAATTGAAGTTAAACCATTTATAATATTGAGACGTAAGTGATCATGTATTCAATTAATCAAATTTCTTGATTTAACGAAGTGAAATATTGATCAGTTGAACATTAATAACTCTTAAACAATTACTTCCATAATTATTTTCACTATTTTGAATTAAATCCTTGATAAATATTGTTTGAAAATCCTTGAGAATATAACAAATATACAGAATGATATACAAGGGTATACTTGATGATTTTGCCAAATATGGCAAAAATAATTTTGTAAAATCATTTTGACTTGTAAAAGGGCATATTTCACGCCATTTGTGATTCAAGAGCCCCGAATAATTAAATAAAATTATCTGAGGGAAAAAATTAGGTGTCAACAGGTTGCAAACAAAATAATTGGGGTTTTGGGTTTCTATTGTCATGATCCAATTTCACTAAGTCGCGCGGGTGCCTACCTTTCCCACCTCAGTAAGTGAACCCTTATCCCAACAATCTTTAAAACACGAATAAATAAGTAATGAGAGGAAGAGGTAGAAATACGTAAGTCTGACATATAAATAGATAAATAATGCGAAAATATATCAAAATTACCCCAGTATCTGGTCTGGTCATACTAGAGCATCTAACTAGAATCTACAAGTTTGGAAGTAATAATAATACATCAATGGTCTCAATATGTCTCAGAATATCAAGTAAGACATAAATAAAACAAGAATCTTCAAGGCGGCGGACGTCCTCGTGCTCACCCTGTAAAACTCTAAAGAACAACCCTCGAACTACTATCAGCCACGAGAAGCAGAGGCCGATCCCACCTGGAATTCTGCATTCATAAAAGATGCAACAAGTGCAGGTCAATACAACAACACGTACTGGTAATTATCATAGGTCGACTAAGATTAGCCAGTTTTGGGGTTTGTACTCAACAAGGTATAAGTCAACACGAGCCAATAACCGAGTACAAGTCATCACCTATGTTATAGCATCTAAACCCAACTGTGCCAAATCTCAGTACATCCATCCGAATTCGTATATCACAACAAGTCACAAGAATAGCACAATAGAAGCCAAGGTACAATGCAATGCAATAATGTATGAAGTGTGAATGCAATGTACACATGTACTCTGATGATGGAACATCACATCTAGGCAGCACAACCCATGGGAGACCCGCGAAGTCCATGTACCCTCGTGATTCTGGTAACAACCTCGTCAATCGCTACCAGCACTCATCCTCGATTCCGGAATAACCATCAGACATCGGTCCTCACGTCACTCTCATCCAACTGAGACCAGCTCATAATAGTATTTCCTTATATATCATCAATGTATCAATAGCACATCATGAAGGATGCGAATGCATGCAATATATGAGTGCAATATCAATAACCAAATCATTCTCAAACATTACCACACATGGGCACACCAACAATATCAATAGAAAGGCTACACAATAAGCCGTAATAGAATCATAATCCTCGTCTCAAAACAGCAATGAGTAAGGTGCTACAATATCATCATCAAGATATATCATTAGTCAACCATTATCTACCATCACTACGTGGCATCGAGTCAACAACAAATAGAATAAGATGAGTCACAACACAACAGGTGGCTAGCCCCAAATCATAGAACAAGGCCCAACCTAAGACAATATCCAACCCAACTTCATACCCGAAGGTTTACATGCATTCTCCTACAATATCGTCTAAATATGTGCTTCGCTAATCGATGTCTCACCATAGGGTAAACCGTAACCTACCTGGAAGGCCGAAGAGCAAGGTCTCCAACAATCACAACTTAGTCTTCCCTTTTATTTGAGCCTCGAGAGTAAGAAAGTATAAGCATATTCAATTCATGCAATTACAATCAAGAATAACATCAATCAAACCCTATTTCTACTCAAGACCCAAATCCCCAAACTATGAAATGGTTTTATGAAGTAGAAGGGTGAAGTTACGATTCTAAAGGTTCCCACATGAAATTAACACTCCATATGATCAATTCCCATTAATAACAAGCTAGAACAATCAATCATTCACTTAATTTCGGATTCTAGACAAAACCCCAAAATTTAGGTATAAACCCTAACTTCCAATTCCCTAATTGTCACGACCCAACCGGGGGGCCATGACGGGCGCCTGAAGCTAACCCACCGGGCACCTTTTGTCATACTTCCACAATCATATCTAGGTAAGCCACATGGCCTACTCATAATCTTTATGCATCAATAATACATTTTTCATCGGCTATGGCACTTCTATAACAACATCAACAACTATGCCCATATGTATACGCAAGCCAACAAGGCTATCAAAATGATATACAAACTATGAGCCGACAAGGCTAAGAAACATCTAGCTATACACAATTGTCTACGAGCCTCTAGAAAGAGTATGTAACATCATAAAGACGGGACAGGGCCCCGCCATGCCAATATATATACACAAAAGAATTGTACCAACAACTGCAGCTCCAAATCAAATGGAGCTCCTCTAAGCAATCTCTGGATAAGCAGCCTAAGGATCAAGTCTATCTCCCTGTCCACCTGCGGGCATGACGCAGCATCCACAAACAAAAGGACGTTAGTACGAACAATGTACTACGTATGTAAGGCATAAGCAGTAACATAATAATTGCATGAAGGATAACATGAGATAGAAGAGTCGTGAGATAGGAGAGCTATATATACCTCTTGAGATGTTCATCATATTTACTTATCCTTTTCTAATGGAAACTTTCCATGCATACGCATATATATATATATAGTAGTACCATACCCGACCATGTAGGTTCGGTATCATACATACCCAGCCATAGCAAGGCTCGGTGTTATCCGTACCCAACTGTAGTGATGCGCGCGCAGTGAATATCATACCCGGCCATACAAGCTCGGTGTTACATAATGGCTATACATATATACATACATATACACATAGGAGTACATAAGCATCATCAACATCATCGTCATCAATATATCTTTCTTTAGAGGGTCAACTATCGCAGGATGAGATCAACGATATTATGAGAGTATCAAGACTTATGAGCTATAGCACTTCTAGAAATGGAGGCGTCATGGAAGGCATTATGGATTTCACATATGTGTATACAACAATGGGATCATGCCTTAAGAAAGAAGGGTTAGCCTTACATACCTTTATGTCTTCTTAACTACATAACATTCTTCTCCAAAGTCCGAAAAAATCTACATTTAAGAGGATTCATACCAAGGTTAGGTCTTAAAGACACTCTTAAGTTCAAACTAGTATAATTCATGAGCTAGCGAAAATTGGCCAGCATTTCCCCTATTTTATCTACTTCCACCATACTACAAAACAACTTCCAAGCAACCATAACAACATCCACAATATCATAATCAAGTAGTTATATTCCATTAAGTCTTAAAATTCATTCTCATAATCAATTTATATCAACAACTTCATATCAACCCTTTGTACACTTGTATGCAACACTTCCTTGTCATCATTATTACCCTTCATAACAAGATTACACTCATAACATTCTAACAATGATAACTCAAGTTAATTTACTACTCAAAATATCATTAAATCTATATTTGAATTTCATCTTCCACTTTCTCCCCTCACACAAGTTGTTCAACAACCAAGCATATTTAATAACATGAAATAGACATGAAAACTAACCTTTTATCATATAAGAATGAGCTTTGAATCAAGTTACCAACTTGAATGAAACCCCTACTTCAACACCAAAGAAATTCTTGGATCCTACAAACCCTAGTGAGCATTTCAACACTTAAATCCCTTGATTCTTGCTATTTGATCTTGGATTTCTCTTGGGTTTGGTTGGGTTTACTTAAGAGAGGGTTCTAGAGCTTTCAAAAGTTTAGGGAAAGTGGGAAATGAAATAAATGAACAAGGGTCGGTCATATATAACAAAAAAAGAAATCTGACCCAACCCGGATCTATGGCCAATTATACGGGTCGTACAAATTATACGATCCGTAAAAATGGACCGTACAATCCCGCCAGAGGTTCACCCTTTTCTGGAATTGATTTATGGTGGAGGTCAGCCAATTATACGGACTGTAGAAATTATACGGTCCCTATATCAGACCGCATAATCCACTTTTTCCCGAAACTTATTCTTGTCGATTCGTTCAACCCCCAATCCTTGTGGAACCTTATTGGCACTTGTATAACACTTCATTAACCATCTAAGGGGTCCTATAGCTCCATTTCAAGACATTACTAAACAAATTATAGCTTAATTGTTGCGAAACCCTCCCAAACATGACTTACATTCCGCTTCCTTCGACGAACTTAGTTTCACCGATTCATATGACTTCAAAATCTTATGGTATGCGCTTAAAGTTATCAAATAATCTCATAAGGAATTCATGTTCACCTTAAGCTCGCGTTAGTCTACTCACAATGCAACAATCCGAAATCTCCGAGATGTAACATTCTCCCCCCCTCCCCCCCCCCCCCCCCCCTTAGGAATATTCGTTCTCGAATGTTAGACTCTTGGTGATTCCATAAAAAATTTACCAGAGTTTCCCCTGTAATATGACACTACCATCCTATCATAGCAACCCAAAATATATCGCCTCACAGGGCTACAACAACAACAACAACCATGGCCACACACGACTACGAAAGCATCAAGAAAGCATTACATACCTGGGGACAATGGCGTCTCTGCCTGAGTCTCCTCTGGAGGTGGAAATAAATGTGGATACCTGAACTTCATGTCTTCTTTCGCTTCCTAGGTCATTTCCTCTCTATTATTATTTCTCCATAAAACTTTAACTGAAGCTACATCTTTGGTTCTGAGTCTTCGAACTTATCTATCTAGAATGGCAATGGGAACTTCTTCATAAGACAATTGCTCAGTGACTTGGACATCATCTACTGGTAAATTCTGGAAGGATCTCCAATGCACTTGCGAAGCACCGATACATGAAAAACAGGATGGACTGACTCCAAATTCGAGGGTAGGTCTAATTCATAAGCTACTTGGCCTACCTTGCATACAATTTCATAAGGTCCAATGTACCGGGGACTAAGCTTTCCCTTCTTGCCAAATCTCATGATGCCCTTCCTTGGCGACACCTTCAAGAATACCTAGTCCTTCACTTGGAACTCCAAGTCTCGTCGACGATTATCTGCATATGATTTCTGACGACTCTAAGCTATTAATAATCGATCCTGTATAAGCTTGACCTTTTCTATAGCTTGCTGGACCAAGTCTGGCCCTATCAGTTTAGTTTCCCCCACTTTGCACCACTCAATTGGCAATCTGCACTTGCGCCCTTATAAAGCCTCATACGGTGAAAGACACCAGATGAGCTTCCAGGAATTCCGAAAGAGCGGGAAATCAATTTCGCTATCGATCTATTACCAGATACTCAGCCAATATCTATTCCTCCCTATAGAATGGCACCTGCGGAGTTGAACGAATTGAAGGAGCAGTTGAAGGATCTACTAGAGAAGGGCTTTATTAGGCCCAGTACATCACCGTGGGGAGCGTCGGTATTATTTGTAAAAAATAAGGATGGCTCCTTGTGAATGTGTATTGATTACCGGCAGTTGAATAAAGTGACTTGAAGAATAAGTACCCACTTTCCAGGATTGATGACTTGTTTGATCAGCTACAAGGTGTCAAATACTTCTTGAAGATAGACTTGAGATCGAAATATCATCAGGTTAGGGTGAAGGAAGATATTCCGAAGACGGCATTTCGGACAAGATATGGACACTATGAGTTTCGCGCTATGTCGTTCGGGTTAACTAATGCTCCAGTAGTATTCATGGACTTGATGAATTGTGTATTCATACCTTTCCTAGATCTGTTCGTGATTGTGTTTATAGATGATATTCTGGTTTATTCACCTTCAGAGGTTGAGCATTCAGAATATCTACGAGCAGTGATTGGAGTTCTTTGAGGTAGAGAGTTGTATGCCAAGTTCTCCAACTGTGAGTTCTGGTTGAACTCTGTGGTTTTTCTGGGTCACATTATTTTAGACGAAGGTATTAGAGTAGATGCTCAAAATATTGAAGCTGTGAAGAATTGGCCAAGGCCCACACCCCAACGGAGATACGCAGTTTCTTGGGTTTGGCTGGTTATTATAGAAGGTTCGAAGAAGGAATTTCTTATCTTTCAGCCTCGTTGACTAAGCTGACTTAGAAATCAGCTAAGTTTCAGTGGATATATGCGTGTGAGCGGAGTTTTCTGACATTGAAAGACAAGTTGACTTCAGCACCCGTTTTGACTCTTCCCGAGAGGACAGATGGCTATGTGATTTATTGTGATACTTCAGGTATTGGGTTTAGGCTGTGTATTGATGCAGCACAGTAAGGTTATTGCTTATGCTTCTAGACAGCTGAAGAAGCACGAGAAGAATTATCCAACCCATGATCTTGATCTAGCCGCGGTAATCCATGCTTTGAAAATATGGAGACATTCTTTATATGGCGTCCATGTTGATATCTATGTTGACCATAAAAGCCTCCAATACATCTTTAAGCAGAAGGACTTGCATTTACGCCAAAAGCGATGGCTAGAGTTGCTAAAGGATTATGATGTGGATATTCTGCACCATCCTGGGAAGGCCAATGTAGTAGCCGATGCTCTTAGTTGTAAATCTATGGGTAGCGTGTCATATTTGCAGCCAAAGAAGAAGGAGCTAGCCCATGATGTCTACCAGCTAGCCAGTTTGGGAGTTCGGTTGGTAGACTCAGGTGATACAGGAGTTACAGTTCAGGATACAGAAATGTCATCTTTGGTAGTAGAGATAAAGAAGCATCAGTATGAGGATCCTATTTTAGTCCATTACCGAGATACGACACCTCAGAAAGAAAAGACACCCTTTGTGAATACAGGGGATGGGGTACTCAGGTATCGAAGTAGATTATGCGTTCCTAATGTTGCAGGACTTCATCAGCAAGTTATGGAAGAAGCTCCTCATTCTCGGTATTCTATCAATCCGGGAACAACAAAGATGTATCATGATCTTAAGGAAGTGTATTGGTGGGATGGCATGAAGAAAGATATAGCGGAGTTTGTCGCTCAGTGCCCGAATTGTCAACAAGTTAAGATAGAGCATCAGAAGCCTGGAGGTTTATTGCAGGCCATGGAAATTCCGACATGGAAATGGGAGGTGGTTAACATGGATTTCATTACAGGTTTTCCCCGTACTCAGCAAAAGTATGATTCAATATGGGTCATAGTTGATAGGCTTACAAAGTCCGCTCATTTCCTACCTGTCAGAACCACTTATTCAGTTGAAGTTTATGCAAAGCTCTACCTTAGAGAGATTGTGCGACTTCAGTGTTCCTACAGCCATTATTTCAGATAGAGGAGCACAATTCACAGCTAACTTCTAGAAATCTTTTCAGAAAGGATTCGGGACTCAGGTGAGTCTTAGCACTGCATTTCACCCGCAGACAGATAGACAAGTGAAGCGTACTATACAGACACTTGAGGATATGTTGAGAGCTTGTGTACTTGATTTTCAAGGTAATTGGGATGATCATTTACCTCTTATCGAGTTTGCCTATAATAACACTTATCATTCCAGTATCCAGATGGCTCCTTATGAGACTTTGTATAGACGGAGATATAGAACCCCTATAGGGTGGTTTGATATTGGAGAAAACTAGTTAGTGGGCCCAGATTTAATTCAACAAGCAGTTGATAAGGTGAAAATGATTCAGAAAAGGTTGCTAGCAGCACAGAGTCGACAGAAATCCTATGCGGATAATTGGCGACGCAAGTTAGAGTTTGAGGTAGGCGATTGGTTTTCCTGAAAGTTTCGCCTATGAAAGGAGTAATGAGATTTGGAAAGAAAGGAAAATTGAGCCCTCGATACATAGAACCATATAGAATTATTCGTACAATGGGTAAGGTGGCATATCAGTTGGAGCTACCTTCTGAGTTGAAGTCTGTACATCTGGTATTTCATGTGTCCATGCTCCGTAAGTGTATAGAAAATCCTTCGAGAGTCATACCGGTAGATGATATCCAAGTGACCGAGCAATTATCATACAAGGATGTCCCTATAACTATATTGGATAGACAAGTTCGTCGGTTGCGGACTAAGGATGTAGCTTCTGTTAAAGTGGTTTGGAGGAACAATAATGTTGAAGAGATAACTTGGGAAGCTGAAGAGGAGATGAAGACAAAGTACCCGTACTTGTTTCCGTCGTTCCAGGAGGCTCAGTGTGAAGCATCATCATCCCCAGGTATTGATTTTATTTATGGTTATGGTGATTGGTTGGCTGTGACCATAGTGTTGTATATTTTAGTATGTGGCCCTGTGTGGCATTATTTTGGGTTGTTGTGTACAGGATGAATCGGTACATTTACAAGGGGAAACTCTGGCAAAAATTTTATAGAATCCTTGAGAGCTTAACATTTGGGGACGAATGTTCTTAAGGGAGGGGGGAATGTTACACCTTTGAATTTCGTGTTGCTCGCATTATGAACATGCCAATGTAAACCTAAAGTGGACATGAAACCCTTGTAAGGTTAAGAAGGATGTTTGATGATTCTAATTAAGATTCCAAAGGGATTTGAGATTAAAGAAGTAAGTTTATCGGAGAAAATTAAGGTTGAGCCATGTTTTGGGAAATTTCGTATCATTTGAGCTATGCATGTCACGACCCAGCTAGGGGCCGCGACGGGTACCAGGGCTAACCACCAAGCACCACTCATTCTATCGCTTATCATGCTTGTTAGACATTCCTCTAGCAAATTCATGCTCGATTTATGAGAGAAATCATTTTATATTTCACAACATAATACTTTTATATACATAAACCTTTGGGCTATCGAAATAATATATATATGGTTGCATATACAAAATGGCAACCTCGTAGGACCCCATAACCCACACTGTGTATCTACGAGCCTCTACTGGAGTATAAGTCACATAGACGGGACAGGACCCCGTCGAGCCCAACATATAAAAATATACTCAAAAGAATGATCAAGCACCTCCGGGACAAAAGAGTGCTTTCAATCAGCTATCAGCTCCTACGTGTCTGGCTCAAGCTCGCCTCCCTGTCTACCTGTAGGCATGAACACAGCGTCCAAAGAAAACGGACGTCAGTACGAACATTGTACTGAGTATGTAAGGCAAGAATGAAACCAATATAATAGGAGGATCGTGAGCCATAAGAGAAAGATATAACCTGCAAGAGTGTCACAAGCAAATACATTTCGTACGTATATCATATTTTACATAATCATGGTACATATATCATCACATCCCATATTTCGTCACATCAAATATCTCATCACATCACATATCTCATCATTATCTCGCGTCCGGGTAACCATCATATGCCGCCCACTAGTGGTGATAATGCCCGGCCCTCTAGGTTCGGTGTAACATTGCAGTCTGCCTTAGCGGTGACGTGCCCGGCCATCTAGGCTCGGTGTAACAACGCAGCCCGCCATAGCGGTGACATGCCCGGCCATCTAGGCACGGTGGAATCTCATCATCACAAAATCAATCATTACCCATCACTATTACACATCTCATGAACGTATCACAATCTTATCATAGCTTGATATATTCATACATAACATAGGCATATTATAAGCTAGCATTATTGATTATCTTATAGACATATTATTATTTAGCGTTATTTCACATTCATTGTTAGAAGCATTCATCAAGCTTTAAAGACAACCACAACTACGTCGGGGTGACGTAAGGTCGTGAACCCCCGATCATATTATGAGCATTTACGAGTATCCTGCCTCACCTTGAAGGAAATAATACATAAGGTGAATGTAATCAACAATATCATCATCACTATCATGCTCAAAGGTAGTTTAGTATATTTATGGACTCATAAGCTTCATCATATGGGACGATCATAGAAAACTTGGAAGATTCATGCCTTTGAAGAAAGGGAAAAACCTTGCATACCTTTGTCGTTTAATCTAGTCTAGCGTTCGCTTGTTCTCCTTCAATATTACGTTTCTACCTTCAAGAGAGAATTCGCACTAGCGTCAGTTAATAAATTATAAGGACGCGCTACTATTTCTAGGGAAAATTGGGCAGCATTTCCTTTGTTTATAATACTTCCCCCATGTTCTATTTCAACTTCCAAACATTCACAACAACACTCACAATATTGAAGTCAACAATCATCATTTATATACATTGAGCATAATCCACCATTTCTTTCCAATTTTGTCACATTTATGATTATAGCTCATTATCGCGTCTCCTCACATATAATACTTATTTCATGGTCTAAACATCATTTATACGTATTCACCATCACAACACACCAACATTCATGAATCAATCTAACTATCATTCAACCATGGCACTATTCACTCATTTATGACCCATTTGCTATGTCTTTCTACAATTCGAGTATCTTAGCTTTCCAACACCTTAAAAAACATGATATAGTCATGAAACCTACCTTAGGTGATGGTTGAACAAGTCTTGAGTGGAGTTTCTCCTCTAACATCAAAACCCTACTTCACCTTCCTTGGGCTTTTCTTGATTTGGATGAACTTTAGTGTGATTCTTACACTTGATTTCGTGGATTTCATCTAGCTGATCATTAATTTCCTTTGAATTCTTGTAGTTGAAGAGTAGAGAGGGTTATAGATGTTTCTTGAAGTGTGGAGTGAAAATGAAATGAAATGGAATGAAAAAGGGTCCCTTATACTTAACTTAAAAAGCTGGCCGACCAACTTTATACGGACCAACATACGGTCCGTACTATTTATACGAACCGTATGTGTGGCATTATGTTTGGTCCAGTAGCTGCTGCCCCCTTGGTCAATTATACGGTCCAGCATACGGCTGGTACAATTTATACGGTCCGTAGATTGGGCCGTATAATGCCCAGTGATTCCGTTTTTCGTTCTCGTCGACTCGTTCAATCTCCGATCCTTATGGAACCTTCTTGGCACTTGTTTAGCACTTCAATACCAATCTAAGGGACGTTATTACTTATCTCCAAGACGTCATTATGCCCTCATTGGCTCGTCGCTCGAAATTCTTATCCGACACACAATATATGGCTTCCTTTCCTTAACAACTTTCTTTCCGTGCCTCATATGCTTTTGAGTTCTCGTTTAGGGTCGTCAAATACTATTTATTACTCATCAAATTATCGTATTCGTCATACCCTTCTTTGTCCTATTCGCTATACGCTAACGGGGAAATTTCCAAGGTGTAACATTCTTCCCCCCTTTTGGGAACATTCGTCCTCGAATGTTAAACATTCGGGATTCTACGAAAATTTCGCCAGAGTTTCCCCTATAAGATAGCCCTACCAACCTGTCACAACCCATAATATCATTGCCTCACGGGGCTACAACACAATAACAACATATCTGTGGCCACACACGACCAAAAGCGTGAAATAAAGTATACATACCTCATATTGTTGGCGTTTCATCTTGGATCTCCTCTGGGGGTTGGAATAAATGCGGGTACTTGGATTTCATCTTCTCTTCTGTCTCCCAAGTCATTTCTTCCCGATTGTTGTTCCGCCACAAGACTTTGACTGAAGCTACTTCCTTATTTCGAAGCCTTCGCACTTGTCTGTCTAGAATAGCAATAGGCACTTCTTCATAGGTTAGCTTTTCTGTCACTTGCACGTCATCTATTGGGACAATCTTCGTGGGATCTCCAGCACATTTGCGGAGCATCGAAACGTGGAAGACTGGATGAACTGATTCAAGTTCCGAAGGCAAGTCCAATTCATAGGCTACATGACCCACCTTGTGGATAATTTTATAGGGTCCAATGTACCTAGGACTCAGCTTCCCCTTCTTGTCAAATCTCATCACCCCTTTCATTTGCGATATCTTCAAAAACACCCAATCATTTACCTAAAATTCCAAGTTTCGTCGGCGGTTGTCCGCATAAGACTTTTAGCGACTTTGGGCTGTCAATAATCGATCTCGGATTACCTTAACTTTTTCCACCGCTTGCTTGATCAGTTCAGGGCCTACTAGTTATGCTTCTCCTATCTCGAACCATCCGATTGGGGATCTACATTTCCTTCCATATAAAGCTTCATATGGAGCCATTTGGATGCTGGAAATGATAGCTATTATTGTATGCGAATTCGATTAACGGCAAATGATCGTCCCAACTTCCACCGAAATCCAGCACACATGCTCGTAGCATATCTTCCAAGGTCTAAATAGTACGCTCGGCTTGTCCATCGGTCTGCGGATAAAATGTCGTGCTAAGCTTTACTTGAGTACCAAGACCTTCTTGAAAGGACTTTCAAAACTTGGCTGTAAACTGTGCTCCCCTGTATGTAATAATGGATAACGGAATACCATGGAGTCGTACAATTTCCTTGAGATATAACCTTGCATAATCTTCTGCTGAGTATGTAGTCCTGACTGGAAGAAAATGGGTTGCTTTCGTCAATCTATCCACGATTACCCATATAGAATCATATTTGCCGCGGGAACGAGGTAACCCCACAATAAAATCCATATTAATCACTTCTCATTTCCAAGTAGGGATTTCCATTGCTTGCAATAAGCCTCCTGGCTTTTGATGTTCAACTTTTACTTGTTGGTAATTTGGACATTGTGCTACAAATTCCGCTATGTCTCTCTTCATGCCATCCCACCAATACATCATCTTGAGATCACAATACATTTTGGTCGCACCTGGGTGAATAGAATACCGAGAACAATGCGCTTCTTCTAGAATTCGGCGGCGTATTTCTGCTACATTCGGCACACATAGCCTGCCTTGGTATCTAAGAATCCTATCCATAGAAACCTCAAATGAAGACTTTTCCTTTCCATGAAACGTGTCTCTGTAATGACACAATTGAGGATCTTCATATTGCTGTTCTTTCACTTCCATATCCAAGGACGAAGTTGTGGGATCGTTGATACTAATCCCCACATCACCCGAATCGATTACACGTACCCCAAGATTAGCTAATTGATGAAGCTCATGAATCATCTCTTTCTTTTCCGGAGGGACTTCACATAAACTGCCCATTGATCGACGGCTAAGCGCGTCGACTACTACATTCGCTTTTCCGGGGTGGTACAAAATGTTCACATCATAATCTTTTAACAATTCTAACCACCGCCTTTGCCGCAGATTCAACTTCTTCTGCTTGAAAATGTATTGAAGACTTTTGTGATTTGTATAGATATCAACATGCACACCATACAAATAGTGTCTCCACATTTTTAATGCATGAATAACCGCAGCCAATTCGAGATCGTGAGTTGGATAATTCTTTTCATGTTTCTGTAGTTGTCTCGAAGCATATGCAATAACTTTACCCTGCTGCATCAATACGCATCCTAATCCGACACCGGAAGCGTCACAATATACCACATAGTCATCTGACCCTTCTGGAAGTGTTTAAGACCGGAGTTGAGGTCAATCTATCTTTCAACTCTTGGAAACTGCGCTCACAAGCATCATTCCACTGAAATTTGGCTGACTTCTGGGTTAGCTTCGTCGATGGAGCTGAAATAGATGAGAAGCCCTCTACGATTCTTCTATAATAGCCTGCCAACCCCAGAAAACTACGAACTTCTGTAGGTGTCGTAGAACTTGGCCAAGTCTTCACGGCTTTAATTTTCTGGGTGTCGACTCGAATGCCATCATCTGAAATAACATGGCCCAGAAATGTTACAGAATTTAGCCAGAACTCGCACTTTGAGAATTTTGCATACAATTCCCGAGCTCAAAGAATGCCAAGAACGATTCGCAAGTGATCTGCATGTTCTGATTCCGTGCGAGAATACACCAGAATATCATCAATAAATACTATCACAAATAAGTCCAAGAGAGGCCTGAATACATTGTTCATCAAATTCATAAACACGGCCGGAGCATTAGTCAACCCAAACGACATCACTCGGAATTCATAGTGGCCATATCTTGTTCTAAAAGCGGTCTTGGGAATATCTGCTTCTCTAATTCTCACTTGATGGTAACCCGACCTCAAATCTATTTTAGAAAATCACTTGGCACCTTGCAATTGATCGAATAAGTCATCAATCCTTGGAAGAGGATATTTGTTCTTTATCGTCACCTTGTTCAATTGCCTATAATCGATGCACATTCGCAGGGAACCGTCTTTCTTTCTCACAAACAAGACCGGTGCTCCCCACGATGATGAATTGGGTCTAATGAACCCCTTTTCAAGCAAGTCCTTCAACTGTGCCTTTAGCTCCTTTAATTCTGCCGGAGCCATTCTATAGGGAGGAATAGAAATAGGCTCGGTGTCCGGCAACACATCAATGGCGAAATCAATTTCCATTTCTAGAGAAAGACCTGGGAGTTCATCTGGAAATACATCCGGAAATTCATTTACTACCAGAACGGATTGGAAAGTTGGCGACTTTGCCTCGGTGTCATGAACCCGAACTAGATGATACATATAGCCCTTGGCTATCATCTTTCTTGCCTTGAGGTAGGAAATAAACCTACCTTTTGGGGATGCTGTATTTCCCTTCCATTCAAGCACGGGCTCTCCCGGAAATTGGAATCGAACTACTTTCATTCGACAATCGACATTAGCATAGCACGATGCCAACCAATCCATACCCATAATCACATCAAAATCTATCATTTCCAACTCAATCAAATCAGCTTTGGTCTGGCGATCACATATCACAATCACACAATTTTTGTACACTCGTCTTGCTATCACGGGATCACCAACCGGAGTGAATACCTCGAAAGGTTTAATTGGCTCGGGTTTTACCCCAATACAACCAGCAACATATGGGGTAATATAAGAGAATGTAGAACCCGGATCTATCAATGCATACACATCACGGGAGAATATAGACAATATGCCTGTAACTACATTTGGAGAGGACTCGAGATCCTATCGTCCAGCTAAAGCATATACACGGGGCTGAGTGGCACCTAAAGTAGATGCTGCCCCTCTGCCTCTACCTCGGCCTGTTGTCATCTGAGGAGTCTGCCCTACTGGGCGTACTGAGAAAGAACCAGCTGCTGAGTCTGTGGGCTGAACCCCACCTCTACCATACCGTGAGGGACAATCTCGCATCAAATGCCCAGTCTGTCCACAAATATAGCAAGCATCTGTGTCCTGACGACATGGTCCTGAATGTAATTTCCGGCACCGGCTACATCGGGGAACTGGTGGTCTCCTCTGACTGTAATCACCCCCAAATTGAGAACCCGAAGCTCTCGAACTCTGACCATGTCCTGACAGAAAAGAGCGATCAAATCCCCTATCCGCGAATCGTGGAGGCGCACTAGTCACTGACTAGCCTGAATGTCGGGAATAGGTCTGCCTTGATCCCCCTCTATAATAACTACCTGTGCCCATCGATCTAGCCCTTTTGCTCTGTCTTCTATTGCTGTCGCGATCACCCCTTTGTGGTTGTTGTCGTCCCTCTAAATTCTGAGCATGGGCCTGTATTCGGTAAATATCCATCCCGTCTTGTAAGGAAGCTGTCAAACAATCTCTAAATAAATATGGCCCTAGGCCACTCACAAATCTATGTACCCGATCTCCCATGTCGGCCACCATAGTCGGGGCATATCTAGCCAAAGAATTAAATTGCATGCTATACTCCCGGGCACTCATATTTCCCTGCCTCAAATTTAAAAATCTATCCGCTCTAGCTCGGCAGACCTCAGGTGGAAAATAGTGACGGATAAAAGAAACTACGAACTCTTGCTAAACCGGAGGAGGCACATTCTCTCCTCTTGATAATACCCACTTGTTATACCATAAAACTGCCACATCCCGGAGTCTATAAGATGCCAACTCCACGGATTCAATTTCGGAGGCACGGACAATCTTCAATGTCCTCAACATCTCATCTATGAAACCTTGCGGGTCTTCATCCGGCTTTGACCCGAAGAACTCCAGAGGGTTTAGACTCATAAAATCACGGGCTTTGGTACCTGCTGCCCGGTCACTTGAACTCACATTTTGTTGTTGTGCCTGTGCAGCAACCAATTGCGTCAATAACTGGATGGCCTCGATCATCTGTTGACCCGAAGCAACCGGCGGAGGAATTGGAGCTGGAGCTCCCCCTTGTTCTTCTACATTGGGCGGGGTGGAAGAAGTATTGGATAAGGCCTCATTATGTGATTCGCCTTCTTCCATATTCATCGGAGGCTCTCTTTCTACCCGTCTCTTTGTCATAGTCTTGCCCTTTTGGGCGGTTGTAGCTTTTCCCTTTGGCGACATTCTGAAATCATAACGCACTATTAGGGAGGATAAGATCTTATACATGGCTATATCGCACGATCTCATAGAAGAAAGATGGTCATTTTTCCTAAATGCCCTGTAGCCTCTTGTTTATTGATGTGGCGCACAACACACCATAAACAAGACTCTACTAGACACGGCTCGTAGACACTTCCTAGGACTGAACCGCTCTGATACCACTTTTGTCACAACCCAGCTAGGGGCCGCGACGGGTACCCGGGGCTAACCACAGAGCACCACTCATTCTATCGCTTATCATGCTTGTTAGACATTCCTCTAGCAAATTCATGCTCGATTTATGAGAGAAATCATTTTATATTTCACAACATAATACTTTTATATACATAAACCTTTGGGCTATCGAAATAATATATATATATATATGGATGCATATACAAAATGGCAACCTCGTAGGACCCCATAACCCACACTGTGTATCTACGAGCCTCTACTGGAGTATAAGTCACATAGACGGGACAGGACCCCATCGAGCCCAACATATAAAAATATACTCAAAAGAATGATCAAGCACCTCCGGGACAAAAGAGTGCTTTCAATCAGCTATCAGCTCCTACGAGTCTGGCTCAAGCTCGCCTCCCTGTCTACCTGTGGGCATGAACACAGCTTCCAAAGAAAACGGACGTCAGTACGAACATTGTACTGAGTATGTAAGGCAAGAATGAAACCAATATAATAGGAGGATCGTGAGCCATAAGAGAAAGATATAACCTGCAAGAGTGACATAAGCAAATACATTTCGTACGTATATCATATTTTACATAATCATGATACATATATCATCACATCCCATATTTCGTCACATCACATGTCTCGTCACATCACATATCTCATAGTTATCCCGCGTCCGGGTAACCATCATATGCCGCTCATTAGTGGTGATCATGCCCGGCCCTCTAGGTTCGGTGTAACATTGCAGCCCGCCTTAGCGGTGACATGCCCGACCATCTAGGCTCGGTGTAACATCGCAGCCCGCCTTAGCGGTGACATGCCCGCCATCTAGGCACGATGGAATCTCATCATCACAAAATCAATCATTACCCATCACTATTACACATCTCATGAACGTATCACAATCTTATCATAGCTTGACATATTCATACATAACATAGGCATATTATAAGCTAGCATTATTGATTATCTTATAGACATATTATGATTTAGCGTTATTTCACATTCATTGTTAGAAGCATTCATCAAGCTTTAAAGACAACCACAACTACGTCGGGGCGACGTAAGGTCGTGAACCCCCGATCATATTATGAGCATTTACGAGTATCCTGCCTCACCTTGAACGAAATAATACATAAGGTGAGTGTAATCAACAATATCATCATCACTATCATGCTCAAAGGTAGTTTAGTATATTTACGGACTCATAAGCTTCATCATATGGGACGATCATAGAAAACTTGGAAGATTCATGCCTTTGAAGAAAGGGAAAAACCTTGCATACCTTTGTCGTTTAATCTAGTCTAGCGTTCGCTTGTTCTCCTTCAATATTACGTTTCTACCTTCAAGAGAGAATTCGCACTAGCGTCAGTTAATAAATTATAAGGACGCGCTACTATTTCTAGGAAAAATTGGGCAGCATTTCCTTTGTTTATAATACTTCCCCCATGTTCTATATCAACTTCCAAACATTCACAACAACACTCGCAATATTGAAGTCAACAATCATCATTTATATACATTGAGCATAATCCACCATTTCTTTCCAATTTTGTCACATTTATGATTATAGCTCATTATCGCGTCTCCTCACATATAATACTTATTTCATGGTCTAAACATCATTTATACGTATTCACCATCACAACACACCAACATTCATGAATCAATCTAACTATCATTCAACCATGGCACTATTCACTCATTTATGACCCATTTGCTATGTCTTTCTACAATTCGAGTATCTTAGCTTTCCAACACCTTAAAAAACATGATATAGTCATGAAACCTACCTTAGGTAATGGTTGAACAAGTCTTGAGTGGAGTTTCTCCTCTAACACCAAAACCCTACTTCACCTTCCTTGGGCTTTTCTTGATTTGGATGAACTTTAGTGTGATTCTTACACTTGATTTCGTGGATTTCAGGTAGTTGATCACTAATTTCCTTTGAATTCTTGTAGTTGAAGAGTAGAAAGGGTTCTAGATGTTTCTTGAAGTGTGGAGTGAAAATGAAATGAAATAGAATGAAAAAGGGTCCCTTATACTTAACTTAAAAAGCTGGCCGACCAACTTTATACGGACCAACATACGGTCTGTACTATTTATACGAACCGTATGTGTGGCCGTATATTTGGTCCAGTAGCTGCTGCCCCCTTGGTCAATTATACGATCCAGCATACGGCTGGTACAATTTATACGGTCCGTAGATTGGGCCGTATAATGCCCAATGGTTCCGTTTTTTGTTCTCGTCGACTTGTTCAATCTCCGATCCTTATGGAACCTTCTTGGCACTTGTTTAGCACTTCAATACCAATCTAAGGGACGTTATTACTTATCTCCAAGACGTCATTATGCCCTCATTGGCTAGTCTCTCGAAATTCTCATCCGACACACAATATATGGCTTGCTTTCCTTAACAACTTTCTTTCCGTGCCTCATATGCTTTTGAATTCTCGTTTAGGGTCGTCAAATACTATTTCTTACTCGTCAAATTATCGTATTCATCATACCCTTTTTTGGCCTATTCGCTATACGCTAACGGGGAAATTTCCAAGGTGTAACAATGCATTACCTAAAATCACCTTGAGGAAGAGATATGAGGTCCCTTAGATGGTTAATGAAGTTCTAGACAAGTGCCAAGAAGGTTCCATAAGGATTGGATATCAAACGAATTGAAAAGATCGCATTTTCACAAAACCAGAAGAAAGTGAGCAGTGTGCGATCGTACACTCAATGTGCGGACCCGCACACTGCATGCCAACTTGCCAAAATGGTTGGCCTTACTGCCCAAGGCCCTCCCCAGGCCAGGGGTGGAGTGTGCGGCCGCAAACTATGTGTGCTAAGCCGCATACTCTTCGCCAAGTTGGTCGGGGTGTGATTTAGGCACCTTTTTAAAATCCAAACTCCCCCAAACTCATTTCCACCTTCTCTCACCTATTTTCCTACCTTTCTAGAGGCTTCCTAAGGGTTTTGAAAGTTCCTACTTACTCTCCACCTTTCCATATCATCCAAGGAGATAATCAACATCAAAAGCCAAAGGTGATCCAAGGAAGGTGATTGTTCTTGTTTTCTTCAAAGTTGTGGTGAACTTGAGCTTGGAGGAAGTTGAGTGAGGTGAAGTTCTTTGATATCAAGGTATGTTTCCCATATTATTCTTATGGTTGAGTTGATATAAAGCTTTAGTATCCCTTAGAAAGGAAAGAATGAAAGTGGAAAAGCCATGGATGGTGTCATGAAGAAGATGACTATGAGTGAACTTAAAAAAGGGATTTTGGCCCAACTTGGGATTTAATTGAATATAACTTCTTGATTGTGATATTATGGATGTTGTTATTGTTGTTTGGGAGTTGTTTTTCCATATGGTGGAATTTGATAATAAAGGGGAAGTGCTGCCTAAATTTCGTTAACTCGTTAATTATGCTAGATTGAGCATAAGAGTGTTTTCCAAGACTTAACCTTAGTATGATCCTCTTGAATGTAGACTTTGTGAATTGGAAGGAGAACGTTAAGCGATTAAGGAGATGTTAAGGTATGTTAAGGCTATTCCTTATTCATTTTGGCATGATCCTATGTTATGAGCCAACAAGCAATTAAACGAGCTTCCATATTACTCTACTTTTAGAAGCACTAGGAGTACTTCAGTCTTTGATGTTCCTATACCCGTTATGATTGTTCCTTTTGTTCATGGGTCTTGAGATTTCTTATATTGATGATGTTAGCTCAAAAGATGTTCATCGGAGATAGTACGACATATGCATATTGACCCGTGACTAGAAGGCGTTATATACGCGAATATTATATGTATATGGGGTATGGGAAAAGGGATAAGTGTTATATACGCATTACCACCTGATCAGCTGGTGCACCTTGATGATGATATATGGATCGGGCCGTACGTTTTTCGGCACTATTATATATGGAGCGGGCCATACGTTCCTCGACATTATGATATAATATATGGATCGGGTTGTACGTTCCTAGGCACTATTATATGGGATATGAATCGGGCTGAACGTTCTTCAGCACTATGACCTATATTTTTATACATGAGCATGATTATCATTGAGAGCATGTAGATTATGCGCCCACAGAGGCATTGTCAGTTATACAGATTTATACAAATACTTACAGATACTTGTTCATACAAATCTATGCAGACCATCTATTTGGCTTTTGAGTTTCAGATTCCGTTCATGATTCTTATCCTTATGCTTATGTTACTCTTATGCCTTACATACTCAGTACATTATAAGTACTGACTCCCCTATTACTTAGGGGCTGCGTTCATACCTGCAGGTTCAGCTAGACAGACAGATGGTCCAGTTCAGTAGGACCTCTATATCCAGCAGTGGTCAGTGCGCTCCATTCGATCCGGAGTTGCAGTCTATTTTGGTATGTCATTCTTTTGAGATGTATATGCATATGGGTATGACGGGGCCCTGTCCCATCCTTTCTAAAGTGTTATACTCCAGTAGAGGTCTGTAGACAGTTGTATGTATATGTCAGATGATGTAGCCTTGTCAGCTTCTATTCTTTTGTGTATAGTATAGGCAGCGACCTAGTCGGCTTGCACTGTTCTTTCAGCATGTGTATATATATATATATATTCAGATTGTGCAGAGTTCATGAGGTCACCCTTTCATGAAGCAGTATGAGATCAGTTTGAGTTACTTATGAGCCATTGTTATCCAGGTACAAGTATAGGGGTGTTTGGTCACTATAGGTCAGACACTCGTCACGACTCATCAGTTTGGGTCGTGACATATACGTTCCTTTCTAAGGTGGACGAGCAAGTATGTCCCTTTCTCAGATGGACAAACAAATATACGCCCTTTTTCTAAGGTGGACGAGTAGATATGTCCTTTTTTTAGGTGGACAAACAGCACATATACATCCCTTTCTAAGGTGGACAAACAAATATACACCCCTTTCTAAGGTGGATAAGCAAGTATGTCCCTTTCTAAGGTGGACAAGCACATATAAATCCCTTTCTAAGGTGGACAGGCAGATATGTCCCTTTCTAAGGTGGACAAGCAAGTATATCCCTTTCTAAGGTGGACCAGCACATATACGTCCCTTTCTAAGGTGGACGGGCAGATATGTCCCTTTCTGAGGTGGACAAACAAATATACACCCATTTCTAAGGTGGACGAGCAAGTATGTCCCTTTCTAAGGTGGACAAGCAAGTATGTTGAAAGTAAATATCCCACTTGCGGGTAAACAAGTAATAAAATCCCACTTCCGGGTAAACAAGCTATAAAATTCCTCTTTCGGGTAAGCAAATAGCATATATCCCACTTTCAGGCAAGTAGCAAATCCCACTTCCGGGAAAATAGCAAATATCCCACTTTCGGGCAAGTAAATAGCAGATATCCCACTTTCGGGCAAAAATAAATTGATATATCGAGAATCATGTGTTTGACATGGTTTATGATTCCTCTGTTACTTGTTGATGTGGAACGAGTTGTCCCAGCTTGTGGTCAACAAAAGTCATCAATGATTTGGCTTAGACTCAGCTTGTGTCATCAGATAGGCTTGTTTGATATCTCTGGTCATCGTTGAAGACTTGATTTCCATTTCGTCTAGCATATCGAGCATCTCTTCAGTTTGATCGAGAGACTTGATGCTTGGAGGCGTTCCTTCGTCTTGATGGGCACTTTTGACAACGTCATGTTGATTTGGCACCATTATTTCATAGCTCATCACGTGTTGAAGAATGGTTTTGATATTGAAGGCTAATATAGCCCATTTCAGGATGTCACATAAGGTGTGTCCCTACTTTGTTTTGATTTCATACAAAAAGGGGAAATGTTTGCTAGAAGTGCTTTAGACATCTGAGAGATTTGATTGGGTAGCAAGTTGCCCGGTCTAAGTTGCTCGACAATCTCTTGTGTCGAACCTTGAATCGAAATTCTTTAGATCCGCTCTCAAAAATTCTGCCCCAGTGAGCGATTTGCATCGATCGTCTTCTGCTGTTGATTGTCTTGAAGCTCCTAAAAAATTCTGCCAGTGTACGATCTGCATCAATCGTCTTCTCCTGTTGATTTTCTTGAAGCCCCAGTTCGGGGGCGGTATTAGATGACTCTTGCATCGCTTCTCGTACTCTGGAATTCTGAGGTCTTCTTTAAAATTCTGCATCCTTGAGCTTTCCTAGGGGTTTCTTGGATTTTTGGATTGGTACGACAGAGCTCGAGGAGCGCCTACATATACTATTGTGTCAGGAATCAGGTCGAACTTAGTTCGAATGAGGAAATGGTGTTTTTTCCTAAAATGTGATTGAGTCCTATAAGGACTGCCTATCTATCCCACCTCTGGAAGTCAGATCACTGCGTAGTTCATGTAGCGAGGTCAAAAAATGAATCTGTTTTGCCCAGTATCAAATTATGGGCGAGACTGGGATAGCGTTTGCGAATCAGAATGATTTCGGAAAGCCATGAGTTGTGATGGTTTCATGCGGATTTGAGTTGCCCGTACGTACTCTAAAGACTTAAGCCGAATACTAGAGACAAATGGTGTCTGTCATTCGAGCATAGGGAAAAGAGGCTTGCAGTCTCTTAGTAATAAATGTGGCCGGCGACACATCCATAAATAAGACTTTACATGGAAATAGTTTCCACATTGCTTTGAGAACGTTGTCACCTTGATCTCTGAAAGATACGGGATTGAAATCATCGTAGTGCTAAATTATGTTTGCACTAGACACTTGTGTTCTTAAGTAGTGATCTCGTGAAAGGACGACCTCGGAAGGCGAGCATCCTACGCGTCTTCTTCCATGGATGGGGTCGACATGGTTTTGACTTGTTGAGGAGTTATGTATCCCTCTTTATCATATTGACGTTGACTTGAGGCTCGTCGCCTTATAGCTTTCTTATCCTTGCTGACTTGGGGCTTGTCGCCTTGTAGTTTCTTGTCCTTGAGGCTCATTGCCTTGTAGCTTTATTGTCCTTGCGCTCGCAGGAAATTTCCTTAACGGGATAATGATTGACTCGTGTTGATCCCATTGAAAGTGTCATGATACACTGGTGGTGACGGGAATATAAACCCAGGAAGAAGTGTTGAAAGAGTCGAGGGCTAAATAGCCGATTTAGGGACGTCACACAAGGCGCGTCCCTATTTTCTTGGATTTCCGTGAAAGGAGTTATTTATTCGACTGGGTCATTTTGGAGTTTGAACTAAGTTGTCGAACATTTTGAACAAAGTGGCCCCAGTTTCCAGTCCTTAGGGTACTTGATTCAAAATGTTCATGAATGAAAATTAGATGAGTTTGACTGATTCAAAGGCATACCCCAGATCCATTCTGAGGGTCCGTAGTTTGAAACAGTAGAATACCGTACCCTTATGTAGGATTGCCTATGTATCTTGCTGGAACAACAATCAGGTCTCCGTAGTTCACCACTGAAACTAATTCTCCACGGGAGGGTGGATGGTGACTGGTAGCGTCTGAATAAATGATGAATGGAGATTTTTGAATGTTTTGGCATTTGTAGCGTAGTGCATGGGTGAGCTAAAAGGGATCGTGATTTTAGTTTTTTGTAAAAGAAACACTTTCGATGGTCCCCACTAGTCAATCAGAGAATCTCAAAAGGGAAACTGTATTAGTCCATCGGTTATAATGAACAAAGCACTCGTTTTGCCTGAGGCAGAATAGTCCAGGATTCGGTCAAAATGGAAGATTTTCAAAGACCTAAGGAACTAACTGAAAGGAGAGAATTTTGACCATCTGACTGGTAACGAGACTATGAGGCTTGCAATTGACTAGTCGTATGTCGCTAAGCATACATGTGTATCATCAAAGTATATGCACTTCTTTTTAACTGAAGCAGTTTTCACTAATGCCCTTTTCCAGCCATCTAAATTCTAATTCCTTTTGGTATTATGATTAAGTGGTACTGGGCTGGGTTGAAATAACTCCGACCTTTCCAAGCTTAATGTTTGAAACCTCCCCCTCTTGTCTATTGGTGACACTATACCGGACCTGGTTGAAAGAAACTCTTAATCCCTCCAAGTGCCACCTTAGTCTTATGATTCAATTAGGATTATCAGTTATCAACTTAAGTTGACTGTACTGAACTAGTTTGCAAGAACCTCCCAAGTCATTTCGAGCTTCCCTTAAGTCTTTGACTCTATTAACCACCTAATTAATTTCCTATTTAGGCAATGTGGTTCTCAAACTAATTCTAAGGAAAATCTGGACTTAATCTTAGTAAGGCAATCATTCATCATTTATCAAACCAACAATAGAAGGATACTCAGCTTAATGCAATCCAAACAGGTATCAAATGGAATACGAACATTCATAATCTATACAAGTATTTCATTTGAAAGCTGGATAGTGCAAGGAACAAAATTACTGAACTAAAGTTGTGTACAAGATTGGACATAAACAATAAGGTCCCTGAACCTACTAAAGACTTGTTGAGACTAAGGACAAACTCATTTAAGGTTTTTGCTTCAGCCTGCTCCCTTTCCCAAGTTCCAGAAAGTGTAAGCACTAAGTGAACTAGCTAAAACTATAATAACATGTCTTTTTTTCAGGCTAAAGCAGCTATTTATGTAAGATCAAATTCACTTTAATCAATCCTTGATTCAATGATAGGAAATGAAGGTCAAATGTGTACATATGACAAGTATTACCCCATAGACTTATAGGGCATGTCGTAACAGCCTTTTATTTGGGAGAATGATATTATGAACCAAGTTAGACTTGTTTCTTTCCCAATCTCCTCTCCAAGGTGTCTTTAAAAAGACTTCTCTTTGCCAAGTGGTTCACCACTTGCGTACCTGCACTCATGACCCTCTTATCCTATCATTAAATCAGTCCTACTATCCTTAAAGGTGAGACAGCTTGATTTTTAGAACTGAATTAACTCAGAGTCTTCAAGTAGACTATTCTGACCTATCTTTAGCCAACAGAACCTAAAAGGATCCTATTTGATTAATCTAGGTTGATTTTAGTGTCACAGTTTTAGCAAAATCCCTCCAAGGTCTAATTAACCTCTTCCTAGTCAACTAAAAGGCTTTCGTGGGTCCCATGGTCATAGGAATGAAACTCAGGGGAAAATGACTTCAAAGCCCTAAAGAAGAAGCAGTACAGGGTGGGTCATCACCCCTAAACCCTCTCCTAGACCCTCTTCTTCAGTAAAAAGGAGGTAAGGCCAAACTGGTCATCACCCCAGTCTATGCCTTGACCTTCCTTTTACTCCTCTGAAGCACTCTCAACCCTTTATCCCATCCCACAACCAAATGACAACCACTAGAAGCCTCTAGAACTAGGATGAGTTTAATATTTACCTTTAAGCCATACTATTCTGTTGTTTAAGGCTTCACGTAATATTCTACCCTCTTATCCTAAGGCATTGATCATTTGACATTTAGGCTCTGTTAAGTAGTCCCAAAAAAAGAACCCTCATGGACACAAAATAACTTCTTATTCGGGCCCGTATGTAACAAAAAACAGGTTGATATGCATGCGATGACGATTTATATATATAGGAAAATAAACACATAAGCAATTTATACAAATAATCACATTGTATTGAACTCTTATGATTAGAACCTAAAGTCCCCAGCAGAGTCGCCATCTGTTACAGTTCGCATTTTGCGGCGGAGTTAGCACTCGGAAAAGCTACTACGAGTTTGTTGGTGCTCTTTCGGACTTGTTTTGAAAAAAGAGTCGCTATCTAATTTTTACGAAATTAGGAAAACCGAGTTCAAAGGATTTATTCAAACGTCGTGAAAAAAACCTTTGTAACCAAAGTTCTAGGTAAGGGTTCTGCTGATCCCCTAGCGAAGGTGTTAGGCATCCTAGTATTAAGGATCTGTAATATACGATTGACCTTCGAGTTTCATTTCTATGAACTACTTATGTTTTTAATTTCCCGTATAAAAATATTGTCATGGCATATCATTTTGGCTTTAAAAGAATTAAAGAATTTCCCTTTAAAAAGAGTAGCTTAAGTTCAGATTTAAAATATCCGAAAAAAAAAATTATCCTTCTACTTATAAGGATAATATATTGGATATGTCCCATCTAAAACTGAATGCCATGTGTTTGTTTGTAAGAAAATATATATGTATACGCATGTGTACAGTCTTTTATTAATTCATACATTACCAAGATTTTTACCTCTTTGGTCAATCATATCATCAGAACTATTTTCCCAACTCGGGTTTTGAAAGAAATTCCATTTTATTTGAATTCATTAAGTTGGGTCTAGCCCAAATATTTCTTTTACTTTCTTTTTTCAAATTTCTCAGATTATAAAATATACTTAAAGATGTATTCAACGATAATCAACTTTTGTGCAAGAAAAATATACTTACTCTTTTTATTTACTTTAATCAGGTGGAATACAACTCTTTTATCGTTTGGATACAATTTGAAACATCGTCTATCCAAATCCTAGGTACCAACTTATAAGAGTTTCAATATCTATACAAGTGTATTTTTTGCATACTTATACAGAAAATAATGTAAAATGTATGCTAAAAGGGAAAGGAAGTTTAGCTTTTTCGGCCTTGGGCCCAAATCCCGTACTCTTCTAGTCCTTCGTCCGAAGCTCTAAGCATCCGATCCTTTTGCTTCATCCTTAAGCTTTGCTTTTCGTGCTTGTTTTATTGGTACCTCTCACAATGAAAAGGAAAATAGTTAGTCAAAATGATACGCCACCCCATAGGGTGACGCTTAGGAACATAAACAAAATATTCCTCGGACTTGTATCAAACTTTGAAAGCTTTGATTACGAAGGCTTAGACTCACGGTTCCGAATATGGAAAAGGAACTCGAATCATGTCGCGGCTGCAAACTAGGGGGCCATTCTATTTGCCTTGCCAAACACATGTTGGTTCCTACCTCGTGATATCAATGTGAGATCATCCTTGCCGAAACCGAGGGATAACATTTCCGGACAAGGCATGGCCTCAAAAATCACTTTTTCATTGGCCCTATTTATTACACCTCAGAAAATTTCATGTCTTCATGTGGTAGATAGACTAACGTAGGGTAAGATGTATACAATGTCCCTACAAGTAAGAAAGGTTACTTGGCAATTTTAATTAAGATTCCAAAGACATTTGAGGCAAGAGAAGAAAGTTCATTGAGGAAGGCAAGGTATAAGTCGTGTATTGGAAGGATTTTGCAAAGTACCGAGCTAATGTTGATTTAATAGTGTCTTGAGGAAGAGTTATAATGCTCCTTAGATTGTTAATGAAGTGTTAAACAAGTGCTAAAAAGGTTCCATAAGGATTGGAGATTAAACGAAACGACGAGGACAAGTTCGAAAAAAGGGTGAGTTATACGACCCATTATACGGTCCGTATAATGGTCCGTATAACCATCACAATGAGGGTGATCACTGGAAGATTTATACGGTCACTTATACGGACCATATAAAATTATAAGGACCGTATAAGTGTCCGTATAAATTGTGATGACGGGCAGCTTTGTCTCTTTTTATAAATATAAGTCCCAAGGTTATTATTTTCATTTCTCATTTCCTATACACTTCTTGAAACCTCTAGAACTCTCTATACCTTCTATTAACACAAATTCAAGGGAAATCAAAAATCAAATACCAAAAACAAGTAGGATCAAGTGCAAGAATGCTAACTAGGGTTGATGGAAGCTAGAAATTTCTTTGGAATTGAAGTTAGGATTTTCTCCAAGTGAAGCATTTCCATACAAATACCACTCCTACACAATCAAAGGTGAGCTTTATATTCATTTCATGCTATTAAGAGTATTGAATGGTTGAAAGACTTGGATTATGGAAGGAAGTAGAAAATCGAGTACAAATATGAGAGTAGTGGAATTATTGAGTGGTAATTTGATTTGAATCATAGTTCTTGACATGTTATGATTATAATCTTGTAATGAATGACACTAAGAGTGTTGAAGAATCATTATATGTGAATGAATACGACGTTGGGTGATAAACATGGTTAGGGATGACTTGAAGAGGGAATTTTGAGAATTGAATAAGGTCTAGCTTAACAAAATTTATTGGTTATGATATTATGGATGTTGTTATTGATGTTTGGGAGTTGTTATATTATATGGAGAAAGTTGTAGAACCCAAGGAAATGCTGCCCAATTTTCATTAGCTTTTACTCGCTTCAGCTTAAGCTTAAGTATATTATCGATTATCTAATCTTAGTACAAATTCTCTTGAATGTAGAATTATCAGCTTTGAAGGAAACCATTTAGTTGATAGAGTTAAGGAGACGAAAAAGTATGTAAAGCTAGTCCCTTCTTTTTCTAAGGCATGATGCTTATAATATGACTTCCTCTATCTTTCCACAACTCTCTTATATCCCGTAAACTATAATTCTATGGTTACCAAGAGCTTCTCATGAGATAAAGATAAGAGATGTGTTATGAATATGGCAATGATGATGGTGAATCTAAGTCTAGAGACTCCAAAGCTTATGATACGATAGTCTTATGAAGCTAATGATCCTTATATGCTTCCTTGATGTCATTCATTGTTGTTAGGCTCACCTTATAATGCTAGTTCCTGCAAAGTGAGACATGATGATCATGACTATTCTATAATGGAATCGGCGGTTCTCGACCTTACGTCACCCCGATAGAGTTATAGCTTTTACTTGAGTTCTTATGCATGTTTCATGATGAGTATATGATGATGAGTATACACCATGCCTAGATGGTCGAGCAAACACCGCTAAGGCGGGCGGCATATACACCATGTCTAAATGGCATGGGCAGACACCACTAGTGGGCGGCATGAGATGTTTACCCCGGACGCGAGCTAATGATGATCACACCGTACCTATATGGTCGGGCAGTTGCATACATATGCTTACATGATATGATGTCGTTTATTATATGAGTTAGCATACATGACTCCGCCTTAAGATGCAATCAGTTACAGGTTACCCCGTTACCTTATATTCTTGCATCTCTTAGTTATGTTATTGTGTATGCCTGACATACTCAGTACATTGTTCGTACTAACGTCCTTTTTTTTTTACGCTGTGTTCATGCCCACAAGTAGGCAGGGCCGCAGCCCAGATTCTTAGGAGCTACTCAGTAGATTCACAGGAGCACTCCACTACTCCGGAGGTGCCATTTGTTGATACATTCTTTTGTGTACATATTTGGGCACGGGGTCCTGTCCCATCCTTATATCACAGCACTTTAGTAGAGGCTCGTAGATACGTATACATGGGCAGCAGTTGTCTCATGATACATCAGTGTATATTTTTGTATATCATTTTTGCAGCCGTGAGGGCTTATGTATATTTATTTATTGCCTTGAGATTATGTGTGTCCAGGATGGGTATGATGATTAGCCTAATGAGTGGTGCTTAGTAGTCAGCTCCGGATGCCCGTCATGACCCCCTAGCTGGGTCGTGAAAAAAATGGTATCAGAGCAGTTCCGTCCTAGGGTGTATCTACGAGCCGTGTCCAGTAGAGTCTTGTTTATGGGTGTGAAACGCGCCATACTTATAAACAAGAGGCTGCAGGGCATTTAGGAAAAATGACCGTCTTTCTTCTTATTAGATTGTGTGATAGAGCCATTTTATAAGATTTTCTTTTCTCTAATTATGAGTTATGATTTCAAGGATGCCGATAAAGAGGAAAGCCACAGCCGCCCAAAAGGGCAATGCTACGATAGAAAGGCGGATGGAAAGGGAGCCGCCAATAAATGTAGAAGAAGGTGAGTTCAGGGGCTTCAGCTCCAGCTCTTATGCCTCCAGTTCCTCCACTAGGTGCTTCGGGTCAACAGATGACCGAGGCCATTCAGTTATTGACTCAGTTGGTTGTCGCTCAGGCTCAATAGCAAAGTGCGGGTCCCGGTGATAGAGCCACTAGTGCAAGGGCCCGTGATTTCATGAGTTTAAATCCCCCGAAATTTTTCGGGTTGAAGCCGGATGAAGACCCGTAAGGTTTTGTAGATGAAATGTTGAGGACGTTGAGGATTATCCATGCTTTCGATACCGAATCTATGGAGTTGGCATCTTATAGACTCCGGGATGTATCGGTTCTTTGGTACAATAATTGGATTTCTTCAAGAGGAGAGGATGGCAGGAATTCGTGGATGCTTTCCTTCGTCACTATTTGCCACCCGAGGTTCGAAGGGCTCGAGCTGACAGGTTTCTAAATCTAAATTAAGGGAATATGAGTGCTCGGGAGTATAGTCTCTGTTTTAACTCATTGGCTAGATACGCTCCCACTATGGTAGCCGATATGGGAGACGGAGTACATAGACTTGTGAGTGGCTTAGGGCCACATTTGTTCAAAGATTGCTTGACAGCTTCACTACAGGAGGGGATGGACATTTTCCGTATTCAGGCCCATGCCTAGAACTTAGAAGAGCAGCAGAGACCCCACCGAGATGAGCATAATGTTGACAGGGGGCAGAGTAAGAGGGCCAGGTCTGTTGGTGCCAGCAGTGACTACAGAGGGGGATTGAGGCAGTCATACTCTAGGTATTCAGTCCAGTCGGCGACTAGTGCGCCTCCTCAATTTGCGAGCAGGAGATTTGATCGCCCCATTTATTCTGGTCAGGGACAGAGTTTGAGAGTCTCAGGTTCCCAGTTTGGGGGTGATCCTAGCCAGAGGAGAGCACCGGTGCCGCGATGTAGTCAGTGTGGTTGATTACATTCCTGGTCAATGTCGCCGAGGTTCAGATGCTTGTTATGCCTGTGGTCAGGTTGGGCATATGATGCGTGATTGTCCATCGATAGGTGGTAGAGTTGGGGCTCAGCCCGCAAGATCAGCAGCTGGTTCTTCCTCGTCCGTGCGCCCGGTAGGGCAGACTCCAGCAGGCTGCGGTAGGGCCAGAGGGGGATCGTCCAGTTCAGGTGGCACCCAGCCCCATATTTATGCTTTAGCCGGAAGCCAGTATCTTGAGTCATCCCCTGACGTGGTTACAAGTATATTATCCATATTCTCTCAAGATGTTTATGGATTGATTGATCCGGGTTCTACGTTGTCTTATATCACTCCTTATATTGCTGGCCATACTGGGGTGAAACCCGAGCCAACTAAACCTCGAAAGGTATCTACTTTGGTTGGTGATCCGGTAATAGCTAGACAAGTGTACAAAAATTGTGTGGTTGTGGTATGTGATCGCCAGACTAAAGCTTATTTGATTGAACTAGAAATGTTAGATTTTGATGTGATTATAGGTGCTAATGTGGATTGCAGAACAAAGATGGTTCGATTCCAATTTCCAGGAGAACCAGTGCTTGAATGGAAGGGCAACACAGCGTCTCCAAGAGGCAAGTTTATTTCCTACCTTAAGGCAAGAAAGATGATTGCAAAAGGTTATATTTGTCATCTAGTCCGGGTTCATGACACTGAAGCACAGCCCCCGACTTTTCAATCCATCTCGATAGTAAATAAATTTCCAAATGTACTTCCAGATGAACTTCCAGACCTTCCACCGGAGCAGGAGATTGATTTTGCTATTGATGTGTTACCGGATACTAAACCTTTATCTATTCCTCCTTACAGAATGGCTCCTGCAGAATTGAAAGAGCTAAAGGCACAACTAAAAGATCTCCTCGAGAAGGGATTCATTAGACCTAGTTCATCGCCATGGGGAGCATCTGTCTTGTTTGTAAGAAAGAAAGATGGATCCTTGCGAATGTGCATCGACTATAGGCAGTTAAACAAGGTGACGATAAACAATAAATATCCTCTTCCGAGAATCGATGATTTGTTTGATCAATTACAGGGTGCCAAGTGGTTTTCCAAAATAGATCTGAGGTCAGGCTATCATCAAGTGAGAGTTAGAGAAGAAGACATTCCGAAGACAGCTTTCAGAACTAGATATGGTCATTATGAATTTCGGGTGATGTCATTTGGGTTGACTAACGCTCCGGCGGTGTTTATGAATTTGATGAATAATGTATTCAGGCCTTTCTTAGATCTGTTTGTGATTGTGTTCATTGATGATATTCTAATATATTCTCGAACAGAAGCGGAGCATGTAAACCATTTGCGTATTGTCCTTGGGATTCTTCAGACTCGTGAGTTGTATGCTAAATTTTTGAAATGTGAATTCTGGCTGAATTCTGTAACTTTTCTAGGCCATATCATTTCAGCTGACGGCATTCGAGTTAATACTCAGAAAATTGAGGCTGTGAAGACTTGGCCAAGGCCTACAACGCCTACAGAGGTCTGTAGCTTCTTGGGATTAGTAGGCTATTATAGAAAAATTGTGGAAGGATTTTCTTCTATTTCTGCACCATTAATGAAGCTAACTTAGAAATCAGCAAAATTTCAGTAGACCGATGCTTATGAATGCAGTTTTTAGGAATTGAAGGACAAGTTAACTTCAGCCCCAGTCCTGACACTTCCAGAAGGATCAGATGGTTATGTTGTTTATTATGATGCCTCCGGTGTTGGGTTGGGTTGTGTGTTAATGCAGCACGGCAAGGTTATTGCCTATGCTTCCAGGCAGTTGCGGAAACACGAGAAGAATTATTCGACCCATGATCTTGAATTAGCTGTGGTTATTCACGCGCTAAAGATGTGGAGACAGTACTTGTACAGTGTACATGTTGATATTTATACAGATCACAAGAGTCTCCAATATATTTTCAAGCAGAAGGAGCTAAATCTATGACAGAGGCGATGGTTAGAGTTATTAAAAGATTATGATGTGAGTATTTTATACCACCCCGGAAAGGAGAATGTACTAGCTGATACACTTAGCCGCAAATCAATGGGTAGTCTATGTGAGGTCCCTCCAGAGAAGAAAGAATTAATCTGTGAGCTCCACCAGCTAGCTAGCCTCAGAGTTCGTTTAATTGATTCAGGCAATGCAGGAGTTGATATTCATAATTCAGTTATTTCATCTTTAGACACGGAAGTAAAAAGGCGTCAATATGAAAATCCCCAGTTGAGTCACTATAGAGATACATTTCCTGAGAAAGAGAAGTCGTCATTTGAAGTTTCAGCAGATGGAGTTCTTAGGTACTGAGACAGGCTATGTGTGCCAGATGTAGTAGGACTACGTCGTCAGATTCTGGAAGAAGCTCATTACTCACGCTATTCCATCCAGCCAAGAGCGACAAAGATATATCACGATCTTAAGCTAATATATTGGTGGAATGGAATGAAGAAGGACATAGCAAAATTTGTAGCTCAATATCCAAATTGCCAACAAGTGAAAATTGAGCATCAAAAGCCAGGAGGATTATTACAAGCTATGGAAATTCCAGCCTGGAAATGGGAAGCGATCAACATGGATTTCATTGTAGGTTTGCCTCGTTCTCGGCAAAAATATGAGTCCATATGGGTAATTGTTGATAGACTCACGAAGTCGGCTCATTTTCTTCCGGTCAGAACCACCTATTGAACAGAAGATTATGCAAGGTTGTATCTTAAGGATATAGTGCGACTTCATGGTGTCCCGGTGTCTATTATCACAGACCGTGGAGCATAATTTACTACTAAATTCTGGAAATCTTTTCAAGAAGATTTGGGTACTCAAGTGAGACTTAGCATAACATTTCACCCACAAACTGATGGGCAAGCTGAACGCACTATTCAGACCATGGAAGATATATTGCGGGCATGTATACTAGACTTCGGAGGTAATTGGGATGAACATTTGCCACTTATCGAATTTGCTTATAATAATAGTTACCATTTCCAGTATCCAGATGGCTCCGTATGGAGCTCTGTATGGAAGGAAGTGCAGGTCGCCAATTGGATGGTTTAAAGTCGGGCAGACACAACTGATAGATCCAGAATTGATTCAACAAACGGTGGAAAAGATCAAGGTTATCCGACATCAATTGTGGACAGCTCAAAGTCGCCAGAAATCTTATGCGGACAACCGTTGGCGAGACTTAGAATTCCAAGTTAATGATTGTGTATTCCTGAAGGTATCACTGATGAAGGGCATGATGAGATTTGGTAAGAAGGGAAAATTGAGTCCCCGGTATATTGGACCTTATAAGGTGGTCCGCAAGATAGGCCAAGTAGCTTATGAACTGGACTTACCTCCAGAACTTGAATCTGTCCATCCAGTTTTCCATGTATTAATGCTCCGTAAGTGTGTCGGAGGTCCTACTAGGATCGCGCCTGAGATGATGTTCAAGTTACGGAGAAGCTGGCCTATGAAGAGGTACCCATCGCCATACTAGATAGGCAAATATGGAAACTTAGAAATAAAGAGGTAGCCTCAGTCAAGGTCTTATGGCAAAACAATAACCTAGAGGAAATGACTTGGGAAGCTGAAAAAGACATGAAGTCCAAGTATCCGCAATTGTTTCCACCCCCGGAGGAGATTCAAGATGAGACGCTATTATCATAAGGTATGTAATGCTTTCTTTTAATGCATTTGGTCATGTGTGGCCATATTCTCTTACCATTGTGTTGTAGCCCTGTGAGGCGATGTTATTGTGGGTTGTTGTGACAGGGTGGTAGTGTCATATTAGAGGGGAAACTCTGGCGAAGTTTTTGTAGAATTTTCGAGAACTTAACATTCGAGGACGAATGTTTTTAAAAGTGTTACACCTCGGAAAATTTCATGTCGTCATGTAGTAGATAGACTAACGCAGGGTGAGATGTATACGATGTCCCTACAAGTAAGAAAGGTTACTTAGCGATTCTAATTAAGATTCCAAAGACATTTGAGGCAAGAGAAGAAAGTTCGTTGAGGAAGGCAAGGTTTAAGTCGTGTTTTGGAAGGATTTTGCAAAGTACCGAGCTAATGTTGATTTAATAGTGTCTTGAGGAAGAGTTATAACACTCCTTAGATTGTTAATAAAGTGTTAAACAAGTGCTAACAATGTTCCATAAGGATTGGAGATTAAACGAAACGACGAGGACAAGTTCGAAAAAAAAGGTGAGTTATACGACCCATTATACGGTCCGTATAACTTTATACAGTCCGTATAATGGTCCGTATAACTGTCACAGTGAGAGGTGATCACTGGAACATTTATACGGACACTTATACGGACCGTATAAGTGTCCGTATAAATTGTGACGGGCAGCTTTCTCTCTTTTTATAAATATAAGTCCCAAGGTTATTATTTTCATTTCTCATTTCCTATACACTTCTTGAAACCTCTAGAACTCTCTATACCTCCTATTAAAACAAATTCAAGGGAAATCAAAGATCAAATACCAAAAACTAGTAGAACCAAGTGCAAGAATGCTAACTAGTGTTGATGGAAGCTAGAAATTTCTTTGAAATTGAAGTTAGGATTTTCTCCAAGTGAAGCATTTCCATACAAATCTCATTCCTACAGAATCAAAGGTGAGTTTTATGTTCATTTCATGCTATTAAGAGTATTGAATGGTTAAAAGACTTGGATTATGGAAGGAAGTAGAAAATCGAGTACAAATATGAGAGTAGTGGAATTATTGAGTGGTAATTTGATTTGAATCATAGTTCTTGACATGTATGATTATAATCTTGTTATGAATGACACTAAGAGTGTTGAAGAATCATTACATGTGAATTAATACGACGTTGGGTGATAAACATGGTTAGGGATGACTTGAAGAGGGAATTTTGAGAATTGAATAAGGTTTAGCTTAACAAAATTTATTGATTATGATATTATGGATGTTGTTATTGATGTTTGGGAGTTGTTATATTATATGGAGAAAGTTGTAGAAACAAAGGAAATGCGGCCCAATTTTCATTAGCTTTTAGTCGCTTTAGCTTAAGATTAAGTATATTATCGATTATCTAATCTTAGTATGAATTCTCTTAAATGTAGAATCGCCAGCTTCGAAGGAAACCATTTAGTTGATAGAGTTAAAGAGACGAAAAGGTGTGTAGGGCTAGTCCCTCCTTTTTCTAAGGCATGATCCTTATAATATGACTTCCTCTATCTTTCCATAACTCTCTTATATCCCGTAAACGATAAGTCTATGGTTACCAAGAGCTTCTCATGAGATAAAGATAAGAAATGTGTTATGAATATGGCAATGATGATGGTGAATCTAAGTCTAGAGACTCCAAAGCTTATGATATGATAGTCTTATGAAGCTAATGATCCTTATATGCTTCCTTGATGTCATTCATTGTTGTCAGGCTTACCTTATAATGCTAGTTCCTGCAAAGTATGACATGATGATCATGACTACTCCATAATGGAATCGGGGGTTCTCGACCTTACGTCACCCCGATAGAGTTGTAGCTTTTACTTGAGTTCTTATGCATGTTTCATGATGAGTATATGATGATGAGTATACACCGTGCCTAGATGGCCGGGCAAACACCACTAAGGTGGGCGACATATACACCATGTCTAGATGGCATGGACACACACCACTAGTGGGCGGCATGAGATGTTTACCCCGGACGCGGGAGGTCCGGACGCGAGCTAATGATGATCACACCGTACCTATATGGTCGGGCAGCTACACACATATGCTTACATGATATGATGTCGTTTATTATATGAGTTAGCATGCATGACTCCGCCTTAAGAGGCAATCAGTTACAGGTTACCCCGTTACCTTATATTCTTGCATCTCTTGGTTATGTTATTGTGTATGCCTTACATACTCAGTACATTGTTCGTACGTTGTGTTCATGCCCACAGGTAGGTAGGGAGGCGGCCCAGATTCTTAGGAGCTACTCAGCAGATTCACAGGAGCACTCCACTACTCCGGAGGTGCCATTTGTTGATACATTCTTTTGTGTACATATTTGGGCACGACGGGGTCCTGTCTCGTCCTTATGTCTCAGCACTTTAGTAGAGGCTCGTAGATACGTATGCGTGGGTAGCAGTTGTCTCATGGATACATCAGTGTATATTTTTGTATATCATTTTTGCAGCCGTAAGGGCGTATGTATATTTATGTATTGCCTTGGAGATTATGTGTGTCCAGGATGGGTATGATGATTAGCGTAATGAGTGATTCTCGGTAGTCAGCTCTGGGTACCCGTCATGACCCCCTAGCTGGGTCGTGACACTAGTGTAGTATCGTGTTCGAATCAGTGGGATTTTACCAAGTACAGCGATCTGTTCTTTTTAAAGAAAAATAGCAATTCGTCGAGCGACATAGCAGCAGCTATTTCCACCAAAAGATGGAACTCTAGAGAACAATAATCAGCCCACTCAAAAGCAGTCCAACCAACACTCATGGTGCAGCAGTTATTCTTCTCAAAAACACACTAGCTAACCTCTCAAGATGCACCAGTTATTATGCTCAAACGACAACTAAGCAACAAGCCAAATAAAGCAGGTTTGAAGCTTTAAATAAAGCAGCAATGTGGACAAAAATTGTCCCACAAATGCAGCTAGTTTTAACCTCAAAACGTGCAGCACAATTGGAAAAAATGCAGCAACTGACTTAGTGACAGAAATCAACTCAAAGTACCCAACATTCAGCAACATTCCAGCTAAAACCGCAGCAACGAATGGCCAGAACGCAACAGTCATTTGGCTCAACAAAAGTGCCATAACGAACCCATATGTACTCAAAAAATGCAGTGACAATTTGGCCAAAATGCAGCAGGGAATTTCCCCAAAATGATCATCAACATGGAGAAGATTGTTCGCTTTAAGGTAATGACAACGGCCCAAACACAGTGGCTATTCATCAACAGAATGGGCCTTCAAACACAAGCCACCAACCCCTCTAAAAATGCAGCAAATCTAGCCTCGAAATGCAACAAGCACTCACCCAAAATACAGCAGCAGCAAGCCGAATATAGCAGCAGTTTTGAAGCCCCAAATGCAGCAACCATTAGGCTTAAAATGGTCGCTGGTATGACAACAAATGACAACATGGATGCAGCAAGCTTATCACAAATGGGCATCAACAAAAGGTAAACAGACATAACAACAGCCGACGAGGCTTAAATAAAATGTACATTAATAAGATGAGGCAAACAATTACATGTTTAAAGATAAGGAGAGAAAAAACCTGGGGCGTCAAATCGCCAAACTGAGTCTGATACAGTAGCAGCACACTCATTTACAGTACATCACTTTATGGGCTTCACTAGTGCGGAAATGTTCTCACATTCAGCTCATTCAGTCTCTTTGCCGAGCAGCGACGGGGGCGACGAAAGTTGAGTCGATCACCTTCGTCTTGCACCAATGACGACCAAACTATTCCGACAAATCGAGAATATTAAACTTAATCCGATGGTTCAAGAAACTAAACTTACAAGAGACTTTCTTCTTGTTTGAAGTCAAGTGAATTGAAAAAACTCAGATTTTTTGGTATCAAAACTTGTTTTAGAATGAAGACATGGGGTTCTAAAATAGAAGCCCAAATGCTATGGTTTGGCATTTTGAACGATGTGGGACTTTTCCCTCTAAGAAATTTGTTTGAGATTTGAATTTCAGACTTGAACAGCTGTAAGGATGTCTGAATTCGTACTGGAAAGAAAAGGGAAAATCAAAATAAATTGAAACCAATTCAAAAGTTACCGTTGATAGTGAGAAGAAAACAAAGCTTTGATTGTTATGCCAAAAATGGCGAGACAAAGAGCATTCTTGACGAAAATGCGTGAGAATCTTAGCCAAAAAAGGTATTCTCATTCTTGTTAATCGCTGGAGAGAACAAAAAGGACCAGGGGTTCTTTTTTTTGTTTTTGAATTGAAGAATAGAATGGGTATTTGGGGGCTAATGGGAAGTGGACCGGGTCATTCAAGGTTTGGGCTAAGTTATTGGGTTGGGCAAATTGGGTTTTAAATGGTAGAGAAGACGGGGCTAGTTTGGCTGAAATGGCCTTTAGAATATAACATTTTTCCATTACCAATTGTGACCCAATTTTGTAAGAAATAGCCAATTCAACTTGAATCGAAACAATTCTTTTGAACCAATTAATTATTCAACTAACTAATGAAGCTTCTTGACTCTAACAAAGAAAAATAATTAATTGCAAAAGAGATTAGCTATAGTATTTAGACTTTAATGACTTTATATTGACAATTAAAATGCATACTTAAATCAAAGCCCTTGTTTTTGTGCAAATTGATTTTCTAATTGATAAAATAGACATAATTAATACTTAAAATTATATGTAAAAATACACATAATATATAGTATGTTGTTTTGCCAAATGAAATGGCAAAATAACACCAAACAGTTTAGGAATGTATTTTTGATTTTTCTGGATAATTTTTTTACTCTGTTTAAAATTCAAGAAACTTAACTAGTTAATTTGAATTTTTGGAGGTCAAAAATTAGATGTCAACAGTCATCATCAATATCATCATCGTCATCGTATCATCATATGACCAGCTGATCAGGTGGTAATGCGTATATAACGTCGTCACCTACCCCATACCCCATACATATATATATATACATAATACATAATATACGTGCATATAGCGCCTAAGGGGTCTCAGGTCTATATATGCATATGTGTGTGTGTGTGTGTGTATATATATATATATATAAGTGCAATGCAATGCATAAAACGTGATAGAAGTACAAGTGACTCTAAAGACCAAACTGGATCTAAGCAATCTTTTCTGAAGATAACACTATGAATCATGAATCAAATGGACCATTCCTAACTCTAAGAGTAGAGCCATTATGGATTAGCGTTACGTGTACGTTCGATTCACAAAGATCATGTCAAAAGAAAAAAGGGGATAGCCTTACATACCTCGTCGTCTCCTGACTAATCAACGCCTATCTTCCCGAGTTTGCAAATCTACATTCAAGAGGATTCATACTAAGGTCAAGCCATTGAGACTCTCATAAGGTCAACTAAACTAATATTTGAGCTAATGAAAATCGCACAACATTTCTTTTATATCTTCTACTTCCACCAATCTTCCAAACAACCCCCAAATATCAACAACAATGTCAACAACTCCATAATTAAGAGATTATATACAATTAACACTTAAATCAATCCAAAAATTCCTTTTAAATTCCATTCATAATCAACAACTACAACACAATACTTATAACTTTGCCTACCATCATTTCCTTCTGCATATGTGTGTGTGTGTGTGTATATATATATATATAAGTGCAATGCAATGCATAAAATATGATAGAAGTACAAGTGACTCTAAAGACCAAACTGGATCTAAGCAATCTTTTCTGAAGATAACACTATGAATCATGAATCAAATGGACCATTCCTAACTCTAAGAGTAGAGCCATTATGGATTAGCGTTACGTGTACGTTCGATTCACAAAGATCATACCAAAAGAAAGAAGGAGATAGCCTTACATACCTCGTCGTCTCCTTACTAATCAATGCCTATCTTCCCGAGTTTGCAAATCTACATTCAAGAGGATTCATACTAAAGTCAAGCCATTGAGACTCTCATAAGGTCAACTAAACTAATATTTGAGCTAATGAAAATCGCACAACATTTCTTTTATATCTTCTACTTCCACCAATCTTCCAAACAACCCCCAAATATCAACAACAATGTCAACAACTCCATAATTAAGAGATTATATACAATTAATACTTAAATCAATCCAAAAATTCCTTTTAAATTCCATTCATAATCAACAACTACAACACAATACTTATAACTTTGCCTACCATCATTTCCTTCACTTTTATGACTTATTAACCTCCAAATCAACTTAATATAAGTAAATAAAGGAAGAGCATACCTTTTACTTGAAGAACTTTACTCACACAATCTTGTCTTTAAACCAAATCCACCACAACTTCAACTAAAAGCAAGGACCATCATCTTCCATAAACTAGTTTTAAGGTTTTTAAAGCTTGATTTCCACTTGAATTAGCTTAGAATGATTAGGGATGAATAAGAATGGTTGGGAGAGCTTAGAAAGTCTAGAAGGGTCTGATTTTTGGTTGGAAATAATGACCCAAGTCGTGGCTCCTTTTAGTTTATAAAAGAAGGAAAATTTCCATCGCCTGTAATTCGACGGCAAGGTCGACGGTCCGTCAACTTGCAATCGTCGAATGGCGACAGCCTCTGATTCTCAGAGGGTTGTTCGACGGTGCAAATTGATGGTCCATCGCCCATTCGACGGTCTGTCGAATTGCCCAGTTATCACACTCAGTTTCTTTTGGTTCGTTCAGCCTCCAATCTTCCCGATACTTGTTGAACATAACTTAAACTCCCATATATGTAGAATAATCATGTAGAATCTCTTATGATCTTGACAAAAACTTCACTTTCTAACTCCACGTCAGCTGTCTTACGATGAAACTCAACGTATAAAACATGGGGTGTAACAGAAATAAACAAGAGAAATTCTATTTTGGCTTTAGTTTGAGGAAAATATTCAAAAGGGATAAGGTTGACCTTCATTAAATAAATACATTTTGCTAAACCTTATAAATTTACGTATATCACATGGCATTTTACAAATGACATACACTTGGGATTATTTTCTTAAAACTTGTAGGGTAAAAGAGACATGTCATTTGGACCAAATTAAGTGAAACTCTACTCAAGAGAAATCTTGGGTGTGTTTTTGGTCTGGAAATTAAATGACTGCTTCTAACCTTATATGCATTTTTCCAAAAAAGAACTCAACTTTTTTCCTCTAAAACAAAAGGGAATTTTTGCCAAATATTTCAAAAAAAAAAAAAAAAAGATATGCCATGACAAGATGTACAAGATTTTAAACGAATATAAGCAAATAATTACAAAATCACACATTGAAGCTTGAAGGTCAACCGTATTTTACGAATTTTTAATATCGGGGTGTCTTAACGCCTTCCCCGAGGATTCACCAGAGTCCTTACCTCGAACTTTGGTTTAAAAAACAAATTCTCTTGTTTGAATAAACTCTTTAAATTTGGCTTTCCTAAATTTCCTTATAAATTAGGGGGCTACTCTAAAAAATATAAAATCCAAAAGAGTCCACAAATTCGAAGTAGCTTTTATGCCTTTCGTAAAAGTGAACTATGTCACAACCGATGTGGGACAAGTAATTTCGAAGAATTCTTTTTAATTTTATTTGGAAATTTCATGAACAACCAACAAAAAGCGAGATTTTGGTAAACAATAAGACAAAATCTATTAAGGTTTTGCGTAAAAAGGACAGCGAATGATGGTTTTCTGACCCTTGGTGGCGTTGGGACGGAGAGAGGGCAACGCCATAAATGAACGGACAAGGTCTGTGAAAGGCTGAAGTGTACTATATTTTGCAGCGGTAACGCGAGAGAGAGAGACGGTGGTACGAGAGCTAGGTTTTACCCGTCTCTTATTTGAACTAGCGAAGCAAAAAACGAAGAGGAAAAGAGGTTTGCCTCTTTTAATCCGGTGATGGACCGGGTCTTTGCCCAACTAGAAGGGGTCTTTAGGCCTGAGTTTCAAAAGAGTGAAGGGGTGATTATTATTTGCAAAATGTGGCTACTAATTGATTGAAATCATAGCCATGCGTATTTCAATTACGACGAACGTTCGTGAGATATTGGTTAAAACATTTTGATTATAACCAATTTGAGAATAGTTGTAATTAATACTAAATTGATGTAAACATTGAGATGCAATAAATTATTTATTTAATTATTTAAGCTTCTTAATTTAACAGAGTAAAATATTTATCAATTAATCACGGTTTAGGTTAAACAATTAATTAAATAATTGTTGTCACTATTTTGACTTCGAATTCTGATAAATATGTTTTAAAACCATAATATATATGCAAAGATACGCATATGATATACAATGATATAATTGATGATATTTTATCCAATGAAATGGCAAAATGTCACCTAAGTAATTTTGTAAGATCCTTTTGTCTCGGCCAAAGTCATAGATGAACCCCTGAACTTGTCTTGATTTTCCAGTTAGACCCCCCAACTGAAATATTGACCATCTGAACCCCTGAACATAAGATAAACTGTGTCATTTGAACCCCTCGTGCCAGCTGGGCACACGCGGGAAGCTCACTTGCTATGACATGGAAAAATAGACCAATGAAAATAAGTCATGTCATGTTACCTGTTATAAAAAAAAAAAAGCCATGTCAACAAAAAAAAAAAAAAATTTAAAAAAAAACTCTATTTTAAAATCTATTTAAATAATTAAAAAAAATTGAAAAACCCAACCCATCCTCTCCGATAGCCCACTTCACCACTGCCACTGCCCCCGCCGCCGGCGGCGGCGGCGCTTCAAAATCTATTCAAATAATTAAAAAATGGTGTCGTTTTTCCTCGGAGATTTATTTAAATAGATTTTGAAGTGGAGCAGCGGCGGCAGTGGTGGCGGTGAAGTGGGCTATCGGAGAGGATGGGTTGGGTTTTTCAATTTTTTTAATTATTTAAATAGATTTTAAAATAGAGTTTTTGTTAAAATTAATTTTTAATGATTAAAAATTTAAAAAAAGAAAGCGGCGGCGGCGGTAGAGGAGGCAGCGGCGGAAGTGGCGGCGGTAAAGTGGGCTATCGGAGAGGATGGGTTGGGTTTTCAATTTTTTTAATTATTTAAATAGATTTTTAAATAGAATTTTTGTTAAAATTAATTTTTAATGATTAAAAATTTTAAAAAAGAAAGCGACAGCGGTGGCGGAGGAGGAAGCGGCAGCAGTGGCGGCGGTGAAGTGGGCTATCGGAGAGGATGGGTTGGGGTTTTCAATTTTTTTTAATTATTTAAATAGATTTTTAAATAGAGTTTTTGTTAAAATTAATTTTTAATGATTAAAAATTTTAAAAAAGAAAAATTTGGTCTCTCACACTCTATTTAAAGCAGTGAGCTTCACGCGTGTGCCCAGCTGGCACGAGGGGCTCAAATGGCACAGTTTATCTTATGTTCGGGGGTTCAGATGGTCAACGTTTCAGTTGGGGGTCTAAATGGAAAATCAGGACAAGTTCAGGGGTCCATCTATGACTTTGGCCTTTTGTCTCTGAAAAGTGCATATCTACTCCGTTTCTGATTCAAGAAATCCGACTAATTAAATAAAATTTATGGAGGCAAAAAATTAGGTGTCAACAAAGATGAATCCCCGTTTAATATGCAATTTATTTTTTAACCTTTTTTTGTAATATTTTTAAATATGATTTTGGAAATTGATTTGTTTATCCAATTTTTTTTTAAAAAAAATCAAAATTCAAAAGAAGTTGAAGAAAATAATACCATGCTGCAAAGTGAAAAATAAAGAGGAGAAATGAAATATAACATAAATAGGGCGGGGCAGGACAAGGCAGGGTAGAGCAAATTTTTTGAAAAATGCTAAATGGGGCACAATAGCGAAGGTCAAAATCTTAGCAAGGCAAGGCTTGCCCCACCCCGCCCTAACCTGCCCTATTTAGATCCCTTGTTAATCAACCTTAGCTCATTTGTTAATTTGCTGCATAGAGATGTCAATTGAATACTTGGGAGTAGGCCTGGGCATTGAGCCAAGCAAGACGAAATCGGGCCAAGCCCAATCGAGCCGACCTCAACCGAGCTTTCTATAATACCGAGCCGAGCTGAGCTCAATCGAGCTTTGTCAAATTATAAATGAGCTCGAGTCAAGCCGAGCAGAGCCAAGCCTGAGTCGGCTCTTTAATGTTTCGTTCTACGTAGTGTTATGCCATTAAAACATAAATTTATAATATATAAATTGGTCGGTTAAGAAAAATATAAACGTTACTAGTTTTATTTGGTAATTGCATTCAAGTGTGAGTAAAATATATAGATTATTAGTCTAAACAAGAACTCAAATTTAAATGGCATTAACCTAATATTTGATAGACATATAGGTACTTGGTTATTAGATAGCAGCAGTAGATTGCAATATCTAGCCGGCCGTGCGTGTAAGTAATGTAGTGTTTGTGTATATAATTCTATAGATGAGAGTCCAAGAGATGTAGTAGTCTACCAAGGTGTATAAATCACTCCTTCTCTGCAACGAAATACACATAGAAAAGTACAAAGAGCCCAAATAACCTTTGTCATCTCATATTGATTTTCTTCAATATTGAACACACAAAATAAACTTTCAGGCAAAAAAATAAACAACAGAACTAAAGCAATACTTAATTTAAGAAATTTGCACAATATTGAATTTCTTTAATTTTGAACTATTAAATTTAAAATATTAATTACATTTTGCCCCACCCATAAAATATTCTTAAGTAACGATGTCTATAAAAAATAAATTAATACGTCAAATTAATTAAAGAAATACAAAATTATTAATTTATTACAATAAATAATAATATTGAACTGACATTTTGCTAATTCAGTTAAGATTAATTAATGCATTTTAGTTTTAAAGTAATCAGTACATGACCAAAACGAGCCAACCGAGTTGAGTCGAGCTGGCTCAATCGAGCTTTGACCGAGCTTTAAAGAAGCCGAGCTTTGACCGAGCTTTAACTGAGACTTAAGTATCTTGACTTAGACTAAACTTTTGAAATAATCGTTCTATTGTGGAATTCGATCAATATATTTTTGAGATAATATTTTAGATGGTCACTCAACTATAGCTAGTTTACTCAGAAAATCACTCAACTATGGGTGTTTCACCTACAAAGTCACCCAACCTATTTAAATGATTTTTTTATTAAATTTATTGATATGAAATTTTTATTTAAAATCAAAATTGTAAAAAATAAAAAAATACTCATTTTAACCATTTTATTCACCCGACCGGCTAAAAATATATGAACCAAGATCTTTTATTTTACCAACACTAATGGCCTTTATCCGATTCATCTAGCTACTGAATATGGTTATAAATCTATGAATTTGGTTCGTTACTTCTTCAGTGTTACAAAAAATCCTGCTCCTTATACTGGTCGAAGTGGTGCTAGGCTGCTACATCAATTGATCTGTTCGGACTTGTACGATGAGTTACATATCTTCTACGTCTCTTTGTCTCAATTTATGTGATGCATTTTGACTGGACATAAAAATTATGAAAGAAAAAAAACTTTAGAAACTTGTAGTTTAAAATAAATCATAAATATTTGTGTTAAAAGAAGAAGTTTAAAGTTAAATTATTTTAAAATATAGAAAGATATTATTTTTTGTTACAGACTAAAAAGGAAAGTGTATCACGAGAGAAATTAGGATGGAATGAGGGTAAAATAAAAGATCTTGGTCCATATATTTTTAGTGAGTCGGGTCAATAAAATGGTTAAAATAGGTACTTTTTTATTTCTTAAAATTTTGACTTTAAATAAAATTTCTTGTCAATAAAATTTAATTAAAAAATCGCGTAAATAGGTTGGATGACTTTGTAGGTGAAACACCAATAGTTGAGTGATTTTCTGATTAGAAAATAAAGTTGTGTGACTTTCTGAGTGAACTATCTATAGTTGAGTGACCTTCTAGTTAGATAATAAAGTTGAATGACTTTCTGAATGAATTAATCATAGTTGAGTGATCGTATATGAGGTATTATCTCGTATACTCCCCATGTACTTTATTCTATTCTATAGCAGGGCTGAACGTTATCATTAATCTCATTCATGTTGACTTTAATTGACAATAAATAATTCATTCCCTCACCTACATCTGTATGTGGAATCAGCTGATCACAAGAAAGTGCAAACTGCTACGTGGATTATTGGAACAAGTAACAACGTCTGATGGCGCTATGTCAGTGCTTGGTGATCTTCCTTTGTTTCTTGTTCAATTAACTGCCACTATATTTGGATTACAACTCCTATCATTTTCAGTGCCATTAATAACAGAAATAAAGCATTATTTAAAAAGATTAACAAAAGTAATATAGTTTTTTTTTTTTGAAAATTTTCATAAATAGACTAAAAGTATTTGCTGGTAATGTTTTACATAGTATTTTAATCTAAAATCCTAATGGAAAAGAATTGACTTAAGATCGAGTAACAGAGTAAATACATAACCGGACATACGATATAAGACTTAAACGTTATCGGCAGTAACATTTTCTCTTTCCTTCCTTTTCTTTCACATTTAATATGTGTGGGCCCAAATAAGTGACATTTCCCCCTCTTTTTCTTTCTTCTCTTCTCCCTTCTCCCAACGACTAGACCTTGTAGCATACTAGAAGATCGCTTGAATATGATGCACACGGGGAGGCTTTTTGAAAGAGATAATGATAAAAAATATACCTGAACTATTATTTTTTTGTGAGTTCACACTACAACTATTATTTGTTCCCTTTTCATACCTGAACTATCATCATCTATATAGTAAGGCCTCATTTGTTTGCACTTAATGGAGGTATGAATTTGAATGGTTCAGACCTTAAGCTACTAAGTGCATTTGTTTACAATAAGATCTAAACACTTATTTGGTCTGAATACATAAAATCATTAAAATTTTGAACAAAGTTTTAATATCATTAAGAAGTATTCTGTATGAATAATTTTTACCACAGGCTCCACCCCACTCCCAACCCCCACTGCCACTACCCACCACCCAATCCAACCCCAACCCCTATACCAACGCTCCAGCAAAAACCACCCCTAACCCTACCCCGACTTATCACCACCACCAAGACCACCCCAATCCCCACCCCATTCACTACCACCACCCTACCCTCCCCCCGAGCCACCTACATTACCCCCCAACCACCCCTCTCACCCTCACCCTACCCCCAGACCCACCGCACCACCACCACCAACCTACCTTACACCCAAACCACATCCTTCACTCCCACCCACCCCTACCGCACCCCTACCCCCACAACCCTCCCACTACCACCCATCCCCACCCCTAAAAACCCCATCCATCACCACGCACCTGCCCCATCCATCACCATGCACCTACCCCATCCACCACGCACCACCTACTACAATGCATCTCCACCACTACCAGCGAACATAAGTGTTTCAGTTTTTTATTAAATAATAATTTAATTTATTAAACTTGTATTTATTTTCTCATATCTAGTTACTTTTTTATTTGAATTCTATATTTATTATGTTTAAATAAATACATTTTGCACATTCAGATGTTGAAAAACAAACAGTCTTAATCATTCAGTGTTCAGATCTAGAGACAACATCTTAATCTTTCACATGTGCATTCATATTCAGACGTCGTAATCTTAATGAAAATAAATGAGGCCTAAATATACCTAGTTAAGAAATTATGTAGGATAAGAGAACAACTAATAGTTGGTCTAATCAATTTTGAGGTATGTTTTAATACGTAGATGATGATAGTTCATGTAGAAAAAGGCAACAACTGATAGTTGGGGTGTGAAACTTGCAAAAAAATGATAGTTCGAGGTATGACCATTAACACCTGCTTGTCTTGCTCTTCAAACCGGTCTATCACTCTCCTCTATGGAAACGTTCTTCCGTAATCACTCTCAATAAGACATTCATTCCCCTTTCAAATGAAAAGAGAACTAGACTGGGTGATGGGTACTCTTAGACGTTTCCTTGTTTCTTTCTATGTTTTTGGCAGCAAAACTATAATTCCAGCCCCCGCGGTTATGAATTCATAGGGAATGAATATGAAATCATGAAAATGACCATTTTTTTATAGAGCTCTTTTTAAGTTTGTGTAATTTCTTTTTTGATTATTTGTATTCAATTTTGCCGTCGTGACTTTTTTATTTTTATATATAAGAGTGGTTTCCTTATATTGCAAGAAGGTATAGTGTAATATATCTTTTAAAATGAGTATCTATATATATAAAAAAGGAAAGGTACAAGCAATGTGGTTAAGCCAAGTGGCAAGCTAAAAACAAGCCACTTGGCAATTTTAAGACAAAGTTAATGAGAATTAGGACAAAACAAATTTATAAGATTTTTTTTTTAAAAATTGAAAGATAAAGTTATTAAATTTGATTTGAAAGATAAGCACAAACAACATTAAACTCAAAATCACACTCTGTTCAGATTCAAAATTTATAAATAACTTAACAAGTAAAAAGATTACAAAAAGTGTGATATACACTGCACATTCATGAAATTGCACAGCCATTGATATACCTAATATGCACAATATTTTTCTTTATAAAGATCAAACCGTGTGGTGTGGATGAAGTGATAAAAACATTTTGATTTTATTTGAGGATAAAATGGTGCAGATTGTGTTGGAGATATTATTTTGAATTGTAACAGAAATATTGAATTGATAAATGAAAGATAAAATTTAAAATTTGAATTTCATTTTTGAATTGGATAAACTAACGAAATTTTCCAATTGGAAAATAATCTACGTTAGTTACTAATTTACCAAAGATAACATTATTGAAGTCTACTTTATTTGCTATTCTGTTTTGACTTTTAAAAAAAAAATTGAGTTGATCCATATCCGACTTGAAAAATGGAGATTTTTTTAATTTTAAATACATGGAGGTATATGACTGATAACTGATAAGCTTTTATAATATCTCAAGAATCCATTGATAATAAATCTTGCATATTATTCAATAATTAAAAATCATACATACTAATATGTGGCTCTTTTTTTTTAAAAAAAAAAAAAAATTAGTCTAGACTCTAAATCCACATCCTACCCAATTGGGGTCTTTGAATTTGAACTGATTACAACTTCTCATTATGATTTTAGTGTTTTATCATTATCCTAATAATACACATCGATTTTAAATTTGAATTGATCCATATCAACCTAACAAATTAAGAGGACACTAAGCTTCATAAATATAAAAGAGGGTAGTGAGCTTGAAAATTAACTCAAGAGATACGGTCATCTATCCTCATTTCCATTTTTAAGTTTACATAAGAGAATTTATCAATATCTGCTCACATTGCATTTTATATAATTTCGAAATTCATACTATTTGTGATTTCTCTATTGAAAATTGGAAGCATTAATTCCAAGGGAGTCAATTTGAACTATGCATTCTATTCTTTGAAAAATTCTTAATTGAATTTTTGTATGCTTTGGTTGCAGGAAATTCGAAGCCGTGAAAAGAACGGGACAAATATTACACATTAGATCACGTGGGTACAATTTTTTTCTCGCATTTTTCTTAAATTATAAGATTTTGTAGAAGCTATGCTCTTCTACATGAAGAGTGTAATTACGACGACTGCGTTAGAATTAAGTCAAGCGGGTCTTCACATCCAAAAACTCGATGGGTCATAAATTATCATCTCTATTTCCATGCTTACGTAAGGATTCATTTGTATATGTTCATATTGTATTTTTATATAACTTTGACTTCTTACTATTTTTTATTTCTCTACTGAAAATTAGAAGCATTCCAAAGGTTTTGTTGAATGTAGAGGTGTATATAGATATTCTTATTACTTGGTTGCAGGAATTAGAGAAGCTACAAAAAGAAACAGGAAAAAAGATTATATATTGGATCAAGTATGTATGTTTTTTTTTAATCCTTTTGCTTGCCTTAATATTTTATAATTGTGTAGAAGCTATGCTCTCTTACATGGATGATACGATTACGATAACTACTTTTAAAAAAATAAATTGCAGCTTTATGCTGTTATGCACAGTTAAACCAGCAAGAGGATCCATGTTTACCAATGGATTTATCCCATATATATTTCTATTTCTTCAGGAATAAATATTTCTGCATGTCAATCACTTATTTTCCTTTTCATGGAGGGTATTGAAAAGTTATGCCACCAAAACAGCTTATGTAGAACTTCTTTTTTTCTTTTCTTTTTTTTGTTTCCGGTAAATCACGTAGAACTTCTTATTAGACTACAAAGTAATAGGATTGAACTTAGAATCATTTTTTTATTAACTAATAGATCAAAACAATTCCGGTGTGACTTCACATGCCGGTGCCAAGAGCGAAAAAAATGAGGTTTAAATTTGAATTGCAATAAAAAAAATTCTGAAAGATAAGAATATATTACTTCTAAATTTTAAACCTAAATTAAAAGGTCTGGAATAATCTCTTCACTTAGAAGACAATTACCAACATAGTCATTAAACAATAACTTAGGTAATATTTTATTATATTTTTCTAGGATAAATTCGGTGTGTAATTTGTAGTTAGAATTTAAAATTATCAATTGAATAAGATACTATTCTACTGGTCTATCCTCTTGAGAGTTTGTTTACAATTCAAACTTATAATATAATCTATCTAAAAGAGGAAGACTTCTCCTAATTGATTACAAACAAAAGTTTTCTGTAAAAGGTTTTCAGCTTTTATTTTTTAATTTGAATCCTAATCGAAGTGTTTTATCACTAGAGATTAACATACATTTTGGCTCATTCTTCTCTCTATAGTAATAGCTTACAATTTCAAGAAGTTGACACAGACACTGTATGAGACATTATTGTAAAATATAACTTTAAAATTAGATTATTTGCATCTAAAATTCTTCAACAATTAATTAAACTATGGTGATTTTGCCACTTTCATTTGCACTTGAATATGTTTGTGTGCGTGTTAGTTTTGTCTACAGAGTACCTTATTTAAAACCATTTGCGTAAATGACAATATGTGATACTCTAATTTTTGTTCTTCATGATAAAGAAACATGTGTGGATCTAAATATCTTTGTAATTTACGAAGATATATAATTGTTTTTTTTGCTAATTTCTTAAAAGACAATACTTGCATTTTTTTTTTCAAAAGTAATCTGTCATTTTAATTTTCTTAAACGCTTTGTGAGCTATAAAGTTAGATGTTTTTTTCTCACCTTTATTTTTATTGCTTATTATTTATTTATAATTATTTTTCTAAGCCTCTATTACACTCATATATTTATTGCATATTTATTTTTCTTAACCAATTTTTTTTTTTTTGAACTTTTGCTTCTTCTTCTTTTCAGATCTCCTATGAGTTGTCGGGTAAATATAATTCATAAGACATTCTCAATACACTAATTAATTACCGAGGTTGGTCTTTGGAGTTCAAGCATTAGCCTTGAATCATTTTACTGTTCTTCGTAAATTCATATTTAAATCACTTTCCTTAGGAGTAGGAGACAATGAAGAATAGTTTGAAGAAGAAGTTAATTCCATGTCTTCAACAAAGAAGGAACATGTACTTTCACTAAAGTATAAGCGCAAAGAATGTGAGAATACTTATTGAGTAGTGAATATTATAAAAGCGAAAAAATATGTGTAATATATAACGGAAGAAATTATGGTACTGAGACTAAAAATTACAATAATTTAATAGTAAATACATGATAAGATTCATTGTACTTTTCCACAGCAGGTTTATTGATTTGGTTTTCACGTTGATGATCCTTCTTTGATTTCTCGATTATTTTTCTCAAACGAAAGCAATAATCATTATTTGAAATTTCCAAGAAAAAGAAAGAATCGGAATGATGATGAAAAATTATGTGTTTTTTGTGACTATATATGATAACGAATTTCCACATATTTTTAATTTGTATATCTTATTTAAGTAATTCGCGCTTATTTTTTATTTAACACTTGACAAATATAAATTCAAAATTTTCTAATTAACAAGCAATTGAAACCTATATGTTCTTAAGTGCACTGATAACGTCCAAATCCACCCTATTAATTAGAATGGGCACGGTCGTATGCAAATATATTTTACCCAACTATGAGTCGGGGTCGATCCCACAGGGAATACAATGAAGAAATATACTTGATAAGTGTAACACCCGACTATTAGTCTATATTTCAAGAGGAGAGGAAATGTAATAAAAGTTTGATTGTTGTTTGTTCATTGAAAACTGAGAATGGTTATAGGATTGAAATAATTGGTAAATGGGACTAAGGTTGTGGTTCCAATGGAGAGTAATGCGTTTGGGTATCAATTCAACTTATTTATACGCCTAGGTGCATTAAGCCAAGGGTCACTCGATTCTTGCCAAAAGTTTTCCAACCAAATTAGCAAATTTCATCCTAGGCTTTTCCAAGCTCTAGGATGTTTTATAAGAAAGCACCCATGTAGCCTCAACTAGCTTTCCTATTCCTAGCTCAAGCCATTAGATGGATTTAATGACCCACATTGTTGCTATTAACTCTTTTCCTAACCTCTACTTTCTTTTCCAAGCAAAGTAATGGTATTAAGGCACAAGTAATGTTGTACACCATCACAAGACATTGATGCTTGAAGAGTTAATAGAAAACACCATTAGCATATAAATATAGTTTGAATATGAAACCCAGTCACATAACTAACACATTGAATACCACAACCTTAGCTGAAAGATTAGCTACTAATATTCATTAAAAGTAAATCAATCAAGTAAAATGTATTCATAAAGCTTACAAAAGTACTGGTTGAAGAAGTTGACAAAACTAAAAGAAATCTCTTAAATGCTTCAACAACCAACAGTAAATGACTCCACAAGAGTCTATGCCAAAAAAACTGCAGGATCCCCAATCCAAAACCCTAGACAATCTATTTATAGCATGTCCAAAACGGGAACAATTTCCAGACAAAAATGCCCCTGTGCACCAGATGCGTTTCGCACATGTTGTCGCAAGTGCAACATGCGAGTCGCATGTTGCACCAAACCATCGCATGTGTGACAATCTTGATCGTCTGTTGAGCAGCATATGCGACATCATATGCAAGTCGCATGTGCAACATGCGACTCGCATATGGTGTCGCATGTGGTGTCACACATGGTTTCTTCTTTCGCCTCTTTCTGTCAGCAGATGCTGCATCACATGCGATTCACATGTAGCACATGCGACTCGCATGTGATGCCATTGTTCAGTTCAGCTGACTTTTTGGTTCATTTTCCTTCATTTTGCTTCAAGTTACTTCCGGCACATGTTATTCTGCAAATTGTCACAAAAACACGAGAAACGACATCAAAAGCACTTGGGGATGTGCAAAAGACTAAGTAGTTGGTGTCGAATATCGCGTAATTTCACGACTCATCAACACCCCCAAACTTGTACTTTTGCTTGTCCTCAAGCATTTAAAACAGAACTACAACATATGCCAATTGCTAGGTACTACAATGATGATCGTGACCAGTCAAAACATAGTTATTCAAAATACGAGTTCCCCTCCCTCTTGTTGCGAGACGTGGTGCCTTTCCTCAAAAGGTGGGAATTAACCGACTGCTGCACTTGATGACACAAGGTTACTCTATCTTTAAAAGAAACGGCTTCAAATGAAGCGTCAAGAAGTAATTCTTTCGTTGAGCCTAGTAATCCATATGCCCTCACAAAAAGACCAAAGAAAATCCCACACACATATTCACGAATGGCAATCGGGACAAAAGACGAATAAGGAGAGAACCACTCACACTCAGAAAAGAACAAGTACAAGTACAAAAAAAATGTGGTGCCATATGCTTGCCCTTTAAGTATTTCTCCACTAATGTAAACACACTTGTTCAAAATCAATTAGGACTTGCGGGTCATAGCTAAGGTTCGGGGTTGCGGTGAGGTGAGATTTGGGTAAGAGTGACTTGACGTCTCCCTAAGAATTTTCGAGCACGCTCCCTTCACCTAATCCGTACCTTTTTCAACATTTAAGCATTATCCGCCAATTCGTGACTCCTTTTGCCAATATCGTTATTGCTTCTCTAGTTTCCCCACTTATTCCTTTCATCACAACCATTATTCACACCCTTGCTTTCCCTGCTAAATCTACGATTTGCATGTACATATACACACCTTTCTTTTACACAAATATCTACATTTTTTTTTTTTTTTTTTAACTAACACCCCCAAACTTGTGCGTTTTCGCCTATTGTAGCGTGTTCGATTTGCTTAGGGACATAGGGTGCTGAAAAATGGGTAAGCAAGGGCAAAAGGAATGGGGCCTGTCGCAAGGTTGTAATGAAAGAAAAGAAAAACAAAGTTACGGCTCGAAATGGGTTAACTAGGATATCAATGCAAAGGGTAGGAGTTTTTAGGTTTCGTGGCAGTCCAAAGAGAGCCTAATATCCTTTTTCAAACAAGTGTAGTTTAGTATTTCGCCTTGAGATACTTTCCAGGCAAGTTCTAGATCACAATTATGCACAAGACTTAGAACAATAACCTTTCACACACATGGCACATGGATTACTTTGCTAACTTCTAACTACTTCTCAACCCATCATTCTAGACTTGCAAAACATTTGTGTGTCACCAAATGAGCCATGTTAGTGTTATTCCTCCCCTCTGAGTACATATGCAAGAATTTTGGGAGGGGTGTTATCAAAATACGATGGAAAAGCGAAACAAGAAAAATTTATAAACCGATCAACCATCACTATTATACTTGGCAATGACACAGTACAAGTGAACAAACTTAAACATGAGCTTATCCTAAAACGATAAAAACAAACATATATGCCGCGTGAGCTGTCCTACCCCCAACAAAAGGAATATGCAGTGTCCCAATGCATCAAATGTAGTACAAGGGATGAGTAACTCACGATGGACGCCTGGCGTCCGATGGTGTCTGATCAGCAGGGAGGACCTCCAACGGAGGTACTATCAATGGGAGCGTCGCGGCATCACCCTCCCTCTCGGGTGTCAATATCTCAGGTCCCACAGACGGGGGCAGTCGTGTGTCAGTAGGCGGAGCGGTGGATGAGCTGGCCTCACCCGCCCTCGGGGGTTGAAAGGCCCCCCTGGATTTTCTGCTCGCCTCAAGGGACTGCTGCATGGCCACATATGTGTCTATCTCGTCTTCAGCAATACCAGCAGCTCGGGCGGAAGTACGTGCCTCCTCAACAGCTGGGTCACCCTCCAGCTCCTCATCAAACTCTTCCTCGCTTTCTTCCCCCTCTTCTTCCTCTTCTTCCTCAGTTTCTTCGTCCTCCCCAGCTGACTCCTCCACCCCTTTGTCCGAAGGCCCAGTGGAGAATAAGGAGGCACCGGATGGTAGAATGGGTGCACTGAGCTCAATGTCATGGGCTTTCAATACCCGAATGTCCTTCTTGACTTTAGCTAGGTCCGCCCGAATGGCAGGAAGACCGCCTGCACTGCCCCCCTCAATCTGTTCCAACCGACGATCAATGTGGCGAACATGCTCCTTAATTCTGTCCTGCTCTTTTCTAATATCTGTGATCGCCTGAGTGTAGGGTGCCATTGCTGCCTCAATCGCCTCCTTCACAAAATTGGGGACCCGCTCAACCAACCAATTAACTTTAGCATCTGCTGCCCGGAGCACTCGCATACCCTCGGCAGACACTCCACGAGCTGCTGTGGTGGATGGCGGAACCGTATCAGTAGGAACTGTAGTGGAAGAACTCGGAGGGTCAGACCTCGGTGCTCGAGGGGCTGTGGTAGGAGTGGTCTCCTCATCATTGGTGGCCAAATCTTCGGACCCAAGAATATGAGCATCAAGTGGTGTCCCCGAAGCTCTCGGCTGCGTGCTCACCCGCTTGCGCTTCCTAGTTCCCGGTTCCAATTTGGTGTAATCAATCATTTGATCAGCCGGTACATTCCTGTCCACCCGAGGAATATGACGAACCTCTGTCCGGCGGCATAATTCAGTAATCAAACAGGGAAAAGGGAGCGATGTGCCCTTCTGAGTGGACGAATTCTTGATGTGGTCTCGGATAATTTCCCCCACATTGACAAGATGGCCCGACATGAGCGAAGCAATGAGAATACACTTTGCAATAGGTATGTTGGTGTTGTTCTTGGAAGGAATCACCCGCGATGATATGAGAGATAGCCAAAACTTTGCTTCGCGGTTGAAAGTGTTCTTCTCAATTGTGACCGATGGATCTAGCCATGGTGGAGTCCCAGAGGCAATTATTGAAGCAGCCCACTCTCGATGCTCCTCCGGGTTCTCCATCTTCAATTCATATTCCGAACTGACCGGAGGCCATCCTTCAATAGGGTCTGTTTCGCGGCGTTGCTCATATAGAATGGATGTTATGGTATCGGCAGCACAATCAATCTCTTTCCCCCGAACCGGAACCCAACACAAATGTTCCAAGTTTTTCTTTGGTTGGCGGCGTGACTTCTTCGCATTTAATGTGGCTGCATAAGCTGCGTAGAATTTCATCACTAGGGCCGGGCAGTATGTAGCGGGTTGCATGAAATAAGTCCATCTCAAGGTCTCCAGCTTGCGAATGAGTCCCGGACATTGGTCGTGCAGCCCCTGTAGAGTGACTCTCTTTTCAACAATGAGGCCCCGGATTGGATTCCCATCGGGCTTAATTGTGTTCCAAGTCTTATATAGTTCCCTAGATCCCGGCACGGTAAACCGTTGCTCTATTGCTTCCCTCCGTTGACCTCTGGTTACAGCATCCTCGGGTTCAGGAGAGGAGGCCCCATGTGTCCCCTCTTCAGACTGGGGGACTGGTTCAGCAGGTGCCTTGTCTTTTCGTCTTCGTGTTGCTCGTTTTCCTCCACCTTGAGGTTGATTTGAACGAGCCATCCTGCACAACATACAAAAGTATACCCATTATTTATGGTGTTCCTTTAACAATGATAAAAAAACATTTTTTTTTTTTTACGGTGGCACCACATGCGAATCACTACATGCGAGTCGCATGTGTGACATGCGACTCGCATATGGTGTCGCATATGATGACAGTGAGATCACTACTTGTGAGTGTCTCACTGTCACCACATGCTGCAGCATATGCGATTCGCATGTGCAACATGCGCATCGCATATGATGCTCGCATGTGAGTCACTCGATTTTTTTTTTTTTTTATTTAACACAGATGCACACAAACCAAACAAAATATGTTTAGGTAACTTTTTCCGTTAATATCGCTTTCCCCCGTCTATCATTGGAAAAATTCTATTAAATTACTCACACACATCTATATTCGATGATTGTTCTTCACAACAGACAATGACACTTTGTAATCCAAAAGGCATCACGGGTCCTACTTCACAGGTAAGGTGCCATGGGTACTTAAGAATTCCCCATTTTGGCGAACGATCATATTTCCGCACCATTCAAGCATTCAAAGGGTCATTTAGGCATTTAATCATATGAGTTGAGAGCGAGCCTAAACTAACAATTCTTACAACAACTGGGTACTCAAGAATTTCCCAGTCATTATCTCATTCGTCATTAACAACCAATTCCTAGATGGACTACACAATCATGGGTACTCAAGAATTCCCCATTTTTCATCAATTCTTAATCAACCCACAAAATCACATAAAATAGATCTACCCGACTAACTAAATACAACGAGTGGTACGGTACTACGGCATGATAATGACATGGAATTGAGCAAGTAGTAAATACCCACTAATTACAGGAGCGAAAAGTTGACATACCTTGAAAGTTAATGAAAGTAGGAGACCTTGAAATCCTTTGTTTTCAGGGGAAAAGAAGTAAATACCAGTCAGGATTTGGGGAGGTGATTAAAGATGATTAGAGTGAAATGGAATTATGGGATGATGTAGGGGAGAAGAAGGAATGGGAGGAGAGGGAATCGTGAAGTTGTAACTGAAGATGAACGGTTACCTTCTTTTATTTTAAACAAAACGTTTCCGCCGGGTCGGGTCGACCCGCGAATTTTCACCTACCTGCACAACATGCGACTCGCACATTATGTCGCATGTGTGACATGCGAGTCGCATGTCGTGACACTCCATCGCATATGATGACAGAAACTTTTGTTCTCAATGACTGAATTTTGGCATCAGATGCGAGACGTATTTGCCATGGCAGGCACCACATGCGATTCGCATGTGGTGTCGCATGTGGTGTACAGGGGCATTTTTCCAATTCTTCTGCTTTGTGCACACTTTATTCCTACACACTTGGACACACATCAAAACATCGTAAAAGAACAATAAACACATGAAAATGAAACTTGGGTTGCCTCCCAAGAAGCGCTTGATTTTACGTCGCAGCACGACGTGGATACCTGTTTAGCCCTTTTATGGCTCGTTGAGGATGAAGACCTCGATAATCTTTGCTTCATTCTGAGATCCCCAGTAATGTTTCACCCTTTGCCCATTCACTTTGATTTTATTACCACTTGGGCAAACAAGTTCGATTGCTCCAGATGGGAACACTTGCGTGATTTCAAACGGGCCAGACCATTTGGATTTCAACTTCCCGGGAAACAACCGGAGCCTGGAGTTAAACAACAATACCCGATCTCCGATGCTGAACTCTCTTTGCAAGATCTTCTTGTCATGGAAGTGTTTCATGCGGGCCTTGTAGAGTGAAGAACTCGCATATGCCTTTAGTCGAAATTCATCGAGTTCGTTCAACTGCTCCAACCTCAAGTTTGAGGCATCACCCCATTCTAGATTCAACTTTTTCAAGGCCCACAATGCCTTATGTTCGAGTTCCACCGGAAGATGACAGGCTTTTCCAAATACCAGTTGATATGGGGACATGCCAATTGGTGTCTTGTAGGCTGTTCGGTATGCCCATAGGGCATCATCCAATTTCCTTGACCAATCAGTCCGGTTAGCATTCACTGTTTTGGAAAGGATGCTCTTAATTTCTCTATTTGAGACCTCAACTTGGCCAATTGTTTGGGGATGATAGGGGGTGGCCACTTTATGCTTGACCCCATACTTCTCAAGAAGAGTCTTGAATAATCGATTGCAGAAATGAGAGCCCCCGTCACTAATGATTGCCCTTGGAGTTCCGAACCTTGAGAAGATAACCCTTTTTAAAAATGCAGTGACACTTCTTCCTTCATTGTTGGGGAGCGCGACGGCTTCCACCCATTTGGATACGTAGTCTACTGCCACCAGAATGTACTTGTTGTTGTAGGAGCTTACAAATGGACCCATAAAATCAATGCCCCATACGTCGAACAATTCAACTTCCAGAATTGGTGTCATTGGTAGCTCATGCCTTCTTGCTATGCCCCCATGTCTTTGACATTGATTACAAGCTTTTACAAAGTCATGAGCATCTTGATGGATTGTCGGCCAATAAAACCCACTTTGAAAAACCTTAGCAGCCGTTCTTGAGCTACTATGATGTCCACCAACCGGTGATGAGTGACAACCTTCGATGATGGGCATCATTTCTACTTCGGGAATGCACCTCCTTATGATGTTGTCGGCGCAAACCCTGAATAGATATGGCTCGTCCCAATAGAATTTCCGGGCATCACTCAAAAACTTCTTCTTTTGGTGGAAGTTCAAATCCATTGGCATGATGTCACTTGCATGGAAGTTAGCAAAATCGGCATACCAAGGGATCATGTCATGCGACCCCGCCATTACCTGCTCATCCGGGAATGACTCATTGATTTCTAGGCCATCCAATGGACGCCCACCCTCTTCAAGACGAGACAAGTGGTCCGCCACTTGATTTTCACACCCTTTTCTATCTTTGACTTCAAAGTCAAACTCTTGCAAAAGAAGGACCCAACGTATCAGCCTCGGTTTTGCATCCTTCTTTGTCATGAGGTAACGTAGGGCTGCATGATCGGTGTGAACAATCACATGAGTGCCCAAAAGATAAGCCCGGAACTTCTCGAAAGCAAATACAATAGCCAGCAACTCTTGTTCTGTGACAGTGTAGTTCATTTGGGCACTGTTCAGAGTCTTGCTTGCATAGTAAATTGGGTGAAAGATCTTATCACGCTTCTGGCCAAGAACAGCCCCCATGGCAAAGCCACTTGCATCACACATAAGCTCAAAGGGTTGAGACCAGTCCGGGGCAATGATGATAGGAGCCGATGTGAGTCTCTCTTTCAGAGCCTCAAATGCCTTCAAGCAAGCATCATCAAATACAAATTTCGACTCCTTCTCCAACAACTTGCATAACGGGTTGGCTATTTTTGAGAAATCCTTGACAAATCTTCTATAAAACCCAGCATGCCCAAGGAAGCTACGAACACCTTTAACGGAAATTGGAGGGGGAAGCTTAACAATAACCTCAATTTTAACTTGGTCGACTTCAAGCCCCTTTTCCGAAATCTTGTGCCCCAAGACGATGCCTTCTCTAACCATGAAGAGGCACTTCTCCCAATTCAGAACCAAATTTGTCTCTTCACATCGTTTCAATACTTGGGCAAGATTCTGCAAGCATTCATCAAAGGAATCCCCAACTACGGAAAAGTCATCCATGAATATTTCAATGGACTCCTCAACCATATCGGAGAAAATAGACATCATGCAACGTTGAAATGTTGCGGGTGCATTGCATAACCCAAAAGGCATTCTCTTGAAAGCAAAAGTCCCATAAGGACAAGTGAAGGTAGTTTTCTCTTGGTCCTCGGGGGCAATGGTGATTTGGTTGTACCCGGAATACCCATCAAGGAAGCAATAATAATCTCTACCCGCAAGCCTATCAAGCATTTGGTCCATGAATGGCATTGGGAAGTGGTCCTTTTTGGTCCACTTATTCAGCTTCCGATAATCCATGCAAACACGCCACCCGGTAACCTTGCGAGTGGGAATCAACTCATTTTTATCATTTGCAACCACAGTGATCCCACCTTTTTTTGGTACGCATTGAACCGGACTCACCCAAGAGCTATCTGAAATGGGGTACACAACCCCAGCATCCAGCCACTTGATTATCTCAACCTTGACAACCTCTTGCATGGGAGGATTTAACCTCCTTTGATGTTCAACGCTTGGCTCACAGTCTTCATCAAGCTGAATTTTATGTGTACAAATACCAGGTGGAATCCCTTGAATATCCGCAATACTCCACCCGATAGCTTTTTTGTATCTTCTCAAGATCACCATCAACCTCCCTCTTTGCTCATCCGTCAACCGGGCAGATATAATCACAGGCAGTGTGTTGTTGAGTCCAAGAAACTCATACCTCAAATGTGAAGGAAGAGGTTTGAGTTCCAAAGTAGGAGGCTCAATAATTGAAGGTTTTGCAGGAGGAGTTGCTCGGTTTTCCAGGTCAAGATCGAGTCTCTTTGGATTGAGGTGGTAAGACCCCATTCCAATCAATGCATTGACCATCTCCTCAAATTCTTTTTCGTTGTCCCATTCATAATTCATTATCACCGCAGCCAACATATCACCTATATGCTCATGTTCTATGGTTGTCTCCATTGCTTCATCAATTGTGTCAATAACCGACACAAGACTCATATCCGCCGGTTGTTTCATTGACTTGCAAATATGGAAAGTGATCTCTTCATCATTCATTCTAAATTTCAGATCACCTCTTTCCACATCCACAAGGGCACGCCCTGTGGCTAAGAATGGTCTTCCCAAGATTATGGGAACTTCAAAGTCAACTTCACAATCCAAGATCACGAAATCGGCCGGAAAAATAAATTTATCCACTCTTACAAGCACATCATAAAGAATACCAATGGGCCTCTTTACAGTTCTATCCGCCATAAGTAATCTCATCGTGGTAGGACGGGGGGTTCCCAATCCCAACTTGTTGAAGATAGAAAGCGGCATCAAATTGATGCTTGCTCCAAGATCACATAAAGCTTTAGCAAACTTGTATTTACCGATGGTGCATGGAATTGTGAATGCTCCGGGGTCTTCTTTTTTGTGCACCAAAGCTTTGGTGACGATTGCACTACAATGATGAGTGCCCCCCAATGTTTCAATGCCAGGACTCCTTCTTTTGGTCACTAGATCTTTCATGAACTTCGCATAACCGGGCATTTGTTCAAGTGCCTCAACCAATGGAATATTTATTGAGAGATCCTTTAATCGTTCGATGAACTTGAGGAACTTTCCATCTTCCGCTTTCTTTGCCAATCGTTGAGGAAAAGGAGGGGGAGGCCTCATAACGGGCGGTGAAGCCCTTGGTACCTCCTCCGCCGCTTCCTTGCTTTCCGAGGCATCATTGATTTCCGGAAGGTCCTTGTTAACGATGGGCTCTTCAATACCAGCCCGCATATTCTTTGGGTTTGCTTCTTCTTCAGCCACCATGGGTTCTTCAACCATTTTCTCTTCATCACCCAACACATTTTCGTTCACCAAGTCCTTTTCCCCAATTGTTTTGCCACTCCTAGTAGTAATTGCATTGCATTTATGTTCACCATCGTTCCTTGGATTAGCAACTGTGTCACTAGGGAGTGAGCCTTTCTGCCTTTGGTTTAGGATTGCCGAGATTTGGCCAAGTTGAGACTCCAATTGTTTAATGGAGGTGGAGTGTGAGCTTACAACTTGACCCATGGATTTGACCTCATCTCTAGTCTCCTTGCAAAAGGTGTCGGTGGACTCCACTTTCCTCAATACCTTTGACAACATATCTTCAATTTTTGAACTAGTGGAGTCGCTATTGGGCGGTTGACTAGAGCTTGGTTGATTTCCCTTTGGAGGGACATACGGATTTGTGCTCCGATGATTGTTGTAATTGCTATTGTACCCCCCTTGATTGTTGTCACGATTATCTCTCCAATTAGAGTGACCTTGTTCTTTGTTCCAACCTTGATTGTTGTCACGATTTTCTCTCCAATTAGAGTGACCTTGTTCTTTGTTCCAACCTTGATTCCCTTGACCTTGCCGCCAAGATCCTTGATTCGGACCTTGGTAGTTCGGACGGGAACCCTCCCTTAGATTGTTGACATAGCTCGCCTCCTCATCATACATTTGGAAACATTGCTCATCCGGAGGACCCCCTTCAAAGGATTCTACCGCATTCACCTTTTTGCTTCCGCCACCCATGACATGTTTTGTTAGAAGGTCCATTTGGGTGACAAGTTTGGCCATGGACTCATCTCTCTCTTCCTCCTTCTTAATCATCTCACGAGTGAGCACATGTTTGGAGGAACTTCCTCCACCCACTTCCGAATACCTAGTGTGCCATGCTTCATTAGTCTCGGCCAATTTATCCAACAATTCACTAACGGTGGCATAAGAGTTGTCCATAATAGACCCCTCTGCAATGTTGTTCGCCACTGATTTGTTGACCGAATCCAGAGATCTATAAAATGTTTGCAGAAGCACACCATCAGGCAATCCATGCTTGGGACAACTTTTGACTTTCTTTTTAAAACGAATCCAAGTTTCATGGAGAGCTTCATCAGGAAGTTGACGAAAGTTGTTGATTTCGTCACGGAGTTGTAACATCCGCGATGGAGGGAAGAACTTCTTGAGGAATGCTTCGGTCAGTTCCTCCCAAGTAGTGATGGAACCGGAAGGAAGATCATCTAACCAAGCCGTGGCTTCCCCCGTTAGGGAGTACGGGAAGAGCCGTAGCCTGAGTGCTTCAATTGAGACGCCCGGATGCACATTGGTAGAACAGACCCCAAGAAAGTTCTTAAGGTGCCTATTCGGGTCATCTGTGAGTAGACCACCGAACAGGCCCTTAGTGTTGAGCAGGTGCAGCATTGTGTTGGTTATGTGGAAACTCGAGTTTCCAATTAAAGGCGGGGGCTGAATTGCAGCTGCATAACCTGCCCCCGCAGCTTCTTCACCAACCTCTACTGGTGGATTTTGGACAGGGTTACCATCCTCATCCATATTGCCTGCACAACACACAACAACAAAAAGGAAATAAGAAAAGAAATAAAGACTAAAAGTAAAGTTTTACACTAGTTAGTAAATTTCTAGACCGTATTCCCCGGCAACGGCGCCATTTTTGATAACGTCCAAATCCACCCTATTAATTAGAATGGGCACGGTCGTATGCAAATATATTTTACCCAACTATGAGTCGGGGTCGATCGCACAGGGAATACAATGAAGAAATATACTTGATAAGTGTAACACCCGACTATTAGTCTATATTTCAAGAGGAGAGGAAATGTAATAAAAGTTTGATTGTTGTTTGTTCATTGAAAACTGAGAATGGTTATAGGATTGAAATAATTGGTAAATGGGACTAAGGTTGTGGTTCCAATGGAGAGTAATGCGTTTGGGTATCAATTCAACTTATTTATACGCCTAGGTGCATTAAGCCAAGGGTCACTCGATTCTTGCCAAAAGTTTTCCAACCAAATTAGCAAATTTCATCCTAGGCTTTTCCAAGCTCTAGGATGTTTTATAAGAAAGCACCCATGTAGCCTCAACTAGCTTTCCTATTCCTAGCTCAAGCCATTAGATGGATTTAATGACCCACATTGTTGCTATTAACTCTTTTCCTAACCTCTACTTTCTTTTCCAAGCAAAGTAATGGTATTAAGGCACAAGTAATGTTGTACACCATCACAAGACATTGATGCTTGAAGAGTTAATAGAAAACACCATTAGCATATAAATATAGTTTGAATATGAAACCCAGTCACATAACTAACACATTGAATACCACAACCTTAGCTGAAAGATTAGCTACTAATATTCATTAAAAGTAAATCAATCAAGTAAAATGTATTCATAAAGCTTACAAAAGTACTGGTTGAAGAAGTTGACAAAACTAAAAGAAATCTCTTAAATGCTTCAACAACCAACAGTAAATGACTCCACAAGAGTCTATGCCAAAAAAACTGCAGGATCCCCAATCCAAAACCCTAGACAATCTATTTATAGCATGTCCAAAACGGGAACAATTTCCAGACAAAAATGCCCCTGTGCACCAGATGCGTTTCGCACATGTTGTCGCAAGTGCAACATGCGAGTCGCATGTTGCACCAAACCATCGCATGTGTGACAATCTTGATCGTCTGTTGAGCAGCATATGCGACATCATATGCGAGTCGCATGTGCAACATGCGACTCGCATATGGTGTCGCATGTGGTGTCACACATGGTTTCTTCTTTCGCCTCTTTCTGTCAGCAGATGCTGCATCACATGCGATTCGCATGTAGCACATGCGACTCGCATGTGATGCCATTGTTCAGTTCAGCTGACTTTTTGGTTCATTTTCCTTCATTTTGCTTCAAGTTACTTCCGGCACATGTTATTCTGCAAATTGTCACAAAAACACGAGAAACGACATCAAAAGCACTTGGGGATGTGCAAAAGACTAAGTAGTTGGTGTCGAATATCGCGTAATTTCACGACTCATCATGCACACAAGCACATATGAATAGTTTTTTATTTCCATTTATTTGAGAAGTGACATAAAATAAAATCTATTACTATTTGTTGGTCCATTATTATAAGAATAAGTTAAATAGTAAATGTTGGGAGAATCAGGCAAAATATGGTTTTGGGGGCGGTGGGTGCCGGGGGGAGAGGGGAATGGGGAAAGAGATTCAGAGAGCACGGGAATGAGAATAAGTTATTGCTCATATTCTACTCAAAATGTTTGCTCTAATACTTTTAAGAAATAAACTCTCGGAGTATAAAATTTATTAGCATAAGAAATAAAAAATATTTCAAATTATATTAAAATAGAAAATTATATTATGAATAAGACCGTTTGATGGAGGACTTAATAAATAGAACCAAAATTTAAAAATATTGAATATAAAGAAATTCAAGTAACACATTAAAAAAATTAAGAATTAAATTACTTTCTTATGTGGGTAACTCTAAAATATAGCATTTATAAGTTCTTTTGCTTTCCAAATCATATTTAGAAGTAAGTTACTTAACTAATAATTATGTCAAGTAAACCTTTTATTTTATAATGATATGATCTTTTTTATATGTTATAGATCAACAATTAATTAGGATTGTATAAGGAACAGGGTTAATCATCACAAGATTTAGATTTTATTAAATTAATATAATCTAATGTGTTCAAATAAGAAAAATTATAATTAAAATTGCACAAATTATTAATTTATATATGTCTGTGATATTTCTCTATTAAATCAAGCAAATAAGGTGATAATTTCTTATGATTAGTTTCATTTGACACCGATCGCGCATCGCGCGGGTACAGATACTAATATCTATATATATATATATATATATATAAAGGAGAGGTACAAACAATGTGGTTAAGCCAAGTGACAAGCTAATAACAAATCACTTGGCAATTTTAAGACAAAGTTAATTAGATTATGTAATAACATTAAATTTGAATTAAAGGATAAAGTTTTTTAATTTAAATTAAAAGGTAATTGAAAGATGAAGTACAATCTGTATCAATTACATAACTGAACATGAGATCTTTTAGGTTTGTAATCATCCGTCCTAGACTCCTAGCTTCATTGACATATTTACTAATATAATTAATAATTAATTTTATCATGGATAGTAAGTTAATAATTGATATATTTATTTTTAAAACTAAAAAATAAATTTTAATTGAACTTTTGAATTCAAAGCCAGCCTAATTTTTTAAAAGGTGGTTACAACATCTCATCTTTATCCTTATCAATTACAAAATTGATATATTATAATAGAAAGAGAAAAAAAAAGATGGATTGAGATAACTATGGCTATTTATGCATTGATCCATTTACAAATATAAAGTGATTAAATTTGAATTGAAAAATAAGCACTAACAACATTAAATTCAAATCACATTCAATTCAAATTCAAATACTATAAGTCACCTCAAACTTCTCCAATTGTACAAAATTCTATACGGATGAAATTAGACTTCAATTTTAATTAGAAAATATAAAATGACAATTTAGCCAATAAAACCCACGTTTTTGGCTCTTTTTTATAGCAATTAAATCACGAGTTTTTGTCTCCTTTTTACTTTGTTTTATAACATTGTGGTTATCCAAATCAACACAATTGAAAATTTTGAATTTGAAATACTTAATTTATAATATTATTTTTTAAAATAAGTTTAAAATTTTCAATTTGAGGATAAATATTTACAAATATAAAGTGATTAAATTTGAATTGAAAAATAAGCACTAACAACATTAAATTCAAATCACATTCAATTCAAATTCAAAAACTATAAGTCACCTCAAACTTCTCCAATTGTACAAAATTCTATACGGATGAAATTAGACTTCAATTTTAATTAAAAAATATAAAATGACAATTTAGCCAATAAAACCCACGTTTTTGGCTCTTATTTATAGCAATTAAATCACGAGTTTTTGTCTCCTTTTTACTTTGTTTTATAACATTGTGGTTATCCAAATCAACACAATTGAAAATTTTGAATTTGAAATACTTAATTTATAATATTATTTTTTAAAATAAGTTTAAAATTTTCAATTTGAGGATAAATATTTTAAAACGGGTAATAACAATAATAAACTAGATATTGTCATATAAATGATAGATATTTATTTGCTATTTTAAATAGTTTTATTTTGAGATCAATTTAGATATGTTGAATTTGATTCATTTGAAATATAACAGTATTTGAATTTACAAACGTTATTAAATCTCAATTGGGCTTGAACATAAAATTGAATATGGATAAGGAGGGAAGAAAGAGAAAAAAGGAGGAAAAAAGAAGAAGGTAAAAGTTGCATTTTACGCATCAATATGCTTGCATCATAGTATTGTGATAATCTTTTGATTTAAATTTTAATTTGAAGATAGAGTTTTTACTTAAGTTGGATACTTTTTTATTTGACTTCTATATCTTTATCTGTAGCTATAATAATATCTCTCTTTCCTTCACCTATTTAATCTCCTAAAATATGAAGTAGAAGCGGACATTTACAAAGCTCAGTACGTTATTAATTGAAATGAGTATGAAAATTTTAATTCTTATTGATTTATGAAAATTTTAATTCTTATTGATTTATTGTTTTCATTACTTACGAAGCTATTTGGTTATGCTTCTCATCAATTATTATTCTGTGTGATATTTTCTTTACATGTGGCTTAATTTGGAATTCGTTTGTGGTATATGGTGTTACAATTTCTTTCCTCATTATTCATGTTTTTAGTTATTATACTTTATGTTAATTACCTTATTGCTGCTTTTGGTGATACAATTTAACCTTTTTATGTTAACTTTTCTAGCTTCATCTATATGCAGTCATGCAATAGCATCAAGTTTATCATCAGTTTCTTATATACGGTATATTAAATCTACTAACTCTCTCTCTCTAAATGAATTTCCTCATCTTTTGAATGTTTTGTTAAACTTGAAGAATGTTGCTCTGTTTTTTAATTCTCAGTTTTTAAAAAGAAAAATGTAGTAGAGGCACATGGACACAACAAAAGGCGCAGAAGAGTACTTTTATCTTCCGGCATATCATGAGATCTAACAAAAGGAGATGAGACAAGCAAAAAAAAAAAATGGTATTTTTTTTATAGCATTATAACTTATAACTATTTAGATTTTATTTTCATTTCAAGAACAAAACCTTTTCTCGCCGTGTATATAATATTGTCTATATGATCTTCACGTTAATTGTTGAATAGAAATATCGATACCATTGTTGCTAAAGTTAAAAAGCTTTATTATATTATGTTTAATAGTTGTTTTTAATTAGTTGTAAATATGTCAAATTGGAGATGATAAAAACATTAGTTTTACTAAATAAAAGTTTAGTTATATTAATATTTTATAAATTGAATATTTTTATATATGTTACTGGGATATGATATAAATGTTATTTTTGTTATATGGAAACATCTAATGTAATCGCAACCGCGATATTTAATATTGAAATCTTGAATTAGAAAATAAAGTCTTAAAATTTAAATAAAGTCTGATTATATGAAATTCATTTAAAGTATAATATCGAATCACTAAGGCTATTGTTGTTAAATATATCGTTATTGAAGGTTTCTGTTTTCTATCTCAAATAAAAAGATTGATTTTTTTACTACTATAAGTATAGATAAGTCCATAATATATGTTAAAAAGAGAAAAAAAAATCGTAATATTAAACAATTACAATAAGAAATTATTTAATAATTTAAAGGGTAAAAAGGTACTTGAAATGTTCAATTGGGAGAGGGTGGGGTGGGGGAGGGGTGGCAAGTGGAGGTGTGTGTGTGTGGGGGGGGGGGGGGTGCAATTGTTAAAAGTTGAGGGATGTGTTTGATTTTTAAAGCAAACTAGAAAGGGAAAAATAATTTTCACCTATAAAAGATTGCGATATATTTTTGAGCAATAGTTTAAATAATAATATTAAACATATAAAAGAATAAAATAAATTAGATATCTATTTAAGGAACTAAGAAGATATGCTAGCACTATATATCATTTGATCCATTAATTTCATAAAGATTTTATTATTAAGTACATTGCAATGTAAGAAACAATATTACAATTTAATTACTTATTTATCAAAAATAATAAGGTCCAATGCACTTAAACAAACCAGATTATAATTTGTCATAATTACGTTCTTTAACACTTTCCGCGCATCGCGCGGGTATGAATACTAGTCTTTAAAAAAAAATCTTACTGCATAACCATCCGCGGTAATTTCCTGAAAAAACGGAGGTGCTATATCAAATTAATATTGATGACATTTTCCGTTAGCAGTGTATATCAAATTAGCAAAAGAAATTATTTCGTATTAATGAACATGAAAAGGATTTTAACCTAAATAATGTATTATTTAAAACTATTAATAAAGATAATACAATATTTTCAAAAATAAACTAAATGAAGGTGTCGATTATGTTTTACCTAACAAGCAAATTACACTGACGATGTCTGGAGTTACCGAAGGTATAAAGACGTATTTGAGGAAAAAACAAAACATAAAATATGAAAAAGGTCAAATTTACTCCTTTACTTTAATATATTAGTCACATCTATCCGGCCCATACCATGTGACCAAAGTTACCCGCACTAAGAAAGTATTTAATATATAACCCTAGATTAACATATTCTCCCAATAACCCTTTTAATTACCCAATTTCATTTGATTATCCATGAACTGGCACCCCGTTACCCATACAAGCACCAAATCCGTTATATCTACTGTATATAAAAACACACCAGAAATTAGTCGTGAGAGAAATTCTCCGTTGCTGATATATATGCTTTATTTCCTTTACTCTAATACTCAAAAGAGTGAAATATATATGTTTGGGATATGTTGATATCAGCCATCCTATATATAGCATTATTATGAAAGCACTCTTCTCAAGCATGCCACCCATAATATCATACTATATGTAGTATTTAATTGAAAAATACTACTCCGTCTGTCCCAAAAATAGTCTCTTTCTATATTTAGTAAGTTTTCCAATTCCAAAATTTCTACATGGCAAGTTTAAGACCACAATATTTAAAGGACTATACACATCTTTAATTTAAGACCACAAGATTAATTAAAAAATCTCCTTTATTTCTAAAATTCAGTGTCCAGTCAAACTAAGACACTTAAATTGGGACGGAGGGAGTACTACAGGAGATTTACGGGTTTCTCCTTAACAGGAGTGGCTCTGCACCAACCATGACTTGTATCACCGATCGTTGGAAATCCTCACAAAGCGAATGGATTTCCTTTGTCCACAACCTAAAAATCACTCTAATGGATGCATTGAATAAACCCTAACCCTAGCTGTTTTTATTAGTATTAGGGTTAAGAGTTGGACTAACGAATTAATGGACCGTCTAATTAGCTAGCACCTGAGTGCACTTTGCCCAAAACCTACTTTTTCCAACACTAGCTACATATAGATAGCATTGTGAAAGCACTCTTCATTTCTTTGGTACAAGACATTTCCAAGTACTAGTTTTTTTTTCCAGCTAAAAGGTTGTATATTGTTATTGAAATCGGGGGGAACTGGACCTTACCCCTAATATACAACTCTGATTACGAGCAACCAGCACAAAAAAGGAATGCAACTTACAGGGGGCTACATTCTCAGCATTAACAAAACCTATGCATCTAGCTAACAAAAAAATTGGCTTTGTCATATCTTTGTCTAATACTAGGGACTTGACTTTTATCAAGAATGTATGGACCAACAACCCCACTAGGTAGATGCCTTACGTCATGGATGATAAGCGGATCTTCTAGACCCGTAACCAGCTTAGCAAGATAATCAGCAACTCTATTGGCTTCCCTATACCAATGATTGAAAGTCACCTCTTTGTTGATAATCAAAGCCAAGGTATCATCAATAATTTGTTTCAGATTCAAGTTGTTGGTTGCTCCATTTCGAAGCAGATCTGTCACCAGCATTGAATCCAGTTCCAATATGCAGTGTCTGCTTCCATTCTCCTTGATCCATTGTGCAATGTGCTTAGCAGCCATGGCTTCCGCAATATTATGACTGCTGCATTGTACTTGGGCAGAGAATGCGTAAATCATATTGCCATTCTCGTCCCTTTCCACTCCTCCAATGCCAGCTCTTCCAGTTTGCTCCATATAACTTCCATCTGTGTTTACTTTAATCCCCCCATGTTGAGGCAGTGTCCATTTAATGATTTTGCTGATGGTCCTCGACTTGAGTCTTTCTAACACAGAACAGATTTGTGGCTATTGCATACCTATCTTATGGCAAGGGAAGGCATTATCCAATGCTACTTTCAAGTTCCAAATGATTTGATGTTCCATCATTCTAGTGTACATTTTATTTGTTCCCCATATCTGCATCTACATATTTCCTTCCACATTTCCCAACAGATCAAAATTGGAAGCACTTGAATAACCATTCTATGCGTGACGTTTTTTGTCTGAGTATGTGCCCACTCTTGCAGCCAGATTTTTCCATGTTTCTTTTGGTATATGATGCCCAATGGTTGACCGAAAAACTTCCATAGCCTCTGAGCAGTTTCTCCTTCAAAAAAAGAAATGTTGGCTTGTTTCCAACACTGGATTAGCACAGCATAGACAGTCTGTAGGCATATCTTCTACAAACCTGCAAACATAATTACTAGCAAAGGGCAATCTATTCATAAACAATCTCCAGGAAAGAAATGAAATTTTAAAAGGATTGTTTTTATGCCAAACACTGCTGATCCAAGGATCAATTTGATGATGCTTCCTAATCTCTTTCCAAGCTTCGTTGCTTGAGAAAACTCCATCTGAGGCCTTTTTTGTCACGACCCGACTAAGGCCGCGACGAGCACCCGACGCTACCCCACCCGGGCACCCCTTTAACATACTTTCACATAACGTCTAGGTGGGCCATAAATCAAATCACGCATTCTAGCCATCAATCATACTAGTCCCAATTGGACGACAACATCTTTAAATTATCATTGACATCTATGCCACATCAAATATATATAAGCCGACGAGGCTATCAAAAGATATACAAAATATAGGCCGACAAAGCCGGACACGTCTAATAATACACACGTGACTACGATCCTCTAAGGAGAGTATAACATATCACATGAGCGGGACAGGACCCCGCTATGCCCATAAATATGTACACAAAAGAATCTATACCAAAAGCTGCGGCTCCGGATGAGATGGAGCTCCGCAATGTAGTCCCTGAATAATGAAACTATGGATCGAGTCTATCTCCCTGGCCACCTGCGGGCATGACGCAGCGTCCACAAACAAAAAGGACGTCAGTACGAAGAATGTACTGAGTATGTAAAGCATGATCAACATCAATAAGAAGTGTAACAAACAACATAAACAATAACATAAGATGGGAGATAATAATATCATTGTCATAGCACTTACTTGCTTTCCATAGAGACATTCCATTTCCATCATGTATCCGTATACAAAATCTTGTTCATTCGTATTCACACTCCTATTCATATCGTCTACATTTCATATACATTGCTTATACATAGCCTTTGCATAACATTTACATATCCTTAGCATATTCGTACTCATATTGATGTCATATATATATATATATATATATATATATATATATATATATATATATATGTATACATACATACTTATAGCCTTTATATAGCTTTTGTATAGCGTACCCGACCATAAAAGATCGGTGTTTCATACATACTTGGCCAACCAAGGCTCAAGGTCATACATACCTGGCCCTACCAAGGCTTCAGGGTTATCCGTACCTTCTGCAGAAGTGCGCGCGCGTTACCTAGTCATACATGTACTCTATACATATTCATATACATACATTCTACCCGGCATCATAAGCTCGGGGTTTTATCATAGCCCTTCATAGGCACACATATATACAATATCCCATAGGCATCTTAATCATCACATTATTCTCATCATTATTACTATCATTATCACTATCTTCGTTGTTATCATTACATCTATCTTATAGGCCTACTCGTCATACGAGGAACTTAGTACTATCGTAGCACATCAAGCATCGTGAGCTTATTAGCTCGGAAGGTCAATCATTTGAAGAAATCATAGACTTATAGAAGATTTAGACGTTAGGCCAAAGAACCATGCCTTATGAAAGAAGGGTTAGCCTTACATACCTTTTCGTTCGACTATATATCACTTGCACGTTCTCTTTCAATACTTGCATTTATACCTTCATTAAGGTCATACCATCGTTAGAATCGACAACTAGCATAAATGGCTAAAGCTATAGAAAATCGGACATCATCTCCTTTATTTATACAACATTCCTCCATATCGTAATTCAACTCCCAAACGTCAACAATACATTTACAATATCATAACAATAGCCTTTAGTCATCTACATTACCCATATTCTCAATTCACTTCCAATTTTTCATATTCAAGACCATAACACACGATTTCATCCATTCACATACAATGCCTATTTCATGATCTTAACGTCATTTATAACCCATTCATGTCACAACACAACAACAATCATGATTCAATTTAAACTATTTCTCAAAACATCACTATTCATCTTTCATGACCCATTTTGCTATACTCTTCTAAAATCCAAGCATTTCAACTTCCAAATACCTTAAACAACATATAAATACCATAAATCTTACCTTAGATGTTGTAGGAACAAGCCTTCGTCGAAATACTCCACTTGAGCAAAAACCCTAGTTTTTCTCCATTTGGATTTCTTGACTTGAATGATCTTTAATGGGTTTGCTTACACTTGATTCACTTGTTTTGTGTTGTTGATCACTAAAAAACCTTGAAAACTTGTGGAATATATGTAGAGAGATGTTTTAGAGAGAAGGGGTGTGATGTAGAAGTGAAATGAAATAAGCCTTGGTCCCCTTATTTAATGACTTAAAAATCTGATTTGAAGTGCACAGTGGTCGTAAACTTAGTTTACGGTCCGTATTCCAGTTTACGGACCGTCCTTCGTGGTCGTATTTAATCATAACAGAACAGAAACTCATGCTGAAGCATGGTGATTTACGATCACGGTTTACGGGCCGTAAACCACTTTACGGTCCGTATTTTGGGTCGTATTTAACCATTTGATCAATTGGCAGGAAGTTGAAGTTTTGGAAGCCAAAATACGACATGGCAGTTTACGGGACCGTATACTACTTTACGGTCCGTATTTCATTTTACGACCACTGGCCAGAATGCAAACTTGCAACTTTTCACATTTCCAAAACCTATAATTATTCATTATGGAGCATAACCTCACTCTTATTGCGATTGCCTTTGGAATCTTATTTAGGGTCATCAAATGTCGTTTCTTACTCATGGAAACATCATACACTCGTGCTCATCACTAGGTCATTCACCCGCGTACCAACGGAAGATTTTTTTTTCCGAGGTATAACATTTTTCCATATAAGATAGTCACTAGCATTAATGTCTCCAATGCTGATTTTCTGAACAACTTGGCAAATCCAATTAGGAAGAATAACACTCAGTCTATCCATGTCCCAGTTTCGATCAACCATAAAATCCTTGACTTTCAAGTTTGCAGAGTGGACATATTCAGAGCAATAATGTGCCAGATTCCCAAGCTCTGTCCAGTTATCCCACCAAAAGCTACTATTCCCACCTTGAATTTTCCATATCATGTTAGGATCATCTTTGACTCTAATCTTAGTCAGAGTTTTCCAAGAGTGAGAGTTTCCGTATGCCCAACATTTGCTGACAAGATGAGCTCTAATACAATATTTGGATTTGGTGAACTTAGCCCACAGAGACTCTTGAGTCCTAAATCTCCACAATTTCTTCACATTAAAACTCTCGCAAATGTCTCTCATTTTCCTAACCCCTATCCCCCCTTCCTTTTTCAGTAGGCAAAGATTGTCCCAAGAAATCCAATGATAGTTGTTTTTCCCATTGGAGGATCCCCAGAAAAATCTCACAATCAACTTTTCCATTTGATTTATAATACCTTTCAGAGGAGTTAGAGCAGTAAGGGTGTAGACTGGCAAGGATTGGAGAACATTCTTGATGAGAACAATTTTCCCCCCAAAGGATAGCAAGTTACTTTGTCACCCATTGAGTCTTTTAATGATCTTGGAGAGTAGCTTTTCAAAGTATTCTTTTTTTTTCCTCCCCAGATAGATCGGACACCTCAGATAGTCGAAGGGGAATTGCTTATCTAAGAATCCCGTGGCCTCTCTGATCTTGTTGATCCTAGAGGGGCCAATTCCTGGAGCAGTTAAGAAAAAGAATTTGTTGTTGTTCATTTTCTACCCCGAATTCCTTTCATACCAATGAATTTGCTTTATAACCATCTTTAAAGACTTGGCGTTGCCACTGGAAAAAATCACTAAGTCATCTGCATAAGAAAGATGGTTAATTAAAGGATATGTCTTTGACATAGAGAAAGGAATAAAATGATCATTGGAATTTAACTCATTAAGAAATCTAGCTAAAACTTCTACTCCTATAATGAAAAGAGAAGGTGATAGAGGGTCTCCCTGTTTAAGGCCTTGACTTGAAGAGAAAAAGCCATTCCTGGTGCCATTGATAATAATGGAATACCATACATTTGCTATTACTCTCATCAGTATATTGGTAACATCTTCACAAAACCCAAACTTTTGTAGCACGGCAATCAAAAAGGGCCATGACATCCTATCGTAAGCTTTAGCCATATCCAGCTTGATCACCACATTGCCTCCCTTGTTAGTACATTTAATATCCTGTACAATCTCTTATGCTAGCTGAATATTCTCGGTAATAAGCCTTCCTTTGAGAAATCCACTTTGATTATCAGGGATCATTGTGGGAAGCATAGGATTGATCCTTCTAGAAATGATTTTGGTAACTATTTTGCTAGAAAAATTGCTGAGGCTGATAGGCCTGAACTCAGAGAAATCATAGGGGCATTCTACCTTAGGGATTAATACCAGAAGAGTATGTGCAAAGAATTTTGTCAGTTTTCCTCCAGAAAAGAAAAACTGAACAAATTCTATCACATCTGTCTTGATTAATTCCCAGCAACATAAAACTTACCTGAATACCCATCTGGCCCTGCGGCACTATCAACACTCATGTTGAATACGGTATCTTTGATCTCATCTTCTTGAGGATAGCTCAGCATATAGTTGTTATCCTCAGAGATGATACATCTAGGAATGCAATTAAGTATGTTAGGATCTACACTGTTGGGATGGAGGTTGAACAAATCGTCAAAATGCTTAATGGCCACGTTTGCCATTTTTTCATCTCCAGATACCCATCTTCCTTTATTGTTCTTGATTCTTTTCCAAGTACTAGTTAAAATAACAAGTACGTAGTTTAATTTTGAAAGGATCATAAAGCATGGAAGCCAATAAGGTGGAGATCATACCGAAAGAAATGATCAAACCATCATCCCCAACTCCTCCTCCTCTTAGAATCCACAAACTATCACTTCTTGATCAAATCTCACCTCCAATTTTCATCCCTCTAATTGTCTTCTACCAACATCACAAACTTCACAACAATGTCAATCGTGCCACAACGTTATTAGAGTCATTGAAGCAATCTCTATCCGATGCTTTAACGCGATTCTACCCGTTGGCGGGAAGGCTCAATAATGATAACAAATATTACATTGATTGCAGTGATGCTGGAGCGAGTCTATTGAAGCCCAAGTACATTGTTATAACCTCTCACATGTTATAGAAACTCCAAAAATGGAGGATTTAAGAGAATTCCTCCCAAGAGTACCAAGAAATGACAGTGATGTCCTTCTAGCAATCCAAGTTAATTTATTTGATTGTGATCAAGGGATTGACAATAGGTGTGTGCATGTCACACAAAGTTGGTGATGGCTTGTCCATAGTGACATTCATCAATGCATGGGCAGCCATTGCCCGAGGAGACACGGATATTGACCTGACCTAATTTTGACCTGGCTAGTATTCTTTTCCCGCCGATAGACTTGTCTAGTTCAAGTTTCGAACCATCCATAGGGATAAAGAAGGAAAAGCTAATGACGACTGGAGGTTTGTTTTTTATGAGGAAAAGCTTGATGCCCATAGGTAGGGGTGTTAAATGGGCAGATTGCGCTAAATATTTTACTTCAGACACTTTTCCTATTTTATATATTAGTGATTTAGATTTATTTAACTAATCAATAATCTTAATCATGGTTGATATACCTTTATTCCGGGGAAAGTTACCCTCTAACTTTGGTAAGAAATCTTCATTTCTAAAACTGTTCTTAAAACAATGATAAGCAGCCTTAATAAAATCCTAGATGAAGATAATTACATGTAACCTATTTGCTTCTTTAGCGGAGGTTGTCACCATTTTGAAAAAAAATGGTTGAACAAATTTCTTTTATAAATTTTCAAAAAATTAACATCATCATCTGTAGTTTTGGGAGTTCTTTTTTTGCTGTAAACAATCATTGCATATTTACAAAAGCTAGATAGCTTTGCCAATTAACAGAAATAAAATGGAATTCATGACTCACCATTTGACATAGAACTAATATGAAAATGGTGCATGTAAACTTATCAACAACTAAAATCAGTGTTCTGTATTTTCCAGGCAAATACTTTAAATTTTTCTAGGTAAAAACTTCGAAAGTGATAATTTTGGAGATGAAGATTTCTTACCAAAGTCAGAGAATATTTTTTTCCCTAGAGTAATGGTATATTAACCATGATTAAGATTATTGATTAGTTAAGTAAATCTAGACCATTAATATGTAAATAGGACAAGTGTCACTACTCTAAATGGGAACTTGGGGAAAATGGAGAGGAGCTCAATCCTGAATATGATGAGTTTCTTGACTTGCCATATTTCCTACTTCCTCCGTCCCAATTTATGTGACGACACTCTTTCCTATTCAGCCAGTTCAAAAAAGAATGACATTTTTCTATAGTTAGTAATATTTGAACTTTAAATGTCCATTTTACTTTAAATGAGATGATTTGTAGCCACGCAAATACCTATGACTTGTTTTAGAGTACAAGTTTCAAAAGTTCTTCTTTCATCTTAAAATCCGTACCTGATCAAACACCTTCACATAAATTGGGATAAAGAGAGTATTAAGAGATGGTGAGCAGACATTCCCATGCTCAGAGTTCCAAATTTTCATGGCTACCTGAGGCAGTTTGACTAAGTTCACCCATAAGTTTGAGTAGCGTTTCTTCAAAAGTTCCGGTAAATCATCATGAGCAAAAGATTCTCTAAGTTTTTTTCTTTCTCTTAGCTTCAGTTAACAAAAGCGACCAAAATCACAGGATATGTTTAGTTAAATGTTAAATATGCTTCGTCGAACAATACAAGGACCGGGAGCAGAATAAAACGATAACTCAAGGTTCAAAATTTGACATTTTCCCAAGCACTTATCATTGAGTTTTTCAGTTCTTTGTTGTCTTAGTAAACATTATATATAGTGTGGGTCAAATAACCAACATTATTTATGCGAGACTAGCTTATCACCTGACAAGTGGACTTAATTATAACTAGTGAATGTGACCGTGCTTTGCGCTGTGAAAGTAACAAACAAAATGTATAAAATTCTTTTCTTGTGAAAGTAGCCAAGATTGAGGAGATTAAAAAAATCTTAATATGCATACAAAATAAATTTTATAAATGATTATATCATAGGCATAAATTGTTTATCTTCACGGATAACACTATCAATTTGCCAGAGGATGTTATTACCTTCATTATTGTGGAATAAATGAGCTTTGGACTAGTAGAGGTACTGGAGTTTTTAACCTCTTTAAATCAGCTTTGTGAAAAGATTACTGTTACACTGCTTAAATATACTTCAACATATTAATTTTATTTTAAGGCAAATGAATATAACATTCAGGAAATAAGTCATATAATGAAATTTGAATCCAATCGCTACTTTGGAAGTACAGAAATTTCACGAAGCACAGACTTATGAAGACAATTAACTTTAGGTAGTGGAATAATTATGATGTGTTATTTATCTGCTTACTTTTGGCTTTTTCGGATTTGGATTGATATTTTTCTTACGCCTGTATGTTAGGTTATCCTATGTATTCTCATGTTTTAATTTGATCATGCGCTTGTGATGCTTGTTTACAAACGACTTTATTAGCTTGTTGACCAAGCTTCTAAAATCAATTATAAGTTAAGCTACTTTATAATTATAAGCCAAGTTACTCTATGATTACAAAGCTTGCCCGTTCTAATATCCTTTGCCGATCTTTCTAGCTTTAACTTTAACTATTAAATATATTTATCGTCATCGCAATTTGTTTATCATAATTTAATTAGATGCAAAATTTAAGAAAATAAAGTTTCTAACACATTGTCTAGGTAAAATACGAGACAATCAGATAAAAATGAGAAAGGAAAAGAGAATATTGCTAAAAATTGAGAAAAGTAGAATTGAAAATAGAAGAACCCAATGCAAGTTCATTATATATAGTAATATCAACCAATGAAAAACTAACTAAAATTAAGCATTTGTTGCCGATTAATTTGCAATGTACATACTAATGCATGCATACATCGATGTTAGTAATAACAGTTAGTGCCGGAGTGGCCGGGGGTTTGGAATCAAGTATCAATTGTCAATGTGCTGGAGCAAATGAGAAGGAACCTTATGAAATCTACTACAGATTACTCCAAAAAACTAAGGGTCGTTACTTTTGTATGGTTAGTTTACTTACAAGCTTAAGAAAAATACTTTTCATATTTGATTCTATACAAAACTTACAACCCCGATCCTAGCCAATCCTACTTCCCTCCATCTCAAATCCCAATCTCGAAACTGTTCATGCCAACCAAGAAGAGTCAAGCAATATAGGCGGATATAACATGGGCATGCTTGCAGCACAAATTATGCATAATTTAATTCTCAAAGATTAAGGCTACAACTTTGCAGGTGCAATTACGTACCGTCAGATCTATATGAGATCTGTGCTAGTGTTATTTTTCTCGTCCATTTTCTTAATGCTGATTCACACTCTTGGCTGGTCATGTTTAGCATTCCCGACTGAGAAAATCTAATCTAAGATTTTGCGTAAAATATGTGACAACAACCAACATTAGAGCAGTTGAAATTGCAATGCCCTTCCATCAAGAGAGTAATGTCGTGGATTGTAAAAAATTTGCAGCACCAAATATGAGAATACATACCTTTGAGATACCAACAATTACTACCTCAAGTACTACTACCTTTTACTACGAAAATGTAACACAACACAAGGGAAGTAGAGGAGTTTTAGGAAAAGAGATAAATAGTAGTACTTAACAATGAGAAAGGACATAAATACGCTATTATTAAATTGATGTAATATCCACGTACAATTAGGAACGTAGCTTTCAATTTTCCACAATTATTTTTATTAATTGTTGCCACATTTGATTCATCTCTGGAAGAAAAAAACTTAAGCACATTTAACATAATCAAGAGAGTTTAATGAGTGATTTTGAGTTTTTTGCATAGCATATAAGTGAGAAAAAATAGAAAAAAGACCCAAACAAAGGAGAAAAAAAAGATAAATGGGTTTCTAGGTCATAGAGACACTACTAAAATATCTCTATTTTCCCACTACCCACTGAAAAATATTCAATGGCTATTTTTCCATTGAATGTCGTTGGAAAAAGCTTAAATACTAGTGTTTTCACACGGAAAAAGTATTAAGTTTCCCAGCGTTTAAGTGGAAACCTGTTTCCCACCATGTGTTTTCCCAGTGAGCTGGTTCGGTGGGAATGAGGTGGGAAAATCATGTTTTATAGCACAAATTCCCACTGAATTTCGGTGGGAAAAAACATCTTTTTTCTAGTAGTGAGAGGTGCCACATCACTTTTGTTACAAGCTGTGCGTCCACCAAACAGTAGATGGAGGGACATGGTTATGTACCAGTTCCCGTATGTCAGTACGAGAATCAACACAAGATTTTTACGTGGAAAACTCCTTGCTCAAGGGATTAAAAACCAAACTTACCCCAGTAGGATTTCAACTCCACTAACCGAGCAAACTCAGGTTACACCTCTATTGCAAGCTAGAAGTTAAATCCCATAACCCCTCACCCTTACAACATCGCTTATGTAACCTTTACACTTGACTACCCCTAGCCAAGCACACTAATACACCTAGACTAACTCTATCCTCGTGTACCACTCAAAGTTCTTGTGAAGACACTCTTCCAACAACCAAACTTTGATAATTCAACTAATACGTCTGCACTAACTCTAGCCTAGCATACCACTCAAAGGCACCCTTTGAGAATTCACCACAGTGACTAACACTAGCCACCCATACACTAATACAACTAAGCTAACACTAGCCTAGTATATCACTCAAAGGCTTGAAGAAACACACTTTCAACAAGCAACCTTCGAGACTTCAAAACACCTACAATCAACTTCCTTTTTATGAAAGAGTAGGTTTACAGTTTAAGCACAAAAGAACAAAGACTCAGCAACCTAAGGACTTAAAGCATTTCAGTTCTGGATCTGGTCCTTCGGGTTGCTGAGGCTCTGTTCTTGAGAAACACCTTGAAAGGTGGAGACTTGCACCTAGGATGGAGCAATTTTTGGATTGTGCAAGAGTAAGTCTTCTCTTGGAAGATGATGTCTTTATATGCATGAAGAGAGAGTAAAGATGACCACTCATGAAATCTAGACCGTTAATCAATTGGCCTTGCTGAGGTGCTGCTGTACAGTTGCATTGTACTTTTCCGCAGTACACTTTACAGCTGTGGATTTGGACTTTCAGCACTTCAGTGACTAAGAGCTTTATCTGGAGGAACCTGGTCCCTCATCTGTTCTTCGAAAAAGTTGTACGTTTTGACTACACTGTCAGTAGATCTACAGCTCCGCCGTTGGTTAGGTAGGCTGGAGACCTGATCTCATCTGATCCTTCTGAATCAACATATCTGGTATCTCATATATGTGCAAGTTCTGTAGGCATCTGATCCTTCAAGGAGCATGTTAAAATAGCAACATATGAGATATTATGAGGTTAACCAAGTTCAGACAGGTGAACCTAATTGTATCTGGTTCCTTAGGGTTTGTCATGTCATTAAAACATATCATTTCATATCAATTGCCCCATTTTTGATGATGACAATGCTACATCCTTTGTATTCCCCCTAAGGACAAAACTCCATTACCCAGATACCTCATTTGCTCCCCTTGAGACCCAGACCTCGAGATACATAGTAGTATTATGGTTCTTTAAGTAAGGTTTGTCAAATCATTAAAACATGTCATGGAAAATCAATTTCTCCTTTTTGATGATGATAAACTCATAGACAAGTTCCCCTTGAGAACCAGATTCCCACCTATTCCCCTTGCGAATCACACCTTTACTTGTCCAACTTACAGTCCTCTTTCAATTTTTCACTGTTCCCCATATCTTCGGCACATGTCTCTCCCACATATATCGATTAGTTTCTTGAGATTGTGAGATGTATGGAGAGGCCACATTGAGGACCGAGTTTCTCTATCTGGTTTTGCCAAGTTCGACAATCATCAAAACATATAGTCATTTTCCCTTTTTTTGATGATGACAAACGTAGAGACTCTATTTATACAAACATAGAGACTTTATTTATATACTGATCCCTCATTCTTCCTCCGTTTCTATAGTCTCCCTTTCCCACCCCTTTGTTTTCTTCCCCCTTTTGGCATCATTGAAAAGAGTAATAAAAGTAGCATAAGCCAAACAGAAGATCAGTAGCTTGAGCTCATTTCTACTCGAGAGACACAACATAAGCAACACCAGTAACAATAAGTTTTAAGATCATTCCACAAATCAGAGTAATTGCCCAGATTAGATTAGGCATATCAAAAACATAGTAGTCTTAGTCAATACAAAGTATGATGCTTAAACTACCATGAGTGCCATAGTCATTAAGCGATGGAATACAAAAGGGAAGATATTCAAGGGGACTAGGAGGGGCTCAAGAACTAAAGAAGAAGGGGGCTAGACAAAGGATTCTGCTATCTCTTATCATTTTCAGTCTTTAGCTAAGAGTCGGCTTCCTTTGCAGCACCACTGAGACCTAGTCCCCTTGCCTTCCTGAGAATTTTCATTTCTCCATGATTACCACATCATCTTCAATGTAATATCATGCACAACAGGCCAAAAAATGTGCATAATAGGCTGGTGGAACCATGGAGACTGAACGTGTGCACCTTGCATATGTTGCATAGCCAGTTTGTGGCTGTGCCGGATCTATTCTCATCAACCAGTACATGGTAATGAGCTATACGGCTAGTACCTCGAATTTTAGCATGGCTATACAGATAAACATCATGCTCCATAAGGTGGCACATCTTAGTATCTATCATAGTATCTGGCAAGGTGTTTCCATACTTGTCTGTCATGTTAGGATCATTGTGATTTGCAGGGAGCAGATGTGTATGATGTCTCTTCTGCACTACTACAAAGGTTACTCGTGACAGATACCCTTCTTCCAATGGATTGCATGCCTTGCGGATTGCATCCATTACTTCCCCAACAGGTTCCTCCCCCTTCGTCAGATCCTTCTGAGTTCCTTCACAACTTTCTCTTATCGTCAAGGCCTCTACTAACCCCTTAACAATTTCAGTTCCACTTTCCATGATATTAGATCTGTTTCTCCACCCCTCATTTAAAGTCATCAAGGAGAAGGTCTACACAGGGCTCATAGAGTCCTTAATCAGTTCTAGAAAGATCGATGGAAGTGGGGCTTACCAGAGTCAGACTATTTTTAGGATCTGGTAGTGATATAGTCGGGTTTAGATTCTAGAGAGTGAGGAAGGATGATTCAGATTTAAGATGTGGTGACTTTTTTATTTTTTTTGGCAAGATCTGAAAAAGGAAAGGTTTTCTCTTGAAGTACGAAAAGGTTCAAGATGGACAGGCATTTAAAGGGATTAATTTGGAATAGGAAGCAGAAGAGTCTTAATGACGTGGCATTCTAGACAGTTTGAGACATGTTAAGCACTGAAGAGACTACTAACCTGATTTATAGGGACCAGGTCCCTTGACAATTTTAAAGACAAGGCAAGAGCTCTGAAATGTGCAATGTCACTTATGTTTGTGCTGTCCTGATCCTGCCATACGTGTGTACCTGTAACGGTACAAGAGTGAGTTAGATGCCACCGAAAAAAAACCTTTTCACATTGTACCTTTCTTCTTAACATAGCCAAGCATGAAGAAATTTTAGGAAAGGCAACAAGTTGAGCTCGATCAAACCCATCTCCTATCGATTTCTTCCAAAGTGCTTCCTGTTCAGCGTCATTTCAAAACAACACACTCCCACTTGAAAGTCCTTGAATGAGGAGAATCATCCATTCTCTCAGTTATATGCTATGAGTAGTGTCCTTTCATGTAACTTTTTGACTGCCTTTTCTCACTCAAGCCTGCAATCAGATTCACTCATTTGAACTTGGAACCCAAGGGGTCTCATACAATGATAGAACAAGTGAGTTTAAGCTTCTTTTTGTCCATGCAGGCAACACCTTATTCCTTCTCTAGAAACTGGGTCGGTCAACTCTTGGCTTCTTCTCAAACTTTTGACAAGTGCCAGATCCAGCCCCACAACTCTTCATAGGAATATGCGGTCTATCACAAATAATGTCCCACAGCTTAGGTCCTCAGCCATGAAAAGTTATGCCTTCTCCCCTTCCTTCATCCATGATATTCTCTGTTGGATCTTTGTGGTCTTGTGGTAGCTTCTGTTTTCTCCAGATTTGGTGAAATAGTAGTGATGGAGATCCTTTCTAGGTGTTAACCTTTTAGAAAGAACCTGCTCTGATACCAATTGTTACAGGCTGTGCATCCACCGAATAGTAGATGGAGGGACCTGGTTGTGTACCAGTTCCCATATGCAGTGCAGTACGAGAATCAGCATAATTTTTTTTAGTGGAAAACTCCTTGCTCAAGGGATTAAAAACCACAACCTACCTCAGTAGGATTTCAACTCTACTAATCGAGCAAACTTACGTTACAACTCTATTGCAAGCTAGAAGTTAAATCCCATAACCCCTCACCCTTACAATGACGCTTATGTAACCGTCACACTTGACTACCCTAAGTCAAGCACACTACTACACCTAGACTAACTCTAGCCTAGTATACCACGCAAAGTTCATGTGCAGACACTCTTCCAACAAGCAACCGTTGAGAATTCAACTAATACACCTGGACTAACTCTAGCCTGGCGTACCAGTCAAATCACCCTTAGAGAATTCACCACAGTGACTAACTCTAGCCACCCATACACTAATACAACTAAGCTAACTCTATCCTAGTATACCACTCAAAGGCTTGAGGAAACACACTTTCAACAAGCAACCTTTGAGACTTCAAAACACCTACAATCAACTTTTTTTTTTATGAAAGAGTATGTTTATAGTTAAAGCACAAAATAACAAAGACTTAACAACCTAAAGACCTAAAGCATCTTCAGTTCTGGATCTGGTCCTTCGAGTTGCTGAGGCTCTGTTCTTGAGGTTCACCTTGAAAGGTGGAGACTTGCACTTAGGATGGAGCAATTTTTGGATTGTGCAAGAATAAGTCTTCTTTTGGAAGATGATGTCCTTATATGCAAAGAGAGAGAGAGAGAGAGAGAGAGAGAGAGAGAGAGAGAGAGAGAGAGAGAGAGAGAGAGAGATAGAGAGAAAGTAGAGATGATCACAAATAAAATAAGGATCGTTAATCAATTGGCCTTGCTGAGTTGCTGTTGTACAGCTGCATTGTACTTTTCTGCAGCATACTTTACAGCTGTGGATTTGGACTTTTAACACTTCAATGACCAGGACCTTTATGTGGAGGAACTTGGTTCCTCATCTATTCGTCGAACAAGTTGTAAGTACTGGCTAGACTGTCAGTAGCTCTACAGCTGCGCCGTTGGCTAAGTAGGCTGGAGATTGATCCCATCTGGTCCCTTTGAATCAACATATCTGGTCTCTCATATATGAGCAAGTTCTGCAGGCATCGGATCCTTCAAGGAGCATGTTAGAATAACAGCATATGAGATATCATAAGGTTAACCAAGTTCAAACAGGTGAACCTAATTGTATCTGGTTCCTTAGGGTTTGTCATATCATCAAAACATATTATTTCTTATCAATTTCCCCTTTTTTGATGACGACAAAGTGACATCCTTTGTATTTCCCCTACGGACCAGATCCCTTACCTAGATACCTCATTTGTTCCCTCTGAGACTCAGACCTCGAGATACATAATAGTATTCTGGTTCTTTGAGTAAGGTTTTTCAAATCATCAAAACATGTCATGACATATTCAAATCATCAAAACATGTCATGACTTATCAATTTCCCCTTTTTGATGATGATAAACTCGTAGACAAAGTTCCCACTGAGAACCAGATTCCCACCTGTTCCCCATGCGGATCAGACCTTCACTTGCCCAGCTTGCAGTCCTCTTTCCCTTTTTCACTGTTCCCCCTATCTTCTGCACATGTCTCTCCCACATATATCGATTAGGTTCTTGAGACTATGAGATGTATTGAGAGGCCATATTGAGGACCGGGTTTCTATCTGGTTTCGCCAAGTTTGACAATCATCAAAACATATAGTCATTCCCCCCTTTTTGATGATGACAAACTTAAAGACTCTATTTGTACAAAGTTAGAGACTTTATTTATATATTGCTCCCTCATTCTTCCTCCCTTTCTATAGTCTCCTTTTCCCACCCCTTTGTTTTCTTCCCCCTTTTGGAATCATTGAAAAGAGTAATAAAAGTAGCACAAGCCAAACAGAAGTTCAGTAGCATGAACTCATGGCCACTAGGGCAACACAACATAAGCAACACCTGTAACAACAAGTTTTAAGATCATGGTACAAATCAAAGTAATTGCCCTAATTAGATTAAGCATATCAAGAACAGTAGTCTTAGTCAGTACAAAATATAATGCTTAAACTGCCATGAGTGCCATAGTCATTAAGCGATGGAATACAAAGGGACAGATATTCAAGGGAACTAGGAGGGGCTCAAGAAATAAAGAAGAGTGAGGCTAGACAAAGGATTTTGCTATCTCTTATCATTTTAAGTCTTTAGCTAAGAGTCGGCTTCCTTTGCAGTGCCACTAAGACCTGGTCCCCTTGCGTTCCTGAGCATTTTCATTTCTCCGTGATTACCACATCATCCTCAATGATATATCATGCACAACGGGAAAACCAAATGTGCATAATAGGCTGGTGGAACCATGGAGACTGAACGTGTGCACCTTGCATATGTTGCATAGCCAGTTTGTAGCTTCGTCGGATCCATTCTGATCAACCAGTACATGGTAATAAGCTAGATGGCTAGTACCTCGGATTTTAGCGTGGCTATACCAGTAAACATCATGCTCAATAAGGTGGCACATCTTGGTATCTATCATAGTATCTGGCAAGGTGTTTCTATCCTTGTCTATCATGTTAGGATCATTATGATTTGCAGGGAGCAGATGTGTATAATGTTTCTTCTGCATTACCACAAGGGTTACTCATGACAGGTACCCTTCTTACAATGGATTGCATGCGTTGCGGATTGCATCAATTTCTTCCCTAATAGGTCCTCCCCCTTCATCAGTTTAGTCATCAGATCCTTCTGAGTTCCTTTACCACTTTCTTTTACCTTCAAGGCCTCTATAAACCCCTTAATATTTCAGTTCCACTTTCCATGATATTAGATCTGTTTCTCTCCCACTCATTTAAAGTCATCAAAGATAAAGTCTATACAGGGCTAATAGAGTCCTTTATCAGTTCTAGAAAGATTGATGGAAGTGGGGCTTACCAGATTCAGACTATTTTTGGGATTTGGTAGTGATATGGTGGGGTTTAGATTTTGGCAAGTGAGGAAGGACGATTCAAATTTAAGATATGATGATTTTTTTGGCAAGATCTGAAGAAGGAAAGGTTTTCTTTTGAAGTACGAAAAGGTTCAGGGTGGACAGGCATTTAAAGGGATTAATTTGGAATAGGAAGCGAAAGAGTCTTAATGAAGTGCATTCTAGACAGTTCAAGAAATATTAAGCACTGAAGAGACTACTAACTTGAGTCATAAGGACCAAGTCCTTTGACAATTTTGAAGACGAGGCAAAAGCTCTGAGATGTGTAATGTCACTTATGCTTGTGCTGTCCTGACCCTGCCATGCGTGTGTACCTGTAACGGTACAAAAGTGAGTTAGATGCCACCGAAAAAACACCTTTTCACATTGTACCTTTCCTCTTAACATAGCCAAGCATGAAGAAATTTTAGGAAAGGCAACAAGTTGAGCTCGATCAAACCCATCTCCTATCGATTTCTTCCAAAGTGCTTCCTGTTCAGCGTCATTTCAAAACAACACACTTCCACTTGAAAGTCCTTGAATGAGGAGAATCATCCATTGTTACACCTCGGAAAATCCTCCTTTGGTACGCAGGTGAATGAACTAGTAAGGAGTACAAGTATACGATATGTGTGTGAGTAAGAAATGCCAATTGATGACCTTAAGTGAGATTTCAAAGGCATCCGACGTAGGACAAGAAAGTTGGCTACGTAAGGCAAAATATTTGATAAGTATCGAAAAGGAATTATGAGTAACGAGTTAGCGATGACTTCATGACGTCTTGGAGAAGAGTAATAAAGTTACTTAGATTGGTATTGAAGTGTTGAACAAGTGTTAAGGAGGTTCCATAAGGATTGGAGATCAAACGCGACGACGAAACGGACTTCGGAACCCCTGGGAGTTATACGGCCAAACATACTGGCTGTATAATTTATACGGTCCGTATGTTTGGGACCGTATAACCAACCCAGCAAGGCTTAAGTCTCTGGACCAAATGTACGACCAAACATACGGTCCGTACAATTTATACGGACCGTATGTTGGTCCGTATAGTTGGTCGGGACAAATTTTGGTCCATTAAATGAGAGGGCCAAGGTTCATTTCATTTCATTTCCACTTCACACCCCTTCTCTCTAAAACATCTCTATACATATATTATACAAGTTTTCAAGGGTTTGTAGTGATTAACAACATAACCAAGTGAATAAAGTGTGAGCAAACCCATCAAAGACCATTCAAAGTCAAGAAATCCAAATGGAGGAAAACTAGGGTTTTTGCTCAAGTGGGGTATTATCGACTAAAGCTTGTTCCTACAACATCTAAGGTAAGATTCATGATATTTATATGTTGTTTAAGGTATTTGAGAGTTAAAATTTTTGGTCATTAGAAGAATATAGTAAAATGGGTTATGAATGATGAATAGTGAAGTTTTTGAGAAATAATTTGAATTGAATCATGATTTTGGTTGTGTTTTGATATGAATGTGTTATAAACGACGTTAAGATCATGAAATATACATTGTACACGAATGGACGAAGTCGGGTTTATGACCATGAATATGGGTGAATTAGGAACAAATTGAGAAATGTAGATAATGTGGATAGTGTGGATGATTAATGGCTATTGTTATGATATTGTGAATGTATTGTTGACATTTGGGAGTTGAATTACGATATGGGCAAACGTTGTGTAAATAAGGAGATGCTGCCCGATTTTCTCTAGCTTTAGCCATGTGTACTAGTTATCGATTCTAATGGTAGTGTGACCTTAATGAAGGTAGAAACGCTAGCATCGGAGGAGTACGTGCAAGTGTAGAATAGCTCAACGAAAAAGGTATGTAAGGCTAACCCTTCTTTCATAAGGCATGGTTCTTTGGCCAATTCTCTAAATCCTCTATACGCGTATGTTGCCTTCAATTGATAAATTTTCCGAGCTTGTAAGCTCACGATCCTTGATACATACTACGATTGCACTATGCTCCTCGTATGACGAGTAGGCCCATGATCTAGATGTAACGATAATGATGAGGATAATAATGATGATGCTAAAGGTGCCTATGGGATATTATATGTATGTGTGCCTATACAGGGCTATAATGAACCCCGAACTTATAATGCCGGGTATAATATATGTATATGGATGTATATAGAGTATGTGTATGATTACGTAACGCGCGCACACATCTGCAGATGGTACGGATAACCTTGAAGCCTTGGTAGGGCCAGGTAGATATAACATTGAGCCTTGGTTGGCCAAGTATGCATGAAACACCGAACCTTATGGTCGGGTACGCTATGTACGTATATAAGTGTATGGCTATGTATATAATATGAATATGACTGTGAAAAGACTATGTATACGAATACGAGCACTATTATGAAATACGCATGAGAAATGGAAAGTTCCTATGAAAGGCAGGTAAGTGCCATGATGATGATATTATTATCTCCCCCCCCCCCCCCCCTATGCCACTTCATATATTGCCTATGATGCTTCTATATTGATGTTGATCATGCTTTACATACTCAGTACATTCTTCGTACTAACGTCCTTTTGTTTGTGGACGCTGCGTCATGCTCGCAGGTGCACAGGGAGGCAGACTTGATCCATAGCTGCTTATTCAGAGATTATATAGCGGAGCTCCATTTCCTTCGGAGACATAGCTTTTGGGTACTTACTCTTTTGTGTATATAATTATGGGCATAGCGGGGTCCTGTCCCGCTCATGTGATATGTTTTACTCTTCTTAGAGGCTCGTAGTCACGTGTATATGGTTAGACATGTCTGGCCTTGTCGGCCTATACTTTGTATATCATTTTGTTGGCCTCGTCGGCCCATGTACATTGTTGTGGCACAGATGCCTATAATGATTAAAGATGTTGTTGTCCAATGGGACTAGCATGATCGATGCTTAGAAATGTATGATTAATGATGTGGCTCACCTAGATGCAAGTCTAAGTGTAAGCTAAGGGGCGCCCCGGTGGGCTAGCACTGGGTGCTCGTCGCGGCCCCCTAGTCGGGTCGTGACATCTATTCTCTCAGTTATATGCTTTGAGCAGTCTCCTTTCATGTAACTTTTTGACTGCCTCTTCTCACTCAAGCCTGCAACCAGATTCACTCATTTGAACTTGGAACCCAAGGGGTCTCATACAATGATAGAACAAGTGAGTTTAAGCTTCTTTTTGTCCATGCAGGCAGCACCTTATTCCTTCTCTAGAAACTGGGTCGGTCAACTCTTGGCTTCTTCTCAATCTTTTGACAAGTCCCAGATCCAGCCCCACAACTCTTCATAGGAACATGCGGTCCATCACAAATAATGTCCCACAGCTTAGGTCCTCAACCATGAAAAGTTATGCCTTCTCCCCTTCCTCCATCCATTATATTCTCTGTTGGATCTTTGTGGTCTTGTGATAGCTTCTGTTTTCTCCAGATTTGGTGAAATAGTCGTGATGGAGATCCTTTATAGGTGTTAACCTTTTAGAAAGAACCTGCTCTGATACCAATTGTTACAGGCTGTACATCCACCAAACAGTATATGGAGGGACCTGGTTGTGTACCAGTTCCCATATACAGTGCAGTACGAGAATCATCACAAGATTTTTACTTGGAAAACTCCTTGCTCAAGGGATTAAAAATCACGACCTACCCCAGTAGGATTTCAACTCCACTAACCGAGCAAACACAGGTTACAACCCTATTGCAAGCTAGAATTTAACTCCCATAAACCCTCACCCTTACAATGACGCTTATGTAACCGTCACACTTGACTACCCTAAGTCAAGCACACTAATTCACCTAGACTAACTCTAGCCTAGTATACCACGCAAAGTTCATGTGAAGACACTCTTCCAACAAGCAACCGTTGAGAATTCAACTAATACACCTGGACTAACTCTAGCCTGGCGTACCAGTCAAATCACCCTTTGAGAATTCACCACAGTGACTAACACTAGCCACCCATACATTAATACAACTAAGCTAACTCTAGCCTAATGTACCACTCAAAGGCTTGAGGAAATACACTTCCAACAAGAAAACTTTGAGACTTCAAAACACCTACAATCTACTTCCTTTTTATGAAAGAGTAGGTTTACAGTTTAAGCACAAAAGAACAAAGACTCAACAACCTAAGGACTTAAAGCATCTTCAGTTCTGTATTTGGTCCATCGGGTTGCTGAGGCTCTGTTCTTAAGGAACACCTTAAAAGGTGGAGACTTGCACTTAGGATGGAGCAATTTTTGGATTGTGAACGAATAAGTCTTCTCTTGGAAGATGATGTCCTTATATGGAAGGAGAAAGAGAGAGCGTAGAGATGACCACTCATGAAATCTGGACCGTTAATCAATCGGCCTTGCTGAGGTGCTGCTATACAGCTGCATTGTACTTTTTAGCAGCACACATTACAGCTGTGGATTTGGACTTTTAACTCTTCAGTGACCAGGAGCTTTATCTGGAGGAACCTGGTCCCTCATCTATTCTTCGAACAAGTTGTAAGTACTGGCTGCACTGTCAGTAGCTCTACAGCTACGCCGTTGGCTAAGTAGGCTGGAGACCAGATCCCATCTGTCGTTCTAAATCAACATATCTAGTCTCTCATATATGAGCAAGTCCTGCAGGCATCTGATCCTTCAAGGAGCATGTTAGAATAGCAGCATATGAGATATCATAAGGTTAACCAGGTTCAGACAAGTGAACCTAATTATATCTTGTTTTTTAGGGTTTGTCATGTCATCAAAACATATCATTTCTTATCAATTTCCGCCTTTTTGATGATGACAAAGTGACATGCTTTGTATTCCCCCTAAGGACCAGATCCCTTAACTAGATACCTCATTTGTTCCCCCTGAGACTCAGGCCTCGAGATACATAGTAGTATTCTGGTTCTTTGAGTAAGGTTTGTCAAATCATCAAAACATGTCATAACATATCAACTTTTCTATTGCCTAGCTTTATATTATATATAGATTACACTAAACGCTCTGATAATATGCTTTAGTTTTTAATACGCCCCTTATATTTTAAAATCAATCAAATACACCTCCTATATGATGAAAATCCAACACCTACACCCCCTATAGAGGTATTTTCGTAACTAATTAAGTATATTAAAATATAACTTCAAAAAAACTATAAATAAAATATTTTTACAAAGTTATTTTATGAAGTTTTAAAAAGAAGATAATTGTTTTTTGGTTATGCCTTTGATTAAAAAGGAGAATAAATATTTTTCAAAAATTATAAATAGGAAATAAACCCAAATAACTTACCAACTATTAGTGATGATAATCTTTTTTCACTTTAAATACGTAAGTTATTTGTAATTTCTTTAATTATAATATTTATTGTACAAAAAAAAACTTTTTTTTTTAGTTTGTAGTTATCCACTTCAAAATTATCTTAATATACTTAGTTAGATAAAATGTCATTTGTGTAAGATTTCTATCACATAAGAGGTTTATATATTGTTAGAAATATAAGGATAACATCATAAGGGTTGTAAGTGTAGGATTTTCGTAAAATAGGAAGTGTAATTGTTTGATTTTAAGATACATGGGGTCGTCCATCATTAAATCATAGTTTAATGGTGTTTAGTGTATTTAACCCTTAATTGTATGAGTTCCACTTTCTAGTTATAAAATTAAAACAAAAAAAGCAATACTAAAGCCAACTGTTTTCCTAATTAAGATGATTCTCTCTAGAGGACAATGAAGGGAAATTAAAAAGTGAAAAGACCTCTCAAAATCTGTGATCTGTAAATATTCCACTTCTAATCAACAGAAAATGATAAAATCACAATATAGATATTTTAGTTGAATTGGAGCTTAAAAGGGTTACACTTTTATTGCCAAATATCCTTCAAAATGAAAAGAATAATTTATTAAGAATAATTCTTATATTATGAGGTTAAAATATGATTTCCTTAATTTAATATAATTCAAATACCTCTATTTAAGCAATTTTTTTTCTTGCTTTGATTAAATGGTAAAATTTTTATTCGGTGAATCTTTATTCTGCTCGACTAAAAGAAACGAAAAGTGATAAACTAAAAATAGGAGGAAAAAAGATAAGTATTTCTATTCCATTTTCTTTGTGATATTTTGTCCTTCATTATCCTCGTTTTTCCTCTCATTTTTCATCATCATCATCTATATAAGCCTCTATTGCTAATTTCGTCTACAGTATTTGTTTTCTTATTCCTTTATTACTTTTTTTTCTTCCTTCTTTTCTTTTCCTTCCTCTGTCCCATAGTTACTCTAAAAATAAGAAAAATATGTTATTTTTTCATTCTTACAAATCTCTGTTTTTATATTCTAACTCTTTGACGTCGAAAACCGAATAACCAAGTCTAGTAAATCATCTCAAATTCCACTATAAGTCCGAAACACAATCTCAAGAACTACTATCAAGTACACGTATCACCAAAGATCAACCAACAAGTCCAATACAATGCATAGGTAAATATGAGATGAATGGAATGCAATGCAATGATACACACACGCTTCGAGCAGAATATCTCGTCACCTTGACAGTCATAACCCAAGGGGGACCGCTAAGTCCATGTACCTGCTGCGAAACGCACAACCCGATCCAATAGTCAGTGTTGCAGAACGTGCAACCCGATCCCCTATTGCAATATTTCTGTTACTCATTTTATAAATAAAGAAAAGTACATGTCCAAAAAAGAGACAGAAGCAAATAGCTGGAATAAAAAAAGGGAGAAAACTAAACTTACATTTTACACAATTATAATAAATTTCTTTTTAGCAAGAACATTTTTTTTTTTAATTTTACGTTTAGTCAATCATGAGCACCTCATATGACAATAATAGATTGGAATTTTCACCTGTTCACTTTGTCTTGGCTTCAATTGATAGAAGAAATTATCAAAAAAATGAGAAAAAAGATAAAAAGCATCCTAAGCCAAAGAGAGGTGGCACATCACTTCCTTAATAGCTTTATATTATATATAGATACAATAAAATTGAATAATGTATAGTGAGTAATTGCAATATAATTATTAATTAAGTAGTATTTAGTGCATTAAGGGCCAGTTTGTACAAACGTAATTACTAAAACTGGAAAGAATGGATTTTTTTGTTGGAAGAATAGATACCTCAAGGAAACATAAGAGGAAGTAGTGATGTCCTTATACTATTGTAGTATCACATTTATTTTAAGAGGAAGTTTATTTTTTTAAAAAAAAGGCAAAAAAAAAAGGAGAATTACGATAAATGAGTTTTTTAGCCTATTGCTTAGACAATGTATTTTATTGCTTCGACAATTTATTTTATTGAAAGTTGATGACAATTACTCCTATAAAGGAGAAATTATTTTATTGTATTAATGATCCTATAATTGCTAAATTAATAGTAGTGACTTTTGGGCTTTCTAAACTGAAAAAAATTAAAGATGTGTAATTAAGAAATGAATTTTAATTTTTCTAATAAATCATATAAATAGGAAAAATTGAGGAAAATGTAAAAAAATTGAGAAAAAAAAGATAAAATGGTATTCTAGGTCATAGATAGGTGTCACATCACCTTATCTATGTCTAGTTTTATATTATATATAGATTGTAGATGATAATGTTATGTCCGTTAGATAAATTTCGACTACTTTAACTCGTAGTGACACTATTTTCATTACCCCTCGAGAATAAATTTTATTATGATTTTTTTTTTTGTATAGAAACAAATATATCAAGGGGCAAATTACAAAAAAAAAAAAAAAGAAAAAGAAAAAAGAAGGATAAATAAGAGGTGTAAAATTAATGTGATGAGTCCATGTTTATACGGGAGTGATGGTTCTTAAGGTATATAGACCATGCATCTCCTTTTTTTTTTTGTAAAGTTTGAGCCTTTGCGGCACTTTCTTTTGTAGAGATCAGGTTAGGCACTGGCTCCTCATTTTGGTGGCTATAAAAAAGATACACCCAACTCAATGGTGAAATTACAACAACAACATACCCAGTGTATTCTCACATAGTGGGTCTGGGGAGGATAAAGTGTACGCAGACCTTACCCCTATCTTAGGAGGTAGGAAGACTGTTTCCGACAGATCCCCGGCTCAAGACAAGGTGCCAAGACAACAATAATAATAGGCAGTACTAGCAACATTTAATAAGATAAATGATGTTAAAGAAAGAAAGAGAGAAACAAGCAAGCTACATGAGAGATATAAAAAATAAGTGAGTGAACAAAGATAATAAAACTCCTAATGCAGAAAAAGAAATCCTCGTGACCCCCTACTCTATCCTGATACTCGACCTCCACACCCTCCTATCACCGGTCATGTCTTCGGTAAGCTGAAGTAGCGCCATATCCTGCCGAATCACCTCTCCCCAAGCCTTCTTTGGCCTACCCCTCCCTCTCTTCGGGCCCACCACTGCCAGCCTCTCACACCTCCTCACTGGCGCATCAACGCATCTCCGCTGCACATGGCCGAACCATCTCAACTTCCCTTCCCGCATCTTATCCACCAGTGGGGCCACACCCGCCTTGTCCCGAATCACTTCATTCCGAATCCTATCTCTCCTGGTATGACCACACATCCATCTCAGCATCCGCATCTCTGCTACCTTAATTAAAGATAAATTATGTTAATGACCAAGATTGTTCCAAAGTAGTGCATAATGTGTCTAACATCAATCATGACATGACTTTGCATATATTTTCAGAGACTTGCTCCACGGGTATGACAGGAGGACGGGTTAGTGGTCTAGCCGCGATTTGGGCCACTCTTCTTATTTTTTCCTGCCTTGTATAGATCTTTCTGCCGGTACAGCTGCAGAATATCCTTGATCTTGTTCGATGAATCTTTTAGATCTAGTAGAAATGAGTCAACCACATTCAGACTGTGGCCAGATATGTCCCTGAACTCTTGCCCTCAATTTTATTATATATGCTCATTACCTGCGTGTTGGGATTTTTGTATAATTTCAAACTTGTACTGTTGTTGACTTTTACTGTTTATGAGAGCTTATATTAATTATCATTTTTATTAATTGTGTTTGGTTTCTCTTTTGATGAGAGAACGAAGTGAGCTGAAACATGACAGGGCTCGGTAGGTGCCTATCAAGGCTCATGAATTTGAGTTGTCATACCATCCAATCATCAAATGCATAAATGAGCATCTAAGATATTTATTTCTAGCCAGTTCGACTAGCTTATAAGTGACTTGAATCTCTATACGAGTGGGTGTGTTTGCTAGTGCACCAAAGTGAGAGAGTTGAGACTAATAGAAAAAAATGTAGCATTCATAAAATATGGTGTCCAAAATTGGTGTTAACACTATACACGCCAGAGATGCTAATTTATTACATTCTTCTCCCTTTTAACAAAAATTTGAGTGTGCAGAACAAGAAGCAAATACAATGACACCATCTTACAAAATTAGGCTGTACTGGTATCAAAAGAATTGGAAATGGAAAGGCATATACTTAAACATAAAATCATGGTTTAACGCTCCCCACTACATCAAAACAACAAATCCATTACCAATACCTACAACTCAGCCCAAACTAGTTGGTGACAAGTAAATCAAATCAATAGAAAAAAAATTATATCTCATATCTTGCTCTACTGATTTACTTCAGTGCACTAAAAATAATGCTGAATACAAATAGTATTTCGTGTAACGCAGGGCTGCTTAATGGAGTTTGAACTCATTGACAATCTCCTACTTACATCTCGACGAGGCTATGAAATAATCTGGATAACCAAAACTTCTTTATTCTCATTAGTATCGCAAAAATCCCATAGCAAGGGAGATGTAGAATACCAACAGCAAAGTACCTGCAATTTCACATTTGTGTGCAAACATGAAGGGCACAAATAAACGCACCAACTGCGCATATACTAATTTGCTCATCTCTATGTATGAACTCGTGAAATCTGAAACATAGTCTATCACCACTCTATTTTGTTTCAAACTACAGATACATTTAGGGGTAACAGAATTAGCCCATAAAAACATGATCCGCCTATCCCGCATTTTTAACTCAGCCCATTTTGACCCACCAATTCAACCCATTTGAAAATTGGCTGATATGTAGCCCAAATTTACTCAAGAGAAACTTTGTCAAAATGTTTTTTAAAAATACCATTTTTTTTTTGGTTTAATATGTTATATAGTAGTAAAGAGAAAAAAAATCTTATTAGGTACTTGAACAAATTATAAAAAAAACAAACAAAGAAATTATAACTTAGTAAGAATTAGGCCGGTTGAATTATGACCCGTTTCTTAGTCATTTCAGACCAAGTAACTGACCCACCCATTTATTAGCTTAGCTCATTTTGACCCGCTCAAATTCAGCCCAACCTGCCCATTTGATACCCCTGTACAGGAGTTGTACAATTGTGAGAAAAGTATTTCTTTTCCTAAGATATCTTGTTGTATGAAATTCTCTTATTGGAAATTCAAAGTCCCCAATTAGTTTTGCAATGTATTAGAAGAAAATAAGACACCGGAAAGCCAATAATTGGATGTAAGACGCCATGCCGCCAAGTGCAAAAGTTCGTACGAGACACATACCAAAGGGGAGCATATTGCGATGACAAATCTAGAAACGGATACGGCCACCTGTTGCAACAGGAGTTAACAGTTTTAGTAAACAGCATAAGCCTTGGATGAATCAGGTGTCTCATAAGAACAAAAGCTACCATGACAAATGAAAATTTACCTCAGCGAGACAAAAATATGGAGGATCCACTGGAAAATGACAAACACACATGTCCAAAGAACAAAATATGCTATACGGAAGAAAGGGAACCGCTGAAAAATGAAGCAAGAACGTATATTAACCACACTTCGATATGGGCCAAACATGTAAAGTTTAGACAGTAGGGAACTTCAAACTTACTAGACAATTTATAAACACATCACCTAGAAGGCAAATAGCATTGACAGAATGCATACAAACAGCTAGCTGCAGTAACAGATAGACTATCAGGTTAGGCAGAGGTAGATGTAGTATATAATACAACTGAAAAACTCAATATTTTTGACACAGAGTATATGTCAAAATTCAATAAAATTTCAACAAATATTAAATTCCGAAGTTGAATGATAATTTTAGAAGTGTCAAGGGTTCGGTTGTAAGAACTTAAAGGTTTAACAAGTCAGAGCCTTAAGCTGACACTAAAAGCCATATGAACGAAGACGCGGAAATCCAAGGAAAAAAAGTAAAAAGGAAGACAAATATAATTATGCCGAAGTTTCAAAAATCAACTACTCTCTTTCTAAATTTCTTAATGATACTTGAAAAGAAATCCCACACTGTTCACTCATTAGGTCTCCAGTTTTAACTTAATTCCAACTCCTCTGGGATTATCCAAGGAACATCTTCAAGGTATATTTTTTTAATTTTCTTTTGATTAGTGTTAATAATCTATTGTTCTGGGAATTTGCAATGTTGAAACCGCTTATACATAATCTTGCTACGTAACTGGGCACTATGAGGTTAAACTAATGTTTTGGACTTCAAAGAGTACTTAGCTGCAGTTGACAATGAATTTTCTTTATCTAGGTTTTGATGGTTCATGCTTATAGAAACTATTAGAAGAAACTCAAAGGAAATACCAAAAATTGAAAAATGAAAAACTAAGCAAATAGGGGGAAGAAGATCAAGGCCGGGACAAAAATGAGCTAGTCAACTTTCGATGGCAAGAATGGGTAGATAATAAGCTGAATATAGATGGATAAAATGCATAACAGCACCAAAATTCTGATCCTTGCAATAAATCTCATATCATTAAGAAGAATGCCCAAACTCAATTCTGCTAACCCTAGTACAGACGAGCCATGAATTGAAGAAAAACATCAAAGACAATCAAATAATCGAACTAAAGGAAGATTAAGATAAGAAAGCAAAAGTTCTCATACTTACAAAATGTAATCTGTAATTTCTGTCAGTGAGGAATGGGTAGATTAAGAGCCAAAAAACACAATCTGTAAGCACAACGGCACCTGCAGTCATCTACAAATTATTCGGGGAAGGGGGAACAATTAGCCAAGATTCAATAAAATGCAGCACGAATAGTGCTAAACCCCTTCTATGAATCTGTCTCTAACTCCATATTACATCTTCTCAGACATTTACTTTAGGAAAAGTAATATCATTAATTAAAGGTATACGCAGAGAAAAATCTTGCTTGCAGGGCTGAACTGAGAAACTGTTGCAAATAGTAAACTTAAATGTTTAAATGTCTAGGTTCATATGTTTGGTGTTATCCTTATGACCATCAGGAAATCTAGGTGTATGTATTTGATGATTTCAATATGGGCAAGTTGATAGTATGTGTGAGCTATTTAGTACAATTATGTCTAAAATTATCCTTTAGCACCAATATAAACCCCCTTGTAATGTTATTATGTAATAGTGGAGTTTTTCTAATGATATGAAACGAGCTCAATGTTTATCTCCCTCTTCCATCCTCTTTGTTCCCTATGATAACATTAAGGGCCTGTCTTATATTTTCTGACAGAAACAACACTAACTAGTGGCAACAATGCAGGATGCCTACCAACGCCTAATTTTTTTAGACCAGAATAATCAAACATTTGTGACAAACGTGAGAAATTATAGAAGATTCAAATATTCTATATACTACATGGGAGTAGATAGACTCTGTGCGCCTTTACCCCAACAGTAAAAAGGAAAGGAAAGAAAAAGAAATTTACATGCCTGGAAGATTATTTGAAAGGCAAGGCCCCAAGGATCTGCAGCTTCTCTAATATGTGGCTCGTCATGGCAATTCAAGCCATTGGATACAACAAGTTCACTTGCATTTTCAACTGGAGCAGTGTAAGTGCCTCGTTCTGCATCAACACCATCAGCGCTAACACCATTACCTCCTTTGTGAGATTGGAGACAGCCACGGATGGACAGTGAAGATCCTAGCTAGTAAATTTAGCTGAGAGCATTACCAACTTAATATAAGAAAGACAATAATCAGGAAAGAAGGATGGGCAGAAACAAAGTATTAATTCCTTCTTTTCCCCTGTCTATTCTCGAAAATGTGCATACATGAACCACACCGAGGACAAATTTAAAGATGTTCATATCCAGAAATGAATGGTAAATATGGTCATAGATGAGTAACATACCCCAAAGTAGACTGTAACCAAGGTGAATGTCCACCTGTTTAGTACAAAAAGAACAATGAAAAGCCAAAGATAAGATTGATCATATTTCAATCAAGAAAATAACTTGTGAAATCTATTAGACATTGTTATCTTTTGATTTTGAAGTTATTATTGCTGAGCGTTGAGTTTCTAGCGAGGCTGTTTGTGTATTAACGGGAAATAATTAACAATAAAGCACTTCAACACTACAAGAGGGACATCACAAGAAAATGATAAAGAAAATGACAGTAAGCATTTAAAGTTCTTGTCAAGAAATTGATGCTGGTTTTGAGGAATGAATGGATACAGCAAAATTTGTTAGGCTTTAAGGAGGACTTATTAAAAAATGCAGCTTTGAAGAGGACTTAAACAAAAGACCACCATATCCACATCTAAAAAAAGTGAGGTTACACCAGAGGGCAGAAGCGGATACAGCCTATCTCCAACCAATTCAACTAACCGGTATTTCTGAGGCGAAACATAGACATATTTCTAAGAAAAAAGAACACTAAATATTTCAAGAAATTCTAATTTTAATCCCTTAATTTCAAAAGTAAGTTGTGTTCAGTTGCTAAGAACCTTAAAGGTTGACCGCATAAACAAGTTCAAATCCTGGATCCGCTTCTGATTATCATCCATACGGTAAACACAAAACAAACTGGGAGCAAAAGAACATGGAGAAATACTTACTGAGTGTAGAAATAAAGTATGCGTACGCCATGGAGAACTACATCTGCGACGAGTAAAGACAGAAGCAGGGCGAAAGCAATTAGTCTATAAGCAAGCAACCAATTAGGATGGATTGCTTTATAACATGTCTTCCAAACATCATCTTTCTTTTGCCCGTCTCTTCGGTGGCTTCTCGACTTTGATGAACCTTCATACTTCCATATAATGAGAACTGAAACCAACATAGCTGCTAATATGAATATTGCACAGAGTAAAAATCTCCAGTTCAGCCAATAACTTGGAGCTGTTGTATCAGTTGTCATAATTGGTGGCCAAGTATGATTTGAAGATGTATGATTTGAAGATCCTGTTAAAAAGCTCATTGTAATTACTATTTACCAAAAGCTCGATATAGTTTCAAACTGCAGTGACTATCACTAGAATAAAAAAAAGTCAGAAAGTTCTCTACAATCTCCACTATTGAAAAAACACCTCCATATTTATAGTAGTACGAAAACCTATTTTAACTCTAAACAAGAAACCTGTCCTATTTAATTTTGACTACAAATCCTAACTAATTTTGATTTGTTCAGGCTACAGGTTTGAATTATTTTTTTCTAATAACACGTAATTTCAAATTGAAGAAATCATAGTATTCTTGAAATGTAACTTTCCTTTCCTATTTTCTGCACAATAAAAGGAAAGTACTTCCACTTTCCAACTTAAAAAGGAACTCTTTATGAAACTAGATACTAGTAGACTTTTAACAAAGTGTTGTAACACTATTTAGGAATTTAAATGCACTATTTACTGAAACATATTGAGTATCTTGGGAAGAATATTGTACTACCGTAATTAAGATATTCTATTACCATGAACTTAGACTCTACGGCATTCACTCTATATAACATTTTCTTCTAGTTCAAGGAGGCTGGAATATATTCTTCATTTCGGTTTTAAAAAATTTAGTTTTGATCACAAATTAGGAACAATATTGGCTTTTGAGTACTATAAATAAGAACAAGGAAAAACAAAAGATTTTTTTCAGGACTCGTAATATCACAATATGAGACAGAATCCTATTAAAAGATAAAGATATGTTATTCTCCAAAAGCACTATACACAAATAGTACACCATTAGCCAAACACTAGAGACGATCAAGAACTACATGAACAAACAGTAGAACTTACCAGAAAAATTCCTTCAAGAAACTGTCATTTTTTTTTTTTAGTTTTCTGAGCTGAATTTTTTTCTGTTTTTCTGTGTGTTGATGAAACACATGAAACAAAACGGTGGAATACGGACAAAATGGGTTAGTTGAGGATTAAAGTGAAGGGTCCAATGAAAGTGTGACAAAAATTGAAGATGGAACTTGTAGGATAAAGGAAATGGAATGGGAATGAGAAGAACCACATAAAACTTAAAAGGACCACGTGGATGCCAATACGGACAATATTAGGACCATACACAATTTTTGTCCCAAAAAACAACAATTACGATTTCCGTTCCCTACGTCTCCTGCCGAGAAATTTTCACTAGTTCTTTTCAAATAGCTGTTTAATAAATAATTATTTTTTACTTTTTTATAATTTATAAATCTTTTAGATCATGATTTTTTTTTTTTTTGAGAAAACTGAAAATCGTAGTCCCACCGCCTCATTTTAACAGTCGTTATAGCTCAAATAATGGGTGAAAATCATTTACAACCCTCCCCCTCAACTTTGCTTTAACAATCAAACTTCCCCCTCATCTTTGAATAATAAACATTCTTCCCCCTTTATGCTAATTGACTTTTTTAAATACTTATTTTACCCTTATATTATAAGTTTTGTCTTCTTTATCTACTTCTTTAAAATCAGATTATTTTTTTAATATACGTAAAAAATTATATATTATCTTCTGGTCGATGAGAAAAGTGAGAAACACTAATTGAGTATGTAAGTTAATGATGTTATAATGAAATATATTAGCAGAATAAAAAATGATTTTATTAATAATAGTCAAAACTCTAATATTATTCTATACAAGTGAAAATAACAGGTAATAACTTTATAAATATATTTCAATGCATGTATTACAAAAAAGCTTATTAAAGATAGAGACAAAATTTTCAAAATTATTATTTGCATTGTAAATGAATTTTAAATTATAATTTAAGAAATATTACATTACGACTTATTTAATTATATAGATAAACTAAAGAATAAGAGAGAAGTGAAACTTAAATATACACACATATACTTATACACACACACACACACATATATATATATATATACATATACAAACTTAATGCATATAATATTTAGAAAAATGGCATTAGATTTTGTGACAAATTCATAAAAATATTATTCTACTTATAATATTAATAAAATTAAATAGAATCTATAAATACCTACGTCAAAAGAATAAAAATTATATTAATATAAAAATATATTACATAAATGAAGGATTGAAACTAATAACGGTGAAATAAACATTGCATAGCATAAAGCTGAGAGGATGTCTATTGTTTAAAATTGAGGGTGGAGTTTGATTTTTTCAGTAAAGTTGGGGGTGAAAATCATAAAATCATTTCACCCCTTAAATAATTGTCCATAAGTCACTTTAGAAATTCAAGTTCAAAGTTGTCATTATTTCCAACTATACCCATAGTAGTCCTTCTTAGTATTATTCAATTCTAAAAAAACATAGGGGTATATTAATAAACTATTGGATTTATTATTTTTCCTAATGGATCAAACGAGCTAAAACGACTGTCAAAATAGGACGGAGGGGTATAAGCAAATGTAGACGATTGTCCATTTTTGCAAGTTATTAAAAAATTAGATGATAATTTAATATTTTATTTGTAAAATTAAAAAATATATAAGAAAACATTGAACCTTGATCTAATATTATCTAGAAGGATAATTTTTTAAGGATTATATTTACACAATTTTTAGAAATAGAGATAAAATAGTGATCTAAAGGGAGAAATTTGTGTAAATCGGCCTTTCCTTGCTACTCAGACAAATAGTTTAAAAAGGAAGATGGGGATAGTCGCATTGTACCCAACCACTAGACAAATTAAACGTCAAGCGTTTGTTACTAATTGTTTCGTAAGAGTGTAGGAAAAGAAGAAAATGGTGCAATGCATTCTGTTACAATTTGTTGATCTTTTACCACAATTAGAATTAATTTTTTTAGTGAAAAAGTTTTTTTTTCTTTTTTTTTTTTGGTTGAGAATTTTTTTTTCTTTTTTTTTTTTGGTTGAGAATGTCTTTTTCATAATTTGACTAATTTTTGTCGGAGAAAAAGTTTTGAACAATTTTTGTCAGAGGAAAAGCTTTGAACTTTTATATATGGAATATCATTCTTTCTCACACAATTACACAATAATGTATATAATGTGGTCATTAAAAGGCATTTTTTAGGTGGAGAATAGTCCCTCGATAGTTATTAATTTTTTTATTTAGTTTTCTCATATGTAGATTAAATGATTAATTCATATTAAATTATGTCTTTTTTGGTATACTTCTTCTTATTATCTAATTTATCGTCATTCAAAATTTGTTTTAATAGCTTTCACTTGATGCCTTATTATTTTGATCTCAAAATATTTAGGGCAAAGGTGCAAATATACCCCTCAACTTTACGATTTAGAGTAGATATACCCCCCGTTAAAAAAGTAGTGCATATATACCCTTGCCATTACAAATGGTGCAAATATACCCTTGCTCTTACACAAATAGTTAAAATATACCCTTTTCGCTAACAGGATTTTTTTTAAAAATCATTTGCCTTATTGTTTAATTAAAAAAAATGCCATGTGGCTTTAAAAAAAATATACCTATTTTTTTTAGTAGACATATTTTTCTAACACCACATGGTAAATTTTTTTTTGGTGGTTCGGGTCTGGTTAGTAAAAAAACATCTTTGTGGCTTTTAAAAAAAATTCTAACCATTTTTTTTAAACGAACCAGGCCCCACCCACCAAAAAAGAAATTATCATGCGGCCTTAGAAAAATAAGTCTAATAAAAAAAATGGGTAGACTTTTTTTTAAAGCCACGTGCTATTTTTTTAATTAAAAAAATAAACTAATTGATTTTAAAAAAAATCGTCAACAAAAAGGGTGTATTTGTCACCATTTTGTAACGACAAGGATTACACCACTTTTATAACAGGGGGTGTATCTGCTCTAAATCGCAAAATTGAGAGGTGTTTTTGTACCTTTTCCCAAATATTTAACACGAGAAAAACTATATATATATATATAATATAAAGCTAGGCATAGACAAGGTGATGTGACGCCTCTCTATGGCCTCCATTGATATTTATCTTTTTTTCTCAAATTTTTGACTACTTTTCTACTTTAAAAATTTATGTGCTATTTAAAAATTGCAAAAATTAAAAATCTGAAAAGTCATGTTTAAATGCTATTTTAACAGAATATCAATTTTAAACCCCTCTTAACTGCTCAATTTACCACACCATAATGTTTCCTTCTTTGAATCTTCATTCTTGCACATGTAAATATCTATTTCTTGCACGTTAAATATGACTATAATGAGTGTTAAAAGCATTAGTATTAAATTGTCTATAATGAGTACTAAAAAGGAGTAACGTTTTTGATGCATTTTTTGATAAAAAAAGTTAATTCCAATTAACCATCTCTTAACAAAAATTGCTAAAACACGGTGTGGCAAATAGTTTGTCCATTCTACATTTAGGATGATCATCCATATGAATATTTGACTCCCTCATCTTATTGTTTCCAAGAATTCGGAGGGTTTGTATTTTTACGAAATTACTAAAGTTGTACTATGTTTTGTGTGTTCAGGTAAGTTACTCGGTATTTTTTTGGTTTCAAATTTATTTGTTCTCTTTCGTTTTTTACTTTTTATTCATCTCTTTCATGTTTAGGTTGTCTATCTTTATGCTTAGTATTCTTCTTTTCTACTTGAGTTCAATTTCTCTTTCACTTTTGAAATTTGTTCGTTCTCTTTTATAGATGGGGCAGCGAAAACAAGCACAAACAGATTAATATCCATCATTCTTACATTCTTACTAGCCCAAAAAGGATAAAGGTGCAAACTATCTTCTTAATTCACTAGCTTTTATCCAATTTAACTTTCAACTCTTTTTTCGATTGCATTACACTCTTTATGGCATATAATATTTGATGTGTATTTGAAATTTCTTCACACTCTATAGGTATATGACTTATGCCGTTTTACAGTTTCTCTTTTGGTTAAGGTGCTAATTATTTTAAATCATTGGACATGAGGGAGGACCTTAAAATTAGTATTCATATTTATTTTATTTCTTCTCTTTTGTGATTCGATCTAAATTGGAATATAATATAAGATAATCACCACCAGGAGCAAAGGTATGAACTACTACGTTTTATTTTATTTATCAGTCTATTCTCTATTCTCTAATGACATTGAATTCCTATTTTTCAGGTAACTAGTAATTCTCTCTCCTCTCTTCTCTCTCTCCTCTACTCACCCCCTCCAACGGTAAGATCTGCTCCCCTCCCCCCCCCCACTCTATCCGTCCTCTCCTCTGTCGCTGACACCGACGACCACCGGCGGTACGTTTTCCGGCCGGCTAGAGCTTTCTCTCCTCTTTTTTTTTTCCTTTCTTTTTCCTCCTCTACCCTGCACCAGGAAATCCTCCCCCAGTAGGTTTCCGGTCAGGTCTGCGCAGGTACACAAGTATCCGGCAGAATACGGCGGCGAACAGTGATTCTCGATGGTGAACAGTATTTTCCGGCGGTGAACAATATTTTTCGGCGTGAACAATATTTTCCGGCGTGAACTGGAATTTTCGGTAGTAAATAGGTTCTTTTTACCTGGAGCTGGTACCTCCAATGGGCAGTATCCATTTAGCCTTTCAAATTTTGCCTGCTTTACTTTATTGTATATTTATTTCACTTTGTTGCCTTTAGCTTAACTTGTGCTTTAGTATTGACCTCTATTTGTCTTGGATAAACCTTTGACTAGTGTTTGTTTGCTTTAGTGGCTTTAGTGAGGGATGGTAGACTAGGGTCATGTTCTCGGTCGGGGACGGGGGCTAGGGGTGGGGGGTTAAGGGAGCTTCTAAGTTGAGAGTAAGGTCTTGGAACATTGGGACTTTAACGGGTAAGTCCATAGAACTAGTTAAGATTCTTAAGAAGAGGTTGATTAATATTGCTTGCGTCCAGGAGACGAAATGGGTAGGACCTAAAGCTAAGGAGGTGGACGGGTATAAGCTTTGGTTCTCGGGTAAGTCGGGAGACAGGAATGGGGTAGGCATCTTAGTTGATAGTGAGCTAAGGGATCAGGTGGTCGAGGTTAGAAGGGTTAATGACAGGATGATGACGATTAAGTTGGTAGTTGAAGGGTTCACCCTGAACATTATTAGTGCTTACGCGCCGCAAGTGGGCTTGGACGAGGAGGTTAAGAGGCGTTTTTGGGAGGATTTGGATGAAGTAGTGGGAGGTATACCTCTTACTGAGAAGTTATTCGTAAGAGGAGATTTCAATGGACACATTGGGTCTGTTTCGAGGGGTTATAATGATGTGCATGGGGGTTTTGGCTTCGGAGACAGGAACGGAGGAGGAGTCTCACTCCTGGATTTCGCTAGGGCTTTTGCTTGGTGGTAGTTAACTCGAGTTTCCCTAAGAAGGAGGAGCACTTGGTAACCTTTCGTAGCTCGGTGGCTGCGACGCAGATAGACTTTTTGGTCCTTAGAAAGGATGATAAAGGCCTTTGTAAAGACTGCAAGGTCATTCCGAGTGAGAATCTTACGACCCAACATAAGCTATTGGTGATGGATTTGGAGATCAAGAGGAAGAAGAAGAAGAGGGTCGCCGATGACCGACCGAGAATCAGGTGGGGGAGTTTGACTTTGTCTAGTGCCCAAGAATTAGGGGAGAAGTTGATGGCTTTGGGGGCGTGGGAGAGCAGGGGAGATGCGAGCAGTATGTTGGATAGGACGTCCAGTTGCATTAGAGAAGCAGCTAGAGAGGTTCTAGGAGTCTCAAGAGGTCGCCGTAGTGGGCACCGAGGGGATTAGTAGTGCAATGGGGAAGTCCAAGGTAAAGTGGAAGCAAAGAAGCAGGCATATGCGAAGCTGGTAGATAGCAAGGATGACGAAGAGAAGTGGACGAATAGGGAAAAGTATAAGATGGCGAGAAAGGAGGCGAAGTTGGCAGTGTCGACAGCGAAAACAGCGGCGTTTGAACGCCTTTATGCAGAACTAGAGGACAAAGGCGGGGATAAGAAGTTATTCAGGCTTGCCAAGGCCAGAGAGATGAAGGAACGCGACCTGGATCAAGTAAAGTGCATTAAGGATGAGGATGGCAAAGTGTTGGTGGAGGAAGCTCTCATTAGACGGAGATGGCAGTCGTACTTCCATAAACTCTTGAACAAAGAAGGGGACAGATACTTTGTGTTGGGAGATTTGGAGTACTCTAAGAGGCATCGCGATTGTGGTTATTGTAGGAGTATAAAGGTCGAAGAGGTTAAGGGTGTTGTCCGTAGGATGTGCAGGGGAAGAGCGTCCGGACCTGACGAGATTCCTGTGGAATTTTGGAAGAATGCAGGAAGGGTAGGCTTAGAGTGGCTGACTGGGTTGTTTAGTGTCATTTTCAAGACGGCGAAGATGCATGAAGAATAGAGGTGGAGTACAATGATCCCTTTGTACAAGAGCAAGGGCGACATTCAAAGCTGTAACAACTATAGAGGTATCAAGCTGCTAAGCCACACTATGAAAGTGTGGGAAAGGGTGGTAGAGATGAGGGTGAGGAGAGGCGTGTCTATTTCAGAGAACCAGTTCGGATTTATGCCGGGGCGTCCTACTACTGAAGCCATTCATATTGTTAGGAGATTGGTGGAGCAGTATAGGGAGCGGAAAAGGGACTTGCACATGGTATTCATCGACCTAGAGAAAGCTTACAATAAAGTGCCAAGAGAGGTTCTGTGGAGATGCATGGAGGCTAAAGGTGTACCTGTGGTGTACATTAGAGCGATCAAGGACATGTATCATGGAGCCAAGACCAGAGTGAGGACTATAGGAGGAGACTCGGAGCACTTCCTAGTTCTGATGGGTTTGCATCAGGGATCAACCCTTAGCCCATTTCTATTTGCCTTGGTGATGGATGGATTGACGCGACAAATTCAAGGTGAGGTGCCATGGTGTATGTTGTTCGCGGATGACATAGTCTTGATAGACGAGACTCGCAGCGGAGTCAACTCTAAGCTAGAGGATTGGAGACAAACGTTAGAGTCTAAAGGATTCAAGTTGAGTAGGACCAAAATAGAGTACTTGGAGTGTAGGTTCAGTGGTGTACCTCAGGAGGCTGACGTGGAAGTGAAGCTTGGTACCCAGGTCATTCAAAAGAAAGGAAGTTTCAAATATCTTGGGTCTATTTTACAAGAAAATGGGGATATTGATGATGATGTCACACATCGTATTGGTGCAGGATTGTTGAAATGGAGGCTCACTTCCGGAGTGCTGTGTGACAAGAAAGTTCCACCCAAACTTAAGGGCAAGTTCTACAAAGTGGTGGTTAGACCGACTCTGTTGTACGGGGCAGAGTGTTGGCCAGTCAAGAACTCTCACGTGCAGAAGATGAAAGTCGCGGAAATGAGAATGCTGCGGTGGATGTGTGGGCACACTAGGAGAGATAGGATCAGGAATGAGGACATGAGGGACAAGGTGGGAGTGGCATCGGTGGAGTACAAGATGCGGGAAGTGAGGTTGAGATGGTTTGGGCATGTGAAGAAGAGAGGAATAGATGCCCCAGTACGGAGGTGTGAGAGGTTGGCTTTAGATGGTTTTAGAAGAGGTAGAGGAAGGCCAAAGAAATATTGGGGAGAGGTGATTAGGCAGGACTTGGCGTTGTTTCAGATTACCGAGGACATGACCTTAGATAGGAGATTGTGAAGGGCTCAGATTAGGGTAGAAGGCTAGTAGGTAGTCTCGCTTTTTTGTCGCACTAGTAGGCGTAGCTTTGCTCTACTTTTTATTGCCCTATGTTTCCTGCTTTTATGTGTTGGGTCTTGTCTCTCCATGCTGTTTTATCATGACTTCTTTGCCCTTGTTTTTTTCTCATTTTCGCATTGCTTTGATTTGCTGTCGGTATCTGACTTTTCTCCCCTTGTTTTCTTGTTTTCTTTTGAGCCGATGGTCTTTCGGAAACAGCCTCCCAACCAAGGTGAGGGTAAGGTCTGCGTACATTTAACCCTCCCCAGACCCCACACTGTGGGATTCAACTGGGTATGTTGTTGTTGTTGTTGTAGTCTATTCTCTAACTTTGGTCCTTTATTAAATAAAAAATAAATTTAGTGTCAATTAAAGAGCTGAAATTAATTATTCTAAAACAATGTATGGCTCCTAATTTAAAGAGATAAATGAAATTAGATGAAGTATTTGGTAGTTTACTGTTCTCATGAAATGGTTATGTGAAAAGGAAAAAAGTAAATTTTTAATGAAAAATAATTTTTTGTTAGAATTACTAAAGTAATCTATTAAAAGGATATATTTTTCGCAATATTAAAACTATGGTTGACAAACATAACTATCGCCCGAGCTTTCGCATTACTAGTTCTACTGATATTACATCAACACTATAATATTCATAATTATAATGTCTCTAAATTGCACCTAATTGCACATTTCGACACGCGTAGCTATATGCAAAATGCATCTATTTTTTAGTCATTTCGTATCAAAGAGTGAAAATTGAGTTGCGGTGGGAGTATGTTGTGAGCAGGGGCGAATTTAAGTGGAGGCCGAACACCCTCGGCAAAAAGTTACAGTGTATATATAGGATAAAGTTTTTGTGTTTATGTACATATATTAATTTTTGAACACCCTGAAGATATGCTAAAGGTTAGCTCAAGCAGTTTAGGGTGTTAAAAATTATCTCTAGCATCCTCGGTTCGATTCCCATCAACAACATTAATTTTTATATTTAGCTTTTGTTGTTTTTATCGAACCTCCTGAGTGAAAATCCCGAATCCGCCCCTGATTGTGAGACACAAGTAGAAGGATGTTCTTACGTACGCAAATTTTGTAATCTTGAATCAAATGACGATATTTTGAAATGCTTTGTAACATTAACATAAAACATAATGGGATGAAAATGGATAAATGTACTCTCAAAATTACCCAACGGAAGTTTGGAAATCAAAGGAAGAAGAAGTTGTTGGGAAGAAACAAGCAATAACCAAATTGCACGACGAGGTAAAAGCGGAAGAAATACCCAAGTCAAAACTTCCCACACTATTTGAATCAAGAGAAGACAATAAATACGAGCACAAATGGAAACTCGGGCAGCAACTATACTAACAATAAAATAGTAAAGCAAGCAAAAATAAATCGAATGCAAGAGACACCAAATTTACGTGGTAAAACCCCTTCATGGTGAACAGGAAACATCCACGGGACCTCCGGCCCACAAAAACTCCACTATAATCAACAAGAGTTACAACAATGTTCTCCAAATGGCTACAACAACAAAGCCAAGCACGGAGCAACAATACATAAAAAACAACACCAAAACTAGTGAAGAAAGGAGAGAAATCACCCCAAAAAACGAGCTACTGTTCGTACTCGAAAACTGGAGCTAAAGACCACAAAATCCGATATCCACTGTTGAAATCAAAGAACCAGATGTTGAGAACCCCAGTTCAAATTTCAGCACGATCCAACGGTTAACGAATCGGGAAACGCAATTTAAAATGGACTGCTGTAGCAGAAAATTTTTGGATGAAAATTTACTTTCTCTCTCACGTTTTCCTCTCTATATGGCTGCTATGAATTCACTCTTGTGTTCTGTAAATAAGACCTAAATTGATCCTATATATAGAGGAATTTTTGGGCAAAAGTGGCTTGGTCTAAATTGGATTGGGTTTTATTAATCCAATTCCACATAGGAAGGGAAAACCCAAAAACCTAACAATCTCCCCCTCCCGACTATGTGGAGGAAACCGCCATCCCGGCGATCAAGAAATACTCTAAATCTAGATTTGCAGCCAAGCCCAGAACAACCCGAATGGATAACATCTTCACAACTGGAGAAAAGATTTCATCAAAATCAACTCATTTTTTCTGATTAAAGCCCTTGACAACCAATCTAGCCTTGTACCGTGGAACTGGGTTACCATCTTCATGTTTCACCCTAAAAACCCACCTGTGTTTCAAAGCTTTTCTATCTCTAGGAAGCTTAACCAGATCAAATGTATGATTATTATGCAAGGATTTAATCTCATCTTGTATAGCATCAAACCACCTTTTTTTTTCTTCACTATCTATGGCCTCATCAAAACTTTCAGGTTCTCCCCTATCAGTCAAGAGTACAAACTCATTGGGAGAATAACGAGATGAAGGAACTTTCTCTCTAATAGATCTTCTGAGAGAACTCTCTGGAGCATCAATAGAAGCTGGTTGCTGGCCAACCACATCATCTTCCACTGGAGCATCAGTAACATCATGCTGGTCATTCTGAACATGATCACTATCTCCATTATCAACTTGATCTTCATTATTTTGAAAATTTTCTTCAGGTGCAATAGTCACAGGAACTGGATCAACATCAACTAAGCTCTCATAACTCTGAGAATCAACCTTCTCAGCTTTGTCAAAATCTTCAATTGTCTGGTCTTCAAAGAACACAACATCACGACTTCTCACAAGTTTCTTCTCAACTGGATCATAGAAACGATAGCCAAATTCATCTTGACCATAACAAATGAAGATACACTGCCTAGTTTTAACTTCCAACTGATGTGATTCTTCGAGTTAACAAACAACCAATCGACCAGGATCTTGTTCTTGAAGCGGTTTGATGGGCAAATTCAAGAAACGGATGTATCTCAAGTTGTAGGCGTCAGATTAAAGTGATTCAAATACTATGTGAAAGATGACGATTTGAACTATAAAAATAACTATTGAATCGTTTAAATCAAGTAAGTATTGAGGGCAAAACGATGGAAAGAAAATTAAGGTTCTGGGTATGAACTAGAACGAATTTTAATCAAGAAATGCATTCTTGAATGATCAAGAAATGCATTCTTGAATGATCAAGAAAAAAATAAAGTTCCTAAGTCACCACTTGAAATTAACTTACGTGATAAAGAAGCACCACACGCAACTGAAAATAAGATAAAGACTATCACCACCTTGTTTGGAACCAAAAACAAGGATAAAGAACAAGAAATAGAGAAAATAACTCTATTGCAAACTAGGGTTTAAGCTAAAAGACGTGAATAGTGTTTAACAAAGAATAAGAACCCTTTATATAGGCCTAGGGTCTCTTGTTTGATGGCTACAACTCCCTATTCTACTCTAGAAATGAAATAGCTAAAAACAAGGAAAGTAAAATCCCTATTCTACAAGGTAAGGGGAAAGTAAAACCTACTAGAAAAAAGAAAACAACTAATCCTAATTTAAGAAGGAAATAATTTTAACTTGGCTTCTTGGTCTTGAAATCATCCTTAGGCTTCTTGAATTTGAAGACAAATCCATATACCAATTCTTGGGTTCATAAGAGCTTGTTGTTGACGCCCTAAATAACAAAAGCCCAATATAGCTTCTTGATTTTCATCATTCTCCCCTGGTTGAGAAAGACTCGTCCTCGAGTCTAAAGGCTCAATAAATGGTGCAAGATCAGCTATATTAAATATCGGAGATACCCCATCCTCTTCTGGTAGCTCCAATCTATAAGCATTATTACCCAACTTTTGAACAACACGAAAGGGACCATCAGCTATTGCTTGCAACTTTGGATACTTTTGTTTAGGAAACCTTTCCTTTCTCAAGTATACCCACACTAAGTCTCCCACTTTAAAGAGTTGTTTCTTTCTCTTCTTATCAACTTGTTTTTTGTATGTTTTTGTTTGCCTCTCAATCTCTTGTAAAACTTTCTCATGAATTTTGTTCAACTCTTTAACTCTCCCATCAGCATCTCCACTAAAAGAATAATTTTGAAGGAGAGAAGATAATTCTAAGGGACCAAGAGGATTCTTACCATATACCATTTCAAAAGGACTCTTTCCGGTTGTTCGATTCATGGACTTATTGAAAGCAAATTCAGCCTGCGGCAGCAATGACTCCCACTCTCTTATGTTTTTCTTAACCAGACTTCTTAATAGGGAACCCAAACTCCGATTGACTACTTTTGTTTGTCCATCCGTCTGAGGGTGATAAGACGAACTATACTTCAACTATGTACCAAGCTTAGTCCATAAAATACGCCAAAAGTGACTTAGAAAACTTAGTGTCACGATCTGAAACAATGCTTCAAGGAATACCATGAAACTTGACAATATGGTTAAAGAACAAAACAACCACATGTGTTGCATGTAACAACCCGTACCGTTAGAGTTCTAGTGGAAAAACTGAAGATTTGAACGTTTTCCGAAAATGGTTGACAGGCCTACTTGGGGAAACCATAAATCCTTGATTAGTTGGGAATTTGGGAAAGTACCCTTAATGAAAGTTGTAGTACGTAGAAATACTTTTCTAATGATATAAGGACTAGGCCAATTAGAGATCGGAGCAAGGAGATATGATAGTCTCAATATAGCTAATAGTAAGACACTTAAAATTCTACAGAATCGGCTAAGTTTTCGATACGTTTGCCTTCCAGTCAAATTTCGTGAAAATCCGTTGGGAATTTGAGGAAACCTAAAACATAAAAGTTGTATACTTTTGAAATATCTTTCCAACGGTATATTGTGGAGCCCAAACCGAGCTCTGTACAAGAAGTTATGTCCATTTTACCGAACACTGTGCAGAACCGATACAGGTCCGTTGTGAGGGCGCGTGCGCTGGCCCCCCTGTCGCGCACCAATCGTACAAAAAACCCCTCTCTGAATATTGACCTGCAGGGGGTCGTGCGCTGCATGTGCGTCGCGGGCCCATCGCATAACAGGTTCGGTTTCGGGTCAAAAATCGGGATTTCGCGTTTTAAGTTATATTTAAGCTTGGGGTTTATTTCCCTAACACCCCTAGTTACGAAAAATCACCCTAAAGTCAGAGGGAACAAGTCCCAAGCCTTAAGAACCCTCCAAGGTAAGTTTTATCATGATTCTAGGTTGAATTCAAGTCCCTAATCTCTTTCTAACTTGAACAAACCCTTCTAATCAATAGAGTTGTGAGTGGAACATTATTGTTGGGTGTGGAAACCCAAGACCTCGAATTCAAGAGGATGGAACGTCTAAAAGTTAATGCTTCTACACTCTAATCATTCATAATAGTGAATTGATGAGTTCTTGGGAGAATAGTAAATGGGTTTAGTAAAGAGAATTACACGAACTATAGTAGGGTTTTGGATTGTTGACTTGAGATTGTTATAATGATATGGGTAATGGAGAATGATGTTAATTACACCTAATTGAGATTGTAGAATCACCTAGAAGTAATAGAATGAGAATTGGGTGAAGAAACACCATTAATGGAGATTGTGGAGCTTTATGCCCACTAAGTGTTTGATAAAATGCTTAGATCACCAAAGCATGAATATTATTGCTAATATAGAATCCCTTTGACTTGTATTGATATAGATCAAAGTTGAAAGGGTTGACGAACATTGTATTATGCTCAAAGGTTGGAATTAAGGTATGTGGGGCTAACTCTCTACGTTAGGGAATATTCATGATTCTCCCTACGCCTCATTCTTCATACTTGTCAGTAATTTGACTCGGAATATAGTTTAGCCCTAGTTTCATGATATGATATTGAACTATTATCTTCTAGGGTTGCAGTTACAGAATTCGTTCATGGTTGTCACTTTGAACATCATGAACTCAACACGTAATCTTTATAGACTTATGCATTGTTATCACATGAGTCTCAGTCAGTGTATAACCAGTTATTTGCATGAGTCCCATAATCAGAAACAGTTATCATGCTATCAGCTATAGCCAGTCTCAGTCTTTTAAATTGTTAATGTTGAATGTCTTTATCTGTATGTTTGGGCCCTAGGCCACAGTTTATGCATACGTATTGCTTGGGCCGGAGGCCACAGTTTTTGTGCACATTATTTGGGCCCTAGGCCACAATTATATTTATAGTTTTACAGATGATTCTTCATCCAGAACAAGGAGTACTTCAGCTTCTTGCTTTCCTGTTTAGTTCAGTTTCAGTTTCAGGTCCAGTATTTTATTGCTTCAGTTGCTTTACATACCAGTACAATGCTAATGTGCTGATGTCCCTTTTATTGCTTGGGGGCTTGCATCTCGCGATGCAGGTAGCGATATACAGGTTGACGACTCAGCTCTTTAGGAGTGCGCGTATCAGCTACTGGTGAGCCCCAAATTCCTTCGGGGCGTTGTCAGCTATCTAGTTATTTCAGTTTATAGACAACTCTATTATTCGATGTTCTCAGAGGCTTCATAGACACAGTTCAGACAGTCAGATATTTATTTTGTTTGCCTTGTTGGCAGTTGTTCAGTTGTTTTGGTTTAAGCCATGTTGGCTACGTTCAGATATTTCAGATTGTCTAAGTATTTCCGCATTATGATTTTAGTCAGACCTTTAGTATATCAGCATGTGTTTAGTTGTTTCCACATTCAGTTATGTCTTTGATATCACATGTTGATTCAGCCAGCCAGTTGGTTCGCTTGGTCACATGCAGTCAGGCACCGGGTGCCGTGTTACGTCCAGGCCCAGGTTCGGGGCGTGACAAAGCTTGGTATCAGAGCGCTAGGTTCAAGTGCTTAGGGAGTCTATGAAGTCGTGTCCAGAGGGGTCTCTTTTATATGTGTAAGGGCCCCACACATATGAATAGTTGACCACCAAGACATTCAGGATTTGTCTCATTTATTTCTACTCTAGATCGTTCCATGAAGCTTAGAGCAATAAGTAACTTCTCTTCCTATCGAATTACGTACGTTTCGAATGCGCATGAGATGAACAGGTAATTCAAGGCCCAACTGAGGTTGATTATCCATAGGGGTACAATTGTGAAGTACTTGCTGGTAACAAATGAGACTTGAGGTGTTATTGAAAGATGAATAAAGTGTAAGTTGCCCGGGAAAGGGTGTTGTATAATGAATGGGAGATTGAATAATAATGATGTTCTTTAGAAAGGAGAATGGGATACAACAGGGAGAGGATATCAGAGAAATTAGAAAAGGAGCTAAGTCTGCAGGAAACGTAAATCATGGAGGATCTCAAGGAGGTGGGGGCAGACAGTTTTCTACTGGAAGCTATCAGGACCCACTCCATCTGCAGCTAGTACACTAGTCTAGAGGTCTAGATATGATAAAAAAGGTCAGTTCAGCTAGAAATAGAGTTTAAGAGCACCAGCCTCTCAGTGACATACCAGTGTAAGCCATAGAAGTTTTCAGAATCTTATGTGCAACAAGTGTTATAGGAGACACCAAGGGGTGTAACGTTTGGGGCCTTGATGTGTGTTTTGGTGGATCCTCTTAATTCTCAAGCCCAGTCAGGTTGTAATACAGCTAAGCCTGGTATTTTAGTTCTCAGTGAAGACTGCTTGGATGCTTCAGCAGGTCCTCAAGACAAAGAGGCATCCCCAGTTATCACCACAGATGAAATCTTCGTACGAACTATGCCTGTTAATAAAAGAGATGTGTATGAAATAAGAACCATGAGCAGACGATATTAAATTTTGGGAATGGTTTTAGTTTGTTAAGTTTAGTCAGATCAGAGTTAGAGAGTACGATGGTTGTAAGTTTCTATAAGAAGTAATTATTATTATGAGATAAGGAGATGTGACAGTTTTCTCTTAAGTTATGTGAGTAAGTGTTTATCCCAAATGTGTATAGTCTGATATGATTTTGAAGTGTGTAGAAAGTTTGGGTCTAGTTGTTCCAATCTTTCATATAAGATAGATGAAAGTTTCTTAAGTGTGATCCATAGTTCAGAAAATATAGTATACAACCGTAGAATAGCGTCAGATGATGAGGGAGAGTTAGAAATAACTTAGGTTATTTAGAGCGGAATAAGAAAATGTGAAGCTAGCGGGTGATTAACAGAAAAATAGTAAGTATGTTTTGAGTAGATACAATGCATTAGCAATTTCAGTAGAACTAGTAGAAGTATGATTTGATTTCCTTAGTTAGATTAACATCTTAAGTGGGTGATAATTCGGATACATCCGAATGTGTGTTAGAAACCAAGGGCTTAAGTTAAGTTTGGAGTAGAGTGATTAGTGGAAGAAGAAATCAGCTAAGCCGTAAGAGAGCAAACTACAGAAGAATAACCTTTAAGAGTTGTCAAAAAGGGGTTGTCCTAAGATTTACAGTGTGAGCAGAGTTAAGTCGTTAAGACGGAGTATGCCAGTTATGAATACAGTAGTAACCCGTTCATGTAAGTAATTTAGTTTTTCCCAATGATAAATTGCTCAGAAGTGAGTCGAAAAAAAAGAGTCGTCAGTGTTGTAGAGTACAAAGGAATTATAGAAGATAAGGAATGTTAATTGGATCCCATCAAAAGAGAAGAATTTGTAAGTATAAGATGTTAGCCTTGGTCTAAGGGGGAGATCCATAAATCGCCAGTAAGTCCAGTGAGATAATTGAAGACCCGAAGGGTTAGTATGAGATATAAAGAACCTCAGTTCAGTTAGGTTGGCATAATGAGATAGTCTCCATAAGGAATATGCCTCAACTTAGAGGAAACCCGAAATGAGTAGAATGATCGTCGAACGAATCGTGTCAAGTTCAATTATTATCGATTAGGCAATCACAGAAAAGCTATAAGATCATGCCCAGTTACGTGTCACAAGGGTAGTGCCATTGCACGAGACTCTAATCTTTAAGATACTAGTCAAAGACTTAGCGCACAACCGTACTATAAGTATTTTAGGAAGTATCACAAAAAAATATCAAGTATGGGAAGTACAACTCATGATTTAGGCAGACAAGAGAACTATGGTGAAAGAAGTTCATCGCTTATCCAAGCTAGGAATTCAACTTTCAGACTCCGAAGTGGGTGGAATTATTGCCCAGAACATGGCTTATTCCTGCTTAGTCAATGAAGTTAGAGAGAAGCAGTTTGGTGATTCCTACTTGTTGCAGATGAAAGAGGGGATTCACGAACATAAAGCGTCAGCTTTTGAACAAGGGGGAGATGGCGGTACCATGAGATATCGAGGCAGATTATACATTCCAGATGTAGATGGCTCAGAGAGCGGATTATGTCAGAGGATCACAATTCTAGGTATATCATTCACCCAGATTCCACGAAGATGTATCATGATCTTAAGGAGAATTGGTGAAATCATATGAACAAGAATGTGGAAGGGTTTATGGCTAAGTGGCCCATTTATTGCAAGTGAAAGACGAACACTAGAGGCCCTGCGAGTTGTCTCAGAATATAAATATTCCTGTTTTGAGAATGGGAGACAATAAATATGGACTTTATAACAGGTCTAACTCATTCAGTTAGGAGGCACGACCTGATTTGGGTGATTATGGACAGACTTACGAATTCGGCACACTTCTTGTCTGTTAAGATGATAGATTTAGCACCAGAATATGCCAAGACCAATTGTAACAGCCCAGGCCACCGCATGTAGAAATTGTCCGCTTTGGAGCCTTTTCCCCTCACGGTTTTAAAACGCGTCTACAAGGGAGAGGTATCCAAGCACTTATAAAGCACTCTTCGTTCTCCTTCCCAACCGATGTGGGATTCGCCTAAACCAATGTGGGATTCGCCTAGGGCAAGCCTTACACTCACCTCCCCTTGGGACTCAGCGTCCTCGCTAAGGTTTGCCCCACCACCGGCCTGGCACCGGCTCTGATGACTTCATGGTACCCAGCGTCCATCATTTCAGATCATGGTGCCCATTTCACAGCAAACTTCTAGAGATCATTTCAGAAAGGATTGGGTACGAAGGTTAACCTCAGCACAACTTTTCAACCGCAGACTGATGATCAGACAGATACGCTATTCAGATCTCATGTTATAATATTCATGTCTGCTTAGTACTCAGATGTCAGTCCAGTACTCATGTATTCATGCCAGTCCAGTATTCAGTTAGTTTGCTAGTTTTATATTCTGTTATTCCAGTATTCAGTCAGCTCAATATTCAGTTAGTGTGCTAGTTTTGTATTCAGTTAATCCGGTATTCAGTCAGCTTAGTATTCAGTTAGTTCAGTAGACATTCAGTTCAGTATCTCAGCAATTCAGTAATCATGTATTCATTCAGTTCAGTAATCATGTGTCCTATATTTCAATGGTAATTGGGATGACCACCTGCCTCTTATTGAGTTTACTTACAAAAATAATTACCATGCTAGTATTGGGATGGCACCGCTTGAAACCCTTTTTGAGTGAAGGTGCAGATCACCGATTGGTTAGTTTAAAGTTGGGGAAGCAGAGTTGTTAGGACCAGATTTGGTCTATCAGGCTATGGAGAAGGTCAAGTTGATTTAGGAGCATTTGAAAACGGCTCAGAATTGCCAGAAGTCTTACACAAATGTGAGACAGAGAGATTTAGAGTTTGAAGTTAATGACTGGGTATTTCTTAAGCCCTCACCTATGAAGGGTGGCATGAGATTTGGTAAGAAGGGGAAGCATAGTCCCGCCATATTGGACCATACAGAATCCAATGAAAGGTTGGTCAATTGGCTTATGAGCTTGAGTTTCCACATGACTTGATTATTGTGCATCTAGTGTTTCATGTGTCCATGTTGAGAAAGTGTGTGGGAGACCCGTCATTGGTTGTCCCGACTGATAGCATAACAGTCAATGATAATTTGACTTATGAAGAAGTCCCAGTGAAAATCCTTGATATCCATGTTCGAAAGTTGAGGACTGAGGAGGTAGCCTCAGCAAAGGTTTTGTGGCGAAGTCAGAAAGTTGAAGAGGCTACATGGGAAACCGAAGAAGACATGAAGTCCAACTATCCCTATCTCTTTGAAGAATCAGTAGAAACCGGTGAAGGTACTGTACCTTCCCCTCTCAAATATTTCCTTCTACAGTTTCTACATTATCAGTATTCAGCCTGTTAGACAGTCAGCTTATTAGTTGTTCAGTTCAACAGATAATTCAGTTTAGACCCTTTTCAGTTCAGTTTTTATGTGCTCATGTCAGTTAGTGTGCACATGTCTCGGCAGTCACTCTTTATCAAAATTCATCATTCGAGGACGAATGATCCTAAAGGGGAGATAATGTAACACCTCGTATCGTTAGGGTTCTAGTGGAAAAACTGAAGGTTTGAACATTTTCCAAAAATGGTTGACAGGCCTACTTGGGGAAACCATAAATCCTTGATTAGTTGGGAATTTGGGAAAGTACCCTCAATGAAAGTTGTAGTACGTAGAAATACTTTTCTAACAATATAAGGACCAGGCCAATTAGAGATTGGAGCAAGGAGATATGATCGTCTCAATATGGCTAATAGTAAGGCACTTAAAATTCTATAGAATCGGCTATGTTTTCGATACGTCTGCCTTACAGTCAAATTTCGTGAAAGTCCGTTGGGAATTTGAGGAAACGTAAAACATGAAAGTTGTATCCCTTTGAAATATCTTTCCTACGGTATATTGTGGAGCCCAAACAGAGATCTGTACAAGAAGTTATGTCCATTTTACCGAATATTGTGCAGAACCGATACATGTCCGTTGTGAGGGCACGTGTGGGCGCGTGCGCTGGCCCCCCGTCGCGCACCAATCGCACAAAACCCCTCTCTGAATATTGACCTGCAGGGGGTCGTGCGCTGCATGTGCGTCGCGGGCCCATCGCATAACAGGTTCGGTTTCGGGTCAAAAATTGAGATTTCGCGTTTTAAGTTATATTTAAGCTTGGGGTTTATTTCCCTAACACCCCTAGTTACGAAAAATCTCCCTAAAGTCAGAGGGAACAAGTCCCAAGCCTTAAGAACCCTCCAAGGTAAGTTTTATCATGATTCTAGGTTGAATTCAAGTCCCTAATCTCTTTCTAACTTGAACAAACCCTTCTAATCAATAGAGTTGTGAGTGGAACATTATTGTTGGGTGTGGAAACCCAAGACCTCGAATTCAAGAGGATGGAACGTCTAAAAGTTAATGCTTCTACACTCTAATCATTCTTAATAGTGAATTGATGAGTTCTTGGGAGAATAGTAAATGGGTTTAGTAAAGAGAATTACACGAACTATAGTAGGGTTTTAGATTGTTGACTTGAGATTGTTATAATGATATGGGTGATGGAGAATGATGTTAATTACACCTAATTGAAATTGTAGAATCACCTAGAGGTAATAGAATGAGAATTGGGTGAAGAAACATCATTAATGGAGATTGTGGAGCTTTATGCCCACTAAGTGTTTGATAAAATGCTTAGATGACCAAAGCATGAATATTATTGCTAATATAGAATCCCTTTGACTTGTATTGATATAGATCAAAGTTGAAAGGGTTGACGAACATTGTATTATGCTCAAAGGCTGGAATTAAGGTATGTGAGGCTAACTATCTACGTTAGGGAATATTCATGATTCTCCCTACGCCTCATTCTTCATACTTGTCAGTAATTTGACTCGGAATATAGTTTAGCCCTAGTTTCATGATATGATATAAAACTGTTATCTTCTAGGGTTGCAGTTACAGAATTCGTTCATGGTTGTCACTTTGAACATCATGAACTCAACACGTAATCTTTATAGACTTATGCATTGTTATCACATGAGTCTCAGTCAGTGTATTACCAGTTATTTGCATGAGTCCCATAATCAGAAACAGTTATCATGCTATCAGCTATAGCCAGTCTCAGTCTTGTAAATTGTTAATGTTGAACGCCTGTATCTGTATTTTTGGGCCCTAGGCCACAGTTTATGCATACATATTGCTTGGGCCTGAGGCCACAGTTTTTGTGCACATTATTTGGGCCCTAGGCCACAATTATAATTATAGTTTTACATGTGATTCTTCATCCAGAACAGGGAGTACTTCAGCTTCTTGCTTTCCTATTTAGTTCAGTTTCACTTCTAATATTTTATTGCTTCAGTTGCTTTACATACCAGTACAATGCAAATGTGCTGATGTCCCTTTTATTGCTTGGGGGCCTGCATCTCGCGATGTAGGTAGTGATATACACGTTGACGACTCAGCTCTTTAGGAGTGCGCGTATCAGCTACTGGTGAGCCCCAAATTCCTTCGGGGCGTTGTTAGCTATCTTGTTATTTCAGTTTATAGACAACTCTATTATTCGGTGTTCTTAGAGGCTTCATAGACACAGTTCAAACAGTCAGATATTTATTATGTTAGCCTTGTTGGCAGTTGTTCAGTTGTTTTGGTTTAAGCCATGTTGGCTACGTTAAGATATTTCAGATTGTCTAAGTATTTCCACATTATGATTTTAGTCAGACCTTTAGTATATCAGCATGTGTTTAGTTGTTTCCACATTCAGTTATGTTTTTGATATCACATGTTAATTCAGCCAGCCAGTTGGTTCGCTCGGTCACATGCAGTCAGGTACCGGATGCCCTGTTACGTCTAGGCCCAGGTTCGGGGCGTGACATTGCATCACTTGTCTTTTTGCATGAGATTAAGTGGGTCATCTTAGAGAACCTATCTACCATGAAAAAGATAGAATCCTTACCTTCTTGAGTTCTTTGTAATCCAAGCACGAAATCCATGCTGATATGTTCCCAAGGTGTTGTAGGATTTGGCAAAGGTTCGTATAACCCCTTATTGCTACTATGCATCTTTGCCCTTTTACAAGTTTCAAAACGTTCAATCAGCCTCAAAACATCTCGATTCAACTTGGGCCAATAAAAGTTTTCTTGAATCATATTTGATGTCTTGGAATGGCCAAACTGACCAACTAATCCACTCTCATATGCTTCTCTAACTATGGACTCTCTTAAAGAGCCTTGTGGTATGCAAAGTTGCTTGCCATAGTAAAGAAAACCATCTCTTATCAAGAACATTCTTTGTGGACCTTCCAAGCATCTCGTCTAAATGACTCCACAGTATGGATCAACCTCATAAAGTTCCTTAATATGGTCGAATCCGAACACATTAGTTTGCATGATGGAAAGCACACATGGTCTTCTACTAGGAGCATCAACAACTTGATTTAGTTTTCCAGCCTTGTGCTTGATCACAAATTGAAAATTCTGAAGGAACTCTACCCATTTTACATGCCTCGCGTTGAGTTTTTGTTGATGATTAAGATACTTTAGTGCCTCATGATCAGAATATAGAACAAACTCTCTGGGCAGCAAGTAATGACTCCAATGTTGCAAAACTCCAATAATAGCATAAAACTCTTTCTCATAGGTGGAATACCTCAGCTTAGGTCCACCCAACTTCTCACTAAAGTATGCAATGGGTTTACCTTCTTGACTAAGGACTCTTCCAATGCCAACACCTAAAGCATCACATTCTACTTCAAATAGATCATTAAAGTTTGGTAACTGAAGGATAGGAGCTTGTGTCATCTTATTCTTGATCAATTCAAAACTCTTTTAGGCAGCTTCATTCCACTTGAATATGCCTCCTTTCAAAAACTCAGTTATAGGAGCAACCAATATGCTGAAATCTTTAATAAACCGTCTATAGAAGGACACCATTCCATGAAAGCTCCTTATGTCTGAAATTCACCTAGGAGTTGGCCAACTTAATATTACCTCTATCTTGCTTGGATCAGCTTGAATACCAGCACTAGTTACTATGTAACCAAGGAAGCAAACGCTATCAGCATAAAAGATGCACTTCTTGAGTTGTGCATATAACTTCTCCCTCCTTAAGGTTTCAAAAACCTTCTCCAAATGTTTCTCATGTTCGAGTTCCTCCTTGCTGAAAACTAAGATATCATCAAAGTAAACAACAACAAACTTCCCCATGAATGGTCTAAACACATGAGTCATAAGTCTCATGAATGTGCTTGGAGCATTAGACAAGCCAAAAGGAATTACCAAGCATTCGTACAAGCCTTGGGTAGTCTTGAAGGCAGTCTTCCATTCATCACCTTCTCTCATACGAATCTGGTGATATCCACTCTTCAAATCAATATTGGAAAAGATTTTAGCACCATGCAATTGATCAAATAGATCGTCTAACCTAAGGATTGGAAAGAGATACTTGATGGTGATTTTGTTGATTGCCCGTCTATCAACACACATCCTCCAGGTGCCATTTTTCTTAGGAACAAGCAAAGCGGGTATAGTACAAGGGCTAAGACTCTCTCTTATTAAGCCCCTCTCTAGTAACTCTGCAACTTGCCTTTGGAGTTCAGCTTGTTGTGTAGGATTCATCCTATAAGCATCATTGTTCGACAAAGAAGCCCCAGGTACAAGGTCAATTTGATATTGAATATCACGCATAGATGGAAGTTCTAATGGGACATCCTCAGAGATCACATCATCAAACTTAGTAAGTAGCTTTTTGGCTCGTGCATCTAACTCTTTCTCCTCCTCTTGTGAGTTTTCTATAGCTACTGCAATATACAATGGCTCTCCTTTATTAATGTGGCCAACAACTTGTGATCTAGTCAATAGGGCATCACCTATGGGTTTGGTCTTCTTATTAAGCTCTCTTAGGTGCAATGGCTTCAAAGTTATCTTACGTCCATCAACAATAAATGAATAGGTGTTAAGGTATCCATCATGATGAGCACGCCTATCATATTTCCATGGTCTGCCAAGTAATAAGTGGCAAGCATCCATACTCATTACATCACACCAAATCTAGTCTTTATAGATTTTACTGATTGAAAAAGAGACCAAACATCTTTTTGTGACCTTCATAACTCCACCATCTTGTAACCACTTAATGTTGCAAGGCTTGGGATGTTTCTCGGTCTTCCAACCCAATTTAGTCACCATCTCTTTCGAAACAACATTAGTGCAACTTCCACCATCAATAATCACAGAACATACCTTGCCATGTGAAGTACACCTAGTGTGGAAAAATGTTTCTCTTTGACATGGGTCTTAATCTTTATGTCTAGCATGTAAGATTCTCTGAATAACTAAACAAGCACCTTCATCGGCTTCAATTTCGGCATCCTCACGTTCCTCATCAACTTGATCAGATTCTTGGTTGTCTTCATGATCATCCCCATCATGTTCCTCAATCATCATTATAGAATTTCGATTGGGACAATCAGCTTGTAGATGGCCAAAACCGTGGCACTTAAAACACTTTCTCCTAGTTGAATCCCCTTGAGGTTTCTTCTCATCAATCATAGCATTAGTTGAATTAGAAGAATTACCTCTATGAATTGCCTTGGAATTCCCAACACCAGTACTATTACTCCCCTCGTTAGAATAGTTCTTCTTGGGGTAAGATCTTTTCGGCTCCTTTTGTTACTGTTCAACATTGATAGAAACTTTTCGCACATCATTGAATGTCCAATAAGGTTGTAGTCGAATAGCATCTGCTATGGAAAACTGCAACCCACCAATGTACCTTGCTATAGTTTGCTCCTCATGTTCTTGAGTATCACACTTAATAATGAGATATTCAAACTCCCGAGTATAGTTTTACACGGTTAGGTCTCCTTGACGAAGATTATGAAACTTCAGATAGTTTTCTTACTTGTATGTATCATGAATAAAACGTCTACGTAGTTCTCTTTTCATCTTCTCCCACATTCAAATCTTTCCACGACCTTCTCTTTCTCTTTCTCGTTTAAGATTCTCCCACCAAAGGGATGCATATCCTTTAAGTTTGATGGCAACAATATTAACCTTTTTCTCCTCAGAATAGTTCTTGAACTCAAATATTCGTTCAACAGTGAGTAACTAATCCATAAACGCATCCCCTTGGGCTTTTCCATCAAAATCAGGAACATCAACCTTCATATCATCTCTTTTCTCCCTTATATGATTCCTCCTGCTTCTTGGATGATCAAAGTTATCATCTTGTCGTCTCCTAGTAAAATCAAAATTATCACTAGAGTCATCTTCATTAACATCATGAAAGGGATTAATATCAGACCCTTCGTCATCATCCTTAGGAATCCTTCGCCGTTCTTGCCTTTGGTAACATCGAAGTTGTGTTTGTAATTGTTGTATGGTCCTTCTCATCTCTTCCATCTCCATGTCACGATCCGCTGCTCTTCCGTCATATTTTTGAACCCAACGTCCTCTTTTTGCTTGCATATTATTAGCCATGGTACTCCTCAACTGAGCTCTGATACCAAATTGATGCCATTCTTCGAGTTAACAAAGAACCAATTGACCAGGATCTTGTTCTTGAGCGGTTTGATGGGCAGATTCAAGAAACGGATGTATCTCAAGTTGTAGGCGTCGGATTAAAGTGATTCAAAAACTATGTGAAAGAAGATGATTTGAACTATAAAAATAATTATTGAATCGTTTAAATCAAGTAAGTATTGAGGGCAAAACGATGGAAATAAAATTAAGGTTCTGGGTATGAACTAGAACGAATTTTAATCAAGAAACGCGTTCTTGAATGATCAACAAAAAAAAAAGGTTCCTAAGTCACCACTTTAAATCAACTTACGTGATAAAGAAACACCACACGCAACTGAAAATAAGATAAAGACTATCACCACCTTGTTTGGAACCAAAAACAAGGATAAAGAACAAGAAATAGAGAAAATAACTCTATTGCAAACTAGGGTTTAAGCTCAAAAACGTGAATAATGTTTAACAAAGACTAAGAAACCTTTATAGATGCCTAGGGTCTCTTCTTTGATGACTACAACTCCCTATTCTACTTTAGAAAGGAAATAGCTAAAAACAAAGAAAGTAAAATCCCTATCTACAAAGAAAGGGGAAAGTAAAACCTACTAGAAAAAGGAAAACAACTAATGCTAATTTAAGAAGGAAATAATTTTAACTTGGCTTCTTGGGCTTGAAATCATCCTTGGGCTTCTTGAATTTGAAGACAAGTCCACATACCAATTCTTGGGTTCACAAGAGCTTGTTATTGACGCCCTAAATAACAAAAGCCTAATATAGCTTCTTGATTTTCATCATTTGACCTCTCATCCTTAGAAGCATACACAAAGGCCTTACACCCGAAGACTCTTAGATGAGCATAAGAGACATCCTTACCAAACCAAACTCTGTCAGGGACATCACCATCCAAAGCAACAGTAGGAGATAAATTGATAACATAAGCTGCAGTATTAAGTGCTTCTGCCTAAAATGAATCTGGCAACTTAGCATCTGAAAGCAAACATCTAACCCTCTCAACTAGAGTTCTGTTCATCCTCTCTGCTAAACCATTTAACTGAGGAGTCTTTGGAGGAGTTTTCTGATACCGGATACCCTGCTATCTACAATAATTATCAAAAGGACCAATGTATTCACCACCATTGTCTGAGCGGATGCATTTTAGTTCCTTCCCTGTCTGTCTCTCAACCAAGGCCTGAAAAATCTTAAACACATCAAGTACTTGATCCTTACCCCCTGTTTGGATGGTGTTTTCCCGTGGTTCATAAATGTATGGTTTTATCTTAAACCATGTTTGTTTTCATTGTTCTTAAAATTATGTGGTATGGTGTTGTAAACCCATGGTTCATCACATGGTTATATAACAATGAAAAGTCTCAATTTTTGTAACCACGGATTTGGTGATTTTTCCGTGGTTACGTATTTTATTTCTCCATTATACCCCACCGTCCACCATCCACTCCTACCCTACCACTCACCCCACCCTCCACCCCACCCCGCCACTCACCCCCACCCTACCCCTACCACCTACGCCCACCCTAACTACCCCACTCCTTTGCTACCCACCCCCACCACCCCAACCACCACCCACTACCCCTCACCCCCACCCTACCACCTACTACCCCACCCACCTCACACCACGCAACCCTCCACCACCCCCACCCACTACCCCTCACCACCACCCAAACCCCACCCACATAACCACCCACCTTACACTACCTACCCCTCCACCAGCCCACCCAATACCAACTTATTTTTTAAAGTTCCTATTTTATTCTTTACCTGAGTTTTATTAATATATATAAACTAATTTCTAATTAAGCGTTAAGGGTATTTTAGTGGCTTACAAGTTATTATACAGTATTATACAGTCAAACCAAATAATACAAATGTTATTGAACCATAACGAACAATACAGTCTATCCAAACATTGTGTTCATTAACACAGTACAATACAATACAATACCATACTATACCATACCATAATGTACATTAATGAACCACGGGAAACAACCATCCAAATAGAGGGTTAGACTTCAAAGGAATTACCCAGAGTTTGTGAGAATGATCATCAATAAAAGTCACAAAGTAAAGTGAACCACCACGAGAGCTTACTCTAAAAGAATCACATAAATCAGAATGTACCAACTCCAGTAAATCAAGCTTTCTTGAAGGCGAATGACTCTGAAAAGAAGCTCTTTTTTATTTCTCGGCTAAGCAATGAACACATCTCTTTAACTTTGCTTGTTTCACTCCAGAAAGCAAATTCTTCTAAGCCAAATTATCAATCCCCTTCTCGCTCATATGACAACCTTCTGTGCCATGACTCTGATGAAGTATCATTCTCCACCAAATTTACTACGTCACTACAAATAGAGCCTTGAAATATGTAGAAGTTAGATATCTTTTTTACCTCGAGCCACAATCATTGAACCTCTAAGAAGCTTCCACTGGCCACCACCAACAGTTTGATCATAACCCTCATCATCAAGTTTTCCTACAGAAATCAAATTCAGAAGAACATTTGGAGCATGCTTGACATTGTTAAGAACCAACCTCGAACCATTCTTACTTTTCAAGCAAACTTTGCCAATACCAAATACCTCAACCTCATTATCATTGCCCATTCGTAACATTCCAAAATTACCCGGAGTATAAGAAGAAAATAATTCCTTCTTTGGCATGACATGAGAAGTGGCACCTGAATCCACAAACCAGGTAGACTCATCACAAACAAGATTGATATCATTTTTACCACAAGCAACAAGAAGATCATTTTCAGCGACAATAGCAACACATTTTTCATTATCTCCATCTTTCTTTTGTTTTTTCTGGTCTCTCTTAAACTTGTAGCAATGTTTCTTGATGTGCCCTTTCAAGTGACAATAGTCACATGTAAGATTCTTGTACCTGGAGGATCTTGACTTGCTTTTACTTTAACCTCTATCATTTTGACCTCTGAAACTGCTTCTCCCTCTGTCTTCAGTAACCAAAACATCAGAGTGTGAAGCTGAAGAAGACGAAGCTTGAGATCTTCTTCTCAGCTCTTCATTCAAAACACCACTCTAGCATATTCCATAGTTACATCATCACTGGGGGCAGAATTAGTCAAAGAAACTCTAAGGGTTTTCCAAGAGTCTGGCAAAGTATTAAGAAGCCAAAGTCCCTGTATTTCTTTATCAAACTTGACACCCATTTCAGACAGCTGATCAAGGACACCTTGAAAATCATTTATATGATCAGAAATAGGACTGCCCTCTTTGTATGTAATATTCATCAATTGTTTCAGCAGGAATAACTTATTATTGCCAGTGTTCGAAGCATAAAGTGTCTCGAGCTTTTCCCACAAGCTTTTAGCATTTGTCTCATTCACAATATGATTTCGAACATTATCTTCAACCCATTACCTAATATAGCCACAAACCTGTAAGTGCTCAAATTCCCAATCCTCATCTTCAATAGACTCGGGTTTCTTAGAAGCAAACACAGGTAAATGCAATTTCTTGACAAATAGAAGATCTTTCATCTTGCTTTTCCAAATATGGCAATTACTGTCATTTAAGCAAACCATCTTGCTCATATTTGCCTCCATCATTAAAATAGACGATCAACACAACCAAATACAACCACAAGCTTTGATATCACTTTGTTGGGAAGAAACAAACAATAACCAAATTGCACGACGAGGTAACAATAGAAGAAATACCCAAGTCAAAACTTTCCACACTATTTGAACCAAGAGAAGACAATAAACACTAGCACAAATGGAAATTCGAGCAGCAGCTATACCAACAATAAAATAGCAAAGCAAGCAAAAATAAATCGAATGCAAGAGACACCAAATTTACGTAGTAAAACCCCTTCAAGGTGAAGAGGAAACATCCACGGGACCTCCGGCCCACAAAAGCTCCACTATAATCAACAAGAGTTATAACAATGTTCTCCAAATGGCTACAACAACAAAGCCAAGCACAGAACAACAATACATAAAAGACAACACCAAAACTAGTGAAGAAAGGAGAGAAATCACCCCCAAAATGAGCTACTGTTCGTACTCGAAAAATGGATCTAAAGACCACAAAATCTGATATCCACCGTTGAAATCGAAGAACCAGATGTTGAGAACCCCCAGCTCAAATTTCAGCATGATCCAACAGTTAACGAATCAGGAAACGTAATTTAAAGCGGACTGCTGTAGTAGAAAATTTCTGGACGAAAATCTGCTTTCTCTCTCACATTTTTCTCTCTATATGACTGCTATGAATTCACTCTTGTGTTCTGTACATAAGATCTAAATTGATCCTATATATAGAGGAATTTTTGGGCAAAAGTGTCCTGGTCCAAATTGGATTGAGTTTTATTAATCCAATTCCACATAGCAAGGGAAAATCCAAAAACCTAACAGAAGTGAGTTGCATAATAAAGTAAAAGAATGCTTCATGAAATTATAGGTCGAAGATATAAATTTTGATTTTGCCAAGTGACTTTGTTCGTTAATTTTTTGGGCATTGAATCTTAGATATTTGGTAATGATTTCTTTCAAAATCAATGGTTAAATTCTTTATGTTCAATTTTTTCGCTTCCCCTATAATTACTTATTTCATAGATATCTAACATCCATTGATAGTCTTAAATTTTGAAATTAAATTTTGCAAAAATACGAACGTTTATATTTTATTAATCTTTGAAAAAACAAAATGAATGATATTTTTCATTTTTTCCAAAACATACTTTAGTCAATTTTCATAGTCAAGTATTACAAAATATTATTTTCTTTAAGGCAGTTTTATAACTGCGCGAAGCGCGGTCAAATTTACTAATTTTCCAAATATATTTCTAACTGACAAGTAAAACAGCTCCATTCTTCATTCATATCTATTTCACTTTTTACCCTGATATTGTTGTTTCACCCATCACCTAGACGACATTGTCAAAAATTTCATGAAGACACTAACGATTTGCTAAGATTATTGTTAAATATTTTTCTGTTTCATTTTATGTGGCACCATTTGATTAGGCATGCGATTTAAGGAAGAAAGAAAAACTTTTTGAAATTGTTGGTCCAAAATAAGGCTTAGATATTTGTGTGGTTGTAAATCATCTAATAGAGTTAAATAAATATACAAAGATAACATTCTTTTTGAAACAAATTAAAAGAAAAGTGTGCTACATAAATTGGGACAGAGAGATTACATTTTTATTTGGGGGAAATCATTTTTATTTTATTCATTATTCAAATATGGAATAGCATTTTCTAAGAACATATTGTGGGTGTTCAATTTAATTGGAACTAAATCATTAAGAAGTTTGAATTAAAGCCTGATTCATGACATATTTCTCTTTTCTTCTCTTTATAATAAATGAGGGTTTCAACATGTGTGCTTAATGGCATAAAATTCATATTTAAGGGCATTTTCGGCTTTTTATATCTGCAGTAAGGTGTCCTTCATTCTACATCTTATCTGTAACGTGCCTAAATTCTGCCAGCACTATCATGACGTGGCTTTCATTCAGTTCAAGTTGCGGTTTTTTCTCCTTCTCTTTTTCTCAGTTCCAGAGTCTGTATTTTTCCTTTTCCTGATTTCTATTCGTTGGCTTCTATCTCAATTTTTCTCAGTTTAGGCTCAAATTTGTCCTGCCGTCAATTACAATTGAGTTCTGGTAGGTTTTCTTCCTTCTTTCTTTGTCTGTTGCATCTAAATATGTATGTTATCTTAATTGCACATTACTGGTCGATCGATTTTATATATGCATGTCAGTTTAAGTTTCTCCTCTCTTTCAGGTGTGTTGAAAATAGGTATCTAGGTGCATGTTTTTTGTTTTTAATTTCGGTTTTGTAAATTGGTCTTTTGAGTCTGAAAATGTGTTCTTCAATTGTGTCGAGAGAGTGAAATTGGTGCTCATAAACAAACCAAATTACCTAATATATTATCAGAACAAGGTAGCAAGAAAGTAAAAATACTTTCTTTTCGCAATAACAAGAAGTAATTATTACTAGTTTCATAAGCATGTAATAGCTTTCGGACATGTTCTCCCGTGATGGGAATTAATATTTCCAAGAAATTTCTTTTTGTCACTGAACGTCTACAAGGAAACCTAAGCTTTTCTTTTGAATCCTTTTGTAGAAACTTTGTCAATGAAATTGCGGTCTTTTGGTAAATTGCATTGAGCCTTGCTTCTTGGGTAGAAGCAGAGTGGTACTCAGGATCTAGCTTGGCAAAGCACATCAGACTGCTGGAGTGCTTTCTAAAGTTCCTATTAACAAGGCTAAGGAATTTGAAAAAGTTGCTATTGAGATAACTTATATAATAAAGTGAATTGTAAATTGCAAATACTCCTACAAAATATTCTAAACCTATTCGTGTTTGCAAGAGGACAGTTTGAAAGAATTTGAACTACAATACTAAATTTGGTAGCAGATTATTGCTGGAACAACTGATGTAGGACATTGAGGAAGTATTTAGATTCTACTAGCTAGAGCTTAATGATCCTTTATGCAAATATTTCTGATACACTATATTTCAAGCTATTCTGTATCTATATAAGGACGCTCCTATATTGGTCCTCTTAATATACTGTAAGACTAACATGTCAGCCTAAAATATAATTTGAAACTCAACCCTGTCTACTGCTGCTAAGCTGCTAATAACTAATTCACAAATTCAGGACATATCTAAAAGAAGAATGAGATATTTTGAGAATATCTTACACAAATGTAGGGCCTCTTGAATATTTCTGATTTTGGATGGTCAATACAATGCAGAAGCGACACACGACGTGTGTAACACTTGATTATTTAGCACCAGAAATGGTGGACAACAAAGCCCATTATTATATAGTTGACAATTTGACTTTGGAGAACCTTTGCTATGATTTTTATACTTGTGCTCCCCTTGTAGATGAGAGCCAGAATGAGGCTGAAAGGTTTCTTTTGAGAAGAGGCTAGATTTGGAGGGCAACTTGCAGGAAGACATATTTAGTTATTGAAACACAGAATTCTATGAATTTTTCTATTGAAGTTGTTAAAGTTATAGAATCTGGTAACTTCTGTATTATATCAGACGTCTAGCTACTTTCTCTTTATTGGATCATTAATACAGTAATTTGTGAATTATTTGGTTGTTTATTTTCAGTGATAGGTTTGCTTGACAAAGCATCTACAGTATGAAGGACTTACTAATGTGTCAATCAAAACTTGTGCTCCTTATAATATACTGATTGAATAACTAAATACATTTCCTTTTATGTAGTTCTTTTATGAAGATGATAATGTGGCCAAAACTCCTGCTCCAATATGCAGAGCTTTTTCCATCTTAATGTGACCTCTAAGTTGCAAGATATCTAGATGTTGTCAGTTTAGAGGAGATCCACCAGCGGAGAAATATTAAATATTAAAATATAGTATTTACTTACATGCTCACCCAATTCAGATATATAATGTATCATATGTGCTTGTGTGCGTGGGCGCGCTCGATTAAAGGAGGTGCTTCAGAGGCTTTTTGCTGCTCTAAAGCCAACACCTTATTTATAATCCTTATTTCGTTCTTTATCCTTCAAACAGTCAATATACTCTCTGTTAAACCCGCTAATGTGCTTTAGAAAATGTAGGACACCATTAGATGTTATTGTATATCATTCTTATCTCTACTATATAGTCTCTATAGAACTTACGAACTTCACCAAAATTCTCTTCATAGTTAGAAGTACAGGAGCAATAACTATCATCCCTTCAGGATTTGAAACTTATTGACACTCTGGGAACAACTCATAATCCAGATGAAATTTTCTTGAGGAGATTTTGTTAGGAATGAATGTCGGGGTAATTTACTTCTATAACATCCATCGTCTATTTTTTATGCCGTGAAGTTGTCGAGTCTATCGAAATATTCCCTTTAATGAGCCAGTTAATATGCTGCTGCTTTGCTTAAAGTAGTTAGCGTTTCTATTTCCAGATGGGTACTGAAATGCTATGCCTACAGTATAGTGACAATTGTTTATGGCTGAACACTAATATTTTTATTTGGTTGACTGATTTTCAGTTTTTGTCACCTTGACTAATATTAGATGTGAATTTGTTGTTTTGTTTGCCACTTTACTTGTTGCTCAAATTATTTGTCATTTGAATGTCTTTTCTACTTTGAAATTTTAAATTACTACTTGTGTAAAACTTTTCACAGATGGATGAGGGCAGGAGTAACGTAGAAAGCCAGCAGTTGGATTCTTAGCATTTTGTTTTGTTCCTAAACTCTCACTATTACTTCCTCTTTTTCTTGGTAGCTTGTATAAAATTGATATGGTTTGAGTAAAATTCATCCGAGCAACACATTACTCTTTTATGAGTCTATGCGATGGCTTCTAATTTTTGTCAGGAATATACAACATGCATGAGTGGGTGTTTTGTTAGAAATGCATGTCAAAAAAATCTGACAATTAACATGCTATGTTGTTTATTTGATTCAATATTAATTTATGCGCATTAATATTTATTTTTTTGCAATTTTTATAATTCCCAGCTTTCAAAATATTAGGCCCCTGCTGGCACGGGCCATCTCTATCTAGTAATTTCATAATAGATATTATGGGCTACTAAAATATTACTAAAGTCTAATAGATGTAAATTTAATTAAAAAATGATCAAGATGGAAGCTAAAGACCGAGAAATGGGACAGACCGACTCTGGGAAAATCCTAGCTATTGGACGAAGTGTAATGAGTACACAATTATTATTGAAGTAGGAAGGTTCAAAAGAAGTCATCAAAGAGAAAGGCTTTAATTGAAGACCTAAGCCTTCGGAATAAAAGGCACGAGAAACAAGTTTCCGGGAGGACAGGTAGTCTCAACCCTTAATTAGAGGTTTTAGGTGTGAGTTTTGTGTATGGAAAAGATCTTGTTAGGGAAGACTTTTTGTTTAAATGGGTCTTATGCGACACGAATAGAAACCCAATACGAATAACGAACATCAAATCAAATGAAAAAAAAAAAAAATACAACATCCATGCGAGATTTTTTTTTTTTAATTGAGAAAGAGGGAAATGGTATTAGTGATGAACACTATTCGCACAACGAAAGCAATAATCTAGGATTATCTTGCATGTAATATAGTAATAGAATATACAATAATTTTAATCAAATCTAAAATTGGTACGCACCACTTGAAGCTCGAAAATATTCACGAATCAAAATCATGCTTTTCCTTTTCCACGATCTTTATGTATGGCCTGAAAAATCGTTGGGCAGACTGTATTCCAACACTGGGCTATAGATTCTTGGGTTTGTGTATTCTCTGTATCTGTGGTTTCGGATAGTGCAAGTCGGATATCATTTAAATTTGATAATAACTAGTATAATACCCGCACGATGCGCGGAAGTGTTAGAGAAAAATATTACTAAGAAATCATTATTTTATTTTCTTGATCAAATTAAAAAATTTATTATTTTATAAATTTTAAGTTAAAAATATTTGATCTATGACCATTGATTATAAATAATTTTTGTTGAATATTAATTTTTTTAGTTATAATTTTTGATGCGTGGAGAATATTAACTATTTTTATACTGAATTTATACACACGCGCGCGCTTAAGTCTTATTCCCCTCGTATTTCTATGCTAATGTTTTAATTTTTTTAATTTTTTGTTCCTTGTATATCGTTATTGTATTATATTTATTACTTTGTATCGTTACATTGCCAAACAATTGTGCACACTTAATTGTCATTCATTACTTGCCTTGTCATAATATATAGATAGAAATATAGGATTTTTTCTTACTCCTGATTTCTTTATTTGGACACTTTTTTTTTTAAATTTCTTGGTATTCTATTTAATTTTATCAATAATAATTTTGAGTATTTTTACTTTGTTTTATCATTTAAATTACATCAAATTATAAATGTGCTCACATTTTCTTTAATCCTACTTATACGTTATTTTTTTAATTTTTTTTTTTAATAAATTGATGCTTTCCCCATTTAGTTTAAAGTGAAAGATCTTTGTTATTTCACATACTTTTATCGATATTTTAAATAACTGTTAGTTTGGGTAATATATGAAATAAGAAATTACTGAGATTGCCTACCTAAAAATCTTAATTGTAGTTAATAATTTTATTTTGTTGCTTGAAATTCTTTCATTGATATCTTATTTTTTGACTTTATCTGTTATAGTTTCGGTTACGTGATTTTATGCATAATATTTATAACTTTTCTCATGATAAGTCAAATGTTTTTTTCATATCATATTAGAATAAATATAAACTACAAGAAATTACATTTATAAAATTTCCTCGTTTTTTAACGATTTTTGTCTATTCGTCTTTAATTAAATTCATAATTTTTTAAATTCAATTATATCCGCCCCTAATATTTTTGGACTAATAAATCTTGTAAAATATAGTCCAATTTAACTCCAATAATTAAAATTTACGTGTCTACACATATTTCATTTTCAAACATAAAATTCATTTTTACAAATTTTCAGAGGTATCATTCAGCTTAAGCCTTTCAATATAAATTTATATTAACTGTTAGAATTCTATTTAAAAGTTGTTATTTATGCAGTCTTTGTAAAAACTATAAATAAATAGATTAAATTTAAAATATCCAACTTAATTGCAAAATCTTATGCATACCTCCATTTCTTCACTAAAGTATCATTTATAGTAACTTTAAAGATATATGTCAGTATAGTACTCGCGCGATGCACGAAAAATATTAGAGAAAGAAATTATAAAAGATCAATTCAGATTTTCAAAATTCACGTATATATGTTACATACATGTTTTTTAAAATAAAAATAAAAATAAAATTTCAGCGGATGCACTAAAATAAAAAGATCCGAAAAGAGTAGCAAATATACCATACTTCTGAATTTCCTCTCATCATGGCATAACGAACTAAGAAATATTGTTATCTCCATTTTAGAAAGATTTTTACTTTATCATATAAATAGTTTCTTTATTTGAAACTGAAATAAGATATTTCATAGATTCAGAAACTAAGTCAATTACGGTGCATAATTAAAAGATACCCACTAACCCAAATGTAAAACTTAACACCAAAATCCATAGAGGCCTGCTTTGTCTCTTTAAAGCATAGGAATATCCATAGCAATAACAAAAATCTAAAAAGTTAAAAAGTACTATTAAACACAAAGGCAGAGATTGAGTCAATTATATGATTAGGTAGTATCATTACATACCAGCTTCGTAAATCGCACGGATGCTTTTCACTCCACCTCTTCTCGCCAACCTCAGACAGGCTTTTGATGCACTGAATGTTGTCACAAAGCACCTTATATCATGGTATAATTTTGCACCGCTCTTCCTAATAATCGCTTGCCTTCCATTCCATAGAAACTAGGAAAATTGGGTTGTGAGATAAAAGAGAATATCTATAGAGTTTTGATTGAGAGTGATTTGCAGTTGAATTCTATTATTCATAAGTACGTAGAAGATGGAGGCAGTCGTTGTCCTCCGCTTTCTAATTTCAGATTAACACCATGAATCATTAATCTGGAGCAACGAAAGATCAACTCAAGAATTCAACAAAAACAACGATAACAAAAGATTAACGAAATGATGGCATCCCCGTTTTTAAACCATCTCAAGTCTTTCATCGTCCTCACCACTATACATATTGATATTATTCCTGCAAAACATAATACTTATCGAAATCGTCAAAAGGACATGAAACTAAAGTAAGTAATGAATGACAACAAAATTTAAATAGCAAGTAAATTGTTTCTTTTTCTTCAGAATTTCGCAATCAAATTAAACACTGAATTCAAAAATAAGTAAACTGAGCAAAAAATGTAAAATGATCTGTAGAAGTGAAAGAAAAAGATATATAAATGTGGATTAGTGTTTGACACAGTTAAATTTTGAATTTAAGTTGGAATATAACCGTGCACGTGGATTAGTAAGTTAGTAGGGGTAATGTGGGGTGGGACGTGTAGGTTATTTTTTTTAAATTTTTTTTTTCTTCTTTTTTATTTGTTTCAGAATATTTGGGGCTGATTTCCTTCTCAGTTAAAATTAAGTAACTGTCAAATTTTGACATTTAAAAATAAAAACTGCAAAAGTTTAAGATTTACGGATTGTCCTATTTCAGTAGATTTCCCCATTTTTAACAATTAATAAATAAATGTTAACCTTATCTTAATAAATTGTGTTGAATACTTATACTTGATTATCAATTTTAATGTTTCAGGGAAGAGTTATTGAAACAGAAGATTATTCATTTTGTTCTCTAAAGTTTTAAGCTTCCGCCAAATTTTATTCATTTTGTTCTCTAAAATGTTAAGTCCTTTTATTTAAAAGTATTTTTCAGAAACTCTCTTGTGGAGAAACTGCACCAAAAAACCGCTGATTCAAATTTTAAAATATTTTTTCCCACTTTTCTTTTTATAAACTTCTAATAGTTAATTAGTTATTAGTTACTAATTACATGTGGTTTTTTTTTCGACTGCCACTTGGCTTAATGTGGTGTTTTTTTCCTTGGCTTTTAATAATACATAGATATCATCATAAGACTAAAAAGGTTTTTATGTTTCTATATTAGGTTTCACATTTGGACATTTGAACATTGTTTGTTCTGGTTGCCCTGTCAATGCTATAGGCCTATTCATTTCCTTTGTGTAGGAAAACTAGAAAGCATTCACAATATTAATTTGTTTCTTTTTCAAGACTAATTACGTTTTATATTCATTTCAACCAAGTAATAAATACTCAATCTAATTCATGCATAACATGAATACAACGACATAAATATTCCCAAAAGCAAAGTGTGATCTGAAGTGTATAACTAGATTTTTGGAAGACCACGAAGCAGGGATGGAGTGGCTAAGTGGGTTGTTTAATGTCATATTTAAGACGGCTAAAATGTCAGAGGACTTGAGGTGGAGTACAATGATTCCGTTGTACAAGAACACGTGTGATATTCAGAATTACAATAACTATAAGGGTATCAAGCTACTAAGTCACACTATAAATAAAAGTCTGAGAGCGAGTGGTTGAAATAAGGATGGGAGGGGTGTGTATATCTATGAGAACTGTTAATTTTCTATGTAATTACGGAATTTTTAAACTACAGGCTAAGTATGAAGAACAACTCAACATTCATTTTCTATTGGATAAGAGAAGGAGGATTTTACATTGTAAATGTTTCAACCAACTATCAGTACAATGGAATGAACTATACATACATTTTGTCCACCAACTTTCTCACTAGTCACGTGACTTCACGTGTGATCTCTAACTAACATTTAATCACCTCTAATCACAACTGATCTTTGACAGCTCAGCAGCTCAACTGTTTGACTGATTTCTGTTCCTGCTTCATACTTCATTACTTCCCCTCAAGCTGGAGAGTGGTAAACATCTAGCACTCCAAGCTTGGATAACAACAAATGGTGTTGACCTGCTCCAAGTCCTTTGGTTAAAACATCTGCCAGTTGCAATTTAGTGTTGAGTTATTGTGGCTTAATCAAGTCGGACTTCACATTCGCTCTAATGAAGCTGAAAGTGCAAGAGGGGTGGGGGGTGTGGCAAAATGATAATTTTTTCTTTAAGTAGTCGGCTGACTAATAGTACCAGTTGACTATTAACAAGCTAACTGCAAAATTAAAATACTGAAAGTAAATCGACAAAGAATATTTAAACTGGTTCAGATTCAATGTGAATACTAATTCAATCTCCTTGGGTTGCAAGGGTGATCTCTGCAGCTTTTTTTGAAAGTAAGTTTGGTACAATGGTTTGTTTGAATGGATCTCCTACATCTACACTCAAACACTCCTTTTCTTTTGAACAATGCCTCACCAACTATACTATATCTCTTCTCTCTTTGTTGTTTACACTATAAGACACTCAGTATTACAATGCTTATGTAATGTAGAGCAAAGAAGTTGAGACGAAAGTATATTTTGTCTTTGTTGATTTGAGCCTTCTTTTATAGCCTTGGATGAGCAGTGTTGAGTTGAGTCATTACCAGAATCTTGAGTTCATCCATCTTGGTGCCTAAAAAGAGCAATTGACTGATGATGTCACTAGAAGGAATAGATGGAGTAGCAGACCCAGAGGCCTGGGGATCATTTTCATGAGGAGGAGAAGGGACATCAATTTTCTTTACCCAAGTATCACCCTCAAGAATGTAACCAATACTACCAAAATCCCTCGAGTTATAGCATTTAGACACAGAAACACTAGGAAAATGGGAGAGTTTGAGATCACTTGCTTCAAGAAGGCGAGTAATCAACATTCCATATGGGAGATATGGAGACTCAGAAGAAACTTCAATCATACCATTGATAATGAGGGAAGAGAGCTTAAGTTTCTTTTTGGTGACCAGGAAGTAGGTTATAAGGGTGTCACGCTGAGTCAGAGTGGAGAAAGAGCCATTATAAGGGGAAACAGTGGTATAGAGAGGCAAACCCTTTTACAAACCGATGATAGTAGCTAGCCAGACCCATTAAACTACGGATCTCGGTCACTAATATGGGCCTAGCCCATTCCTTGACTGCCTGAATTTTCTGAGGATCCACTATAATGCCCTCTTTCGAAAATAACATGCCCCAAGAAAGACACATAAGACAATCAGAATTCACACTTGGAGAATTTAGCATACAATTCCTCTTCTGCAATACTCCAAGAGCAATTCTCAAATGTTTCTCATGCTCTTCCTTACTCTTAGAGTACACCAAGATATCATCAATGAACACTATAACGAATGAGTCTAGGTAGGGCTTGAACACACTGTTCATCAAATCCATGAATGCAGCTGGGGAATTTGTAAGCCCAAAAGACATAACCAAGAACTCATAATGCCCATACCTGGTCCGAAAAGCAGTTTTAGGAACATCTTTTGTCCGAATCTTCAACCGATGGTACCCTGACCTTAGGTTAATTTTCGAGAACACCGATCAAACAAGTCATTAATACGGGGGATGGGATACTTGTTTCGGACAGTTACCTTATTCAGCTGTCGGTAATCAATACACATACGCATAGACCCATCCTTTTTCTTAACGAACAACACAGGAGCACCCCACGGAGAGGCACTCGGGCGAATAAACCCCTTACTCAGAAGATTTTGCAACTGCTCTTTCAGTTCCCTGAGTTTTGTTGGTGCCATCCTATAAGGTGGAATGGAGATAAGATGAGTCCCTGGGTCTAAGTCAATCCTGAAGTCAATATCACGATCCGGTGGCATACCAGGCAAGTCCGCGGGGAACACATCCGCAAACTCGCGTACCTCTAGAACCGAATCAAGGGATGAAGTATCTGCACTGGTATCACGGATATGTGCCAGATAAGCTTAACAACCTTCTCTACTAGCTTCCTAGCACGAACAAATGATATTACTTTCTTAGGGAGGGGACTAAGGTAACCTTTCCACTCGAGTCTAGGTGCCCTAAGCATGGCTAGTGTAACAGTCTTAGAATGACAATCAAGTATAGCATAATGCGGGGACAACCAACTCATACCCAAAATAACATCGAAATCTACCATGTCTAAAATCATCAAATCTGCCCAAGTACTATACCCCATAAAAGAAATTGCACATGAAGGGTAGACGCCATCCACTACCACAGAATCCCCAACAGGAGTAGACACAATAATAGGGGTATCAAGAGTATCACACATTATATCCAGACCCACAACAAAATAGGTAGATACATAAGAAAAAGTAGAGCTTGGGTCAAACAAAACAGAAGCCATACGGTCATAAACGGAGATAGTACTTGTGATAACTGCATCGGAGGCCTCAGCCTTGGGTCTACCTGGAAAGGCGTACAAATGACCGCACCCCCCTGTCGCCTGTGTACCACCGCGATTACCATTACCGGTCTGAGCCCCGCCCCTCCCGGGATACTGTCCGCCTCTACCTGCCTGAGAACCGCTTCGGTTAGGCTGGGAACCACCCATACCCGCAGTGTGGCCCCCCGCCCTATCGGTACGCGATCCTTACCTCCTCTATCTGGTGTAAATGGAGCTCGGGGTGTCTGATTCTGAGTCACCTGCCCATTCTGTCTAAGTCTGGGGCAATACCTCTTAATATACCATATCTCACCACACTCGAAGCAAGCACGATCCAGTGTAGGCCGCTGAATAGATGCCGATGAAGCAGTGTAGCCTCTATGCTGACCGGAAGCCTGATAATTTACCCCTGATGGGCCCCCAGCTGACACCTACACCGCGGACTGAACCGGACGCCCTGAATAAACCTGTGAACTCTGACCCCTCGAGAAGGAGTTTCTGAATATCCCACCCTTACAGGCCTTCTTCTCTACATGCTTCGCCTGACTCTCCTGCATAATACCTTCAACAGTACGGACATGCTCCACTACCTCCTGGAATGAAGCCCAGTGGCTACAAGCTGAAGAGCCGATAACTGAAGCCCAGTGTTCAACCCCTTCATAAACCTCCGTACCCTCTCCCCTTTAGTGGGCAGCAACTGAAGAGCATATCGGGATAGGGAGTGGAAACGGGACTTATACCCAGCAACCGACGAGTTCCCCTGATCAATAGTAGCAAACTCATCCTTCCTTCGGTCCCTCAAAGTACGCAGAACATACTTGTCTAAAAACACAGAGTAAAACTGAACCCAAGTCAACGGAGGAGACCCAGCTGGCCTACACTCCACATAATCCCTCCACCAAAGCTTGGCAACACCCAAGAATTGGAACGTCACAAACTCTACCCCATACTTATCCACGGCCCCCATCTGCTGGAGCCGCTCATGACAGTCGATGATGAACTTATATACGTCTTCCGACTCACTACCATGAAACATAGGAGGCTTTATTTTTGTGAACCTCCAAAACAGATCATGTTCTTCACCAGTCATCACTGGCCCTACAACAGGCCTCGGGAAGGCCTCAAAACTCGGAACCTCATCCAAGCGAGGCGCCACCGCTGTTGCGTGCTGAACCCCCGGAGCTTGTGCTCTGCCTGGATCTGGAGCCGCTACCCCTGCGCCCCTACCTGCTGGACCCACTGGTATAGCTCCGGCCTGTGTCAACCCACGCAAAAGATTCAGCACTTGTGCCATCGCGTCTTGTACACCCTGAGCAGCTGCAGCTTCTGGTGGAACTGGTACTGCTGCTGGCTGGGCTGGTGCGGTTGGAACTCCCGCTGCCTCGTTAGGGACCACTAGAGGCACAATGTCAACCACTGGGAGCCACCCCTAGCTGGGGCCGCCCCTCTGCCAGCTCCTCTGCCTCCACCTCTACCCCTAGCTGCTGCTGCGCGTGTTCTCGCCATCTATGAGAGAATGAAGGATAGTCAGATACCAATTGGCATCAAGTAGCACGAAAGGATAAAGAAAAGGGAGTTTTCCTAGTGTCGGACAGCCTCTCGAAGATAAGTACAGATGTCTCCGTACCGATCTACAAGACTCTGCTAGACATGTCCTAGTACGATGAGATCGACGAATCTAGTGCTCTGATACCAACTTTGTCACGACCCAACCTGCCATGACCGGCACCCATCTAAATCCTAACGAGCGAACCAACATACATACCACCAAATCCATTCAATACGGTTTTTATATAAATCAGGCTAACCAATTATTACTCATTTAACAACAAAAGAACAAGTAAATCATGCCATAAATACCGTAGTAAGTGCGGAAATTCTAACTATTACAATCCCCAAAATCCGAAAGTCATCGTACAGGACTCTAAGCCAAACACATGTCAAAGAACTAAAATCTGCCTAATATAATATCCATAATGTCCAGAATAAGAAAAGACATCATAAGTAGAAGATCTTCGGGCGGCCTGGCATGAGAAGAAGCTCACCCCAAATTCTGTCAGCAATTATCCTCCACTCTAGATGTGAGGACGAGTAGCGGTCTCTATATCAAAATCTGCACTCAAAGAATGCAGCAAGGTAGTATCAGTACAAACACTATGTACCGGTAAGCATCACAAGCCGACTAAGATTAATATCATGCATATCTTATGAAATCAATAAAATAAACAAGCCAGTCAATCATACACGAATATCAATACATCACAACAAGTCAACCACGGACAATCGCAACAAATCACCAAATTGCCAAGAATCACAAACACGTCAACCACAACGGAGATAATTTACCACTATAACCCCACTCGCTGTACACACATGCTATCTGATGTCATAGCTCAATAGTTATGACCTGCAGGGGACCCATGGTGTCCATGTACCACTCATTCCGGAACACTCCTAGGACCCGAGCACAACCTCCACTCCGAAATGAACCTCGGACGCGGGATATAACAATAAACCTCTCGTTTCAAGAACTATCCTCGGACCACGAGCCCATAATCTAGGACACATGTGTGCCTTGTCATACCTTTTACAGAACAATGTTTCTTACCTTCTCAATATGTCACGACCCAATCGGAGGGCCATGACGGGCACCCTATGCTAACCCACCCGGGTACCTCTTATCGTACTCTCATATTCACATCTAGGTGAGCCACATAGCCTACTCGTAATTTATATGCATCAATAGTGCTAATCTCGTTGGGCAACATCACATTTATATCATCATCTATAACAATGCCCATATCCATATATACAAGCCAATGAGACTATCAAAATGATATACAAAATGTAAACCGACAAGGCTACAAGACATCTAACCATACACAACTGTCTACGAGCCTCTAAGAAGAGTATGTCACATCATATAGACGGGACAGGACCCCGCCATGCCCATAGGTATGTACACAAAAGAATAAATACCAAAAGCTGTAGCTCCGGTAGAAATGAAGCTCCTCTATGTAGTCCCTGAATAAGAATCTACGGATCAAGCCTGTCTCCCTGTCCACCTACGGGCATGATGCAACGTCCACAAACAAAAGGACGTCAGTATGAATAATGTACTGAGTATGTAAAGCATAATCAACATCATAACAGAAGCATAAGGGACAACATAAGAAATAGCATAAGATGGGAGAATCAGGGGATAGTAGCCATCATCGTAATTGCTTACCTGTCTTTCATAAGGACCTTCCATTTATAGTGCGTGCTTGTGTACATACATATATACATATACAAATATCCATATCCGTATCCATATTCGTATCTGTATTTATATACATATTCGAATCCATAGCATACCCGACCATGAAGGTTCGGTGGTTTCACATATTCGGCCATGATAAGGCTCGGTGTCGTACATACCTATCCCTACCAAGGCTTAGTGTTATCCGTACCCAACTGTAGTAGTGTGCGCGCGATAGGTATCATACCCGACCATATGAGTTCGGTGTTACATAATGGTCATATATACTTAAATTCGTATACGTAGGAGTTCATGAGTATTATCGTCATCATTGACATCATCATTTTCATTATATCTATCCTTTGAGGATCAACTATCATATAAAAGAGACAATAGAATCGTGAACGTATCTAGAATCGTAAGCTTTGGCAATATTAGAGATAGAATCATTTGGAAGACATTATGGAGCTCATGAAAGGATACATATAGCAAGGGAACCATGCCTTAATGAAAGAAGGGTTAGCCCTACATACCTCTTTGTCTCCTCAACTATTTAACGTTCACTGTTGAAGCTTGAGTAATCTACATTTAGAAGGATTTTATACCATGGTTAAGCTTTGATGGTACTCCTAAATTCAAACTAGAATGATTCATGATCTAATTAAAATTGGGCAGCATTTCCCCTATTTCGTCAACTTCCCCCATATCACAAAACAACTCCCAAAAATCACAATAACATCCTTAATATACTCATAATATCATAATCAAGTGATCACACTTCGTTAAGCCTTCAAAATTCATCCTTATATTTAACTTATGCTAGCCATTTCATACCCATTTTAGCACATTTTCATATAATGCTTCCTCATCATCATTATTACCTCCCATAGCAAGATTATATCCATATCATACTAAGAATCATAACTCAAGTTAGCATACTACTCAAAAACATCATAAAAACTACATTTAGAACTCGTCTTCTACATGCATAACTTTTTACTCAGACGTCATATTGACGAACGGTTTGTTGCGTTGGAAACTAGACTTGATGAAATTTAATTGGGACAAAAGAAATACACCAAAAATTCTCATATTCTAGGATATATGTTTCTCCCAATCTGGACCAAAATCCTGTCCGAAAATTTTGCAAAGTTTTACCAAAGTTCCCACAAACTCCATTCCTTTATTTGTTTGTTCTTAAATCCTTCCATAGCTCATTTCATGGGCTTAAAACCCCATAACCATAATATGGGAACGTGTAATCTCATATATCCTAAGGTAAATCCCGTTTCCACGATTAGGACAACTAACGCCTAACGAATCTCAACGGACGAATCTACGAGGTGTAACATTCTCCCCCTCTTAGGAACATTCGTCCTCGAATGATAGACACTTGGAGATTCTACAAAAATTTCGCCAGAGTTTCCCCTATAATATGGCATTACCATCCTGCACAGCAACCCAAAATAAATTTCCTCACAGGGCTATAACAACACGACAATAACCATGGCCACACACGACCAAGAAAACATCAAGAAAAGCATTACATACCTGAGGTTAATGGCGTCTCTGCCTGAGTGTCTTATGAAGGTGAAAATAAATGCGGGTACCTGGAATTCATGTCCTCTTTGGCTTCCCAAGTCATTTCCTCTCTATTATTAGTCTTCCATAAAACTTTAACTGAAGCTATATCTTTGGTTCTGAGTCTCCGTACTTGCCTATCTAGAATGGAAATAGGAACTTCTTCGTAGGATAGTTGCTCAGTGACTTGCACATCATCTACCGGTACAACTCTAGAAGGATTTCCAATGCACTTACGAAGCATTGATACATGGAAAACTGGATGGACTGACTCCAAATCCACAGGTAGGTATAATTCATAAGCCATTTGGCCTACCTTGTTTACAATCTCATAAGGTCCAATGTACCGGGGACTATGTTTTCCCTTTTTGCCAAATCTCATGACGCCCTTCATTGGCGACACCTTTAAGAATACCCAATCATTCACTTAGAACTCTAAGTCTCTTCGACGATTATCTGCATAGGATTTCTGACGACTCTGAGCTGTTAACAATCTCCTGTATAAGTTTGAGTTTCTCTATAGCTTGCTGGACCAAGTCTGGCCCTATCAATTAGGTCTTTCCTACTTCGAACCACCTAATTGTAGATCTACACTTTCTCCCATATAAAGCCTCATATGGGGCCATTTAGATGCTAGAATGATAACTATTGTTATAAGCGAATTCAATTAGTGGTAAGTGATCATCCCAACTACCTCCAAAATCCAATATACATGCTCGTAACATATCCTCAAGAGTCTGAATGGTACGTTCAGCCGGCCCATCCGTCTGTGGTTGAAATGCCGTGCTAAGGCTCACCCGAGTCCCCAAACCTTCTTGGAAAGACTTCCAAAAATTGGCTGTAAACTAAGTCCCTCTATTGGAGATAATAGAAACTGGAACACCGTGAAGTCGCACTATCTCTTAAACATAAAGCTTTGCATAATCTTTTGCTACATATGTAGTTTTGACTGGTAAGAAATGAGCTGACTTCATGAGTCTATCAACAATCACCTATATAAAATCATACTTACGTCGAGAACGAGGTAAGCCTATAATGAAGTCCATTTTAATTACTTCCCATTTCCAAGTTGGAATTTCTATAGCTTGCAACAATCCACCCGGCTTTTGGTCCTCAATTTTCACTTGCTGACAGTTAGGACATTGGGCTAAGAATTTCGCTATATATTTCTTCATCCCATTTCACCAATATATAGATTTAGGATCATGATACATTTTCGTTGCTCCTGGGTGAACAGAATAACGGGAACAATGGGCTTCTTTCAATATTTGGTGGCGTAACCCTGCAACATCAGGAACACATAACCTGCCTCGGCATCGGAGAACTCTATCTCCAGAAATCTCAAATGATGACTTCTCCTTCTGAGGGAGTATATTTCTGTAATGAATTAGCATGGGATCTTCGTATTGACGCTCTTTCACTTTCACTACTAGTGACGAGACTGCTGCATTTTGAATGATAGCTCCCATACTACCTGAGTCCACTACTCGAACTCCTAGGCTAGCTAACTGCTAGAGCTCATGAGCCATCTCTCTTTTCTCTGGCTGCACATCGCATAAACTTCCCATAGATCTACGGCTAAGAGCATCAGCCATAATATTCGCTTTCCCGAGATGATACATGATGTCAACATCATAGTCTTTCAACAATTCCAACTATCGTCGTTGCCGTAAATTCAGTTCTTTCTGCTTGAAGATATACTGAAGGCTCTTATGATCTATATAAATATCAACATGGACGCCCTACAAATTATGTCTCCATATCTTCAATGCATGAATTACTGCAGCCAATTCAAGATCATGGGTAGAATAATTTTTCTCATGTTTCCGCAACTGTGTTGAAGCATACGCAATTACCTTACCATGTTGCATCAACACACATACTAACCCAACACCTAAAGCATCAAAATATAAAACATAACCTTCCGATCCCTCTGGAAGTGTCAGGACTAGGGCAAAAGTTAATCTATCCTTTAGCTCTTGGAAACTACGTTCCCAAGCATCTGTCCATTGAAACTTAGCTAATTTCTGGGTCAGCTTCGTGAGTGGTGCAAAAATAGAAGAAAAGCCTTATACAAATCTCCTGTAATAACCTGCTAAGCCCAGAAAACTACGAACCTCCGTAGGTGCTGTGGGCCTTGGCCAAGTCTTCACCGCTTCAATCTTTTGAGTATCTACCCGAATACCGTCGGCTGAAATAATATGCCCCAAAGAGGTCATTGAGTTCAACCAAAATTCACACTTAGAAAATTTGCCAAATAACTCTCGAGTTTGAAGGACTCCAAGAACGGTACGCAAATGATCCGCATGTTCTGCCTCGGACCTAGAATATACCAGGATATCGTCAATGAACACAATCACAAATAAATCTAAGAAGGACCTGAACACATTGTTCATCAAATCCATAAATACTGCCGGTGCATTAGTAGCCCGAATGACATTACCCGGAACTCAAAATGGCCGTATCGGGTTCTGAAGGCTGTCTTAGGAATATCTTTCTCCCTAACTCGCACTTGATGATACCCGGATCTCAAATCTATCTTTGAAAACCATTTGGCGCCTTGCAATTGGTCAAATAAATCATCAATCCTCGAAAGCGAATATTTATTCTTGATTGTCACTTTATTTAGCTGCCGATAGTCAATGCACATCCGCAAGGAGCCATCTTTCTTTCACACAAACAACACGGGTCCTCCCTACGGGGAAGAACTAGGCGTAATAAAACCTTTTTCAAGCAAGTCCTTCAATTGCTCCTTCAATTCTTTCAACTCTGCGCGAGCCATTCTGTAAGGTGGAATAGATATGGGCTTTGTATCCTGTAGCACATCTATAGCAAAATCTATCTCCCGTTCAGGAGGGAGACCTGGAAGCTCTTCCGGGAATACATCCGGAAACTCATTCACCACGGAGACAGACTGAAGAGTTGGCGATTCAGCTTCTACATCATGAACCCGAACTAGATGGTAAATACAACCTTTGGCGATCATTTTCCTTTCCTTGAGATAGGAAATAAACATACCTTTTGGGGACGCAGTATTTCCTTTCCATTCTAAAACTGGTTCTTTCGGAAACTGAAAACGAACCATTTTCATTCTACAATCGACATTGGCATAGCAAGAAGCCAACCAATCCATGCCCATGATAACATCAAAGTCCACCATTTTTAACTCATGTAAATCAACCATAGTACGATGGTCACAAATCACAACTACACAATTTCTATATACTCGGCTAGCTATTACCGGTTCACCAACGGGTGTAGATACCTCAAAAGGTTTGATTGATTTCGGTTTGACCCGACCCGCAATATATGGAGTAACATATGACAGCGTGGTGCCCGGATCTATCAAAGCATATACATCATGAGAAAATACCGATAATATACCTGTGACAACATCAGGAGAAGACTCAAGATCTTGGCGTCCAGCCAAGGCATAAATACGGCGCTGAGGACCGTTGGAACTGGGAGCTCTCCCTCTACCTCTACCATGGCTGACCGACGCCTGTGAACCTTGCCCCATAGGGCGTATCGTTGATGAAAACCCGGCTGCCGATCCTGAAGGCTGGACTCTACCCCTACGACTAATCGAGGGGCAATCACGCATGATATGGCATGGCCGACCGCATGTATAGCAATCCTCTTAACCTAGTCGACACTAGCCCCAATGTAACTTCCCACACTGGGTACATCGTGGAACGGGTGGCCTAGCCTGACTCGAATCACCCCTGAACTGAGAACCCGAAGCCCTGAAACTCTGACTCATCTCGGAATGAGTAGATCTATCAAATCTCTGGCCTGTAAACCCTGGAGGCGCATTAGTCATAGAATGGCCTGAATGCCTAGAAAAATGCTGTCTTGGCCCGCCTCTAAACTCTCTTGTTAGACCCGAAGATCTATCCCCCTTGTTATACCCTATATCATGCTCACACTCACTTCTTTGCTGTTGTTGGCTTTCTTCCAAATTCTGGGCATGGGCTTGAATGCGTGAAATATTCATGTTGTCCTGAAAGGACGCAGTCAAGCACCTATCCATCAAATGTAGGCCTAGGCCTCTCACAAATCGGTGCACTCGGTCACCCATATCCGCTACCATAGCCGGAGCATACCTAGCCAAAGAGTTGAAGCGGAGACTATACTCTAAAGCACTCATACTTCCTTGCCTAATATTTAAGAACTTATCAGCTCTAGCTCGCCGAACCTCTAGAGGCAGGTGGTGTCGGAGGAAGGCATCCACAAATTCTTGCCATACCGGGGAGGTGCATTGACTCCCCGTGAAGCCATCCAAACTGTGTACCAATGCACCGCGACATCCCTTAATCTATAGGATGCTAACTCCACTGATTCAATGTCCGAAGCATGCATTAACCGAAGTGTCCTCAACATCCCATCAATAAAATTCTGGGGGTCCTCATCCGGCTTCGACCCGAAGAATTCCGGAGGGTTCAAGCTAATAAAATCACGGGCCGTTGCACTAACAACCCTATCACCTTTCCCTGTACCTTGCCGTTGAGTCTGAGCGGCAACCAACTGAGTAAGTAAATGAATGGCATCTTTTACATATTTGCCTGAAGCATCCGGTGGAGGAGCTAGAGGTACTGGAGCTTGGGGCTGAGGCTCCCTCATGCTCCTCAAAAATAGGGATGGATTGAGAGGACTGAGATTGAGCTGCATTCTGGGACTCACTTTCCTCTACAACCGTTGACGGTGCTCTTTCAGCCCGCTTTCCTGCCACTGTCTTGCCATTTTGGGTTGCTGTAGCTTTTCTCTTTATAGGCATTTCTGAAATACATAATACACGGTTAGGGAAAAAGAAATCCTTATATTATGGCTTTATCGCACGATCTTATAAAGAAAGAAGGTCATTCATTCCTAAAATGGCCGCAGCCTCCTATTTATAAGTGTGGCACGCAACACACCCAAAAATAAGACTCTATTGGACACGGCTCGTAGACACACCCTAGGACAGAACTACTCTGATACCATTTTTGTTACGACCCAACCGGAGGGCCATGACGGGCACCCGGTGCTAACCACCCGGGTACCTCTTATCGTACTCTCATAGTCACATCTACGTGCGCCACATGGCCTACTCATAATTTATATGCATCAATAGTGCTAATCTTGTTAGGCAACATCACATTTATATCATCATCAATAACAATGCCCATATCCATATATACAAGCCGATGAGGCTATCAAAATGATATACAAAATGTAAACCGACAAGGCTACAAGACATCTAACCATACACAACTGTCTACGAGCCTCTAAGAAGAGTATGTCACATCATATAGATGGGACAGGATCCCTCTATGCCCATAGGTATGTACACAAAAGAATAAATACCAAAAGATGTAGCTCCGGAAGAAATGGAGCTCCTCTATGTAGTCCCTGAATAAGAATCTACGGATCAAGCCTGTCTCCCTGTCCACCTGTGGGCATGACGCAGTGTCCACAAACAAAAGGACGTCAGTACAAATAATGTACTGAGTATGTAAAGCATAATCAACATCATAATAGGAGCATAAGGGACAACATAAGAAATAACATAAGATGGGAGAATCAGGGGATAGTAGCCATCATCGTAATTACTTACCTGTCTTTCATAGGGACCTTCCATTTCTAGTGTTTGCTTGTGTACATACATATATATATACAAATATCCATATCCGTATTTATATACATATTCACATCCATAGCATACCCGACCATGAAGGTTCGGTGGTTTTACATACCCGGCCATGACAAGGCTCGGTGTCGTACATACATGGCCCTACCAAGGCTCAGTGTTATCCGTACCCAACTGCAGTGGTGTGTGCGCGATAGGTATCATACCCAGCCATATGAGCTCGGTGTTACATAATGGTCATACATACTTAAATCCGTATACGTAGGAGTTCATCAGTATCATCGTCATCATTGACATCATCATTTTCATTATATCTATCCTTTGAGGATCAACTATCATATAAAATAGACAATAGAATCATGAACGTATCTGGAATCGTAAGCTTTGGCAATCTTAGAGATAGAGTCATTTGGAAGACATTATGGAGCTCATGAAAGGATACATATAGCAAGGGAACCATGCCTTAATGAAAGAAGGGTTAGCCTTACATACCTCTTCGTCTCCTCAACTATTTAACATTCACCGTTGAAGCTTGAGTAATCTACATTTAGAAGGATTTTATACCATGGTTAAGCCTTGATGGCACTCTTAAATTCAAACTAGAATGATTCATGATCTAATGAAAATTGGGCAACATTTCTGCTATTTCGTCAACTTCCACCATATCATAAAACAACTCCCAAAAATCACAATAACATTCTTAATATACTCATAATATCATAATCAAGTGATCACACTTCGTTAAGCCTTCAAAATTCATCCTGATATTTAACTTATGCTAGCCACTTCATACCCATTTTAGCACATTTTCATATAATGCTTTCTCATCATCATTATTACCTCCCATAGCAAGATTATATCCATATCATACTAAGAATCATAACTCAAGTTAGCATACTACTCAAAAACATTATAAAAATTACATTTAGAACTCATCTTCTACTTTCTCCTTCTACCCAAGTTGTTCAACAACTAAACATTCTTGATAACATGTAATAAGTATGAAAACTAACCTTTTTATCTCATAAGAATGAGCTTTGGAGCAAGCTATCAACTTATATGAAAACCCTAGCTTCAATATCCAAAGAATTCTTGGAGTCTAATAACCCTAGCAAGGCTTCTAATACATGGGTATCTTGATTCTTGCCTCTTGATATTTAACCTCCCTTGGATTTTGGCTTGGATTAGTTTATGGAGTTGAAGAGAGGGTTTTTAGAGAGCATTTGGATCTGATTTGGTGAAATGAAATGTCCAAATGAAGTGGAGTAAATTATATAAAGCGGAACTTAAAATCCCGTCGGGCAATTTTGCGCCCATTTTGACGGGCCGTAAAAATTCCTACGGACCGTCAAAATGGTCCGTAGAACTGCCCAGTCAAATATGGTTCACAGTGACCATTTGACGCTGGGATGGTGCAATTTGACGGATCGCAGAATTTTCTGCGGGGCGTCAAAATTCCTGCGGGCCGTTAAATGGTCCGCAGAAATTTGCTTCTCAGACAGTCTGTCATAACACATGCATAACTGTTTCCTCAGACGTCACATTGACGAACGGTTTGTTGCATTGGAAACTAGACTCAATGAAATTCAATTTGAACAAAATAAACACCCTAAAACTCCTCATATTCTAGAAGATATGCTTCCCCCAATTTGGACCAAAATTCTGCCCAAAAATTTTGCAAAATTTTACCAAAGTTCCCACAAACTCCATTCCTTTATTTGTTTGTTCTTAAATCCTTCCATAGCTCATTTCATGGGCTTAAACCCCCATAACCATAATATGGGAAAATGTAATCTCATATATCCTAAGGTAACTCTCGTTTCTACGATTAGGACAACTAACGCCTAACGAATCTCAACGGACGAAACTACGAGGTATAACATTCACCTCATCATTTCATGTCGCAATACCCTCGAGAGGACTATATTAACTTCTCATCACAATACATCCACTGCAGATTAAATCACACAGGAATAATGGCATGAAGCCTGCACAACATTCAATCACAAGCACATAGGGGCTTAACAGCACAATATCATGTAATGAATACTAGGCATGCTTTCTCCTAATGAAATCACAAACATACATTCAACTAACCAAAGTCTAACTCGAGTAAATTGTAACTTACCTCAGAGTAGAGCTGGAACAATTCCTGTCACTCTGCCACAACCTTTCCTTTTCTCAAAGCCTCAATATGTTCATGGTTTAGAAATAGAAGACTCAATGAGTCACATTGCTCAATTTGCAAATACCAAGGCAAGAAATAGCCTTCCCTTTCTCCATTCTAAGGGTGGATGATTCTCTAGGGTGGTAAACAACCTATCCAAGCTTCTAATAATCATAACCCATCAATTTATACCACATTCTATCCAACATTCCTATTACAAACGGTTTTCTATGACAAAGACACCATTTTTTATAGAACCTTAGGTCTCAATCACTTATTTTATGATCCTAAATGTTCAATTTATGGCAAATAGAAACTAACCAACGCATTTAGATGATAGCTAAGCGATAATAACCATAAACCATCAAGTTTAGAAGGTTTATTAATATTCTAGGGTTTCTATTTCAATTTCACCATTAATGACCCATGGAGATGATTACAATAATGAAGGGGAAAGGAATGATAGAATGAAAAGCAATAGAACTTACCTCACATGGTTGTCTTTCCCTAGCTTGCAAAGTTTCTCTAAGTGTTTGTTGGGAAGTGTGTTGGGGTGTTACGAATGAGAAAATAAAACTAAGCCATTAAAAACCTGGCTACTGCTTCCCGTCGACCGCTGCGGCGGTAGCTCCGCCGCTGCAGCGGTCCCTAACTATCCCGCCTGACCGCTATGGCGATCGGTTCGTGGCTATAGCGGTACCGCCATAGCGGTCCACCGTCCGCCACAGCAGCCAACAAAGAAATGGATGGCCGCTTAGCGGTACCGCCGCAACAGTAGTCCCACCGCTGCAGCTGTCCGTTTTGGGCAGTGAGGTCGGTTTTTTGTCCAGTTTTCTCCCAGTCACCCCACATTTCACCCAAGGCCTCAAAACACAACACAAAACATGCATACATACAAAAGACGCCCTACGAATCCACCCGCGGCCTCGGAATTCCCAATGGAGTCCTAAATTCCCATAATGACCGGAAGGGTCGTTACAATTACCCTTCCACTCTAAAACTTACTCGTCTGGAAACTGAAACTGAACCACCTTTGTTCTAAAATTAACGTTAGCATAACAGGAAGCCAACCAGTTCATGCCCATAATAACATTAGAATTAATCATATCGAACTCAATCAAATCTGCTATGGCATGGCGATCCCAAGCTATAACTACACAACCTCGACACACTAGCCTAGATATGACTGAGTCACCAACTGGCATAGACACCTTAAAAGGTTTAATCGATTCAGGCTTTATCCCAAACTTTCCAGCAACAAATGGAGTAACATATGATATGGTGAAACCTCGATCAATTAGTGCATATATATCATAGGAGGAAACTGATAATATACATGTAACAACATCAGGAGACGACTCACGATCCTATCTACTAGCTAATACATAGATACAGTTATGAGGACCGCTCGAACTAGATGCTCCGCTCCTTTCTCTACCACATCCTGTTGGTGTTTGAGAACCGTGCCCTGAAGGGGGTATAGATGAAGAAGAACTAGCTACGGACCCTGTAGGCTGAACAATACCTACACCACCTCTTAAAGAACAGTCCCTCATCACATGACCGTGCTGGCCACAAGCATCTAATCCCAATCGGCACTGTCCAGAGTGTAATCTACCACACTGGGTACACCGTGGCAAAGGTGCTCTCACCTGGCCTGACTCCAGTTTGTGTTGAGAGCCCGAGGCTCTAGAACTCTGGCCTGCTCCAGAATAAGAAGACCGATCAAATCTCTGACCTGGAAACCCCGAAGGTGCACTCGCCGCTGAATGGAATGGATACCGGGAATACTGCTGTCTCTATCCCCCTCTGAACTCACCAGCCATGTCTACGGATCTAGTCCTGTTACTATGGCCCCAGTCACGCTTACGCTCTGTCTTCCGCTGACGGTTACGATCCTTTAAGTCTTGGGCATATGCCTATATACGCGAAATATCCATACCTGGCTGCAACGCAGCTGTCATACACTCATCAATCAAATGTGGCCCTAAACCAACCACGAAATGATGAACTTGATCCTCCATCTCAGCCACTATAGCTAGGGCATATCTAGCCAATGAATCAAAGTGCACACTGTATTCTCGAACACTCATACTGCCCTGCTAAATATGTAAAAACCTATCTACTCGAGCCCGCCGAACCAGTGTCGGCAAATAATGTCGAATAAAAGCATTTGAAAACTCTTTCCAAATGGCTGGAGGGGCATCCTCTCCCCTAGATAGTTCCCACGTCTGGTACCACTGCACTGTAACATCATGGAGCCTAGAAGAAGCCAACTCCACTGACCACCTCATTAGCATGCATAACCCTCAGAGTCCTTTGCATGCTATCAATAAAGTCCTGGAGGTCCATATTCTGCCTCAACACGGAGAACTTCAGAGGATCTAAATTGGAAAAATTCTTAACCCTCGCACTAATAGCTCGGTCTGCTTGATCAACACCAACTCGCTAACGCTGAGCTTGAGCGGCTACCAATATAGTCAACAACTGTATAGCATCTCGCAAAGCCTGAACCCTTGTATCTGGTTGAGGGACGGGAGGCACTGGGGCAGGTACTGGAGGCGGGGTATCCGAATTCTGAGATGGGGTCTCACTCTGAGACTCGCCCCGAGCCCTAGTAGTTCGCTGAGTACGGCTACTAGCCTCACCGAACACGACCTTGCCCTTCTGGGTAGCTGCAACTTTCTTTCGAGGCATCGCTGAAATCTGAACAAATTATTAGAAGGTGAACTTTTAACACACGGCTCTATCGCACAATCTAAGAGAGAAAGAATGACAACATCCTAAATGTTCGACAACCTTATGTCTGTAAGTGTGGTGCACAACACACCCATAAATAAGACTCTACTAGACACGGTCTGTAGACAATCCTAGGACAGAATTGCTCTGATACCACTTCTGTCACGACCCATACCGATGAGTCGTGACGAGTGCTTGACCGCTATAGACCAGACACCCTTATAACTGTACTTGGATCTCACTGAATAATAGGGTGGCCCATATAAGGCTTATAACTGAACTATGCTGACTCGAAAGGATGACATCATGAACTCTGTATCAAGAACTCACAACCATATGTGTATATATATATATATATATAAATGCTGAAAATAACAGTGCAAGCCGACTAGGCCACTACATATGCTGTACACAAAAGAATAGCAGCCGACAAGGCTACCTCACATCCAACTATACACAACTGTCTACAGACCTCTAGTGGAATACAAAGCTGTAGAAAGGACGGGATAGGGCCCCATCATACCCACATATATATATACATGTCAAAAATAGCATACCAAAAATGAACTGTAGCTCCGAACCAAGTGGAGTGTGCTGACTACTGCTGAGTGGAAGTCCTACTAAGCTAGACCACCTGAACCTGCGGGCATGAACGCAGTCCCCCGAGCAATAGGGGAGTCAATACGAATAATGTACCGAGCATGTAAGGCATAAGAACAACAAGTACACAAGAATCATGAAAGATATCTGAAACATGGAAGCTAATCTCAATATCTGAAAGTGCCCCTAAGGTGTATGATATGCATGCTCTCTAAAAAAAATCATATATATATATATATATATATATATATATATATATATATATATATATATATATATATATATATATATATATATATATATTATCAGTGCTGAGGAACGATCAACCCGATCCATATATCATGTCATCCCGCGTTCGAGGTAATCTTATAATCTGCCTACTACAGTGGTGTACACATCTACATGCCTGCCCGACCAACTATAGAGCAGCACGGTGTGAGAAAATAGCTATACATATATATAAATGCGTGAAGGACTCATGAAAGGATACTCTGGAAGCTGTAGATACGAAACATACGAGGTCAAGGATACCATAAATCCTATACCATCTAATAGTAGAGTCTTTGGAACTCGCTCGCTTGATTCTTTTGTTCATATGATAAGGATCATGCAAAAAGAATAAAAGGGACAGCCTTAACATACCTTGAAGCGTATCTGATCATCCAACGTCTACTTCTAGAACTTGTAAATCTACAATCTAGATAACATAAGTCACAATTAGACTATTTACACCACTTACTATCCAATTCGAATACGAAAGGAACTTGACGAATTTCGGATAGCATTTCCTTTGTAAACTTAACAATCTCTCAATTTCAAATTCAATCCCAAACATCAACAACAATATCAACAACAACAACAACAAAAACATTGAATGGAAACTTAAACAAGTAATAATATCTCCAGAAATCTAATCAAAATCAGCCCACAAGGCAACCATATCAACAAACTAGGTTATGATTCACAACACCGTCTCCTTCACCTTAAACCACTAAAACTCTTGATAATTAACTCAAACACAAAGGTAAGAATCATATAAATACCTTGAAAGAACTAGCTCTCCAAGAATAACGCTTCAACTCCAACTCCTAAGCTCAACAACTTCAATGGAACCCCAGGAATAACTTTCCCTTTTTTAGCTCGGATTTACTGGGTTCGGATCTTGGTAAAACTTCACCAATGTGATGGAAAATGTTGAGAGAGAAATAATTCAGGGTTTTCTCTGGTTGGGGAAGTGAAAAATGAGGAATAAAATGTTAGGGGCTATATATATATATATATATATATATATATATATATATATATATATATATATATATATATATAAGGGGAACAAAATGTTCTAGTGATGCGGGTTGACGAGTAGGTCGATGGCCCGTCAACACGTCGACGACCGTTGACTTGCACCGTCGATTTGCCACCCCCAGATTTAGGGGCCTCATCATGTTGACGATGTGAAATGATGCTGCGTCAACAAGTCGACGGGTCATCCCTTTGCACCATCAAAGTTCACTATTTTCCTGAATCCCTGAGTCGCTCCGGTTCATTTTGATTTGATTCATTTAACTTCTAATCCTATCGTATTGCAAGGAACATATACTTGTACTTTGGTATACGCAAGGTAAGGCACTTAATATTTCAAAAACCCGAATACAAATCTCTGAATTAAGGGCATACACAACTAGGAAACTATAAACTTTCTTGCGACAAAAACGAGAGGCGAACACCAGTGATCACAATGTGGCAAATATGGAAGTGGAGGAACACTGTGATAAATAGAGGGAAGATGTCTATCAATAAGTTGATATATGAAATAAATTTGACTATTCATCAGATGTGCATAGTTAGAAATCCTAGAATGCAAGTACCAAAGTCTCTTCCTCAAATAATGAAGATGATTGAAACATACAGACCTCACATAGTGAGAAAGATAATGTGATGGAATCTGCTATGTCAGGGTGTTTTAAGTGTAACTCAGATGGTGCTTCTAGAGGAAATCCAGGGCCAAGTTCAGTGGCATTTTGTATTAGGAACTCTGTTGGAGATCTAGTTCATGCTGCAGCTAGAAGAATATCAGATGGATCAAACTTAGTTGTTGAAGCAATGGCTTTGCAGAAGGGGATAAGACACTGTGTAGCAAATAGTCTATTGTCAGTAACTTTGGACACTGATTCAATGACACTGAAAATTATCTTGACAGGAAAATGGGAAGTGCCATGGAGTATTTCTTTGATCATAAAGGATATTACAAGGTTGAAGAGGGGAAAGGAAGTGAGAGTGGAACATGTACTAAGGGAAGGAAATGGATTCGAAGATTTTTTAACTAACTTTGTTTTTGATTTTGTAGGTGATCATCAATTCAATAGTTACCAGTCACTTCCAAGGAAAGCAAGACGGATTTTGAATACTGAAAAAGCACAGATGCTATACATCAGAATTAGGCAAGCCAAAGCTTATCAAATTTCAGGAGATTAACACATAATATAAGGATGCTGCAGTATCTTCAAAACTGTAGGAAACACGCCTAAAACAGAACTATAAGATTGAATAAAAAGACTTTTGGACATGTTACAACAGTGGTATTAGTGTGATCACATGCTCATTCTTGTTTTTACATATCCAAAGGACCTTTTTATATGATCATATTTAAAGGAAAAGGTCAACAATGCATAGGACTGGATCAAACACAGAATCAGCTGAACATGAGGAATTTTTTGAAAGAATTCTACTCCATCCTTGAAGCTTGAATTTTAATTCAATGGACTGTGGATCCATAGCACCTGGTAAGAGCTTGAGGTGTCAACATGGTATCAAGTCAAGGCCAAAGGATTTGCAATAGACAAGCCTCTAGATTTCTTTTAGTTTAGCTACATGTATTTTTATTTCTTTTATTTTCTGCATTTTTAGCATTTCGTACAGAACTTTGATTTTTAATAAAGCACTATCAAGCAATCTGCTTGGTAGTTTTTTATCAAAAAAAAAAAGTATGGATGCTGGGAAGCTGTGTTTGCTCGTGTTGCCTCCCCAACCCTGCATGTGTTCTTATCAATCCTGGATAACTTAAGCCATAAGATTGAGCTATGATGTGAAGTCCTTAAGTCTGCCTAGATTGCTTTGCATAAACTGTCTATGTCATTTGTGAAGTTGTTATTCAAATACTTAAGCATTTGTTGACAATAGACAAAGTAAGGGGTTGGAAATGATGTTCAAGTGGAAATTGCTATTTCTTTGCCCTAGTTAACCTGTTAAGAAATTAATTTATCTTGATGCCTAAATTTTTTTATCAGTTGAAGTCTGCATCTATACTGTTCTGACATATACCATGCTATAAAATCAACTCAGATTGGAACATATAGATTTGATAGGACTTTTTTGGGACTAAATAAATTAGAAACTTTTTCAAATAAGACCTTAAAGTTGTTTCGGCATAGAAATCTCAGTTTCCTCACACTTTAGTATATATAGATTGGTTTAATGGTGAGTTGATATGATCATAGGTGTGAATATGCAAGCTATGAACCACTTGACATAGGGAATCCTTTTAAAGGAACCTTAAAGAGAAGATTTAGAAATGAACCAAGTCTTACTTAGTTCATAGTATCTATTTTCCAAATAAAAGGCGCCATGGCATGCCCTATAATTCTATGGGGTATATGTTTTCCATATGTGCACATTTGGCCTTCGATTCTCATCATTGAATCAAAGGGTGGTTAAAAAATGAGTTTGTCTTGCACAAAATTGGTTGTTTCAGGCTAAAAATGAACTTTTTGGAATAGTTTAGGCTAGCCTGCTTGTTGTGTGTGTCTTCTGATATCTGAAAGAAAGAATAGCGTGGAGCATAACTCTGATGAATCTCCCCTTTAGTCTAGGACGTCTAAAATTGATTTCAAGGTCATGAATTGTTCAACTTATCTTAGAAATGATTCTCAGTTCCTGAAACTTGCCTTGAGCTATCCCTTTGAGCTTAAGATGGATATTTGAACATGGCAATATATGGTTTTCTTGCACTGCTAGATCTCACTGAATGTAGTCCTTTGATTGTAGCTGCTTTAAACTATGTTTGGGACCCCTTTGAGTTTGAATCTAGTCTGCTCTAATGTTTTCATACATTAGAAATCTGTTAAGTAGATTAGGAATCAGACCTGTTTGAGAATAGCTTGAGAATAACCTTGCCTAAAAGAAAGAAATAACTAGGAGGTTAATAGAGTCAAACGTTTAAGGGAAGCCTGGAAAGACTTGGAGTTGCTTTCAACCCAGTTCAGTACAGCCAATTTAAATCAATGATTATTTAAAAATTGAATGTTAGGATTAAGGTGGCACTTGGAGGGATTAAGAGTTACATGAAACCAGGTCCGGTACAGTGTCACCAATAGACAAGAGGGGTAATTAAAAGATTGTGCTTAGAGGAGTGGGAGTTGATTTCAACCCAACTTAGTACGGTTCAATCAAAATAAGGATTAGGATTAACTAATGATTAGAAGTAGTTTTCTTAAGAATCAGTTTAAGCTTGATAAGTGATATGCATAGGATATACATGATTTTCTTCATAAAAGATGTAGTCTTAACAGGGGTATATCATGTATATGCACTTGATATACATGTCAAAGTGTATATCAAGTGGTATACTGTGTATATATATGGGTGTATATCAGCCATTTGAGAGATAGATAGTCTATAGGATTCAATACTTTGCTAATCCAAAGGATTAGAGGAGGTTTGGGCTCGGCCCATCTGAGATCAACATAGGAAGCCTGTATCTACACTTAGAATTAAAGCAAAGGGACAAAGGGGTTGTGGTAGCCCATTAAGAAAGCTTAAGCTGCATTAGGTTGCTAGGCCCATTTGCTTGAATTACCTGTGTAGGTATGCATTTGTCCTCCAGTATATATAAGTTGTTTATATGTATATCTGTGATAATTTCATAAAATTAATTCTAATCGGGTTTTTGTTTTTGTAACATCTCGTAAATCCGTATAGAGTGTGAAAGCATTGTATGAGTCCTTTGGAACCTTATATGTTGGGTTACGTGCATAACTTTAGGCTAATGACCCAATAGGAGATGGTCAAAATGAAAATTCACTGCTGTTTCACGAAAAGGAGGTTTGACGGTCGTCCTTTGTACCATCGATCCGTTCGACGCTCCGTCCTTAGCACCGTAGAAAGTAAGGAAGAGAAAGTTGCTCATTGGAAATTTCATGACTTTGACAGAGCAGATCGACGCTCCGTCGATCTGTTCGACACTCTGTCGTTTGTACCGTCAATTGTGCCTAACGGGCTAAAATTATATAAGTTGCAAAATTTTAGATTTCTTTCATTCTTTTCACTCTCAAAAACCCTACGGACAAAAGTATCTCTCTAGGGCTCCAACACTAAGGTAAGAACATCTTAATCATTGACTATCAATCCTAACATCAAACTCATGATTCTTAATATGATTCTTGTGACTAAAACCTAAGGTTTGCAACATAATTCTTCCTAAAGTGATTCAAGCTAGGGTTTGGGTGTTCTTCACTAGAAAAGTGAATTGTTAAACTTTGTTTAACATACTAAGGTATGTCTCTCTTTTAAAAACCTCATCATGGATATATGTTTTCTTCTCAAAGGTTCTTTATTGAATAAAGAGGTGAACTTCTCATGCAAAACCCTAATTCATGTCTTTGCTTGTGGTTGGTGTGCGTGAGGGGACAAGCCCACATTAAACCTTGATTGTGTTATCCTCTATATACATATATGAAATCATAATCGTTTTCTTCTATAAGAGATGATCAGTGATGATGGTTAATTGTTGGTATTGATGATTTTACAAAGAAACTAAGACAAAGGAATCTTGTTTAAAGAAGTGGAAACATTTTCAAAATTATCTTTGAAATTATGGATTTTCGTAATGGCATAACGAACTTTAATTCTATTTGATGGTGTGACTACTTTGAGACAAATTGTCAATCGGCTTCTATGCTATGAACTTTGTTGTTGTGTTTGGCCTAGCTACTCGGGAGGAAGGGTAGCCACTATGGATCCTAGTGTGATAATGCCTAGCCATTCGGGAGGAAGAGTGGCCACTTCCGGGTTTGCTACCTAGGGTGTGATTATGCCTAGCTATTCGGGAGGACAGATAGCCCCGTTGAATTTCACATTCCGGTGTGGTGCGCTGTGACAAGGGAACCTCTACGGTCACCCCTTCGATGTGCTTGATTCTTGGGCCTGTATTGGCATGTGTGATTGTTACACCTCGGAAGTTTTCCCGTACTGGTATGATGAGTGTATGGTGTTTCAATAAGTCGGGAATGGCTAATTATGAAATCTCGGAAAAATAATAAAGTTGCAGAGAAATTCACTGCCAGTGGTCGTATATGGCACTATACGGACCGTATAGTGGTTTACGGACCGTATAGTGCACTCGTCCTTCAACCCGCCAAAAATCTCAACTTTCTGGAAATTGTTGAATATGGTTAAATACGACCCAGTTTACGGCCCGTAAACTGGTTTACGGACCGTAAACCAGGTCGTAAACTGCCCTGTCCACCAGCCAAACTCTCTGCTGTTGAGAGAATGCTTAAATACGTTTACTGGGACGGACCGTAAATCAAAATACGGTCCGTAAACTGCACATTACGGTCACTGTTCATCCCGACAGAAATTCATTAAACATTATCTTTGAGTTATTAAAAGGAACATTTGGCCTCATTTTATTTCATTCATCATTCATGCAACTCAGGAAACCTCCAGAACTTTCCAAACACTCCATCCACAAGAACCCAAGAGAATCAAAGGGGATATCAAGTCCAACAACACAAAATCTATGAAACCAAGTGCAAGAACACATCAAGGCATCATCTAAGTCAAGAATTCCCAAGAAGGTGGAACTAGGGTTTTGGCTAAGTGAAGAATTTCAACTCAAGGGTTGTTCAACCACTATCCAAGGTAAGTTTCATGATTATTCCGTGTTGTTTGAGGTATTGGAAAGCATAGACACTTGAAATGTAGAAGGACAGAGAAATGGGTCATTGTTGAGTGAATAGTGACATAAATGAATGATAGTAGAATTGAACTATGAACATTGAAGTGTCGTGAATACAAATACGTTATAAATGATGTTTATATCATGAAACAAGCAATTAATGTATGAAAACGCAAGGATAAGCTAGAAGTAGAAATAAGGGGCAAATTTGAGGAAAATGGTGAATTTTACCAATTGTATGTAAATGATGAATGTTGAGTACGATTTTGACAGTAGAATTATAAATGTTGGGAGTGATATGAAACATGAGAAAAATGGTATGGAAGCGTTGTACGACTTTTCCTAGAAATTGCGATACGTTCTTGTAGTTAGTTTATTAATGGTGATACGGATTCTCTTATGAAGGTAACGACGTGATATCGACGAAGAATAAGTGAGCGACATCTTAGCTAAGCGACCAAGGTATGTGAGGCTAGTCTTTCTTTCTAATGGCATGAATCTTTGATGTAACTTCCTATTCCCTTCATGAGCTCTCACTTTCTAAGAAGTTAAAAGCCTACACTTACGAATGTCCATATGAGATAAGTTATACGATATGATGATGCTAGTATAATGATGATGTTAATTATCGCTTACACTCACCTTATGTACTAGTTCCTTCAAGGTGAGGCAGAGTATTAATAGTTGTTCCATAATGGAATCGGGGGATCACGACCTTACGTCACCCCGATAGAGTAAGGTTGATCTTGAGCTTTATGCATGTATTACAATGAGATAAGTATTTTATGATGAGTATTATTATTATTATGAGCATTTTTATGATAAGCATGACATGAGCATTTCACACCGTGCCTAGTTGGCCGGGCAGTCACCGCCAAGGCGGGCAGCTATACGGATACACCATGACCTTCGGGCATGAGCAGACACCACTAATGGGCGGCATGAGATGGTATCCCGGACGCGGGAGGCCTGGACGCGGGCTAATATTATTGATTATCACACCGTTCCGACATGGACGGGCAGCTTGCATATGATGCATACATGTTATGAGGATGAGTATGAGTAAGATGGCACGCATGATTTCCTTTATGATTATCAGACAGATCCAGATATTTCTTGTTGATGTTATTACTATGTTGTTGATGTTTTCCTTCCTTGTTTATGCTTCTCATACTCAGTACAACATTCGTACTGACGTCCTTTCTTCGGACGCTGTGTTCATGCCCACAGGTAGACAGGGAGGAGAGCTTGGCCCAGATCCTCAGTAGCAGTCAGCTGGTTGAAAGCACTCCATTGTCCGGAGGTGCTTAGGATTACCCTTTTGGTATATATGTATATTTTTGGACACGACGGAGTCTTGTTCCGTCCATGAATATACAGTATGTTAGTAGAGGCTCGTAGATACGCAGTGTGGGTTAGATGGTCTCACAAGACGTTTTCATATGCATGTATATTATTTTGAGGGCCGAAAGGCAATTGTATATAAAGTATTTATGTTTGTTTAATTATGATTTTCCTACAACTGGCATGTAAATTGATAAAAGAATAATAGATGGGCAAGATAAGTAGTAGAGTGAGCGGTGCTCGGTAACTAGCTCCGGGTACCCGTCGCGGCCCTAGCTGGGTCGTGACAGTGATATTCTTATTTCCTCATGGAATTGTTGTTGCTAATTATGATCAATTGAAAGGCATATTTGAAATTGTGCCTTGACAAGAGACCTTATAATCGGTTTTGATAATTCTTATTGAAATACACAAATTGAATAACTGTGCTTACATTGGTTTCACATGATTTCCAGGACTGATTTATTTATGTATATTTTACTTTATTTTCGTATTGCTTGTTGTCCCCGAGGTACTCACTGAGTACTAAATACCCAGGCATACCATTGTTGTTTTTTATGGTATGTTAGGTAACGGTGAAGAGCAGGTTCTTGATACTCCGGGAGTTTAGGAAGGACTTGCGGTTGCTGCTGATTTGGTGAGCCCACACATTCATTCGTGGGACACCCTATTTATTTAATTCCATTTATTTATATTAGTTTCTGGGCTGCGTCTCGATGAGTTAGACATTTATTCCTTATTCTTAGAAACTCCTTAGTATACATTCGAATGTGTGTAGAAGAAGAGTTGTTGTTTAACTCTTTCGGGCACACTATCATGTTTTGGTTGAATTATTTAAATTATAAAGACTTTCGCTGATTTAATTCATATATTCATGACTTGTTACATTTATTTTATAAACTGTTGGAGGCGAATATTGAACCTGGCGGGTTCAAGTGTTATTATTGTGTCGTTTAGGTTCTTCCGATGTTGTTCATGACATCGGATGCCGGTCACGTCTAGGGTGGTTTTTGGGGCGAGATAGTATTCCCCCATTCTCCTCAACCTCGTGGGCCATTTGGGAAGGTCAAACCTCCATGTTGGGCTGAAGCCCATCAGGCTCTTCTTTTATAGCAAAAGCAGTTTGCCAACATGAAAAGGAAGCTAATATGTACGTGATTGCGTTGAAGCCCAACTATGGGTAAAAATGATCAACTAGGGCCTTGGTATGCCCCTAGCCTAATTGTTTTTTTTATTATTTTTGTTATATATTTCGAGAATATGGTATTGTATTTGTGTATTTGTAAAACTCACATTAATATCGTAATCCATTATGATTAGAGCTAACCGTCTTAGGACAACGATGCTTATGCCGTTTAATAGACTTTAAGCCCCCAAACGATTTTCAAAACCCCGGAATAAACATGACAACTTTGAAAACTCGAGAACAAAATGATCTTTTGCAATACAAGTTTTTTATTAGAAGAGAAATGATTTCAAAAATATAAAGTGTTATGGATATTGTTTTCAAGACCGTTTGTTTTATCGAAAGGAACAAGTTTCAAATATATATGAACAGGACTGAATCCGTAAAGAAAACAATTTCTGGGCTGAAGCCTAATCTAAACGAATAAGTATTTTGGGCCAAGACCCAACAAGTGTGAACCGGACTTTGGGCCAAGCCCTAACTAAAATACTTTTCATAAAAGAAAAAATGCAGATTTTGGGCCGAAGCCCAACTCAAACCAAACCAATTTTTCTTACATATATACAGACTCGAGAAATTTTTTAAAATACAAATCATTTTTATAAACCAGACTTATTCAAATAAAATGAAACACACTTGTAAATACAAAGATCTAGAACGGGGTGTTTTGGAGTAATATATGGCCTGATGAAGAATAATGATACGACGGTTATGCATGGGCATAACAAGGATATATATATATATATATATATATATATATACACACACACACTTATATACATTTTTACATAGCCAGATGAGTTGTCGCTTTTTAGAAACAAAATATACTATCCTTATACATAAAAGGGAATTATTCTGATCCGGATATTACAAATCAAACCTAAAGTACCCTTATATAAAGGGGATATATTAAATTCTTTTCAAAACCCAAATGATATGCTGAATGACAATATTCTATGAATGCGAGAAATTAAACACAATATAAACAGTTGATGCATAATTCACATATTAGAGTTCGAAGGTCAGCCGTATACTATGGATCCTTAATACTAGGGTGTCTAACATCTCCCTAGGGGATCACCAAAACCCTTATCTATAACTTTGGTTACAAAGGCTTTTTTCATGGTATTTGAATAACCCTTTGAACCCGGTATTCCTAATTTCCTAAAAATTAGGTGGCAACTCTTTTTCAAAACAAAGTCCGAAAGAGCACCAACTACTTCCTAGTAGCTTTTCGAGCGCTAAGCCCGCCCATGAAATGCGAACTGTAACAGATGGCAACTCTGCTAGGGACTTAAGTTTCTAACCATAAGGATTCCAATACAATGTGAATTATTTACTTGCACTGTTTGTGTGTTTGATTTCCCGTACTTATAACTATCATTGCATTCATATCATAAACTCTGCCACTCCTGACATTTATTTTGCACTCTGCTTCAAAGGCGACTTCGCGGAGCTTGCGGTCGACCTTTAATTATAAAACCAAATTTATTTCTTTGGAATCGTTGTAAGGCGAGGTTGGTTCGTGGTCGTCCAACAACCCCAATGGGCAGCCCCAGTAGTCCGCTCGGGTACCAAGGCCATTTGTCAAATCCCACTCTAGTGATAACTAGGATAGATCAAGCCAAATCTCTACTGAACTAGAGCATTCATACCTAGACAAGTCTTGGGTATCTCAGACCTACCTAAGGCTCATTAAGAAGACTACCCCGTGTCTAGACGGTCTATAACCCGAAGACATCTCATATCATTTATGTGCTCATTGGAAACATGCTTATGGCTATGTGTTGAACCATTAGCCCTATAGGAAGGGGGGAAACATTAACGGTGCTCTGTTTTGTAGATGGAAAGAGGATCCAGTTTGACATCATCCTCGAGGCACCCGAGTTGCTTAGGGCTTGGTGGGAATAGTTGGGCGATTCGCACCATAGAATCATTAGTTGTTGTTTAGGACATCTGCCTACTACAATGACTATGAAAGATCGTCCGGAGCTAATGGAAGTATTGGCCAGGTATTGGGATGACAAAGTGATGTTATTTAGGTTTGGGGATATTGAGATGACTCCAACCCTAGAAGAACTTAGGGATGCCATAGACAGCAACGGAACCTGTCTGAGAAGGAGACACAAAGCCGGTCATAACCTACTTTTCCCTTAAAAGCCTTCCATCGGCCAAATAAAGAAATAACTTTCTTTTACCCGAGCACCTTAGTCGCATGGCCCCATAATATCCTTCAGAGATTTGCACCGATGGTTTGGGGATGGTATAGGGTTTTCTGTGTATCAAGAGGAATTCAAAAGTCGAGAGGAGTGGGAAGCCACTAGGCCCTTGGCATTCGCTATTGGGTTATTGGGTACTATGGTGTTCCCAAAAGATGGGTCTTTAGCTGTATATACCTGGGTCATCTCAGTTGCTCATGCCATCTTCCACGGCGTGACTAAGGATCAGGAGACCTGGTACTTCGACATTGTCTCTATCATCTCAGCGGACATATACCGAGCCTTGGATTTTTATCGTAATCATTTCAGGTACTTCCAAGGGTGTAACATGTTGCTACAATGGTGGATTATCAAACACCTAAACATGGCTGAGGGTGTCCAGTATCTAAGCAATAACAACAAGATAGACCGCCTCACAAATTACTATCCTAACCTCGGTTACATGTCCAAGCAGGGTTGGGCCCTCTTTTTCTCTGAACTACGGGAAGATCAAATCCAATGGATGTTTCCTGACTTCATCTCCGAGAGAGTAGTGGTTCGAGGTAGGAAATTGTCACGACCCGTCTAGGGGCCGTGACGAGTACCCGATACTTGTACCGAGCACCCCTTGTCTATCGTTTTACCTTTACCTCTTAGCAAGCCATGTAAACAGAGCCATTTTGTTTTTTGAACATTAACATTAGCGGCGTCATTCTGAACATAGACTAATAAACTTCGTTATCACTTATACATCAACATTAGCATGCCAAAACACCATATATCTAACTGTACTTAACTGACTGTACATATCTGTCTACGAGCCTCTACACATAGTACACTTATACATAGAAAGGGCCGAGCACTGTCGTGCCCGAAAATACATACACAAAATAGTACCACGAAAGTGGGGCTCCGGAACAACTGGAGCGCTGTCAACACTGCTGGTAAGGCTTCTAAGGATCAAGTCCACCTGTCTGCTGACCTGCGCGGCATGAAACGCAGCGTCCACAAGAAGGGACGTCAGTACGAATAGTGTACCGAGTATGTAAGGCATGAATGGTAATATACGGAAAATATGAATCATGTATAATGACATAAGAGAGTTACAACACATGTCCTGGGATAGAAACATAACCTGTACATATAAGTGCCCTTGGGCAGATGCCGTGCTTCCTTAGCTTTCCTTACTCATATATATGTATATATACATAAAATAGAATATATCATATTGCCGAGGCGTCGGCAGCCGATCCATTTAACCATAAATATGCACATCCCGCGTCCGGGCATCCCGCGTCCGGGACGATATCATGTCATGTATTGCCAACTGATCAGGTGGATATGCATATATAACGCTCTGCCCTTATCTCCATCTTCCCCGTAAATATATGCGTAAATCATGTATAAATATCAGCGTCTATAGCGCCCTGGCTCTTTCATCATATACATATACTCGTATCATATACATATATCAGCGTCTATAGCGCTCTGATTCTTTTATCATGTATATGTATCAATCGGGGTCATAAGGTATAACTCCATGTATCTAGAATCCTTAGAATAGTCATTACCTGTAATAGAATTGGGATATCCAGAAATAATTTAACATTCTCATACTTTCATTTTTATAATAGAACATATCTAACGTAGGCACTTTTCTCATCTTTGACTTCTTTGTTATTGTTATAAGGTCAAATTCGTCATCTTTGTCATACTTGTCATAGACGTGTATTCTTTCTTAGTATTATCGTTATCATGGTTCTCATAGACGTATTTACGTGCTACACTTGGCATTTGATAATCGGAACAAGGATCAAGAGTTCCCTTAGGATTCTACTCCAAAACAAGTCAAATGAAGAAATAGGGAAAATCCAGGAACAGTGGGCCCACCTCGGGCCGAATGAGATAACGTACATAATTTACCTATGTTACGTGTCATGACGTTACCTATGAGGGTTGTAAGGTAATCGGGTCCTCTTTATGCAAATTCTAGAGGCTTAGGAAGGTTTTCCAACATTTTGCGCACTTTCTAGTTCAATTCCACTGAAGGAAAAAGGGGAAACTTTAGGTGCGGATTCCGGAGAATAGGGTTGTCCCCGAGGCTCGTATCCAACTTATTTCGTCTAAGACATGCCATAGAAGGAAAGATGAAGCCTTACATACCTCTTTCCGCTCCTTTTGCTATTCCGAATTCACGTTGCAATCTCGTCAAAATCTGCAAATTGGTCATGTTTACTAAAACTCTTATTAGGATACTTAGAATTAGATTCTTAAGGAAACATTTGGCTAGCGAAATTTCGGCAGCACTTCCCCTATAAATACTCCATCCCACCAAGTTCAACTTGGCTAATTTCAATCAACAACAATCCCGGGAATTCAAACCCGGCCAAAATATCAACCACAATTCCAACAACAACAATACTAACAACCTCCATATTCAATCAACTTACTACTTCTTCCAAAACTTTCTAACTTTAATGAAAACAATAACAACCTCATAATATATATTCCAACAACATCATACTAACCACATTACCTTCCATGCATGCAAGAACATTACATTCAATTTACATAACTTCTAAAACAAACCTCCACCTACTTCAACTTCACAAGATTATTATGCATTCATTAGCAATCTAGCATCCACAATTCAACTACAACCAAAGCATTAAATAGAATTGACTCCTTTTCTTCCATATTACACTACAACTACACGGCCAACATCAAGCATACACACTACAACCTCTCCAAATTTATTCAACTTCCATTATCAACATAGTATCCACAACAATAACAACCAAACACTAGATAAATTAATTAAAACACAATTTCTACACACATATACATGTTCCATACCTCATGGCCACACCCCTATTTTTATCTCTTTCATGAATTTCATCCATTTTAACATACTACAACACATATAAACCATTCATAACACATAAAGAAAGATCAAAACTCACCTTTCTTCTTCAACTTCTCACTTGACTACAACTTGGCAACTTGTATGATTTTGAATCTTTCTTGCTCCAACAACAACTCCACCTTGTTAAGCACCCTTTACTTGATAGGAATTGATTTTTGAAGAATTTTTTTGAAGTTTTTCTTGGAAATTCTTCTATGGCCGAAATGGCCTAGGAGCTTCTCTTCTCTTCCTTTTATTCTTTGCCTTCTCTTGAACTTTCTAGAGAATTAATGAAATAATATGACTTAGTCATCTTTTATTCTTGAAAATTAAATTCCCACATGGGCCTAGCCCATGCCATGGCCGGTTGGGCCTCTATTTTTTTTTTATTTTTTTTTTTGATTATTTGTTTTTGATTTTTTTTGGGCCAACTCGGTTTGGTCCCGTTTTGGGCCTAGCCCACTGACCTTTCGACCTTAAAACGTCCATATCTCCTTGTACCGACATCACCTGGGGACCCACGACCTATGGTTGGAAAGCTAATTCAATTATCTACAACTTCTATGTCTTGGTACTTTTCCAAATTCCAAACTTATAATACCGTTTTTGCTCCTTGAAGTCATATCACCCGAAAACGTTTTCTTAAAAATATTCGTTTGGAGGACTTCCACTTTGATTTGGCCCAAGGGTCCTTCTTGAGTTGTGTTTAACGTCTCATATGTGATTCATATGAATTTTCATATGTCCCAAAAAAAATCTCGATGTGTGGGTCCCACCTCAGCAAATAGTCTGACGTTCAAAAATACGGGATATAACAAAAATGCCCATTTGTACCACTGGTCGGCATTCGAGGGAATTGCCCTTACTACCCTTTCTGAGTTTTGAGACAGTTTGGGAGAAGCCAAGTGATACCACGAGTAGGGAATACCGAGAAGTTCATACTTGAACATACATATCAAAGAATCTGAAATGTCGGAGAGATACTTCGAGAATGGAATGGTCGCCTGACTTTAGGACCAGACACCTTAGCCTCTTATAGGTTCAGAGCAGGGTGTGACCCGAGATATCACATTTGGCTACAGAGTCACTTAGCCGGCACAGCCGTTCCAGGACCGATACTTTATCACACTGTCCTTGATAGATCTGCACAGGCCGAGGCCAGAGTTCGCTTGATTGAAAGAAGGGAGAATGATAGCGATGCCAAGTACTTAGAGAAGATCAAGCATGACCAGACTGTCATAGCCGGGTTGATTCGAGAGGAAGACAACTTGAAAGAGTGTTTAGAGGGGATGGACGAGCGTCTGGCTAGGATTATGCAGGAGTCAGACCCCGTGGTAGCTAGGATGGAGCTGTTCTAGGCACGTCTGCAAATTCGGACCACCCTCCAGAGGGCCAAGAAGGGCAAGATAGACCGAGCCTCGACATCAATCACAGGAGGAGAGTTCTGCTGATCCTATTTTACTTTTTCTGTCATAGCCCCATGTGGACTTTAATATCATCTTTTGTAATCCCTACCGGGAAAATATTATTATTAATGAAATTATGATTTTCGGGGCAATGGTTCGGCTTTACAAATGGCACTTGCATGTTTCAAACGATTCTGACAGCCTTGGTTCAAAAGGCCTTAGGAACACGAGTAGTATAACTGCTTACTAAATATGTGATTGCTTGCTACGTGCTTTACATGCCTACTTTCTCTATATGCTATCATGTATTTAAAGCCCGAATGCAATTGATCCAGTGTTCTAAACCATATACCTAGAATGAAACCCTGATTTCATGATTGATTTCTTAAAGCAAAGGGAGATTTAAGCCTAGAATCTAATTACCCCATGATTAGATAGTAGAAAACTGTAATTAAATCAATCAACACTCTATTAGATCAAAAGGGTTTTAAATCAATAGCCTGGGTTTCCACAAACCCATCTTCCCCAATAGTTCCTTAACCAACATGGATACTAATTAAGTATGATTAAATACTAGAATAAGGTATAAGGACTTACCCCAAGATGGTTACACCAACACTTCTTCAAAAATCGCTCACAATACTACTTTGGATTAGGTTTTTGGTGAACGGGATAAATGATTCGAAGTTGGGAAATAAAATAAGGTTTCTGGTTCAGTGATCTTCGCTGGGGAGAAGGCAGTCTCGCTTCCATGATCCCGCCTCTGCAGATCTCATTAAATGACTCGGCTTCCACTCGTGCAAGCCAAGTCCCATTTAAGCGGACCCGCAGGGGCGAACCCTCTCCCGCCAGGGCAAGATATCAGGAAATCAAAAAATTATGGTTTAACCAAGTTCAACCCAAAATCCTGACATCCATACGAGGCCTCCTGGATACGAACCAAACATGGAAAAAAAAAGTAAAAACACGCTACAAATTCACTCGTGAGCTTAGATTTCCCAACGGAGATCACCTTGACTCGGTCAATCCCTAAACGGCTAAAGTCAAGTTTCAAACCAAGTACCCAAAACGCCCTAGGAAGCCTAAAAACTGAACAAGGCACCCGCACCAAGTCATAAATGACCCTCCGAACCTCACAAAATTGACGGAATTATGAAAGAGGTCCCTTTACCCAAAATTCAACTATTAGTCAAATATTTTCACTTAAAGGTTCTAATTCTTTCAATTTCCACTAGAATCGCCCGATAACCTCGGAAATTGGGTCTACAGGGGTAAAATTGTCAAAACACGCATAACGACCGAACGGCTCGTTATATCAGATACCAAATAAACAACTGTTTATCCTCAAACAGACAAGAAATGGAACGAACGAAAGGTACCCGACTGGGTGAAATGCTGGGGATATCTGCTATGCATATCAATCTAGTTTGCCCACGTAGTCTCCTCGACTGGACAGTGCTTCCGCTGAACCTTTACCAAAGCCATCTCTTTTGACCTCAACTTTTGAACCTCCCTATCCAAGATGGCCATCGGCTCCTCCTCAAAAGATAAATTTTGATCAAATAGAACTGAATCCTACTAAATGATATAAGACCCGTCTAAATGATATTTATTTAGCATGGTCACATGAACACCGGGTGAACATCCGGAAAACCTGGAGGTAATGCCACCTCATAAGCCACCTCTCCCACATGACGAAGGATCTCAAATGGGCTAATAAACTGTTACACCTGGTACTTTTGTACGTAGAGTTTCATCGTGAGTTAGCCATCATAGACTTAGAAATCGGGATTGTCCTCGAGGTTATACGATCTTAGACATGTCTATCCTAAGTATATAAGAGTGAATCGAAGAAATTAAGTTTGTAGAAACTTTGAAAAAAAATTACAGAATTTTGGACAGGATTTTTAGTTCAACTTTAGGGAGGTATATCTCCTAGTGTATGAGGAGTTATTTATATTTAAGTTCAGAGAGTTTTCTTTCCCATGCCAGTGATAGATCACAAATCGGAGAAGTACGGTGCAATTTATGGCCCGTACAAAATTATATGATTTCAAGTACGGACCGTATAACATTGGCGGTGGCTGACCTTTAAGGGTTTTTTAAAAAGGGTAGAACATTCATTTTAAGTCATTTTTTACTCAAATTAATCCCTATACTTCCTAAACACTCTCTTAAAGGTTCTCTAAGGTTTTCAAGGGTTCCCAAGAACCATAATTCCACATCAACGTTGAAGTAAAAGAAGGATATGCTCTTCTATGGTATTGTAATGGCATTAAAGGTGACTGGGAGCTAAAACAAGCGTAAGATTCGAGCTGTAGTTGTTGTGTAAGGTGAGTATATTATATTCTTGGTTGTTCTGAAGGTTATTTTGTTTGAGTAAAGAATTGTAAGTTAACACTTGGAAATGGTATGGAATGTTGTTGTTCTTGTTGGACTCTGTTGGAAGCTATATTTATGAATTGTTGTGGCTAGAAAAATGAAGAGAACAACTTGAATATGGTATTCTTGATGTTGTTATGTATGTCTAGGTATTTACGAAGGAGATTGATGGAAGATATATATATATATATATATATATATATATATATATATATATATATATATATATATATATATATATATATATATAAACTTGATTGAGGGTGAGGATGTGACCTAAATTATAAACTCGTGGTCTGAGGTTCGTTCCAGAAATGAGTGGTACATGATGTGGATCCGCGTCTGAGGTCCTTCCCGAAGCGGAGGATTTATGGCTCTGGTCCGACGAGTATCCAGAACGAGTGGTACATAGACACTATGGGTCTCCTGCAGGTCATGACTATTGAGCAATGACATCTGTTAGTATGTGTGTACAGTGTGTATACATTTATTGTTGGTAGACTTATCTCCGTTGTTGTTTCTGTTGATTTGATTCTTGATATCATTAGGTGACTTGATTGTTAACATCCCTAGTTGCCTTGTTGATTGAAATATCCGAGTTTGTGTTGTTGGCCGGCTTGTCTATTTTATTGATTTTATAATGTATGCTTGATACTAATCTTAGTCGGCCTATGATATTTACCGGTGCATAGTGTTTGTACTGATACTACCTTGTTGCATTCTTTTGAATGCAGATTGTGATCCTGAGACTGCTACCCAACCTCATATCTAGCGTTGAGGCCATTTGCTGACATATTTGGGGTGAGCTTCTATCCATGCCAGGCCGCCCGAAGATCTTCTTTTATGATGTATATTTCTATTCTGTACATTGTTGGTTATTTATTTAGACAGATTATATTCCTTAGACATGTTTTAGATTTGAGTCTTTGTACGGTGACTTTCGGATTTTGTGGTTTGTAATAGTTAGGACTTCCGCATTTAATCCATTATTTTATGGCATGACTTAATTTTCATTATCTTGTGCTTGAATGGTTAATAACTGATGGAAATGGTTAATATAAAAATGGACTTGAATGAGTAGATGGTTTATGTATTGGTTCTCCCACTAGGAGTTAGTGTGGGTGCCAGTCATAGCGGGTTGGGTCGTGACAGTGAAATTTGTTCAGGAGCGAGTGTTGACAGCTCAAAGCCATCAAGGTCATATTTAGGCATGTGGTTAATGACTGGGTCGTCTTGCGATTTTAGCCGATGAAAGGCATGATGATCTTTGGGAAGGAGGCAAATTCAGCTCGAGATGTATTAGGCCATTCAAAAACATTTGACAAGTAAGCTAAGTATTTTATGAGTTGGAGTTACCTTCAGAATTAGAGTCCGTTCACCCAGCTTCTATATCTCTAGGTTGCGAAAGTGTGACATGTGCAGATTGTGGAAGGCTGTAGATCGTAGAAGGCCTGTCATAGAGATTTCGATGGCTATTTTAGATTGGCAAGTATGTAGAATAAAGACAAGGTTTGTCTTTGTAAATCACCAAGAAGGAATAACAATGTCACGAACATGACGTGGAGAGCCAAGAGAGGGAAAGAAACTCCAAGTACCCCTTGTCTGTTTCCAACCGAAGGTAGCACCAAGACGAAACATTGCAAGAGGAGACAGGAGGAGGACATATTTCATCAGGTAAATGATAGCTTAAAAATTCTTTTGATGTATGATGACGCCATGAGGTTTGATATGTAGGCTTCTGTATGATGTTTATAGGGCCCCACAGAGCACGTAGGTTGGATTCTGGCAGTTTGTAGGTTTTAGATAGTGCCCTATTATAGGGGAGACTCTGTTAAAATTTTTGAAAAAATCTATATGAATTAGCTCTCCCCTAATGAACCCCTATATTCGAGGACGAATGTTCCTGGGGGGGAGGATGTTACATCTCGTGTTTTCATGCATTAGAAAGCATTCAAGTTAGACAACATAAGTAGCGGAAAAGAGGTTATCAAGCTTATAGGTTGTTAGAATGATAGTACAGATATGTCCTAAGGATTAGAAGTTAAACGAATTGAAGAAAATAATTTTCGTCGAGGATCGACATTTATCTGAATGAAATACGGTCCAAGCTATAATACCTTGTATTTTTGGACTAGGAAATTGAATCGTCTGACATGAGAAAATTTGCTTGAGTCTAGAGGATTTGGTCATATTCAAGTATGCTAATAAAGAGCCCACTGTATAAGAAGATGAAGTCCAAAATGATTTCAGACTTAAAGTGGGACGACGATAGTTGGAAATAATATTTTGGGGTGTGCATAAGAGTCTATGGACTAGTATTGTACCACATGATTATGATAATAAGTATATAAGGTGTGTTAAAATTATTACTATTTAACTGAACTGAGATCAAGAAACTAATTATGTATGTAATTGATTAAATGAGAGAATTGTATTGGAATACAAGGAATTAATTAAGAGCACTTGCCATGTGAACAAGTCATGTGGATTATGGCCAAGTGGCAGCAAGATCACATGCTTATACGTGCTTAAGTAGGAGGTATCACTAATATATATTAGTGCCCAAGATGACTCAATTTTTTGCACTTTTAAAGGGAAAATTGACATGCCCTAAATCGGGAGGAGCGTGACCGGCACTCGATGCCAAACTAGGCCCGAGCGAACCACTCTAAATCTGAAACTCTGGGGAGTAACCCCCAAATTAAACCGATAATATATATATATATATATATATATATATATATATATATATATATATATATATATATATATATATATATGCATACTGACTGTCTCGTTTGAACTGGCACATATACCCAAAATATATATACACAACTGAGCAAGCCGACGAGGCTGCTTTAATTGTAAAAAACCAACAGTATCCAACAGACATATACAAGCCGACAAGGCTATCACACAGACATACTATATACAGGACTCGTCTACAAGCCTCTAGGGAAAGTATGACTGTACCATGGTCGGGACAGGGCCCCGGCCTATACAATCTGTAATCAAAAGAGAGAGACTCCAAATACCTAGCAGCTCCAAACAAAAGGGAGCTCAACAATTAGCTGATATCAGATCCTGCCTACTGGGGTGGTCTATCGGTCTATCAATTTGTACCTGCAGGCATGAATGCAGCGCCCCCGGAAAAAGGGGCGTCACTACAAAACAATGTACCGAGTATGTAAGGCAAGCGATAATTGAAACTGAACTGAAACAATACAATCTGGAGGACAAAAGATGCCCGGAATATCTTACCTGACCTGTCTCATATGAAATGCAAAATAATACTATTATATATCTCACTGACCAAGCGGCCAGGCAACTGTAAAATCTCACTGGCCCGTCGGCCAGGCAATTTGTCTCACTGACCCATAGGCCAAGCAATTTGTCTCACTGACCCGTAGGCCAGGCAAAAGAAAGTGTCTCACTGACCAAGTGGCCAGGCCAAAGAAAATTCGCAGTGTATATCATGCATATGCTTGAAGTTTGGAGTTGACCATCGCCAACATAGGGTAAAGATGACCTCGTGTCGCTGTTTTGAGTGCCCGAGTAGGTTCGTTGTGTGTTTTATGACTAAAGTGCATATTTGGTTTGTGTTCGGGAGGTTCCATATGTGCTACGGGTGTCAAAACCAACTTTAGAACTTGAATGTTTTTTCAGTTGCTGTTGCGGCCACATTTGTGAGGATTTGCTCGCAACTGCGAAGTCCTGGCCATATATGCGAAGTCAAGGGAGGTCAGGGAATCTCACTTTTGGGAGAGAGGGCTCGCATCTGCGAAGGTGCAGATGCGAGTGGGGCGTTGCAATTATGATGCTCACATTTGTGGACTAGGGATTGCATTTGCGAATCCCTTGGCAGTGTTGAGTATTTCCAAAATGAGAAACCATCTCATTCTTCCATATCTCAAGTTCTAGAGGTCAGTTTGATTTGATTTCAAGGGATACTTGCACGATTTAGCTCAGAGGCAAGATTCTAATTGTCATTTCGATGTTTTCCCATGAATTATTCTTTTATTTTGGGATTTAATCCATGGTTTGGGTTGGAAATTGGGGGTTTTAGCCCAAAGTTGAAATTAAGTTTTTCTTGAAATTGGAGGTCAATTAATGGTTAGTTTGGGATGATTTTCTGGGTTTAGACTATAAGTTATGGGTAAGCTATTTCTGAAATAAAATTTCAGCTTTCCCTTGGGGCTCAGGTTTGACTATTTTGGGTTCATTTTGGGTTACGAGTATAAGTATAGTAATACGGGTGTCTATGGGCTTGTATACTCATGTAGATCACATAATTGATAAATTGGGATCGATCCGAGGCTTTGAGGAAAGAAAATGTGTTTTCTTGAGGTTCGTGGCACGTTGCCGACTTTCAAGGTATGTTAAGATTTTGACTTCACTTGAGGACGTTTTTGTTAAATAAAGGCTAAAATTGGACTGGTTAAGGGGTAAGGGCGTAATAGGGGTCTCGGACCCGTGATGTGATGGGCATTAGTATGAGTACTGCTGTATTGTGTTGGGTTGTGATATACTTGTAGATACGGACCATGACCCGAAAAATGCCAAAGCAATGGGCATTAGCTTTTATGTTCTACGTGTTTACACTTGATTCGATTGTGTTAAAATCTTTAATAGCCTCGTACACTCATGATAGACGTGTCGGTTAACATAACGGAAATTATGGCTATTAAGTCTAATGATTGAAGAACTTATGTGAATTATTGGCTATTAAGTCTAAATGTAGAGTTATTCATTCTCTTATATATCAAACCGCGCATATGGTTACGATGGGATCAAGTTGCACGCCTGTAGCAGGTTGCTTATATTGCATGATATTTGATCTCTTACGGTCAGGAGCATGATTAGGTCTTGGGAGGCCTAGACTCGATGTGATCTTGGAATTATTATAATTTCGGGTGGTATATGGACTTAGTGGTACCCCATGGGTCACATCTTCCACACAGTCCTGAAAGCTCTGTGTGTATGCACAACATATTGCATTGCATTTTTCATTGCTTTTCTTACTTGGTTATGTGATTGACTTTATATCTGATTCTTTGACCACATGACTACTTGTTTATCTGAGTAAGGGACTTAAGTGGTACTTTTATACCCTGGATTGGTGATGTTTCAGTTATGAGACTAAGTATGGGTAAGGCAATAAGGGAGATATTCTAACTTTACTTCGTCACTGCTTCTTTTGTAGTCACTTTATGAGACATACTGAGTACACGTGTTTTCCATACTCAGACTACACTTGCTGCCCTTTGTGGTGCAGATTCGACTCCTAGTACCAGTGGATTTCGTAGGGTCAAGTGAGTTCGTGCTAAGCTTGATCTGGTGGTCGTGGTGAGCTGCTGGCTATCCCGCAGCACCCCTCCTCCTTCCATCATTTTTATTCATACAATGTATTCGCAGTATTAAAGTTATATTTTCTATTATTAGAGGCTCTTGTACTTCTGATACCAGTCTTGGGTGGATTTGGATTATGTTTTTCGCATTTTCTATTATAAAGACTTAATATTTGAATATTCGATTATTTTCATTAATTCTTCTGTGTATTTACTTTATTGCATTGGAATTGTTGGGATTGGCTTACCTATTGATTGGAAAATATGTGCCATCATTTTTGCTTTTTGGGTCGTGACAAGTACTACTTGTAAGAAATTGTAATCTTGTATGCTTAGCTAATGGATATATTTTAATTTTTTTAACAACACTTTTGCAATTTGCTGTGTTGAATCCAAGTAGCTCCTTCATATGTCCTCCGGATGCATGCAATATGTTATGCCACAGCATCATCCTTTACTTTCTTGTGTAGCCAATCCTTTATTTCCTGATTGACTAGTAGGTACAGATCATCCCCTTCTCTACAAATCATCTTCACCTTTTCACTGGAGAGGTTTGTATAAGAAATAAATCACGGTAAAAAGTAACCTATCAATAAATGTGTCTGGTTATTTTAGAAACTGACAACAAATTGTACTATAAATCTGGCAGAAATAACACATTCTTGACTTCACCCTTTTGTGTAATCTTATAATCACCAGTGTGTGAAACTAGAGTTACTTCTCCATTTGAAAAGTGAACTTTTTTACTATTTGAATTATTGACTTCCTTAACATTTGTTAACATGCAATAATTTGCTATCATATGATTTGTTGCCCCTGTATTATTATTAATTTTCTTTATCTACATTACCGTAGAGGAATTAATTGTAGATGTCATGTCAGCCATGCATGCTTTCATGCGGTAGTTCTCGATTCAGAACTCTCACTACCTAGTTATATCATTTTGTGGTAAGTTGTGGAGCCATTGACATATCTCCTGATGCTTCAGTCTGTCCAGCATTAGCAACAGAGCTGTTTGGATTGATATTCTCATAATTTACATTGTATGATGTATTCACGTTCTCTTTCTTTATGAATTTGAAAGGGATAACCTATTATTTTGTAGCATCCTTCTCTTGTGCGACACTTCATTTCGCAGAATCGCACTGCATATTCTAATTTTTCTTATGTTTCGATAAGCTACACCTTTCCCAGCAAGAGTGCAGTCAACTCAGCTCCTTCTTCCATTATAGGAACTTCAGCTACAAACCTCTAGCTTCCCTATCAATTATCATTGAGTATAATTTGTTTACATTTAGAGTTGGATAAGTCATTAAATTCTCATAAAATTGCATCAACTTTTGTCGCTGTATGTTCTCTGCGAAGTTCTTGGATTTGGCACAATCACATGGCGGTGACACCACATTATCAAATTTAACGCATAAATTCCTATGCTTCGAGAAATACAAATAGACATTGTTCATTCCCTGAGTAATTGTAGCAAGTTCTTTATGCATCTGATAAACCCTCGATGTGTTAAACTTGTCAAATCTTACTTTCAAATCATCCCACATTTTCTTGCATTTTTTGCATATACAATCCAGTCACCAACTCCTTCGTAACTAAGCTCATTATCCAATCACGCACAATAGCATTACACCAAGCCCATTGATGAACTAGACCTTTTCCAAAATTCTCCTTCTTCCCAGCTTCGGTCAATAGCCCTAACTCTCTCTTTCCAAGTATGGCTCTTGTCACCGCACGGCTCCAAGCTGAGTGATTTCAATTTTAGTTAATTGAATCAAGATAATTGGTACTCCAGTTGTATCCGAGGGATATAGACACAACGCATGGTTGTGATCGAGTATTCTTCGCGTAGCTGAAATCATAAGCATGGATTGCAGCTCTTATTCTCCAAAAGACTTCAAAATCTAAATCGTAGACTCATTTGAATTTGAAGGTGACTTCAAAAGCTAGCTTATAATTCTCAAGAGAGTATAGAAGAAGATGAACAAGAGCTGAAATTATCTTGTATATTGAATGGAATGAAAATATGTAGTTAGTACAAAGTAAGCTACTTATGCAGAGCAAAGTAAAACTGTTCAGTACTGTGCTAAATAGTACTGTACCAATTAGTTTTCCCGAGCGGAACACAAAATTGAGCAATTTTAAATAGTACAGAACAGTAGTACACGAGTAATATTTCCCCTTAGAAGAATATATTAAAAAAAAAAAAAAAAGGAAGAAAGAAAATGTTAATTTTAACATTAAGAAAATGTTAATTTTAACATTAATTTGATTGATTGATACTCCCTCGGTCCCATAATAAGTGTCACCTTAGTCAAAACATTCATATTAACAAACCAATAATGCAATGTGAAATTTACTAAATTACACCTACATAATAAAAATAAATTACTTTTTCCTCTTGATTAGAGCATGCACAAGTATTAATCCTTTTGACATTGAGAATCCAACAATACCACGTTACTATGTGGCTTGTCCAATCATCATTTAAATGTTACTTTAACTTGTCATTTTATGTCTAAGGGTAGAATTAAAAAAAATTAGTTAATTTATGTCTTAATTTTCTAAGATGATACTTATTCTGAGATAATTTTTTTTTGCTAAGATGACACTTATTACGGGACGGAAGGAGTAAAAAGTAAGATGCCTCAACAAATCTTCTGTCATTAATAAATGCAGATAGATGTATGCTTAAAGAATGAAAGAACCTCCAAGTCCGTTGCTTTGTTGGCAAAGGAGACTTGCGTATACGTTTGTGAAGGGCCATATTTCCCTTATAAGCAAAACATATTTAGAGCCCGTTTGGATTAGCAGAAAAAAAGTGGCTTTTAAATATAAGTGTTTAAAGTATTTTTAAGTGCTGAAAGTTATTTTATAAATAAACAGTCACGTGTTTGGATAAAAGTGTTTAGAGGGTTTTTAGAAGTTAGTGTAGGATTAGAATTAACAGAAAATATAAGGGATAAAAGGGTAAAGTTGTTGGTCAAACCAAAATGACTTTTAAGCTAAAAAAAAAATAAGTTGGGGTTGAACAATTTCTAAATTTTGGCTTATTTTAAATACTTTTTAACTTAATTTAAGTTGCTTTTATTTTTGCTAAATACTCAAATAAGTTAAAAATGGCTTATAAGCTGGTTTGATCAACTTATAAGTCAATCCAAATGGGCTCTTATAATCCCTTTGAAGCATTTATAATCAGTGTATAAAACTTAAGGCTCAAGGTGGTTTGCTGTCCCAAGAAATAGTGGATAGATAATAGGATTTGATTTAGGTATATTATCAGTGTAACTTTTTTTTTTTTTGTTTATATTATCAGGCTATTCTAAAATATATTATAATCAGTTATTTGTCTTGTTTTAATTTTACATCACCAATCACACTGATCATGAATATTTTCTTATAGTTGTTTTTAAGGTGACTTGTAGATAGTGCAAAACTTTAATACTGGTACAAAAGTTGAACTCTATGTAAGATCTGTACTTTATTTATTTATATTTTAAGTGAAAATGCTGAAAGAAATGAGCATTTTGAACTTTATTCTCTGGGCTTTATGCTTTATTAGGCTTACTGTTTTCTTTGAACTTTGTTTTCTATTTTCTTTCTTATACTCCCTCAATTCCAGTTTATTTAACATATTCTTTTTACATGTTTCAAAAAGAATGATATCTTTATAAATTTAAAAATTAACTAATTTTAATATATATATTTTTACCTTTAATGAGAAGCTTTTATGATCACATAAATTATAGATATGCTTATGACAACAAACTTCAAATATTTTACAGACAAAAATATTGTGTTATGTTTGAGATACAAATTTAAAGAAACTTTTTTCTTATAAACCCGGTATCGAGCTAAACTGTGTCATAAATTAGAAGGGATGGAATAAATATATATCTTGCATGGAAAAGTTCAAACGGTAAATGCTTAAAATATTGTTGTGGGCTGTTGATCAAGAATATCGTGTCGATTAGTGTGACATTTCAACAATTTTGTTAGATCTTATGGAATGGCAGCTAGAATTAACTTTATGCACTTTTGCTAAAGAAGAAATAAATTAAAAAGATAAGTGAATATATCTTAATTTGCACTTGCCAAAACTATGAGAAAACACTTGAGAGGAAACAGTGATGGCCAAACAATCATCGCCCCCATCAAGCAGGGATGGATGATAGAGAGTAATTCTTTCTAACAAGAAATAATAAAGCAAAAGTACTCCAATGAGTGAACAGACCAAGTACCTTAATATTGAACTCTCTCTAGTCTCTAATATGATACTTCTTTTGTCTGAAATTATCTGTTGTTGTGAGTCTCTTTTACACGCTCCATAAGAAATATTAACGAGGAGGGTTTTGGACTATTTTATTCTTATTTATGTCTTAAGATATACATACATAATATCTAAAGAATATTTACTCTATTTATATTTCGTCTCTATCAATTGAGATGTTTGTAATCTTCAAAATTAATTACTAGTAAGGGTAAAATGGAAAAAAAATAATTAATTTGTTTTGAACTTATAAAATAACAAATAATTTGAGATAACTATTTTCAGAAAACACGACAGATAATTTGAGAGGGAGGGAGTGTTAATCTATATAAATAAATATACGAAAGAATGCTTGCCTTTTTCTTCACCTCACCCCCTGCCCCAAAAAGAATAACTACTTAATTTGTCCATATTAGCATCATTCTAAACAAACAAAGCGTTTTAAATCCCATGTTTCTTCGCACCCTTTTTCTCTCACAAACAACACACAATGCCTATTTCACACTCTTCCTCCTCCTTATAAATATCAATACCCCAACAAAGTCATTTCTTCAGTGTAACAGCCTAATTAAATCTCGAAAAAAATGGCATCCTCTGTCTCTTTTCGCTTTCTTGCTTTGCTTCTTGTTTTTCTCTCTCATCCTTCTCTATCTTTGTCCAATAATGATGATGATTTTGTCCTATCATCAACTAAATTCCCTGTACCAATGGCAGAAAAACTCATCAAACAGCTTAACTTGTTTCCTAAACATGATGTCAACAAAGCAGGGAAATCTGTAGCAGCCAGTACTGAGCAAAATCTCTTTGAGAAGAGATTTAATTTATCTTACCTTGGTAATTCTGGAGCAAGTGTTCAAGATTTGGGTCATCATGCTGGTTATTATCGTCTTCCACACACTAAAGATGCAAGGTGTGATTAACATATTCCGTTTATCCAATTTTATATGTCACTTACTAAAAAAGTAGGAATTAGCGCGGGACAAATTTTGTAGCTACACAGTAGAATTTGCTAGTCCTATTTAGTGACGAAGTAGCGATTTATTTTCAAAAGATTATGCTAGCCATGAGCAATTTAGCGACGGATTAGCGACGAAATTTGTAGCTGGTTTCATTTTTTTGTGGTGTTAATTTATTCGGAAAAGAATAACACTATTTTTTTTATTTGAAAACTCTTTAATTATAAAGTTTCGTTTTGCCTTTAATAAGATGTGTTCTTATAGTCATAGTAATGTCGCGTTCTTTATTTCCTCAATTCTTTGTCTAGTTATAAACACCATAGTGTAAAATGACACAAAAAAATATTTGTTTTTTAATGTTATTGTTTTCATTTGTTTAGATCAAAAATGGAATCTTGGTAATTCTGAAGTTCTTCACTTTTGGTGTTAATTCGCAGGATGTTTTATTTCTTCTTTGAATCAAGAAGCAGCCAAAAAGATCCAGTTGTTATATGGCTAACAGGAGGGCCAGGATGTAGCAGTGAATTGGCTGTGTTTTACGAAAATGGGCCTTTCAATATAGCAGACAATATGTCACTTGCCTGGAATGATTACGGCTGGGACAAGGTTCTTGTCTTTTTGTTTTTCTTTTTCTTTGAAGAATAAGCCAATTTATTTCAAAAAAGTTGTAAGTATACAATTAAATTGACCCAAACACAACTAAATTAAAAACAAATATGGGTTTATAACTAAAAATAAATGAAATTGTGATGGACAATTCTGTCACAAATCATGATTTGTCACGGATTTTGGGCCACCACATAGTCACTCGTCACAAATTTTAGCAGTGGATTTGTGACGCATTGGGACAAATCTTTATTTCTGTCACAAATTTGTGACAGAGTTGTGATGGGTTATTATTCCCGTCTCAAATTTGTGATGAAATTGTGACAAATCAGCATGTTCGTCACAAAATTCGTCCAAATTAGTTAATTCTGTAACAAATTCGTCACAATTTTGTGACGGACTTAGTCATAAATATTCACAATGTTAAGTTTTTCTTGTATTAGATCTTTTGAAGAATATGATGAGAATTTACTCCACGTTATCAATTGATGTTAGTATTCAATTTTTTTTTCATATCATGCAAAGTATCTTTCTACCTACTAGACTTTCTTTTCTTGACTACTTGCTGTTTATTAGTTGGGACCAGTAGAATTTTACATATTCAAAAGTAGTTTAACGTCTCAAATATGAAGACGAACTTGGATAGTTTGATTTAAGGGTGTCTTTGATACGAAGGAAATTTTTTTTTTCCATGTTTGGTTGGTCAAATTTTTTAGAAAATATTTTCTCTAGAAAACAAGCTTATTTATCAAACACTAAACTAAGTAAGAAGATTACTAGTTTTCTAGGAAAATATTTTTCCTTGAAAACATTTGCTTCGTACCAAACACATCCTAAGAGGTAACAAATTTTCTTTTCCTTTTTATTTTACTTGATTAACGGCTGAAATCTTTGAACAACAAATTTCCCAACTTTTTGTTCTTCTCTTCATTTACACGTAAAGTCTCTTCCACTGTGTGAACCTGTGCACCTTTAATTTTTTTGTCCCCTCATCACTTTTTTTGCTTTCATTTTCCTGATAACTCCGAATTTCTGATAGATTTGTTGATTGAAGTTCCTTTTCAGTACCAATTATTTGCAAGCAAAATGCGACAAATTGAACATGCGAATTCCAATTAAACGAAGCTATAGCAAATCAAATGGTTAAATAACAACAACAACAATGACATACCTAGTATAATCTCACAAGTGAGGTCTGGAGAGGGTAGAACGTACGCAGACTTTAACCCTACCTTGGGAGGTAGAGAGGTTTTTTCCGATAGATCTTCAGCTCAGGATAAAGCAAAAACAAAGCAGGTTCAAAAGGAAAATGGAACAATAACTACAACAAAACAGTACGCTAAGCAATAACAAAAGACAGATCAAATGGTTAAACTAAGGGGAAAAAAAATTGAACTGCACCCTTGATTCATCTTTGATAGTTAAAAAATGATAACATGGAGTTGGTTGCAATTTGACAGGTCTCAAACTTAATATACGTTGATCAACCAACTGGAACTGGTTTCAGTTATACTTCTGATGATGATGATATTCGTCACGATGAAAGGGGTGTAAGCAATGATCTTTATGACTTCTTGCAGGTTTGTTACACTCTTTTTTGTTCTATTTATTTTTTTCTTGTGCAAAGTCTCATTTTAAACCTCTAAAGTTTAAAGAATATTATTGTCCAAATATTTGAATGTGTTTTGTTTTTTAACAAAAGAAACTTAGAGAAATAACAGAGAAGGCTGGCAGAACTATTATGGCTATGCAGTCAAAGAGTATTATTTTATTAATAACTCAAAGACATACATTTATAGCTTGAATTCCCAACTGAAAATAGAAAATATGCTCCTGACTTATCTGTAAAACCAAATCACAAGAAAGCCTAAACTAACTCCAAAATTCAAGCCACAAATGACTAACAGAAAATAATTTGAAATCCTAAAAATTAGCTATTGAAAAACTGATTTTCTGCAAATCTTTTATTTCTGTAATATCCTGAGACATAATATCAACAGAATGTCATTCTAGCTTACAAATTTAAATTAAAACACCTTTTATCTTTTCTTTTTTTTTTTGCTTTTTCTATGAATAGGCCTTCTTCAAGGCACATCCTCAGTATGTAAAGAATGATTTCTACATCACTGGAGAATCATATGCTGGGCATTACATTCCCGCATTTGCTTCTCGGGTTCATCAAGGTAACAAGAACAACGAAGGAGTTCAAATAAACCTTAAGGTATGTATAACTAATTAGCTCATCTTCCATAACTAATTTTTTTGTTGGACTTTGTTACGATGCTAATTCACTGAATTATATTTGATTAGGGATTTGCCATTGGTAATGGACTCACTAATCCGGAAATTCAGTACAAAGCCTACACTGACTATGCATTGGATATGAGATTGATCAAACAATCTGATTACAATGTCATAGACAAGTCATATCCAAAATGTCAACAGGCAATAAGGCTTTGTGGTAGTCTTCATCTCACTGAAACCCCACAAATTATTTACTTAATTTATCCTTAAAATCCTTCACTGATCAGCTGTGTGCTATGAAAAATTTGTTAGGAACTGATAGTGGAAGTGCTTGCATGGCTGCATATCTTGTTTGCACTAGCATCTTCAACAAGATAATGAATGTTGTGGGTAACAAAAATGTAAGAAAGCATAATTTATTTTATCTTTCTCTCCGAGTTAATCACATTGTAACTAGAATGACACTGATTTCTAACGGTAACACTACATAAAAATTTGGAAATAGCTACGAACTTCGTCACTAAATCGCTCGTAGCTAAATTTTTTTTTTTTTTTTTTTGATAATCTGTCATTAACCCTCTGTTAAATAAGATTAGTGACAGATTTTGCTATTTAGCTACAAAATTTGTCTGTCGCTACTTTCTATATTTTTAGTAGTGTAACATGTGTTAACTCAGTTACCTGGGATCTGCAGTACTATGATGTAAGAAAGACTTGTGATGGTGATCTCTGCTATGACTTCTCCAACATGGAAAATCTCCTCAATGATGAACAAGTTAAACATGCCCTTGGTGTCGGGGATATTGAATTCGTCTCTTGCAGTTCTACAGTTTACCAGGCAATGCAGTTGGATTGGATGAGGAATCTTGAAGCTGGTATTCCTCCACTCCTTGAGGACGGAATCAAGCTACTTGTCTACGCGGGGGAATATGACCTTATCTGCAACTGGCTAGGTAAGCTTCATTCCTTCGTGATCCAACAAAACTAGTACATTCACTACAAAAAAAGGGGAAGTAGTGATGAACTTCGTCGCTAAATTGCTCGTAACTAATAGAGTTTTATTATAAGCTGTCGCTAAATAGGATTAACGACTTATTTTGCTATTTAGCTACCCAATTTGTCTGTCGTGTCGCTAATTCCTGTTTTTATAGCAGTGATTCTTTATGGGAAGAGTCCTTGATTATGTGCAGTCAATGCAAATCTACTAATCCAGAACTAAATAGTCTGAAACGAGCTTAAATGGAGCAACATGCTCAATATAGCCGACTCCAACTTGTGATTGAGGCATAGTTTTTTTATCCAGGACTAACTATTTGTTCATTCCATGGACAGGGAACTCGAGATGGGTGCACGCAATGGAATGGTCGGGGCAGAAAGATTTTGGGGCAGCACGATCCGTTCCTTTTACAGTAGATGGTGAAGAGAAAGGAATTCAAAAGAACCATGGGCCTCTAACATTCCTCAGGGTCCATGATGCAGGTCACATGGTTCCAATGGATCAACCTAAAGCAGCACTTGAAATGCTCCAGAGGTGGATGCAAGGGAAATTGTCTAAGGAAGGTCACTTTGCTCATATGTAACTTCTTCAACTTATGAGCCACAATACTAAGACAAAAATAACAGTTTTACAAGTTCATACGCTCTTCCAGGAAATGTGATACAGTGTAAATAGACTTTCACCATTTCATGTTACTCTACAGTCAATGAAATGTTTCTATTTTGAGGAGAATGGTGTTTGGTGGGCGGATATTCCCTTTAAGTTATTAGGTTCTAAATTAATAATTTATGCATATAAATTGGATTTCTTAAGACAAATAAATTGTTTGCACCAAGGCTATTAGGTTTGGCACCTTGATCTTTAGCTCTGCCCTGGTTACACTAAGGATTAAAATGTTAAAGAGCCCAATCAACTCTTGAAAATTGTTATTTTTACCTGATCTTGTGCATCAAGACAAATACTCCCGTAGCAATTCATGTCCAATCAATAACCATGTCAAACATTTTGCATTAATAAATTCTCCTAGCATCTGTGTTTAAGTCTTTTAGCACTTCCCTCTAAAGACAAGCAGTAGCATCATGCTCGAACAATTTTAAAGGGAAAATAAATGACATGTAGGCAAAGAACTTATATGTAACAACTAACAGCTATTCATGGCGAGTCATGGATATGCTTATCACGCAACAGTAGTTTATAAAATCTTCATTGGTTCTTCCAAGTAGATGCTTTTGCAATCTGTTAGTATATGAAAGGAGGAAGATATTACTAGGAAGAATACACAGGAAACAATTCAAAAATCTATATCCAGATTCACCAAGGGTTTACCGTTTTAGCTTTTATTGTCTCCAAAGAGTCATACTCGAATCAGGGGCGGAGCCACATTGGCTCCAGGGGGTTCACCCCTCGGCGAAAAATTACAGTGTATTTTCAAAGTTAAAATTATTTTGTTATGTATATATAGTAGATGTTGAACCCCTGACTTCTTCGTGTATTTACCTTTTAGAATTTTTGAACCCTGGATGAAAATCCTGGCTCCGCTACTGACTCGAATAATGTAAAGCAGAGATAAATCCTTTTCCAGATCTCATGCCATAAAACAGTACTTTAACCCTTAACAACATACTCGATAATGCAACAAAATTCATCATTTTACGCCTCTATGCTGATACATCATTAGCACTGTCTTAGAGCACAAAGTTTATATAGTTATTCTCAGGGACATAAATATACAACAAATCTAGGTCCCGATCCCTTGATTTTAGGTTCAAATGAGTACTCACATCCAGACAGGAAGCTCAGAATAAACTCTACTAAAGTAGATTCTCAAATCTATACCGCAGCTTCACCAAGGTAATAATAGTTGAGAATATAACTAAGTAATAAGAGTGTGCTCTCTCTAATAACTTAAGCTTTTAGATGAGATGACCACACGCTTCAATATGGTATCAGAGCAGGCAGAGTCCTGAGATCGAATCTTACATCACCCATTATCAAAAAGAATTTTCACGTGCTTGACCATCGTAAAAGAATCAGGCCCGCACATGAAGGGCATGTTGAGAATATGATTAAGTAAAAAAAGTGTGTTCTCTCTAATAGCTTAATCTTTTAGATGAGATGGTCACACATTTTTTGTTTGATAACCGAGAAATTCCCTAGGCTAGTGGCGCACAATTCGAAATTCGGTGGTAATGGGTGTACCCTCTATCCTTCTTCACTTAAATACACACGTATTTATCTGTAAGAGGGTTTGAATCTTGATGTGCATTACATCACGCGTTGTGCTCTTCCTATCACTAGACAAAAGCCATGGGGCTGGGTTCGTCCTGCCATTACAACCAGATATCTTCTCTAAATTGCTTGAAATTTAGATGACTTACAACCAGATGCCAAATTTCTACAAAGGACTTCTGAGACTAGATTTTATTTGGTGCTTATTTTAACAAGAAATAGCAATGATGATGAAAAAAGGTGCAAGATCTGCCGATTGTGTTGAAAGAAGAAAGCTCAAGCATAGATAAAATATTTCTGAAAGTTATTAGGCAAAAGATGCATTCATCTTCTTTTTTGTGAATGGTTTTTATCGAGAGGAATAACACACGATTTAAATGTCAAAATACATAAAGGAGTAAGGACAACACAGAGTTACTGCATATGAAATATATAATATATGCAGGCATGAGGAATACCACTTATAAACACCTTCACTAAATACAGTTCATGGGGGAAATATCTACAGGCTGAAAACTCTTCTGATAAGGTAATTCTACAGGATCAGATCTAGTCCCAAAGAAAAATACAGCTGCTCAGAACATTCTTGTTGGATATGAGAATAAATTTTCCCATTAATAGTTGAAAAGAAAAAAAAAACCTGCGTAAAATATGTGACCATACTCTTATGAGGTGAGAGATTTTTGGAAAAAAACATATGAGGTTGGCATTAAGAGTGTATTTGGTCTAGCTGAGCCCAACAACTGATATCAGGACCACTAACCCCTGTTTTGATGGTGGTTTCCCGTGGTTCATTAATGTATGGTTTTTTATGAAACCGTGTTTGTTTTCATTGTTTTTAAAATTATATGGTATGGTGTTGTAAACCCGTGGTTCATTTCATGGTTATATGACCATAAAAAATCCAATTTTTTTAACCACGGATTTGGTAGTTTTTCCGTAGTTACGTATTTCATTTCTCCATTATACCTCCCTCCACCATCCACCCCACCCCCACCCCCACCTTACCACTCACCCCCACCCCATCCCCACCCTACCCTACCCCACCCCCACCTCAACTACCCCACTCCTTTACCACCACCCCAACCACCACCCACTACCCCTCACCACCACCCAATCCCACCCCCACAACCACTCACCCCCACCCTACCACCCACTACCCCCACCCTCATCCCACAACCACCCATCTCACACCACCCACCTCTCCACCACCCCCACCCACTATCTACTTATTTTTTTAAATTCCTATTTTATTCTTTATCTGAGTTTTATTAATATATATATAAATTAATTTCTAATTAAGAGTTAAGGGTATTTTAGTAAACTTACAAGTTATTATACAGTACCATACGGTCAAACCAAACAATACAAATGTTATTAAATCACAACAAACGATACAGTCTATCCAAACATTGTGTTCATTAATATAGTACAATATAATACAACACCATATTGTACCATACCATACTGTACATTAATGAACCACGGGAAACAACCATCCAAACAGAGGGTAATTGTTCAACCAGATGAGTATGGACATGGATGAGTGTTGATGTGGGCCATGACATACTGCCTCTACCCAGAGCTCGGAGAAGCACACACAAAAAACAAAGCTTGCCCGTGGGCTTTGTTGGCCATAAATACTTGGACAATATGTCGATGGCCCAAATTGAATCTCCAAATTGGCCCATGAATCTTCGTGATGGGCTATGTAAAATGCAGTTCGAGGGGCTTGTAATATGGGCCATGTAAAATTTAGTTACGTTCGATGAAGAAATTTCTAGGTGTGCAAACAAAGTCTAATATTGGTAGTTAGATAAATAAGAAAAAATATGTATAATGTGTATGGATACTCTTAAAGGTATGAGAGCTTTTGAGAAAATCGTACCGGTTTGACTTAAAACGAACTGCATCACACCATGTTAAGAATATCTTTTGGTTGGCTTAGTCCAAAAATTCTCAATTCACTCCGAAGAATCAAAGACTTTAATGATTGGTCATGCTCATTTCGAGTGATCATAAATTCAGATGAAGAGGAGTTTTGGTAGGCTGACAGCTAGCGTAAAACTAGTCAATTTATGAATCATCACACACAAAATATAGCGAATCCTAACTTGCTTGACATTAAGGAGTAATTTTATTGTTGTATACTTCAGTTTCCGAAGAATTACATAAACCTCTTTTTATAAAGTTAAAATAGGATTTCATTAATCAAGCATCCAACGATGCAACTGCGTGCAAAAACATATCAAGTCTCCTTTCAAAACATTACCATTTTAACAACTTAAGGAGGTACAAAATCAAAAAGATCTAAGGAATTCTTTACATCAGAATAATTCTCCAAGCTAAAAGATCAAGGAAACATCTAGCTTTCAATGTATATACAAGAGTTGATCTTCCATCAAAGGAAAACTTATTTTTCTCTTTCCATATAATGCAATGGGAAATCATCTTCCAAATATATTTGGTAGAACTCTCAACTTTGAAGCCATTTCACAAAATAAGAAAACTTCTTTAGGTATTCCGGGCATTGCCCAGCTACACCAAAATTGTTGTTAACATATTCCAAAAAGCTCTAGACACTTTGCAGTGAATGAAAAAATGTTTACTCTCCCTGTCTCCTGTATATAAGTAGAATCTTCTAAATAAGATGGTGCCTCTTCTCTTTAATCCTTCTTGTTTTAGACATGCCTCTAACACTGCTAATAAACAAAAGCAAGCTACTTTGTTGAATAAATATTATCTAATATATCAAAAAGAATTATTTTATCTACCATTAATATTTGAAAGACAATTGATGCTATAACCTTAACGGCTGACATTTAGTGGGCATTTGGCCATAAAAATTATTCACTTTTTTTCGGAAATTTTTTTCACTTTTTTTACTTCTAGCGTTTGGCCATAAAAAATATTCACTTTTTTTTGGAATACAACTCCAGAATACCAAAAACGAAAAACACTTGTTTTTCAATTTTTTTTAAACTTTTTTCACTTTTTTACACTACATTTCACCAAAAACTACAATTTCAAAAACTATGGCTAAACACAACTCCAACTTCAAATATTCCAAAAAAATTGATTTTTTTTTTTGGTATTTATGACCAAACGGGGCCTTATTTTTTGCCCTTGAATACCCATTGATTGGACATTACTTCTATTACATCTCTAGCGTCCAAAATTGTCCTCTGTAACAGCCATGTAATTTTCTAAATGTTAGCCTTTGTAATTGTCTTTAATGGTTGTTACAATGAATGATTTTCTAATGTCAGCTTCTCTCCTTTTTTCGTTCCATATATTATCCTCAACTTCTTCACTTTGAGATGTGCAGAATATACTCACTAGTTCTTCCTCTTTTATTTTCTTTTTCTGGGTTTTATATTATTTAATTTTTATTAGATTCTGACTTCTAATTTTGTACTAGAAGAGTTTGTTAAATCTTGGGGGATATATCCATACCGGGTGAAATATCCTTAAGGACAGTGTCTTAATTGACATGCCCCAAGCTTTCAAGAATTTCCTGCATGATTCGTGATTAAGTATTTTCCGATAAAGTTCGTGATCAAGTATTTTCCGTAAGATTTTCAACAATCTTAAGGATATTTTCTTATTACATTCTTATGGAAAGTACTAAAAGTTCTTTATGATGAAAAGAAGGAAAAAATACAGTTGATAGAAAATAAATTAAAGAAGCGAAGGTGCAGTTGCCAAAGAACGTGGTTGTAAAAGCAGTATTTGCATTTGGAGATTCAATAGTGGATCAGGGAATAATAATTAGATTGCAACTGTTGCTAAGTGTAATTTTCTACCTTATGGTAAGGATTTCAACGTTGGTGGTTCTGGTGGGTGTACTTTCAATTCTGTTGGTTGGCCTAAGGGCAAGGCTTTAGGTCTGGTGGTGTTCTTGAGCGGTATTAAATGGAAGGTATTTGTAGCTGACGAAGGTGAGGAATATACTAAGAAAGTCAGTGTTGTGGAGGACAACGGATCTATGTGTTCATGAGGTATGTGACAATACTATATTTTATATTTTTAATGGATTCGTGTGTCAAACTAAGTCAACATATCCCTCAATGTAGAAGAAGATTAGGGAAAATTATAGTCCTGTTAAGTAAATAAGTGTGGCTAAGCGGATGATATAATTGTTGTGGTCATTTCTCAAGTGAATATTATGGTTAGTGTGAGAGATTGGGTGTTAAGATTTTGGTGATACTAAGCATATTTGTGCTAACATAATTTTGTGTTCTACACCCAAGTTGAAGAAAAAGAATGATTTATTTGTGTTGGTGATTCTTGAACTACTCAAGTTCTTGGAGTGAAAATGTTCTTCTTAAACTCACATATAAAAAACCATTGGCATTAACGGATGAAGCTCCTCTCCATTTCTCCTCTCTCCATTTTCCCCAAATTCCTATTTGGATGAAAGACACATTTCATAGTTAATAATTAATTGCTGAGATCTAATTGCCCAAATCAAGGTCCTAACCATAGTTAGAGTAACAAATATTTTCTTTATTTACTCTAAAAAGTTTTGATAATCTCAAAAAAAGAAACATATCCAGATGGACGTAGGGGGGGGGGGGGGGGGGGGGGGGGGGGGGGGGATTAAGAAGAACGGTACAAAAAAAAAAAAGGAAGAGCACGTATTTGCTTCTTTTGAACACAGAACTGTACAAAAAAAAAAAAAATCTTTCTTTCCTATTTATTACGTGCTCTACCTTTTTCTTTTATTTATTTTTTGCTTCTTTTGAACAATTTTTTTTTTACAGTTCTTCTTAATTCCCCCCCCCCCCCCCCCCCCCCCCCTACGTCCATCTGGATATGTTCCCATATATATATATTTGTATACTTCATGCTTTAATTTTAATTCAAGAAAAGAAAATTTATAAGTCATTTATATGACACGTAATAAATAGGAAAGAAAGAAAATTTTAGGATTAATTTATAGGAGGATAATGTTTTAGCTAGAATTTTGGGATTGTCAAATCTTTTTAGAGTAAATAAAGAAAATATTTGTTGTTTTAACTATGATTAGGACCTTGATTTGGGCAATTATATCTCAACTATTAATTATTAACTATGACATGTGTATTTCATCCAAGTAGGAACTTGGGGAAAATGGAGAGAGTGGAAATGGAGAGGAGCCCCATCCGGTATTAACTGAGTTGCATGGTACATATTCCTAATCTATGAACCAATTTGATTTCTTTGAGATTATTAGAAAAAGTTGGGAGAAAGGTTTATTTGAGTTTGATAAGGTTATTGTGTTAATCAAAAATAATATTTTTGTGGGCAAAGAATATTACATATAATCATGCTCTATTTGTTGGGTGCTTTTTCTATGTACATGTTCGTAAGTGCTGCAATTTGATATTTATCTAAGTCTTCTTTGATATTAGATGATGGTCTGTGCAGCAATTTATTGTTTTAGAAAATTGTTAAACGTCACATGGAAAGATGTGGGAAAAAAATGGTTATGGTCTTTGTGATTTGGTTAGCAGCAATGAAAGTGTTGTTTAATTTTTTATTTATCGTATATAATTGTTAGACTTCTCGTTTTCCTTTCTTATTTTCTATTTGAGCACTTTCTAGTTTTTCTGAGGACTAGATAACTTAGTCAACCATTGTAATTATTACTTGCTGCTTATTTTCAGTGTGTTTTAATGTAAATGTTTTAGTTATCTGAAAAAGAAAAAAAAGATTAGGACAATATTCTTCATTAGAAAATTGAATACAAATATCATGATATTATCCAAACGATTGAATTACTTCAAATGCATTTGAATGGCTTTAATAGAGTTACAATAATGGACAGTGAATTGTTGTCAGGACGTTAAGTTATGTCCATTTTTTCTCTATTTTATCTTTGACATATTCTTGTGTGTAAATTTGTGTATCACATATAAAATAGGATACCTTATAAGATTGGAAAAATCTCTTATGAGCTGTGGAAAGATTATTTCTTAGACTGAAACATTTGAAAGCGTGGGGGTGTCTTGTAATGTTATGGTGCCAAATATAGTGAATTTTTTGTTGTATTAAAGAGGTACAATAATGCAAAGTGGATCTTAAAATCCACAAGCGGTCTTGTGTTTATCCTGGGGTGCCATAGCATGAAAATCAACTAAATAGAATTTATTAGTTTGGAGTTGGTTGGTGATGAGGCTAAGTGGTTACGAGACCTCTTAGTGAGTATTCCAATTGGAATAAAACCAACATCTTTTGTGTTTATACTTTGTGGTTGCCAAGCAGCAATAGTTATAGTGAAAAATTAAATATTTCATTGGCAAAAATTAACACATTCTTTTGAGACATAATGTGGTAAAGCAGCTGTTGTGAGATGAAATTATTTATGTAAATAATGTGAAGTCGGAGGTGAACTTGATCAATTCACAGACAAAAAGAAACATCGAGGGGAGTGAGACTTTTGTTAATTTGAGAAGATCAGCAATGAGGGTAACCCAACCTATGTGATTGGAGATCCCATGAATTAGGTTTATCTGGGTAATAACAAGTCATTAGTTGATCAAATATGCACTATTAACTTATGTCCCTCCTATGATGTGTCAATATAGTGCAAATACTGCAAGACAAAGTGAGGTTGAGTTAAACTCTTAATCCAATTCATATCTTTTATAGGTGGTGTATTGCTCTGCAGAGTACACTTGATGATTGGAACTATATGAGTGTAGAGTGGTGCCGCTCCTATGAAATTGTGACAGATTTCTAGAGCACTCATGAATACCAGGACACGCACATGGCCTCTTAGCACAAAACTGCGATAACGACAAAGATTGTGCGAGTATATGTGATAGAATAAAACCCTAGACTTACAAAAGAATTCTTGGTTCATAGAAGTTCTAAACTTTACCAATTATTCCGTAAGTTTAATCCTGTTTTATCTAGGTATGGTTCATATTCTACGAGATACCAGATTCAATGCAATATACTCATATGTAAAAATCCAGTAAAACATCTTATTTCATTATATTACTTATTATTCTTTTTGAGATATGTGAGGGACTGTTGAATAAATATTATTTCAACTGAGTGCAAAAACATATCAAGTCTCCTTTCAAAACATCACCATTTTAACAACTTAAGGAGCTACAAAATCAAAAAGATCTAAGGAATTGTTTACATCAGAATAATTCTCCAAGCAAAAAGATCAAGGAAACATCTAGCTTTCAATGTATATACAAGAGTTGATCTTCCATCAAAGAAAAACTGATTTTTCTCTTTCCATATAATGCAATTGGAAATCATCTTTCAAATATATTTGATAGAACTATCAACTTTGAAGCCATTCCACAAAACAAAATACTTCTTTAGGTATTCTTGGCATTGCCCAGCTACACCAAAATTATTGTTAACATATTCTAAAAATCTCTAGACACTTTGCAGTGAATGAAAAAATGTTTACTCTCTCTGTCTCCTGTATATAAGTAGAATCTTCTAAATAAGATGGTGCCTCTTCTCTTTAATCCTTCTTGTTTTAATCATGCCTCTAACACTGCTAATAAACAAAAGCAAGCTATTTTGTGTTGAATAAATATTATCTAATATATCAAAAAGAATTATTTTATCTACCATTACAATATTTGAAAGACAATTGATGCTATAGCCTTAATGGCCGACATTTATTTTTAGCCCTTGAATACCCATTGATTGGACATTACTTCTATTACATCTCCAACGTCCAAAATCCTTTGTAACATCCATGTAATTTTCTAAATGTTACCCACTGTAATTGTCTTTAATGGTTGTTACAATGAATGATTTTCTAATGTCAGCTTCTCTTCTTTTTTCGTTCCATATATTATCCTCAAATTCTTCACTTTGAGATGTGCAGAATATACTGACTAGTTCTTCCTCTTTTATTTTCTTTTTCTGGATTTTATATTATTTAATCTTTGTTAAATTCTAGCTCCTAGTTTTGTACTAGAAGAGTTTGTTGAATCCTGGGGGATATACTCGTATTGGGTGAAATATCCTTAAGGACATTGTCTTAATTGACATGCCTCAAGTTTTCAAGAATTTGCTTCAAAATTCGTGAGCAAGTATTTTCCCACAAGGTTCGAGATCAAGTATTTTTGTAAGATTTCCAACACTTTGGTATGTGAATTTGATCTTTCATATTAGCTTTCCGGGCCAATCTTCTATAATATTTACTTCTACTTACTATTTCTTCATAACATTCCTTTACGATGAAAGTTCCTATTTCTTCTCTTCCCCAACACTAACCTATCTACTTCTTGCTGCTAATTTTGGATGTTTTGAATTCAAGCAAATCTCATTGGTGGTCATTCAGCTTTGAGCTTATCACATAAAAGTCATTTTATTTTTGGTTACATAAAAGTCATTTAACTTTAAATGTTATTACAAAAAATAACTTTTCTATTTTATACCACATAAATGTCATCCAACTTTAAAATTTATGACGCAATTTTTTTTTAAAATTTTTTTGTCATATAAAGTCATCCAATTTTGCCCAACTAAAAAGTAATTTTCACCTGAATTTTTATATTTTGTAATGGGAATATGACACGACACTCTAAAATAAATTAATTACTTTTGGGATAATTCTAGAAACCTCCCTCAAAGTTTCGCCTCATAATATATACTCCCTCTATGCCAATTTATATGACACACTTTTCTTTCTAGTCTGTCCAAAAAATAATGTCACATTTTTATATTTAGAAATAGTTTAACTTTAAAATTTCCTTTTACCTTTAATGAGATGATTTACAGTCACACAAATATCTAAGGCTTGTTTTGGACTAAAAATTTCAAAAAATTTCATTTCTTTATTAAACCCCGTGCCTAGTCAAGTGATTGTTACGGTTCACTTTTACGCGAGCACATAAAAGCTACTATGAGGTTGTTGACTCTATTCGGATTTTATGTTTTTAGAGTCGCCACCTAATTTTATAATGAAAATTAGGAAAACCAGGTAAAAAGGGTTTATCAAAACAAGAGAAAAATCCTTTTAAACCAGAGTTTGAGGTAAGGATTCCGGTGATCCCCTAGGGAAGGTTTTACGCACCCTAGTATTAAAGATCCGTAGAATACGGTTGACTTGCGAGCTTTAATGTGTGATAATTGTGAGTATTTGCTAAAATGTTTTCTTTCTTGCAAAGCTGTCATTCATTCATATCATTAATCCGAGAAAAATTTCAGCAAAAAGTCCCCTTAGAAAATGTTACACCTCAAAATATTTTTGCGTCGTTTGCATCGTAAGTAAATTAAAGTAAGCACGGAGAGGTTATGGAACCCTTATAAGGTTAATGAATACCCTTAACAAGTGTCAAGCAAGTGCCTAAAGGTTCCGGGACCAAGCAAATCGAAGAAAATAAATTTGTCGAAAAAACAATTGGAAAAAAGTTGGCAGAATTTTGGGCAGATTTTTAGTCCAATTTGGAGGGGTATATCTCCTAGTATATTAGAAGTTTTAAAGTGTTTCAAAAGCCTAAAGTGACGTTCGTCGAGTCTAGTTTCCAACGCAACAAACCACTCGTTGATACGACATTGGAGTAGAGAATTATGTACGTTACAAGTTAGGCTGACAGAGCAGAAACGTGCCCCTACAGTGCCGCTACAGTGCCACCGACTTTAGCACACTATATAAGGGGAAAACCCCCCTTTTTTCTTCATAAAAATTTCCCAAATGCTCTACAAAGCTCATCAAACATATGAGAGTCCATATATCACATAAAAGTGAGGATTTTGAGTAATTTCAAGTTACGGAGTACTAATCGTGGTCTGGACAATGTGTAGTCGCGATTATAGTTTCGTTTTGTGTTGGAGTTGGCTTGGAAGAAAAGTAAATCTTGAAGATATTCCTATTCTAGCAAGGATAAGGTATGAATTTATCTTTCTTAATATCGATTTAGGAATATTTACGAGAATAAAAGTTATAGTTTGTTGTGTTGATGTTGTTGGCTTATGGATTGAGGTTTGAAGAAAGTTTGGATGGAATTGTGCATATTTATTTTGTAGAATCTTGATGATATTTTGTTGATGTTGTTGGTATTGTTTGGGAGTTGTTTTGGTATTTGGAGGAGGTAAAGAATATAGGAGAAATGCTGCCCAAATTTTCGTATGATTAAAGATGTATTTCTCGATATATAGGTTCGAGTGAAGGGCAAACACCGAAGTAAAGGATCCTTTAAGTGGTGGCTTGACAGATAAGGTATGTAAGGTGTTTGTTTCCCTCTTTCTTTGGCACGAATCCAACTAAAATTTGAACATGAGCGTTCCATAGCAAATTCGCTCCACTTCTATACTTTGTATTTCCGAATCTTAATGTCTTAGTTATTTGATTGATTCTTGGCATATTATCATGTTTATCATCGTTAAGTTATTTCTTTGGAATTGATACGAACTTTCATAATTTATTCGGAGGTCACCGACCTTATGTCACTCCGATTGAGCTGTGGCTTTTAGTAGGATCTTTTGCATGCTACTTACATTATGTATATGCATATAACATATTATGGATCGGGTCGTACATTCCTCGGCACTAACATATTATATTTATGGATCGGGTCGTACGTTCCTCGGCACTAACATATTATATTTATGGATCGGGCCATACGTTCTTCGATACTAACATATTATCGATCGGGCCGTACGTACCTCGGCACAAACATATTATATTTATGGATCGGGTCGTACGTTCCTCGGCACTAAAATATATGGATCGGGCTGCACGTTCCGCAACACTAATACTTATATGATATACATATACACATATATGCTTACTTATATATGATTTTTAAGATTCATGCATGGCATATTGGATGTTCTCAACTGACAGGTTACCTTTACTCTATTTATATTTCCGTCCCACTTATGTTATTGCTTCCAGCCTTACATACTCAGTACTTTTATCTGTACTGACATCCCATTGCACGGGACACTGCATTTCGTGCTGCAGGCTCTGACAGGGTTATTGAGGAGCGACCGTAGTAGGATTTTCCAACTCAGCGGTGTCAACAAGTGCCACTACTCTGGACTTGCTACTTTTGGTACTTTTCCGCTTATGTAATATATGTTCATATGTACACTCTTAGAGGCTCATAGACATAGTGGGGTGTGTACATATTATGTATGGCCCTGTCGGCCTTGTTTTAGGTTCTTGATATTTTACTAATAGTCTTGCCGGCTTTATGATACTCGTGTGGTTGTAGCGACCTTATCGGTTTGCATTTTTACATATATGTTGGATTATCAGACATTTCTATGTTGGGCCATTTCTGCATGCAGGTGTTCTTTGAGATACGATATATGATGTTCAGAGTAACCGCTAAGTCAGGTGGTTCCCGGCCTATGGGTCGGGGCCCGTCATACTCCTTATTGGGGTGTGACAAATTGGTATCGGAGCAGTTCAGTCCTAGTGATGTCTATGAGCCATGTCCAGGAGAGTCCTGGTTATCGGTATGTCGTGCACCATATCTATTGCTAGAAGGCTACAGGGCATTTAGGAATCATTGACCTTTCCTTCTATCTTAGATCATGCGATAGAGCCAGAGTCTAGGAAAGATCGCTTCTGACCCTTTTTTCCTGTAGGTAAGTAAAAATTGACCGAGATGAAGAGATCAGCTTCAGATAGTGAGGGTGCCAGGAAGGCCCCTAGGGTGGATTCGAGACCACAGATCCCAGGGCCGAGTAGAAGGAGTCCTAGCTATTCCATTGAGACAAATCCTTCCGAGGACCCCAAGATGAACCTCCCCAGAGTTCATGACTTCCAGGGAGGAAGACCCATCAAAAGACAGTTATGACACGAACCCGTCTGAGGGTTCGTATAAGTCACCGGAGGAGGAGATTCCCGAGGCTGTACCAGAGTTGACCCCTCCAGCTACTCCTATGGTAGAGCACTATGTCAGGCCAGGCATACCTGTAAGTGTTACTGATTATTCTAGTCCTTTATCTTGGCCGTAGGTGAACCAGGAGCTGCCAGAATATTCGTATCCCTCGGACTCGGATGGGGGAGACGAGAAGGGCCAGACTAGTAGATGGCAGGAAGACGATGAGGAGGATACTTCACTTTATAGCCTCCCAGATCAAGCTCAGAACAGGTCGGCTACAGGTATGTGAGTCTTTTATTGAAATCTCTTGTGTGTGTGCAATTCTTGCAGGCTATTACTTGATAGTGATAAGCGGGAACTCTAAGGGACCAAGAACCAAAGTATTTATAAGTAACTACGATTAAGATGTTTTTGCCACCACTAGGGATCTTGAAACTAGGAATGTAAAGGAAAGCAGTCGTGTGTGTTGATTGATGGTTATTATTTGCTCAGTTAGAAGAGTAAGGGATCTTTTCTAACCTGGAGGGAGATGCATTACAGAATTTTACTTAGGATCCATTAGAGCTTTAACTTGTTATTTTCTAAGTCATGTTATAAAAAGGGCCACACAGCAAAATAGATGTGACATTTATTAGTAAAGTTACCTTGAACTATCAGACGAAGGTGATCAAGGTTACTTGGTTGGCTTATGAATAAAAAGGGAAGGAGAGTAGGTGTTCGAGTGGAGATCAATTATTACGCCTATATTTCCAGAAAACCATAATCAAGGGCTTAGAAAGTATGCTAAAAAGTCCTACAAATGTAGACATAAGGGAAGTATGAGGAACTAGAATAGCCAGAGGGAAATTAGAAGTGTGTGAAATGGTTGGAAATTCTAGATGATCGCGAGAGATAAAGAAAACTGGCATGGCAAAGAGAGAGAAGGCGTATTACAGCTACAGAATTAGGACGAGTTCAAATAGTATTGGGGATACTTTATGAGTAAGGTATTAGTAAAAGATATGCACGATACCTTATGGGTAGTTATGTTAAATCATATGCGTGCCCTGCTAATTGAGGTTGCGGTGTGTTAAAGATACTGATTAAACAAGGTATTGAAGTCGTGCTACAGGGCAAGTTGACATTATTTTCTATAAAAGTTAGAGTTGGATGATCGTGATGCAATAGCAACAGGGAAAAGAAGAAAGATTGAGTATACAAGAGTAAGAAGATTAGGGTGCCCTGAGAAAAGGAGAAGTGTAAGCAGCGGAGGTATGTTGCTAAAAAGGATTAAGTTAAGCTTCTGAGAGAAAAGTCAGGAAGATGATAGCAGCAAGGAACCATTCGGATGAATCTCGTAAATAAATAAGCAGGAAGAATAAAGTATGGCAATATGGAATAAAAGACGAATGCGAAGATTCCGAAATAGATCTTGATAAACAGGTTTGAAGTAATAACGGTGGACATGGATATAATCTAAAAGGGAATAATCAGATTTTATGAAAAGTGTCAAGGGAAAATGAGGACTCGACACAAGGAGAAAGAAAAACAAAGTGTACTTTGTGAGGATTTCATGATAAAAACCGACAGAACACTAGAAGGACTATGATGCCTAACTGTGATGCAAACAAGTAGTTAAAAAGAATTACGGGACAAAATGAGCTAAGCTAATGAAAGGACGAGTCGTGGAAATAGATGGTGTGGAATATCAACTTTAAATGGTAAAGTATAGACATAAATCGGAATTGAGGACCCAGAACAAGGAGAATTTCAAGGATATTAAGAAGATAGTCGTGGAGAAAGACTATGGCTAAAGGAGCGTGGTATAGTCGGACACTCCATAAGGGGCCTAATGAATTTCGATGTCCCCATTAATTCATTAGCCTAGAGGATTACTAGTCATTAAAGGTAGAAGAGAAAAGACAATAAGGAAGGCATTCAAATCCTATCCTATGCGTATAAGCATTTTGATTTGATACAAGAACTCAACTAGAAAAAAAAAGGGCAAATAAGTTAAACCATGCGATGAAAGGAACTTCGGCATTATATGGAATAGAGGAGTTGAAGGGCCACTAAAGTCAGCTGGATGACCACTAAAGGCAGTTAATACTCGAAGGTTACGGGTATATGAGAATATCCTTTAAAAAGGAGGGAAGAACAAATTCAGTTCTAAGTTGAGCTACAATATTCCCAAGTTCAAAAGGGGGGAATGTACTGGCTTGAAAGAGCCAAAAATTAGAGATGAACCAATATATCAAGAATGCACTAAGAAAAAATGAGAATGGACTAAATGCAAGTATATTATGAGACAAATGAATCAACTATATGCTTAACTCATGCCCCAGGAAGTGAAAAAGGAGGCATGACAAATGATGAAGGTTTAGCGAACCAAAGAGGATAAGTTTTGTCAACGCGATACGTTGTATTCCGGACCATGACTCAGATCACTCGCGCCGAAGAAATTTAGGAACATTTAGATATGCAGTAAAGTACTCCAAGGGGGTAGCAGAAGGAGTGAGAAAGGCCACAGGTGACTAGGGATAAGTATAAGGGACAATCGGGATTACAAAAAAAACACTAGAAGAAATGAAAGCTTTGAAAGAGGAATATTTATAAGAAGTTCATTAATCTACAAAGAAAAGGAAGATAGTGTGCCTATGGATAGCAAGACAACAGTACTACCTGAGGTTAGGTAGTACCTCGTAAGTCGTGAAATTCCAAGCTGCTAGTTATATGAATTGTGAGAGTGTATGACATAGAATCATATAAACAATCGCCATGGTGAAATAGCTAACAGAATGGTGCAAGGACGATGATAAGAAGCCGAAGGAGATTGGAGGTTAATTTAAGTCTCAATTAGTCACCGGTATAAGCGAGCCAAGGACTTAAGGAGGGAAGCATATGCATATTGAAAAGAAATTATGATTAGGTAGGATTTTATCTTAGTTCCATGTTTATGAGTTTATTTTGTAATCATGCAAAGTTGTATATTAAGAAGATCGTACGACTTCATGGTGTTCCAATATCCATTATTACTGATAGAGGAGCACAATTTACAACTAATTTTTGGAAGTCTTTTTAAGAAAGTCTGGGGACTTAGGTAATACTTAGCACAACGTTTCATCCACAGACTGATGGGCAAGCCGAGCGCACTATTCAGACCCTTGAAGATATGTTAACGGCATGTGTGCTAGATTTTGAAGGTAATTGGGATAATCATTTGCCGCTTATTGAGTTTGCGTACAACAATAGTTACCACTCTAGTATTCAAATGGCCCCATATGAAGCTCTATACGGGAGGAAATATAGATCGCCAATTGGATGGTTTGAAGTAGGGGAAACAAAGATAATGGGCCCAGACTTGATCCAACAAGCGGAGGAGAAGATCAAGCTTATTCAAGATCGATTATTAACAACCCAAAGTCGTCAAAAACCTTATGCAGACAATCGTCGACGAGGCTTGGAATTCCAAGTTAACGATTGGGTATTCCTGAAAGTATCGCTGATGAAAGGTGTAATGAGATTTGACAAGAAGGGCAAGCTTAGTCCCCGGTATATCAGCCCCCACAAGATTGTGCGCAAGGTAGGCCAAGTAGCTTATGAGTCAGATCTGCCTTTGGATTTGGAGTCAGTCCACCTAGTTTCTCATATGTCAATGCTTCGTAAGTGCGTGGGAGATCCTCCCAGAATTGTGCCTGTAGAAGATGAGTTATTGAGAAATTTTCCTATGAAGAAGTACCCATTGCTATTCTAGATAGGCAGGTTCGAAGACTCAGAACCAAAGCCGTAGCCTCAGTTAAAGTCCTGTGGAGAAACAACAATAGGGAAGAGATGACTTGGGAAGATGAGGAAGATATGAAGTCTAGGTACCCACATTTGTTTCCACTCCTAAAAGAGCTCCAGCCAGAGACACCATTATCCTCAGGTATGTGATGCTCCTTTGTATAATTTCTTGGTCGTATGTGGCTAATATGGGTATTGATGTTATAGCCCTGTGAGGCACTGCATATTTTGGGTTGTTATGACGGAATGGTAATGGTATAATTACAGAGGAAACTCAGGCAAAATCTTTGTAGAAATCCCTAAGACCTTAACATTCGAGGACGAATGTTCCTAAAGGGGGAAGAATGTTACACCTCGAAAAACTTTCGTGTCGTTTGCGTCATAAGTAAATTAAAGTAAGCTCGGAGAGGTCATGGAACCCTTATAAGGTATATGAATACTCTTTACAAGTGTCAAGCAAGTTCCTAAAGGTTCCGGGACTAAGCAAATCGAAGAAAATAAATTTGTCGAAAAAAAAAAATTGGAAAAAAGTTGGCAGAATTTTGGGCAGATTTTTAGTCATATTTGGAGGGGTATATCTCCTAGTATATTAGGGGTTTTAAGGTGGTTCAAAAGCCGAAATTGAAGTTCATCGAGTCAAGTTTCTAACGCAACAAACCGCTTGTCGATATGACATTGGAGTAGAGAAGTATGGACGTTACAAGTTAGGCTGACAGAGCAGAAACGCGCTGCTACAGTACTGCTACAGTACTGGTACAATGCCACCCACTTTAGCACACTATATATGGGGAAAACCCCCCTATTTTCTTCACAAAAAATTACCAAATGCTCTAGAAAGCTCATAAAACATATGAGAACCTATATATCACATAAAAGTGAGGATTTTGAGTAATTTCAAGTTACGGAGTACTAATCGAGGTTCGGACAACGTGTAGTCGCAATTATAGTTTCGTTTTGTGTTGGAGTTGTCTTGGAAGCAAATTAAATCTTGAAGATCTTCCTATTCTAGCAAGGATAAGGTATGAATTTCTCTTTCTTAATAACGATTCAGGAATATTTACGAGAATAAAAGTTATAGTTTGTTGTGTTGATGTTGTTGGCTTATAGATTGAGGTTTGTAGAACGTTTGGATGGAATTGTGCATATTTATCTTGTATAATATTGATGATATTGTTGTTGATGTTGTTGATATTGTTTGGGAGTTGTTTTGGTATTTGGAGGAGGTAAAGAATATAGGGGAAATGCTACCCAAATTTTCATAACCTAAATTAGTCTTCAATAATTAGTGCTTATAAGTTGATGGAAATATGATGAAAGTATGATTAAAGATGTATTTCTCGATATATAGGTTCGGGTAAAGGGCAAACACCGAAGTAACGGATCCTTTAAGTGGTGGCTTGACAGATAAGGTATGTAAGGTGTTCGTTTCCCTCTTTCTTTGGCACGAATCCAACTAGAATATGAACATGAGCGTTCCATAGCAAATTCGCTCACTCCTATACTTTGTATTTCCAAATCTTAATGTCTTAGTTATTTGATTGATTCTCGGCATAGTATCATGTTTATCATCGTTAAGTTATTTCTTTGGAATCGATACGAACTTCCATAATTTATTCGGAGGTCACTGACCTTATGTCACTCCGATTGAGTTGTGGCTTTTAGTAGGCTCTTTTGCATGCTACTTACATTTTGTATATGCATATAAAATATTATGGATCGGGCCGTACGTTCATCGGCACTAACATATTATATTTATGGATCGGGCCGTATGTTCCTCGGCACTAACATATTATATTTATGAATCGGGCCGTATGTTCCTCGGCACTAACATATTATATTTATGGATCTGGCCGTACGTTCCTTGGCACTAACATATATGGATCGGGCTGCTCGTTCCGCAACACTAATACTTATATGATATACATATACACATATGTGCTGACTTATATATGATTTTTAAGATTCATGCATGGCATATTGTATGTTCTCAGCTGACAGGTTACCTTTACTCTATTTATATATTTGTCCCACTTATGTTATTGCTTCCAGCCTTACATACTCAGTACTTTTATCTGTACTGAAGTCCCATTGCACAGGACGCTGCATTTCGTGCTGCAAGCTCTGACAGGGTTATTGAGGAGCGACCGCAGTAGGATTTTCCAGCTTAGCGGTTTCAGCAAGTGCCACTACTCTGGGCTTGCTACTTTTATTACTTTTCTGCATATGTAATATATGTTCATATGTACACTCTTGAGGATCATAGACATAGTGGGGTATGTACATATTATGTATGGCCCTGTCGGCCTTGTTTTGGGTTCTTGATATTTTTCTGATAGCCTTGTCGACTTTATAATACTCGTGAGGTTGTAGCGACCTTGTCGGTTCGCATTTGTACATTTATGTTGGATTATCAGACATTTCTATTTGAGCCTTTTCTGCGTGCAAGTGTTCTTTGAGATACGGTATATGATGTTTAAAGTAACCGCTAAGTCAGGTGGTTCCCGACCTATGGGTCGGAGCCCGTCATACTCGTCGTTGGGGTGTGACAGAAAAGGGGTTTTTGGATTTGAAAACCCACGTAAGTGTTCAACTCACTTTATTGCCGGACTAGGACACACCCGGAATTTCTCCCGAGTAGAGTCGCTCCTATTCTAATCCTAATAAGATGAGTTTAGTTCTTATAGATTTTTATTTTATTATAAGAAAATATGGAGTATTCTCCTATATATATATATATATATATATATACACACACATACATATACATTTATATATATAAGAAAAAAGAAAGTTTTATTAAGTCCAAATTATATCATTTTTGAAGCCCATAAGGTCAAACCATATTCCAAGTCCAAAGTCCATCATACCAAAATCTTGGTCCAAAAACATTCCTCTTATTTCAGTCCATTTAATGTTGGGCTTCCAGGCCCAAAGTGCTTGTTCAGTAATGTATCCAAGTGAGAAGTTCAAGTAATCCAAACTTAATGTTGGGCTTCCAGGCCTAAATATCCCTTTTTGTTCTTAGTCCACAAGTCTTTGAATCCTTTGCCCAAATAATCTCAAAAATCCCTTTTAGTCCAAGTCAAAAGCAGTCTGTTTTATTTCAAACAAGATAAAAACCTTAACTTTAACAAAAGACCCATATTTTTGTCAAAAGTATTCGAGGTGTTTTTCATCGAAAACAAATCCACCATTTAAACAACATTAGGCTATTAATTGAAATTTCATTTTTTTTTAATTCTGGGAGCAGTCTGGTTTCATCAGTGGGCTTAAGGCCCAAAACAGTCAATTATTTCAAGATACTAATTTTCACGATGGGGCGGAAGGCAGCCCAAATCCTTTTACCACTTGAACAATTTTGAAACCGTTTTTCCTTTATTTAAAACGCTAGTCCAGTATACAGTATACAACTTTCCTAAAACTCTAAATGTTGTCCTAAGTTCTAACATCCATAGGGGTTCTAATATACAAGTGTTGGTTACATATACAACATATATACAAGCAAGATATATATAATGCAAAGTAGGAGAGAAGCATGGTAAATTTCGGTTGATGGGCCTACCCACGCCCATCAGTGTCATTTTCACCCATGATTGGGCCTTCAACATATTGGCTTCCATTTCTGCTCCATCGGACTCGATAAAAGAAGGCAGTTGGGCCTTTGGCCCAACAGGTTTCATGCAAGGGTGTGGCCCAAGTGGCCTGGGAGGAACCATGATATCATAATAAAAATGATATGGATTAGTAACTAACTTAGGTAATTAAACATATAATTATGAAAGTACATAGGTAAAATATGTCAGCCCAAATGAGCTTGAAACAGAGGCAAACAAAATGGGCTAAGGACAACCCACACTTAGCAAAATAAACTAAAGTCAACAATTATGACGGAGGGAGGCCTGGCCCAGAATCCAAACAATCAGCCCACAATAGCCAACATGATATACCTCATATACCCTGAGTATACTGTCTTCTATACACTCAGTGAGTATACCCTATATACCCGAGTATATCACTTGGTATATTAAAAAAAAAAAAGAATCAACCCATTAAGGATAAAACAAGCAAGAGAATCATTCAAATGGATTTAATACTTCAAAGATTCAAATGGACAACAACAAACAAAGGCAAGACAAGGTAACTACCCACTTAAAACTAAATGTATAATATACAGGTTTCATGTTGGTAGAATCAAAATATCTTTAAAGTACAAAACTGGACAACACAATTTAAACCAAGTAAAAAGAGGAAATTCAGAACATGAGCATACATGTTTTCTTATCCATTTGATATTAAAAGGGATCCCATAAGGTTTATTTTTATATAGGGGAACCCCAGCAACTTAGAAGGAGGATCACAAGCTGAGCTCGACTAGAAACTCAAAGCTTGTCCACTCTCTTCTAAGTCCTGGGTAAGTCACACCATTGCTTTGAATAAATCCCCAAGGGGTACCTTCATTATCGATCCCCAGTATTAGAGAACCAACACATAATGCCACAACACCAACTTAAACTTCATAGTTCAGAAGAAAAAAAAAACAATACATGAGGCCAAGTACAATAAACATTAAGCTATGTAGAGAAAATTGGTCCCCTATCAATATTTTAACCTATTGCCAAGCTATATTTTTCATGACGTGGTGTTTGCAGGTTGATAACAGAATGTTTAGGTCTACAAACTAAGTCCTCAAAATAGAAACATGGTTTAGAGAAGAAAAGAAAAAAAAAACAAAGGGGGAAAGCAGACTGAATCACTTGAACAAATTTAAATGGCAATTCATGGACAAAGAGACATGTATCTACAAACCACAGTGTTCAAGAGTTAAGAAAAAAGGTCAAGTAGACCGTTTTATTTCATTCGGATTTCCATTTACAGACTTAGGACATTATTGATGTGTGACAATTATCATCAGAGTTGTCAAAATATTTACAGGCATGGGGTAGACTCAATTAACAAAGAGGTACATGAATGTAAATACTTATATGTCAAAAGACATAAACATGTTGAATGAAAAAACCATGTACCACCTAGGCATATAGCTAACTTAATCTAGGCAAGTTTGATAAAATTTGGCTAAATCATCAATTCATTATATTAACAGATCTAAAGTTCAAATTTACATCCTCCATTTGGACTAACACATGCCTATTTAGACTTCAACTAACATATGAGAGATCTTTAGCATGGTTTTATACTAAATCTAAACTCTTTTTAAACCCCAATTTCTATCAGCTTCACTGACTATATATTGACATAATCAAACTGATTCATATGTGCTTTCTCCTAATCTTAAGCTAAGTGAAAAGGTTCAGTCATAGTATAACAACAGTTAGACAATATTAACTTATCCTAAATTGGAGTACACAGCTTAATAACCACATAGTGTTCAAACCAAACATAAACCCATCAAGCAGTTACTTCACATGATTTTAAGTGTGTATTTAAACTGGACAAGCAGAGTAAGAGCACAAAGCAATAGAATTTGGTTGAAATATAAATTATATTTAATAAAAGTTAGGCTAATAACAAAAACATGATCATACCAAACTGGTGATCAATTAATACTACTCCATGACCAGGCAAAAAACCAAATAACTAGATTAAACTAAACTATCTATCGGAAAAACAAATCACATAATCTAGCAACTAACACAAAAAATTCTCTGAGCTAAGAAAAAAAAACATAAACATGATATGAGACTAAAAATGCGAAATAAAAACGAAAAAAAGGAAGATTATTTACCTCTCTCTTGTGCAGCACTAATCGAGATTGAACTTGGATAGATCTCATTGCTCCTTAATCCCAACACTTAGCGACACCAACACAAAAAAAGTAAAAAATATTTAAAAATTATACTTAACTCGAAAATTTATGTTTCAAAGCAAAGGTATGCCAAAACTAAGTATTTCGAGTTTTTTGTGGTAAATCTCCCAAAAAAAATCCACTACTTCAAATGGTGAATTCAAATTCGCAAAAAATCCCTAATTCACCAATGTGGGACAAGTCTCGAATTCGGACTTGTTCCTCACAAACAGGTAATCGTAATGCTCAGATCGATGCATTGAACAAATAAAGGGCTGGATTTGCAACCAGAACTTAACGGATCCTTATGGTCACAGTCGGACCAATGGGGTTTGAGGATTCAAACTTACCTCAAGACAAAACCCATTAAAAATACGTACTAACAAACATCGATTTTTGTAGAAAAGTAAGAGATAGGGGGTGGTTACCTCATTTGGGTTGAGTTTGGTGGAAAGAGGGTGAGAAATGGCAGAGCAATTAATGTTCTTGCCATTCTCGACCATGCATGGTCCAAAACTAAAGTGGGCCCTTCCTTTCTTTGCCGTTTTCGCCATAGATGACGTAGGAGATAGGGAAGGGGAGGTGGCGACTAGGGTTTCATGACCCATTGAGAAAGAAAAGGCCTTTAGGGTCTGTTTGGTATGAAATGAAGAGAGGAGGGGCATTATCCCCCTCTTTAATGGATAGCTGGGCCGGGTCAAGTCCCTTTTGGGCCTGGACTCGGCTAACACAAAATAATAAGGGGCAACCCATACATATGTGTGTATATGTGATATACGTGTGTGTATATGTGATGTACGTGTATATAGCCGTAAACATATGTATATATGGAGGGTTGTATATGCAGATTTTGACAAATAACTGTATTAAAGAAACGTTTTTAAATTGGACATCTAAAATATGGCCACTTTTAAACAAATTCGACAAGAATCAAATTGTAAAAATGACCTTAATCAAGTTAAGTCATGAAATTGGCTATTTCAATCGTAGCCGCAACTGGACCAAAACACTTAAAGGCCAATTTTGCAATTTTGACCTTAATTAATCTAAACCAAAGAATTTTGGCTATTTCAATTAAGGCCGGAATTAGACTAATCATTGATTATTTCAATTGTAGCCGTAATTAAACACATAATAAGCAAATTTACGAATACGACCATAATTAATTGTTTAAATTAATTATGATTAATTTGAAAATTGTCAATATGATTTGTTAATGCAGAAAATAAAGTTGAGGGGTAAAAGTATTATTTATTTTAATTAATTAATTTCCTTGAGTTAAACGGAGTAAAATACTTGCTAATTTGGGCAACTAATTAAACAAGATAATTGTTATAATGCTTTTGATTTTGGCAAGTACCATAATTGTTGCAATAATATGTAAATTAATTTCCAGATGATTTATAATATTTACAGAAGTTATTTTACCAAATGACAATGGTAAAATATTATCTAAATAATTTTATAAAATCATTTTGGCTTCTAAAAATACATATTTCACCTCATTTAATACCCAAGGATTCTGGGTGATTAAAATAAATTATGGGAGGTCAAAAATTTGGTGTCAACAACTTTCCCTTCGGTGTTCAGGGATGACAAAGCCATCTCTGAACAACGAAATTTGACTAACCCTGATTTTTTATCGACCCATCTCCATATTACCTCTCGCTTTTATGCAATTTTCAAAATATGTGGTCGGACCCTGGTTTCTGGGTTTTTTACGTATCTCAGGATACATGAGAATTCAGGCCACTTGTAGTTCGACTCAATTTATGCTTCAAAAATTGCGAATTTAAGCAAATTTTGGATTTTCTCGTTATGAGACTGGGAAGTCTGGTGTGATTGGTTGAAGTGTGACTGACTCTTTGGTTCTGAGTCTGCATATATATCCTTGGTCTTGGGAATCTAGTCACTTGTAGTTAGACTCAATCGGAAGAAAAGGGTATCCCTTATGCGGGAATGTCTTTGTGTGTGTATCGGTGTGTGTCCAACCGATTTCCGAAAAAATTTAAAAACCAGCAAGTAAAAACAAACAAACAAACAAGCAATCGGCATGGCTGAGCATGAGTGGGAGAGATCTTCCAAGTCCTAGTCAGAGAGCTTGACTCTCATGGGCACCCTATCTTTACTGGCTGCGCAAGAAAAAGTTTCACGCTTGTTCTGCACGCGTTGGGTCAACTTGCATCACTACTACCAATCTGCTCCTGCCTGTTGAGTGGTGTCTTGAGATGAATATTGTGGTCACTTGACCGGATTTACATTGTTCTCTCATTTTTTAAGTGAATAATGCGACTTGAGAGTCGGATTTACATCGATTTGATATGTCAGGGCGAAGACTGCAACCGATTGGTCAGAATTACATAACCTTGATCTTTGATTTCCGTTTAGTGGCCTTTGGGTGATATTCTGATTAGATAGTCATCTTGTCAATGCTTGAATGAATGGCCCTCTTGGTAATATTTGTATGAATGACCCTCTTTGCATGTTTGTATGAATGGCCCTCTTGGCATGTTTGTATGAATGACCCTCTTGGCAGCAGGAAAATAGATATGCAATGGCCCTCACGGAAAATAAGAAGAAGTGATGGCCCTCTTGGTAGCAGGAAAATAGATATGCAATAACCCTCATGGAAAATAAGAAGAAGTGATGGCCCTCTCGGCAACAGGAAAATAGATATGCAATGGCCTCATGGCAAATAAGAAGAAGTGATGCAAATGATAGATATGGCCCGTTTGGCTAAATCGTCTTTCTTTCCTCCTTTATACCAGCTGTGACCCTCGTGGTCAGATATGCCGTGTTGTTCTACTACGACTCTATCGGCCGGAGATTTTGCCGTTTACAGCCTTTGTCCTTTGTGAGCCCTTATGGCCAGGTGTTTTCCCTTACGGCGTTCAAATCTTTATAGCCCTTGTGGCTAGGTATTTGCCCTTATGGCATGCCAATCATTTTGTAGCCCTCGTGGCTAGGTATTTGCCTTTGTGGCATTCAAATCCTTTTGTAGCCCTCGTGGCTAGGTATTTGCCCTTGTGGCATGCCAATCATTTTGTAGCCCTCGTGGCTGGGTATTTGCCCTTGTGACATTCAAATCCTTTTATAGCCCTTGTGGCTAGGTATTTTTCTGAAAGCCTGATCTCGACAGCGGTCTTGACCTTCTTTTGGCTAACCATTTCCTGCATATGAAGCAGAGTTAGTAAAAAGATAGTCCTCCAACGTCCTGGGGACCTGCATCAGAAATGGGTTAGTTTTTTCCTATAAAGTTGATTCGTGCCACCGGCGCTGTCGCATCTTCGACTCTCTGGACTTGAAGCCACTTCGGCTCCGGTATTCGAAAGATGAATTTATTTTTATTATGCAGAAAATCATTTTTGTAAAGTTACCATAAAGATATCTATTTGTAAGGAAATAAATGCGCTGTTTTGAAAGCTGTAAGGTTAATTGTCATGACATGTGCTTTGAATGAGGGAGATCACTTCTTCCGTGATTGGGGTTCTTCGCTTCCTCGCGCGAAATGTTTGAGACCTTTTCTCAAAAATTCTGCCCCAGTTTAAATCTTGATCGACGAACTCTCGTGCCGAATCTTCCGAGTTGCGGGAAATTTTGAGGTCCCCACAACATTTCTGCCCCAGTTTACAACATTGAATAAGTGAGAAATTTTGAGATCTTCCCAAAATTTTTGCCTCAGTTTGAAACTCTGGGTTAGCTGACTCTTTGTAGTGGATTGATGGCGCGAATTTTTGAGATCCTCTAAAAAATTCTGCCCTAATTGGGTGTGTGGTAATGGTTGCGTCCTTCATGAAGCCCTCTCTCTGAGGTTTCCTAGAGGTTCCTTGAGTTTTTCTTTTGGTGCGACCGAGATCAAAAAGCGCCTACGTATCAGGTCGCAGCAGGAATCAGGTTGAACGTAGTTCGGAATAAAAGTAAATGAGTTTTTGGATTTACTAATAATGCGACCGGGTCCTAAATGGACTGCTTACGTATCCCACTATGGGGAAGTCAAGTCATCGTGTAGTTCATATTACAAAAGTTGTTTTGTTTTTCCTATCTACTATGAAACGGTTACAGGCAAAAGGAAATAGCTAATACAAGCAAATAACATAACAATTACAAGCAAAAGTATTATTACAGACTGAACAACTTATCTTCACGCATAGTAGCATTTGATTGCGTCTGAATTGATTGACTTTGGCCACTCTCGGTCGTCCATTTCTGCCGGTACTACCGCTCCTCCGGAGAGTACTTTGTGGACCACATAAGGACCTTGCTAGTTGGGAACGAATTTCCCTTTGTATTCATCTTGATGCGAAAAAATTCTTTTGAGCACCATCTGCCCAATTTGGAAAAGTCGAGTCCTGACTCATTTCTTGAAGGCTCTCGCCATCCTTTGTCGATATAGTTGACCGTGACATACGGCAACCATTCTTTTCTTATCAATTAAATCCAATTTCTCATATCGAGCTCGGACACATTCAACATTGTCCAATTCTGTTTCTTGGATGATCCGTAAGGAAGGTATCTCGACCTCAGCAGGTATGACTGCTTCAGTACCATGGATCAGCAGGTACGGAGTTGTTCCTGTTGAAGTTCTAACAGTAGTACGGTATCCTAGTAAAGCATAAGGCAACTGCTCGTGCCAACCTTTGTAATTGTCTGTCATTTTCCTCAATATCCTCTTGATATTCTTGTTGGCTGCTTCTACGGCTCCGTTCATTTGTGGCCGGTAGGCTGTCGAGTTTCGATGAGTGATCTTGAATTGCTCACAGATATCCTTCATCAGATAGCTATTCAGATTGACCCCATTGTCAGTTATAATGGACTCGGGTATGCCGAATCGGCATATGATATTGTTTCGTACGAAATCGGCTACCCCTTCCTTTGTTACTAACTTGTGTGATGTTGCTACCACCCATTTGGTGAATTAGTCGATGGTGACTAAAATGAATCGATGCCTATTTGAGGCTGTGAGTTCGATGGGTCCAATGACGTCTATGCCCCAAGCGACGAAAGGCCATGGTGAGCTAATAACATTAAGCTCACTTGGTGGAACCTTGATTAGATCACCGTGGATTTGGCATTGATGGCACCTTTGCACATATTTGCAGCACTCACTTTCCATGGTCATCCAATAATATCCAGCTTGAAAAATCTTCTTGGCCAGTACAAATCCATTCGTATGGGGTCCACATGTCCCAACATGTACTTCTTCTAGAGGTATGCTAGCTTCGCTGGCATCTACACATCGAAGCAGAACCAAGTCCGGCGTTCGTTTGTATAACACTTCTTTATTCAGGAAGAAACCATTTGCCATTCTTCTGATGGTTTTCTTTTTTCCACTCGTGACTTCTTCGGGGTATTCCTATCTCTCCAAGTATATTTTTTATGTCAATATACCACGACTTCCCATCCGGTTCTGCTTTTACGTGGCAACAATGGGCATGCTCTTCTTTCAAGCTTATCCTCAACGATCGATGTGACTGCTTTCAGGATTTTGGATCATTGACGCTATTATGGCCAGTGCATCAGCAAACTCATTTTGAGCTCTTGGAGTATGTTAGAACTCAATCAGTCTTTGTGCTAAGTTCATGTACGGCAAGATCTTTTCATTTTTGGTGGCCCACTCGCCTTGTACTTGATGAATTAGTAGGTCAGAATCTCCAATGACCAGCAATTTAGTGATGTCCATATCCAGTACCATGCTGAGACCTAGAATGTGGGCCTTGTATTCAGCTATGTCATTGGTACAACAGAATTTGAGCTTCGCAACCATTGGGTAATGTTGCCCATTTTCTGATATTAGAATTGCTCCTATTCCGAAACCTTTGTAGTTGACTGCTCCATCGAAGAATAATTTCCAGCCTGTGTATGGTTCCACTACTTCCTCTTCTATGGCCAATACCCCTTCGTCTGGGAAATGAGTGACCAGGGGTTTGAACTCTTCATCCACTGGGCTTTCAGCTAGCAGGTCACCCAAGGCTTGTCCTTTGACGACCTTTGGGGCTATGTATACAATGTCAAATTCGCTCAATAGCATTTTCCATTTGGCCAATTTTCGATGGCCATGGTCTGACGAAAGATATACCTCAATGGATCCATCTTGGATATGAGGTGGGTGGTAAAGGAAGACAAATAATGTCTCAATTTCTGGGCTACCCAAGTTAAAGCGCCGCAGGTTTTCTCCACTAGCGTATATCTTGTCTCACAGGCAGTGAATTTTCTTGCTTAGGTAGTAAATTGCATGTTCCTTTTTCCCTTCTTCATCGTGTTGTCCTAATGATGACTTGAGGGCGTTTTGGGAAGGAGTTGTAACGTCCCTTAGATTGTTAATGCAGTATTAAACAAGTGTTAAGAAGGTTCCATAAGGATCGGAGATCAATCGAAGTGACGAGAATAAGTTCAGTGGACTGATGGGTTATACGGCTCATTATACGGACCGTATAATGTTTTACGGACCGTATAATGGACCGTAAAACCATCACAGAAAAGGTTGCTCGCTGGTGAGGTTTTACGGTTAGTTATACGGACCGTATAATAGACCGTAAAACGTTCACAGTGAAGGGTGAAGGAGAGACCCATTTCACGGTCAATTATACGGACCGTATAATCATTATACAGACCGTATAATGAACCCGACAGATCAGTGATGGGTTATTAAATAAGAGGCCAAGTTCATGAAATCATTTCCACATTTTATCCTTCTCTCTAAAACATCTCTCTACATTTATTACACAAGTTTTCAAGGATTATAAGCCATCAACAACATAAAACAAGTGAATCAAGAGTAAGAACCCATCAAAGATTCAAGAAATCTAAATGGAGGGAAACTAGGGTTTTGCTCAAAGTGGAGTATTATCAACTGAGGCTCATTCCTACGACATCTAAGGTAAGATTCATGATATTTATATGTTGTTCAAGGTGTTTGAAGGTTAAAATGCTTGGTCATTAGAAGAGTATAGCAAAATGGGTTATGAATGATGAATAGTGACGTTTTTGAGAAATAGTTTGAATTGAATCATGATTGTTGTTGTGTTGTGACATGAATGTGTTATAAATGACGTTAAGACCATGAAATAGACATTGTATATGAACGGACGAAGTTGGGTGTTGTGACCATGAATATGGATGAATGGAAGTGAATTGAGAATGTGGATAATGTAGATTATTAATGGCCATTGTTATGATATTGTGAATGTATTGTTGATGTTTGGAAGTTGAATTACGATATGGAGGAATGTCGTATAAATAAAGGAAATGCTGTCCGATTTTCTCTAGCTTTGGCCATGTGTGCTAATTGTCGATTCTAATGATAGTACGACTTTAATGAAGGTAGAAACGTGAGCATCCAAGGAATACGTGCAAGTGTAGAATAGTTCGGCGAAAAGGTATGTAAGGCTAACCCTTCTTTCATAAGGCATGGTTCTTTAGCCAAAAGTCTAAATCCTCTATAAGTCTACGATTCCTTCAAATGATTGACCTTCTGAGCTAGTAAGCCTATGACATAGATGTAACGATAACGATGAGGATAGAAATGATGCTAGAGATGCTTATGAGCTATTATATGTTCGTGTGCCTATGAAGGGCTATAATATGACCCCGAGCTTATGATGCCGGGTAAGAATATATGTATATGAATATGTATAAAGTATGTATATGATTACGTTACGCGCGCACACCTCTGCAGATGGTACGGATAACCCTGATGCCTTGGTAGGGCCAGGTATGTATGACCTTGAGGCTTGGTTGGCCAAGTATGTATGAAACACCGAACCTTCATGGTCGGGCAAGTTATGTATATGTATGTATATATGTGAATATGTTATGTATATGAGATGTAAATGATTATGAGAGTAATTAAGTACGGATGTGGATGTATGTATACGGATACGCAATAGAAACGGAATGCCCCTATGGAAAGAAAGTAAGTGCCATGATGATGATATTGTTGTCTCCCCTCCTATGTTACTGCCTAAGTTGTCTATTATGCTTCTATATTGATGTTGATCATGCTTTACATACTCAGTACATTCTTCGTACTGACGTCCTTTTGTTTGCGGACGCTGCACCATGCCCGCAGGTGCAGAGGGAGACAGACTGGACTCATAGTTGCTTATTCAGAGATTGCATAGCAGAGCTCCATCTCATTCGGAGCCATAGCTTTGGGTACTTATTCTTTTGTGTACATAATTATGGGCATAGCGGGGTCCTGTCCCGCTCATGTGATATGCTATACTCTTAGAGGCTCGTAGTCACGTGTATTTGGTTAGTTATGTCTGGCCTTGCCGGCCTATATTTTGTATATCATTTTGTTGGCCTCGTAGGCCCATGTACATTGTTGTGGCATAGCTGCCTATGATGATTAAAGATATTGTTGTCCAATGGGACTAGTATGATTGATGCTTAGAAATGTATGATTGATAATGTGGCTCATCTAGATGCGAGTATGAGTGTAAGCTAAGGGGTGCCCGGGTGGGCTAGCACCGGGTGCTCGTTGCGGCCCCCTAGTCGGGTTGTGACACCTAATACGCAACCGAAGACATTTTCAGCAACCGATAAGTATAAAAATAGTGGGCTCCCGGGCCTTGGTGGTCACAAGACTGGTGGATTGGACAGGTATCTCTTGATAGTATCAAATGCCTCTTGGCACTATTCTGTCCATTTTGTGAGAGTCTTTCTTCAAAAGATTGAGGATGGGCTCCACAATGATGGTGGATTGAGCTGTGAATCGTCCAATGTAATTTAACCTTTCCAGGAAGCTCATGACTTCTTTCTTGGTTTTTGGAGGAGGTAATTCTTGGATTGCTTTGATCTTTGTCAGGTCTAGCTCTATGCCCCTTCGGCTGACTATGAACCCCAATAATTTTCCAATCGGTACCCCAAACATACATTTAGTCGGGTTCAATTTCAAGTTGAACTTTCGGAGCCTATCAAATAATTTCCTCATATCAGTAGTATGCTTCGAATTTTCCTTTGACTTGATAATGACTTTAATTTCTCTATGAATCATGTAGTGGAAAATGGTGGTCATGGCTCTCATGTAGGTTGCGCCGGCATTTTTGAGGCCGAAGGGCATTACTCTATAATAGTACACTCCCCATGGAGTGATGAAGGCTGTTTTCTCCGCATCCTCTCTATCCATTAGGATTTGGTGATAACCGGCGAAACAATCCACAGATGACTGTAGCTCATGCTTGGCACAGTTATCTATGTGGATGTTTGTCAGTGGGAAATTATCCATTGGACTGGCTTTGTTGAGATCCCGGTAATCCATACATATCCTTATCTTTCCATCCCTTTTGGGTACCGGAACTATGTTGGCCAACCAGGTGGGGGTATGAGGTTACTTCTACTACCCCGGACTTGATTTGCTTTTCTACCTCTCCTTGATGCGGATACTGAGGTCTGGCTTAAACTGTTAGGTTTTCTATTTTACAGGAGAAAAACCTGCATTGATAGGTAACTTGTGGGATACTACGCTGGTACTTAGCCCTGGCATGTCGGCGTAGGACCATGCAAAGATATCCACATACTTCTTTAGTAGGTTTATCAATTATTCTTTTAAAGGTGCCTCTAGGTGCGCACTTATCCTTGTTTCTTTGACATTCTCTTCGTCACCTAGATTTATTGCTTCTGTTTCGTCCATGTTCGATTGCCGCTCACTTTCTAACTGCTTTACCTCTTCCACGAGACCTTCGGGTAACACTGTAGTCTCGTCGTATTCCTCATACTCTTTTTCCTCTACGCTGCTTGACTCATTCGTTTCGCAACATGTCATGACATTTAGGGTTATTTTATCATTTTTATTACTAAAAATCAAAGGCAAAGTATGTTAGTATAAAATATGCATGCGTAATAAATAAAATTGTTTTGATTAAATTGAGGCTTTCGTCAATTTAGATTGATAAAAGTAAAAACTGTGGTCCTTGCTTGGATCAACGTCAATCCATTTTCATTTTTTTGAAAACATTACAAGGTATATAGAGCGATAAAAAGTAAGTAATCGGGCCTCGACCGATTCTTCCCATTTTCAAAATAAATTTATCTTTCTCTACCGAAGGGCCAGTAGCAGGGTAGAGGTCCAATTAGACAGCTGCTAGCTCGGATCTGCATCTCTAATGGTGGGCGCTTCTGCATATTCTTCTAAGATGACTGGGAAATCTTCTTCTCGGAATAACATCCCTATCCCTTCTCCAATGTCAGTATCGCCCGACATAGGCATTCGGTTAGGAAATGACTGGTATAGGTTTGGGATGGGTTTGCAGAGATCCGCGACCTCTTTCCTTTTCTTGGTAGGTATCTCATCTTCAGTTAGGACATATCACAGTCTGAAACGAAAATTGTCTTGGGGAAGGGGAATTGGCTCAGTGAGGACGTGCAAATTCTTTCCCAAACCTTTTCCGGGTTCAAATCTGTTCAAGAGCATAGTTGAAGCAATCATCTTATATACTGCCAGCATAGGAGTCTCGAGGTATTCTATTTTGTGGGCAGCCCCTACGAGTTTCATTACATGGAAATCCGTTCCTTTGGGTGCCGCTTCGATGACAGGCACGGAATTATCAGGGTAATTGTGCATGATTACTTCTCCATGGATTATCACCTCTTGTTCCTCCCAGATGAATTTCAGAGACTGGTGAAGTTAAGATGGTACCGCTCCTGCCACTTGGATCCCTGGCTTCCCCAAGAGTAAATTGTAGTTGGCAGGTATTTCCATAACCTGAAACTCAGTAGTGAATTCTGCTGGACCCAATTGAATGTCCAGATCAACTACTCCGGTGGCATCGCATCGGCCTCCGTCAAATGATCTTATATTAGTATAGCTCTGATGAATCTTTCCAAGGTTATATCCCAGCTGCGCTAGTCGATCAGCACACGAGTCACTACTTTTTTGCGGCACATGACAGTGATGTGCAATTTTTTGTTATGATTTGTGCCTTCCTTGGGCAACTCTTTTTTCGTGAAGGTAATTTGGTGTTCTTCCATAACACGGGTGACCATTTCGGCCAGATTTTCACTACTCGTCTCAGCTGGGACATGGGCTTCCTCCAATACTTTCATCAGAGCCAAGTGGTGCTGGGGTGAACTTTGTAAAAGTGCCAACACTGAGATTTGGGCTGGTGTTTTCTTAAAGTGCTTCACAATGGGGTATTCTTTGGGCTGCATCTGCCGCCAAAAATCCTCACCCTCACCCTCAGTAATTGCCCTTTTCTGATTTCCCTCTCTTCGGGGTGCCCTTGGACTAGATCTTCGGGAGTATAGCACCTTCCCGATCTCATGATTCCATGGGCGGCCATGACTAGGAGCACAAATTCTTTTCGAGACGGTACAGGGGTTACTTGGGCCACATGCGCAACGACTGGCCTAGGGATTAGTACTTGAATCGTGGACGTTCTTGTAGAGAAAGTGACGCCGCTGTGTGCTCAAGCTCTTTCACATATTCTCTTTCTATCATATGAATCACATTGTTTCCATGGTTTGGCAGGGATTGGTGTTTACATTTGGAGGAGCGGTTTGGAGCACGATCTCCTTCCGGTCAATCATGTCTTGTATCTTATACTTGAGATTGATGGCCACGACTTGGACGACAAATTCTTTTCGAGGCGGAACAGGGGTTACTTGGGCCACATGCGCAACGACTGGCGCAGGGATTAGTACTTTGAATCGTGAGCGTTCTTATAGAGAAAGTGACGCCACTGTGCGCTCAAGCTCTTTCACATATTCTCTTTCTATCATATGAATCACGTTGTTGCCAAGGTTTGGTCGAGGATTGGTGTTTACATTTGGAGGCGCGGTTTGGAGCACGATATCTTTTCGGTCAATCATGTCTTGTATCTTATACTTGAGATTGATGCATTCTTCAGTACTATGTCCTATGCCATTATAATGGTAAGCACATGTCTGGTCAGCTTGATAAAATCGGTTCTTTGGGTTGAGAACCTTTTGGGGAAGCGTTTGGATCATCCTTGTCGCGCTCAATCTTTTGAACAAATTAGTCCGTGATTCCATTAATGGAGTGAACACTCGGGCAGGCTTCTTTTTGAGGTTCTGATGTGGCGCATTATAGGTATTTAGTGGTGGCTGATTTTGGTAGGTATTGGATTGGTTATTTTGTGGAGGACGGTAAGCGGGTGGGGGAGTTTGATAATTTGGCTGTGGAGCTTGGTAATTCGGGGGAGGTGATTTAAAGGTATTTTATGGGGTTTGATAATTTGGGGGTGGTGATTAGAAGGTCGGCTGCACGTAATATAAGGGCACCGTTTTGTAAGGAGTGGGTATGTAAGTATTTGGGAGAGGTGAAGCATATGCTTCCATCGGGAATTCTTCGCTTCTTTTGGGTTTTGGGATAGGAGTGTAGGATATTCTTGCCACGTCTTCCTTCTTCTTCCGTATAAACCTGGTTGAGCTTGACCCAGCAGACTTTCCAATCATACTTATGATTTGTGCTGTTTTGCGACCATCTTCTATGGCCTCTCCCATTTTGACCAGTTCAGAGAATGATCTTCCATCCATGGAAAACATTCTGTCATAGAAGTCCGTTTCTTGCGAACGGATGAAGATCGACACTAATTCTTCCTCGCCCATTGACGGTTGTACCTGGGCAGCTTCCGTTCTCCACCTACTTGCGTACTCGCAAAAGTTCTCGGTGGATTTCTGTTTGACCTTTCCCAAATAGTACCTGTCCTGTACCGTTTCCATGTTAAAGCGGAATCTTTCCATGAAGGCCGCAATCATGTCTTCCCATGTGATCCAACAGCATATGTCTTGCGCCGTGTACCACTCTAAGGTTTCTCCGGTCAAACTTCAGCTGAACAGTTTCATAATGAGCTCTTGGTTGTCTCGGACGCCGACCAATTGGTCATAGTAGGCCCGTTGGTGTGCTTTCGGATTACCTGTCCCATTAAATAGCTCAAAACATGGCAGCTTAAAGCCTTCGGTCAAATCTAAATTTGGATGCATACAAAAGTCGTCATAGCTCAAGCCCGTGCCAGCGAGGGTGGTTCTCATGGACCGTTCCAACGTTGCGGTCTTCTTCGTTCAAGCCTTTCTTCTTGTTTTTCCTGCTCGGTCTTCCACACCTTTTCCATCTCCTCGTGGTGATCAATTTCTTTATCACGTGAAAAGGTGCCTGGGGTGACAGGTGTGTGAAAGGAAATAGCAGGGCGAGTTCGGTGGGTAGGGGTAGTTTTGCGGTTGGTAGCGAGATGATGCTTGGTTGTATAGTAATGCCGGGATAGGTGTTTTGTGGCGTTGGGTAAGAGGGAATAGAGTGAGCGATTTTGGGGATTTGGGTAGTGTTAAGTGGTGGTAGGGTGTGGTGTGAGGCACCAATGTGCCCGTCGATTAGGGTAAATGGTATGGTATTCACAATGGACGGGGTGGGAAAGTTGTCGGGTAATGGCGAATTTAGAGATGGAAAGAATAGTGGAGGTCTTCTTTCTTCAGCAGGGGCCTCTTGGACATCATTAGCAGCTTTGTTTTGCGTCACTTCCTCTTGAAGATGGGCGATTTTCTCAAACATCATTTTTATAATGTCTTCAGTAGGTGATGACTCAAGCAGTTCGCGCAGAGGCGATTCTCTGAGAGCAATGTCAGTAGGAGTAGTTTCGTTCTCGAAAGTACCAGTCATTTTTGCTTTGCCTTTGTCTTGTTGGGATAAGGATGCTATTGCAGCTTTGGATCTGTTAAAGTATGCTAGTGTGAACACGAGTCAACCTCTCTTTCTATAAGAAAAGAATAACTCAAAGGCAAACTGAGTTAGTTCGTTAGGCAATAGAAAGATAATCAAGATATCACACATAAATGACGTTTAAAAACACTTTGCACATAAATAATCATATGTTTGATTCAAATGCTCAATTGATCTCTTGTACCGGGTCTTGGATACTTGGGCTTTGTTAGGTGAGGAAAATATAATATTTATAATATATAGGGACCGAGTCTTACGTAGACTGCCTACGTATCCCTCCACGGGAAATAAGACCCTTCCATAGTTCGGTTTACATAAGATAAGACTCCCTACCTTAAAACTTACTCGTGACCAGGCCTGATAGGGGCTTCCTGTATATCCCTTCTCGGGACATCAGGTCGGCGTAGTTCCATTTACACAAAATAAGGGGGACAAATCTTTATTAAGTACAAAATGGGATCCCCTAAGACTACCCAAAAGGTGACCTTTCTTTTGAGGTCAAAACATGTTGTTTGTCTGTTCAACCCTTTCTCGGCCCTAAAGGCCCTAAATTCTAATACTGAGGCGGGATCACTAACCAAATGGCGCCTTTGTGGACCAGGTTCTCCACCTCAAACTTGAATGCCTCACATTCTTCTATGTCGTGCCCCAAAGCCCCAGAATGGTACAAACACGTTTTGCGGCGCCCAACCCCTCTGGTTCTGATGGGGCTAATCTTCCCGATGCTGACCAACTTCTGGAAGATGCTGGCGTAACAGTCCTTAAATACCGTAAAGTCATAATGCCAAATATGAGTGTTCAACGTAATCCCTTTGGTTGGGGAGATGTTGTCGTGGAACAAAAGTAATTGTGGGCCTCACATCTTAGTGATATGAGCCTTTTCTTGAAGGCAAAACATTCGTTGATGGTGTGTCCTGCTTGATCTCGGTGATAAGGGCATCTCTTGTGCGCGAAGGTCGGAGCACAAGGTGGCAGCCCGTTGAAGCTGATGCTGACTATCCCTTTGCTTTGAAACTTGACCATCATCTCTTCACTTGAGCACAATAGCCTACTATTCGGGCGAAGCTGGTCGGACATACTCTATTCGTTCCTCGGGTTCTCCCCTGGGACTTGATGGCACAACAGAAGTTCCTTCCCTTTTTGGGTTAATGGCGCAGCGGAGGCAGCTTGCCTTGATGGCCAGGTGGGCTCTTGCAGGTCAGATTCCATTTCCTCCTCGGAGTCCTCCATTACCGGGATGTATTCGGGAAGAATTTTTTTTTCCCTTATCCAGGATATTCTCTTCTTGAGTTTCAATTGGTTTCCCTAGGCGGACTTTCCGCCGAATCCATTAACTCATCAGCCTCTTTAATCTTGGCCCTGACTGCTCGGATTTGATTTTCAAGGTCCTGAATTTTTCGACGAAGCGAGACCTCATTCTTTCTCATAACTTCCAGCTCTGGTGCGTTCTTGGTGTTCATCTTCAGATTCTGAGAAGGTTGCTACACTTAGTACGGGTATATTTGTTCATTGTTTTTCTTTGGGAGAGTGGGCGGTACTTGAGATCAATTAAGCATTTAGGCGAAACATATGAAAGCAAGTAAGTCACACAAAGCAATTTATGAAATTACACTACTCGAGTTCCTAAACATACTAATCGTTTGAAACATAAATGTGCCATTTGAATCAAACCATTGCCCTATAATCACTAATAATAATATTCTTCCCCGAAGGGGTACAAAATATAAAGTAAAGACAGTGCATAAAGTAAATCAGCAAAAGTGTCCTCCGGTGGTGTGAAAGTTAGTGGAGCAACATCATCTAAAGTCTTCTTCATCCGATCATCGAGCTCAACCAAACAGTCATTAGTAAGCTCCAACTCATGTCTCAGACTCTCTATGACGGCTTTGTCATGCTCAATCTTCTCTAAATACTTGGCATCTCTGTCCTCAACTCTTCTCTGAACCAAATGGGCTCGAATCTCGGGTTGTGAATCCTTATCTTGCACACAACTGTAGAGAATTGGTCTGGGAGGAAGTGTACCCTGTAAGTCGGCCCTCAACCAATCTTTATACTCCATAACACAACCCGAAGAAACCTATCTTCGGCTAAGGTATCGGGACCCCAAATAATGCGATCCTTCCATTCTTGTATGTAATCCAAAGCCCTCAGCTGTCTATCGATGTGATAGTCAATGATAAAATCTCCCATGCCTCTGACCTGGGGTACGACTTGGATCCTCCCAAATTGTCTCAAGACCCTAGCAGGCGCATAAGGGCGAATCCCTCGAATTCCCATAAGCGGTAAGAATGGACACTTTACAATGGACACTTTCTACCCTTAACCACAACTTTATCGGACACGAAGTCGTGGATCATCCTTTGAACGCTTTCTTCTTTCAACCCGAAAAAGGTAAATGTCCAACTTTGTCTATTTTGTTTCCCGAAGTTTAGGCAAAAATCCAGAATGCCATCCTTTTCGACTGGCTTACTTAAGTGTTGTTCACCTCTAACTTTGATCATATGCTTAAGGATCCACCATTGTAGGAGTAAGTTACAACCTTAGAAGTATTTTTAATGGTTTCGGCAGAGGCTCAAGGCTCGGTACAAATAGGCTAGGATGATTGGGGTTAGGTCAAACTATTTAGTTTCCTCTTGTTGGGTTATACCGTAGAAGATGGCATGGGTAACCGAAATGACTCGGGTGTTTATGGCTAATGACCAATCTTTGGGAAAAACCATGGTTCCCAAAAAGCAAATGGCGAAAGCTAAAGGTGTGGTGGTCGTCCATTCGACATAAGTTTTAACTCCCCAGGATGTTCCACAAATCCACTTGGGCTTCCAAACCTTTTGTATAACTCTCTAAAGGGTATGGTTGGACAATGGGCCTAATTGGCGTAGTTTAAAGAAAGCATTTACAAATTTGGGAGTAGGAGGATTTTTCTAGGATTAAGGCATTTTAGTCGGGTTTCTTCCTTCTTTTCAATCCCAAGCCTACGCTAGTCAACATATCCCTGAACTCCTCTAAGGTAGGTGTTATCTCGACGGCGTCCCCAAATCCGAAAACCATCCTATCTCTGTCCCGAAACCCGGTAACTACTTCTATTAATTCCTTGATACATGTCATACTCATGATGGATGTCAGATTTCCTAAATGACATGAGATCCCCTTTTTCTCATCCGGGGACATTTGGCCCCACCAAACACGCAACAACTCTGGTGTAGTTAAAACCATGTCAAAATTCAAGTTGATCGACATCTACAAAATAGAAGTTAAGGTTAATTCCCCCCCCCCCCCCTCCCCCAACCCAACTAGAGAATGGTTCTATTCATAGGCACATTACATGTTTCCAAATAACACATAATATGAGATGTGGTGTTTTTTGGATCATAGAACGTACTTGAAACGCGGTAGTCCTCCTATAGGGTTTGGATACGTCTAAAATATCCAAACCATCCAGTCTACTTCATATTTGGATTTGGCTTAGCTTTAACCTAGGCATATACAAGAGTGGGCTTTTCGAATTGACCTTGGACCTGAGCGGACAACTCGGGGTGAACCGTTGTCGGTTGTTGGGTGACCGCACACCAACTTAACATTCAACGTGCTCCAAAGAAAGAGTGTTTTGGGTTTTTTAGCGAAGGCTATACCGCCATCCCGCGTGTCCCTTTGAAACCATGCTTTTTGCCAGGAGTGACGGAGTTTTATGATATGAATGCATGACAATTCAAAATTGCAGAATTTTAAACACATAAGCAATAATGCAGTTAAAATCACATTATATTGAAACCCTTATGGTTAAAACCTAAAAATCCCTAGCCGAGTCGCCATCTGTTACAGTTCACTTTTACGCGGGAGCATAAAAGCTACTACGAGGTTGTTGACTCTATTTGAATTTAATGTTTTTAGAGTCGCCACCTAATTTTATAATGGAAATTAGGAAAGCCGGGTAAAAAGGTTTATCAAAAGAAGAGAAAAATCCTTTTAAACCAAAGTTCGAGGTAAGGTTCTGGTGATCCCCCAGGAAGATTTTATGCACCCTAGTATTAAAGGTCCGTAAAATACGGTTGACCTACGACCTACAATGTATGATAAATTGTGAGTATTTACTAAAATGTTTTCTTTCTTGCAAAGCCGTCATCCTGTCATATCATTAATCCGAGAAAAATTTCAGCAAAAAGTCCCCTTAGAAAAGAGGTTTTTGGATTTGAAAATCCACGTAAGTGTTCAACTCACTTTATTGCCGGACTAGGACACACCCGTGATTTCTCCCGAGTAGAGTCTATACTATTCTAGTCCTAATAAGATGAGTTTAGTTCTTACGGAATATTTTCCTATATATATAAGAAAAAGGAAAGTTTTATTAAGTCCAAATTTTATCATTTTTGAAGCCCATAAGGTCAAACCATATTCCAAGTTCAAAGTCCATCATACCTAAATCTTGGTCCAAAACCATTCCTCTTATTTCAGTCCGTTTAATGTTGGGCTTCTAGGCCCAAAGTGCTTGTTCAGTAATGTATCAAAGTGAGAAGTTCAAGAAATCCAAACTTAATGTTGGGCTTCCAGGCCTAAATATCCCTTTTTGCTCTTAGTCCACAAGTCTTTGAATCCTTTGGCCCAAATAATCTCAAAAATCCCTTTTAGTCCAAGTCAAAAGCAGTCTGTTTTATTTCAAACAAGATAAAAACCTTAACTTTAACAAAAGACCCATATTTTTCTCAAAAGTATTCGGGGTGTTTTTCATCGAAAACAAATCCACCATTTAAACAACGTTAGGCTATTCATTGAAATTTCATTTTTTTTTAATTCTGGGAGCAGTCTAGTTTCATCAGTGGGCTTAAGGCCCAAAACAGTCCAATTATTTCAAGATACTAATTTTCACGAAGGGGCGGAAGGCCCAAATCCATTTAACACTTAATCAATTTTGAAACCATTTTGTCTTTATTTAAAACGCTAGTCCAGTTTTGAACTTAGTTAAAAATTGGATTAAGTTCCATTTCATACAAAAATTAAAGTTATTCGAACTTTGAAAAAATGTTTAGGCGACTTTCCTAACACTCTAAATGTTGTCCTAAGTTCCAACATCCATAGGGATTTAAATATACAAGTGTTGTTTACATATACAACATCTATACAAGCAAGATACATATAATGCAAAGTAGGAGAGAAGTAAGGTAAATTTCGGCTGATGGGCCTACCCAAGCCCATCAGTGTCATTTTCACCCATGATTAGGCCTTCAACATATTAGCTTCCATTTCTCCTCCATCAGACTCGATAAAAGAAGGCAGTTGGGCCTTTGACCCAACAGGTTTCATGCAAGGATGCGGCCCAAGTGGCCCGGGAGGAACCATGTTAACATAATAAAAATGATAAGGATTAATAGTTGACTTAGGTAATTAAACATATAATTATGAAAGTACATAGGTAAAATATGCAAGCCCAAATGAGCTTGAAACATAGGCAAACAAATTGGGCTAAGTAGAGCCCACAGTTAGCAAAATAAACTAAAGTCAATAATTATGACGGAGGGAGGCCTAGCCCAGAATCCAAACAATCAGCCCACACTAGCCAACATGATATACCTCATATACACTGAGTATACTGTCTTCTATACACTCAGTGAGTATACCCGAGTATATCACTTGGTATATTAAAAAAAAAAAAGAATCAACCTATTAAAGATAAAACAGCCAAGAGAATCATATAAATGGATTTAATACTTAAAAGTTTCAAATGGACAGCAACAAACAAAGGCAAGACAAGGTAACTTCCCACTTAAAACTAAATGTATAATATACAAGTTTCATGTTGGTAGAATCAGAATATCTTTGAAGTACAAAACTGGACAACACAATTTAAACCAAGCAAAAAGAGGAAATTCAGAACGTGAGCATACATGTTTTCTTATCCATTTGATATTAAAAGGGATCCCATAAGGTTTATTCTTATATAGGGGAACCCCAACAACTTAGAAAGAGGATGACAAGCTGAGCTCGACTAGAAACTCAAAGCTTGTCCACTCTCTTCTAAGTCCTAGGTAAGTCACACCATTGCTTTGAATAAATCCCCAAGGGGTACCTTCATTATCGATCCCCAGTATTAGAGAACCGACACATAATGACACAACACCAACTTAAACTTCATAGTTCAGAAGAAAAAAAAAACAATACATGAGGCCAAGTACAATAAACATTAAGCTATGTAGAGCAAACTAGTCCCTTATCAATATTTTAACCTCTTCCCAAGCTATATTTTTCATGACGTGGTGTTTGCAGGTTGATAACAGAATGTTTAGGTCTACAAACTAAGTCCTCAAAATAGAAACATGGTTTAGAGAAGAAAAGAAAAAAAAAAACAAAGGGGGAAAGCAGACTGAATCACTTGAACAAATTTAAATGGCAATTCATGGACAAAGAGACATGTATCTACAAACCACAGTGTTCAAGAGTTAAGAAAAAAGGTCAAGTAGACCGTTTTATTTCATTCAGATTTCCATTTACAGACTTAAGACATTATTGATGTGTGACAATTATCATCAGAGTTGTCAAAACATTTACAAGCATGGGGTAGACTCAATTAACAAAGAGGTACATGAATGTAAATACTTATATGTCAAAAGACATAAACATGTTGAATGAAAAAACCATGTACCACCTAGGCATATAAAAATTCCTAGTCTTGGTTTCTATTTTTCCAGATGTATCAGAAACCCTTTACCTTACCCCCACCCCCCTTACGTATAATATACGACGTGGTGGACAAACAAAAAAAGAGAGGAAATTTTATTAATTAAATAAAACTTCTTCAATCAACTTATCTTATACAAAAATTGATGATGAAATATGAAAATAATAAAAAATAAATAGAGTAAGGTTCTACATTAAATTAGTATAGAAAGGATTTGCACGATATTTAATATAGCTAACTTAATCTAGGAAAGTTTGATAAAATTTGGCTAAATCATCAGTTCATTATATTAACAGATCTAAAGTTCGAATTTAGATCCTCCATTTGGACTAACACATGCCTATTTAGACTTCAACTAACATATGAGAGATCTTTAGCATGGTTTTGTATTAAATCTAAACTCTTTTAAACCCCTATTTCTATCAGCTTCACATCCTATACATTGACATAATAAAAATGATAAGGATTAGTAGTTGACTTAGGTAATTAAACATATAATTATGAAAGTACATAGGTAAAATATGCAAGCCCAAATGAGCTTGAAACATAGGCAAACAAATTGGGCTAAGTAGAGCCCACAGTTAGCAAAATAAACTAAAGTCAATAATTATGACGGAGGGAGGCCTAGCCCAGAATCCAAACAATCAGCCCACACTAGCCAACATGATATACCTCATATACACTGAGTATACTGTCTTCTATACACTCAGTGAGTATACCCGAGTATATCACTTGGTATATTAAAAAAAAAAAGAATCAACCTATTAAAGATAAAACAGCCAAGAGAATCATATAAATGGATTTAATACTTAAAAGTTTCAAATGGACAGCAACAAACAAAGGCAAGACAAGGTAACTTCCCACTTAAAACTAAATGTATAATATACAAGTTTCATGTTGGTAGAATCAGAATATCTTTGAAGTACAAAACTGGACAACACAATTTAAACCAAGCAAAAAGAGGAAATTCAGAACGTGAGCATACATGTTTTCTTATCCATTTGATATTAAAAGGGATCCCATAAGGTTTATTCTTATATAGGGGAACCCCAACAACTTAGAAGGAGGATGACAAGCTGAGCTCGACTAGAAACTCAAAGCTTGTCCACTCTCTTCTAAGTCCTAGGTAAGTCACACCATTGCTTTGAATAAATCCCCAAGGGGTACCTTCATTATCGATCCCCAGTATTAGAGAACCGACACATAATGACACAACACCAACTTAAACTTCATAGTTCAGAAGAAAAAAAAAACAATACATGAGGCCAAGTACAATAAACATTAAGCTATGTAGAGCAAACTAGTCCCTTATCAATATTTTAACCTCTTCCCAAGCTATATTTTTCATGAAATGGTGTTTGCAGGTTGATAACAGAATGTTTAGGTCTACAAGCTAAGTCCTCAAAACAGAAACATGGTTTAGAGAAGAAAAGAAAAAAAAACAAAGGGGGAAAGCAGACTGAATCACTTGAACAAATTTAAATGGCAATTCATGGACAAAGAGACATGTATCTACAAACCACAGTGTTCAAGAGTTAAGAAAAAAGGTCAAGTAGACCGTTTTATTTCATTCAGATTTCCATTTACAGACTTAAGACATTATTGATGTGTGACAATTATCATCAGAGTTGTCAAAACATTTACAAGCATGGGGTAGACTCAATTAACAAAGAGGTACATGAATGTAAATACTTATATGTCAAAAGACATAAACATGTTGAATGAAAAAACCATGTACCACCTAGGCATATAAAAATTCCTAGTCTTGGTTTCTATTTTTCCAGATGTATCAGAAACCCTTTACCTTACCCCCACCCCCCTTACGTATAATATACGACGTGGTGGACAAACAAAAAAAGAGAGGAAATTTTATTAATTAAATAAAACTTCTTCAATCAACTTATCTTATACAAAAATTGATGATGAAATATGAAAATAATAAAAAATAAATAGAGTAAGGTTCTACATTAAATTAGTATAGAAAGGATTTGCACGATATTTAATATAGCTAACTTAATCTAGGAAAGTTTGATAAAATTTGGCTAAATCATCAGTTCATTATATTAACAGATCTAAAGTTCGAATTTAGATCCTCCATTTGGACTAACACATGCCTATTTAGACTTCAACTAACATATGAGAGATCTTTAGCATGGTTTTGTATTAAATCTAAACTCTTTTAAACCCCTATTTCTATCAGCTTCACATCCTATACATTGACATAATCAAATTGATTCGTATGTGCTTTCTCCTAATCTTAAGCTAAGTGAAAAGGTTCAGTCATAGTATAACAACAGTTAGACAATATTAACTTAGCCTAAATTGGAGTACACAGCTTAATAACCACATAGTGTTCAAACCAAACATAAACCCATCAAGCAGTTACTTCACATGATTTTAAGTGTGTATTTAAACTGGACAAGCAGAGTAAGAGCACAAAGCAATAGAATTTGTTTGAAATCTAAATTATATTTAATAAACGTTAGGCTAATAACAAAACATGATCATACCAAATTGGTGATCAATTAATACTACTCCATGACCAGGCAAAACATCAAATAACTAGACTAAACTAAACTATCTATGGACAAAAATAAATCACATAATCTAACAGCTAACACAAAACATTCTCTGAGCTAAGAAAAAAAAAACATAAACATGATATGAGACTAAAAATGCGAAATAAAAGGGATAAAAGGAAGATTATTTACCTTTCTCTTGTGCAGCACTAATCGAGATTGAACTTGGATAGATCTCATTGCTCCTTAATCCCAAGACTCAGCCACACCAACATAGAAAAAGTAAAAAATATTTAAAAATTATACTTAACTCGAAAATTTAAGTTTCGAAGCAAAGGTTTGCCAAAACTAAGTATTTCGAGTTTTTTGTGGTAAATCTTCCCAAAAAACCTCTACTTCAAATGGTGAATTGGATAGAACCCCAAATTCGCAAAATGCCCTAATTCACCGAGTGGGACAAGTCTCAAATTTGGACTTGTTCCTCACAAACAAGTAATCGTAGGGCTCAGATCGATGCATGCAACAAATAAAGGGTTGCATTTGCAACTAGAACTCAACGGATGCTTATGGTCACAGTCGGACTAATGGGTTTTGAGGATTCAAACTCACCTCAAGACAAAACCCATTAAAAATACGTACTAACAAACGTTGATTTTTGTAGAAAAGTAAGAGATAGGGGGTGGTAATACCTCGTTTGGGTTGAGTTTGGTGGAAAGAGGGTGAGAAATGGCAGAGCAATTAATGCTCTTGCCATTCTCGACCATGCACGGTCCAAAACCAAAGCGTGCCCTTCTTTTCTTTGCCGTTTCCGGCATAAATGACGTAGGAGAGAGGGAAGGGGAGGGGTGGCGACTAGGGTTTCACGACCCATTGAGAGAGAAAAAACCCTTAGGGTCTGTTTGCTATGAAATGAAGAGAGGAGGGCTATTACCCCCCTCTTTAAGGATAGTTGTGCCGGGTCAGGTCCCTTTGGGCCTGGACTCGGCTGACACAAAAATAATAAGGGGCAGCCCATATATGTGTGTATATGTGATATACGTGTATGTATACGTATACAGATGTATATAACCGTATACATATGTATATATGGAGGGTTGTACATGCAGATTTTGACAAATAGCCGTATTAAAGAAACGTCTTTAAATTGGACATCTAAAATATGGCCACTTTTAAACTAATTAGACAAGAATCAAATTGTAAAAATGACCTTAATCAACTTATGTCATGAAATTGGCTATTTCAATCGTAGCCACAACTGGACTAAAACACGTAAACGCCAATTTTGCTATTATGATCTTAATTAATCTAAACCCAAGAATTTTGGCTATTTCAATTAAGGCCGGAATTAGACTAATCATTGATTATTTCAATTGTAGGCATAATTAAACACATAATAAGCAAATTTACAAATATAACCATAATTAATTGTTTAAATTAATTATGATTAATTTGAAAATTGTCAATATGATTTGTTTATGCAGAAATTAAAGTTGAGGGGAAAAATGATTATTTATTTTAATTAATCAATTCTCTTGAGTTAAACGGAGTAAAATACTTGCTAATTTGGGTAACTAATTAAACAAGATAATTGTTATAATGCTTTTGATTTTGGCAAGTACCATAATTGTTGCAATAATATGTAAATTAATTTCCAGATGATTTATAATATTTATAGAAGTTATTTTACCAAATGAGAATGGTGAAATATTATCTAAATAATTTTATAAAATCATTGTGGCATATTTCACTCCATTTAATACCCAAGTATTCTGGATGATTAAAATAAATTATGGGAGGTCCAAAATTAAGTGTCAACAATGATGCAACAGAATTTGAAGGAATACTAATCTTCATTGTGGTTTATGATATTACATTTACTTTTTTTTTTTGATTTCTTTATAATAATTCTAACGCATTATCATTAATGTAAGAAATATGAATTGACTATTTTTCTCTTATTAATGTACTCATTGTTTTAGTGAATTTCATAAATGAATTTTTTAATTAGCAAAACAATTGTTCTAAGAGAATTAAAGAATTCAATGACAAACACAAAATCTATGAGATTGATATGGTCCATGACTTAAAAAAAAAATCAAAACAAGAATATAAACATAATTTCATAAACCACTAAAAAAGATTCGTGTTAAGAGAAATTCTGGGAAAGGTCTCTTAAACTAATTCATTATGGGTAATTCGCATTAATGCCCTTATCTTGGGGCGGTCTTTAATTTTTTCCCATTAAAATGAAAGTATTTAACTTTTGCCATTCGCCTAAAACCTTAGGGTTCCGGGTTCGAACCCCTGCTCAGGCAAAAAAAAAAAAAAATCGCTAGGCAGAGGTTGCCTACAAAGTCTGCCCCATCAGGCATAGTTTGCCTACAAAACTCTACCTTAAGGCATAGTTTGTACGCAAACTCTACCTCAAACTCTTTCTCACGAGGCAGAGTTTGCCTGCAAACTATACCTTAAGGTAGGGTTTTGCAGGCAAGCTGTTACACCTCGAAAAAATCTTCTCCTCGTTTGCGTTGTAATTAAACTAACGTAAGCTCAGAGAGGTCATGGAACCCTTATAAGGTTAAGGAATACTCTTAACAAGTGTTAAGTAAGTGTCTAAAGGTTCGGGATCAAGCAAATCGAAGAAAATAAGTTTGTAGAAATTTTGGAAAAAGTCGGCAGAATTTTGGGTCAAGTTTAGAGGGGTATATCTCCTAGTATATCTGGAGTTTTGAAGTGAAAAAAAGCCTAAATATACGTTCAGGAAGTATAGTTTCCAACACAACAAACCGTTCATCAAAACGACATCGGAGTAGGGAGTTATGGGCATTTCAAGATAAGCCTCTAAGCTGCCAAATGGCTTCCCCGCGAGCCCCACTTGGAAAGTCGGTGGAACTGACTTTCAAAGGGTATAAATACCCTATTATTCCACTTTTTTCATTATTTACACTTCTTGAGAGCTCTAGATACATCCATACATTTCTCTTAAACACTTACAATCTCTTAAATCAAGAATTCAACAAGATTACACTAAATTAGTTCATGAAAAGTGATTGTTCTTGTTTCTACTTGATGTTGTGGTGAGTTTTGTCTTGAATAAAGTTGGCGTGCCTAAGGTTCTTCAAGTATAAGGTATGTTCTTCATCCTATCTCTTATGTTGAGTTGATTTGAAGGTTTATCAAGTTTTAAAAGTGAAAATAGTTATGGAGGAAAGGTCATAAAGTGTTGCGTTGTAGTTGTTGAGTTTATGGACTGTTTTGAGCATGTTGTAGCTGTGTTGTTGGGCTAATTTCCATGTATATGGATGGCATCTAATGTTGTTGGTGTGTTGATGAGATTATGCTCCTTGATTGGGAAGAAAGGAAGTGTATATTGTTATTGTATGTTGATAAACATCGTGTGGGATGTTTTATGGAATATTTTGGTATTGATGATGATGTTGTTGGTGTTAGTGTTGTTGTTGTTGTGTTGGTTATTGGTGTCATACCCCATTTTAACCGGGTTAAAATAGAGTACAACATATTGGTGATTCCTTTTTTTTTTTTTATGTTAAGGAGTCGCCGCCTAATTATTTATGGTGAATTAGGACACCTAAAGTTTATTAAAGTTACGTTTAAAGTTAACTCTGTTTAAAGTCTGCGAAACTTAAGATTCTAGGTAAGGGTTCAATTAGTCTAAAGGGAAGGTATTAGGCATCCTTTAAGACCCATTAACAATGGTTAACCAACCGGACTTACAATTGATTAGGCTAAGTGTAAATATAATATTATAAAAAGAACGTAGCTTTGTAAATGTGATTAAAGTTATAGATAGACTTGTAAGAATGCTATTTATAGTAGGATTTGTAGAAAAATAATTATTTGTATAAAAGAAGATTTTAAGTGCTATTTAAAAGTAAGACTTGCAAAAGACTAATAGTTCAATATGGACTATGTAAGAATTATTTTAACAAATATATGTTTCAAGCATTGAAAAATAGCTAAAGTGAAAGAGTTATCTGTTAAATTAGTTTGTCTTTTTATTTCTCAGAAATTTGTGACGTTTTAAATTTCTAAGATAGTAAGAATGAAAAGTGATTCCTTTAACCCAAAAATGTGTAGGCATGCTATTTGAAAATCAATTACTCCAAATAAATGTTATAGATACTATAAATAGTTTAGAACATAAATAGAAGAGAATGTAATTTGTGGAATTAACTACCCATTACTAAACTAAACTCCTTAATGTTACTAAGGTTCATCCAAATTAACAAACAAAAATGTTAGCCATACAATACACATTAAATGCACACAAAATAAAATAGAGGAGTAGATATAATGTAAATGGGCAGCCCATTTACATTGCTGCTGTCTGCTGCCACTGTTATGGGCCTCGGCCCAGAATTTTCTTTTATTTTTTGCTACGGGTGAGCTGACTCGAGAGGAGGATTTTGTTGGGCTTTTAGCCCAACACCGAATGCGGAGGAGGACGAATCCCTCGGACTCGTACGCGGAGGTCATGCATAAAAACGAAAGAAAAGGATTAGTGGAGTGAAGATTCATGAGATCTGTTCTTCAAATATATATATAAAAAAAGTAAGCAAATAGCAGAAACGAATATAAAGTATCATATAATAACAAACAAGAAACGAGCCTTGGCATGCTAACTTAGCAAATGATTTCAACATTGGAAACAAACATGTGGTTTATATATGTAGTGTATATATACAAGGGGAAAACGAAATAGAGACAGGAAGAAAAGACAAAGCCTTAAACCAATTCAAACAATAGAAAGAAAACCCAAATCAAATAAGCCACTTAAAACCAATTCAGACTGGCCGAAACATAACAGACAGCTTAGCATATGAAGAGGCCCCACAACAAAACAGCCGAGAGAGACTTAACCCAAACTGTGTGCACAGGTTACAAAATCTACACTTGTATTAGTGATATACTTGACTTATACTAAATATACCGGTTCCCTTATGCGGGCAGTACGTAAGACTGCATATATCTAGTATATTCAGGCATACCCCTGGTATATTTACCCATAGATCAATAATCAGATCCGCACAGAGACGTGTGTACTTTTGCTTAGTATGTTTAAGTTTCTTCCAAAAGCATAGAGACAGTACCAAGAACAAATAAGTAAAAAAAAGCAGTATGGTGTGCATAAAAACAGAAATCAAGTACTAATATACCATGAGATGCATGGTTTGATGCATTAGGGCATTTCATATAATTCTAATGTTCAAAGAAGGACTTAAAATGCAACACCTATGGAAGGGAGTAGGCATATCCTACATGAAAGAAAAATATACCACAAGCATTTAAAGTGCAGAATGCATTTCTGAGAAAAGGAAAACATCTTCACAGATTCATATGATGCTTGGAAGGTAACCAATGTGCAAAAAAAAATGAAAGAGGCAGATTCAGATGCATCGAAGAGTGAATATTTTGAGATGCAACTGACATTCTGAACACTTGATTAATCAATATTGAACCTCAAAACATCTATACCAATCTAAACATATCACTTCAGGACTCTATGCATGTAATCCCTTGTAGTTGACTGACCAAAAAAAATATGCATACTCGACACACTTGTTAAATGTACAGCATAAGGATCATGCATTTTTATGTATAAATTACAGGGCAACATGCAGCACATTTAGATAAATTACAGACTTTAAGCATACAAAATTAGATCAGTTTAAACACATACATCTTATTAAAACCATCATAGACATATGTTTAGAAATTTCAGACTAGCTTCTTAACCAAAGGGGAAAAACTGAGAAGAGGAACTGAATTATTCCATGACCAAGAATAGTAGATTAAACAGGGATGTTCATACAAGTCCAAGGGGTAATCATATAGTATGCATATCATGTTTTAGCAAATAAGGAACCTCGAGCACTTTGCCAGCTTTAGCAGGTCATTTATACATGTCTAAAGATACTAAGATTGTGCTCCTAATGCTTTTAGTCTTTCCTAAAAAAAAAAAAAAGAACATAACCTATGACTCGTATTACTGCCAGCAGTCAATCACATAGCACAGAGTGTCTGAATGCACTAATCTAGTCTAAACTATACATGGGTTTAACAACAACTAATTATGCTTGAACAAACATGAGCACATACCGATCAACCGCTATACTAAGCATCACACATATTTTGACTACACCGGCATCTTAGGGACATAAACTAACCAAACAAAGCAATAGTATCCAATATGGTCTAAACTAAGCTAAGACACAATGAAGGCTAAACTAATAATCTGAACAGCAAGTTAACATTATGTTGGACTACAAATTTATTAACGGAGGATCAACTAATCTAACGGAGACAAACAAATGCTATCAATCATATCATATAACAACTAGCCTAATCAACCGTAACAATACAACATATAGATCGTAACTAATCAAAACAATAATTATTATACAATGCGTGGTTAGCATAAGCAGATTAAGCCAAATAACTCCCATGGCATTTTCAGCTAGAACAAACTACATTAACACCTAAACCATACTCAACTGAGAGCAGACAGAGCTAAGCTACCATACACTTAAAGTAAAACTCAGAACCAATCATGTACTGCACCTAGCCATTTTATACTACCTGGATCCATATGAAACTAACCAAATCATAAACAGAGCATACTCGGGACAAATCGACCCAGTTTAATCCATGCAATCGTCAACAGCCAACAACTCAACAACAATAATTAAACCTAAAACAGACCCATCAAGACTAATTGTAGATTAATCTAACAGCTACCACCAAATATCAAACATGTGAACATAAAACACCAAATTAAAGGCATTATGCTAAAGGAGGAAAGTTGTACCTTTTTTATGTGCAGGGAAATGGGGCGTCGGGGTCTCGAAATCTAAACTCGAACGCGAACGACACTCGAATTCTTTCTGAGTGCAAAACTCAATATATCCGAACACACAACGCAGAAGAAGGTTTTAAAATCAGAGAAATCAAATTGAAATTTGTTGAAAACCTTTTGTCGCGGCTAAAGTTGGCCGAAAAAGGACAGCAAGTGTGGAAAAACAGCGGGATATTTTCTAAAAAAAAATGATGAATAATCCTTTCACAGTGTAAGCTTATATTTGTTTTGTAGGGGGAATCTTTGGATTCCAGATCTTGTTCGATCTCTAGGGGGATTTTTCCGATCTGTTTGATCTTGTTTCTTTTGTCTAAGTTGATCAGGTTTCTTTCTCAAAAGAGAAATGCCGTTTTTCCGTTTCAAAAATCCCTTTTTTATAGAAAAGAGAGGGGACCGTATGAGAGATAGGCGTGGGGGATAAGGGAGACAGAGGAGACAGAGGCGTGGGGGAACAAGGGGAAGTGGAGAGGAGCGTGGGAGGAGGGGAGATGGTGAGAGAAAGAGAGAGAAAGTAGGGTAGAGAGATGGATGAAGAAAGAGAAGGGGAGGGAGGCGGCTCAAGAAGGAGAAAGAGCCCTATGGGTTCTTTTGTTTACTGACCCGGGTCGGGTCACCTGGCTGGACCGGGTAAAAGGGGTAGTGGGTTGAATTGTTTTGGTAGGGAAATAATGTGGCCTGGTCTGTTGAGGAAGGTTGTATTTTGGGCCATTAATTTGGCTGAAATTGTTGATCCTTCCTCCTCTAATTTAATTACCCTTGGGCTTTTAACCAGTACAATATATGCTAGATGAGACAATTAATAATTAATATGTAGAAAAAATAAGGATTTAACAAAGTGTTGTCTTGTAATTAATTTAACGAGTCCAAACCCGAAAATGAGACGATGACGAACCATTTAAAATTTGTGATAAAGTAATGCTCGTAATGTTGAAAATGAAAGTAGCGATATGAATAGTAGTAGCAATAAAAATAAAATAGTGAAAATAAAGTATTTAGTTCGTCAATAAATTTAGAAGCCCGAGTAAATAAAATTAAATAAAGGAGGGACAAAATTGGGTGTCAACAGATGCCCCTCTTCGACCAGAGACGATGTAAGAGTCTCCGGGCGAAGAAGTTGACGTAGTAGCCAATTTTGTTCCGACCAACAAATACGAACCTGAGAAAATAGGGGTTAGGCGGAAAATATTATGGGGGCAGAAGTAGCTATGGTGAGATTAGGCTGTTGAGAAGTGAAGATTGACGGAGTATTGAGAGGTGTTAATGATTTGAAAGGATGTTGGATGAGATGTCATTTGTATCCTCGCGGGTCGAAGACAGATGACGACAATGTTTGAGAATGGACCATATGTTTATAGCCTCCTAATTATAAATGTGGTGCACAACACACCCATAAGTAGGACTCTACTGGACACGATGTAAATTCTCCAAAATGCCCCAGTGTTGAGTTATGGAGACACTGGGATATAGAAAAGGATACGAGATTGTGAAAAGAGTTGATTGAATAGAGTCTTAGCGGTGTATATAAAAGAATTTTTTTGGATAACCTACGTATCACATGTTCGTGGACGTAGGCGGAGTCGAGTTCGAGAGTACATTCGTGACCTTTGCTTATGAGTTTGATATTCCTCTTCAGCGTATTTGCCCCAGTTCACTGCGTAAGATAAAGTTTCACGTTGCGCTGTGTCTCTGTAGATTGTACTTTCTGCCAAAACTGAAATTCATGTCAAAATTAGTAATAAAGTTGAAAGTGTAAAATTATAAAGAGTGTAAAATGATTGTAAATATGAGTGTGAGAGTGAGGACAAAGCCGTGTGGCTTATAATGAGGCAGTGTGGCCAAATGTTGTCTCTGGTTGTCTTCAGGGACTTGAATGAATGTGTGATGCGTATGCCGAGGATGTAATAATATCTCCAGTTGTATTTGGAAATTTTAATGATAGTAATAAAGCCTCCGGCTGTCTTCCGGGACTCGATGATAAATGATGTCTGCGGAATTTAAGGTGAAGTCGTTAAAGTAGGTAAAGTGGATGGTAAAGTAAAGCAATAAAGTAGAGAGTAAAGTAAAAGTGTAGCCCTTTGGCTTATGCAGATGAGGCCATGTAGCCATGTGATGTCTCCGGTTGTTGTCGGGACTCAATGATATGATATCTCCAGTTGTCTTCGGAGATTTGATGGAAATTCCCGTACAGTCTGGGGTAAAGTCGTAAAGTGCATGATGTCTCCGGTTGTCTTCGGAGGCTCAATGATAATTCTTGTAAAGTTCAGGGTAAAGTCGTTAAAGTTGGTAAAGTGAATGATAAAGTAGAGAGTAAAGTCATAGTGTAGCCGTCTGGCTTATGCATATGAGGTTGTATAGCCGAATGATGCCCCCGATTGTCTTCGGAGACTTGATGAAGATTCCCGTAAAGTCCGGGGTAAAGTCATAAAGTGGATGATGTCTCCGGTTGTCTTCGGAGACTTAATGATAATCCCTGCAAAGTTCAGGATAAAGTCGTTAAAGTTGGTAAAGTAAATGATAAAGTAATTGGTAAAGTCATAGTGTAGCCATCTGGCTTATGTATATGAGGCTGAATGGCCGAATGATTCCTCCGGTTGTCTTCGGAGATTTAATGTTGATTCCTGTGAAGTTCAGGGTAAAGTGGTTAAAGTGAATGATAAGATAATTGATAAAGTATGGAGTAAATGTGATAGCATAGCCGTTTGGTTGATGATGTTGACGGTATCGTGACAGGCCAAACTAATGACACGTAATCCTGATTTAATTCGTCTTCAATGTCAACAACCTGTAAAATAGGTATATTTGTTAATAAAGTCATAAAGTTACTGTGATAAAAATAAAATCAAAGATAAAGTTGGAAATAAAGCCGTTTGGCTTTTGAGGCGAGTCCATAATGAGCCGAATGATGCTTTTTGGCAATGATTGATAGACTTGACTGTTGATCTCGCGGTCTTTTAATTCCTGCACTCAAAGAAAAATTCTTAGTTTGGGAGGGGGAAGTTGATTCGTGTTGACTCGAAGCTTGACGTTGTTGGCGCTCCATTTGTCTTGTTTGTTTGGATCTTGTGATCTCCGTACAAATCTCGGTAGATGACAAGTAGTGAAAATGATTGAAAGAAAGTATTTCATTTGAAAGGTAGGTATGTAAGTATATGTATAAAGAAATGTAACTATATGTATATAAGTTGTGAAATATGTATATGTAAATGTATGTATGTAAGGAAAGATATATATGTAAATATATGTATGTAAGTTGTAAAATATTCTGCCAACTTTGGATTGTGACACTTCCAAAGTCATTGGTTTATAATACTTCCTGTCTGGTAGCCTTAATCTTGTCGATGTATAACCATTCTTTTGTCTATATCTTTTCAAAATATGCCCCAGTTTTGGGTTCAGAAGAGTATGCTAAATTTATGTTGTGGCGTGACCGAACCTTGTATAGGTTGCCTACGTATCCCACCAAAGGAATCTGGTCAGAACGTAGTTCGTAAGGTTCATAAAAAAAATGGTTTGAAATTTTCTCATAAAGGGACCGAACCCGATGTGGATTGCCTACGTATCCCACCAAAGGAATCAGGTCAGCGTAGTTCTGTTATGTAAATGATAAAGGTTTGTTGGATTTCTAACTAAACATGACTGAGCCATATGTTAATAGTCTACGAATCTTGCCGAGGGAATCAGGCCATATGTAGTTTTCCTTGTATAAGGATTTTTGGATACTTTGTTGTAATGCAACCGAACCCTATGTGGGCTGCCTACGTATCCCCCCATGGGAATCAGGTCAGCGTAGTTCGTATGCATGCAAATGGGAAAAATTCTAACCTAGTATGACTGAGTCCCTATGTGGGCTGCCTACGTATCCACCGAGCAATCAGGTCAAGCGTAGTTCGCACTTTGTTAATGATTTATGATTTTCTGTTATAGTGCAACCGAACCCTATGTGGGCTGCCTACGTATCCCACCACGGGAATTAGGTCGTAACATAGTTCGTACTTTAAAGGAAAGGTTGCAAACTAGGTTGTCTAACCTAATGTAGTACTTTGATTTCTTCTTGAATTGCTAGCTTTCTTCGAACGACACTCGAATTCTTTCTGAGTGCAAAACTTAATAAATCCGAACACACAACGCAGAAGAAGGTTTTAAAATCAGAGAAATCCAATTGAATTTTGTTGAAAACCTTTTGTCGCGGCTAAAGTTGGCCGAAAAAGGAAAGCAAGTGTGGAAAAACAGCGGGATATTTTCTAAAATAAATGATGAATAATCCTTTCACAGTGTAAGCTTATATTTTTTTTGTAGGGGGAATCTTTGGATTCCAGATCTTGTTCGATCTCTAGGGGGATTTTTCCGATCTGTTTGATCTTGTTTCTTTTGTCTAAGTTGATCAGGTTTGTTGCTCAAAAGAGAAATGCCATTTTTCCGTTTCAAAAATCCCCTTTTTATAGAAAAGAGAGGGGAGCGTATGAGAGATAAGCGTGGGGGATAAGGGAGACAGAGGAGACAGAGGCGTGGGGGAACAAGGGGAAGTGGAGAGGAGCGTGGGAGGAGGGGAGATGGTGAGAGAAAGAGAGAGAAAGTAGGGTAGAGAGATGGATGAAGAAAGAGAAGGGGAGGGAGGTGGCTCAAGAAGGAGAAAGAACCCTAGGGGTTCTTTTGTTTACTGACCCGGGTCGGGTCACCGGGCTGGACCGGGTAAAAGGGGTAGTGGGTTGAATTGTTTTGGTAGGGAAATATTGTGGCCTGGTCTGTTGAGGAAGGTTGTATTTTGGGCCATTAATTTGGCTGAAATTGTTGATCCTTCCTCCTCTAATTTAATTACTCTTGGGCTTTTAACCAGTACAATATATGCTATATAAGACAATTAATAATTAATATGTAGAAAAAATAAGGATTTAACAAAGTGTTGTCTTGTAATTAATTTAACGAGTCCAAACCCGAAAATGAGACGATGACGAACCATTTAAAATTTGTGATAAAGTAATGCTCGTAATGTTGAAAATGAAAGTAGCGATATGAATAGTAGTAACAATAAAAATAAAATAGTGAAAATAAAGTATTTAGTTCGTCAATAAATTTAGAAACCTGAGTAAATAAAATTAAATAAAGGAGGGATAAAATTGGGTGTCAACAATTGGTATTGTGATTTCGGGCTAGGGATATAAACAGAGGAGATGCTGCCCGAATTTTGGCAGATTCTAAAGGGGTTTAATTTGAAGACTTTAGATAAGCATATGAAAATAAGCCTAACAGTAGTATGGATTCTCTTGATTGTAGATTTACGAGCTTGGAAGGATAAGAGTTAAGTAGTAGGAGACCAAAAAGGTATGTTAAGGCTATTCCTTCTTTCGTTTTGGCATGATCTATGACAAGTGCGAAACGTAATGATATCCATAATGAATCCCCTCCTAGATGTAGGAGTTCATGTTCTTATGTTGGTATTGGTGTTGTTCGTATCCTGAGTTTCTTGACTTTCTAAGTCCCGAAGGGCATCCATAAGTTGTACGTTTTCATAATGGTGTCTAAATCCCGAAGGGGACATTCACAAGGCTTCTTTATTCATATTCATTTCGTATTTGATTTTTAGGTCTCAAAGGAGACAAATGAAAAGGGGAAGAAGTTCCCATTTTGAACTAAAAGTTGCTCCGAAGGAAGTCTTTGATGTTTTACAAATATTATCATGCATTTGCACACTTATATATATGTACTACATGATTTTATGGGGAAGGGGAAAAGGACTATGGCGTTATATACGCGAACCACCTGATCAGCTGGTATACGATGATTATGATGCCCGAAGGGGCCATTACGCTATTATGCCCGACGGGGCTGCGAGCAGGACGAAGGTATGCATTATATATATATATATATATATATATATATATATATATACACATGATGTTTTAAAAGTCCATATGCACATACATGATTCTCAGTATTGGTTATAGGTATAGATTGAGTCTGTTAATTTTTTATCATCCGAGTCGAGATATATTGTTTCAGTTCTGCCTTATATACTCGGTACATTATTCGTACTGATGTCCCTTTGCCTGGGGGCGCTGTGTTTCATGCCACCCAAGTGCGGACATATGAGTAGAGGACACTTGCTATAGGATGTTCCCAGGCTATCAGCTGGATTGGTGAACTCCATTTCTGTTCGGAGTGTTGCCGAGTCAGAGAGCCTATGTATGTCCTCGAGTCAGACGTATTATGGGTATGTTGGGGCCCTGGCCCAACTTATGTTATGGTATCTCGTTTATGTTAGAAACTTTTGCAGACATTGTCCTGTGGATGTGCGTCGAGATGTCGACAGTTGTGTAAAGCGGCCATGTAGGCCGATGTGTTCATATGCATTGTTTTAAAGATGTTATTGTGACTAAATGTTTTATTTGAATTAATAATAAGCGAGAAATCCCTGACTTGATGAAAGAGTTCTATTAAAAGGTTTTTCATGTTTTACCTGACGGAAGCGTCATTTCATAATTTTAAGATTCACAAAAGGTTGAGACTTATGAATTGAATGGTAGTATGAAACTCAGCCGAGTGGGGTCTTGGGTGTCAGTCGCGGCCCTCCGGTTCGGGTCGTGACATAAACTATGCCTTAACAAATTCTACCTTAAGGCAGAGTTTTGGGCAAAACTCTGCCTTAAGGCAAAATTTTACCTTCAGGCAAAATTCTGCCTTGCGAATCCAAACCTCTACCTTGCGAAATTTCTTCTTTTCATTACTGAGCTGAGGTTCAAACTCGGAATCTCGGGGTATTTAGCTGAAGGACAATAATTAAAGACCACCAATTTGAGGGCTAAAAATTAAAGATCACCCCAAAAGAAGGACAATCCGTGCAAAAACATGATTCATTATTCACTTGCTTATGTGTAGTGGGCTGCTATTATGATCCTACTTTTTGACTTTTCACTCTCCTCCGATAACGACTACACCTCCCATCCTTTTTCTTGATCGTGTCACCTTCTCCGGAGACCCCCTCGCAGGTATCACTCTCCACCCACTTCTCTGTCCCCCAAAGAAGCGAGCAGCCCACCAGTGCCAGTGACAGTGGCCCCTACCAAAGCAGCGAGCAGTCGTAGCCGAAGTTCTCCAGTGCCGGCGACCCCACTCAAGCAATGGCCAAAGCAGTCACTAGTGACTCCCACAACCACCTACAACACCAGTAACAGTCGAAGAAACAACAAATAGCACTTGCCATCCCCAATTACCATCCAGGTTCTATCTTTCTTTCTTTATTTGTGTAATTGTGTGCTTGTATTTTACTCCCTCCTCCATTTTCACTTGTCATACTCATATATATTTAAAAAAATAGATGTTCAGTTTTACTTGTCCAATTTAAAAAATTCAGATAATTTACAATTTCATACTTGTTTTACCCTTCTTATTAATTTAGTTAGAAACTTCAAGAAATTGTCAGTTGCATAATTTTTAAAGTATGTTTGATTAATTTCAATTATTAAATGACTTGGTAATAATTAGGAGTAATATAGTAAAATTGTTATCATTTATAACTTCTTAAACAATGTGTCAAGTCAATGCATGACTAGTAAAATGGGACGGAGAGATTAATATGATTCTTGCCTTTAGTCCCACTTCTCATATACCATCATCTCTCTCCTCAAATGGCCACTGTAGCTCCCCGTCCAGGTGTCATTATAGCACACCATTGGAATCCAAAAGAAGAAGGAATCCCATATCAGCCTATGCAGATTCTTCAAAATTAGAGTCATTAGCAGTGAAAGGAGATCAGATTTTAATGCTTTAATGTAGCTCTTCTTTTTGCTAATTTTTTTTCTCATTCCCATAAGTGGTTTGGCAAATAACCGGAAAAAAAAAACAACAAAATCAACACAAAATGTGGTAGACAATTTTCCAACAAATGAGAAATAATGAGGCTATTACAATTTTTTTTATTAACTCAATGATTTATTATATTATGATAAATTAGTCTATATAATAGCACTATTTCTAATTGGATGACCATTTGAGTAAACATTCAATTTCTTCGGTACTAAGTAATAATAGTACATTTCACCTGACATAGGTCGTGTACATCAATTAGTAGCTGTTACGTAAAGACTGTTAAGCTGTTACTGTATAATACCAAATTAATACCGATTGGTGCGTACAAAGGCTGCCATGATAAGGACTTGGACATTATCATCATGAGTCCTTTTTTATCGTGCTTAATTTTTGAAAAATTAATCTAAATAGCTCTTCACCCAACCGTCTTAATTTAAAATATTTGATGAATATATAATACATAATTAATGTATAATCTGTGTATAATATTAAAATCCTAGCAATTTAAAAGATATAAGCTTCTTAATGGACAAAGGATCACAATAAAAGGACTACAACAATACTGAAACTTAAAAAGGGTAAACTGAAGGGACTAAAAATATAAAAATAGTGCACCTGTTACACTTTCCAAAGAATATTGTGATGTTATTACATGATACATGTATAATGTCTTCGCTAAAAAGAAAAATGCTCAAGCTGACAACAATAACAATAAGAAAAGCTAGAAATGGGAGTTAACGTGTCTGTTCTATGGCAAAACGGTGGAGTGACGGGCTATTTGAATTAATTTTTCAGAAAAAAGCCATGATAAAAAGGACTCGTTATGATAAAAAAAAAAAAAAATTGTTCTAGTCCTTATTATTATGATAGTGTTTCTATGCACCAATTGGTAATAATTTGGTACGATACGGTTATAGTTTTACATGTAACAACTTTACAGCCTTTGTCTAAGTCTTTACATGTAACATCTACTAATTGATGTACATAGTAGTCAGCCTATGTCACGTGGAGTGTACTAATTATTACTTAGTACCCAAGAAATTGGGTGGTTACTCAAATGGACATCGAATTAGAAAAATAATTTTGTTATATAGACTTTTTTTTTTTTTTTAAAGAAGTTCCATCCATTGATGGAGGAGTTTAGGCATGACTCCTAATCTGTATATTTACCAAAAAATATAAGTACATGGAGGAGGACATAAACCTTAGTCTCAAAAGTATAATAAAGGTTGGATAGATCCTCCTTGGAAGAACTTTGTACAAAGTAATGGGAAGTTACACTACTAAAAAAACAGGGATTTTCGATCAAAAATTTCGACCACACGAGGTCGAAAAAGCCTTTATTTCGACCAATTTTTCGACCACACGCGTAGGTCGATAACAGCTTGGTCGAAATCACATTCTACCGAAATTAAGGGAAAAATTGTTTTCGACCACATGTGGTCGAAAACATTATTTTTATATTAAATTATATTTAACTTTTTCGACTACGTGTGGTCGAAACCATTATTTATATTTAAATATAAAAAGAAAATAAAAATTCAATTTCGACCACATGTGGTCGAAATTGTAAATTGGGCCCAGAATTTCGACCACATGTGGTCGAAATTGAATTTTTCTGGGTACAATTTCGACCTCATGTGGTCGATATTGTGAAATATCTGGGCTGATTTTCGATCACCTGTGGTCGAAAATCTGGAATATTTTTTCCAGCATTTGCCTGCTTTTGGCAGCCCACCTGCCAATTTCCAAATAGTCAAATTCATCAACCAAAACAGCCATCCAATTCATCAACAATGCAACACAACAACCATAAACAATGTTCAAACACTTGAACACTTAAACATTGTCCATTCAAACACTTATAAACAATCAAATTCAACCTCAAAGTACTTAAAATTAAAACTGCATTCAAATATTTAAACATCATAAACTACATTCAAACACTTAAACATCATTCAAACACTTAAACATTATAAACTTAAAAGTACTTCTAATTCGAACTAAAACTACATTCAAACCCTTAAAGATAATATACATATCCATTTAAACATATCCATCATAAACTATTAATTTGGGCTTGCATACCCAACATCTACATGTAATACTTGGATACATAATTTTAGATAGAAATAAATAAGGTTTAAGACTTGAGCCCTATTTGCCCCTTTTCTAGTTCTTCGGCCAAACATGCCGTGCTTCCAAATTTCTTCGCTTCAACTTTTGGTACATCTTTGTTCTACTGCCTTGCGTTATTTGTACCTCGCAAAAATATGAAAGGAAAATGTTAGAAAAAATGATACGCCACCCCGTAGGGTGACGTTTAGGAACATAAATAATATCCCGCGGGCTCGTATCAAACTTTGAGAGCTTTGATTACGGAGGCTCAGACTCACGGTTCCGAATATGGCAAAGGAACCTGAATCATGTCGCGGCTACAAACTAGTGGCCATTCAGTTCCAGGTGCATAACAACATATCCATAGAGAAACAATAGCAATCAATGATAGCAGATGTTTCCCTCAAAATGTGGTAATAAACTTTGACTCCAGAATGGAGCATCTGCTTGCCTGAAAGTGCCATAGCACTTTGGCTCAGATGCAGCATTCCTGTATCTTTGAAATAACATGTCAAGATATAGTGGCAAGCCCAGCAAAGTACAGCAACATAGTCAGCCAAGGATGATAGCAGTTCCCCTGGCTTAATAGCTTAAAGAAATAGCATCAAGTGTAACATATTATGCCTTAAAGTGCAGCAGCCAATTCATTTCAAAAATGTGGTCCAAGAACCCACAGCAAGCAGCAGATACAGTTTTGTCAAGATTCAATAACTCAAGTGTAGTGTCACCTCTTATCAAAGTAACACACCATAGCAAAGAAGCAATGGAAGGACTACTTGACCAAGGCAGCAAAATGAAACAACTAAAATAAGAGACTACTTACCTCAATTTCATCCATTTTGCTTTACTTTTAAAATGTGGAAGCAAGCTCATCTAGGTGTGTTTTCAAATATAGCAGCAAGGCAGCAGCCTCAGAGAAACAACACAAGACAGTGATGTGATGAACCTCTTATTCATTATGCCTAACGCTAATATAAGGCATCCGAATTCATCATAATTAAACAATCTATGTTTTATAAAGGTGGCATCCAGACCAATTTAATTTCAATATTTCATTCAATTTCAATTCAAAACCCTAAAGAAATAACATGATATAAACCCTAAAAAAATAACATGATGCGGCATATAGATTTCTATGTAAAACTCTACTAAATTTCAATTAATAGTAGGTCTGATCCCATAATTTTAGAAATACAATGGGTTCAATGCTAAGACTTTAAATATTGAACCCCATAAAGTTTAAATCCTGAATCTGGCCCTAATTAAAAGGACAGGCAGCGATTAACGAGAGTAATAACAATGGATAAACTGCAATTTAGCAGGGTTTTGATTCAATGTCTATAGCATCAAAGTACAAATTCTGCTACATTTAGAAAGCAGATCCAACAAAGGGATAAACTATTGAGATCTTTCAATTAAATGACCAGATTCACAAGTGGGTCTTCAACAAAGTGGCCAGATTCACAAATGGGTCTTTAAGTAAGAGATTATATTTTAACAAGACAGGTCTCTTTAATAACCATACCCCCAAATGGGTCCTAACCCAGATTCACAAATGTGAAAATTCTTGACAGTTAATGGCACATACAAAATCAGATCAGGAAAGATTAAAAACAGAATATAAAGAAGCAAATGTAAGTAAGTATACATACCTGGAGGAATGAAAAAAAAATACCTGAGCTTGTCGAAAACGGCGGTGGCGTCTGGTTGGGATTTTCGACTGCTGGTCGGAAACGGCGGTGGCGTGCGGCGTTGAGCGTATAAGGAGGTGGGGTGGTGGGCTGCGTAGAGAGGAGAGGGAGGAGGAATTAAGGAGAGAGAAAGAGAAGGAGAAAAATAAAAAGAAAGTGATCCGATGGGGTCTAAATCTGTTTGAATTTTCGACCACATGTGGTCGAAAATAATTAAGTCATATTTGACCAAATTTGACTTAATTATTTCGACCACTTGTAGTCAAAATTAGTTTTTTTTTTAAATTAATTGTTTTATATTTATATAATTTAATTATGTATAAAATATTTTTTCCCATTTATTATTTGTACAAAAATTAATTTCGACCACACGTGGTCGAAATTCACTTTTCCAGTTAAAAAATCGACCCAGTGTGGTCGAAATCCTATAAAAAGTTTAATAAAAATTAAATTCTGCAAATTTCAACCACCTGTGGTCGATTTTTTTCCGACCAAAATTGTGGTCGAAATTTTTTGATCGAAAATGCCCCTTTTTTTTAGTAGTGTTAGCTGCTGAGTATTCATGCTACTGATGGAATGAAACTCATCAAAGTAGCATGATACTATATACATGTTACTATAAGCTACAAAAGGATCAAGGCAGTCAACTATTATCAGATAAGAACGCGTTCTTCTTCCTTTTGAATCTGAAATTTGGGAGTCCATCAAGTTCAAGCTTTAGTGAAGCTCTAATCTTTAGAGGTAGGGAAGTAGCTTCACTGAAGATTGAGGAAGTTTTGGATTGTTCCCCTATATTAGCAAGAAGGTCAGCAGTACTATTCCCTACTCTGAATATATGCTTAAAAACAAAATTACCATCCTCAGACATAGTAAAAATCTGCTCCACAATCTGTCTAATCCGCCATGGGGGGTCAATCTTACCATTGAGGACATTAATAATCAGTAAAGAATCAGATTCAACTAGCACATTAGAACAACCAGCATCTAAGCAAATCTTCATCCCTTTTAGAATAGCCTTGGCTTCTGCAGTATTATTACTACACTGTCCATAATATTCTGCAAATGCTTGAATCATAGAGCCAGTGTGGTCTCTAACAATACCACCTCCACCTGCTGATCTTGTGTTTCCCTTACTACAACCATCAACATTTAGTTTTACCCATAGATGAGTAGGTTTAATCCACAAAATAGCCTGAGAGATAGTGATTGGTTTTAGCTTTTCCACCAAATCACATTTACCTAGCCAAGTATCAGGAAGCTTAAGTTGAGGAAACTGAGTTTTGATGATCATAGAGATAAGAATGTGTACGTGATAAATAATATACCAAGTTGACATTCTTTTGTCATCAAATCTTTCCCTGCATCTATTTTTCCAAATTTCCCAACAAATAGGTATTGGAATGCACTGTAACATGCAAGTATGTGCATCATTTTTTCCTTTAGAAATCCACCAATTCATGATAGTCATTCTAAGTTGCCCATGAACTGGTTTTATACCACAGTATTGCAGAAATAATTCCATACTTGAGATGGAATATGACCTTTACTTAAAAGATGCTTAGTTGTTTCATTCTTATGATCCTTACAGCAGCTACAGATAGAAGGGAGATGGATCCCAAATCTTTTCACAACATCATCAGTAGGAATTTTATTTTGTAGAGATCTCATCATGAAGAAGGAGATTCTGAAAGGAACTATCCTGTGCCAAGTTTTAGAACTGGTCAAGGTAGTGGATTTCTTTTTTCTGACTAAATGCCAAGCAGACTTACTATTGAAATTCCCGGAGGAATCAGGGGTCCAGATAGGATGATCATCTTTTTTAGGGCAAAAATCAGCAAAAATCAACATCAAGAATAGAGTTAATCACATTCTGAGGAAGAATCCTTCTAACTTTGTACTGCTTCCAAGTATTGCCTATATAAAATTCATTGACCAAGGTTCTTTTGGGTGTTTTTTGGTTCTGGACGAGTTTGGCAATAGGGCCAAGACCTGTCCAGTTATCCCACCAAAATCAGACATTTCTTTTACCAACTTTCCATAAGATACACGGTTCCACCATCTCTTTACTATCCATAAGCCGTTTCCATATATGAGACTGACCAGAAGACCATTTCTTTACAGCAGGATGAAACCTCTTACAATATTTGGCTTCCAAAAAAGCTCTGAGAAGAGAGTTGTGAGTTCTGAACTTCCACCACAACTTAGCAGAAAAAGTGTTGTAAATGTCATGAAGTGATCTGAAACCGGCACCACCTTCATTTGTCGGAAAGCAAAGGTCACTCCAGGCACACCAATGCTTCTTCTTTCTATCTCCATCTATACCCCAGAAGAAATCAGCAATTATCTTCTCAATCTGCTCTAAAACAGTCTTTGGAGGATGAACAACTGATAATAAGTGAAGAGGTAGGGCATGAAGAGTAGCTTTAATCAGGACAACCTTTCCACCGTAAGATAGAAGCTTTCCTTGCCAGCCTTGCAGTCTTTTGACCACTTTAGCAACCATATTATTAAAATATACAATTCTCTTCCTTCCAACATAAATGGGACATCCAAGGTATTGCTTAGGAAATTTAGTCTGATTAAATCCAGTAATATCTTTGATAGTAGAAATCCTGGGATCATCATCTTCAAATGTAACATAGAAGCCTGATTTGTTTTTGTTGATAAGTTGACCTGATATATCTTCATATTGTCCCAGCTTATCCATCAACAATCCAAGAGACTCTGCTTCACATGATGAGAACAAGATAGTATCATCTGCATAACATAAATGGGAAATATTAGAACTATTCTTATCAACTGTGAAAGGAATAAAATTAGTATCCATAAGAGAATCCATCAGTTTAGTGAATAATTCAGCTCCAATAACAAAAAGTGAAGGAGAAAGGGGATCTCCCTGTTTAATGCCTCTGGTAGAGTTGAAAAAACCATGTCTAGCCCCATTAATATTGATAGAATACAAACATTAGTGATAAGTCTCCAAACACTGTCAATCCACTTTTCCGCAAATCCAAATTGTCTGAGTACTTTGCACAAATATTCCCACGACACTCTATCATAAGCTTTTGTCATGTCCAACTTGATCACCACATTTCCATCAGATGATGGTCTTGTGATATTATTGACCATGTCCTGGGTAAGCATGATATTTTCTGTTATGGATCTCCCTTTGATGAAGCCTGTTTGAGTAGGAGACACTAGCTTGTGCATGAAATGACTCAATCTTTAGTTTACCAATTTGAAAATGATCTTTACAGAGAAATTACTCAAGCTAATTGGTCTTAATTCAGTGAATGTTTGAGGACAGTCCACTTTGGGAATTAGAACCAAATTAGTATGAGTGATGGCTTTAGGGATTTGACTACCTGCAAAAATATCCAAAACCATTAGCAATAGATCATCTTTGACAATATCCCAACAAGTATGATAGAACTTTCCAGATATCCCATCTGGGCTAGGAGCACTGTGGGAACTTATGGAAAACACAACTTCTTTCAATTCCTCGATGGAGGGGTTAGTTGTGAGAAATTCATTATCGGAATCAGAAATAATTTTAGGAATACAATTAAGGATAGAAAAGTCCTTAATGGAATCATCTTTAGAAAATTGTTTATGAAAAAATGATACAACTTCATTAGCAATTTCATTCTCTCCCTCAATCCA